>NC_134517.1:5761774-7200940 GCF_027942865.1 Odontesthes bonariensis | reverse complement strand
CTCTGAGTAGGTTCACCTTGAGTTTAGCGCGTGCACCACAACTTTAAAAAGCCAGCATCAATGGAGCCCCGATTCGACGAGTCACCATGGCAACGGGGAAGAGGAGGGGCTACGTTGTTCACCAACCTCAAATTGGAAATCTTAATGAGCTCATACGGCGAGTTTCAATACGTTTTTAGAAATAAGTGCAACACCGTTGCAGCAGCAAAAGTGTAAGTTTAAATGTAGTCCTTTGCAATCCCAATAATATTACAGGGAAACTGCTTGAATGGCAGCCCATTCATTTATTTCATTTAGGTACAATCCTGCGGGGGAGAAGCGCACTTGACACCAGTTTAAGATGAAATATAAAAACATTTTTCAAACAGGTGAGACCTCGGCATGGAGGTACCTCATTTTGATCATGTTTTACACTGTAAAGTAAATATTAAGTGGCTATTTGACTGTGCAGTTATTTTATTCCCAACATAATGCTGTTTTCACACACATAAACTATGTCTTCTCATCTATATCATCCATCCATCCATTATCTATACCGCTGAATCCGTCAGTCGGGTCGCGGGGGGGGGGGGCTGGAGCCTATCCCAGCGGTCAATGGGCAAGAGGCGGGGTACACCCTGGACAGGCCGCCAGTCCATCACAGGGCCACATAGAGACAAACGAGACAAACAACCATGCACACTCACACTCACTCCTAAGGACAATTTAGAGTCATCATCTATATCATGTTCTGTTAAATAATTAAGCCTATTTAAACTAACACAGACTTCTATTGAGCCAACAGAAAGAAGGCAGATGCCCGTAAAACGGGTGGTGCCCAGCACCACCACCTCTAACGGGAGGGCAGTGGCTGAGGGAATCCACCCCCAAGAAACGAGTACCTTTATAAAATATAATAGGCCTATGTCTTTTTTAAGCCTATTCATACAAATATTTATTTGTCTTTTATGTCTTTTTTTTCTTTTGTCCAAACAAAATTCTGATGGTGCCACTCAAAAAGATAATTGTCTGTAAATGCAAAAATCTATGCGCGGTCTGATAACCATCTCCGACGAATATTTATTTCTCTGCGCAGTAATGCTGCACCTTCATCCACGGGATCGTTGTCAAAAGGACATGTTCGTGAAAAAAGTCACCTCCTACTGTGCCTAATGGACTTCTAGAAGTAGAAGAACTCGCTCTGCTGACTGAATGAATGAGGAAATCAAATGGCGTGTGTGGCTGAAAGAGGGCGGAGACAGAGAGAAACTCAAGGTTTCTTGAATAAAACCTGGTCCCGACCAGGTTAGGTTCAGAGAGTCTGTTACTGATCGAGAGGTTAAGTTACCTCTCTTTGTGAAACAGGCTAGAGTTACCCCTCTTTCTCGGGGTTGAGTTACCTCCCTTTGTGAAACGGAAAACTCAGGGTTTCCCTCGTTTCAGGGTTAACCAACTCAGAGTTTTCACTAAACCTGCTACGTCAAACGGACCTCTGGACTGCTGGGGGCCCTCTTATGTCACACCTTTCCTCACTTTGCTCTCTTTTTCCCCCATGTTTAATTTCTCATTTGACATGATGTACATTTGGCATTACTGTTGTCATCAACTTGTGTTTCCCTGTCTCAACAGGTATCCTTTGAATGGTGTTACAGTGTTTGTTGTCCCTCTTTTCTGTCCTCTCAAACCCCAGCAGGTCGAGGCGGATGGCCACCCTTTCTGAGTCTGGTTCTGCCAGAGGTTTCTTCGTGTTAAAAGGGAGTCGTTCCTCTCCACAGTCGCCTCAGGCATGCTCAGGATGGGAGATTGGACCAAAGAGAAGTTTTGGTGCAATTTGTTGGTTTCCTTAGCTTGGAAATTGTTTTTGTTTTTGAAGTGTCTCTGTATGTATGAATCGGACTAATTTTGAATTTAATTAATTAGATTGGAATATGATTATGGTACAATAATTTGAACTCCAATTGGCTTGAATTGGACTGTAGTATTGAAGTGCTTTGAGATGACATTTTTTTTAATTTGGCACTATATAAATAAAACTAAATTGAATTGAACTTCCTCCTCCTTTCTCTATATTTTGTTCCTGCGCTGCATCCACTGTAATTTCTTTTCAGTGAATCTTGATGTGGGGTTTTATTCCAGGCATTACTTGGGCTTTGGAAAACTAAGTTAGCTCCTCAAACAGGTTGACAACTTTCCTGTTGTCATGGATATGCATCATAACTGATGTAAGAAGTCCTTCCAGCATCCAAACCAGCATAGAAAAAAAAAATCAGAAATCTGTGTTTTCAAAGAAAAAAAGCTTAGCAGAAAATCTTAACAAGATGCAAAGAAAGACACAGTATATCCAGAACTGCTGCAGCAGGCTGCCTGCCTTTAGGGCACAGCCATTCTAGAATCATTTCAGTGATGTGTGCAGCTTAAAAGACAGCACAGTATATCCAAGGTCCCTCCTCACAGCTTTTTTTTTTATTAAACTGTCTTTCAGTAAAGTCCCTGTCGAGATGTTCTCTTTTCAAGGCCCTTTCCAGAGTCTATATTAATGATACTATAAAAATGTTAAATGGTCTCCTTATAAAAATGTCACATTCCTACTCAGTTAACCCCCATCCTGTAGGGTTGGATTTTTAGCCAGTTAATCCCTCTGTAATTGCAGTACGATGTGTATCATCCACTATCTCTTCGAACTGAGTTACTTAAGAGATTCTCACATAGTACAGCTGGCAAGGGCTCAACAGCTTCTCAAAGGTATATCTGTTTTTAAGGTTCAAATGCTCCTTAATTGCAGGTGGATAAAGTTTGTACTGTTAAGCTATAAATATTTTCATGTTATTGCTTGATATATTGATTCAGTCAGTCTCTCTATAATCTCTGTTAATAAATGATAGAATTTAAATCAAATTGATCATCGAAGGATGGATTTATTATTTTTAATAAAATAGCCAACAAGAAGCTGATTTATATTGCATAAAAAAATGACTGGTTGTACAAAGCAAGCACTGGTAGGCTGTTGAGTTATGTCGTATCTAATAGCAGTTTTACGTTTTATACATTTTCAGTATTTTCCTTATATTCGACATACTTTTATTCAAGTAACATTTTCAATAAACTTCTTTACTTGTAACAGAATATTTTCTGCATACCATCTAGTGCTGGTATTTGTACACACACATTTATTGTAGACAAATGTTGAAAGGTTTTTATTTGATTTGTTTTTCTTTTCTCAGTTATTGAAGCATTAAAAAGGCAGAAGGTTATTTCTGAGCTTCTTAAGACCCACATCAGACATGGTTTCTTCTAAGGTCAGTACGCTGGGTTAAGGTCAATATAAGTTATGCAGGAAGCACTTGAGCAGCTGCTGAAAAACAGGAAATGCAAGGGTTCACATAGTCAAAGTCAAAGTCAAATTTATTTGTATAGCACATTTCATGTACAAAACAATTCAAAGTGCTTTACATAAAATAAAAGCATTGCAACAGGGAGTGTAAGAAGCATTAAAAATACATAAAAGAATATAAAGAGAAACAAATAACATAATTTAAATTAATTTAAAAACAAGGAACAGTCTAGATAAGTTCAAAGATACCGCACAGATTTCATGCATAGACACGAGAAAAGAAATGTTTTTAACCTGGATTTAAAAAGGTCTACATTTGGTGAAAGTTTAATCTCCACTGGCAGTTTGTTCCACTTGTTTGCAGCATAACAGCTAAATGCTGATTCTCCATGTTTAGTCTGGACTCTGGGCTGGACCAGCTGACCTTAGATCTAAAAGCTCTGCTAGGTTTATATTCTCTGAACATATCACAGATGTATTTTGGGCCTAAACCGTTCTGGGATTTGTAAACCATCAGCAGGCTTTTAAAATCTATTCTGTGACTGACTGGAAGCCAGTGTAAAGATTTTAAAACTGCTGTGATGTGTTCAGATCTCTTAGTCCTGGTTAAAACTCTAGCAGCAGCGTTCTGGATGAGCTGCAGATGTTTAATGCTCTTTTTGGGAAGTCCAGTTAAAAGACCATTACAGTAATCAAGTCTACTGGAGATGAATGCATGGATGAGTTTCTCCTGGTCTTTTTGGGAGAGGAAACCTTTAATTCTGTTGATGTTTCTGAGATGGTAAAAAGCTGCCTTGGTGACAGCTTTGATGTGGCTGCTGAAAGTCAGATCTGAGTCTATCAACACTCCAAGGTTATGAACTTGGTCAGTGATTGTAAGGGCCAGAGTCTCAAGATATTTACCAACACTGACCCTCTTCTCTTTGATACCAAACAGAATGATCTCAGTTTTGTCTTCATTTAATTGTAGAAAATTCTCTCTCATCCAAAGAATAGCTCATATCTTTGGAGACATATTAATACACTCCTAAATCATAAACCAAAGCATCATAGAGACATAAAGGAACTTAGTATTAAAGGAACGATCTCCACTAACATCAAGGAAATAGCTAATGAATTAAATACATACTTCATACAATCTGTAGATGAACTTACATCGAATTTCCAAAAAACTCTCAACACAGATGAACTTAATTTAAATTTTCAACAATTACAAAACTTAAACAACGTTGCTAATGGTCGGGCTTCCTGCTTTAACATTGAAGAAACTGACCGCACCAAAATTCAAAAAATTATAATGCAATTAAACAACTCAAAGGCAAAAGATACATTTGGGATCGATGTTTTATTTTTGAAAAAACATAGTGCCATCTTGATAAACCCATTACTCCATTTGATAAACTTGTCCATTAAAGAAGGGAAATTTCCACAAAGTTTTAAAAAGTTTATAAAATTTATAAATCTGGTGCATTAACTGATGCCGGTAATTATAGACCAATAGCAATTCTCCCAGCAATGTCAAAAGTACTTGAGAAGGTTATCGCTAATCAATTAATGAACTATCTTGAAAACAATCAGTTTTACCATTCTAAACAGTTTGGATTTCGTAAAAAATGTTCAACCGAGATGGCACTGTGTCATTTTACAGAGGGAATAAAATGTTCCCTTGACAACGGGAATGTGGTTGGAGCAGTGTTTTTGGACTTGCAGAAAGCCTTTGACACTGTAAGTCATGAGATACTTATCAGTAAACTAAGACATGAATTTAAATGTTCTGCTCTTGCTGTTAGTTGCCTTAGCTCATATTTGAAATATCGACAACAGTGTGTTTGTTTACAGAATGTGAAAACATCTCCTCTGAACAGTAAGACTGGTCTGCCACAGGGATCAATTTTAGGCCCCATTCTTTTCTGCCTATACATAAACGATTTACCTGCTATCTGCACAGACACTGAATGTCAGATGTATGCCGACGACACAGTGTTTTATGTTTCAACAAAGAATCCCTGTCAAGCCTCAGATATCTTAAACAGACAGATGGTTACTGTTTCAGAATGGTTACAAAGGAATCACTTAACACTTAATCACAAAAAAAACAGTGTCAATGTGCTTCTCAATAAGAAAGAAAGCCTTAGAGAAATTCCACATCACTATTGATAGTAAAGAAATTGAAGTGGTAATAATAATAATAATAATACATAGGTTTTATATAGCGCTTTTCCAACTGCTCAAAGACGCTTTACATAAGGAACAAACAGAAAGCATAGACAAAAAAACAAGACATTATAAACAAGAGAAAAACACTGTTACAGACTTTAGGCACATGGGGGGGGGGGGGAGAGAGAGAGAGGAACATTTTATCAGGTGTTGTAGGTGATTTTGAACAGGTGGGTTTTGAGCTGGCTTTTGAATGAGGGGAGTGTATCGGAGTTCCGGATGGTGGGGGGCAGGGAGTTCCAAAGGGTAGGGGCAGCGATGGAGAACGCTCTGTCCCCAAGGGTGCGGTACTTGGTATTGGTGATGGGAGTGAGGAGGTTTGCATCAGAGGAGCAGAGATGTCGAGTGGGGGAGTAGGGGTGGAGGTTCAAAATGCGTTTGAATACTTAGGTGTAACTTTAGATCCTTCACTTAAGTTTGAAGCACATATAAAGAAGCTGTCTAAAACGGTAAAAACTAGTCTGAATTGTTTCAGACTCATCAGGTCATGTCTTTCTTTTAGGGCAGCTCATTTATACCTGTATGCTATGGTCCTCTCACATTTGTCCTACTGCATCACTGCCTGGAGACAGGCCACTGACTCAGCAACTAGACCTTTATTCTCACTCCATAAACAAGCTTTAAAAATTTTAGATCAGAAGCCACAAAAGTGGCACCATTGTAAAATCATTGAGAAATATAATATGTTATCTTTTTCCAATTTTATCAAATTCTCTTTTTTGAAAGTTGTTTTTAAGTGCGTAAACGGACTGGCCCCACAAGCGATGTCACAGATTTTTAGTAAGTCAGACAACTGTAGGACAATAACAAGAAGCATGAGCAAGCAAAATTGTAAAATTCAAAGACGCAGGACAACATTCGGCCAATCATCCCTTTCAGTGCAAGGTACACACTTATGGAATTCTTTACCACCAGAAATCAAATCCCAAACAGAACCAAAGATGTTTAGTGTCAAAGCTAAACATTGGCTTAAGCAGCAGCAGAAATGTGAACATTAACTTCTTTCTCGTCACTGTCAATACAGCACTTCATTAATGTTTAATATATTTATCTTGTATAATTTTTAATCTAAATTTTGTATCTGTGTTCATTTTTATTCATGGTACCCATTCACTATATTTTTCACTGTATTTGTATTATTGCACTTATTGTGCTCAGTATTTTTTATCCTTCTCTAACCTGACCAGGGACAAAGACTGCAAATTAGCTGAAGCTAGACGTCTTGTATGCATCGCATTTTTCATTCTTTGTGGCAATGCTGTATGTATCGTCCCTGTTAAATAAACATTAAAATAAAAAATAAAATCCAGGTGTTTACTTCCTCCAGTCACTGACACAGTAAGTCTGCTAGGCTGCAGTCGTCTGGTGACAGAGACACATAGGCTGCCAAATGTATAAAAGTAAATCAGGCCCAACACAGAGGGCTGCCAATGATGGCCGGTAAAAAAATAATCTAAAAAGAAAAGTAATCTTTTTGACAAAGTCAGAGTTAGGGATATTTTCAACAACTTTAATTCAGTTTTTTTTTTTTTTTTTTTCACAAGACAGTTAACAAGCATTGCAATTCAATTCAGTTTTATTTTTATAGCGCCAAATTACAACAAATGTCACCTCAAGGCACTTAAATAATATAGTCCAATTCAAGCCAATTGGAGTTCAATTCATTGTAATCATCATTAATTTCAAAATAATCCAATTGTGTGCTGCCACCTGCCGGCAGCCGCGCCTGTTATGGTGTTTACTGCTCGGTCTGCACTTCGGTCTGCACGGTCGACACAGCACGCAGTGATACGAAGGGAGAGAAAATACAGCCAAGCGATTGTGTGGTCTGACTTTTTCCTGGAGGACGATTTTGTGATGCAAATGTTTTACTCTTTTGAACGCATATTGTTTTGAGAAGCAAAACGCTTTATTTTTTAAACCCCAGCCAACTAGCCGGACTACTTTCGTCAACGCCAAAACGAGGCCAGAACTCGGCTCACAGGACGCATTAGGGAATAAGTCAATGTTCATAAACGATATTGCTACTATGTGATGTCATACAGCTTCATGTCAAAAGGGGCGAACTATCCTTTTAAGATATGATGGAGCTCGGTCATTACGAGCTTTATATGTGGGGAGAAGAATCTTAAATTCTATTCAGAATTTAACAGGGAGCCAATGAAGAGAAGCTAAAACTGGAGAAATATGATCTCTCCTGTTAGATCTCATCAGAACTCTGGCTGCAGCATTTTGGATCAGCTGAACACTTTTCAGAGAATATGTGTTTCAATATTACAAAAGTGAAAGACAGCAGTTCTAGAACCCTGTTTTATATGTGAGTCAAAGGACAGGTCGTGGTGAAATGCAACTCCAAGGTTCCTGAGACTTGAAATAAGGAAATGTCATCTGGAGTAAGTATATTGCTAGACAGCTGTTTCCTGAAGCGCTCAGGTCCAAAGACAACAACTACAGTTTTATTTGAATTTAGAAGCAGAAAATACAGTCATCCAGGTCTTTATGTCTTTAAGCCATGCGTGATGATATGCTGATGATACTCATCAGCAAAGTAATGGACATTTATGCGATGCTGTCTAATAATATTACCTCATGGAAACATGTATATAGTAAAAAGAATCGGTCCAAGTACATAACCCTGCGGAATTTCATGACTTACTCTGTTTACATGAACAAACTGGAATTTGTTGGATAAATATGACTTAAACTGACCCAATGCAATTCCTTTAATCCCAACAACATGTTAAATCCTCTGTAATAGAATGTCCAGATTGATTGTATCAAATGCAGCACTGAGATCCAACAGGAAAAGCACAGACACAAGTCCGCTATCAGAGGCTAAGAGGAGATCATTGGTAACTTTCACTGTTTCTGTTTCTGTGCTATGATGCACTCTGAATCGTGATTGAAACTGTGCAAATAGATTATTTCTGTGTAAATGATCATAAAGTTGGGCTGCAACAATTTTTTCAAGATTTTTAGATATAAAAGGGAGATTGGATATAGGTCTATGATAAGCTAACAGTCCTGGATCAAGTGTAGTTTTTTTTAAGTAAGGTTTAATTACAGCAACCTTTAAAGTCTGAGGTACATACCCTGTCAACAAAGATAGATTGATCAAATCCAATATGGAAGGGATCATTAAGGGAGAAACCCCCTTGAGCAGTCTGGTTGGGATTGGGTCTAAAACACAAGTTGATGGTTTAGAAGAGACTATTGCTGTTGTTAGATCAGAGAGATCAACTGGGCAGAAGCCGCCTAAATACAAATCAGGTTCTAAAGATACTTCTAAAGCTGCTGTACTTGATGATACATCACTGATAATAGTGGGAAGGACTCCATCAATCTTCTCTCTGATAGAAACAATTTTATTAATAAAGAAGTTCATGAAATCATCCCTGCTGAGAGTTAAAGGAATAACTGGCTCAGCAGAGCTCGGACTCTTAGTCAGACTGGCTACAGTGCTGAAAAGAAACCTGGGATTATTCTTATTCTTTTCTATCAATGATGAATAATAAGCAGTTCTAGCTTTACGAAGGGCTTTCTTATACATTGTTAAACTATCTTTCCAGACTAACTGAGACTCTTCTAAATTAGAGGAACGCCACTGTCTCTCCAGCTTTCTTGCAGTCTGCTTTAAAGCACGCAGCTGTGAATTATACCAAGGAGCCAACCTCTTCTGACTGATTACCTTCCTTTTCAGAGGGGCAACATTGTCCAGTGCTGTACGCATTGAAACTATAGTGCTGTCAACAAGAGAGTCAAGTGTTGCTGGAGTAAAGTCTAGGTAGTCGTCCTCTGTCATATCTGCACATGGCAGTGAAGAAAAGGATGATAGAATTAATTCTTTAAATCTGGTTACAGCATCCTCTGATAGACACCTTCTATACGTAAATTTCTTCTCAGAAACTGTATAGTCAAGTAATGTAAACTCAAAGGTTATCAGAAAATGGTCAGATAAGACAGGGTTATGAGGGAACACTGTTAACTGTTCACTCTCAATGCCATAAGTCAGAACAAGATCAAGGGTGTGATTAAGGCAGTGAGTCGGTCTGTGAACACTCTGAGAAAATCCAATAGAGTCCAATATAGAATTAAAGTTCATATTCAGGCTGTCATTTTCAACATCTACATGAATATTAAAGTCACCCACTACAATGACTTTATCTGTACTCAGCACTAACTGGGATAAAAACTCTGAGAATTCAGACAGAAACTCAGAATAAGGGCCAGGTGGACGATACACAACAACAAACACAAGAGGTTTCTGGGATTTCCACTTTGCGTGGGAAAAACTGAGAATCAGAGATTCAAAAGAGCTCAAACTAATCTTGGGTCTGGGACTGATTAGTAACCCTGATCTGAAAATAGCTGCCACTCCTCCTCCTCTGCCTGTGGTTCGAGGAACGTGAACATTTAAACAGTCACAGGGAGTTGCTTCATTAATGCTAACATGATCCTCCTGCTGCAGCCAGGTTTCTGTAAGACAAAATATATCAATATGATGATCACAAATCAACTCATTCACTAACAGAGACTTCGAAAGGAGAGATCTGATATTCAGCAAACCACATTTAATAGTTTGATGTTTTTGTTTAGTTAAAGTTTTTGTTTTAATAATTTCTTTTTGCACAAGAGGATTTGCTCCTTTTGTGTTAATTGATTGGGGGGGTAGCAGCAGGTGGGAAGCTGCAGAGAAGTGTGTAAGACTACAACTCTGCATCCTGGTCTGAACCCTGGGTTGTCATGTTTTAGGGTGGCAAATAAATTCATCCATATTTCTAGAAATGAGAGCTGCTCCTTCCAAAGTGGGATGGATGCCGTCTCTCCTCATCAGACCAGGTTTTCTCCAGAAAGATTGCCAATTATCTATGTAGCCCACGTTGTTTGCTGGACACCATCTAGACAACCAGCGATTGTAGGACGACATGCGGCTAAACATGTCATCACTGGTCAGATTTGGCAGGGGTCCAGAGAAAACTACGGAGTCCCACATTGTTTTGGCAAAATCACACACCGATGCAACATTAATTTTAGTGACCTCCGATTGGCGTAACCGGGTGTCATTAACGCCGACGTGAATAACTATTTTACCATATTTACGTTTATCCTTAGCCAGCAGTTTTAAATAGGATTCTGTCGCCCGCTCTGGCCCCTGGAATACATTTGACTATGGCCGCTGGTGTCTCTAATGCCACGTTTCTGACTATGGAGCTGCCAATTACCAGGGTTTTGTCCTCAGCGGGTGTGTCGCTGAGTGGGGAAAATCTGTTTGAAGCGTGGACAGGTCGATGGTGAACAACAGGCTTGACTTTAGAGATATGCCTCTTCCTGACAGTCACCCAGCCACGTTGTAATCCTGGCTGCTCAGGTTCTGCTAGGGGGAGGCTAATGGAGCTAGCTACGCTAGGTGGCTCCACACTGGCAAAAGGGGCCTGGCTCGTTATCGGTTGATTTTCAACAGTGCAGAGCCGAGCTTCCAATTCAGATAACCTCGCCTCCAAAACTACAAAAAGACTACATTTGTTACATGTACCATTATCGCTAAAGGAGGCAGAGGAGTAACTAAACATCTGACACACGGAGCAGATGAAAGCAGGAGAAGGAGGAAGAGAACCGGTAGCCATGCTACGCTAGAGAACCAGACACACCGCTAAAAATTGAGAATAAAGATTAAAGATCTGTAGGAGTGTGTTAGAACAGAACGGTAAGCTATAGAGTTTAACTATGCAAAATTGTGTAAGTTATAGATCGAAATAAAGTGATTATCAGTACTCCAAGCGGAGCAAGAAATTCCACAGTGCACAAGCAAGGTAACAGGAAGTGATGCAACACGTCTTACCGCAAAGCGTCACAGCGTTTCTCCAAACAGACACAATGACACAAGCTAAACATTTTTTTCTGCATGAATCATTTTTTTTATAAATGCAAACATTAATTTGCTGTGACACAACCTTCAATGTCAGTGCTATTAATATCAGTAATGTCCCATATAGAAAAAAGACTTGCACTGCCTTCGCAACGGATCCGAGTCCACTTGCACACCGCGCCGGACCCGCGCACAAAACAGCATCTCCGCAATGGAAAGTTGAAAAGACTTGAAGACACATGATCGATCTTTGCTTCCAAAGGGAAGCGGCGTTTAAAGTATTTTGCCTAAAAATCGATGTTTCAGATGAGGAGTATTTCAGCTGGGAGAAGTACCACTCCCACCCTCATCTTTCGCTTCCCTTTGGGGGCAAAAGCCTCTACGTTCCGAGAACCAATCAGATCGCAAGATCGATCATGTGTCTTCAAGTCTTTTCAACTTTCCATTGCAGAAAAAGTGGACTCCGAGGCGGACCTGTTTTCCGGATCCGTTGCGAAGGCAGTGCAAGAGTTTTTGCTATCTATTAATCTGTGTTACGTTGATCTTTGTTACCTTGTTACATACATAACATTGAATACAACTAAGGACATTTTCTCCCAGTGCATACTTTATGTAATAAGAAGAGGGATGTCTGACCTGAGTGTCGTCTGTGTAAACGAACTGCAAATGGGAGTATCTTGTTAGCCAACATCACTCCCCTGTGCTGCTGATGTAAAGTCAGCTATTTTCCAAATTTTACAGGCTCCCTGCTTTCCAGGCTTCCAGGCTTTGTTTAGCCTTTAGCATCACCATGACCACTGAAAGAGGCTGCTATTCAATATTCTTTACAATAAGAGTCATTTCAGAGTAATGATGCAAGCTGCAAATCTTGATTGCTGTTTGGAATTTTTGTAAACAATAGATCATGAGGGAATCAATAATGTCTCACTGTATTTACAAATTACCAACACAAATTTTTTTAAAAGGGAATGTGTTTCTGAGAAAGAGATGCATATCATGAGATGATTTTGACATTTATTATTCATCTTTTACTCAATCGGAAACTTTTTACACACTCACAGATGAATACAGTGTACAGTGGTGAACATTCATGATGCAACCAGTCAACACATTGACTTCTCACACTTGTGATTTCTGGGGAGTGTATGGGTGTGAAATGTTCCAAAGCAGATATGGAGCAGTCACTTTTAGGTAGAATGTACAGACTGGTAGAACTAAGGGAGTTGGTGAAGAGAGTAGTGAAGCATGCAAGTGTGAAGTGCAATGAGTGATGGAGCAGAAGGAGCAACTGCACAGGGAAAACCATGGCTACAAAGAAATATAGTTAATATAGGGTGTGCTGGCTGAATAACTTCATGTACATGCATCTGCTTTGATGTACAAGTGAATAAACTGTATTTAAGTAACACTATCCTAGTTTTGTTGACCACTCAAAGTGGTTTTTTTACACCACAAGTTCCATTCTTCAAATCAAACACACTCTTACAGCACTTCTTAGTCCTTCATATTGCCTTTCAATTGCTTTTCTCTATCATATTCCCACTAAAAGACAGATTAATCCATTGGGTGCAAATGAGTTCAGTATCGTGCCCAAGGACCAACAAGTTCTCCAACTGATACCAAATTGGTCATTTGGTCATACCACTGAATACGACCCCTAACGGTGCCCTGTAAAGTACTGCTCTTACAAGGAACAGAAATTAAATACAACCCATATCAGCGTGTCATTCTCAAATCATCCATTTAAGAAGCCACAAAGTCCTCATGAGGAGGAAGGAGAACAAGGGGTGTTTGGTGGGTGGTGCAGCTACACGCAATGCTATGAATCATATGGATTTGTGTGAGGTGAAATTGAGACCAAGTGTTTTTTCACTTTTGAGTTTCTAAAACACTTCCTGGTTGGATTTTGATTGTGAGAAAAGGATTAAGATAAATTAGATATCCATAATTTTCATAATGCAGCCGTCAACTTTATGGATGTCATTTTGCCAGTTGTCTTGGTTACATGTAATACAAGATATTACAATGAAACTTTGTCACTTCCTGGTTGGGTTTCAGCAATAATGTCACTTTGTTAGGGATGGAAAGCAAAATGTCCTGGTTAGGGTTAGAAAAATGACTGTGGTTGAAGATGAAATACATTCTTTTTACTATGCAACTGTCACCCACCTAGGTACTATTTCACAATTCACATGCAGTTGCGCTCACAACTACTAGAGGTAGTTCTTCTTATTATAGATCGTGTCTGCTTGCATGAGCAATACTGCCCATGGACACCTTGATATGTCGACTGAATGGGAGCCAGGGGTCAAACCATCGGCCTTCCAAATCATAGACGACTACCCTGTCCTCTAATCCACTGCTGCCCAAAGTAAGACTTCAATTAAATTATTCCACTATAATGACAGATCCCCGCAACAGCCTTTTCATTGTCACACATCGAGTTAGATGGAGATTTGATTCCATTTAATTTGATTATTTAACATTTGATTAGTGTCAAAGATATTTAACTGTGTTTTTTTTTTTATTCTTACACATTCCTGTGTGCATGGAGGCAGGAGAGTCAGTCAGTTTTGCCAATGGGACTGGATCTTACGAGCTCTATACCTGCACTTCTCTGTTTCTGTTTATTGCCTGAGCACTGCATAAGCACACCATTGTCTCTGTAAGCATCAGGGTTATCTTAAAACTATCCTTAAATTTTTCTGTTTTACAATCTGCACTTGAGTTTGCCTTCCTACTCTCACTGTGGAAAATGTGACATGCTGTGTCCCCCCTCCCATTACTTATGCTAGCTAAGCTGTCTTTCATATTTATACACATAGTATTTTTAGTCATGTTTTCTTTTGTTCCACAAGATAGCAAAAGCATATTTATCTAATGATGAAATATCACGTACAGTACATACTGTAATTTGACAACTATTCTTTGTTCTCTTTGTTTCATCCTTTGAAAACCCATCATCTCATCCACAGTTTGTTCTCCCAATTTTTGTGTCAGTGATCCCACTTCGTTTTTTTGTCCAGTTCCAATTCATTAAACATTTTTGGCTTTGTAGGAACATATTTTTCCATTACTGTACCATTAATCAAGTCAGCCGTTCTTACTCCCCACCAGCATGTGGACACCACCGCCCGCTCAACTCCCAGTACAATTAGTCTTGTTTGACAGTTGTTATCTTGGAAAATGCCACACATACAGAAAAGTATATGAAAGGGAGAGGAAAATTGAATGACTACCAACCGAAAGCACATGCTGAATTACACCAACCCATGACTCTTCGCAGGATGGGTGCGAAGTCAGTGAAAGCTTCTAGCTCTTGTAAAAACAGGGCAGAGCAGATGACGGAGCAGCTCAGCAGTTGATCACATTTTGCAAGCCACTGGATCCACTGCTGTACGGGACACTCAGAACAAATGAAATGCCTGTGAGTCATCCTGGAACACCTAATGGTGCAAGGGACACTGCCCATCCAAAACGTTTTTTCAACTTTCAATTCAATTCAATTCATTTTTATTTATATAGCGCCAAATACAACAAATGTCATCTCAAGGCACTTAGATAGTAAGTCTAATTCAAGCCAATTGGAATTCAATTAATTAATAATAATCATAATTCATAAAATAATCCAATTCGTTCATATAGAGCCAATTCAAAAACAATTTCCTAGCTAAGAAAACCAACAGATTGCACTGAAAACTTTTTGTTTTTCGGTCCAATCTCCCGGCCTGAGCGTGCCTGAGGCGACTGTGGAGAAAAACGACTCCCTTTTAACAGGAAGAAACCTCTGGCAGAACCAGACTCAGGAAGGGTGGCCATCCGCCTCGACCAGCTGGGGTTTGAGAAGACAGAAAGGGGGGGAGGGGGCCGCGGCGGCGGCGGCGGCGGCACTGTAACACCATTCAAAGGATATCTGTTGGAACAGGGAAACACGAGTTAATGACCACAATAATATCACATATACATAAAGAGAGTAAAGTGAGGAAAGGTGTGACAGATGAGGCCCCCCAGCAGTCTAGGCCTATAGCAGCTTAACTATGGGATGTTTCAGGATTACCTGAGCCATCCCTATTCAAGGTAAACACAAGAAACTTGTGCTAACGAAAAAATAAATAATAAAATAAAGGACCAGACTCAGTGAGTAATTCCCTATACTCCCTATATAGATCTGCTCCTCACACCGCAACAACCATCTTTTTACAGCCACAAGCTACCTCAGCCTCTCACCAACTGCACACCAGTCACAGCGGGGTGGGGATGCAAACCCTGGTTCGGGTAGGGGGAGAAATAAAAGAGGTAAGATAAGCGGGAATGGGATTCAAACCCTGGTTCGGGTAGGGGGTAATGAAAGTATAGAGGGTGCCAGAGGTGGAGGCAGAACAAGACACACTAGCAGACACACTATCAGATTCAACAGACCTAACTATAAGCTTTATAAAAAAGGAAAGTTTTAAGCCTGGTCTTAAAAGTGGAAAGGGTGTCTGCTTCCCGGACATTTACTGGCAGCTTATTCCACAATAGAGGGGCCTGATAACTGAAGGCTCTGCCTCCCATTCTACTTTTAGAAACTCTGGGAACCTCAAGTAAACCTGCAGTTTGGGAACGAAGTGCTCTGTTAGGAAAATATCTTACAATGAGATCTTTAAGATATGATGGAGCTCGGTCATTAAGAGCTTTATATGTAAGGAGAAGAATCTTAAATTCTATTCTGAATTTAACAGGGAGCCAATGAAGAGAAGCTAAAACTGGAGAAATATGATCTCTCCTGTTAGTTCTCATCAAAACTCTGGCTGCAGCATTTTGGATCAACTGAAGGCTTTTCAGAGAATATGTGGGACAGCCCAATAATAAAGAATTACAGTAGTCCAATCTTGAAGTAACAAATGCATGGACTAGTTTTTCTGCATCACTCTGAGACAAGATGTTCCTGATTTTAACAATATTACGAAGATGAAAGAAGGCAGTCCTAGAAACCTGTTTTATATGCGAGTCAAATGATAAGTTCTGATCAAAAATAACTCCAAGGTTCCTCACTGTAGAACTAGAAGCCAAGGAAATACCATCTAGAGTAACTATATAGCTAGACAATTTCTCCCTGAAACGCTCAGGTCCAAAGATAACGACTTCAGTTTTGTCTGAATTTAGAAGCAGACTTTCTGTGTGTATATATGTGTGTGCTGGCAATACTTTCCCTGTATTTATATTTGCCAGTGATTTTTAAAGCAAATGTTGTAACACTCAAATTCAAATGATTTATTTTGTCTGAGACCTTGCTGAGGTATCCCACTTGGGGTCTGGACCCTTGTTTGGAAGCTGTTTCTCTGAGGTAACGTGTTTCAGAAAGGCTGAAGTAATAAAAAGCCACCTCATGCCACCTTACCAGTGGCATGAGGTGATTTGCTTAAGTGACTTGATGGAATTGAAAGTTTAACCTTTGTGATGCAGAGCAATGTTACAACAGTATATTCAGTCTGGAGGGACACCATATGCTATACTGTGCGTCATTGAAGGCTAGCATGTCACATCTATTATGCAAACACTTACTTGAGCACACATGCAAAATGCATGTTGATAGGAACACGTCAAAGACTATTGTTTTGTTGAGGTGCTATTAAGGCAATTGAAGGGCAAGCAGGTTTAATTGGGGAACCATAACACAATAACCAGGACGTCTTGTGTCTCTAACCTTTTTGTTAGATATTAATTTGATGTCTTATACATAATAAGGCTAAGACAATAAATAGGCACAAAAAATAAGGTTAAAGAAACATTTTTGGTCAGTGTTGCTGCTATGGGAAATGAGGCTGTGACTGTATTATATTTGCCAGTAGATTTTTTTTGAAAATGCATACATACCCAAAGGGTGTACTAAGGGGTGAGGTTAATTAGTTAGTAAGGGTTGTTGTGTCAAGTCAGTTTTCTGTTTCATAAAGGTTTTCTCTTTTGACTTGACTATACCATGGCAGCTCATTGTGCACAATCCTAACTTACTTCAAAGGAATTATGTTCAGCATATAATATTTAATTGAGTTATAGAAAGTACTGCTCTTGTGTTTTTTTTCTTTTCCTGGTGAACAACAATCTCTTCAAATTACTCAAGTAAACATGGTTGAAATGGCCTGCAATAAGATGAACTGCCTCAGAGTAGATTTTCTGTTGACTGCTTAATGCCTTGTGTAAATAGTAAAGAGCTGAGTTAGCATTTGTGTCAGGTGGAATACACAAGAAGTAATCAACACAAAAGTAAACTCTAGTGGAAGGTAGATGGGTCTGCCTTTTACAGTCAAATACTCTTGTTCCGGGAGAGAATTGGTGCCAATGGTCTTGCACAGCTCTCCTTTTCCTTTTGCACAGCTCCTGTCGTGGTAGTTTGTGGTTCAGCCTACTAGCTCAATAGTTGTCTCTGGTATTCATGCATGAAGCCAAGAATATATGGTTAACAAGATGCAAATTCCTTAAATGTATTTGTTTGAAGCAGTCTACAATTTCAGTTCACCCATTTCGTTGGTAATGATCTGGCGATGAATAGGAAGATGCTTGATCGTGGCAGTTTGTGTGGCTGCCTCTTTAAGGCTCTAGCATGGTTGTTGCGTCTGCTAGCGTGAGCGGTGTTGATGACGTCACGATTTTGTGCTGGCTATATATAGTGGCGCAAGTCGATGTGCCAGTAGTTGCAATTTTCTCTGTCACAGAGGTGTTGCTGCTACATGAAGGTTACTGCTACTCTACAACCACAAAAGTGGAGAAGAAAACAATACCCCTGTCAAGAGCAGGAACACTGTCATCAATGATGCTGCAGTATCTAGATAATTTTAATTTTTTTATTCAGTTAAAGGAGGTGAAGGTCTGAAGCCCCCGGCATCGCCACTTGGAGTCTCTGCCCTCTTCTTTGCCTTCACGCATCTGCCCCGTAGCTTCTTCCACACTCTCTTACAGAACTCTCCCTCTTTCCCCAAAGTTCTGCCAATCTCTGTCCATGAGTTTTGGGAGTTTACGTGGTCCCTGTGCTGTTTCACTGCAGTGTCGTACAGGTGCCTGTACAAACGCACTTCCTGACTGAGCCTGGTCTTAAATTGGTCCATCCGGTTTGTCGTTCTCGGCGCAGCCAAGTTACAAAAATTGATTGGTGCATGACAACGCTCTGCGCCGTCTTTTCAAGGCAAAATGACGTTTTAGGACTGGCGCCACGGGCCGTCACCGCCGTGAGCGACGCGTCAACTGTAAACCGCCTTTAGCCTCATGAGTATTGTAGCTCAGCAGGTCTCTTTCTGCTTCCTGTCCCTCCTCTATGTACTCCATCTGTTTGTGCTGACAACAATACACAGAGCAACCAGTATCCCGACTATTTCCCCCCTATTATGTCATGAAAACTGATAGAATTAGATATAAAAGCATATTTACTCCATATTTCTATTGTAAGGAGATCGTGATGGCAGCAGATAGAATTAGCAGGAATACTGACCAACAAAAATATATACATACATACACACTGTTAACCCGATTCTTTCATGGAAAGCCCAAGAACAAGCCGGAGAAATCTTAAATCAAACAACATATTTATTATTGGTCACAGGTAAAGTATGGCAACGCTGGACTCGGAATGACAGAGCTCTCGCAGGAAATCCGTCAGACTGAGCCCCGATATCCAGAAATAATTCATATTTACCTCACAGAGGTTGGACTTACACGCGAGTATAATTGGACAGTTATTAGTGACATGAACAGGCCAACAACTGTCCACGTCATGTTCTTGGGATGTGATAAAGCACTTGTGTGTGTGACTGCTGTTTTAGGGGTGTATCTAATGTAACAGACCTATCTGACAAGATAGAGAAGAAGCTTCATCTGTCCCAGTTATTTTTCCAGTTATGCTATCTTAAAGTCTTGGACCGTACATTGTGTAGTGTGAGCAGAGTGGACAAGTACAAAATAACTTAAACTGTCTAAGAACAAAGCCAATTATAAAAACACTAACAAAAGCTCCAGGAAGGAGAATTGTAACCAGTTATAGTTGCCAGAGTTGTGCATGCCGGCACGTTTCAATGAGCTGAAGCAACACTATACTGAAGAATTACTTCAAATTATTGCTGCTGAAGGTAGTTCTACAAACTACTGAATCATGGCTTGTAATTTGTTTTTCACACATTGCTTCTGCATTTTGGCGTAGGTTATGTTGAATGAATAATGGGATGGTGTAATATAGTCATTTTGTTTTTCATCTGTTGTTGTGTATTTACCTAATTTTAAGAACTGGTAAGGACCAGATGTTTTTATAACACATCCTTGTATGTACAACCTTAGAACTAAAAGTGTTCTTTCTTAGCACATAACAGCAACTCCATTTAGTTGGTGAAAAACAAAACGCATATGTATTTATGTTTGATCCTCCTTTTGGTACACTGCTGATATTGTTCCTGGGATCTGTTGGAGCCACTTTGAGGGTTATCGCCCCAAGTGCTCCAATTACCACTTGCATCCCTGTTGCCTTCACTTCCCACGTCTTTTCAACTTCCTCATTCAGGCTTTGGTACATTTCAAGCTTCTTATGTTCTTTCTTTTTGATGTTGCTCACTTGGGATTGCTGCATCTATCACTACTGCCTTCTTCTGTAGTTTGTCAACCACCAGAATTTCCAATTGGTTAGCCATCCCTATTTTCACCAGTTTGTCCAGGAACCAACAGTTATTGTCCGTTGTGCCACTCCCCCAGCAGACAAGAGTATAGAACAGTGTGCTCTCCATGACATTGGGATAAAACATGCACAGCATATCACTGCAGACCTTGAAGGACCTGAGATGTCTCAGGAAGAACCGACAGCTCTGTCCCTTCCTGTACACTGTATCTATGTTGGCAGACCACTCCAGTTTATTGCCCAGTACCACCCCCAGGTATTTGTAGGACTGCACAGTCTCTATGTCCTCTTCCTCAATGCAGACCGACTGGCATGGTGTTTTAGATCTCCTAAAATCCACCACCAGTTACTTGGTCTTGGTGGTGTTGAGGAGAAGACAGTTTTTTTGGTTATAAAGTCTGATGTGTAGAGGGTAAAAAGAAAAGGGACTAAAACAGTACCCTATGGAGCCCCAGTACTGCATTCCAGCATTCCAGAAACACATCTCCCCTTCCTGACATACTGTGGTCTGACAGTCAAATAGTCTGTAATCCACAATGTCAGGGAGGGGGCCACCCCCATACCTAGAAGCTTGTCTTTCAGTATGGGAAGCTGTATGGTGTTGAAGGCACTGGAGAAGTCAAAGAACATGACTTTCACATATGAACCAGGCACATGTAAATAAGCACATGCCCGGTGCAGCATGTACAGAATCGCGTCTTCCACTCCAATGTGTTTCTGGTAGGCAAACTGGAGAGGGTCAAGATCCTCAGCAGTCTCATGCGACGGACAAGGAGCCACTCCAAGGTCTTCATTATGTGAGATGTGAAAATTCTCTGAAGGGGGAATTCTAGCTGTCCTTTACAGTCCTTCAGAAGCCTTGGGCACACTCCATCTGGGCCTATAGTCTTCCCTGACCGAAGTCTCCTGAGCTAAGCTCCCACCTCCTCTGTAGTTAGAGACAGGGGGAGCTGCTGAGGGGTGGCAGCATGGTGATGTTTGTGTCAGTCGCAGACATGGGGGTGGGGGTGTAGTTACTGTGAGATGATATTTTCGAAGGAGCAGTCGCAGAGGTGGAGGTGTGGCTGGGCAGAGGATTTCTGGTGGTGGGAGCAGCCGCAGAGGTGTAGGTGCAACTGGGCAGGGGAGGCCAGACGTTAGAAGCTGATGGAGAGGTGGACATACAGCTGGTCCAAGGAGGCCTGGTAATGGGAGACACTACAGAGGTCGAGGTACAGTTGGGCTGAGGAGGTAGTACTGAGGTTGGCAGCTGGAGTGGTGAAAGTGGAGGGAGCAGCACCAGAGGTGTAAAAAGCCACACCTGTTCTGATATTGGTTGAAGGTATTGGCTCTGTCCACATCGCTTTTCACAGACTGAGAGTTTTTCAGTTTGTACCCAGTGATGGTTCTCATCCCCCTTTACACCTCCCTGGTGTTATTGTTCTCCACCTGTCTCTCTAACTTTTTCTTGTACTTCACCTTAGCTTGACGCAATATCTTTTTGAGCTCCTGCTGAACTCTCCTCCGCTTTTCATTATCCCCATCCTGGAATACCCTCTTCTTCTGGTACAGGAGGTCTTTGATGTCACTAGTGATCCACGGTTTATTATCTGGATAGCACTTTACAGTCCTCACTGGAATCACAGTGTCCATGCAGATGTAGTCTGTGATGGTGCTGAGCCTCCTGTCCATATCTATGTCCTTTTCCTCGTCATCACTGATGTCTCCGGGGGTCACTTGGTGTTTCGGGTCTTTCAACATCATACACCCTCGCACAGGTGACCCAGCTGGGGATGATCAAGCCCTAACTTATGACCAGCCAGTGCTACCCTACCCACAGCTCTCCTCGCCGGATTCACAGCCACCTTGACACAACCACTGCTGTCTCAGTGACCAGCTTGATTGCTTTGCGCTTGCTTGCGCCTGTGATGCCCAGCTTGTTGTAGGCCCTGCACAGGGACTGGCAAATAAACCCTCTGCACCCCACCTCTATGGGTTCACACCTCACTCGCCACCTGTTGCCTTTTTCCACCAGCTCTGCATATTTTGACCTCTTTCTCTCATTTACCTCCTCCATGCGGTCCTCCCAAGGAATGTTCAGTTTGATAAGGATGACCTGCTTCCTTGCTTCTGAGATCAGCAGCATCTCTGGCCTTAGCGTTGTTGTGGCAATGGTTTCTGGGAACCTCAGTTGCTTCCCCAGGTCAACTTTTAGCTCCCAGTCTTGTGCCATTGCTAGTAGGCCAGAAGAGGTGGTCCTTTCTGTTGCTGTTGGTTGTTCACCAGCCCTGGAAAATTCCATTGCAAATGGAAATCCCCCATGAGCTGTCACCTTACCGTGGTGGGGGGGTTTGCGCGCCCCAATGAGTCTGGGAGCTATGTTGCCCGGGGATTTAAGCCCCTGGTAGGGTCACCCAAGACAAACAGATCCTAGATGAGGGACCAGACAAATAACAGCTCACAAAAACCCCCTATGATGTACAATATTGTTGGACAACGTGTTCCTTCGCCCGGACACGGGTCACCGGGGCCTCCCCCTGGAGCCAGGCCCAGGGGTGGGGCCCGCCGGCGAGCGCCTGGTGGCCGGGTCTGTGTCCATGGGGCTCAGTCGGGCACAGCCCGAAGAAATGACGTGGGTCCCCCTTCCGACAGGCTCACCACCCGTGGGAGGGGCCAAGGGGGTCGGGTGCAATGTGAGCTGGGTGGCAGCTGAAGGCGGAGACGTTGGCGGTCTGATCCTCAGCTACTGAAGCTGGCTCTTGGGACGTGGAACGTCACCTCTCTATAGTCGGACTCACCTCGACGCATGGCTTGGGCTCCGGAACCAGCCTCCTCGAGAGGGGTTGGACTCTCTTCCACTCTGGAGTTGCCCGTGGTGATAGGCGTAGAGCAGGTGTGGGCATACTTATTGCCCCCCGGCTGTGCGCCTGTACATTGGGGTTTACCCCGGTGGACGAGAGAGTAGCCTCCCTCCACCTTAGGGTGGGGGGACGTGTCCTGACTGTTGTTTGTGCTCATGCACCGAACAGCAGTTCAGAATACCCAACCTTTTTGGAGTCCCTGGAGGAGCCACTGTAGAGTGCTCCTCCAGGAGACTCCCTCATCCTGCTGGGGGACTTCAATGCTCACGTGGGCAATGACAGTAAGACCTGGAAGGGCGTGATTGGGAGGAACGCCCCACCCAAACTGAATCAGAGTGGTGTTTTGTTATTGGACTTCTGTGCTCGTCACAGACTGTCCATAACGAACACCATGTTCAGGCATAAGGGTGTCCCTATGTGCACTTGGCACCAGGACACCCTAGGCTGCAGCTCGATTATCGACTTTGTGGTTGTATCGTCGGACTTGCGGCCGTATGTGCTGGACACTCAGGTGAAGAGAGGGGCGGAGCTGTCAATTGATCACCACCTGGTGGTGAGTTGGCTCCGCTGGTGGGGGAGGAAGCTGGTCAGACCTGGCAGGCCCAAACGTATTGTGAGGGTCTGCTGGGAACGGCTAGCGGAATCCCCTGTAACCTCCGGCAGAGCTTCAACCATGTCCCGGGGGAGGTGGGGGACATTGAGCCCGAATGGGCCATGTTCCGTGCCTCCATTGTTGAGGCGGACGACCGGAGCTGTGGCCGTAAGGTGGTCGGTGCCTGTCGTGGCGGCAATCCCCGAACCCGCTGGTGGACACCAGTGGTGAGGGAAGCCGTCAAGCTGAAGACGGAGTCCTATCTGGCCTTTTTGGCCAGTGGGACTCTGGAAGCAGCTGATGGGTACCGAAAGGGCAAGCGGAACGCGGCCTCGGCGGTTGCTGAGGCAAAAACTCGGGCTTGGGAGGAGTTCGGGGAGGCCATGGAGAATGATTTCCGGACGGCCTCGAAGAGTTTCTGGTCCACCATCCGGCGGCTCAGGGGGGGGGAAGCGGTGCACCGTCAACACCGTGTATGGTGAGGTTGGGGCTCTGCTGACCTCAACTAGGGATGTCATGAGTCGGTGGGGGGAATACTTCGAGGGCCTCCTCAATCCTACCGACACGCCTTCCGATGAGGAAGCAGAGTTGGGGAGCTCGGACGTGGGGCCTCCCATTTCTTGGGCTGATGTTGCCGAGGTGGTCAAAAAACTCCTCGGTGGCAAGGCCCTGGGGGTGGATGAGGTTCGTCCCTAGTTCCTCAAGGCTCTGGATGTTGTAGGGCTGTCTTGGTTGACACGCCTCTGCAGCATCACGTGGACATCGGGGGCAGTGCCTCTGGACTGGCAGATCGGGGTGGTGGTCCCCCTCTATAAAAAAGTGGACCGGAGGCTGTGTTCCAACTATAGGGGGATCACACTCCTCAGCCTCCCTGGTAAGGTCTATTCGGGGGTACTGGAGAGGAGGATCCGCCGGATAATCGAATCTCGGATTCAGGAGGTGCAGTGTGGTTTTCGTCCTGGCTGTGGAACAGTAGACCAGCTTTATACCCTCAGCAGCATCCTGGAGGGTGCATGGGAGTTCGCCCAACCGGTCTACATGTGTTTTCCCTACCACTCTGCTGGCTCGCTCATCTTCAACTGATGTATGTACCTCCTCCTGGATGATCAACCTCCTGGATTTCCCCAGATATCCACACAGATATCTAGCCTGACTACGTCATACTCACGATTCTAGTCAGAATGTGAGTCTGATACCGCTGGATAGAGTTTTGAGTATGGGGCGTGTTTCAACTGAACCAGGAGAAAAAATGCCTCTTCGCTCAATTGGATAGACCTACAACCAATCAGAGTAACGTAGTATGTGACATAGATTAAGCGACACACACTTGTTGTAGGAAGGACGGCAAAAACATCTTTTCTATCGATAAAAGCCTTTATCGCGTTCCTATGTTCGTCTTTCAAAATGAATGCAATGTGGAGATCCTGTAGAACCAAGCGCTCTTTAGTAACGTAGTCGATAATGTCCCTGTTGATCATCTGTCATCATCGTATGAAGCCCGCCCTGGCAATCTGATTGGGTCGACTGTCGCGATGTCGAGCATAGAGATTTCCCCAACTGAGCAGAGCCAGACCGAACTTCCCGACCAAAAATTTTATGGGCGGGGCTAAGTTCGGCTGGCACCCAGGCTAACAGATATCCCTTTACACTGTTCAAACCACTTGGTTATGGCATTCCATGTATACCATACCTGCCTGCGCCTTAGACCATGCTACTGCAGGTCCTGCCTGTTGTAGTAGATCCTGGCCTCTATCGCGCTTGTGCTCAGTGCTTGTCCTTGAGCTGCCATGATTAAAGCCTCCGGGCATGTAATTAATTTGTCATTTTGTCACGAGGAACTTTATAGAGATTTGCTTTAAGAGATCCCGAATGGGTTTGGGATTATTTTCCCCAATAAGGAACTGAGGATAAGTGCAGCTCAAAATCTAACAAGAATAATAATTAATCTAAAGCACACTGGTCATTCTTAAATAAACAGAACTAGGTTAATCATATAAATCTAACAAAACATGTTCAACCCAGCTATAGCCAGACCTAGTTATTATTATTATTATTATTATTATTATTATTATTATTATTATTATTATTATCATTATTATATATTTTTTGGGGCTTTTTATGCCTTTAATGATAGGACAGTTGGAGAGAGACAGGAAGCAGGGGACATAGAGAGGGGGAAGACATGCAGCAAAGGGCGGTCCGGTGCGGAACTCAAACCGGGGCCCGCTGCAGCGAGGACTGTAGCCTCTGTACATGGGGCGGCTGCTTCACCCACTACGCCACCGACCGCCCCCAGACCTAGTTATTTTAAAAGCTGAATTGGTTTCTTTCCACTACCATGAATTCAATTTATGTTTCAGCATATGAATTTACCTGTGATTAATTCAATCACTTTCTTTTCCCATTCAGCTTCCTTAAGCAATTGATCTTGTTGTCACTGATACTTAACTAGTGTGGGAAACCATATAAATCCCTTTTGTGACCACTTCTAAGAGATGCACATGTTATATTGTCCTATCACAAATACAAATGTGATCAGTGTTACAATCACCAGTCCGTCATTTTTCTCCTCTCAATCTGCTCGTTTCTTGCTCTCATCTTCAGTCACTAATTACCTGATCAGTCTCACCTGTTCCTCTCCCTTCTTAAGCATATCTACCAGCCCAGTTAGTTGCCAGATTGTCTGCTATTCTGACCTCTCCAGCAGTCTGTACCTGAGTCCCGACTTCAGTTTATCATTCCTGTTCTGGACCCGACCTCATACCTGCTTGTGGATTCCCCATGTCTGTGAGTTAATGAAAACCTGACCCCTCAACTATTACCTTTCTTGGATCTCTGGATGTTTAAAGTGTTTATGGATTCTGTCACCTCTGTACCCTTGGATGTTCAGTGGATCAACCATGTTTGGATCCTGGACCTGATCCTGTTCTTGCGGTGTGAGGAGCAGATCTATATAGGGAGTATAGGGAATTACTCACTGAGTCTGGTCCTTTATTTTATTATTTATTTTTTTCGTTAGCACAAGTTTCTTGTGTTTACCTTGAATAGGGATGGCTCAGGTAATCCTGAAACATCCCATAGTTAAGCTGCTATAGGCCTAGACTGCTGGGGGGCCTCATCTGTCACACCTTTCCTCACTTTACTCTCTTTATGTATATGTGATATTATTGTGGTCATTAACTCGTGTTTCCCTGTTCCAACAGATATCCTTTGAATGGTGTTACAGTGCCGCCGCCGCCACGGCCCTCCCCCCCTCCCCCCCTTTCTGTCTTCTCAAACCCCAGCTGGTCGAGGCGGATGGCCACCCTTCCTGAGTCTGGTTCTGCCAGAGGTTTCTTCCTGTTAAAAGGGACTCGTTTCTCTCCACAGTCGCCTCAGGCACGCTCAGGCCGGGAGATTGGACCGAAAAACAAAAAGTTTTCAGTGCAATCTGTTGGTTTTCTTAGCTAGGAAATTGTTTTTGAATTGGCTCTATATGAACGAATTGGATTATTTTATGAATTATGATTATTATTAATTAATTGAATTCCAATTGGCTTGAATTGGACTTACTATCTAAGTGCCTTGAGATGACATTTGTTGTATTTGGCGCTATATAAATAAAAATGAATTAAATTGAATTCTGTTTCACTCCCGAAGTATTGTGAGTTATCTAATGGCTATTGTTTGGATCTCTACATCTTCCTCACCTTTCTGCCCTGACTCTTTCTGAAGGAAATATGATTTGGAGCCCTTTGTCTTCCTCTATATCTCCCTGTCTTAACCTGTTCTCATTCATGCAAGCCAGGATCCACAGGTCTGCCCAGTAACCGGATCACCATTTGAACTAATTTCCTCTCCCACTAGCCTTTGTGCATGCTCACCTTCGGCTTCCTCCCTCTCCAACCCCTGCTGCAGCATCACAACCTAGTCCCTGGAGGTTTTTGAATCCTCCATCTGCTTCTCCAGATTTCACTCCCACATGCAAGTTTGCTCCCTTCTGATCCAATTCTTACCTGGTTTGAATTCTGACTAATCCAACTCTCTGAGACTCTGCTGGGATTATCCATCTCACCAAGTCATTGTCACGGTGGGATCCTACTCAATAGTTCCTAAACTGATCTCTTCACTTCGAATTCTATTAAATCCTTTACTTCTGTGTCACCGGCCTTCATTTTCCATCATACTGAACTGTCACAATCAGACCATTTGTGCCACGAATGACAATTGAGCTCCATTAAGATGGGGAAAAACATCTGAATTTTTTTCACATCTCTTTCCCTCATTCCTGTAAATATTTCCATCGGTTCATGTGATAAAATTCCTAAAATCAGTCATCTTAGGGCATTTTTAGGTAAGGTAAAGGAATAAAAATTCCAGTCCAATTAAAATGTTCCTTTCATGAGCACAAATGAAACCATTCACACTCTGAAAACCTCTCATACACACTGATAATACAAAAGAAAGGAATACAATAGAATCAAACAGGACTGAAATCATAATGAGAATATGCAAAGTAGGAAGCTCAAACAAAATACCAGAACTTAAACAGGAACTGAACAGAGACTAAAGCACAAGGAATTACTAAACCAGAGCATAGAACAAAAACTAAAGCAATGGTGATAATCAGATGACTAAAGTGAACATAACATGGGAAACCAAGACCTGAAAAGCAAGGAATAAACTGGAATGGGAAAAAAAAACATGAACATAAAATCCACATCCCGGACCATTTAAGTCTTTAGCATCAACCTATCTATTTTCTAAACCTGTTTAATCCAGTTCAGGCTGGTCCCTGTCCTAGCTGCCATCAGGCAAGAGGTGGAGCACATTCTGGACAGACTCTTGCAGGGGCAACACAGAGTAAAAAGACCATGCAAGTTCACACTCAATCCTATGATCAATTTAGAATCACCGATTAACCTAACATGCATGTCTCGGAATGATGGGAATAAGCCAGAGTAACCAGAGTGAACCCACGCATGCATAAGGAGAAAATGCAAACTCCACACAGAAAGGCCCCAACAGAGATTTGAAACAGGAACCTTCACTCTGGGAGGCAACAATCTAACCACCACACCACCTTTTAGCCCCTCTAGCATCAATCCAATAATTCAATTTGTATAATTTATTTATTGGTTTTGAATCCTCTGGAAAAGTGATTTTTATTCCTAAGCAGTTGTGATTCCTTGTTTGAACACATTAGGAAATGTCTGTACTCTCAGTAGGTCTGCAGCACATAAAACCCTACAATGTGCTTCTGGGTCTTCACTAAATTAACCCAGTGTGAAGTAACCTAAGTAGTGTGTAGGAACTCCAGTAAGTACATGCGCATACAGTCCCAGAAAAAGGGCAGTACAAGATTGTTAACTTAGCCTTTCATAGTACCTTCCATAGATCTGATTCTCTGAGCTGGTGTACTGCCAGATTTGAGGTTTCAGCTTGACCCTTACAAAATATCCATCCATCCATCCATTTTCTATACCCACTGAGTCCGTCAGTTGGGTCGCAGGGGGGCTGGAGCCTATCCCAGCAGTCATCGGGTGAGAGGCGGGGTACATCCTGGACAGGTTGCTAGTTACAAAATATATATATATATTTTTATGATTATATATTATTATATATTATATTTATATATATTTTTTTATGATATTCCTCCTCAATTTAAGGAAAACCACAAAATTTCTACATCTTAAGGCATCTAGGGAACATTAATTTCTGTGATGAAAACAGAGTCGTTAGGTAGTTGCTAGTCTGGCGCTAATGTATTGTAATAGACCTATTTATAATATTCCAGTGGGGGGGTCAGCTTTTGCTTGCCTTTTAGACTAAATCCCATTGGGTCATGAAAATGTGATTCTAAACCTGCCCTAAAAATCTTGAACAGAATATGGAAGAAAAACTGTTTAACTGTCCAACTCGTCTAACTCATCAAGTCAGTAAAACCCATTTCTCTGTCTTTTAACAAGGTTTAAGCAACTATTTTCTAACATAAAATATGCTTCCACACAAATCTCTGATGTTGCTTTACTCTGGTTTTAAGCATTGAGGCATGAATGAACGGTATAATAAACTTCAGAACTGATCTACTTGATATCTTGTCAATGTAAAAAGGACAGAAGATACTGAAAAATATCTCTCATCTCCCCAAGGTTATTGCAGATGCCGTCATCATCATGTCACGTTTGTCAGAATAACAGTTCAAGACCAAAAGATTGCAAAGTAACAGACCAAGTAATCTTTTCTACCTGAGGAAGCTGAGGAGCTACGACATCCCCAGACCACTGCTGGTGAACTTCTACAACTGTGTCATCAGCAATGTTCTGACTTATGGGTTCCTGGTGTGGTTCTCTAGCTCCTCCAAAGCAGACCAGCATGCACTCCAGCGCGTGGTGAAAACAGTGGGGAAAATCACTGGAACGCCTCTCCCAGAGCTCAGTACCATCTACACCACGCGCTGTCTACGGAGAGTGCAGAACATCCTGCGTGACTGCCACCATCCTACTCATCACCTTTTCCAACTGCTGCCCTCAGGTAGAAGGTACAGGTCCCTACAGACCCGGACTAAAAGACTGGCCAACAGCCTATACCCTCAGGCCATAAGACTTTGTAACCAATCACTACTGCCTAAACGTTAACGTTTAATTCTTTATTTATACTGGGGCTGGAAGGTTGTTTTTTATTTATTTAGACGTATGGGTGTGTGTGTGAGGGGGGCGGGTAGCAAGCACCTAAAATTCTGTTGCACTTTGTTGTAAGCGGGATGGGGGAAGGAGGGAATCAAGCACTGGTGTCACTTTTGTCTTTGATGCACTTTGTCACTTTGGATCTACTATTAATGGAGCAACGCGATAGTTCTGGCAGACCACGTAGTCAACGCGCCCTTTGCCTATTGGCTGACGCCGACCCAACCCCTATGGCTGTCCACAAACCAACTGCGCTTATGGGTAATCAGCTGCTGCTCGCAATTGGATGCTGGCATTTGGGGCGCTTCATTTAAACTTGGTTGCTGTCACTGCTCTTTTTGCTTTCTGCTTGCAAGTCGTAGCTCCGATCAGCATACGCGCCGATGCTAGTATTATTATTGCTGCTGCTGCTTACCCTGTCGTCCGGCATGGATCCCCGCTGCCGGCGGAGTCGGAGAGTCTGCCGGAGGACTCGGAAGATTCGGCTGAGATGGACGCCGTGGAGGACACGAACCTTCCCAAGTCCAGCGAGCCAAGACGCGACAACGGGGGGGCTGTCCACAGCGCGCCGCGGGCAGAGTCGAGGTAGGCCGCGGCGGGCTCCTGTATGTGGCAGGGCTGCCGCGGTTAGACACACGGCTTATTTTACACAACGATTTCACATGATTTTGCGTGACTGTAGCGTGTGGCGTGGGTCTTATGCCGGCACATTTGGATTACAAGCCATCCTCCTAATTGGTCCGTTTGGGTCCTCGCGGTGATGCTTCTAAGGTGGAGTGCGCGCCTCACCTCCCCAACAGGTGCTACACGCTGCTGAATGGTATGTCTGCATTACAGCCTGATGGGTGCGGCGCCACCTGTCGTGCCGGGGTGTGGAGTGCTTGTGCCTGTGGTTCGGTTAATTCGCCGCCGTGTGTCCGGGGATGGTATTGCCCTTGCTCAAATAGGGAGCATAACCCAACTATAGCTATAATCGAATTAATCTCATCATGTAGATCCACTGCGATTATTATTGCTCAGGTATGTTCTGCTTGTATTAATTCGGCTCATCGGTTGATAGGCCCTGAATGAAGAGCTGATCTGCGTAGATAAACACTGCTGCTTTGCTTGGATCTCGTTCTGCTGTTCTAGGGTCTGTTCTGTTCTTGGATCCTGCTCCGCTTAGATCTTGTGCTGCTTTACTTGGATTCTGTTCTGCTTTACTTGGGTCTGTTCTGTTGAGCTTGGATTCTGCTGCTTGGATCCTGTTCCGCTTTGCTTGGATCTTGCTCTGCTTTGCTTGGATCCTGTTCTGCTTTGCTTGGATCCTGTTCTGCTTTGCTTGGATGTTGCTCTGCTTTGCTTGGATGTTGCTCTGCTTTGCTTGGATGTTGCTTTGCTTGGATGTTGCTCTGCTTTGCTTGGATGTTGCTCTGCTCTGCTTGGATGTTGCTTTGCTTGGATGTTGCTCTGCTTTGCTTGGATCCTGTTCTGCTATGCTTAGATCTTGCTCTGCTTTGCTTGGATCGTTTTGCTGTTCTTGGATCGGATCTTGCTATGCTTTGCTTGGATTTTGCTCTGCTTGCTTGGATCTTGCTCTGCTTTGCTCGGATCTTGCTCTGCTTTGTCCTGCCGCAAAGAGCTGTCGCTGCTGTGGAGACCGACTATATATTTTATGGTGTACCTAAGTGGTTGAGTTCAATGCTTGCCCCATTTAAATACTCGCATCACATTTCAGTCTGTGTTAATGTAGGCCTAGGCAGTTCCACCTTTTAACGTCAAGCTTAGTCGCAGTTTAATAATTATTTTTGTAATACTACTACTACTAATCATAATGGTGACACACGTTTGGTAGCTAATATTTTGTGGGGGGGTAGGATACCCTGGTTTCAACTAATCCAATTGGCTGGTCTGCGTTCCGGTATGGTCTGTTTGGGGGGTTGTTGCCGTTACAGCAAATGGAAGGCACTCCACCTGAGGATGCTGCTGTTCCCTGTCTTGGCTTCCATGGAGCTCATGGAAAAGTCGGGAACTTCCTCCAAACAGAGCCATACCGCCAAACACACATTGTATGCACTCAGAATAAGCTTCTGAAATTTATCTCTGTTCTCGTCTCGTTTTGACTAGAGTGGTTCTGACAGAAATGGAGCAACGCAATAGTTCTGGCAGACCACGTAGTCGGTATAATAAACTTCAGAACTGATCTACTTGATATCTTGTCAATGTACAAATAACAGAAGATACTGAAAAATATCTCTCATTTCCCCAAGGTTATTGCAGATGCCGTCATCATCATGTCACGTTTGTCAGAATAACAGTTCAAGACCAAAAGATTGCAAAGTAACAGACCAAGTAATCTTTTCTACCTGAGGAAGCTGAGGAGCTACGACATCCCCAGACCACTGCTGGTGAACTTCTACAACTGTGTCATCAGCAATGTTCTGACTTATGGGTTCCTGGTGTGGTTCTCTAGCTCCTCCAAAGCAGACCAGCATGCACTCCAGCGCGTGGTGAAAACAGTGGGGAAAATCACTGGAACGCCTCTCCCAGAGCTCAGTACCATCTACACCACGCGCTGTCTACGGAGAGTGCAGAACATGCTGCGTGACTGCCACCATCCTACTCATCACCTTTTCCAACTGCTGCCCTCAGGTAGAAGGTACAGGTCCGTACAGACCCGGACTAAAAGACTGGCCAACAGCCTATACCCTCAGGCCATAAGACTTTGTAACCAATCACTACTGCCTAAACGTTAACGTTTAATTCTTTATTTATACTGGGGCTGGAAGGTTGTTTTTTATTTATTTAGATGTATGGGTGTGTGTGTGAGGGGGGCGGGTAGCAAGCACCTAAAATTCTGTTGCACTTTGTTGTAAGCGGGATGGGGGAAGGAGGGAATCAAGCACTGGTGTCACTTTTGTCTTTGATGCACTTTGTCACTTTGGATCTACTATTAATGGAGCAACGCGATAGTTCTGGCAGACCACGTAGTCAACGCGCTCTTTGCCTATTGGCTGACGCCGACCCAACCCCTATGGCTGTCCACAAACCAACTGCGCTTATGGGTAATCAGCTGCTGCTCGCAATTGGATGCTGGCATTTGGGGCGCTTCATTTAAACTTGGTTGCTGTCACTGCTCTTTTTGCTTTCTGCTTGCACCCACCACCTCCCCTGCTCCACCGACTTCTCATTGCCAACAATGTCATACTGTTGTCATTGTTGCTTGCTCTGTTCTAGGGGGTTGTTGCCTTTACAGCAAATGGAAGGCACTCCACCTGAGGATGCTGCTGTTCCCTGTCTTGGCTTCCATGGAGCTCATGGAAAAGTCGGGAACTTCCTCCGAACAGAGCCATACCGCCAAACACAAATTGTATGCATTCAGAATAAGCTTCTGAAATTTATCTCTGTTCTCATCTCGTTTTGACTAGAGTGGTTCTGACAGAACTGTGTTTGTACTCCAAACTAAATTTTGTTGGCTTTTTTGACAATGACAATAAACTCTTGAATCTTGAATCTTGAATCCGCAAACCCTCTCATCTTCAAAGCAAAACCCAGGGAATATTTGGCATTTTTTTCTTATAAAAGAAAAACAAGTAGTGGAGTATGAAAACAGTTGCTGATTCATTTTTTGTTTGTTAGATGATAATAAATCCTTAAAGTTTTAATAAGATTGGCTGGTATGTATCAACCCAAGTTTAAGTCATAAACACTCTTAAAGCTTTTGAACTATACTTTCATGTCAAGAACCATAACAGTGCCTTCAGCTTAATATTGTTTGTAACACTTTTCTTTTATTGTCTGTTTTGATTAAAAGTCCAAGTCATGTATAATACACATTATAGTCCAGAAATTGGAGCAGACCTCTAGTTATTGAATGTTGCTTCAACAAAGAATTTCTTTACAATATATTGTTTGTGGGGATGTTTATTAGTTAAACAGTCCCAACCCAAATTTTAATGTGGCCATGGCTCATTCATGAGGATTAAGTTGGATTAAGTTCCCAGAATTTTGACCTTTTATGAAGGGCTGCAAAGCTAATGAGGCAGCAGTGGAAATGGACTTATTGCACTGTTACACCAATATATATGTTTTGTCTCATTGCTGAGGTCAACTATGAAAAACTGAGGATCATTTGATTGCATTTAAGTTATCATAACTTCAAGATTCTTCAGCTGACTTGTGTTTTCACTGCTCTTTTAATGTCTGTTAACAATATGCTAAAGTGAGGGGACTTTGAGCATATGACAAAATCTTTAATTTGCATCTCTTGTGGTAGTCCATTGCAGATTTAAAGGTGAGTATAGGCTTCTAATCTTGAAATCAAAAGCCATCGTATTTTCATCTTCAGCATCTTACAGACAGTGTGATATTTGCCTCCAAAATTTGATGGTATTTTGAGGAGTCAGTTTATTCCTCTACCAGCAAAATTTTCCCTGTGCTACTGACAGTGATGGAAGCCCAAAACATAAATCGAGCCCTATACTTAACACTTACAGTTGATCTTTTAGCCATGTTTGAAACTCTCTTTGTCCAATTATACTTTTGATGAGGCACCAAAAACATTCTATTCTTAACTTTAACTTTTTTTGTTAATGGAGGTTACCTTTAGCTGACATTCCCTGAGCAGAGTTGGGAGGGAGTTTAAGTAAACTGTGAAACACAGCTGTGACAAAATTTAACTGTAACACTATGTTATGTCAAATGATGTTCATTTCAGCTGACAATTAAATATGCAAAGATTAAGAAAGGCTAACAATTTGCTTTGTAGTAGTTGAGTGATGCAAGAGGGGTGATTATACCCTAACTCTAACTTAGAAACTGACCACATGCTTTATCCAGCCTCAGCCTCAGATGTTTCACAAAGTTCCCATTCAACTTCTTTTATTATATTAATCATATTTTACTATTCAGTACAACAAAAAACAGGTCTGTCAATAAATATGTTACACACAATACTGCAACATGGATGAGAATATATCCATGAGGTGGCGTTTGGTCTCGGTAAGACATTGTGAATAAGACATGAATCTTCAGGGAACCCCCCCCCCCCCCCCTTAATTACCTTAGAAAACATTTGCTTTTTTCTTTTGGGGAAAGTCAGGATTTTTCTGGGAAGTACATTAGACATTTGTGTGTGTGTCTTGTGCATATATAAAACCGCTCTCTGTAATAATATTTTTTCAGTAGATGTGGAATCAATTATGTCCCAAGGATGAATTTTAGTTTGTTGGTTAGGTGTCAAACAATCCAGTATGTATTTGAATGATAGCTAATCAAGTCATTTCCAGGCAACACGTTATTTGGTGCCTTATATCCAGTTATCTCAAATAATCCTGAATTCTAAAAAAAATATAGATATATTTCAAAGTCACAAGAAAAACTACTGCTGCATTAGTGCATCAGGTGCTAGCCATAGTAGCTACTTTAGTAGCTACTTTAAGGCTTGTTCACATGATTTCTCATATCCAATCTGACTTTGGATCACAATAAATTCAATTCAATTCAATTCAATTCATTTTTATTTATATAGCGCCAAAAACAACAAATGTCATCTCAAGGCACTTATATAGTAAGTCCAATTCAAGCCAATTGGAATTCAATTAATTAATAATAATCATAATTCATAAAATAATCCAATTCGTTCATATAGAGCCAATTCAAAAACAATTTCCTAGCTAAGAAAACCAACAGATTGCACTGAAAACTTTTTGTTTTTCGGTCCAATCTCCCGGCCTGAGCGGCGTGCCTGAGGCGACTGTGGAGAGAAACGACTCCCTTTTAACAGGAAGAAACCTCTGGCAGAACCAGACTCAGGAAGGGTGGCCATCCGCCTCGACCAGCTGGGGTTTGAGAAGACAGAAAGGGGGGGGGGGGCGCAGCGGCGGCGGCACTGTAACACCATTCAAAGGATAATAATAAAGAAATTGGAAAAGACAATAATTAAACACATCCTTGTCTGATTAGAAGTGAATATTGAATATGTTGTTATTTTTTTTTTTACAAATCACAGTGTGATATCTCCCTTCCCTTTACTCTCTTTGTAACATTCCTCCAATGCACTGAAAATCTGCTATGTACTTTACATGCATTTGGGACAGCAGATTTGTATTTTCGGTTTGTGTTGGAGGTTCTAGGTGTTCACATCTAAACTGATCATCTTTTCTTAAGTTCAGAGTCATTTTTGGAAAACTACACCTTATTGGAAGCCATTTAAAGTATGACTTTACCAAATTTTTAAAAATAAAACTGGTTGTCAGTTAAAATCCTGATCTGAACGGGGGAGTGGTCGGCCCAAACAAATAAAATTTCTACAAAACGATATTTACAAGAAATGTTCCTGGTATTTCCATTGGTCTCAGATTGGTACAGTAGTTTTTGATCCACTCATTCTGATCCTCTCTGCTTCTTAATCCCTGTCTGTCACAAGGGTGGGTGCAAAGGACTCAATTGCTGGACACACAACGGGATATGGCAAAGAGTGTTTTTTAATGTAGCTTGAAGGCGAGAGCACTGCAGGATTTGTCAAGCGTGTACGTTTGCAGGCACAACGGAGTTGGGTCTGTGGCAGAGGAAAATAGGACACATGAAAAACAGGCAAGGCTTGGTCAAAAAGCAAGTTACAAAGTTTGAGGCCTTGATCACACTGCCATGCAACGTAGATTAACAATTGGGTGATGAGTGGAAGGAGAGTCCAGGTTAAATACTGTCATAGATGAATGATGATGGTCAGGTGAGCAGGAGAAACTGGGGCAGCCACACCTGCTTCTGGGAGAGTACACAGAGTTGGTGCTCACGCACACAGACACACAAGACAGAGGGAGGAGAGAGTAGGAAAGAAAGATAAGGTAGAAGGAGGGTCAGCACCTAAGAGGGCATGGGGACCATAACACTGTGAGCTGTTGTTTAGAATCACAAAACAGTTTGCTGCAAGCTTGTAATAACTGAGGGGCAGTTAGCTACTCATCAACTCAAGACCAGAGCAAAATAATGCTCTGAACTCCCTCTCAATTACTTCCAAAATATCAATCGACCAGAGAACATTCCTGAACACAACTTTGAACTAAACAATAAACTTGGAAAATGTGTAGTTTATCCGACTCCCATGTTTTTCAACTCTAGAAGTTTTCAGCGTGGCAGCTACTGTGGTGTGTCCTGTGATCTCTTAGTGCACCTCGATACACATACAGTGTTTTCTGTTCAGTTTTCTCTCTTACAAATAGAATGAAAACAAATTGGTGAAACTGCTTCAAGACCTTATATGCAGTTCTTTAATGCTATCTGATATTATCTTAATTTCTAAAAACAATAATAGCTTTCTCAGTTGTTCAGGGTAACGAGACTGCAGTTAAAAAGACTTGTGCTCAATTTATGCTTGATATCTGGGAAAGGCAAAACTACCCTGATTTGTGCCGCTAACCATGTCCTGCCATCACTGATCAAGATGTAACATGATATAAAATAAAAACAAACATTTATTTTACAATGTGCCTTCAGTTCACCAACTCACCATCTGCCCTGCCAATCTTCTGTCTCCAAAATGTTTGCAATCATGGGTCATGAGTTTGTGTTCTGGTATGCACTCTCTCCTGTCAAGGTTGTTTTTAAAAGTACATCTTTTGTGGGAGATGTGGTTCATATCCTTTTCTGTGTGTACACAAAGGTCTTAAATGAAAACCCTTTTTTAGAGGAACAAAACTAAAATGATGTAATAGTGACCTAGAGTGAACATCTTTTTCACATTTATTTTCAACGTACTGTCTCCTTTTTCCCGTTCTTTTATGCCACTCGGGCAAAACACCAGGAGAAGAGGGAGGATTGTGTTCGATTGTGGTGGACCAAAAGCCAGACTACTTCATGTTTTGAATCAAGTCAAAGGACTAGATTTAAAGTGATGGAGTGGAGAATGGAAGCAGGCAGGTCTCTGAGGGTTGGCAGCTTTAAAGAGTTGTAAAAAACTGTATGGCATCTGTGGTCAGCAAGGCCTTGCCTTTATTTCCTTGGATCAAAGGTAACCAGTTCTTAAAGCCTGTTTAGAAAATGTCTGCTAAAGCTTAAACTTGACTGTTTTAACCTGAAAACAATAATAATAAATTTGATCTGTAATGCACCTGTCATGTAAAAATGCTGCTTTGATGCCTTGTTTCCAGAAAACAAATTTTCTTCTGAATCACTGGGAATAAATACTGAGCCAGTTTTTTGTCATGTGTACCCTGGTCACATGTACAGGATAGTGTTGAATGTGAGAAGACTAAATGTAGCTTACAAATTTACAAATCCAATTCAGTCTCCAAACATCAGGGCAAAATGTTTATTACTGACCTTTAACTTAATGAAATAAGAAAAGAAAAACATTTTGATGACTAATTTAATTTAATTTTTTTAAACAATGATTTTGTTTTCCTTACAATACGCATTACTGTTTATCATTGTCTGTCACTGTATGGCCAGCCTTAATGTGAAACTGATGTCTCGCAGCCACGAAGAAATTAGCTTCCATTTTTGTTTGATTTACAATAATATTGATCCATATCTCAACCATACACCAAACCAATATACAATCATTTCTGTGTCCTGAACAACTAAAGGCTCAATCAAGTCTTCTCAAAACTGGGGATGTGGGAGGCTAGTTCTGTGTTGGATTAGATTGCAGTGAACATGAAACTATGTAGTGAAATTATGTAACACATTCTAATGCCTCTGTTCCTCAATGTAGTTGGAGAGTAATTGTACATTTATGTGGAAACATGTAAAATGTGCTGTTAACTTTTCTGACATTAGGTCAAAGAGTAGAGGCATACAATCTGACAATACAAGCCAAAAAAACAAGGTTTTTGGAAAGCGTTTTCAAAAACATTTGGTTTCAGTGCCCAAAAAGGCGCTTGCATTTGGACAATAGAAGCAGATGCAAAGAAAATACCCATGTTCCTGTGTACAGGGCTTCGGAGAGGTGTGGTCAGACCGCTTGTATGTTTTACGTAACATAATTGAAGAACAAATCTTGACTACATTTTAGAATGGCATCATGAACACTGTATAGATGTGTATCCTCAGGATGCTTCCCATGACACAAGCTCAAAAAGTCTGGCCAGCTTTGCCTGCTCTGTTAGTATGTACACTGCCCGCCCATAAAAAAAGTCGCCACCTTAACTAAGCAAATAGGTAAGAGCCTCCCATTGGGTAGTTACTGCATGTATGATTATCTTTCATCTGGCAACAAGTTATTTAACCCAAACTGATGCCGTGAGTAGCTTCTCGTTCTCATGTCGGAAGACACATTCTGTGGTCGTGGAAAAGATCTGTTTCAGAAGGGTCAAATTATTGGTATGCTTCAAGCAAAGAAAACATCTGAGCTGAGGCTACTAAGATTTGGTTAAGAACTGTCCAACGCATTGTTAAAAACTGGAAGGATAGTGGGGAAACATCAAAGAAATGTCGTCGGAAAAAAATCTTGAATGATTGAGCATTTCCACATGCAATATGTAAAGGGACTCAAGCGATTAGAAATAAACAGCTGTGTAGCCTTAGGAAAACCACTTATCAGTGAGGCTAATCGGGAAAAAAAGGCCTCAATTTGCTCGGGAGCATAAAGCTTGGACTCTGGAGCAATCGAAGACGGTCATGTGGTCTGATGAGTCCAGATTTACCCTGTTCCAGAATGATGGGCTCATCAGGGTAAGAAGAAAGACAGATGAAGTGATGCACCCATCATGCCTAATGCCAACCGTACAAGCATGTGGGGGCAGTGCTCTGATCTGGGGTTGCTGCAGTTGGTCAGGTCTAGGTTCAGCAATGTTATGTGCCCAAAGACTGAGGTCTGATCTGACTACCTGAATATACTGAATGACCAGCTTATTCCATCAGTGGATCTTTACTTCCCTGATGGCGCAGGCATTTTCCAAGATGACAATTCCAGGATTCATCTAGCTCAAATTGTGAAAGAGTAGTTCAGGGAGTATGAGACATCATTTTTACACATAGATTGGCCACCACAGAGTCCAGACCTTAACCCCTTGGAGAATCTTTGGGATGTGCCGGAGAAGGCTTTGCGCAGCAGTCCGACTCTGCCATCATCACAAGATCTTGGCCCATACAAGATCTTGACGAAACATTTATGCAACTCTGAGAGGAAATAAATGTTGTGACATTTCAGAAGCTTATCGAAACGATGCCAAAGCAAATGCGTGCCAAAATCAAAGCTAAATATTTGAGGGTGTGACTTGTGTGGGTGTATTTTACTGAGCTATAAATAGACTCTTCTCAAAATGTCATCTGGATGGGTCAAGCCACTGTCCATGCATCTATTTCAATGACAGACAAAAAGAATAATAAGACATAACACAGTTAGGGTTTAAAGTGTATGACATGTAGCCATCAAAATATCATTTCTAGCTGACGACCATTACTATGACATGGTTTCTGAACATCAAGACACACACACATGACTTGTTAGTTAAGTTAAAAAAAGGCATTTACTAGGGAATTTATCTTGTAAATGTTTTTTATGGCTTTGTCCTGCATAACTGATGGGTTTGGATGGCCTTACTTACACATGGAATGTCTATTTTTGGTTTTAACTAATTGCTTTTGCATGACAGAGTGTCAGAGACTTTTGGTAAATGTTTGGCATGGTCGAGTGAGAAAAGTTTCAGGGCCTACCTGGAATAGTTCAGCCTTTAAATAGCAGCAAGGGAGTTACCCATTTCCTCCGCTGGCACGCTTGATGCAAACACACAGGAATTGATGAATTGCAAGTTGACTGGAAATTATGAAGGCTTAGAGAAAATAAGAGCAATTTTTTAGGTAATTGCCATCAAGCTCTTAGGTCTTCCAGTGCAAAGGCTCTCGTGTGTTGTTGAAAGCGAGTGGAGTGGGAGGCAGGTATTTTTAGAATGAAACTCCTTTGGTCTAGTGGCATGGCACTCATGCTCAACATACCTTCAATGTTGTGCTTTCCTCCTTAAGAAAAGTACTTTCCCTTCTATGTTTTGTGTGTGGAAATTTTGCCAAGGCTTGTGGCTTCACAAAGGTTCACTGAACAGAAACTTTCAATGCAACTTCCTTTTGCTAACTAAAAATCAAAGCATATAATCCACTGTCTATGGTACCAGGTGCTATTGAGATTTACTCAACCACAAAATATAAACTTTTCAAAAGCATTAACTAAATTTCTATATAGATATCTCTTTTGCCAAGTATACAAGTAAACAGGGCTTGGAAAATTTTCATCAGTTTGAGGTTTGCTTGTACTTTATGCTGACCTGTAAGCTGCCTTCCACTCTCTCCCTGTTGTTGGGGATGCGTGTGGAAACATGTAATATTCATATCAACACAATAAGAACCCGTATCTACATTACTCAATGTGTTTTAAATATAATACTGAGATTACCACATAGCACATTTCTGCATCATAATCTAAATCTTTCTCCTGCACGCTTTAAATTGTCCACGCATTCTCTTGAAAATCTGTTCAGAGTCAGTTAAAGCCCATGTGAAGCCCAAGATAAAATCTCATCACTAGCACTCAATGAAATAAAAAAAATGAATAAAAAAAATAGTTAACATTTAATAATCAACAGTACAATATAGGTTAGATACATGTATATATAATATATGTTTATATATATATATATATGTATGAATAGATTTTACAAATAATTAGACATGACAAGTGAACTTGTTAGACATAACAAGTAAAAGTTGTATGATTATAAACATCCAAAGAATATTTGAAAATACTATACATAATACATTACATTATTAATGATATTGACTTTTTTTAGAATTAATGATTTTTTTTCAAACTTGACTTAAACAATATGAATGAAACCTGCTGACAAAATAGTTTCTACTGACAGTGAGACAGAGATAAAACCAGAGAAAAAAACACAACATAAAATAATGATAGAATGGGATCCATGGCTATGTTCTTTATTTATTTAGAAGAGAATAAGAATAATCCCAGGTTTCTTTTCAGCACTGTAGCCAGTCTGACTAAGAGTCCAAGCTCTGCTGAGCCAGTTATTCCTTTAACTCTCAGCAGTGATGATTTCATGAGCTTCTTTATTAATAAAATTGTTTCTATCAGAGAGAAGATTGATGGAGTCCTTCCCACTATTATTAGTGATGTATCATCAAGTACAGCAGCTTTAGAGGTATCTTTAGAACCTGATTTGTATTTAGACGGCTTCTGCCCAGTTGATCTCTCTGATCTAACGACAGCAATAGTCTCTTCTAAACCATCAACTTGTGTTTTAGACCCAATCCCAACCAGACTGTTCAAGGAGGTTTTCCCATTAATTGACACTTCCATATTGGATTTGATCAATCTGTCTTTGTTGACAGGATATGTACCTCAGACTTTTAAGGTTGCTGTAATTAAACCTTTACTTAAAAAACCTACTCTTGATTCAGAAGTGTTGGCTCATTATAGACCTATATCCAATCTCCCTTTTATGTCTAAAGTTCTTGAAAAAATAGTTGCAGCTCAGCTTTGTGATCATTTACACAGAAATAATCTGTTTGAAGAGTTTCAGTCAGGATTCAGAGTGCATCATAGCACAGAAACTGCACTGCTGAAAGTTACCAATGATCTCCTCTTAGCCTCTGATAGCGGACTTGTGTCTGTGCTTGTCCTGTTGGATCTCAGTGCTGCATTTGATACGGTCGATCACAGTATCTTATTACACAGACTTGAACATGTTATTGGGATTAAAGGAACTGCATTAGGCTGGTTTAAATCATATTTATCTGATAGATTTCAGTTTGTTCTTGTAAATGAAGAATCTTCCTCACACACCAGAGTAAGTCATGGAGTTCCCCAGGGTTCTGTGCTTGGACCGATTCTTTTTACTTTATACATGCTTCCATTAGGTAACATTATTAGACAGCATGGCATAAATTTCCATTGCTATGCTGATGATACTCAGCTGTACTTATCTATAAAACCAGATGAAACCAATAGGTTGGTCAGACTACAAGCATGTCTTAAAGACATAAAGACCTGGATGACTCAGAACTGTCTGCTGCTAAATTCAGACAAAACTGAAGTTGTTATCTTTGGACCTGAGCGTTTCAGGGAGAAATTGTCTAGCTATATAGTTACTCTAGATGGTATTTCCTTGGCTTCTAGTTCTACAGTGAGGAGCCTTGGAGTTATTTTTGACCAGAACTTATCATTTGACTCGCATATAAAACAGGTTTCTAGGACTGCCTTCTTTCACCTTCGTAATATTGTTAAAATCAGGAACATCCTGTCTCAGAGTGATGCTGAAAAACTAATTCATGCATTTGTTACTTCAAGATTGGACTACTGTAATTCTTTATTATTGGGCTGTCCCACATATTCTCTGAAAAGCCTTCAGTTGATCCAAAATGCTGCAGCCAGAGTTTTGACGAGAACTAACAGGAGAGATCATATTTCTCCAGTTTTAGCTTCTCTTCATTGGCTCCCTGTTAAATTCAGAATAGAATTTAAGATTCTTCTCCTTACATATAAAGCTCTTAATGACCGAGCTCCATCATATCTTAAAGATCTCATTGTAAGATATTTTCCTAACAGAGCACTTCGTTCCCAAACTGCAGGTTTACTTGAGGTTCCCAGAGTTTCTAAAAGTAGAATGGGAGGCAGAGCCTTCAGTTATCAGGCCCCTCTATTGTGGAATAAGCTGCCAGTAAATGTCCGGGAAGCAGACACCCTTTCCACTTTTAAGACCAGGCTTAAAACTTTCCTTTTTGATAAAGCTTATAGTTAGGGATGGCTCAGGTGATCCTGAAACATCCCATAGTTAAGCTGCTATAGGCCTAGACTGCTGTGGGGCCTCATCTGACACACCTTTCCTCACTTTACTCTCTTTATGTATATGTGATATTATTATGGTCATTAACTCGTGTTTCCCTGTTCCAACAGATATCCTTTGAATGGTGTTACAGTGCCGCCGTCGCGGTGGCCCCCTGCCCCCCCCCCCCCTTTTCTGTCTTCTCAAACCCCAGCTGGTCGAGGCGGATGGCCACCCTTCCTGAGTCTGGTTCTGCCAGAGGTTTCTTCCTGTTAAAAGGGAGTCGTTTCTCTCCACAGTCGCCTCAGGCACGCCGCTCAGGCCGGGAGATTGGACCGAAAAACAAAAAGTTTTCAGTGCAATCTGTTGGTTTTCTTAGCTAGGAAATTGTTTTTGAATTGGCTCTATATGAACGAATTGGATTATTTTATGAATTATGATTATTATTAATTAATTGAATTCCAGTTGGCTTGAATTGGACTTACTATCTAAGTGCCTTGAGATGACATTTGTTGTATTTGGCGCTATATAAATAAAAATGAATTGAATTTAATTTAATTTTTCTTCCCCTTTCATCGGTATTTTAGATTCTGTGCGTCTCAAATTTTTTATTTCTTTATTTTGATACTAATGAAGATATCTAGGGTTTCAGTTCTGCTAAAATTAATTTAACTTACTATGGTGGGTCCTCTTTTCGCTGCTTATTTTGCCTATAGGAAATACTTGCACTGTTGCAGCTCTAAATTGCCATAACCAGCAAGAATTTTGGAATATGGAGCTGAAACTTTTACTATGTTACTTATAAATGCAGAGTCCTGCAAGTCCTGCAAGTCCTGCAAGTCCTGATTCCCTCATTCATTCTTCCCGCACTCTGCTGCTTTCTTTCTCTGTTCTTTCATAGATAACACTTTAATGTCCTGCGCCGTCTAAGGACATAAAATTGCTTGCCAGATATACATGCTCGATAGAAACATACATTGCTAGCATAAAAAAAAGTTAGATCTGGAGTATTCGGTGATGATAAGAGCTTTTAATAAGTTGCAGAAACTAACATTTTGCTCAAAGTCGAAACGTTAATCTCTGCACATCATCAAAAGCTAACTTTATCATTACCATGTGCTTCAGGTTTCATCTTTAAAGTCTTGCATGAGTTGTCCTACTTGTCAAGAGCCGGTTTGAACTTTAGCTGGCTGATACAGGGAGACTAATTTGCCTTTATACATCCAGAGCTCTTTGAAACTTTCAATTTTTAACTATACACAACTGTATACATGTCAAAGGCTAACGTAGACAATATCATAGCAAAATACATCACATGGTCTGGCAATTATACCCCTGGAAGAAAGAAAAAGCTTTGTCCACCAGAGAAGCTCGGATAAAGAAATAAAAACAGGACAAACTATACATGTATGTTGGCAATATTGGCTTTATTTTCTTCATAATTTATTTTATTTTATTTTATTTTTTTTTAGAATTAGTCTCCGCTTTTAGAGTAATTGAGAGACCAGGAGAAGACACGGTGATCACGTTTTTTGTTCTCTGAATCCTCACAGAGGAGGCTTTGCAATGTCCATCTGAGCCCTCCTTTTGGAGTGCGTACCTAATATTGGTGCTTGTGGTAGCACTTTATATATGCAGTATATGTGTATATTGCACTGCAGTGCTGCAGCACCACTGTTTTTTCACACTGTGTTAAAGGAGGGATTAGTTTAAGATTTCTGTATGAAGTGCTTCAGGTTTGGGAGGGCTCATGTGTGTAATTACAGGGGTGTCGTAGTTTGAAAGTACACATGATGGGTTCCTTGAGACCTTGGAGTTTATTTGTAGTTCAGCACGTGATGCATCTATTTTTAAATTCATTACTTCAGTGCAATCCAAGTGGATTCTATGACTGACTCAGGTCAATTGCAATTTTTAAAACTGTATTGTCACCTTGGTTTAGTTCAATCATCCTTCCAAGATGCAAGTTACTGTCAGATACAGATATGCTGGGGAGGAGTAAAGGTTGAAAAACAGATGTCTAAAGCTTCGTTTCGGAACGGTACGATATGGGTCGGGTCCCTTTGGGGTCAGCTTGCGTTCCCACTGTACAAAGGGGACCCTCAGGGCTGGGCGGAGTGCGTGCCGAAGCGTAAATAGCAAATAACAGCAAATAACATCCATAATTTGGAACCACCTCCAAGCTTCTCCAGCTTAATGCGACACTGGCTCGCGGTCCGGTTGAAACCACTCTCTGCCATTTTTGCAGCAATCAGCTGGAAAACTTTTTCATTTCGCACAGCGCCATCGAGCTCCCGCTGCACAGCCTCATCACCAAGAACGGAGAGCAGAGCCTGGAACCGGTCCTGTGTGCTAGGTACCCCAAGCAGAAGGGTTACGAAAATGGTAACGGTACGGTACGGATCGGTACGCTTTCGTGGTAATGGAAACACTGAAGTAAGTGAACCGTTCTGACCCGACCCGTACCGGACTGCATAGTGGGAACGTGCGAATAGTAAATGAAGAGCTCATAAAAAGCCTGATGATCAGATGTGTATTTCAAGCAAAGTGCAATGATGCAATAAAAAGGGAAGCTGGGAAGAACCTAGAGAAAGCACTGTAGGACGCTGATGGTAAATGGACTGTACTTGTTTCACACTTTTCTTGTCTAGCTGACCACCCAAAGTGTTTTTACACTAAATGCCACATTCACCCATTCATACAGCAAATCTTAGTCTATATTGTTCTTTACAGGCAACACAGTGCTTTGTTACAAATATTCACACACACTCATACACCAATGAACGCATCTGTAGGCAACCTGTGGTTCAGTGTCTTGCCCAAGGACACTGACATTTGAGGCCCAGGGAAGCCGGGAATCAAGCCACCGAACTTCCGATTGGCAGGCGACTGCTCTTCCTCTTGTGCTACAGCCACCACTGATGAATCAACCTCTCAAGTTTCAGACATTTACTTTTGGCTAAACATGTATGAAGTGAATTAAAGTAATCTGGATTGGATATATATAATTTCCTGGTATTTTTATCCAGATCATACTTTAAATATTCTGAAGTCATCTGAAGTTCCACTCCGCCCTTGGCAGACATGGATTTCTTAATTACTAAATCTTTGAAGGACTTCATTGTACCTACGAGGAAGATTATGACACCTAACAAGCTGACCGGTCAATACCAGAACAGAATTTTGAGAAAATTTGGAAAGAGTGTACAGACATACCACAGGGATTTAAGAGAGGGAAGAATGAAGGCACACTGGAAAGAATGTGGCAATTTCTGTCTATAGTGGAGAGGTAAAATGGTAGAAAGGAATGAATGCTAAGCATCCACCCTTGGAACATGGCCCATGACTCTAAATGCATAAGTGTGATAACGTGCACAAAGAATTTATGCATTAATGAGTTGGAGACAGGGCGGGTCGGCTAGAACATGAATAAATTGACAGACAGACAGACATATGACCTGTGAGTGGCTGTTGAGCGGTTTGTACAGCCTTGCCTTTTATTGGTTTCACTTTAGGCTGGGCTTTGAATCTATACACTGGTCTCATTTAGCCCAGCTCATGCTAGGTGTGGCACAGTGGCAGGCGAAGGAAACCAAAACCAAATGGGCCCCGGGCTTGGCCCCTTGGCTGAAGCCGGAGCTGGTCCCTCCATGAGCTGGCTGCTGTCTAGTGGCTGCCCAGGAAGAAAGAAGTGTAAATCAGACTACACAGGCGTGGTCCACCACACAGTTTACCACTGCACAGCCAGCCACATTGTAGACTGGCAGAGGGACAGTCAGCAGACAGGAGCCCTGTATCCTAACATGCAGGGAGGGGCTCACAGAGGCCACCGAGTGTGTTACTGATTCTGAAGGCATTAGCTCTTAATAAAGAAAGACATTTCTGGCAAAACAGATAGAGTAAGAGGAGTACAGGAGGTGAGGGGTTAGCAGCGGCACAAGGGCACAGCAAGGGCACTGCAGCAATACCATTGGAGGTTTGGAGCTTAAAGAAAACAAGTAACCAAACTTCATTAAACAGCAGTGAGCATGCAGTTTAGGAGGTGGAGCAGAGGAGGTGACTGAGTGCCCTGCCAGCTGTTAGATTTAAACCAGAGCTCCTGAGTTTGTTGACTTTCTCGTAAGAAGGTAACAGTCATGCCAGCTCCTTTTTTTATGCTCAAGGCTACTTTGCATGAGATGGTGAAAGCATACCTTTTAGTGCTTTGTAAAGGAGCATTTTGTCTTTATTTCAGCAAGTGTGTGTGTGTGTTTGCAGTTGTATTTTGCTCTCCTGTTGGTGGTCTACCAACACTATATCTTTTTTGTGTGACGAGCACAGCACAAATTTTAATGCATGATTAGAGGCAATACTTTTCTTATTCATCCTAAAGATAAATTTTGTTTGACAGTTAAGTGTAGGATGAGGCTGATAACTGCATTGACCTACCCAGCTGTTGATTATTCCACTTAGTTTAGTTGAAGTGATGCAATACTGCTTGAAAAAACAAAGGCCTGAGTGAGTTTAGAGAGAGAAACTGTTCTACATGTTGGTTCTGAGTAGTATACAAGGTACAACTTTTATGAACAGGAGAACATTATCAATGAGAATAAACCAAACATATCTGCATTTAGACTGTAAGTTTTACATCATATCTGAGTTTGGGCCCTACTTTTAAGAGCAATAAACTTGTCAGTACATACGGACTCACACAGTTGAAATGCAAACTACCTACATACCTAGTTTTTTCAAGATTAGTCGAAGACTGAGGACCACCCAGGATAGTAGTAGTAATAGTACATTCTACTTTCTATTAAAACGGCAAAATAAACCTAAAAGGTTACATCGTAAGGCAAGACACAGAGTAGTAGAATGAAAATGTCTAGATTGCACATTTTGGCAGGGATTTTTGTACTTTGACCCTTCATGCAAATCACCACATTTTTCTATGCAACATTTGAATATCTTAACATTAAAATTCTGAACATTTGGAGTATCAGAGACAATGTCTTAAATGTTTATTCATGATATGAAAACATTTAGTTTGAATCCAGACTTTAATAAAAGGGTTACCTTAAAAAAATATCATTTCTCAATCTCTCAATAAATTATTTCATTGCAACAGAAAGACACACAAAAGGGCACATTGCTTGCTCCACCATCTGTCTGAGTTGTCAATTTCTTCTGTCTTCAAAATGTTCATCAAAAGTTCAAAGTATCAGTATGGATTCAACTTTGTTGTTGAAGATGCACATATATGTGGCAGTTTTGCTCTGTAATACAAGTAAAACATTTTGCACTCACCCTCTTTAAAAAATAAAAAAAAGGCTGCAACTTAATTCTGATAATAAATAATCCCTCATTGCTCAAAAATGAGGGATTTCTCCATTGTATAGCTTAACTTTCCACCAGAAAAAAAAATAGGAAGAATATCAAAAGGTTAGAGATTAATATTTAACTTCTCAATTAGCCCAAAACAACATTGATTGACTGTGGTTGTTGGGACAGAGCCTCACAGCAAGAAGGTTCCAGGTTCAACACCCAGCTGGGGCCTTTCTGTGTGGAGTTTGCATGTTCTCCCCGTGTATGCGTGGGTTCTCTCCGGGTACTCCGGCTTCCTCCCACTGTCCAAAAAATCATGCATGTTAGGTTGATTGGCATCTCTAAATTGTCCTTAGGAGTGAGTGTGAGCATGCATGGTTGTTTGTCTCGTTTGTCTCTATGTGGCCCTGCGATGGACTGGCGGCCTGTCCAGGGTGTACCCCGCCTCTCGCCCATTGACTGCTGGGATAGGCTCCAGCCCGCCCGCGACCCGATCAACGGATTCAGCGGTATAGATAATGGATGGATGGATGGATGGATGGATGGATGTTGGGACAGATCACACTAAGGTAAAACTTCTAGGATAACAGTGTCTCATTTCACATGTGTATAAAAATAAAAACACCTGACAAGCTAGCTATAGCTACATGTTTTGACAACTTGGATAGTGAGCTAACTACTCAGAAAAGTAAAAAATTGGAATGCTATACAATACCTACATCAGAGCTAGGAGGTTGTACTGAGGACATAAGCCTATGTATTGCAGTTTCTAAGCACCAGCAGTTAAATTTGTTGCACTGCTTCAGATTTATAGAATGCATTACTATGTTTTTTTGAGGTCACTGGTGCTATTCACTCTACATGCAACAACCATTAGGGATACAGATAAGTGCAGGTGTCCACTGTAACAGGTATGCTCTCTAAACTTGTGATATCATCTCTGATCACAAATTAGGTTTAAAAGTTTAAAACTATGACAAAATCTCTAAGATGTAAGCTATCAATGATGCAGCAGGGGTGACTAGGCTCTGCCCTAAGAGCAAGAGAACAAGCCCAAAATGAGAACAAGCTCAAACTCTGTGTGTGACTCTCAAAAGTGTCTGTGACAAATATAGTTGGATCTTAACAATCAGCAAAAAGGACACCCCAGGCATATTTTTGGGGTTTGAGGGAATATACTGTATGACCTAAGGTAAGAGATGTGAGCAGCAGCAACTCACATCAAAAACAAACAGCAAAAATCAAAAGTCAATCCTAAAGTAAGACCCTTTCAAGCCAATCCATTCTCACTCCTAAGTCATCACTTACTGACACTTGGCCAGGAGCCCTCACTTTTCAGCTTTTTGCTGTAAAATGTACTTTGTTGTGTATTTCAATATCTAAACATGTTGTTTTTTTTCTAGCCTTAATCAAGTACTGTAGGTTTGGCGCCTAAACCTAGCCAAACAGTGAGTGAGAATGGAAGTTAAAAAACAAATCTGTCTTTCTTACCTAATGTTGTTGAGTTTTTATAACTGATAAAAAATTGTTTTGGTTTGTCAGCTGAATAACTTAATTGCCAGTTTCAAAACTTATTTCACATTTTCAATAAAGAGCCAATAGTGTGTTTCATCACCCAAAGGCCTGCAATTTTACAACTTTATCAATTTCTCAAAATAATGTGGGTCTATTTTTAACATCCTGTCAGACTTTCTGCCAAGAACTAAATTTATTTTCTCCTTTTCTGCCAAATACCACAAAAGAGGGAGGGGCAGGCTCATTTCAATTACCTCCCATTAATGTTAACTTTTTGCCCCAGAGTTATTAAAAACTTAGCACTGTCTACTTTAATTTTAACACATGGAGATTACTGTCAAAACCAGTTATTACTGATCATTCCTCTGCATTTTCCACACTTCAAAGATTGAAGGGAGCAAAACAAAACACAATTAAGCTCACTCTTAATACACTCGGAGAGATTGTACAAGTGATCTTGACCTTTTGAGACAGGAATTCTAAGATCATCTCTTTCTAAAAACCCAGAGGTGTTCTGGCAGAGCTCATAATTGTGCTCAGATCAGGACCGTGATACCTGCCAGTACTTTCTATTTCCAGCTCTAATGTGTAACTTTTTGAATAAATTTCCCTGACTGGTGATTGTTGAAAGTTTTGGTGTAAGGTGAATAAGGCAAGAATGAAAGGTCTATACAGAGACCTTATGGTTCAAAGACTGTTTTATGTCAATGACGTGATTGTTCAAAGTCCCTCTGCTTGCCAAAACATATATTACACTTGTTGAAATGAACACATGAAAGACTATTTTCACCGTGAAGATTCATACGTGGTCTTGTGCCCATAGTATAATTAAGTACACCTACTTCTGCAAGGCCTCAGAAGAATATAAGAACACAGTGGACAGCTAGAGATAATGGAAACCGACATGACTAGTAACAACCACATTTTCTTCACATTGATGTGTTTGACTTCATTCCATCACACAGGATCCCCCCATTGCATGAGTACAACAAAAGCTCCGACGCTACTCTCTTCTCCCTGGTCAACATTTTTCCATCAGCAGTTTTAAGCTTTGTGGTTACAGTGTTGTCTTAAAGGATTAACTGAGGAAAGTACAAACCAAGCAAAAACACACCATCATGAGATGACAGTAATACTGTGCTTCTGTGCTGAGCAGTGTATGAGCGAGTGTATTTCCTGCCAAGATATTTCTTAAAAAATCCTCATTGAGATCAACTATGGACACACAACGAAATATATAACATAATTTAAGAATTGACTAATCATTTGTGCCACAAAAACAAATTTCCCACAGCCAAATTAAAGGGTTTTTTCTTTTTCTTTTTTAAGTGAGGGTGTATGAAATGCTTATAAGCAGTCAGTTGATAACAGTCAGAGCACCGTCAGTTTGGAGAGCCGGGAAGGAATTCTGTTAGGGGAGATAAGCTAACAGCTTTTCAGAGCAGGGTCAGGCTATCTGAAACAAGTCAAACTTAAAAAATTCACTATGTTTCAATTAAACAATATTAAGACTATTTCACACTACGTCACTTTTCCAAGATTTCTAAGATTGTTGTTTACTTTCATTATCCTCACTATTTTCACTATTCTTTGAGTGAATGAGAAACAAATTGTAAAGCGCTTTTTGTAACCTTGACAAGGTTGACCTACAGTTCACACACCCACAAACTTTATTAACTATCATAGAAAACTATCATATAATCACGTTTAGTAACGTGGAACCTGTGAATATTGCTTTTGTCCTTCACAATAACTGAAAGATCAAAACTGACAATGTTTCATTTTCAGTTGATTGATTGACGGATTATCACCTATACCTGGTTATTAGTTAGAACACTTTGTTATATTATTCAACAATTACATTTGTAACTAAGATAAATGTCTCTTTATTAAGGAAGTTTCCAAGTTGGTGTTAAGTTAATGGCAGGAAGTATTTTTCCATTCACAGCAAACCAATTTACTAGCCGCAGATTTCCAAATGACTTGAATATCAAACCTGTTATCTCTATGAGAGTTAAAATATTCTCTCTCAGTTCGGTCGACTGACATGTCACAAAAATTATAACACTTTCTTTCTCATGACATCATTGGAATGTGCCATGTTTGTGTTTCCAGCCGTGCAAAAGAGTAGACTTTATCAGTTATACAATCAAATGTTGGCACCACCTCTGGTGCTGGATGACGATTAAGTGGGGGGGGTGTCAGAGCAGTGCTGGTGTTCAGCCATCTATGGGCAGTTTACAAGAGATGCTTCTTTTTTTCCAAAGAAATTTCAGACCAGTTCCGTTTTTGTTTTTTGCAAAAGATCTACATCTGAATCTTATCTAAATTAAATAAAAACATTATTCAGTACATTGTTGTCTGTGATGTTTTTTCAAAGCCAGTTTGGTGTACCTGCAGACTGCCTACCTCTGTTCTTATATTAGAAATTAGATTCTGTTCTCCAACCCACTCACAAAACTGGGGCTACAGTGTACGTTCTTTGAGAGGCAAGGCCAGGCAGCTCCCTCCTGCCATGAAACTAGCACACCATAAATAATGGCTCCAGGTCTCATGTGAGCAGACCATCATTACATACTTCGAACACAGCTCTAACATAGACCAGTTGACCTCACATAAGAAAGTGGCATTAAGGCTCCACTTCAGCCAACCACATTAATAGAATCAGTTTGCAACCAAAAGCACTGCTGCAGTACAAATGCAAAGATGAAAGAGCCTGCTACAGTGGAAAATCTCATGTGTGAGTATTTTTCCATCATCAGTCTTGCATGTTTTGAAAAGCCAAAGATACAAACCACTATGCTGTAGACCTGAATCTCCACTTCAGACGGGCTCTCTTTTATTTCTCACTGTTTTCAGTTCTTTACTATCTGACAATTGTGTTTTTCCGGGTACTTAAAAAAAGATCTATATTTACCTTCCGGTTAAATCCTCCAGTCACCCCAAACATTGGCTTTGTTTAGGAATTAATGTGTTACAACCTCTGAAGCCAATTTAGTCTTTTCCTCTGCACCCCTTTCATATGCTCAGAGGGGCCTTGGAACTCACCCAGCACAGGAAGTTGAACTTCTTTTGTGCACCTTTCATGTGATTCCAAGCAACAGAGAAAGAACAAGACACACATACACACACATGCATGCACGCACAATTGGGTCAGCAGATAGATAAGGAAAAGCAGACAGCTATCCATACAGCAAACAGATTGCAGAGATAGATTCATTATCTGTGTTTAATGGGTTGAATTTCCGACCTCTACAACTGGGAATACTGTTGCGCTTTGACTGTTTTGATGCTGTTTTGATTACAGTTATGCTTTAAACTCTAGGCACATTTACATGACACAAGAAACATCTAATTAGTACGCTTGTGAACATGTTAATCCAACCAAAATCGTACAAAATTGAGTTTTTCCTTACCAGACAGACACATCCAGATTCTGCATTTACATGCTCATCTAGACTCAAATGGACCGAGGCACTCTGTGCATTTCTACGCAATTTCTACTCAATTTCCTTCCAGGTCAATAAAGGTTTTATCTATCTATCTAACTATCCATCTATCATATTCTTCAGTTTCTTATGTCAGACGTCTAAATTAAAGTAGTGTCATCAGTCTTCTAATGTGGTTCTGCTCCCATGCAACAAAATTTTCAAATGGTCCATAGAACTGGACCATCATCGTTGTCAAAAATGTAGTAAAACTGTAACTGTAGCTGGACTCAACTGTGAACTGAACTGTACTGACTGCCCTCGGTGTTGTCATGACCAGATGTGTAGAAACTAGAATGTTTTTTTGTCTATTCTATGTGTTCATACAGTAGCTACATGTATGATTTGTTTTAGAGGCCCATTGGGAGACATTGTCCATTGAGGCCCAGTTTGAACCTGCAAGGCAAAAAATATTGGGGGAGTGAAAATTCAAAATAGGTTTTTCACAAACATGGCACTCTGACACAAAAACAGGACTTTCTGAATGTATGTTTGTCTTTTTGTTCCTTTGTAAGTTCCTGTACTTTCAACACCACTCAAATCACATTCACTTCCCTTTACCTTTTGCCGGTACTTTGGCCCTGTAATGACATTTGCAGATGTGGCTTAAAAATGACTCTGTGGCCTGACAATTTAACCTTAGATTTACTCTGGGAAGCTAACTGGAGATCCATGTTTCATGGCACCAACAGACAAGTCTGCCCATTCTGAAACTGAAGATCTTTTTAAACTTGAAGAACAGATCGTGCAGAAGGTTTGGGGGATGGGAAGGAACCTCCCTCTCTATGCAAGCCCAGAGAGTGTGTTTCACATTAAGTAGACATCATATTTCATGTCTTTTTATCAAGGAGATGGGCAGAAGTATGGGCTGTGTGGAGCAAGTGAGACCACAAGCTAAAAATACATTTAATAGGCAGGAGTGGTACGCCCATTGCATGCAGTGAAATGATTTAGTGTAGATAAACGTCAGCAGCATCAGTAAAAATGTGTGTTTACATGTCTCAGTGTTATTTAAGCCCAGTGGATCCCTGTCATTGCTGGACACAAGTGGCAGATCTGGAAAAAGGAAGCACACGAGAAAGAAATTTGGATTTTGAGACAAAGAGAAGAAAAAGGCTAAAAAAGATTAAAAGTCGGACAAGGATTGTGGTGTCATATATAGCTTTATAAATCCCTTTTAAACATATTCTATTCTTACTTTTCGTCTTGAAAAACTTCAGAACAAAGGTCAAATTCACTTTCCTGGTTATATCAGTACAACAAGAAACACGTCAGGCATGAGGAATACTTAAATGAGACAGGAAAAAACAAATGACTGTGTTAGTCTAATTTAAATCTGAGAGAATGCATGTCGACATGTTAGTCCAACAAAACTGTAACTGAGCTCCTCAAAACAGGAATAATGCACCCAGATAATGTGGTTGAAATCTGAAACTCTCCTACAAGTATGCTCAAATAGATTCAAATAAGGCAAGGTGCACCGCCTACGTTTTTGCATCTTTTTGTAAAAACAGTCCAAGTGTATATTAATACAGACGATTTCTCAAGAAAGCTTCTCTCATTTGTGTATTTTTCAGGTTCTTTTGTTAGAAACTGAGTCTAAAATCTCCTTAAGACTACATTCCAACTCTCAGTCACTTAAAGCATTTCCAGACTGTCACTCTGCTCTTGATTTAATAAAAGTAGTGTCATTGGACAAAATCACTATTCAAGTAACTTAAAAACAAACACTGTGCAGTGAATTTGGCTCTACTTAGATATACGATGATCTCCCACAGAGAAAGTTAGACGCGGCAGTATGTCTTGAATGTTTTTTCAGACAGTCCACAACATTGTGGTGTCAGTAACTCCATTCTACTCCTGTGCATGTAAACTGTTAAAAGGATGGTGGTTCAGTTAAATGGCCTAATGGAGATGTAAAAGTAGCTTGACTCAGTTGTGCATTGCTTGTAATGTGAAAAAGCATTAGAAACAGTTATTTTACTGGACATTTACAGGCATCACAGTAATTATACTTTGGTCAATGTCTTTTTTGCTTCCAGTCAATCATTTGAAAGCTTTATTTGTTTTAGCCAGCCATTAATATTTTGAAATATACTATTTTTGAATACCAGCTTTTGTGTGAAAATTTAAGGTGAAATGACTCTTTCTATCCTTACAATATTTAATTCACTTGACTAATTTACCTTTTTTCTGTCATTGATTCACACGTCATAAGTACTTGACATATAAGTCAATTACTAATTACAAATTCGATTTTCTAAACTATCACTTTGTCTTGTGGCTGTTTGCATGCAAATCCCTTTCTTTCTGTGCTTGAGAACATGTCTGAAGTTACTACCAACTCAAAAATACAGAAAAAACACAACCCTGGCATTTTGTTCTGGGCCCCCATAGGTTTAAAAATATCTCATTTAAAGGTAGGGTAGGAGATCCTGGATTTTGAGTCCAGCGAAGCTGCATTTTGAAAATACACAGGTAAAAAGTCCCAACCCTTTTCTTCACTTTCCCCCCGAAGGCACGCCTCTAGAGTACATGAACGCGCACGAGCACGAAGGTGCACGAGCGCTGTTCTGACAGCAAGCATCGATCGTTGCCGTATTTAGTATTTAGTTTATGCTAACTATACGTTTAATAATGCTAGGTGCTAGCCAAGCTGGCTCTAGTTTAGCTTCCTGCCAAGCTTCGTTCACGGAGCAGGGTACGCGCACAGGGGGAAGGAGGGGGGAGGAGGGGGAGGGAGGAGCAGATTGCAGTTTGATAGACGGCATCAGAATCTAATCATCGTTAACGGTCCGTTCACAATGATTGGATACTGTTTTTCCTAGATTGTACGTTCTAGAGGCCACTAAAACTTTTCATATTTGTGTCAAAACTTTTAATTAATTGGTTGCAATGGGGGTGTGAAGAGTATTTCAAGCAATATGTAAAAAAATGTTCCAGAAAAAGATCCCCTACCCTGCCTTTAAGAGCCAGTCAGATTTTCAATGTGAAGATATGTCACTCTTTAGGTTTATTCCGTTTCCTCTGCTCAACCTTGACCTCTGAGCCCCACCCGCTTGCATCCAAACAGCTAGGCGATGAAGCCAGTTTCATTGACAGTACGTGTGTCCGTAAGCCAATGTACAAATATACATCAACTGACCATTCACTGACATCCCGTTGAAGTTTTGATTGTTAAACCTCTCCTGGGCAAGAATCCTGTTTCTCAATAATTAAACCAGGAAGGGCGGGGGTGGATGAGATGAGTAGTTGCTCACTCTCCGCAACTCCAAACAGCCTCGTTTAAGGAGAGGTGTTTCAGAAAGAATGAGACAAGGGCCACTGTGGTTAAACCAACACATATTTTGACCAAAGCACATCTCATATATTTCAATAAGACTTGAGGAAACTGTGTCAACCTATTAGAAAATATTTAAAGCTGGCATAATATGTCAGCTTTAAAGCTGCAGTCGGCAAGTTTTCAAAATTGCGAGTCTAAAGTCGGAAAATTCGAACTGACACAACTTTCAGGTCCCTCCCCCAACCTCTAACAAGCTCCGAATCGCCCCCCAAACCCCTCCCCCTCTGTGGACGAAGTTGTGCACGTGAGTTCACACCAGTGTGAGCGCACACAAGCTGGGGCAGACTCAGCAGCGTGTGCACAAGCTGTGATTGACAGGTAGGATTCCTCCACCCTAACTTGATTGGTTAAAAACAGCCGGGAGCGCTCGGTTTTTGTAAGCATGATTACAGGCTCCAGAGGGAGCTACAGATTTCGTTATTTTTCCTAAACAGCCTATTTAATATTCTACTTCCAGAATCCCATCATGACAGTTCAAGCTAATATGACTAAAAAAAAGTTGCCGACTGCCGCTTTAAAAACACCACTGCTGTTTTTTGGGCTTGCTCTCATAGACTGATCTGCTTGTTTCTGTCACAAAGTATCAGCTCTTTTTCTGGCAACATCAGCTTTAATGATAGCAGGTACATCTTCTTAATTGGACAGACCCCATTACTCTTCCCTTTCCAAATTCCCCCCACCCCCCACTAGTGTGATAAACTCTTTCAGTGGCTGGACCCTTTTCAACACTTCAAAAGTGGGTTATAAATTATGCTTGTCGTTTTCACTGACCACTGACTTAAGGCACACCCTGACTTGTGCTGCTCAAAAACAAAGTGCAAAAAGCTGTCTCATTGACAAAAGTCTAAAGCTTAACACAATAAAAACTGAAATGACATATATTTAGGACAAACAATAAATTGGCGACCCTGCTTGATCAAATAGTTGTGACAAATGATTATTTTGATAACTGTTAAAATGACCACTGATATAAAGGTTTGCATGTTCTCCCTGTGCAGGCATGGGTTATTTCCAGTTATTTCAGCTTCTTCCCACTGTCCAAAGACATGCATGTTAGATTATTTGATGATTCTAGACTGACCCTAGGAATGAATGTGAGTGTGGGTGGTTGTTTGTCTCTATGTTTACCCTGTGATGGACTGACTTACTGTCCAGGCTGTATCCTGCCTCTCGCCCAGTGGTTGTTAGGATAGGCTCCAACCCCCCCACCCACCCCCACCATTACCCAGCAGCACAAATATTCCAAAAATGCAGATGTGTCATACTTTTCATATTACCATGACAGACTGTTGAGCAAACCATCCAAACATCGTCTCTTTTCTAGCTTGTGAGAAATGTAAGTCTGTTTAAACAGATGTTCATCTGCTCATTTTTTACATCATCTGACAGCTGCCTGCATTTTATTTCAAAAGTTGATGAGAATATGAAACAAAGCAATGACTTAAAGGTTGTGTACAAATCCAGTGCTATGCGGACATTCTCAGGAGAATGGACAATTTTAAACTCCTCTTGCATAACTTCTGGCTCTTCACCCAATTATCTGTGAAGTACCAGAGCATATCCATCTTCCTATCTCCCTCATGGCTGCCATCTCTTTAACACCTCTTTAACACCACCTGTGACTTATTTCACCAGCAGCACCCCCTTCTTGGCCTGTTGCTTGATGGCCTGCTTGTTTGGGTCAAACCTTCTGGTGAAGAATGTTAATCTGTGAGGATCACCATCTGCAGTAAGTCATGAGCAGTAAAGCAGAATTCAGATGACACGATTTTCACTGTTGTTAGGTCGTTGTACTGTTCACGCTAAGCAATATGCTTCTATTGTAATTACAAGTTTGAAATGGTTTCAAATAGTCCCAGTTGTCATGCAAACAATTTTTGAATTTATTGTTGTTAAAGTTACAACACACACAATTAGAGCTGCAACTAACAATTGTTTTTTTCTATTGATACATTTATTAATTGGTCGGTTAATCTAACAGTCATTTTTGTCTTTGTTTAATCAATTATTTTCTGTTTAGTCTATCAAGATTTTGGTTAATTTACAAATATATAAAACCATAACAACTTTCATTAATCTTTCATCCTATTTTGGGCCTGCTTCATAATAGCTAAAATCCTACTTTATCCCAATCCTATATTTTGGTCAGTGTAATAATACTTGTGTGTCTGAAGAGGATTACTTATGCACTTCTACAGACATGCACTGAAACTACGGGACGGAGGACCAAAGGTTTACTTATGTTAAAGATTTTTGGAAGTTGTTACAACTCCCAGCCACGGATACCAAACAACAGTTGGACAGAATTCAAGGTAATATGATGTTGTATACTGTCTCACTGTTTTGAGATTAGAGAGAGTTGGAGACTGTTCTCTTTTTAGATGTTCGTGCATAGCAGTTGCGCTGCTGTGGTAGGTCATTCCCATTTTGCAAAGAGTGGAAAGCACAGTGTTATTAGGTCTCTGCTGGAAAATAATTCTCAAACTTTGGAGGATTTTGGGGGGATGGATGTTAGCAGTGTGTTTTGACATATGCTACGCTAATTGCCAAAATGATGTTATGGACATCTGCGCATCATTGCAGCTTTTTACACAATAGGCTATAAGTAGCTCCAGATGACTCAATCCATTTTGCTCACATGGTTGTTGAAGAGAAGGGTCAGTTTCCCTCAATAACTTCTCGCTCTTTCAAGTCTTTCATGATTATGCACACTAGAAACATCAAGGAAGCGTGGATGTTCTTGCCAACATTCAACCAAATTCCTGAGTTTCCTTAACAGGTTGTAGTTTATTCACTGTGCTCTCTGTCATGTTTGTTGTATGCTTGTCTTATTAATTTTCTGGGTTTCCCCTCTTGAGCCTGTTGTGCTTTCCTTTTGGTGTAGCTCCCTGCTGACAGCTCACTCAACTACTTCTCTCGACCGACTCTAAAATATTTAGCACCAGGAAAGTCTCCTTGAGCCTCACGAATCAAGTCTCTGAAGCGTTCCTATATTGACATTTGCGGCTAACATGTAACACTAATTTGCCAAAGATTTGTCGGTAACATCCAAACTCTGTCTGTGAGATAAGTAGGGCTGGGCAACGATTCAAATTTTTAATCTGATTAATCACATGATTTCCCTGATTAATCACGATTAATCGCATTTGTACGAAAAGAGGTTAATAGATTTTAGCATTTAGTTTTATTTTAAATGTACTGCCATATGAATGAAAGTGCCATAACATTTGTTGTACATAACTTGTACACACTTTTAACATCAACCTTTTTATTGTAGTTTTTATGTAGAAGCCTCGCTCCACTGTCTGTTTCCTTGAATGACTTGCTGCTATCAGTTGTGTGATTTGCCTTTAAGTGATATATTAGACTGGAACTACTACGATGATAAGACAATTCAACTTGGCAGTGTTTACAGATGACTTTGGTTCTGTCGACTCCGCTGTCTGGAAGAACTTTAAAATGAAAATGGGCGAGTAAAAGTTCCGTACCCTTCTCCATATTTGGTGGATCCACCAATTACTTTCTTTTCTGGTTCCGCAGCAAAGAGCAACAGACTTTTACAAAATAAAAGCCTGTGAGCAACAGACTTTTACAAAAATAAAATAAATAATAAATGCGCAATAAAATATTTGTCTGCGTTAAATAATCAATGAGTTAATGTGATAATAATGAGTTAACTCGCCCACCCCTAGAGATAAGAAAAAAAAAATTGGATTAAAAATCTGTGTGATCTGGTTTAAGAACTACATGAAAATCGCAAAGTCAGAAACAAACCAAGCTCTCTAAGAAGAAGGGTGTATGCTCTACTGTATTTGGTCCTGAAAACTTAGTCAATACTGAAAATGTCTGTACTTGTCAGATGAAATGATAGTGACAGGAACTGTTAGAGTTCAGTCCTCATTAAAGCGGAAAATGACCCATCTCCTTCAAGAACATGGTGCGTTTCCAACTGTGAACAGAGATTTCACTTGATCCTGAGATTTTCATCCAGTGAAGGGAATTATACAAACTTAGAGAGGTTCTCATCTTTTGAGTATCAAACCCACTTCTTGCATCATTATTAGTAGCTGTTGTCATTTAAGATTCATTGCAGTTCAAGCTTTTCCAGAAGTATCCATTTCTCCCTAGCCTTGTTTGAAAATACATGTACTTTTACAACATAATCAATTCTTTCTCTGATGGTATTCCTGAGAGACAGAGTGTTCTAGTTTAAAAGGTTCAGCCAGAATACTGTATTGAAATTGCTGGTTTACAGAGGATTGATGTTAAGCTGATTACTGGCTAAGAAATGACACAATGCAAAGCAGTAGAATGAAATATAGTATTGCCCATTTAAATATTTATGTGTTAGGGATAGTGTTTTCTATTTTTAATTTGGAAGTCTATATTTGTACTTATCACAACATGTATGGCAGCTGTGTGTGTATGAGAGCATATTGAGTTACACCGTGACTCGAGGATGAATGTTGGAAATTCATACATTTTCACAATGGGATCACAATCCCCAAACTTGGTTCAAAAGGGTGTTGCGTGTAATAAATTATGCCTTTGTTTGGTGCTCAGGAGGGGGAAATTGAATGAAATTAAAAACTTAATATAAAATATAGTGGACTTGATTCTAACTGGATCAAAATAGACTGGATTAAAATTTAATTTGAATGGATTCACTGTATTTTAACCTTGTTTATTCTTTGCCTAATGTGCATCAACGTGATAAATGCTGTGAATTGGAGCTTTATTGATTAACTGAATTTAAATAAATTTAATTGCTAATGTTCAGTTAACCAAATATATCTAAAGCACATGGCTGTTAGTTACCCTTTACTTTTTGACTCAGTTTGACGGTACTTGCTCAAACTGTACTTAGATTTTCACTTACCACTTCTGCATTTTACCCCCATGAAAGGGTATAATGGCATGTGCTGTTGTTCGTCTTAGGTTGCATTTTCCTGATTTTAAGACCCGGTAAGGAGTAGAATATTTATTTTGATTATATATTTATTTTTTACAATGGCCTGATGCATAAAACCTTAGCATTGAAAAAGGGCATATTCATTTTCACATGCTTGTATAATTTTCTGAAGGACAGTTTCCCTTGTTTACATGTCTGTCAGTGATGGTAGCCATGCACAACAGTTCGTGTTCTACTTAAATAAATAGGGCACTTCACGATAGGTTGATTTTGTTTGGAAAAGACTTTCACGGTTGGGTTCAAATGTAGCTTGATTAATCATGTACCTGGCCTGGATACACTTAGATGTACGTGCCCATGTCTCTGCATGTACATCGCAAGGAAAAACATGGATGGATGAATCTGTTCAAACACAAACTACGACATGCTCTTAAGTAGAGGTCAGTGTTTAGAAATGCTGTGTGTTCGTGTAGACCGCATGCACCAAAATGTTTTTTTTTTTTTTTTTTTAAATGAAGAGAGAGAAAATTGAGAAAAAAAAAGTTCCCATGGAAGAGCTGTAAGCTGCATGATGCCCTCAGTTTGTTTGGTCGCTCCTGTCAAGCTAATGAGGTGAGTGAGTGAGGGCGGCCTGGTGGAGGCAGAGGTCAGCCAAGAGCCAGAGCTGTCTGCCAGGCTGCTGTGCTGGGAGGCTGTAGCTCAGGACTGCAAGTCTGCTCACAGCACAGAACCCCTGGCAAAGCTTGGCACCCAGCATGACCATCTGCCGCTCATTAACACACACAGCATGGCCAAGGCAGGTTTACACTAATGTACATGTTGGCTGCTTGTATGTAAAACCTGTGTACCTTGGCACATACTGTGTATCCCAAAACTTTAAAAGCACACACATACAAACACACAGACAATTCATTGTTTGGAGAAGTTTTCCTCCAACCCCCACAACACCATCAGGGTGGACTGCCCCCGCAAAGCTGCCAGAGTCACTCTCAAAGCGGATGCCTCAGTGCCTGCATCAATATGAGCAATTCTTTTAATTATGGGTGTTGTGTTGCTGATGCCTCTGTATTTCCTGGATACAACTGCAGTTGTTCGGTCATTCTCACAGACTGAAACCCAATCTGTTTACAGTTTAAAAGACTGCAGAAGTTAAGATCTATTTTTCTATCTCCCCACACCCACCACCCACCACCCACTTCATATGTGATATGCATTATGTGCTTGTATGTGTCACTGTGGTTTTTTTTCGAATATTACTTAGTGGTTGATAGGCATACTTAGCTGTACAAATTGGGCCTATCCACGATTGGAGCCACATGTTGTGCTTGGATGCTGTGGAGTATGAATGTCCGATTAAACCCAATAGTGGGGCTATCATAAGTCTTGTACATACTTGTCTGTCACAGGAAACTGTCCTTTGTATAATACGGTTTATTTGTGCTGAAAGGTGCCATTTCAAAATGACACACTACCAGTTAAATGCATAAAAGTGTTTAATATGAAACCCTAGAAGACAGGAGTATTCAGTTACAGATGTTTATTTTAATCTGAAGTAGCCTAATTATCCTCCAGTGTTTTAGAGCAAATGGAGCCTCATATTCCATGAGCTCTAACTCTCATCACCTCTGCAGTCTTTAGAATTGCAGTTCTGAGCTGAAAATGAGTTGCCACACCTGCTGGTTGTTGCAGCTGTGGCTGTGACACTGAGTCCATAGAAATTGAGTGAGGTCAAAGGTTCTCACCTCTGCTCCTTTCCAATCTCACCAGCAGCACGCCCTGACCCTCTGCCCCTTAAACCCTCAGGGTAGTGTTGCAACACCAGGGTCACACATATTCATATCTACACACTTGCACACACACAGCTGAGTGTGATTTGGCACCAGGGGTCAAGGTCAGTTAGCAGATGGGACTTTCTGTCGTGACCTCTTGTGGACAACAGGAGCTTGATCAGGCCGTATGCCGACCCTGTCATGTGTAAGTCAGACTGGACTCACAAACACGTGCCTCTGTAGTAATTTATTAAGGGTGCCAATACAAAACAAGGGAGCACACTTAATACTCTTGGGCAGGTTTCTTATTATTATTATTACCTTTTTGCCACTTTTTTGTCCCATCATTCCTCCAGCATATAAAGAAAACATTATCAAAATATCAAAATAATTATTCTCATTATATCATTTGGGGGATTTTTCCATAGAATGTTCAGGTTACAGAGCAGTGATGTCACACTCTCTAATTTTTTTAAATTATTGCTAAAAGAATTTTTTTCACACTTCTTTCCTGTCCTCAGTTTCTTCTTTTCGGATACAATTCATACATCAAAACACAGGCATTTTTGTTTTCTTTCACCTAAAGTGCCAGTTATTGTGATAATATTAAAGTTTTTCTCTCAAGTCACCCCAGAGCACAGCGTGCCCCAAACCAAACATCAGTTCACTCCCATACTGTGTTTATACCGGGAAAAAAATTAACTAACAGTTACAGTAGTTTGTACACAAACTAAAAGTTTGAGCTTTTATTTTGTTGAAAGACAGTCCAAAATTCCTAATAGGGCTAACACAAGTAAGTGCTCAAAAGTAAGAATATCAAATTAGATAATACTTAGCACAACTGATGGTCTCAAATTCATCCAGAGCTTCAGACATAGCACACCTGTTAACTGAACATGGTCAAAGGTGTCATGAAACTGTCATCACGGTAAATATGATGAGGATCTAAAATATGAATCCCCAAGATTCCATTTGGGAACTTCCTGAAATTTAAGGAATTCTGTTTGAACATCACAACATTAACACAAAAGGTTCTGTCATGTTTGAAAGGTGTGGTCCAGTGCCTTGCTGCTTAAAACGCAGTCGCTCAGTACTCCATGCTGGGTTCACCTCAGGTGTTTTTAGGGGAAATATTTGGATTTTAAAGTGGGGAGACAAATGAGAAAGAAAATCTTGTTAATCTAACAAAACACTCAAAGGATTAGCTGTTGTTTTACTGTGGTGGCAGCTAGAAGCCGAGCCATCAAATGGTTCGGGTTCATGTCAGGGTCTACTATTTCACAGTGCAAGTGCAAGCTTGACAATGACGACTGCTTCCGCTGTGATAGCAGACTCCTCCTTCATGTGGCTTAACATCGGAGCTGCCATAAGAACAGGTGTCACAAGCGATCCCTGCCATTAAAATACTGTGATGCAGACTTTTCTGTTATGTAAGATGATAAATATTCTTGCTGGAAATTTCTTGTCAGTATCACTGTTCATTTTTATATGTGAGGTCATTGTATGATTTGAAGCAACGTGCCTTAGAGGGATTCAAGTGTCTGTTGTACTGCACACTGCGAGTCCAGATGTTCAACTACTTTGGCTCCATAGCCTCTTGAGTGTTGAGTGTTGATACAAGTTTATAATGCACAACATGACAAAATCATTTAATAACTTGTGATTTGTTGGGTCCAGTATAGTTCAAAATTTTGAAACTGAAAGTTTTTGCACAATTATATAACCAGACAGTCAGATCATAAGTGCAACATCACACAAGAAAGTTCGACACTTTACTCACAGCCAGTGACAGACATAGACAGACACATGCACTGGCACACAACAAACACGGGAAATAGACAGCGAAAGAGGACAGAGGGAAAAACTCAATACCAGTGATTGTTTACAATCCCCCCCAACACACCCACGCACACACACGTACGCACATCCCAACAGTCCCACCAGACAAATTGCATCTCTCTGAGTGAGAGAACACTTTCCCAGAGACATCAGTGACGTACATATGTGAGCAAATGTATTCATAATCACACACTCACGCACAAAGTGATGTTGTGTCAGTCAATGTTAGGTTTCATTGTTTTCATTTCTTGCTGCATTGCCTGTTTATTTAAGCAGCCTGTCCTCAGGGAGCAGAGCTTGGTCCAGTGAATCATGTAACCCCTGTGGGCTCCTTGTGATGCCCTTCCTCCACAGCATGAAAGTTAGAATGTGAAATGTTCCATGACTTTATGTGTGTGCATAACCATGTAAACGGTGATCTGAAAAAAAATTACACCCTCTCTCAATTAAAGGTTATCATGTCTCAAAGAATATGAAAAAAACATGGTCCTCAACAGGTCTTAAAATTAGGTACATGCAACCTCAGACTGACAACATATGACATAATAAAGTGTGTCATTATTTAACAAAAACTATGCCAGAGTGCTGGGGTTTTGCTGGTCTGGAGTGTTCAGGTGTGTGCCAACTTAATGTCAAGGAAGGAAGTCATCAGTAAAAATCTTAGGAAAAGTCATTTTTCCTGGCCATCAATCTGGGGAGGGTTATAAGGCCATTTCCAAACAATTTGTAGTCCATCATTCTACAGTGAGAAAGACTATTTGCAAGTAGAAAACATTCAAGATGGTTGCCAATCTTCCCGGGAGTGGACTTCCCAGCAAGTTCAACCCAAGGTCAGACCATGCAATGCTCAGAGAAACTGCAAAAAACCCGACCTACATCTCAGACTGTACAGACCTCAGTTAGCATGTTAATTGTTAAAGTTAATGACAGGGCATTTAGAAAAAGGCTGAACAAGTATGGTTTGTGTGGAGGGGTTACAGGAGAAAGCATCTTCTCTCTAAATATAAAATGGCTGCACAGTTAGGTTTGTAAAGTTGCATCTGAATAAATCCTTAGGACCTCTGGAACAATGACATTTGGACAGATGAGACCAAAGTAGAGATGTTTGATCATAATACACAGCAGTACATTTGGTGAAAACCAAACACAGCAAAACAGCACAAACACCTCATAACAACTGTCAAGCACAGTAGTGAGGGATATATCATCATATATCATCTGTATACCAAAGACTGTCAGAGTCAAATCTGTCTGACAGCTAAAACTTGCAGAAACTGGGTTATGCAACAGGACAATGGTCCTAAACACAGCAGTTATCAAGAAGTTACAGAATCAAGGTATTACAATGGGGGAGTCAAAATCCAGGCCTGAATCTGGTTGTTGTGGTGGAACCTTAAAGGAGCTATACACAAAACACAAAAAATACACACAAAAAAAATGCCCTCAAACTTCAATGAACCTATGCAACATTATAATGAAGTTCCTCCACCGTGATGTGAAAAAGTTACGTCACACAGAAAATAAAAACTTCAACTTACTCCTGCTAAAGGTGGTTCTACAAGGGATGTGCAAGTTTTTGCTAAATAGATGATGACAGTGTAATATGTTATTGTATGCATTTACCCAATATTACCATCTGATAAGGACCTAATGCATTTTTTCACAATGATCTGATAAATAAAATCTTAGAATTAAAAAAGTTTTTTTTTTCTTTAATAATCCCAAAATCATATAAAAGACTGAGGGGAAAAAAACCCTCAGTAGTATCTTAATCCAACCCTTTCACTCTCTTGAACATCCTCAAAATTCCAGGATGAGCAGAGTTCAGCACCTAACAGAGCCTCTACACTTCACTGTAGTTTTATGTGAGACATTGAAGTGCAAGGCAGCATCAGCAGAGTAATGTTCCCATTCCATTCTACAGAAGGATTTTGCTGCTGCCACCTGACCTCCCAGTCCCAAATCAATTCCTGCCATTACCCTAATGTGCTTTCAAATGGAGGTCAGTGTAACTTCTTGGCCAATAACGGTTCTGCATGATGTGAAAAAAAAGTAGGCAAATGAAATTAATAGACAAGATCCTGGTCTTCTCCAGCTCCTGCCACCACTTTAGACACACTCCCTTATTACTCGTTGCTGATGATACATTTTAATGAAAAATCCCATTTAGTGTTTCCATTTAGCTAATAGTGTTAAATAAATTGTGAAAGCCTCTGTTAGATACACAGCATGGGTCGGCATCAAATTTTTTTGTTTTGTTTGTATTGGAAAAGTACTGACCCAGATTTGACAAATTTGTAATGTCAGGAAGTTTCATATGTTTGGACTTTGGAAACATTAGTAGCATGCCCTGATATTGGAAAGAATGTTGCAACGAAATGCCCTGATCCCTATCAGTGTAATAGATTTAAATTAAAAGGAAGGGGGCCTTGTTGTTATGTTTCTGCACTTGGGTTTATTTCATGTTTTTTCCGTCTGTGTTTTTGTTCCCTGAAGGTGGCTGGGGAGGTGTGGCCTCACTTTTTGCTCACACCTGTAGATTATCCCAGGTGCTTGAGTCTGCTCGAGTTACCTGTTGGGCGCCAGATAATTCCGCTTATTCGGTCTGAGCCCGTGTTCTAAGGAATAACTCCTATGTACGTCACAAGAAAGTTTTCTCATTAACCGTGTTTTTCATCTTTTTTCAAGCTGCCGTCTCACTCCGAGAGCTCTCCCCAGTTGCCTGCTTATGCAAAGCTTTTTGTTGTTAACATTTTGGGATTTTTCTTTGTACTTTTTACTTGTGTTTTTCTACCCTGCCTTCGTGCAGTGCTTTTTGTTACTTGCCCAATAAAGCAACATATTTTTGTCCTCTACTCCAGGATATTCTGTCTTCTGTCCTCTGCGTGTGGATCCAGCCCCCGCAGACCTTAACACTTGTAAGCAGGGGAGAGGGCCAGAAAGGATGCAAGTTCTGCTATGGTAAGACATGGGTTCATACCCGTGTTCTGAACTGGGCGGTGATCGGTCTAGACACTTTGTAGGCATGACAAGGATGTTGCTCTTTCAGCTCTGAAACTAAATGCCATGATTTTTTCCTTGATTTTTTTTTTTTGGTTTTCCTCTCCTGGGCTCTGAGTGTAATCAAGGAATTTGCACTCTGTGACACTAAATCGGCCCACTAAGGTTCACTTGTTTTGGCAACAACACTACAAATGTCTAATCTTGTTTTATGAGAAATGGTACAGTTAGAGACAGACCTTTTAGGAAATACTTTGCACATACTGATGTACATCCTTAGGTGTACAACTATTTCATTTCTAATTTGTATACCCTGGACATGTTATCAGTCTATCAGAAAGACAAATAACACAAACAACCATACGTGCATACACTCCCTATGAATGTCTCATACGGAGAACATGCAAATTTTGCCGACAGCTGCACCTGTTACGGTGTTTACTGCTCGGCAGCAGGGGACTGCTCGGTCTGCACTTCGGTCTGCACGGTCTACACAGCACGCAGTGATACAAAGGGAGAGAAAATAGCGCCAAGCGATTGTGAGGTCTGACTTTTTCTTGGAGAATGATTTTGTGATGCAAATGTATTACTCTTTTGATCGCATATTGTTTAGAGAAGCAAAACGCTTTATTTTTAAACCCCAGCCAACAAGCCGAACTACTTTCGTCAACGCCAAAACGAGGTCGGAACTCAGCTCACAGTACACAGTAGGGGATAAGTCAATGTTCATAAACAATATTGTTAGTATGGGATGTCATTCAGCTTCATGTCAAAAGAGGCGAACTATCCCTTTAAGACTACGTGTTAACCTGCAGTCACTTAACGCATTTCCACATTGTCACTCTGCACTATTAAAGTCCTAATTTTATTACTGCAGCATTATGTAACAAAATCACTATGCAAGTAACCAGAAGACAACTGGTGTGGTTATAAGGAAAATCAAATCTTCACTAAACTAAAAGGTCAAACATCACACGGGTCAAATAACACATTGTTCATGTTCATCAGTCCATGTGCCTCAGGTTTACCTTTTCCATCCCCCCTCCACAGATTAACACTGCACTTTTTCAGTGCAGAAGCAGGTAGTGCTGAGTAAGCCCTTCTGGGATGACCACTGAATTCCTCCATCTCAGCTTCTTGACCCACAATCAAAGCCCTCTCTTTAGGATGGTGACAGGTGTGAGGCCACATGGCTGCATGCGATTCATCCACCTGCATACTGACAGGCAGACTGGATGTCACAACAATCCCAAACACCTCTGTGCCCCAGTCTAACCATAGGCCAACCCCCACCTCAACCCAGCCAACCTTTAGTGCAGCCATCTGTTACAGGGCTTTCGGACATGTTGATTGGCTGGGGACAGGGTAAGGGGACTACACATCAAACTGAAGGAGGATTCACTGGATTCAAGGTTTACCGTATTCTGACTCAAGACTGTAGGACACAAGGTTCAAAGTAAAAAAAAAACAAGCATGATGGGTAGGAATTATGTCTTGCAATTTAGACACTCAAATATATACACGATTAACAGTGTAGTTTTCCATCGAACCTAGCAGAACAATGCCATATTTAACATCTATAAGCAAAAGCACAACAAGGTGCTTACACACTGAATGGAATAGGTGTGATAACTTTATCTAAGTTTTGTTTTTTTTCCGCTGTTAAAGTCATTGCAATTTTTTTACATGTATGGTATTACTTTAAAGATGTAATTTTTAAAATGTATTTGGGATGATGGTGTTTGGACAATTTTAGTGTGTTCTGTCCCTAGTTGGATTTTGTTGAATTATATAAACGAAAATCAATAAATATATTGTTTGCAAAAAAAAAAAGAAAAAGGACTCAGACCCTCATTCTACAATATAGTCAAATGTGCACCATACGTAATAAAGCTATGCTCTCTGAGTCATGGATCAATGAGTGCATTCAAATTTGTCAGATTTCCTCATCTTCGCAAACCTCAGCAACTGCCATCCAGCAAAACTGGTTTCAGAAAGCTAGTTCTCAGGTTTCCACTCCAGCTATAAAGAATATGAAATGAGATGGCACCAGCTTCTAAAATTAAGCTCATCTCCTCCTTGCACAGAACACTATTTAGTTTTAATCAAGCACACAAGCAAGCCTCAAACCAGCCCAGGCTTTCTATCCCAAAGCTTTAGGGGCCAAGCCAACATTTTGACGCTGTGGCAACACATAGCCCTTTCAATTGTTCAAGACCAAGGCTTTTTCACTTTTTAGTTTTTTCCTGCCTCCGCATCTGGCACCCTCTATATTTTCATTACCCCTTACCCGAATCAGGGTTTGAATCCCATTCCTACTTATCTTTACCTCTTCTATTTCTACCCCCTACCCGAACCAGGGTTTCAATTCAATTCATTTTTATTTATATAGCGCCAAATACAACAAATGTCATCTCAAGGCACTTAGATAATAAAGTCCAATTCAAGCCAATTGGAATTCAATTCATTGTAATCATAATTATTCATAAAATAATCCAATTCGTTCATATAGAGCCAATTCAAAAACAATTTCCTAGCTAAGGAAACCAACAGATTGCACTGAAACTTTTTTCTTTTTCGGTCCAATCTCCCATCCTGAGCGTGCCTGAGGCGACTGTGGAGAAAAACAACTCCCTTTTAACAGGAAGAAACCTCTGGCAGAACCAGACTCAGGAAGGGTGGCCATCCGCCTCGACCAGCTGGGGTTTGAGAAGACAGAAATGTAACACCATTCAAAGGATATCTGTTGGAACAGGGAAACATGAGTTAATGACCACAATAATGTTACATATACATAAAGAGAGTAAAGTGAGGAAAGGTGTGACAGATGAGCTCCCCCAGCAGTCTAGGCCTATAGCAGCTTAACTATGGGATGTTTCAGGATCACCTGAGCCATCCCTAACTATAAGCTTTATCAAAAAGGAAAGTTTTAAGCCTGGTCTTAAAAGTGGAAAGGGTGTCTGCTTCCCGGACATTTACTGGCAGCTTATTCCACAAGAGAGGGGCCTGATAACTGAAGGCTCTGCCTCCCATTCTACTTTTAGAATCTCTGGGAACCTTAAAGTGATACTCCGGAGTAGATTCAACCTGGGGTCATTTGAACCTTGATATCCAGCCAAGTAGCCCACCCGCAGTTTTTTCGATATTGGCTGAACAACAGCTGAGTTACTGAGTTATCCCGAATAGCTTCGTACAAGGGTTAATGGATCCTGGCAGTATCTCCAAAATTACCACACTAAAATCACATGCCATGACACCAAACTTCTACAGTAGTACAAATATGGTCTGTACTCACAAAACGATGCATTTGGAAGTTTGAAAATAGTCCAGGGCCCTCATTTATCATTAGTGCGTAGAATCCCTTCTAAATCCTGTCGTATGAGTGAAATTTAGAATGTGCCCAAGTACAAAAAAATCGGCATTCATCAAACGTTCTTACACAGGTCGTACGCACACTGGTAGGTAATCTGCAATGATAAATACCACACCTGCCAGTTCACCTTGCGCGGCACGATCAGACTAATTTGCATCATGGAACGCCCCCAATTAACCATATATGGCACCAACATTCCCTTTAAAAGCCACCGGAACTTGTTTGCTTGCTTGCTTGCGCTTGATAAGGATCCGGGTTACTGTAATTTTGATTTTTTGTCATAAAGTGGGTATACTGACGTCATCGTCGTGCTACTACCACAGACAGCCCACAGACCTGCTGCCTATTTATTCATTCGGCTAAAATTCAAAATTACAGTAACCCGGAATTTTTTAAGTAAGCGACGCACCTCCACGTTATCAGTGCTAGTGTACAGTAATTAATAAATTATGAACAGCGTAGTTTGTGCCTGTATAACGTTGCCCATAGGAAACCGTTTCATGGCCGAATATCTCAAGAGAGCAGCCAGACGCCTCTCGAATATCTTCGGAACAGCTCCAAATTACCAACAACAAGCAGGGGTGAGTAGAACATCATGTTATAATGTGAAATCAAGGGCCCAATGTCAAAAAAACGGTCTTGTCCTTTAATCCCAATAACATGTTCAAGTCTCTGTAATAAGGTACTGTGATCGACCGTATCAAATGCAGCACTGAGATCCAACAGGACAAGCACAGACACAAGTCCGCTATCAGAGGCTAAGAGGAGATCATTGGGAACTTTCAGCAGTGCAGTTTCTGTGCTATGATGCACTCTGAATCCTGACTGAAACTCTTCAAACAGATTATTTCTGTGTAAATGATCACAAAGCTGAGCTGCAACTATTTTTTCAAGAACTTTAGATATAAAATGGAGATTGGATATAGGTCTATAATGAGCCAACACTTCTGAATCAAGAGTAGGTTTTTTAAGTAAAGGTTTAATTACAGCAACCTTAAAAGGCTGAGGTACATATCCTGTCAACAAAGACAGATTGATCAAATCCAATATGGAAGTGTCAATTAATGGGAAAACCTCCTTGAACAGTTTGGTTGGGATTGGGTCTAAAACACAAGTTGATGGTTTAGAAGAGACTATTGCTGTCGTTAGATCAGAGAGATCAACTGGGCAGAAGCCGTCTAAATACAAATCAGGTTCTAAAGATACTTCTAAAGCTGCTGTACTTGATGATACATCACTGATAATAGTGGGAAGGACTCCATCAATCTTCTCTCTGATAGAAACAATTTTATTGATAAAGAAGCTCATGAAATCATCACTGTTGAGAGTTAAAGGAATACCTGGCTCAACAGAGCTCGGACTCTTAGTCAGACTGGCTACAGTGCTGAAAAGAAACCTGGGATTGTTCTTATTCTCTTCTATCAATGATGAATAATAAGCAGTCGAATTCCATTCCTACTTATCTTTACCTCTTCTATTTCTACCCCTTACCTGAACCAGGGTTTGCATCCCCACCCCGCTGTGACTGGTGTGCAGTTGGTGAGAGGCTGAGGTAGCTTGTGGGTGTGAAAAAAAAAGATGGTTGTTGTGGTGTGAGGAGCAGTGTTGGCTGGTATTAGGGGGGTGACTCTGGGATGCCAGTGGTCATTGTCTAGCCTCCTGGAGGTGTCGTGGGCCCAACTAGACGAAACAATGAAAGGTTCCCACCTGATGACCCCAATGACATGTTGGTCAGCACTGCTCACTGATCTATATAGGGAGTATAGGGAATCATCACACAAATTTCTTGTGTTTACCTTAAATTAGTTGTATTCCATCATTAACACGACAACACTGTACTAAAACACTTTTGTCACTTCCTGTTTCGGTTTAGGCAATAATAGTTGGTTATGGGTAGAAAAAGATCATGGTAACAGTTAAAATACATTCTTTTTACAATGTGACCACAATGCAAAATTTTATGTACAGCTAATTATACGATTCAAATCCAACAGCTCTCAGGACCACTAGAGACCGCATATTCTACAAACATAATTATAAGCCGTTCTTGCCAGCATGAACAAATACCCCTCTAGGACGTACTGTTCTTGGGCCAAAGACAGTATTGAATCTTCAAGGCTGCCTATCAGCAGTTTTGGGTTTCTCTTGACAGCTCTGAAATTAAAATATTGACAACGAAACAGGAGAAGGTAGTAAAATGACAGCAATATTTTCACATACCTGTTTCCCCAGTTTGAAAAGAACTTGGGAAATGAAAGAGGTCAACTTGAGGCCTTGAAGAGAACTTTCTGAGAGAACTGCTTGTATGATTGCTGAAAAGGCAAGTTAAAACCCTGTTTGATGTTTGTTCTTAATTAAAACCACTTTCATTGTTTTGTTAAGTTTTGTGGTCTTTAGTGGGCAGTTAAAAACTGGCATGCAATATTTTCAAATTTAACTTGCAATAACATTCTGACCACCTCATATTGTGCTGCCAAAAAAGCTCTATCCAGTCATGATGTGAGCAAAGAGCATTCAAGGGGGTGCTGTTGTGTTCGGTAGTGGGAGTTTAGCAATAGATCCTTTGGACCCTGTGGGTCATTGGGTCAGGGCTTTGTAGATCTTTCCAAAGATGCCATGAGATTTGTATCTCTGGAGTGTGGTGGTTGAGTAAAAACCTCACATTCATTTTCATGTCGTTTTTACAAAGAATCTAAGCAGTTTTTCGGAGCCCACTGTCTGTGGAGACTGCTGATGTTGCCCTCAGTAGTATTGTTTGTGGGGTGGGGGTTTGGCTGGCCTTTCTTTAAAAAAATGTTTCGGCAGGAGAAAGTATCAAGATGCTGGTTTTCCCAGAAGAACATTATAATTTAACAAGATGAGCCATGTTATTTACTTTACCTGTCAGTGGCTTTAATTTTATGAATGATCCGTCTACATCCTGCAAGCCACATATCTGGCTAGTTAATATCACTAAAGGCAAAGAGACATTGAATTTTTTATTTAGTTTTTTAACTAAATCGCTGCTAGAATTGACATCTATATGAGTTTTTTTTTTCATACTGAAAAGTAACTTATGCAGTCAAAGACCAAGTTGATGAGAAGACAAGAAGGCCCCACCACATCACACATAAAAATGTTGTGCCGCTTTAAAAAATCTGCTTCGTGAACCCTTTTCAACTCACTTCATTCTACAGGAACTGCTTTTCATCAAAGCCATTTCATGCCTATTAGACAGCGTGACTACATTATTACTACTGTCTGATGTGTTTGTGAGCAATTTCACCTTGTTAGTCATGGAAGGAGACAGAAACTTCAACGCAAGATCCAGGAAAAAAAAAAGAAAAAAAATCAGGCCAGTCATATATGGGTGCTTTTGCAACAACATCCTGAAGGTTGTATTTTTAGTCAAAGTCTTTGAATCAGGGACACGCTGTGGGCAACCCAGGAAGGACCCTTACTGTCCAGATGGTGACGGGACTTGATGATTTTGCCTTTGAGGCGCCAAGATGGAAACATTTAGAATAGGAGTGAGTCACACTTACTGGTCACAGGATGGACAGTTACTCATGACTCCAGAGAAGACTCATGTACTTATACAATCTCTTGTACACATGAACACATTCTGGTATGTGCACACTGGCTGTGTACCATTATTTCTGTTACATAATTGTTTGTCTCTTACATACACAAGTGACTTACAATAGCCAGAGGCATCAAGTAAACAGACACGTGCTTAAAACATCTTAAATAGAGAACATGCAGCACATACAGACATTCCTCATGTTATTATTGTCACTTTTGTGCGTTCTATAATTAAATTTCAAGGTAAAGAAAAAACCTGAAACTGAATTATTGCCAGATCAATTACCACTTCATTACCACTTTTATTACCAAATAGATTACTTTGTGCATTTAAGGCCTTTTACAACTGTGGGTATTTACATTTAATAAGGTATATTTAATTTCAATAAAACAAGTTCTGCATAGTGTATTTGCATTAATTTATTTTCTGTCCAGTGGGAGTTTACACCCCATCTGGCAGTGTAAACTGACTTTTCTGCGGGAGCCAGAAGGCCCAACACTCTGTCTCACTGGAAAATCATGACACTTTTCTATGTGAAAATTGGCAACAGACTTTTGGCAAGAAACAACACACTTGATGTTCTGATCTGATTACTGTAATTTACCAGCCAGGCACAAAACAGATTTCCAGATTTTCCAAGGAAAGATAAATATTACAGTGAAGGAAAATCTAATCCTAGTTAGGTAGGTAACCAAGGCAGTACAATAAAGATTATTACCTATATTTTTCAGAATATGGACTGTCCTCTCACATTTTAAAAACAAAATAAAAGGTTGGAGGAAAAGACATTTGATGCATTAATTAAAGAGCGTTTTAAAGTCTAAATTGGAGGTCACTGTTTATATCTGATCCCTGCCAACAGTCAGCATTTGTTTTTTTTAATCTTAAGGTTTTATGTATCAAGACATGATAGGAAAAAACATCTTGTCCTTACCAGGTGTTTATCTGAATTTTGCACAATTATGTAAAAACAAAATATATGTGGGGTGGTCGGTGGCGTAGTGGGGCAGGTGCCCCATGTACAGAGGCTACAGTCCTCGTTGCAGCTGTCCTCGGTTCGAGTCCCGCATAGGACGGCCCTTTGCTGCATGTCATTCCCCTTGCTTCCTATCGCTCTTCACTGTCCTGTCCATTAAAGGCATAAAAGCCCCCAAAAATAAATAATAATAATAATAATATATGTTTCACCATGTTTGGCTCTCTCTTCTTTACAACGTTGCTTCAGTTCATTGATGTTTGTGGACAGTTCTTTACACAATGCTGTCTTAAGGTTGAGGTCTGGACTTTGATTGTTGTCATTGCACCTTGACTCTTTTTTTAATTTTTATGTCATTCTGTTGTAGATTTTCTGTTGTGTTTGGGATCATTGTCCTGTTGCATGACCCAATTTCAGTCAAGCTTCAGCTGTAAGACAGATGGCCTCACATTTGACTCCATTTGACTGGTTTTCAGAGGAATTCATGGACGACTCAATGACTGCAGGATATCCAGGTCCTAAGGGCTGCAAAACAAGCCGAAATCATCAGTCCTCCCCTACTGTCCCCTATTAACAGTTGGTATGAGGTGTTTGTGCTAATATGCTGTGTTTGGTTTTCATCAAATGTAGTTCTGTGCATTATGACCAGACATGTCAACTTTGGTCTTGTCTGTCCAAAGGACATTGTTCCAGAGCTCTTGTTGTTTGTTGAGATGCAACTTTGCAACATAAGCTGTGTTGATGTTCTTTTTATAGAGAAGAAGCTTTCCCCTTTAACCATTCCAAAAAAGCCATACTTATTCAGTCTTTCTCTAACAGTATTGTCACGAACTTCAATATGTAACATTCTAACTGAGGTCTGTAGAGTCTGAGATGTAGGTCTTGGGTTTGTTGCAGTTTCTCTGAACACTGCATGTCTGACCTTAAGGTGAACTTGCCGGGATGTCCACTCTTGAGAAGATTATCAACTGTCTTGAAAGTTGTCCACTTGTGAATAATCACTGCAGAATGATGGACCCTAAATTGTTTAGAAATAGCTTTATAACCATTCCCAAATTGACTGGCAGCAACAATTGCTTCTCTAAGATCATCCTTGATGATTTTCTTCATTGGCATTGTGTTAACACACACCTAAATGCTGCACACCAACAAGTAAGTAAGTAAGTAAATGTTTATTTTTATAGCACATTTACAAGTGGCAGAGCCGCACCAAAGTGCTTTACAGTCAAAAAAAGAGCTAAAAAATGCATGGAGGAAAAGAAAAAGAAACAAAAGAAAATATCAAATAATAGATAAAAAGAGCTAGAGAACAGTGACTGGTGGAGATTTAAAATATGAAAAAGGAAAAGAAAAAACATTTAATAAGGCAACCAGGGGACACTTTATACAAGTGTTTAAAAACAAAGGAGGACCCTAACTAAAGGCCAGTTTAAAAAGGTGGGTTTTTATCAGGGATTTAAAACAAAGTGCCTCTGCTTTTATAGAAGTACTCACACATGCCGATAATCAATTAATCAAGTGCAATTTGCAGGACTTGGCTGCTATTTACCCTCTTAATTCCCATAGAGGCAATAGGTTTAGCTTAGTTTTTCTACACACTGCATCTTTATTTGAACATAGTTTTTGTTGACTAACTAATGACAGAGTGCAACATGTGATGTTTTGTTTTTCATCTGGGATTGTATCTCCCTTATTTTAAGACATGTTAAGCACATACTACTTTTATATTTCATGATTTGCGAAATCTTAGAATAGAAAAAGGATATAATTATTTTCTCATGAATGTATTTATATATTTTTTCTTGGTCCTGGCTACTTAAAGCAGACATCCATCTTATGTGCTTCTAATGTTGGAGAAAGTAATGTCTGTAGGAAGAAGTCCTCTACCATTTCAACAAAAGTAGTCATATGTTATGCCCTGTGGTGCAGTTATGTTTGGGCGACTTAAACTACTTGTGGTCATGGAAGTCTCCAGCATACAGTTTGGGTAAGTGATGTCACTGTTTATATGGTATAATGACTCCTATCAAACAAGAATTGAGGCAGGTAATGTAAGACTTATTGGCTTAAAACCAAACCAAACAAAGCCAGGCCAATGGCTAAACAAGTTTCAAATGGCAGGTAACGAAGGGTCCAGGCGAGATCATTAGTCTGAATATAAAAAAGGTGTCCAAATGACAAAGCAGACAGAAGAAAATAGATTATCCAGCCTGTCATCTGGATACTCTGAGGGGATACAAATGACGATTTTCCAGAGTCATGGCTATCTGATGATGTAAGGTAGATGAAAGGCTTAAAGTCCTGCATAATGTTTCCTCTAAGGTAGAATTATGCAGAACTTCTATTGGTGTTATTACATTTTCCTATAAACTAAGGTTGAACTTTTTGCTCTTAAAGTACATTTTCTAAAAGCTAAAGAATGACACATTGCAAAATAAATTGATGTGGACAAATAGAAGAGATGAAAGAAAAGATAGAAGAAAAAGTCTCATCCAGGATGACAGCAGAAATATTGATGATAACTGACCTGCTTAAAATCTTGAAAAATACATATGATTGCTTCTCCATATCTGACCATCAAAACAATATGTATACATTTCTAAATAAAGATGCTCTCAGAAATCCAATGTGAAAAACAAATCTATTTTGTTTCTGAATCCCAGAGAAACACATTATATAATTTATTAAAACATTGAGTAACATCAACCATTACAAACAGAGTGCAAATGTAATTTGAAAAGGAAACACTGACATCGAGTGGACAGTCATATTATCACAGATCACCACATAAACCACTGTGACCACAACTACTCAGTTTAGTAATTCAGTGTTTAAACAACAAAACTCTTTCATAAACAAAACTTTTTTCAATAACTTTTATAAATGACTGAGAAGTCAACATTATTTAAATGTTAGTTTACTAAAAAAATAAAAATGAAAAAAAATTCCAGGAAAACAATGTTTTTTTTGCCTATATTTTTTGTCCATTGCCTTAAACATTTAAAAATCATGCTCCAGCAGTTCCTGATCCCCTCATAACTTTTTCTGAAAATTGTTTATTTTTAGTTTTTTTGCCATTTCAGTGCCACTCCAACTTCTCCTTGATCCTGTGGATGGACACATGACTGTGGTAATGAAGTACAGCCAGAGGTGTAGTAGTGTCTGAAGAGGTGGGTTTACTCTTAATTTCTAGCCACTTTTTTTAACAGATCACCGCCAGCCACAAGCAGCTCCTCCTCTGCCATAGTTTTACAGTTTTAAAATATGCATTCAGTGCTGAAATAAGAAATATAATTTTACACTGTTTGTCTTAGTTTCAAATAACAGTAGGTTTCTACCCTAGATGGCCAAACTGGGTCCCTAAGCAAAATTTTATTTTGAGGGTTATGAAATGCCATTTTGGTTTACAACGTTTATTAGTAGGAACAAATCAACTAAACAGCCTCTTTCAACAATGGAACAAGCAGGGCTTTAGAGTGCGACCAATTTGGTCACACGTGCGACCTATTTTCTCAATGGTGCGACGAAAAAAAATCTGAGGTTGCACCGGTGCAACCACCCGTTCAAGGAAAAAAAAAAAAAGTCTACGCAACTCTGAAAGTCTCCCTGTGGTTCAACAACAGACACACATTAGACCCATATCGTGGTCTAAACCAATCAGAGATAGTGAAGGGCGGGACCCCCTTCTGATTGGCTCGTGTACGTGTGTGTACGTTTGAACATGTGCTTGCTGTAGTCAGACAGGGAGGTGATGAACCTAGGCCCGTCAGATAAACAGTGGATGTAGCCGCGGGTGATTAGATGAAAAGAACGATTGACAACTTTTTGGTTAAGTTAAGGCCTGATTCGTCCGAAAATAACCACAACCAATGCTCTGACACGGAGCCATCAACCTCCCACGTTATGTCATGCCCTGGTCCGGAGCTAGCATCAGATAATGAGCTAGCATCCGGAGCTAGCATCAGATAATGAGCCACATCAATGGGGCTTAATTGATGCAGCTGCTGCAGGCAGACGTGTGTCCGTGAGCTCCAGGTATACCCCAGCGGAGATGGTTTTATACCAACGATCATATTGCTTCAGATATAGAACTAACTCCTGAAACAGTGGACGAATACTCACTACTGGTACCTGACAAATTTGGTACCAAATCTCAGTCGTTTTTGGAAAAGTTTTTGTCGGCTTAAGAAAGAGTCCTCTTACGTGGGGAAGATGACAGCTGATCAAGAGAAACTAACATTGAAATCCCTGATGAAGGCTATCCGTGAATCGAAAGAAGAGATCACTGGGCATATAAATCAAAAAATAGATTGTGTCCAACAATCATTAACAAAGATAGAACAGTCATTTTCAACGCTGGCTGAACAAGTGCAGGAAATGGAGACCAGAATTGGAGCTAACGAAGACAACCTCTCTGATGCACAAGTACGCATACACAAAATGGAGAAGGAAATAACTTTCCTGAAGGAGAAAATGGACGATTTGGAAAACCGGAGCAGGAGATCAAATATTAAAATTATAAACATCCCAGAAAGGACCAAAGGTACCGACATGGTTGGTTACGTGGAGCGACTAATCCCACGACTTTTCGGGGAGGAGCACTTCCCAGCCCCGGTTATCATCGAGAGAGCCCACCGCCTGGGGAGAGCGTCGGAGCGGACCAGACCGATCCTCGTGAAATTTCTGAATTTCAGAGACAAAGACAAAGTACTCCGTTTGGCCAGGGACAAGGGGACGGTACAGATGGATAACAATCGAGTCTCATTTTACCCAGATTACAGTGTCGAGGTGCAACGCAAAAGGCTCGCTTTCAACGAGGTGAAGAAAAAACTACGGGAGAAAAATATTGAATACGCGAACCGCTACCCTGCTAAACTGAGAATCTGACACGGAGGTGGATTTAAACTTTTTACAACCCCATCTGAGGTGGAGACCTTCCTGTCCACTGTCCGGGATGAGGGATAGAACATTTCCTATGCAAGGTGACAACGTACCATGACTATTAACGCAATCGTATCATTCTTTTTGGAATCATTTTCTCCGCTGGAGATACCACAAATGTTTAGAAGTGGAGATTAACCCACAAGCTGTTTTTTGTTTATTGGGAGTTAAAGTGTGCGTTTTCTTTCTTGTTTTCTTTTTCTCAGTATTTGTGGGACACTCTCTCTATGAGGTTCATTCTGTGAGTATTGAAATTTATAAATTTTTAGTAAAGGGTCAGAGATTTCTTTATTTTCTCCAAGATATGAACATCTCATGTTGTTACTTAACCAGAATATTTGTTCATAATACTTAAAATGAATAAGACAGGATTACTAAACTGTATTTCATTGAATGTTAGAGGGATTAACAACCCCATCAAAAGGAAGAAAGTTCTATCATACTTTAAGAAACAAGACACAGACATTGCCTTTATTCAAGAGACCCATCTCACAGATTTAGAACATTTAAAGTTGCGCAGGGATTGGGTTGGTCACGTATATTATTCTTCTTTTTCATCCAAAGCCCGAGGTGTAGCCTTACTTATCAATAAAAACCTCAGATTTCGGTTAAATTATATGGAAAATTATAGAGCTGGCAGATTGATTTTGATAGACTGTGTAATAAATACAAGCAGGGTAATACTTGTATCTTTATATGGCCCAAATTTAGACAATCCAGAATTCTTTAATGATTTAGTTCTAAAACTGGCAGCGGTTGAAGCTCCATGTATATTGGGTGGCGATTACAACCTGGTTCTAAATCCAACAATGGATCGTTCTTCTTCTGAACCTGCTGCGCTATCTGGAGCAGCAGTGGCTCTGACTCAGGGTATGAAGGAATTAGGATTGGGGGATGTATGGCGTTTATGTAATCCAACCAGCAAAGATTATTCATTCTATTCCAATGTCCATAACACGTATTCAAGAATTGACATGTTTTTGACCTCACACTCACTTTTGTCACAAATTAAAACCTGTACTTATTTTGCAGCTACAATCTCGGACCATAACCCTATACAAATGAAATTAGAATTTGATCAACCTGTTTCTACTTCTCCTAGATGGAGATTCAAGGAATATCTTCTTAGAGAACCTGAATTTGTTACTTTTATGAATACCAAAATCTATATATATTTGGAAGTAAATTTGAATTCCTCCTCACATTCAAATATATGGGAAGCCCTCAAAGCTTATATGAGGGGGCACATTATTTCATATGTTTCATATAAAAACAAACAAAAAAGGGAACAGATTTCTCAAATAGAAAAAGATATAAGGACTTTGGAGATTGACCATTCAAGAACAAAACAACCAGAATTACTTAGTGTATTAAAACAAAAGCGGATTTCATATGACAACCTGTGTACTAGTAAAGCTGAGGCGGCAATGGCTAGAACAGTGATAATTTCATGAGCTTCTTTATTAATAAAATTGTTTCTATCAGAGAGAAGATTGATGGAGTCCTTCCCACTATTATCAGTGATGTATCATCACGTACAGCAGCTTTAGAAGTATCTTTAGAACCTGATTTATATTTAGACGGCTTCTGCCCAGTTGATCTCTCTGAACTAACAACAGCAATAGTCTCTTCTAAACCATCAACTTGTGTTTTAGACCCAATCCCAACCAGACTGTTCAAGGAGGTTTTCCCATTAATTGACACTTCCATATTGGATTTGATCAATCTGTCTTTGTTGACAGGATATGTACCTCAGACTTTTAAGGTTGCTGTAATTAAACCTTTACTTAAAAAACCTACTCTTGATTCAGAAGTGTTGGCTCATTATAGACCTATATCCAATCTCCCTTTTATGTCTAAAGTTCTTGAAAAAATAGTTGCAGCTCAGCTTTGTGATCACTTACACAGAAATAATCTGTTTGAAGAGTTTCAGTCAGGATTCAGAGTGCATCATAGCACAGAAACTGCACTGCTGAAAGTTCCCAATGATCTCCTCTTAGCCTCTGATAGCGGACTTGTGTCTGTGCTTGTCCTGTTGGATCTCAGTGCTGCATTTGATACGGTCGATCACAGTATCTTATTACAGAGACTTGAACATGTTATTGGGATTAAAGGAACTGCATTAGGCTGGTTTAAGTCATATTTATCTGATAGATTTCAGTTTGTTCTTGTAAATGAAGAATCTTCCTCACACACCAGAGTAAGTCATGGAGTTCCTCAGGGTTCTGTGCTTGGACCGATTCTTTTCACTTTATACATGCTTCTATTAGGTAACATTATTAGACAGCGTGGCATAAATTTCCATTGCTATGCTGATGATACCCAGTTGTACTTATCTATAAAACCAGATGAACCCAATAGGTTGGTCAGACTACAAGCATGTCTTAAAGACATAAAGACCTGGATGACTCAGAACTGTCTGCTTCTAAATTCAGACAAAACTGAAGTCGTTATCTTTGGACCTGAGCGCTTCAGGGAGAGATTGTCTAGCTATATAGTTACTCTAGATCAGGGGTCCCCAAACTTTTTTCTCTGGGGGCCACATTATCGTTCCTGACTGTGATGAGGGGCCGGGATCAATCATGTGGGCTTTATACTAGGCCACTGCCTGTTATAGCCATAATTTCTAGCACAAAATAGTTCATCATTACAAGTGATTTGCAAAAGAAGTGAGTACTTCACATGTTTTTCAATTTGAAATACCACAGGTATTCCTTTTATTTTCTAATAACAACCATGTAAAAATAGCAAGGAAAGGTTAGTAAAATATGGTGATTGACAGTTTATGAGTGATACAATAGAAATGGTAGGCCTATATTACAGTGAGATGAGAAACTATCAAGACAAGAAACTTCTGGTGAACAATACATCAACTAACCAACTATTATTTGTATATTCAGGTGAGATTTTTTTTGTTCAAGGTGAAAATGCAATGAGCATCCAAACACTTCTACAGCACAATTATCATCCCTTTGAAATAGGAGATTGAGATGAGTGGCAGTGCATAAGAGAGAGAGAGAGAGAGAGAGAGAGAGAGAGAGAGAGAGAGAGAGAGAGAGAGAGAGAGAGAGAGAGAGAGAGAGAGAGAGAGAGAGAGAGAGAGAGAGAGAGAGAGAGAGAGAGAGAGAGAGAGAGAGAGAGAGAGAGAGAGAGAGAGAGAGAGAGAGAGAGAGAGAGAGAGAGAGAGAGAGATGCTGAGAGAAGAGATTGGGAGGAGACGAGGATGAGACTGAGCAGTACGCCCTCAACAGGTTAAACTAGAAGAGAGTAACAGAAGGGAAGTCAGCAATATGTGCAGTAGGTAAACTGATTTTGTACTTGTTGTAACCAGGGTGGGAGGAAGGATGGATGGGCAGTGAGTGATCTTTGAGGTCAGTAGTTGCAGTCCCCTCTCTTGCTGCCTGGAAACCTGGCATAAAGGGATGACATTGGACACATTCAGTAAATTACATAAATATGCTGCCTGTTGTTCCTTGTGATGTGATTTTACAATACAGTGTAGCTGTCGATTTTAAAAGCTCATTAAAATCATTATTCATTAAAATTTATTGAAAACATTAATCATAGTTCATCAAAAATCATAGTTCATGTTTACAACCATATAAAATTGTAATAGTTAAAATCAGTATATTTACCATATCAGTGTGAACTGTGTGCTTGCTTCTGGCTGGTGAGAAGTCCGATGTCTGGGTGAAGACTAGTGGTTGCCAGTCTCAAAGTTTGATGCAATGTTCATCTGAGAGTCTGTTCCTCGTTGGATTTTTTATTTGCTTCATGCGGAAAACGTCTGCTCGCAGGTGTAGGTGCTGCCAAAAACGGTACACATCTTCAGAGCATGTTGTTTCATGTTCGTGTAAGTGCTCTCTGGTAGCGCAGCAAAGAACTCAAGGAGGCGGTCAGGCTTGAATGCGTCTGAAACAGACTTATGTCTTTCTTGTTGACATGAAGCTCGCGGAAGCGCACACTGAACTCTCGCTGCAGCATCTCCAGCGCATCCTTGCACTTCGCGACTGGGAAAGGGGCGGCTGGTTTCTCGGCGCAGTAGCTTTGGGTGGCAGGGAGATGTTTGAAGTCCAGCTTTTGGACCTGTCGCACAAGGAGCTGCAGTTTGACCTCGAATGCTTTTATATGGGAATACATGTCGCTGATGAGATTCCCTTTGCCTTGGAGCTGTAGGTTGAGGTGGTTCAACAGTTCAGTCACATCAGTTAAAAACACGAGGTCCCATTTCCACTCCGGGTCGGTCAGCTCCCGTACCGTTTCACCTTTAGACTGGAGGAAGGTGTTTATTTCGGGCAGCAGGTCGTGGACACGGCGCAGCACTTTGCCTCGACTTAACCACCGGATTTCGGTGTAGTACAGCACATCCTGGTAAGCAGACCCCAGCTCGGAGAGAAAGGCCTGGAACTGCCTGTGTTTCAGCCCATTTTTCCGGATGTAGTTGACACAGTGCACAACCACCTTCATCACAGACGCCCACTTCAAAACTTTGCAGCACAGCGCTTGCTGGTGAATCAGGCAGTGAACTTGAATCGGTGGGGCGAGACCTCGTTCCTTGAACTCGCCGTTCAAGCGCCCTACTAAACCCCTCGTAGATCCGACCATGCTTGGCGCACCATCTGTGGTGACACTGGCAAAATTAGCCCATTGCAGACCAAGTTCGCCCATTGTTTTGCACACTTCGACAAAAAGGTCTTCTCCAGTTCTTGTGCCTTTTAGGCTTCTCAGTGATGCCAGCTCCTCTGACACTTCAAAACGTGTGTTGACCCCTCGAATAAAAATCAACAGTTGTGCCGTGTCCTACGTCATTACTTTCATCCATGGCTAAAGCAAAAAACTTGAATTCTGCGGCTTTCTCTCTCAGTTGGTCAAACACGTTATCCCCCATCTCCTCAATTCGCCTCGTCATCGTTTGTGCTGAGAGACTCACCCCACTGAAGGCATCTGTCTTCTCGGGACACACCTCCTCAGCCACAGCCAGCATCATGAGCTTCCCGAATTCTCCGTCTGTGAACGGCTTGCTGTGGGTAGCCAGTAGGTGAGCTACTTTGTAGCTTGCTCGGACAGCAGCCAGGTTCACCCGGGATTGACGAAGGAAGGCATCCTGTTGAGCAGCTAGCCCGCCTTTCAGACGCCGAACCTTATCATCTCTCGCTAGCCCGCTCAAGCTGGCATACTCTTTGTGCCGGGTTTCGTGATGATGGCGAAGGTTATATTCTTTAAACACGGCCACATTTTCTTTACATATTATACAAATGGCAACAAAAAAATAATCCTTGCTCCATTGTTCTTTAAAAACCCGACACTCTCTGTCAATTTTCCTCACTTTACTGCACGCCATTACACTGCTGTTCAACTGTAGCATAATATTCTCTGCGCGTGACTTCGATCAACTTGTCAGGTGGCGGGAATTCTGTCATAAATATACGTCATATAAATAATACAGACACACATATTCAATTCAATTCAATTCAAAAATACTTTATTTATCCCAGAGGGAAATTAAATGTTGATGTAACTCAATTAAATCAAGGAGTTATTATAGATGCTGATGGCTGTGGGCAGGAAAGATTTCCTGTAGCGGTCCGTTTTGCATCCAAACTGAAGAAACCTTTGACTGAAGAGACTCTGTTTTCCGATAAGTCTCATGGAGAGGATGTTCAGGGTTGTCCATAATTCTCTTGATTTAATGCAAAAATATATACAATTATATAAAATATAAATGGTTAATGTGGTGGAATTGAGGATATTATTGATGTGCTTTTATTTTGAAGGACACGTTCGAGACGTAAAGAGGAAGTTAAGAGAACGGAGCGGTAGCTTGACAGTTAGTCTAGTGAGGAGTTGTTGTGAGGGTTTGCTGAATAAATGGCGATAACAAGAGAAGTCTGTCTGTTGGCATTCATTACAAAGAACACGACAGTTAATGAAAAAATATTTTAGTGTTAAAAAAAACAAGATGCAAATGTAACAATGTCAACCAGAACGTTAGATAACGTTGCTTTTAAAGCGTGATAGAGGCGCTGGCGATCAGGTTGACAGTTCCACTGTTTGGCTCACGGCCACTACATACTGACGGCCTCGAGTTCTAATCTCAGGTGACGGAATGAACAGAGATCTCGTTTGGAGAGTCCTGTTATTATTTCACAAAACAGGTAGGCCAAATAAAATAAAATATTTAAAAAATATATTTTATCTTTTTTTTTTTTTTTTTTTCTTTCTTCGAGGATTGCTTCTTTGGGCCAGTTCAAATGGTGAGGTGCAGAGAGGTGGAGGGCCGGTCAAAGGGGCGTGGCGGGCCGTAGTCTGGGGAACCCAGATCTACACTTTTAACAAGAGGGACCTTTCTGTTTTAACTGTGACAGAAATATATGAAAGTGAAGAGTAGAATGATGTGCACACGCTTTTAGATCGTGCAAGCCCAGAGGTTTTGTAGATGTCCCTATAGTTTCTGCAGCTCTGCCACTGGTAACACTGATGATGAATCTTAAATCCTTTTAATCTGGAGATTAAATTTGAGAAACACAAGGCGTAAACTGATGAATTATTTGGGAATAGTTCATTTCAGCCGACTTGAGCTTGGTTTCCCTGATTCCGAAACACAATGGCTTCTTCCTGGAGTGTCATTCAAATTCAATTAAATTCAAATTCAATTAAAAAATACTTTATTTATCCCAGAGGGAAATTAAATGTTGATGTAACTCAATTAAATCAAGGAGTTATTATAGATGCTGATGGCTGTGGGCAGGAAAGATTTCCTGTAGCGGTCCGTTTTGCATCCAAACTGAAGAAGCCTTTGACTGAAGAGACTCTGTTTTCCGATAACAGTCTCATGGAGAGGATGTTCAGGGGTTGCCCATAATTCTCTTGATTTTATGCAAAATCCTTCTTTGCATTATTGTCTCCAGAGGTTCCACAGTCGTCCCCAGAACAAAACCAGCCTTCCTTATCAGGTTGTTGAGTCTTTTTAGGTCCCTGGTTCTGATGCTGCTGCCCCAACAGATGACGCAAGAGGAAATGACGCTCTCAACAGCAGACTTGTAGAATATCTGCAACATCTTGTTGCAAACCTTGAAGGACCTTAGCTTCCTCAAGAAGTACAGTCTGCTCTGTCCTTTCTTGTAGATTGCTTCACTGTTGTGTCTCCAGTCCAGTCTGTTGTCCACATGAACACCAAGGTATTTATATTCCTCAACCACCTCCACTTCTTCTCCTATGATGGAAACAGGGTTTGATCTGACCCTGTTTCTCCTGAAATCTACAATCATCTCCTTTGTTTTGTTAACATTCAAGATGAGATGATTGTTCCCACACCATGCCACAAAGCGGTCCACCAGCTCTCTGTACTCAGCTTCTTGTCCATCTCTGATACAACCGACAACTGCAGAGTCATCTGAATATTTCTGAAGATGACAGGAGTCTGACTTGTACTGGAAGTCTGAAGTGTACAGAGTGAAAAGGAATGGTGAGAGTACAGTCCCCTGTGGTGCTCCTGTGCTGCTGATCACCTGGTTAGACACACAATTCTTCAGTCTGACAAACTGTGGTCTGTTTGTCAGGTAGTCATTAATCCAGGTGATTGTTGAGGCCTCCACCTGAGTCTTCTGGAGTTTCAGACGAAGCAGATCAGGCTGAATTGTGTTAAATGCACTGGAGAAATCAAAGAACATGATCCTCACAGTGCTGCCTGCTTTGTCCAGATGACAGTGGGTTTGTTGAAGCAGGTGTATGATAGTGTCTTCAACTCCAACTCCATGGCGATAAGCAAACTGCAGGGGGTCCTGATATGTGCTGGTTTGCTTACACAGATGGGTCAACAGGAGTCTCTCCAGGACCTTCATGATGTGGGATGTCAGGGCAACAGGTCTGTAGTCATTGATGACTGAAGGATTAGTTTTCTTTAGTACCGGAACCAGACAGGATGTCTTCCACAACAGTGGTACCCTCTCTTGGGTCAAGCTAAGGTTGAAAAGGTGTTGCAGAATCCCACAGAGCTGCTCTGCACAGGCCTTCAGGACTCGGGGGCTGACACCATCTGGACCTGCAGCCTTGTTCCGGTTCAGTCTCTCCAACTGCCTCTTCACCTGACTTCTAGAAACAGAAAAGTGGGAGGGGGAGGCAAAGGGGACAGCAGCATCTCCTGATTTGGTTGAATACAAACTAGTGGAAGCAGAAGAATCCATGACTGAGGTGGAGGTGGAGATGTTACAGGAAAGCTGTGGGTCAGAGGAGGGTGGGATGTCTCTTTGGCTGGGAACAGGAGGGGAGGATGGTGACCTTGTTCCTGAACTGAACCTGTTGAAGAATGTGTTCAGCTCATTTGCTCTGTCCAGACTTCCATCCATCCGATCCTCCCTCTGCTTGAGGCCTGTGATCTTCTTCATTCCTGACCACACATCTCTGATATTGTTCCTCTGCAGTTTACTCTCAAGCTTCTTTCTATACACCTCCTTGCTCTCTCTGATCTTGACTTTGAGCTGCTTCTGTATACTCCTCAGTAACACCCTGTCTCGCTCCCTAAAGGCTCTTTTTTTCTTCTTCAATAGTTCCTTTAGCTCACTGGTGATCCAGGGTTTGTTATTAGGGAAGCATCTCACTGTTCTGGTGGGAATGGTGTTGTCCACACAGAAGTTTATGTAGTCAGTCACACACTCAGTCATGGCATTAATGTCTTCTCCATGTGGCTTACAAAGAGAAATCCAATCGGTTGCATCAAAACAACCCTGTAAGGCTTCTTCAGCTTCCTGTGACCACTTTCTAACAGTCTTTTTTGTGACAGGTAGTCTCTGGACAAGGGGTTTATATGCTGAACAGAGAAAAACAAGGTTGTGATCTGATTTACCCAGGGGAGGTCTTGATTTGGAAATGTATGAATCCTTGACATTTGTGTAAAACAAATCCAATGTCTTGTTTTCTCTGGTAGAGCAGCTGACAAACTGTTGAAAAGTTGGCAGTGTAGCAGAGAGTGAAGCATGATTAAAATCACCAGATATTGCCACAAAAGAATTGGGGTGTTGTGTCTGTATCTTAGCAACAACGGAACTGATGACATCACATGCAGTGTCAGCAACAGCTGAGGGTGGAATGTAAACAGCCACCAAAACAACACTGGTGAACTCTCTTGGCAAATAATATGGACGAAAACTTACTGCCAATAGTTCAATGTCAGGACTGCAGAGACGACTCTTCACAGTAACATGTCCTGGGTGACACCATCTGTTGTTGACAAGCACTGCCAATCCACCCCCTTTCCTTTTCCTGCTACTCTTTAAATCTCGATCTGCTCGTACAGTCAGGAAGCCCGGCAGTGAGACGCTGGAGTCGGGGATATGATCCTGCAGCCATGTCTCAGTAAAACACATTATGCTACATTCCCAATATTCTTGCTGAGTCCTTGTCAAGGCTAGAAGTTCATCCAACTTGTTAGCTAACGATCTTACATTGCCCATGATGACGGACAGCAGAGATGGTTTGAACTTCTTCTTTCTTTCTCTCCTTTTTGCTCCTGCTCTGCATCCACAACGCCTCCTTTTCAATTCCAGTGGGATTTCTGGCTTCAGTTGTCGAATTATTTCTGCTTTTCCTATGTTAATCAGCTGCTCCCTGTTGTAAACCACCCTGTTGCTATGGTTATGCATCATAAGAAAAGAGCAAAATATACAAAAGTATTGTGAAAAATCAATCCAGCTGCACAGCATCCAAGGCAGGAAGGAACAGTTGTCCAAAAAATGCAATTTCTTCCAAGAAAAAACAGGAATGAAATTTAGAAAAAAGAAAAAATCTCAATGTGAGGTACAGAGCTACTCCAACGTGCTGCCACCCTCAGCGGCGCATTCTAGAACATGTAGTCATGTTAACATTGCCAACACCTGGTGGAGCAAGGCACATTCATGTGTATGCGTTCATGAGAATGCCATCCTCTAAAGTGAGGTGGACCTAAGAGAAGACAGTAATTAGGTAATAAAACAAAAACGCAAAATTAAGAGAATTGCTCAAATACTATTTGAATAAAGCAATGTATTGATCAACCCAAGTGGTTCCTGAATTTAGTTGCTGAACACACAGGACAGGCTTATTGTGTATTTAGTTCAACTTGAAGCAATCCTACAGAAGTTTGTGAATCTTAAACAATGTGCATCTGACTGATCTTTGCCATGCACTGCCAGGTCCTGAAACTGCCCTGGAGCGCCCGGGAGCTGAGATACTGCAGTTAAAATTAGCTTCCAGCCCTGCACCGTTTTCCGTTGTTCTCCTTAAAGGTCTCTTAACATCTTTAGGGCACATGACAACTAAATTTTTTTTATGGCTGTACATGTGCAGGGCTCGCACAGATTTGTTTTTATGACACCAGTATTACATCACACAATTGTAGGGGGAGCCAAAGAAAAAGATTTTTACCAAATTCTTTAGAAATGCTTTAAAAAGAAGCAGATCGCCTGACAGATGAGGGAGAAAGTGGAGCTTTCTCACAAAATAAGACCATTAAGTTATCATAGCTGGATGGCCTCCCCCTTGAACTGTCACCTTACCGTGGTGGGGGGGTTTGCGTGCCCCAATGAGTCTGGGAGCTATGTTGTCTGGGGCTTTAAGCCCCTGGTAGGGTCACCCATGGCAAACAGATCCTAGATGAGGGACCAGACAAAGAACAGCTCACAAAAACCCCTATGATGATCAAAGAAAATGGACACCGTGTTCCCTTTCCCGGACGTGGGTCACCGGGGCCTCCCCCTGGAGCCAGGCCCAGGGGTGGGGCCCGCCGGCGAGCGCCTGGTGGCCGGGTCTGTGCCCGTGGAGCTCGGTCGGGCACAGCCCGAAGGAACGACACGGGTCCCCCTTCCGACAGGCTCACCACCTGTGGGAGGGGCCATGGGGGTCGGGTGCAGTGTGAGCTGGGCGGCAGCCGAAGGCAGGGACCTTGGCGGTCTGATCCTCGGCTACTGAAGCTGGCTCTTGGGACGTGGAACGTCACCTCTCTGCTGGGGAAGGAGCCTGAGCTGATGCACGAGGCTGAGAGGTTCCGGCTAGATATAGTCGGACTCACCTCGATGCATGGCTTGGGCTCCGGAACCAGCCTCCTCGAGAGGGGTTGGACTCTCTTCCACTCTGGAGTTGCCCGCGGTGAGAGGCGTAGAGCAGGTGTGGGCATACTTATTGCCCCCCGGCTGTGCGCCTGTACATTGGGGTTCACCCCGATAGACGAGAGGGTAGCCTCCCTCCGCCTTAGGGTGGGGGGACGGGTCCTGACTGTTGTTTGTGCTTATGCACCAAACGGCAGTTCAGAGTACCCACCCTTTTTGGAGTCCCTGGAGGAGGCACTGGAGAGTGCTCCTCCGGGAGACTCCCTTGTCCTGCTGGGGGACTTCAATGCTCACGTGGGCAATGACAGTGAGACCTGGAGGGGCGTGATTGGGAGGAACGGCCCCCCCGATCTGAAGCAGAGTGGTGTTTTGTTGTTGGACTTCTGTGCTCGTCACGGACTGTCCATAACGAACACCATGTTCAGGCATAAGGGTGTCCATATGTGCACTTGGCAGCAGGACACCCTAGGCCGCAGCTCGATGATCGACTTTGTAGTCGTATCGTCGGACTTGCGGTCGTATGTCCTGGACACTCGGGTGAAGAGAGGGGCGGAGCTGTCAACTGATCACCACCTGGTGGTGAGTTGGCTCCGCTGGTGGGGGAGGAAGCCGGTCAGACCTGGCAGGCCCAAACGTATTGTGAGGGTCTGTTGGGAACGGCTGGCGAAATCCCCTGTAAGGAGGAGTTTCAACTCCCACCTCCGGCAGAGCTTCAACCATGTCCCGGGGGAGGTGGGGGACATTGAGCCCGAATGGGCCATGTTCCGTGCCTCCATTGTTGAGGCGGCCGACCGGAGCTGTGGCCGTAAGGTGGTCGGTGCCTGTCGTGGCGGCAATCCCCGAACCCGCTGGTGGACCCCAGTGGTGAGGGAGGCCGTCAAGCTGAAGAAAGAGTCCTATCGGGCCTTTTTGGCCAGTGGGACTCTGGAAGCAGCTGATGGGTACCGACAGGCCAAGCGGAACGCAGCCTCGGCGGTTGCTGAGGCAAAAACTCGGGCTTGGGAGGAGTTCGGGGAGGCCATGGAGAACGACTTCCGGACGGCCTCGAGGGGGGAAGCAGTGCACCGTCAACACCGTGTATGGTGAGGGCGGGGCTCTGCTGACTTCAACTAGGGACGTCGTGAGTCAGTGGGGGGAATACTTCGAGGGCCTCCTCAATCCTACCGACACGCCTTCCGATGAGGAAGCAGAGTTGGGGAGCTCGGACGTGGTGCCTCCCATTTCTGGGGCTGAGGTTGCCGAGGTGGTCAAAAAACTCCTCGGTGGCAAGGCCCCGGGGGTGGATGAGGTCCGTCCTGAGTTCCTCAAGGCTCTGGATGTTGTAGGGCTGTCTTGGTTGACACGCCTCTGCAGCATCGCGTGGACATCGGGGGCAGTGCCTCTGGACTGGCAGATCGGGGTGGTGGTCCCCCTCTTTATATAGGGGGACCGGAGGGTGTGTTCCAACTATAGGGGGATCACACTCCTCAGCCTCCCTGGTAAGGTCTTTTCGGGGGTACTGGAGAGGAGGATCCGCCGGATAGTCGAATCTCGGATTCAGGAGGTGCAGTGTGGTTTTCGTCCTGGCCGTGGAACAGTGGACCAGCTCTATACCCTCCGCAGGATCCTGGAGGGAGCATGGGAGTTCGCCCAACCGGTCTACATGTGTTTTGTGCACTTGGAGAAGACGTTCGACCGTGTCCCTCGGGGACTCTTGTGGGGGGTGCTCCGGGAGTATGGAGTGCCGGACTCCTTGATATGGGCTGTCCGGTCTCTGTATGACCGGTGTCAGAGTTTGGTCCGCATTGCCGGCAGTAAGTCGGACATGTTTCCTGTGAGGGTTGGACTCCGTCAGGGCTGCCCTTTGTCACCGATTCTGTTCATAATTTTTATGGACAGAATTTCTAGGCGCAGCCAGGGCGTTGAGGGGGTCCGGTTTGGCGACCTCAGAATCGGGTCTCTGCTTTTTGCGGACGATTTGGTTCTGTTGGCGTCGTCAGGCCGTGACCTCCAGCTCTCACTGGAGCGGTTCGCAGCCGAGTGTGAAGCGGCTGGGATGACCATCAGCACCTCCAAGTCTGAGACCATGGTCTTCGGCCGGAAAAGGGTGGAATTCTCTCTCCGGGTCGGGAATGAGATCCTTCCCCAAGTGCAGGAGTTCAAGTATCTCGGGGTCTTGTTCACGAGTGAGGGACGAATGGAACAGGAGATTGACAGACGGATCGGTGCGGCGTCTGCAGTGATGCGGGCTCTGCACCAGCCCGTCGTGGTGAAGAAGGAGCTGAGCCAGAGGCGAAGCTCTCGATTTACCGGTCAATCTATGTTCCTACCCTCACCTATGGTCACGAGCTGTGGGTAGTGACCGAAAGAACGAGATCGCGAATACAAGCGGCCGAAATGAGTTTCCTCCGCAGGGTGTCTGGGCTCTCCCTTAGAGATACGGTGAGAAGCTCGGTCATCCGGGAGGGGCTCGGAGTAGAACCGCTGCTCCTCCGCATCGAGAGGAGTCAGATGAGGTGGCTCGGGCATCTGGTGAGAATGCCTCCTGGACGCCTCCCCGGTGAGGTGTTCCGGGCCCGTCCCACTGGGAGGAGGCCCCGGGGAAGACCCAGGACACGTTGGAGAGACTATGTTTCTCGGCTGGCCTGGGAACGCCTCGGGGTCCCCCAAGAAGAGCTGGAGGAAGTGGCCGGGGACAGGGACGTCTGGGTCTCTTTGCTTAAGCTGCTGCCCCCGCGACCCGATCCCCGGACCAGCGGAAGATAATGGATGGATGGATGGATGGATGGAGCTGGTTGGCAGACAAGGCAATATTATGTTGTAATTCCTATAAAATATTATAATTCTTCAGTAAAAACATAGGCTCAGCAATCCCTCGGATGTATGGGCTTAAATTAGTCTCAAAAATAACTGCAAATGCACAGAGGGTGATCTACAAATATGCCTTGAGTTGCACACGTGTTTTGCTATCCACAAATACAAATTTCTTGTGTGTTGGTTTTTACAAAAATACGTGTATTTGTTAGGGATGTCCCGATCCGATCACGTGATCGGAAATCCCTAACAAATCTACTATCTACACACCTATTATCACGTGATTTCTGACTGATCGGAATCAGACGTTTCATCGGATATATAGCCTATCTATATATGCATATTTATTCGAATAAATTTTTTATCGGAACTATAATATTTCAAAACAAATGGGAAAAATAACAGCTTAGTATTTACTGTTATGTGGTGGTACAGAGTCAGACCGTCTCAACCATAGACATAATTTACGTAGACACCTCATAGATTGACGTTGCCTATTGGAGCTGACATATCAGCGGCCGCCATCTTGGATGGGTCTCCAATGCCTCCACATTGCATTTATTTCGACTGAGGAAGGTATATATCCCCAACTACAATAATCATAACTCCCCGAATTTTTATGTATATGGTCTCAACTACACACAGAAACAACGCATGCTGCATGACGTAACTTTGTTGCGTGCCGTAAAGCGAAGGAGAACACGGCAGCAGCTTGAAGCTGGAGGCGCGAATGTCTGCGGTGTGGAGGTATTTTAAAGCTGCCGTCAGCAACTTTTTTTTAGTCATATTAGCTTGAACTGTCATGGGATTCTGGAAGTAGAATATTAAATAGGCTGTGTAGGAAAAATCCTGAATTCTGTAGCTCCCTCTAAAGCCTGTAATCATGCTTGCAAAAATCGAGCGCTCCCGGCTGTTTTTAACCAATTACGTTAGGGTGGAGGAATCGCTACCTGTCAATCACAGCTTGTGCACAAGCTGCTGAGCGTGAGTCTGTCCCAGCTTGTGTGCGAGCACACTGGTGTGAACTCACGTGCACAACCTCGTCCACAGAGGGGGAGGGGTTTGGGGGGCGATTTGAAGCTTGGTAGAGTTTGGGGGAGGGACCTGAAAGTTGTATCAGTTCGAATTTTCTGACTTTAGACTCGGAATTTTGAAAACCTGCCGACGGCAGCTTTAAAGTGGATGACAAAAACGTTGCGATTGCAAACTGTGACATATGCAAACTTGGGATTTCAAGGGGTGGCAAGGACATCGTCATTTCTATGGTTGAGACGGTCTGACTCTGTATCACCACATAACAGTAAATACTAAGCTGTTATTTTTTTCCCCCATTATTTTTGAAATATTATAGTTCTGATTAAAAAAATAAATAAATGAGAATAAATATACATATATAGATAGGCTACATATCCGATCGCTGATCGGGATGTAACGTCCGATACCGATCGAGTCAGAAACCACGTGATCGGCCCCCATTTCCTATCACGTAAATCAGATCGGGACATCCCTAGAACAGACTTAAACCTGACAAGGTAGAGATGTTGGTTTTCATCAAGAAAAACGTACATTTCCTTCTGTGAAGCCAGAGGAGGAGAGTAAGAATTAGGAGTGCACTTCCGAAAAGCACATTACTGGCCTTACTTTATAACACTGTGGCACTTTTATTTGCTTATTTGTTGACATGCCTGCCAGGTATTTCAAGTTGAGCTGCTGCTCGTTTTTATATTAGACATTGTTGCACTAAACTACAATGTGAAGAATTTGTTTATTACTTGATTACTTTTTTTGTTCAAGCTACCTCACAGAAGTGCTCTGTTTATAAGTGTTAAATGATAAAATTAGTGAATAAAATAAAAAATTAGGGAGATCCTGGATCTGTTTCTTCACCATTCTTCATTTTTTAATGTACTGTAGAAGTATTGGATCAGGACTCGGTATCAAAATCAAATGACTCGGGCTCGGGGGAAAAAAAACCTGGACTGAAACTGAAGGTCTAGGGAAACAGGTAGATAGGCCTTTATGTGTGACACGACTAACCTTTTGAAGCACTTCATAATGATTGTAGTGCAACAGGTTGGTATACATTCAGACATGTCGCTGCTGACTTTTTCAGCACTGGTATGATGGTGGTGGACTTGAAGCACAGTGGCACCGCCGATAACTGGCTCAGAGATCTGTTGAAAATGTCTGTGAGGACACCAGCCAGTTGGTCAAGCACATTCTTAGAGAATGCGACTAGGTATGTTGTCAAGTCTTGCAGCCTTGTGTGGATTGATTACGGATCCTGGATAGAGTCCTCCTCCTCATGTCAGCTATGGAGTGATCTGGTCAGTCGAGGGGAGGTGTTGCTTTCCTCGCAGGCTTTTTTTTTCTGCGCTTCAAACTGTGCAAAGAAATGGTTCAGCTTGTTCGGTACTAGGAAGGCATCACTGTTGCTGCTGTGTAGGTCAGAATTGTAGTTTTTAATTGTCTGAATATCCTGTCACATATTATATGTGTCTCTGGTGTTGTTGAAGTGTTCATTTCTCCTCTGTGCATAAGCCCACATAGCCCTCCTTCATAACGCGGGACAGGTTAGCTCTGGCCGCCCTGAGGGCAGCCCTGTCTCCAGATCTGAAAGCTGCATTTCTGATCTTGAGCAGCTTGTTCAATACATAAGTCATCCATGGTTTTTAGTTAGCTGTTGTGGTAACATTCTTTGAGAGTAATATCCTCTGTGCTCTATCTTACTATTGGATCTATTTCCTTGAGGTTGGATCCAACACTCATCTCCCCCATAGCATACATTTCAAAACTTTTGTTATGCAAACTGCAGAAAAGCTGTTAGTAAGCTTACTAATATAAGGAGTACATACAACAATGCCTTGCTAAAGTGTTCAAAGCATCGAAGTCATATTACCAATTCTTTATTGGCCTGAGGTCTGGGCTTTGACCAGGATATTTCAAGATATGCAATATTTACCCTTTAACTACTGTATGCTGAGGGTCATTGTCATGCTGAAAGGTGAACCTATATCCCAGTTATATTTCAGATGCTGATTATTCATAAGCACAAGACACAACCTCCATAAAAAGATACATTTTTAAGGTTTCCTTTTTTCCTTTAATAGTTGTAAGCTTAAAGCACTGGTATAGATTAGTACACCTTCATACAGCCACTTGATACTACTGTCCATGTGCATGTTTATATAACTTTGCTCAACGACACATTTATTTATAGCTAAGTTTTTTTCATGTTTTAGTTTGTATTCAGTATTTTTGTAGCTTTTGTAAATTGCATATTTCAAGCAATGGGAAAAAACAGGATACATTTCAAATGCTAAATGTAAATGTGTTTAAGAGATAATCAGTGCACGAGCCATCTAGGTCTACAGTAGATATGGCTTTGGAGGTGTGATGTGCCACACAAAAAAGGTTCCCTGTTGTCTCATTCTGAAAATACTCTCCTCCTTTTTCATTTCTGTGAGATGTTAAAATCTGTATTTCAAATCATGCGTTTTATTAGCTTTTCTGTTTGGAATATTCAGAGACAGAGAAAAAGCAACCCCATGGCATAATTGAAATTATGAAATTACAAGACATTTTTGTATTGTTATCTTTTTGCAGCCTGCTCATTTTCAATGTCTGTATTTTCTCCTTATGAAGGTAGTTAGGATACAAGGAAAGCTGTCCATACAATTTAAAAACAGTTTTATAAATCAAAAAGCAGTAATGTCATGGAACTAAATCAATAATGAGCTTTTTTAATACAGCATGTGCCTATTTAGTTAAATAAACTAAAAGTTAATTGTCTGTGTTTTATTGTAAATCATAGAATGTGTTCTAACACCAAAATCAAAACGTCTCACTTTTCTAACGAAGTAAATTAACTGAAACTGTATAAAGTACATGGATTAAAGACAGGCTGGAGTCACCCATATGGATGCTACACAAAAAATTGACTTTTCTTTCACTGGGAAGAGAACAAGCTGATGTACATCCTTATTTGTACTGCTTTTTAATGTGTTTTTTTCCATCAGAAATAATAAAAGCCATACATTGTAGCAAACCAAAAATGACAAAGCTCTTTACAGGCATAGTAGCTCATTCATACACAATCTACAGTCCAGACTGATCTGTCAAAGTGGGCAGATGGCAATTTGGCAAACAAATGAGTAACATTTAGCTGGAAGTTTAGGAAGTTCTCTTATTTCAAATATTCTGTAAGCAAAAACTTTTTTTTTTTTTTTTTTTTTTTTACTTTTTGTCAGATATGCAGAGTCAAGAAACTTTCTGTAAAAGCCTGGGTAAGACTTGAGAATGCTGCAGCATTGAGACAGCAGCATCCAGGTTACAATTTGACTTGAGCATGCAAGTCCCTGCCAATAAATAATTGAACATTCCAGTAAACACACTGTAAGTGCTGTTTTTTTTTTCTTCTGAAGTCACTGTAGGTCCCAAGAGTTAACCTTATTTATCTTACATCATGCTGCCAACCAGTTCTTCAGTATCAGGATGAAAGGAGGGAGATGTAATTGTCTCTGCAAATTCCTTAAATGGGAACTCAAAATGAAAAAGCAATACTTATTTGTCAACAAAATACTTTGAGGTTCTTTAAGTTTAATTTCTAAAAGAGTGAATTATCTCACAACCAAACACAGCTAAAACACTGTATTAGAATTAGAGTGGTTCCTTTGTTGTGATCTGTCTGCACCACACGAGGGCACCAGCGTCTTGTTGAACTGCCAGTGGAAACTGCCTGCCACAGACCGACAGTAATCCGTGTTGGTATGAACCAATAAGGCTGCTTCCACACATGCAACAACATAAAACAGGTCAGTCAACATCCGTATTTTCTCTTTTGAAAAGCCGATACACACCGATAATACTTCATCATTTAAGTGCTAAACGTGGACAATGTACTGTATCTCGAGGCAGGTTTTAAGTTGATGAAACAACTGTGTTTGTCTCCATTTTAGAAGAACTCCAATTTGGACTTAGGTAAAAATCTTGGATAAAAAAAATTTCCTCCTCACAATCAAGAATGTTAACAAAAAAAAAATTAATGCTGCGAGAAGAAAAAGAAAACATTCAGAAAACATCAGTGATACACGTTTAAATGCACACACTTTACACCTTATATATGTCAATGCACTTAAGCCAGAAAAAAAGCAATCTTCTTGCTTTTAGTAATCTTGATGTATACTTTACAATACATGTATACAATATAAAATGGAGCAACAAAGCAAAAAAATAAATATCTTAAAATCGAAGTAGGTTTATATTTTTATATATATATATATATACACATATGTATATATATACATATGTGTATGTATAGCTTACATTTGGGTAGGGTGAGTGTTACAGTTTGGCTGACTGATGCAAAGAGCTTCTTTCTACTCATGGAAACTGAGGAAAAGTATAGTAGGACAAAACCACTTTAGAAAACTCATCCTCACAAATCAACTCTTGGCCCTTCGGTGGAGAGTGAAGCTGAGCAGAGGTGTCATTTAAGAAGCGAATCTTCTCCCTTCTTGTCTGACTGTGTGGATGCAGTGACTTTTACTGATGCCTGTCTGTGCTCACAGTAATACTGCTGCAAAGATTGAGGTGATCCTGTCAGAGGAACTGCATCGGTTTATCTACACTCCTATACCAAACAGGGAAGGACTCGTGGAATTGTGGAGCTTATTTCCAAGTTTGGCTTTTGCATATTTAGGACAGATTAGATATGTTTTTCTTCTTAAAAAGCTCTGGATTTAGGAAAGAGAGTCAGGCACCAAATGTCATCTAGAACAGTCCTACTCAAAAAAAGCAAAAAATAATATTTACAGACCTCACCAGCTGCAATCTAACTACCCTTTTTGCAAGACAGCAATGGTGCAGAATTGACCTACAGTATCAGTACAACCAGAAAGAAACAGTATTTTTGATTAAGCAGCCATATTTGTTTTACAAAAAATACTTCTGACCCTCCCACAGTGGCACACTATCCAAGCCCTGACTAATTTTTTTTTTTTTTAAATCTTTGGTTGACCAGTCAAAAGCCTGATTCATTTACAATCCACCTTTCAAATCATACAACTTCACTTCTTCTTTTTTTTTTTTAAAAAACACGAAACAACTGCTAAAAAAATAACATTTGCACGCACAATGTCATTCCCTCTTTCTGTTCTTTAGTTAGCTTTCCAGGGAGATTCAAATCACCCCCTCACCCCATTGTCACACACAGCCACACCCCATCCTGCACTTCCTCTGGTCCGTTCTGAAGCCCATTCGAGAATAAAAGCACATGCATGCAAGCTGCACTCGCTCGAAAACACGACACTCTTGTTCTTTTTCATCTGCTTTCAAACGCACAGACACACACGAGTCTGCTTAAATGTGACAGAGCAAGAAAGATAAGGTGACATGTAAAATAATTTGCTACAATTCTTCAAAAAAAAAACCCAGAAAGTGTCCGTGGTTATCAGGAAAGAAAAAGATCCAAAGGATTTTGACATTTAGGGAGCCAGGGTTTTCACTGACAGCCCTCATCGTTTCTGCGAAATTATCATCTTGGAGACGAAGTTGACGATGGCACTGGCAGGCTGGTCGGGGTCCAGCTCTGCGAAGAGGTGGCTGACGTTGTCTGTTGTGCTTCCCTGCTTACGTGCCACAAACCCAAAGAGCCTGGACAGCCAGAGTTAGAGATGTAGTCACAGGGACTCATTCAAGTTCAAGAATCACATATCAACAGCAGAGTGACAGAAGACACGGAAGCATGCAGCTTATGGAGAGTTTACTTACTTGGCTGTGCCTCCCTCAGGCTTGCTCCATCTGGAAAAAAAGACAAAAAAAAAATTGAATGTCTAATTTTAAAGACTTCTGTCATTTATTATGTATAGTATGGCATTGTTATAATTAGAGACACAGAACAAAAAGTGATGCAGTATTTCAATCATTCCTGAGAATAATGAACTGGCCAACAGCCATGAAAACTGGTAACTTGTAGCGTGATGTCAGCAAATGCGTATTGATGCACACAATATGGCAGACGACTCTGTCTGAGCTGCTGTAAACTGCCGGCTTCAGTATATGAACAAACACTGCTGTTCCTACAGCGCACTGTTTCTTCTTCTCTACTGGTTTTACTGGTGGACTAAAAACTAACAGAGCTGCCTACCACCACTTACTGTACCCCTGTATATAATGACTAGATCAGGTTCTCACACTATGAAAATGATGCGATTAAAGCAACAATTAACCTGTACCAAGCAAACTACTACAGTATAATCAAAGTGTAAACACTTCTCCTACTGGGCTGCATCAACAGTACATGCATGAATACAGGAAGCACAATAAAATTATTTTATAATATGCATTCAGGATGTGGCTTGCCCTTCCAGATCTGACCATTCCCTGACACCTCTTTAAGAAACATTCAAATGGGTCAATGGTCAAGGGTCACATTAATAAAATTGGAAGGAAAATGAAATAACTATTTGCACTAATACATTGGATTTATGAAGAATTTGAATTTCCACCCATATGGATACAGGCTTAAGAAAATGGGGTGAACATGGATCAAATCAAGCTTCCAGGTATGTGCTTTTTCAGACAGTTCTATGTGAGGAACGTTCAGACAAAACTGAAAGACTGGTAAACGTTTTGGAGTATTTAATGAACATTCATATTGACACATGGAAGAAATGTTGATGTCTCGCTCTTTAAGACAGATGTAATGGAAAAATGTCATAAACAAGACAAATCAGCATGCTGCATGGATTGGTTCAACTGAAGGCAAGTAGGTTGGAAACCACCAACAGTGTCATAAGTCATTTATTTCACGTCTCTGTGTACTCACTTTCTGTCCTGAGGGTCAGTATCGCAGAACGTGACAGTGTTGGCGGGGTAGTGGCGTCGGAAGAAAACCCTACAAAACAAGCAAAAAGAGAGATAGAAACATTAAAAAACAAATAGATAGAGACCATGATGAAATTGGAGTTTTGTAGAGTGGCAGATGGTGCTCTTCACGGTACACAATATTAGTTTTATCTGGAGGTATCATACATCTGGAAGTTTGGATGCTTATGAAAAGAGCATGACCAGTGCAGTGTTCCACCCCCAGGACACCATCACTGCCACTGATCACATGAATCCATTTGATCAGCAGGAACAACCAACATGAAGCAGACTCATGGTGAATGTTGAACTCTCCAACTAACAAGAAAAAGCTTTGACATATAACATCTGACATAAGCATTACAACATAAACACAATTGGAAGCACTTACAGCAAGATTCTTTTAAGCAATGTGAGCAATGTGTTTGAGCAGACTGATGTGGTCCAGCTTTAATCAATACAGCTGTCGACAGAAGAAGCTAAACGCTTACTCATACTGAACATCAGTGACCTGCAGTGAACTTCAGCTCTTCTACGGCATTTTACATGTGTAACTACTAGGGCTGGGCGAGTTAACTCGTTATTATCGTGTTAACTCGTTGATTATTTAACGCCGATAAATATTTTATCGTGCATTAATGCGATAACGCATTTAATTCCATCATCCTTTTCTTTAATTCCATCATCCTTTTCTTCACTGCCATGTGCCGATATGACAGAGGACGACTACCTGAACTTTACTCCAGCAACACTTGACTCTCTTGTTGACTGCACTATAGTTTCAATGTGTACAGCACTGGACAATGTTGCCCCTCTGAAAAGGAAGGTAATCAGTCAGAAGAGGTTGGCTCCTTGGTATAATTCACAGCTGCGTGCTTTAAAGAAGACTGCAAGAAAGCTGGAGCAACAGTGGTGTTCCTCTAATTTAGAAGTCTCAATTAGTCTGGAAAGATAGTTTAATAACGTATAAGAAAGCCCTTCGTAAAGCTAGAACTGCTTATTATTCATCATTGATAGAAGAGAATAAGAACAATCCCAGGTTTCTTTTCAGCACTGTAGCCAGTCCGAGTCCGAGCTCTGCTGAACCAGGTATTCCTTTAACTCTCAGCAGTGATGATTTCATGAGCTTCTTTATCAATAAAATAGTTTCTATTAGAGAGAAGATTGATGGAGTCCTTCCCACTATTGTCAGTGATGTATCATCAAGTACAGCAGCTTTAGAAGTATCTTTAGAACCTGATTTGTATTTAGAAGGCTTCTGCCCAGTTGATCTCTCTGAGCTAACAACAGCAATAGTCTCTTCTAAACCATCAACTTGTGTTTTAGACCCAATCCCAACCAGACTGTTCAAGGAGGTTTTCCCATTAATTGACACTTCCATATTGGATTTGATCAATCTGTCTTTGTTGACAGGATATGTACCTCAGCCTTTTAAGGTTGCTGTAATTAAACCTTTACTTAAAAAACCTACTCTTGATTCAGAAGTGTTGGCTCATTATAGACCTATATCCAATCTCCCTTTTATGTCTAAAGTTCTTGAAAAAATAGTTGCAGCTCAGCTTTGTGATCATTTACACAGAAATAATCTGTTTGAAGAGTTTCAGTCAGGATTCAGAGTGCATCATAGCACAGAAACTGCACTGCTGAAAGTTCCCAATGATCTCCTCTTAGCCTCTGATAGCGGACTTGTGTCTGTGCTTGTCCTGTTGGATCTCAGTGCTGCATTTGATACGGTCGATCACAGTATCGTATTAAAGAGACTTGAACATGTTATTGGGATTAAAGGAACTGCATTAGGCTGGTTTAAGTCAAATTTATCTGATAGATTTCAGTTTGTTCTTGTAAATGAAGAATCTTCCTCACACACCAGAGTAAGTCATGGAGTTCCTCAGGGTTCTGTGCTTGGACCCATTCTTTTCACTTTATACATGCTTCCATTAGGTAACATTATTAGACAGCATGGCATAAATTTCCATTGCTATGCTGATGATACCCAGTTGTACTTATCTATAAAACCAGATGAACCCAATAGGTTGGTCAGACTACAAGCATGTCTTAAAGACATAAAGACCTGGATGACTCAGAACTGTCTGCTTCTAAATTCAGACAAAACTGAAGTCGTTATCTTTGGACCTGAGCGCTTCAGGGAGAGATTGTCTAGCTATATAGTTACTCTAGATGGTATTTCGTTGGCTTCTAGTTCTACAGTGAGGAACCTTGGAGTTATTTTTGACCAGAATTGATCATTTGACTCGCATATAAAACAGGTTTCTAGGACTGCCTTCTTTCATCTTCGTAATATTGTTAAAATCAGGAACATCTTGTCTCAGAGTGATGCAGAAATTCTTTATTATTGGGCTGTCCCACATAGTCTCTGAAAAGCCTTCAGTTGATCCAAAATGCTGCAGCCAGAGTTCTGATGAGAACTAACAGCAGAGATCATATTTCTCCAGTTTTAGCTTTTCTTCATTGGCTCCCTGTTAAATTCAGAATAGAATTTAAGATTCTTCTCCTTACATATAAAGCTTTTAATCACCGAGCTCCATCATATCTTAAAGATCTCATTGTAGGCCGTAAGGTGAACCTCGAAAACTCCTTCAGAACACCAGGCTTGTTCCGCACTCTCCGAACCAAACACGCTTCAGCTCATAAAAAGATTTGAGTTATGTTGAGGTTTAAAAAAAGTTTCCCCGCTCAGAACTCAGTACTTTTTTAGTTCGCAACGTTTAAAGGAATAACTAGTGCCTGGCAAGGCGTATGTACATATTCGGCAGGCGTAATAACAGTTTGGCTCGCGAGAGGTGCCACGGTTGAGACGTCATCAGAATGGACGAATCGGATAGCTGGTATGTCAGCTGAGCTGGTAAACAGAAACAGCACTGCAGTAGCAGCGCGATCATCCAGCAGTACCGAAGAAGACGAAATTTCGACCGAAAGATTTGTTACATGCACATATCTTCTGTTAAGCATGAGGAAACACAGAATTTCACCTGCACAAGGTGGAATGGAAGGAATCAGAAGGAACAAATAAAGAAGAACTTGCTGAGTTCTTATACGATGCGTGGCCACATGCTGATCTTACAGCAGTGGGAAGAAAGCTCAGCTTGTACATAGCACATCAACACCAATGTCACCGTGACTGTACTGGAAGGTGTGCAGTCTGTTCATGCTGTGGAAGAACTGCAGTGTGACCACGAAGAATGTGATACTGATGTTTTTGCATGCACAACATGCTGCACAGGAACATAAGACTGTCATTATTAAGAGCCCTGACACTGATGTAGCAGTCATTGCTGTGAGTCTGCAGAAAGATTTGCCATGCAGCTTGTACTTTTTCACAGGGACGGGCAACAGAACACGCATAATGGACATTACCAAGGTGTCATCAGCTCTCGGAGCCAGTCTGTGTTCAGCCTTGATTGGGATCCATACATTCACTGGGTGTGACACCACAAGGCAAAAAGAAGACATTTGCTGTGGCATGCGAGAAAGATGTCTACCTGAAGGCTTTCAGAAATCTGGGGACTGAATTTCACTTGGACCACTCTACATTTGCATTACTTTGCAAATATGTATGCCATTTGTACGATCAGCCAACCCGCAGAAAACATCAATGAGGCTAGGTACAAAGCTTTCTGTATGCATCATCAGCCTTGCCAGAATTATCTATCCCCCAACAAGTGATGCCCTCCACCAGCACTGCAAAAGGGCAAATTATCAGGCTAAAATAATAAGGTCATGTGTAAAGCAAAAGATTGTACTCATTTGAATCGGTGGTGGAGAGGAGGACACTGAACAAACTGTTATCCATCATGGATAACCCCACCCATCCTCTCCACCAGCTGCTGGTTAGACAGCAGAGCTCCTTTTCCAACAGGCTCATCCAGCTCCACTGTCACAAGGACCGTTTCAGGAAATCCTTCCTACCAGCAGCCATCACCATATACAACACCTCCCCTCTGGCTGGAAGAGAACTTCAACCTCAATAGGCTTGAAGTCTCTCCTAAAAAACAATAACAAAAAACAAAAAATATTGTAGATTTGTACATAGCAAATGTTTATTCACTATTTTTATTTATTTTATATTATTTTATTTTATATTTATTTTATTCTATTCTATTTGCTTGTTTTTTACTACTTTAATTGTTTTCATATACTGTATGCTGCTGCAACAAAACAATTTCCCAAATTGGGATTAATAAAGTAGACTTGTGCAGGTGTTCCAGCTGTTCAAACACCACAAAGGAAACAGAGGATAAAGAAGATGACAGCTGCCCTGACACTGACAGTGAGGAATAGTGTATGTGTGTGCGCGCGCGTTTTTTTTTTTTTTTTACCTTTATTCTATTCCATTTGTATCATTCCTTTTATTATGGTTATGTATATAAGTTTATGCCGGTTGATGTGTATGCCCTACTTGTTTTGATTTTGTTATGTGTTGTATAGTTGTTAGTGAATAAATCAGTAAATGAATACCTGAATGGTAAATGGCTAAATTGGCTCAATTCAGAAACACATGAATGAGCATTATCGTTGATAATTATTATTTTATGTTCACTTTAAAATTATATTTTGCGAGATTCCTTTCTGTAGGTTAGATAATGACAGCACCAGGCAGGTTGTCATTTTTCCAGTTTGTTGTCGTAAATCGGCAACGTGATTGGTCCAGCACGGTCACGTGGTGTCTTGTGACGTCAAAATCGTCATTCAGCCCTGCGGAAAATATCTTCAGAAAACGTCTCGGTTTAAAAAAAGTACAGGATTCTGTGACGCGAAACTTTTTTTATATGTGCAAAATAAGTTGGTCATTTTTGATCAGCTAACGGGCATGTAGTTCGGAGAGCACGGAGCGAGCCTAAATGAAAACGGGGTTCACCTTACGGCCTATTGTAAGATATTTTCCTAACAGAGCACTTCGTTCCCAAACTGCAGGTTTACTTAAGGTTCCCAGAGTTTCTAAAAGTAGAATGGGAGGCAGAGCCTTCAGTTATCAGGCCCCTCTCTTGTGGAATAAGCTGCCAGTAAATGTCCGGGAAGCAGACACCCTTTCCACTTTTAAGACCAGGCTTAAAACTTTCCTTTTTGATAAAGCTTATAGTTAGGGATGGCTCAGGTGATCCTGAAACATCCCATAGTTAAGCTGCTATAGGCCTTGACTGCCTGGGGAGCTCATCTGTCACACCTTTCCTCACTTTACTCTCTTTATGTATATGTGAACCCCCCCCCCCCCCCCCCCCCCCCCCCCCCCACAGGGTTCTGTCTTCTCAAACCCCAGCTGGTCGAGGCAGATGGCCACCCTTCCTGAGTGTGCTTCTGCCAGAGGTTTCTTCCTGTTAAAAGGGAGTCGTTTCTCTCCACAGTCGCCTCAGGCACGCTCAGGACGGGAGATTGGACCGAAAAAGAAAAAGTTTTCAGTGCAATCTGTTGGTTTCCTTAGCTAGGAAATTGTTTTTGAATTGGCTCTATATGAACGAATTGGATTATTTTATGAATAATTATGATTACAATTAATTGAATTCCAATTTGCTTGAATTGGACTTTATTATCTAAGTGCCTTGAGATGACATTTGTTGTATTTGGCGCTATATAAATAAAAATGAATTGAATTAACGCAGATTTTTTTTAGTTTTTAAAATTTTTGGGGGCTTTTGTGCCTTTAATGGATAGGAAAGTTCAGAGAGACAGGAAGCAGGGGGCAGAGAGAGAGGGGGAACGACACGCAGCACAGGGCCGTTCGATGTGGGACTCGAACTGGGGCCAGCTGCAGCGACGACTATAGCCTCTTGTACATGGGGCGCCTGCTCAACCCACTACGCCACGGACCACCCGTTTTATCATTTATTTTATTTTGTAAAAGTCTGTTGCTGTCTGCTGTGGAACCAGAAAAGAAAGTAATTGGCGGATCCACCAAACATGGAGAAGGGTACGGAACTTTTACTTGGCCATTTTCATTTTAAAGTTCTTCCAGACGGCGGAGTCGACAGAACCAAAGTCATCTGTAAACACTGCCAAGTTGAATTGTCTTATCACCGTAGTAGTTCCAGTCTAAAATATCACTTCAAGGCAAAACACACAACTGATACCAGCAAGTCATTCAAGGAAACAGACATTGGAGCGAGGCTTCTACATAAAAATGCTGATGTGTTTGCACAACAAATGTTATGGCACTTTCATTCATATGGCAGTACATTTAAAATAAAACTAAATGCTAAAAGCTATACACTACTTTTGATTTTTAGATTTTGCGTACAAATGCGATTAATCGTGATTAATAAGGGAAATCATGTGATTAATTAGATAATCCAGCCCTAGTATCTACACTGACTGCAGAACAATGTTGGGGTTTAATAATATCAAAAATAAGAAAAGAAAATTTGATGATATTATTAAAAACTGTTTCTATTAGTATCCCGTATCTTTCCAGATTCATTTTTTTATGTTTGTAATACATTAGAATAAACCAATTATTTGCTTATGTGCAGCTGACTCTTCTGCAGGGGAGAATGACCGAATTGCTGCCGTAAAAGGCACATAGAAAGAGTACTACAGTATCGAGGGAACACAATTGAGAAATGGAGACATTACATAATGCAAGGACAGGCAAAGTCAATGGGCAAGAAGACAAAAATTTACACAGGAGCAAGAATAACATCAGCAATTCAAAAGTATTGGTGGGGATTTATCCATACTGCAGTGCAGTTTACTTATCTTTAAACTGCAGAAACCAAATTTGGGGTCCCTAATTAATTATTCATTGCTTTGATTATGTGCACTGGTTCACTAAAAAAAAAATCTAAAATGCATTGAGACATCAAAAGTTTTCAAACATTTGCAACAAAAACTCAAGATATCAAACAGTGTGTACACTTGTGAGATCTTCAAACATCTCCCTAAGGCCAGGCGGGATTCAGACTTACTTCCTCTGGTTATCAGTGAGTGTGATGCCCTGCGAGGACACCTTGAAGTGCACAACGGTGGCAGTAGCTGGAGAGGAAGCAGCCAGTGTCTCAGATATTGCCTTGGCAACAGCTTGAGGGCCCGTCAGGGATTCCATCTCCACCGAGTTGATGTAGAGAACATTGCATGCTGGGAAGAGAGCAGATGTCCCAGATGGATAAGATGTGTCAAATATAAAAATGAAGGACTCTGTTCATGCAATAACACTGACTTCTGCTTATTAGCAGGCATGCATACTTGAATAAAGCTGCTGTTGTACAGGTGAATTCATAAAAAAAAAAATCATTCCACATAAAACATTCTGTTTGTTATAGAGGAGATGCTGGAGGCTATTGTTAAAAGACATCTTGGAAGGCAATTTTGTTATACACGGCCATTCAATTCATCATTTGTGCAGGTAACATACACAGACAAACGTTTATGATGCACATTCCAGGTGTAAAAGTGCACTGGCTTTACCATGGGAATCAGCAGGGGCCCTCTGCACTGGGATAACAAGGATGTCAGGTTGTCAGAATAAGTGAATGAGATCATTTGGGATACAGTAACAATTTTGTCACTGATGTCCTAAAAACTAAAAGTTGGATGTTGGTTAAATAAGCATGAGATGAGATGACAGGGCTTTAAATAGAGATAATGAGTTATGGTTTTACCTGCTCCTTGTTTCAATCTTTCAGCAAGTGGATTCGCTGTTGTGACCTCAGGCACTTCCTCAATGAGATCTACAGAAAACATGAGAAAGTTAGCACTTTTAGTAAAATACTGTCAGAAATGGCTATGCTAAACATGAGCTCCTTTCTATATTTAGATGTTACATGTGTTTACCAAAAATTGAAAGAAAATTCTACCCTACTACTACTAGCAATTAAAATATTCATAGATGTGAATTGTTTTTTCTTCTCTTTTTTAAATGAATATTAGAAATGTATGCAGTAGATAAATTAAGCCATTTCATTCATATATACTAAACTTGATTTGAAAAAACGAGATAAGTAGAGACCTTATTGTCGCAAGCAGTTGATTAGAAGAAACAAAACATCTGGGGATGATGATACAGTAAACTTGGGGAAAAATCAAGGGTGCTACAGATTGAGTTCTCTTGTACTTTGAACAATCTTTGACAGAGTACAAATGACTGCCTGAATTAATGTATTTTGGCATGTTTTATCTAAAATTTATACATGCAGTTACAAGTAACAGATTTAAGCGACACTAGATGCCGACTTGACCTTTGACATTTTGGATATGAGAAATTCAACATTCATATCAGCAGTCATGTTAGTTAAATAACTGACAGCCAAATATGTATTTTGTGACGTCTCTTTAAGCTTAATTTCACTGTTGGAACTGGCATCAAGTGACCATTTCACATCAAAATAATTTTTGAACATCGGATGTCATGGATTGGTACATATGGACATTCAGACGCACATTTGGATGGAACGACATAAGGGGACTTAAGGGGATTTGTCTCATGATTGTATTCTGCAACCACTTGTAAGATAAGCAGATTGTGTTTCAAAGCATTTAGATCAAATAGAACTTATTTGTAAAAAACGTACACAAAAAAACTTTAAAAAACGCAAAATTGTCATACCTGTGGTAGGGATGAGTAGTTTGCAGGGTAGGGCCAATGGTGTGATAGCATGCTGGTAGACCAAAGCAGACAGACAACCTGTAGAACAGAAAAACAGTTTAAACAAAGCATTTATACATTTTGAGCATCTCTTGGATTTCACTCTTGGAGCTTGTATTACGTCATACTCCGTTCTTCTCAGTATCAGTAAAGTATGTCTGTAATATGAAAAAGACACCACTGCCTGGCATTCAGCTTGCATTTGTAAGTTTGTTTTTTAAATCCTACTCGAGCTGTTACAAATCATCTTAAAACTCGTCTATGTACCTGCAAATTGTACATTTAAAAGTTCTTGGATCTCTTGCCTTTAAAATTGCTCAGGATAGGACTCTACCTCTTCTTTCTCATTCAGTGAATTAGGATCTATGCTAATCTGGCCTCACCCACATGTCCACATACCAGCAGCTGACACGAGCCTTCTCTGCTTCTGCTAAGCAAGGATCAATTCTAATTTTAGTGTAACTCAGCCATACATCCTTGAACCAGAAAGCAATTCTCAAGAAAGCAAAAGAAAAGGTTGTAAGCACAAGGAGGTATTATAATTTTGCCACTAGCTCCAGGAGCCAGGCTAACTCAAAGTTACAAGCTAGCCAGGGGCTCTCAGCATTAGTCCAGTTACTGGCCCTAGCGGCATACAGCAGAAGCAAGGGCCAAGTGAGAGGCAGCAGAAGTCGGCAAGCCGTGCAAACCACCTGGAAGCTTCCTTTCTGAGGAGGCAGATAACTCTGGGAGGGCTGGGCTAGCCTGGGAGCTAGCAGAGTGAATTCTCCACCTGACTGGAAACTCACTTGATGGAAGCAACTACCTGCAGGAACTAGCAGAACTCCCAAGCTGCGGCCATGCTGTAAGTTTACTCTGTTATCTCCCAAACTAGCACAGTTTTCCTGGAGCTAACAGCTTCCGCTGAAACCAAGCTTCTGGTTTGCTTAAAGCCTGCCTGAAAGTTTGCTCTGTCAGCTCCAACATATCTTTGTTCAGCCATGCTTCTGCTACGCTCTTCACCTAGCCTACCATAACTTTTTCACAGCTTGCTAGCTTCTCACTTAATCTGCTCCTCACACTGTATGCAAATCTGTAAAAACAATGGCTTGCTTAATTAATGTTAAAACAGGACGCAGAAACACGAAGAGGAGACAAAGGGTCCAGTCGAATAGTCAAATTTCTTTAGGAACCTTCCTAACTGAGAAAACCAGTAAGTATCTAAGTAGTAGCCATGGTAAGAGCCGTTCGGATTCTCAAATTGCAAAGGAAAGTAGCTCCAATGTTTCCTTAATTATCTCCTTTAGCAAAGGATAGACCAGACCATATTTTGTGATTCATGTGGATAAATATGAGGACAGAGAGACGAGTATAAGTAGCCTGTGACAACACAATATTCCTCTTTTAAAATTAGTTTTTGTCCTTTTTCAGTTATAAGGGTCGGAAATAAAGTAATATTCTATATTGTCTAATATGACATATTTCCTAATTTTTTTACAGACATGCATCACAGCTTTGTGTAAATGTGGTTGAATTCTGATTGCAGGATAGATGTCTTTTCTTTCTTAAGTCCTAATGGATTTTTCCTATTTCCTTACTTTAACCCCATGACATTTTTCACAAGGTTAAGGGAAATAACTTAGGAAAAGATGATACTATTTTTAATTTTTTTACTATTCGACTGGACCCAAAGATAACAGTAATTGTCTTGCCCCTTTTTTGGACTCGGCACAGGAAATTATACGTGCATGCAAAGAAAAACACGGATGGACACATGCCCTGCAGTGTAATTATGGAGACAACTTGAATTAGATCACTAAGTCAATACTATAATTACAGTAGGGTCAGACGGTTTAGAACTTGGAAAGAGACATGTACTCATGTTTAACTTTTCTTTTAAACTCCTGATAACGTCACAAAGCTATGTGTATGAGTAAGATCTTTTATGAGTGAGGACAGGTTGTCTTTCTCTTACCAAAGTAAGGCTCATTTGGGCAACCTTTCAGCTTCACTCCTTTTGGGCTGCTCTCAATCAGGAAGTGCCTCACCAGCTCGTTGGTGATGTCACCTGCGACACAGGAGACATCCAACTGATTACCATGCAGACATAATCTAATACGTTTGGTATTTAGAAATGAACTGTCTCTGTCCTGACCTTAAAATCAAATTAAGGACGAAAAATAGCCCCATTAAGCACATACTTATTGTATTTGTAACCTCTTTGGTGTTAACATTCATTTAACCCTGCATCCTTCTCCTACCTTTCTTGTTCTGATGCACGGAGGGTGGAGGAGAAGCAACCTTCATAGCCAAGCCATAAGCCCCTCTGAATGAGTGACTGTCCCGGATAACAAAGGCTCCAGGCTCCCTCTCTCTCAGCAGGCTGATAGCTGTAACATAGTAGATATTAACTTGTGATGGCAATCACACAGTATTATCAGACCAAAGAACCACTGTCTCAATATAACCAAATCCATGCGATTTTAGTGTCACTGTACACTCTTATTAGGGGTTTAGTTAAAGGTAGGGTAGGAGATCCTGGATTTTGAGTCCAGCGAAGCTGCATTTTAAAAATACACAGGTAAAAAGTCCCAACCCTTTTCTTCACTTTTCCCCCGAAGGCACGCCTCTGGAGTACATGAACGCGCACGAGCACGAAGGTGCACGAGCGCTGTTCTGACAGCAAGCATCGATCGTTGCCGTATTTAGTATTTAGTACTTAGTTTATGCTAACTATACGTTTAATAATGCTAGGTGCTAGCCAAGCTGGCTCTAGTTTAGCTTCCTGCCAAGCTTCTGGACGTTAACGGAGCAGGGTACGCAGACCCGGCGGCAGAGACTAGCTATTGGACGGGCATTTAAATGAGTAGAGGGTGGCCCCCTAGCGGGGGGTCTGGGGGTCCTCCCCCAGAAAATTTGGTATTTCTTAGATGCAATTTTCTGCATTTTAACCGAATTGTGGGCCCCGTTTCAGCCCAATAAGGAACTGTCCTTTTGTTACTAAATACGTGACGATTCCATTACTTCAAGGGACGGTTGGCAACTCGTTTAGGCAGCCCTGGCAAACACATCACGCTTCCTTTAAAGTAGGCATTCGGAGACATCTCGAATAGCCTGCACAGTTTAATCCACTATAATCATCGGTGCATAAATTGAACGCAAAGCCCAGATCACGTTTGCCCCTTTCTAGTCGCCATTAATACTAATACACACACAACGAGCAAACAGGAGCGCAACAACAACAGCAACGCCCACGCACGGCCACAGTGAATTCAGACTGGCGTTGAGCCGACATCAGAACGCATTTGAACATGTAGTTCAGGGTCGGACTGGGAAAAAAAAATCGGCCCTGGCAATTTTCCCCGGGACCAGCCCCCCCCCCCCTCAGTATTAATTAGTATCTCCAATCTAATTAAATAAAAATAAAAAACGAGCACAGACCGCTCAGTCAATGGCATGTACCCATAGAAAAAATACACACCCAACACACAACCTGACTATCGGCTAACAACCATGATCAGTAACCTACACAAACCCAGACACATAATGGCTCGGCGGCCAGCAATCGGATAAACCAATGAAGTGAATCAATCCTGTGAAAGAATGAAAACAAGTGAATGAAACCTGCACTCAGCCATTATGAAGTTAACTCTGCCAGCCCCATAATCTTGCCCCTGCTCAGCCAACTCCTTGACGTAGGGTATCATGGTTGGTAACGTTACGGCGGCTAGCATTAGCAACGAGGCTGCTAGGCTTGCTAAATCGGTAAGCATTAGGCTACTGAAGAAAGCTAGTCTTTTTAGCTACGTTACATTATTATCTTTCTTCTCGGCTATAAGTTAACCTTTGTTTACGGCCACTGGCCCTAACCTGACGCGCTAGCTTAGCTGTCAAATCACCAGAAGTTTTCACCGGAAGTACTGGCGCACACACAAAAGCTCTCTCCAGACATATCTTGCTTTCATTCCGCCCAGATGAAATTTAATGCCACTCTTCGAAAATCAGAGAAATTTAAGACATTTTAAGACCTTAAAAAACGTATTTTTTATTTAAGACTTTTAGATCGTGTCCCCTCAGTGTTTGAGGCAATCTCCGGTCAAACGTCAAAGTGAACCCAGGGGGGCACACCGGCGTGGATGGGGGGGCAATGCCCGCGAGTGCCCCCCCGTGGCGCCGGGGCTGAGGGTACGTGCACAGAGAGAAGGAGGAGGAGGGAGGAGCAGATTGCCGTTTGATAGACGGCATCAGTATCCAATCATTGTGAACGGTCCGTTCACAATGATTGGATACTGTTTTTCCTAGATTGTACGTTCTAGAGGCCACTAAAACTTCTCATATTTGTGTCAAAACTTTTAATTAATTGGTTGCAATGGGGGTGTGAAGAGTATTTAAAGCAATATGTAAAAAAATGTTCCAGAAAAAGATCCCCTACCCCGCCTTTAAGCCAAAATAGCCAAACTCCAGGGATGGAGGGTGCTGGGGCAGAAAAGGGGGGCAAGCTAAAGGGCAGACAACTCACACTGCCCACTTGGAGTTATTATTATTTGTTCACATTCTTGTAACCAATAGTTTGTCCCTGGCACCTCATTTGCTACATCCCTAGTTGATGAAAGGCAGCAAGCTTGATTTGCTCAGTGACCTCTATATCTCTATCTCTATCTAACAAGGACTGGCCAAGTAACAATAGTATTTTATGAGTGTATAACCACCTGATCTGACAGAGCGAGTGACTATCTAAGACTGAAATGTAAGGCTCTTTAGAGGAACAACTCTTTTTACTAATTCAACAGCAATTAAACATGCTGGTTTCATGTCAAAATGAGCACCCTTAACCTTTATACGAGCCATATTACTGTTAATAATACATTGCATTTATGTATAACTCCTCAATATGGTTCAACTGTGACATTGCAGTGACATTGATGAAAAGTCTTATTTTGACTCATGATCTGATTTTCAGAATGATAAATAGATACCAACTCTGTCTACAGTTTTTTTTTTTATCTTTACAGTTTATATTTAGCCTTTTTCCTGCAGTGGCCACATTATCACACCTCAAAGAGGACAACCTTGTTACTTCCGTTTCTAAATTCATACTGACCAAATAGATCAGTGTGCCCATCACAGTGGCACCATTGTGCAAGAAGACTGACAGCATTAACATCAAGAATGCTGTGTTCTATGACATCGAGTTGCCTTTACAAACATACAGTGAATCGCCTCCGTGAACACCACCAATGATGGTTCAGCAACACATTGTTTTGCAACCACATTTACAGAGAAAAACAAGTTCTGCTTTGAATGGGTAGTGTGAGAATTACCTTTATGGGACACATTATGCATACAAACAGGCTGTAGTAACGACAACACACCTTGGTGAAGTGAAAGATGACACCTTTCTTGGCTGACAATCAAGCTCACTACTATAAATGCAATAAAAAGCCTTGTGAATGAGAAGTAAGCCTGAGCTCTTCTTCAACCACAGCTCGTATACTTCACACAGGTGCAATGTGCTAAAGCTTGATATCGATTGTCATGCAAGTATGACATGTTGCAATATGAAAACTCTGACTCTGGGCTACAGTATTACATCAGTAGTTGATGTATAGTCCAATCTTATGACAAATGTCATTCATATCGTGGCTCTCTCTGTAGGTGCTTGTAGGTTGTACAAATAAAGTCGGGAGGAGCATCAACACAAATGAGGCCAGTGTCTGACTGCGTACCGTTGCTCTTACTGATCGAACAAACCATGGATTTTACACACCCCATTTCGAGAAAAGACAACATTGTCAAAACCTGGGGTTCATCTTGTTATTTGACTGTTCCATGTCAAATATTTAACTTTAATGTTGCCAAATACTTGTATCTAACATTTCTGTGATCTGGTTGCAGGCCACATTTGAAACATGCATAGCAGTATATCACGAAACGATATTGAAACACACAAATAGAAGTACCGTTACTTCTTAAAGTAAGCACTTGTCAATAGTAGGTGTATTTTACTGATAGGAATTGATATAGCATGTGCAATGCAAAAGCTCTTTAGGCTACACAGCAAAAATCATGAAAAGCACTGAATGGATTAAGGTGAGGCAAAGAGAAAGGTACCAACAAGAGCAAAATCTAGAGCTTGTTTAAAAAATAGAAAAGACACAAGTCTGTATTTCATTAGAAGCACAACTTCCAACATGAACAACTTTCTCTTTCAGACACTCCATTATTAGAGGAGACCAGCTTCAGAGCCTATACTTCAATATTTACTTCAATGCCTCAGTCTGTCCACATGTGACAGACTAAGCAAGGAAGATGGATGAGATGAGCGTAGCAGATATTCACTAATTCCCTACATATGGTGTGGTTTTCACTCTGGGACAGTCTGTGTGTCTGATGTCATTGCAGTTGAGCATGTGCATGTGTTTAACATGATATTATCCAATACGGGCCATGAGAAAATGAACGAGAGGAAGCAAATGCCAGCTGACCTCAACCAAAGCACACAAGAACAGAAATGCTTTGTGTATAAATCTACATGGATATTGATTATCGTATACGTGTGTTCTTGCATTTTTCAAAAGTGATTATTTCACAATTTCCTCAACTTGTGTCTGTGACTCAAGATGTAAAGATTTACTTTGTGTGCTGGTTTATATAAAAGCATGAAACACATTCTCACAGTCTATACACTGTGGTCGGCCAAGTTAACTTGTGATCTAAGCAGCTGAGACCTGAAGGAATAGTAAGAGAACCAAAAATAACCTCTGACGTTATCCATAACACACTAAAGTAGTATTTGGGGGATTGCAGTTTTATTTATTTTTTTTAGCTGCAGTGTACATAAAGCACAAAAACACACATGTATCCAAGAAGTATGCAAGAGGCAAGGAATACAAAACCAGAATTAGTATGCTAATGTCATTTTTACACCAAAAGTAGTGAGTTTAAACAGAGTTTTTAAAAACGTAGATACAGCCACGAAAACAAGACGATCAAATCGTTTCCTATTGGCTCGTAGTGTTTTCAGTTTTTCTTTACAGGAAGACGTGTTCACTGAGGCTACGGCTACACGAAAACGTTTTTCACTGTAAACGATACTTTTGCTTATCGTTTGGCTGTCGCGGCCACACGGAGCCGGCGTTCCCACTACCCCAAAACGATAGTTTTTGGAGAACGGGTTCCAGAGTGGGAAGATCTGAGAATGGCGTCGTTTCGTTTCCATTGTTACAGCCAAAACGGATTCGTTCACATCTGCGTCACAGCCACATGGCCAACGCCAGTGACGTATACACATACGTCAGTGACCAGAACAAAAAGCGGCTTCCATTCAAAATCCGGAAGAAGAAGACAACACAACAAGGACAGACAGCGATCATCATGGACCCCACAACATTGATAGCAGCACTGCTGCAGACACTGCTAACTACAGCGGCATTGTTGAAGGAACAACGTGAGCTTCGCGCTGGTAGAAGTAGGGGCGTACACGCATGCGCATTGCTTCTTCTATTGTTCTGGTGTAACCGGCTTACAGCGCACCTAGAGGTGTTTCGTATGTACTGCATCGTTTTCAGCAAGCGTCGCGTTTCCATGTGGACACAGAAGCTTTCCTGTGTGGTCGCAATAATTTTCGTACCCGTTTTAAAAAAAAAACTTGTTTCGTTTTCGTGTAGCCGTAGCCTGACTGTAACATCTCACATGGATACTTTGAAACTGACAGCAACCGCTTAAAAAAAACCCACTGTGGCATAAAAAGAGATGAGATTCATTGATTTTAGTTTTCTGCAGAAATGGCTGGCAGCTTATCTATTAGTCCAACTGTGTGGGGCTGACAGTCTTGTTAAAAAAAAATAAAAATAAACTAGACTCATTATCTGCAAATCTTGCTTATCAGAAATTAAGGTCCAACACAGCCTGTAGAATACAATGTAGAGCCATCTCTTCATGTCTGTTTTTGTCGCCCCAAGCACAGCATCCTCACCAACAATTAGCTGAGTGTTATGGATGTTTTGTCAAGCTAATGCTAAATCAACTACTTGTAAATGAGGACAGTTCTTTATCTCTTTCACTATGCTACATTCTGCTAAAGATCACCTTACAAGCATACGGCAGCTGAGTCTGAAACTGAAAATGGGTTTCTGGTTGGAATGTTTTCTTGCACACTTAAACACCTGTTATCAGGAAGATAAAACTATGAAAAATAACCACACCCGCCTATACTTGATTAGACACTATTAATCAATGCTATAACTAATATGTATAACTTAACAGTTTTGCATCAGCTTACCTTGTTCCCTGGAGATGTCTGGCTTGTACCAGAACTTGGACGTGTCTTGAACAAACTTAACATTCAGCCTGCTCTCCAGGCTTCCATCTGTAACAAAAACATCAATGCCGGTAAGTAATGAACCAAAGAATATGATCCTATTTTTCTCATGAGAGAGCCTCAGAAATTGATTGGCCATGGTATTTGGGAGACAAAACAAAAACTATGGGGGATTATTTTTAAGTCAGATCTATGTCCTTACCGGGTATATTGAATCTCGAGAAGTCAGAGAGGGTGTGGAAGTAGCCAGGAGTGCTTCCTCCACTCACTGGGGACATTGTCTTCCCATTCAGTGTGCCATACGACACAGTTCCATTTGGTCTATCACCACTCGACATGCGCCTCTTCTCTGGGAGCTGAGGTTGAAAACCAGGGGCTGGGCTACCCTGCCTGAAACCTACACCCATCCCCATCATCCCGCTATCCTGGTAGCTTGCAGGTGAAATGGGGAAGGAGGGAGTGGGTGGTCCCTGGTAGCCAGAAGAGCTGCTCTGTCTTGACAGGTTCCCGTGTCTTTCATCTGGAGTGGTATAACCACTGTGCATGGGGTGACGATCTAAACTGGGGCTTCTCTGGGACATCTGTGAAACAGATGGATGGCGGCCCAACACTGGACTTCCTTGAGGGTGTGTGATGGATGGCTGTCGGCTGAGTACAGGGCTGCTCTGAATGGGCTGCCCCAAGGACGGCTGCCTGCTGAGGACTGGGCTTTGCTGAGATCCATGTCCCTGAGAGGCCTGTCTGCTGAGGACTGGGCTGCTCTGAGCTCCATGAGACAAACGACGACCAAGGTTGGGACTACCGCCAAAACCTGCCATGCCTCCTTCAAATCCATTAGCTACGGATTTTTGAACCGGCTGGATGAAACCATCTTGTTTAGCGCTCAAGTGCTGCTGTAGGACAGGATTGTGGGTGGAGTTAATAATATTGGGCTGGCACTGCAGTGGGGGACTTCCATGGCCAGGTGTTGTCCTAGAGGGTTCTGAAAGAGGTGGGCTAGGATCTGAGGCTGGGTAAGTCCCCAAGAGGCTGCTGGGACCAAGATACGACAGTGTGGGTGTAGTAGTGCCAAGGTAGGAAGAGGCTGGAGAGCTAGAATCCAGGTAGGAAGAAGCTGGGGTATTCAGGGCTCGATATGATGGGGTGGGAGTGGGGTAAGCACTCTCTGTAGCCTGAGAGCGGAACCCAGAATCAGTAGTTGGTTGGGACAGAGTGCTAACACTGCTCTCTGCTAAGAGGTGGTCGCTGAAAAATGAGTGAGACAAGTTAGTTTACAAATTTCTCTTACTCAGTTGGGCAAAGGTTGCTTGCAAACAAACAACATTAATCAGAGTTTACTTGTAGTTTTTTAGCAACAAGTTTTTTTTAGCACTCTGTGGCTTTAAAAGGGACTCCTTCGTTTTAAACACTAGAAGCATGCATGATTATTGTAGGTCATTCCTAAAATCTGGCATTGGACTGATAAGGAAGAGAGCACCATGTATTTGACTCACCCCTGTGAGCTCTGGATTGGACTGCTGCTGGACAGAGGTGGGTTAAATGTATGGGTGCTGGGACTTGGACTTCTCTGCTGACTCTTTGGGTCTTCTGGAGAGCTAAGGCTCCGAGGTGACATGGGCACCTCTCCAGCTGCCACTGCCGACCTCGCCACAGACTCCACATAGCTTCTTGGGGCTGCAAATTTAGGAAGGAAAGTATAAGCCTTACATTTACAACAGCTTTATGCTGTGCGTGATGATTCAGTCATTTCTGATTTGTGAATTTATAGGCTGGGTTATCAATGAGGGCGATACAATGCATAGAGAAAGTTAAGATGCACAAAAAAGGGAATAGTGGATTCTGCAGGGAGAATGGATGTAACTTTTCCTGAATCAAATTTGGAATGCATTTGAAACACGTGATGTTCAAATGCACCTCTGATTGCAAGATTTCTGGGGTGAAAAAGATGATAAACTTAGATGTCAACAAACGACCTCTGACATTATAATAGCTCTTACCTTCCTCATCATCACTGCTCTCATCATCTGTGCAGCCACAATGCAGATAATCCAGAGAAATAAAACAGTGTAAGAGTATTACCAGTATTTAGCACCCAGTGTTACTAGTGGGTAGATGTATTATTTAGCTTTCAGCTGGATACACAATATATTTTGAGAAAGGCTAAATGCTGAGATGCATGTTGTTAACTTAAGCCAACCTTACCACAGACTCCACACAGCTGTTGCTATGATAGAGACTGTAAAATAGTCTCTGTATTACAGATGTGAAAAAGACATTGCCCAACCATAAACGACAAGCCACATTCACCCATTCAAGCACACTCTTACAGCACATCTTAGTCTATACAATGTTACAGGCTACAGTGATTTTTTTTTTTTTCTCTATCATACACATTCACAATGTGGGGTTCAGTGTCTTGCCAAACCTTCAGATTAGCAAATGACTGCTTTTTCTCCTGAGCTACAGCCACCCAGACTAGTTTAAAAAAAATAATCACTTGGTCCTCACCAGATCTTTGAAGTAGTTAAACAGAACCTCAAATTAACATCTACATTTAACATATTACACTGTGTTATTATTATTTTCTCACAAAACCAAGCCAAAAGCATGTGAAAAACTAACTCTATCCTTGGTGCTTCTGTAGGAATTAGGAGAGTAAGATGCAGCCAGATGCTGCTAATCAAATGTTCTTGATTAACTAACCATTAGCAAGTATGAGTGCCTCTATCAAAGCAGAAGTTCTTCTAGCTTTTTAGTATTCAGGTGTGTGCTAACATAATGCAGCAGAGAGGAAGACATCAGCAACTGTCCTAAACAAGCAAATGATGCTGCACATATATCTGTGCAACTGGCTACTGGACCTCCTGACAGGGAGACCACAGGCAGCACATCCAGCACCATCACCCTGAACACAGGGCCCCCCGAGGGATGTGTGCTGAGTCCTCTCCTCTTCACCCTTCTGACCCCCGGCTGCACATCGCTGCACAACTCCAACCTCCTCATCAAGTTTAAGGACGACACAACCGTGGTGGGTCTCATCAGCAACAACGATGAGACAAAGTACAGGAGTGAGGTGAGCCGTCTGACCTTTTGGTCACAATCTCTCCCTGAATGTGGAGAAGACAAAAGACATTGTTGTGGACTTCAGGAGAGCGCACACCCAACACCCCCCTCTGACCATCGATGGTGCTGCTGTGAAGAGGGTGAGCAGCACCAAGCTCCTGGGTGTGCCCATTTCAGAGGATCTCTCCTAGACCACCAACACCTCATCACTGGCCAAGAAGGCTCACCAACGCCTCCACTTCCTCCACAAACTGAGAAGAGCTGGAGCCCCGCCCCCCCATCATGTGCACCTTCTACAGGGGGACAATCGAGAGCATCCTATCGAGCTGCATCACGGTGTGGTACAGCATCGTGAGAGCAGCGGAACCACCCACAACACCCGCCTCACCCAGAAAGCCATTAGCATCGTGGGACACCCCACCCATTTACATGTCTACATTCTGCTCATTTGCACAACCATTTGCAACCACCAATACCTCATCCACTGCATTTCACTGTTTATATTTTTACATTTATATTTACTGGTTACTGTTTTGCTACCCTTGTCATGATAGTATATACTTATATTATCATTATATTTTTCTCCTTAATAATTTCTTTAAAATACTTTTAACATTTTCTCTTGTATTAAGACTTTTTTTTTTTTTACTGTTTGCTTTATTCTGTGTTGTCCGGGAGACCGAGAGTCACGTAATTTCAATTACTCAGTCTGTCTATGTATGCATTGTAGAAATTGACAATAAAGCTGACTTTGACTTTGATCTGGGACAGGTTATAAGACCATTTCTAAACAATCTGGAGTCCATCATGTTACAATGATAAAGATTATTCACACATGGAAAACGTACAAGATATTTGTCAATCTTCTCAGGAGTGGACGTCCAAGCAAGTTCTCCCCAAGGTCAGACTGTGCAATGTGCAGAGAAATTGCAAAAAACCCAAGAGCTACATCTCAGGCTGTACAGACCTCAGTTAGCATTTTAAATGTTAAAGTTTTTGATAGTACAATAAGAAAAAGACTGAACAAGTGTGGCTTGTTTGGAAGCATTGCATTATCTCTAAAAAGAACATGGCAGCACAGCTTTGGTTTGCAAAATTTCATCTGAATAAACCGCAAGACTTCTGGGACAATGTCTTTGAAATGACAAGAACAATGTGGAGATGTCTGGACACTGTGCAGAGAGCTATGTGTAGTGAAAACCAAACACAGCGTATCAGCAGAAACCCCTCATACCAACTGTAAGCACAGTGGTGGAAGGCTGATGATTTGGGCCTCTGCTGTAGCCACAGGACCTGGTAACCTTTGCAGTCATTGGGTTGACCTGTATACCAAAGTGTTCTAGAATCAAATGTAAGACCATTCGTCTGACAGTTCAAACGTTGAAACTAGGTCATGAAAAGCGACAATGGTCCCAAGCAAGCCAGCAACACAATGGCTAAGAAAAAAAAAAAGAATCAAGGCGTTGCAATGGTACAGTCAAAATCAAAGCCTCAGCCTGATTGAAATAGTGTGATGGGACCTTAAGAGAGCTGTCGGTAAATGAATGTCTGCAGACCTTAATGAACGTCAGCAACATTGTGGTTGTAAAAACTATTTAACCATGGAATGTACTTGATTTTGCATTTTGTTTTGGTTAAAAAATAACGTGGTTTAATATGTCATATGTTGTTGTTCATCTGAGATTAAATTTACCTTGTTCTAAAACCTGGTAAAGACCACATGATTTATTGTTTCACTATGTCCTGATGCATAAAAAGCGTTGTTTCTTCAATAGAGAAACAAAATATATTTCATTGTATCTAGTCTATAAGATGGTTAAAATAACTACATAATTAGGAAGCAATGGAAAAAAAGTATAGTATTAAATTCTTGAGTCTGAGTTTCCAGACTGACCACTTCATTTGTATCCAGAAGGTGTCACACCAACCTGAGCCTGTTTGATTGAGGAGGATTTCTGCTGGGTTGTGGGGCTTCAATCCCAGGGCTGACAAGGGAGTCTTAGCAAGACCAGGAGGAGACCGACCTGGAGAGACATAAAACATTTAGCGCCACACAGCATCAACCATTACAATAACCTTGACAGCTACTACCTGTTGACAGTCTTTAACTGATTTGCCACCATGTAGAGAAAAATGAAACACAGTGCATAAAATTACTCATCTTTATAGTTATTTAGTTTCCATATTAGCTTTTGTTTTTTTAAACTGTAAAACTAATCCGTTTTATGTAAACACCTCTTTACAATCGCAACCAAATGGTAACAGGTAAAGTTAGCTGTCAAGAAGACAAAACATCTCCATGGGTTAATACACAAATGGTGACATGTTCAGAAGGCTGTGCCCATGCCTCATGCTTGGATAGAGGAGCAAAACATGCATGTGACCAATTTCAGATTAAAGTTGACACCACCTGACTCTGCCATCAGCAGAACAAGGTGAGTGTCATCAAAGCAGAGCTGTGTCAAAATGGACTCCCTTTTTTTTTCTTTGATTCTTTTGGAGTCCCTTCACAGTACTTGTGATTCTGCTGTAATTCTTTAAAGCATGCGTTGCAACAAAGTTTAACACCCATGAAATAACTTTGACACAGTCTCTGCTTTACAAACACTGGAGGGAAAGATGAGGAGTCAGTCAGCCATTTGGCCTCATCGTCATAATTGTATAAAGGTCTAATTCTTATGACTCTTTCCATTAAAATAATCTATCTTCCCCCAACAGACTTACATTACAACACCAATTACTCCTTTTCCCCTTCCATGGTGAATGCAAGTAATCATGTGGAGGAAGAAAACTAAGCATAACAAGGACAAGTGAGTCACACAATTATCAACGGACAAGAAGTAAATGGTTGGGCAGGACTGGCGGGGGACAGGAGTCAGGGTGCTGGTTCAAGGGAAACAAGGCAGCAATGAAAACTCAATCATGGATGACAACAGGAGCACAGAGAGCAACAGCTGCTGAGAGTGATAAGGTTAAAATACTGTATGTGGATTGGATGTGTAGGTTTGGGTAGGTAGTAAATTCACCAAGTGAATATGCCTGACTTTAATTTCCCACATTGTATCTGTTCTTGTCAGTGAGAAAGCTGCAGTGTTATTTTTACTGAAAAAGTTTTTACTGAAAGTACTGCTCTTGTGTTGCTCTCATGCCAAAGCAGTGCAGGACGGTAATATGTGATGGGTAAAGGATCACTCAGGCAGTAAAAAGGGAGCAGGGATCAATATGGCTGACGGTTTGGAACAGTGAAACTCTGTGCATCCTCCACTTACCAAAGAATCCCAATCAATTCTTTGTACTTGGAATACTGATTGCCCCATCTTTAATCGTGGGGTGTGTGTGTTGTGTGTGTGTGTGCTGGAGAATGGCTAAGGGGACGTGACACAATCATCTACTATTATGAAGAGATTAAATTGCTCAAACATTTCATTAATAGTCCTTTGTGTCCTAGTATAAAAAAGATTGTGTGTTCCCACTTTGAGGGGAGAAGAGATGTTACACCACAGAATGAGTGTTAAAATGTAGTGTGTGCATTTTTATGACAAACTTTTATGGGTGTGTCCTGGGGGAAATAGGCAGGAGAACTGGAAGATGTAGTTGGCGGAGAACATGTTACCTCATACAGGACCCTTGTTTTTGGGTCTTTGAGAAGCGAAGAGGGGATATGGTATGTGTGGGTATCTTTTCTCTTTCCTGTACTTATTGAAAAAAAGCTTATATATTGAATAGAGTACATTGGAAACAGAGATAAAGTAACTCATTATTGAGTACAAGCCTAATTTCCAAAAAAGCTAAGAAATGCTCTAAAATACACTAAAACTTCTAAATTTCTTAATTAACTTGAACTTTTATTTAACAGACACAAGTACAAAGAAAGGATGTTCAGTGTCTTCACTGACAAAATATATTTCTCATAGCCACATGTAGTCGGGAGTACCTTGAAAAAGCATTTTTACTCAACAGTCTTAGCGCTGCATCCATAACTGTAACCTGAAACTGTTTTAAACTATATGAATCCATGTTTCATCTGCTTTTGGGGAAAATTAAGACCTGGTTCCATGTGTTAAAGATGAGAAAGATGATTCAATAAAAAGTGTAAAACTAACGACTGCGATGTGAAGGTTCATCAGTGTCAATTAAATTGATGACTTATGTCATGTGCAACAATTAGCATCTTTAGTTCCCAAACTATTGAAACAGGAAGGCTCATTTAACACATGCCTCTGGCCCAATTTTTTTTGAGTGTCCTGTTGACATCCAATTCTCAATTTGTTTGCATTTTCAATATACAACAAAGTTGGTCAGAAAAGAAACAGAAGATTATTTAGTTGGACTTTTGTCTGTTAAAAAAAATCAAATAACAGATTCCAAATTTAAGTTTTTGTTGCATTTTAGAAAATATCTCAACTTTTGTGGAAATTAAAATTTGTACTTTATGTATTTGCAAACTTCAGCATTTTTCTTATCAAGCCAACAAATGCTAAAATCATCACTAAAATAAGCATCCTTTTATACTTTCAGCTGTTCAAATACTTAAAATATGCACTTGAAATAACCAATATTGTTAATGTTTGAATTTTGAACTATAGAGAAAAGAAACTATATAGTAAAAATAAGAAAAAGAATTTGGTCATTAAAATGTGTGTTCATCTTCACTTCAAACTGTCTTTTCTAATAATCTGTTTATGTAAAATGGAAATATGAAAAAGAAAAAAACTCATCGTTTTTTTTTCAGGTGAAACATTTCTTCTTGTTCTGTGGTTGTAAATATGCAGAATGACTTGTCAGTGTTTAGTTTATGTTTCTGTGGAAAAATTGACATTTTTCATGAGGACACAAATAATCAGACAACATGTCTTAATCTTTAAATGAACCTTAAATTTGAATTTCTAATGAAGCCACAGATCCACAGTGCCATCTGTCAGCCGGATGGGGGGACTTACACAGGTTGAAGTAAGGGGTTTGCGGTGAGATGGGGAATGCAGGGGTTTGGGGAAACACCTCACCACCAAATGTGGGTGTAGGGCCGATCTGGCCTCCTTCCATTTCCTCGAAGGCCTCCCGGTAGCTGTGCATATTTTTCTGGCGATGGGAAAAATGAGATGAGAAAACAAACACAAACTCAGGTCATGGTGGCGGTGGCGGTGGGGAGAAAACCATTAAAACCTGTTCCAGTGTATCTAGTGTATGTTTTCTACCTCCTTGGGACGTCCTCCAGGGTTCATCGCTATGGCATTGACAAACTCCGGAGAAACACAGCGGATGGGTGAGCGAACTGGGACATCAGGAGACTGACCTTCATCCGAATGGCCCTCGCTGGTGATGCGACGGCGGGGAATAGTTGCAGGCTCCTCAAAGGACGCTGCACGGGCTTGGACACCTGAGATGACGTATAGGCGAATGTTAAAATTCAGAAAAGGCCCGTCCCTGTTGCTCTACTAACCAGCTTTGCTCTGTCAATTCACGATTATCATTCATTAAAGGTTGCCAGCCACTGTGAATGCTCACTGCATAGGGTGCTGTGTGAATTTTGCAGACAGTTAAACATGGCAAAGCACTTGCTTGAGGCTGTGGTTCTTCATACTTTCCCATTCAACATGCACACTCAGAAGGTTAATCATGGAGTAGATACCCATCAAACTTAACACATTGATTCTCAAATTTATTGTCAGTCACAAGAGTTACTTTTAAAAATTCAACCTTTGAAATGAGGTACACAAAGTAATATTCAATCCATCTATGCAGGTATAATCGTAAATGAACCACTAACAGTTTCACAAAGCAGTGAGTAAGCTGATTTTCAATAATCTGGTTTGAACTTTAAGAGCCAGACTTGAAACTAACAACATAAAACAAACAGGATTGGAGTTAAGAGGGTTTTTCATCTTAAGTTAAGAGGTCGCACTGTAGACTGGAAGGCTGAGGTAGCAAAGCATGAATTGCTGGCCAACACATCAAAGTCAGGCTGCGAGACCACCACCGGTTGCCTTGCACATTGGCACAGGATCGTGGTTAATGGTAGGGAGAAGGGAAAATTCAACAGGTTTAAGAAACAGGAGGAAAACATTGGAACCAGTAAATTCTGTGGTGAGTTTGTGTTGAGGCAGTTTACCTTGTAGCTTTATGTTTTTTGTTTTTTTGACTTTCATGCCATGACTGGACTGCCAAACATAACCGGAGCAATAGACTGCACACAGATACGCATCAAAGTACCGTGCCGTTGTGGAGCGAACTAGTGAGTTGAAGGCCAGGTGGGTGTGTCATGAACGTCTCCCACTACCTGAATCAGCCCAGGCAGACAACATGCCAGAAGACCTCCCTCATGGACCGCCCCATCAAAGTTCCATCATGATAAGGAAACAACTGATTGCATGGCTTTAGTTGCAGTCATTAAGCACCTGGTCATGGTGAGATGTTTTTCTTAAGCCATATCAAACTATTTCTTCTTTATTTCGGTGACATTGTAAACTAAAGGTGACACGGAATTAACAGAAGTCGTAAGTGCTTCTCATTTCTTTGCTTTAGCAGATCCCATAATTCCACTGCTGACACTGCTAAAAATGTTGGATTTTCCTTTTTGGATCTCTGAAAGCAGAACTTTAATCTTTAATTCTTTTTGCGCCTTGATGCCATTCTCATGACTCAAAACTCAACACTTCCTGGCACAAGAAAGAGGAAGCGTAGCCTTATATGGTATTATTTTGGGCATGGAGTATGAAAATTTACTATCCTTGTGCACGTGCATTTAAATACGCACGGGTGGCATTCATCATTTACGCAGGTCGTTTACACACTTTTTCCGAAGTTAAGAGCCTTTGTTGAATCTGACGTGGCGTGTTCGTACGAGACCTTATGAAAAAGTGAGAGAAGTTTAGAATAAAAATACGAAAATGTTTTTGCATGAGGCCCATTGTCTTTTTTAGGAGGAGGCATAATCTGAGAGAGAGTCTACAGCACAAACAAATGAGCTGCTGGCGGATATTTCACAAATGGAAAGGGAACCCCTTAAGGCTGACTGTTGTGGAATAGGAAAATATAATTTTTCTGATGTGAACGAGTAAAAGTTACTGACAAAACTAGGTACCTGCCACATACAAGAAAAATGTCTGCAGTATTAAAAAGTTTGCTCAAAATACCAAAATAACCTGCAAGATGTATGTGTTTAGTAGGATCTTTGTTATTGATCATTTTTAAATGATAAAAAGGATACAATGATAGTCAAGTGCTAGTTATTCCATATGTTAGAACCCTTCTAGCTTCAAGAAGGATATTGTTAGCTAAAAGAAATTTGGATCTCAATGCATTTAAAAGCCCCAATACAGAAACACACCCACTACCACTTAAATCTGAAAAACAGATGTATCCAATATACACTTCCCTACAGCAGAGTTGTCAAACACAATACTGTTGCCCTGGTGACAACTAATAGATTACAGCTGGTGATCCTAGAACTGAGGCTTTTTTTTCTTCCTCTCCTCTCCCACTTCTCAACCCTTTAAAAGTCCAGTCATCATGTGGAAACAGCATGGTACTGATTCTAAAAACATAAACTTGATAGGTGATCCTGGGGGTTTCTTTTTTCTTCTCTTTTTAGGGGAGAAGCTGCAGTTTCTACATGTTCACACCTGAAACTAAGAGAGGTGATCTAAGGTAAGACTGAGCAGGCTGCATCTGGCAAAGTGTAATTAAATCAATATGAGAATTCATTACGTCTTTGCTGCTGTTTAAAAACGAACTTGCACTATTAAATCTGTGTAAATATAAGTTAATACATGTTTTGATGACTGCAGATACAGTCATGTGAAAAGAAAGGCAAACCATCTTTCAATACAAAGATTTTACATATCATGACGTAGTGGAACAAAAAAAACTTGTGGTCCTTACCATGTCTTAGAATCAAGTATATAAAACCTCAGATGACATATTACACCATGTCATGGCAGCGTGGCAGCCGTGGCCTAGTGGTTAGGGAGGCGGACTTAAGATCAGAGGGTTGCAAGTTCAAGTCCCGCTATTACCTCTCCCTATACCTCTATTCATGGCTGAAGTGCCCTTGAGCAAGGCACCTAAACCCACATTGCTCCAGGGCCTGTAACCAATACCCTGTATCTAAATAGATGTAAGTCGCTTTGGATAAAAAGCGTCAGCTAAGTGTAATGTAATGTCATAGTATATTTACCAAAAACCAACCCTAAAAAAAAAAAAACTCAATAGTTATAGTCTACACAGGCCTCAGTTAGCATGTTAAAAGTTCATGACAGTTTTAACAATAGACTGCACAAATACAGCTTTTTTTGAAGGGTTACACAGTCTTTTCTCTTTAAAAAAAAAAAAAACATGGTGGCACTGGTTAGTTTTGTAAACTAAGACTGAAAATCTCGTGAATTTATACATTTGTTTACTTATATTGCACAGAACCACGTTTGGAAATAACCAAACAGCATATCAGCACAAACACCTCATACAAACTGTCAAGCACGGTGGTGGAGGGCTGATGATTTGAACTTGTTTTGCACATACAGGACTTGGACCTTACAGTTATTGAGTCGATGATGAATTCCTCTGTGTACAAAGTATTTTAGAGTCAAACGTGAGCCATCTGACAACAGAGGCTTGGCTGAGTCATACAACAGGATGTTGATCCCAAACACAGACTGATAACATCGAATAGAAAATGATTACTTGAAGTTGTTGCTGCTAAAAGTAGTTCTGAAAACTACTGAATCATGGTCGGTGCATATTTTTTTCCACACTACTTCTCCAATTTAGCTCAGTTTTTGTGAAATAAATAATAATACAGTTACATATGTCATGTATCGTTGGTTTTATTTTGCCTAATTGTGAGGCCTCGTAAGGACCAAATTATTCCTTACATGTAAAACCTTAGAACCGAAAGAGGGCGTACTTTCTTTTCATGACTGTATGATCCCATTAGAACTAATTTCAGTCTGAGGTCTCCCGTAACATGTACCTTTGATGTAGTGCTGTATCACTGTAAAGGATATTGCATTCTGTGGTAAAGAGGCCAGACTGGCCCCTTACACAGAACAATCCTGTCTGGATTGTGGTCAGTGGCTCTCAGCGGACACATAAGGCTTTAGTGATATTTCCAACTAGGATTGTGGTCTCTCCTTTACATGTTGTGTCCTTTTGTCTGCTTTTGTAAATCTTGAAAATGGTGCAAGTGAAAAAAGCAGCTTTGAATGAGGCCAGTGTATCCTGGCTTCAGTATTGTTCCCAAAGTTTGGCAAAACGGATCTTGTGACATGCTCTCTCCTGGCAAGGGACAGAGCCTCCTTTGTGCTTCCTCTGTCTCATTTTTGTGAAACTTTAATGAATCCAATTAAGTTCTTTTTTTTTTCTGTGCCACATTTGGGTTGATTTCCTTACGTTTAGAAAGGCAACTGCAACTCAGAACAAACAGAAATGACAAGTGTGTGAACAGAAGAATCAGAGGTTAGTTTGATGACAATGATGCTGCTCCTCAAACACGACAAGTGTAACACAAGTGTTAGAGGTGAAAGAGACAAAAACTAAAATAAAAAGACAAAAGCAAAGAAAAGAGAATAACTAAATGCAAACCAAAGCCCACCACACTCAAAGGTAAAGAAGAAACAGAGCTTTGAAGAAACACTTGGAAAAAAAAAGGACCTCTCCTTTTTTCTTTAAGTATTCCTTTGAACAGGATGGGAGAACCAACCCGAGAGAGAGTGAGAACGATGGTGCTCAGACTGAGAAGAGGTCATGCTGGGGATGACACTTTGGACGCGAGCCGAGTACTCTGGGTAAACAGATGAATGATGAAAGAAAGGAAAGTGATGATGATAAAACTAAAAGGAAGACAAGCAGAGGATGAGGGCTGTCATCTGTAAAGAACAGGAGAGTTAGGCTGCGGCTACACGAAAACGTTTTTCACTGTAAACGATACTTTTTCTTATCGTTTCGCTGTCGCGGCCACACGGAGCCGGCGTTCCCACTACCCCAAAACGATAGTTTTTGAAAACGGGTTCCAGAGTGGGAAAGTTTGAAAACGGCCTCGTTTCGTTTCCATTGTTACAGCTAAAACGTTTTTGCGTCAGTCACACGTTGACGCTGTGAGCCAATTTTAACACTTCTCTATTGTCTCACAGCGTGGCGTGACACAGTGGCGTGTGTACAGCATCGTTTCATCGTTTTCATCCGTTTTCGTCTGGACAGCAGCGCGTTTCCGTGTGGTCGCAAGAATTTTCGTACCCGTTTTCAAAAAAAACCTTGTTTCGTTTTCGTGTAGCCGTAGTCTTAGAAGGTAACCATCATTGTCTGTTCATGACACGTGCTAATTACTGTTACAAATTAGCCTATGAGTAAAGTTCACATAACCAAAAAAATTAAACAATTTTGTCTTTACAGCCATCAAACAACTCAACAAAACATTTTTTTAGTTCAGTACTATGTAATGTAAATGGCTCTATATCTAAATGGCAATAAAATTAAGCAAAGCATAGCTTTTGTTCTAGAAAACCTCCTTCTGGTATTTGTTATCTAAGGGCTCAGCTATCGCACTGCTTCATGTTGACTCTATCCCACTGCTTGCCGCTTAGCAGCATGTCTGATGTTCTTATCTAGGGACAGTCAACCTGCTGGGCTGGAGAGAACACTTCCTGTTAAAGCCCGAGTGATAGGGACTGAGGCGGTGACATTCAGGAAATGAGATAAGGTAAAACAATGTTTTTCAAGAGATTTGTTTGCAGTACAGTGCACGACTAATGGCATCACCTTTAAGCCGGAGTTATAGTTGACGCGTCTGTCACGGCGGTGGCGGACCGTGACGTCAAAATGACGTTTCAGGCCTGGCGCTTGCCTTGAAAAGACGGCGCAGTGCGGTGTCATGCACCAGTCGATTTTTGTAACTTGGCTGCGCCAAGAACAACGAACCGGATGGACCGATGTGAGACCAGGCTCAGTCAGGAGGTGCGTTTTTACAGCACCTGTACGAAACTGCAGTGAAACAGCACAGGGAGCACGTAAACTCCCAGAACTGGTGCACAGAGATTGGCAGAACTTTGGGGAAAAAGGGAGAGTTCTGTAAGAATGTGTGGAAGAAGCTACGGGACAGATACGTGAAGGCAAAGAAGAGGGCAGAGACTCTGTTGATGCCGGGGGCTTCAAACCTTCACCTCTATTAACTGAATTAAAAAAATTAAAATGATCCGAATACTGCAGCAGTATCATTAATTACAGTATTCTTGCTCTTGACGGTGGCATTGTTTTCTTCTCCACTTTCGTGGTTGTAGAGTAGTGGTAACCTTCATGTAGCAGCGCCACCTCTGTGACGGAGAAAATTGCAATTACTGGCGCATCGACTTGCGCCACTATATATTGCGGGCACGAAATCGTGACGTCATCAACACCGCTCGCGCTAGCAGACGCGGCAACCATGCTAGAGCCTTAACTCTTCATTCCACTTTCAGTCCTGCAACTGAAAAAGGTGAAAAGGTTGTTTTTGGAAATACTGAAACCAGGAGGCAATTTTGTGCAAAACCATATGGTAGAACTTCTCTTCTAATCTGTGTACAGAATATAGGTATAGTAAGCTTGTGTAAAGTCAGGATGTCAAGTCCTCACATCTGTAAGCCAGGGACTGAGAGGAAACTGCAAATGCAAACCCTCAGAATGAATTGAACACATTTTATCTAGTTTTTCTCCAGCAGGCTACACCCTCAAATGCATTTTGTGTTTTCAAAAAGGCCTGCTGTTTGCTGAGAAAGCCAAAGGTTTTGGCACAAGTCAGTAAAAATTCAAATTTTACTAAGACTGTGCTTCACAGTCTTCACTCTGTTTCTTATTTGATGAGTATATCCTAGGCCAAATCCTATGGCCAGACATCTGGCAAGCCTTCAAAATACTTTTGAAAGATGCAAACTTTTGCTGGATGACATGAAAAAATAATAGAGTGTACTGAAGTCATAGAAGAAGTAGATGTTGGCATGATATATTGTAAATCAGTGTTTGTTCTTACCAGCTACTCTTTGAGCCACCAGACCTTCAACATTGAAGACTTCTTCTGGCTCGCTGTCCCTAGGCTGAGGCGATGCTGAGGCAGCACTCGGGCTTCTTCGGGGATCAGAAATCTCTGAAGACTGGGACTGCGTGCTTGGTGAGAATGTGCTGATGGGTTTGAGCTGAAGGTGGCCACTTACAGGGTGGGACACAGTTTCAGAAGAGTAACTCATAGATCCATGGACAGGTGCAGGCTCTGGTATATTGGGTTTCCCAGGTGGCATCTGAACTGTTGATGAGAGGTTGCCTGGGCTGGACACAGGGCCAGAAATGTGGGTATGAATGGCAGAATCAGCCTGGTAGGAAGGCCTGGTTTGGCTTTGAGAGAAGGATGGCTGGGTGGTCACTACAGCACTGTTTTCCTTGAGTGAAATTTGGGATTTTGATACAAGCGAACGGCCTGGCTCTAGGTTAAACATTAGGAGGTTGAGGGCTTCGATAGATTGCTCGATCTCTTGCTGGGAGGCACTGTGACGATGAGGGAACTGTGGCAGGCTGTGGTGGCTGGACAATGCTACTGATGGAGGTGGACTAAAAGTGAGGCCTTCAGTTACTGGCTCTTCAGGTACTCCAAATTGCTGCCAAACATTGAGACCACGCTGGACGGCATCCCTGCTACTAGTGGTACGGGTGGGAGCCGGTGGCATAGACTCTGAACCAAATGACCGAGAGCGATACAAACTGCCGTTTTGGGTAGCCATGTAATTACCCGCGGATTGGGTTGAATCGCTTTGACTCAAAGCTATGGGTTTTTCGGATCTCCCAATCTGTGACTGGACTGTTTGCAGAGGCTTTTCTGGAACGCTGCGCTCCAGATAAGGCACGTGTTCCTGGCCATTGATAAGCGACTCGGACTGGTAGTAGAGATCAGCTGGGGTAGCCCGACCATCGGTGGAGGAGAAAGTCCCAAGACTGTCAACACTGTTGCCTTCTTGACTGGTGGGAAGCTCATCATCTAAAATGTCGGTTTCGCGGTCAAGGCTACTGTGCCCATTAACATGGACCTGTGCTGGCACCAAGTGAAGCATCCCTCCAACTGCAGATGTCTGGGTGGACAGGTATGCCTGCCGGTGCATTGGACCCTCCAAGCCACTCAGTAGTTGCTCCAGCTCCTTTTTCTCCTGTGGACTTATTTGTTGTTGGGCAGGTGAGGCGAGATTATGAACTGAAAGTAACTCCTCGCCCACAGGAATGTGTGTCTGGCTCACCGTGGAAGCCTGAGGAACTGCTGTTGCTTCATCAGTTCGGTCAGTTTTGATGGAGGCGGTCGAATTTCCCGAGTCACTACTCACAGACAAGGCATGGTCAACTGCAGGGAGAGCATGTTCAACAGCAGTAGGTGGAAGACCATTCGATGTGACTGTTCCCTCAACAGACTCCTTTTTGCGAACTTTGGCATAGAGGCTGCCGTCCAGGGGTCCTTGGGTATGGATGACGTCTGAAAACAAACAAAAGTGACAAAGTCTCTTTAGAATCAAGTGAACTTAAACAGGACAATAAAGAAAGACTTAGTTATCCACTACCCTTTCATTTTCAATTGCCCATGCATTTCATGGCCACAGGGACTTGGCCACTAAATGAATAAATGTGCAATCATCTAAATATCAACACATGACATTTATTGAGACATCAGGAGGAAAAGTGTTTGCAGCTTTCAGGGAGAAGTATGGGTATCAGGAAATGTAGTGTGGGCATAGCTAAAGCAGCTGCAGTTAAATTAAACACTGGCTCATGTCCACGTATTCCACCAGCTTCAGGAAATGAGCAGGCTCTATGGAAAAAGTGATGAAATCATAGGAGTCTGCCATGTACTTTTTCAAGACAATTGTATGAATCTTTGCCATCTTTGTACCACAACAGCTGGATGTCATGTTAAAACTAAATGGACGGATAGATATCACAGACATAATCTGCTCAGCTTTTCACTTATAAGCTCACATGGGATGCATACAAATGCACATGCACATACACGGTTGATTCACATACAGCCACGATAAAGTTTAGAGAAGAGGAAGTAGGGTGCCACAATCAGAACATTCAGTCACCACTGGAAATTACTGCCTCACTGACTAAGGACGGCCAGGAGGCTGTTCCTGGCCTATGAAACCCAAAGCAAAACAAAACATAGTCACAGTGAGAAAGTTGAAACGCAAATGCATGTACAGAACACACCAGCTTACATGCACATATTTCCTCTGTCTCTTCAGCCAACAACATGCACTGTGACTAATGCAGAGTGATCATATTTTCATTTGATCACAGGCTGTAAAGTATGTCCATTCCTCAAGAATGGTAGATCTGCATGTGATGCACATCATCACATGCAGATCTTTAGTTCAGTCCTTGTTCCTGAGCATTTTCAGAGGAATATGTTTTTTTGTTTGTTGAGCCTTCTAACACTGATCTATGAATTATTCAAGCATAAGGGCACCATCTACAAAAAAGATCAAAGAGAACACAGTTTGAAAAATATGAAATTGTATTCTTGCACCAACAAGGTGATCCCCAAAGAGCTATTAGCTGAAAACCTGGCACATTTCGTCGGATGTGTTCTTAACTAGAATTGAAGATACTGAACATGTAGAGGATAAAAGTGGCAAAACAAGGAGAAAAAGGCTGAATTATACAAAATAACACAAGAACTGGACGGAAAATTATTGAAAAATGATGAATCCTCAACAGAGGCCGGACCTCAACAATTTTAAAGCCGGCAACATCCAAGAGCTGCACCTATTTCCTGTTTTCCTGGCAAAATAAAGAAAATAAAGGGCAGCTCACAACTTTTCCACAGTACTGTACTTTACGAGATTGAACAGAAAACAAGCCCTGGTGGAACAATTCCTTTTCCCCGTGTTTATTAATGTTCTCAAGAAACCTCCAAACCCATGATAAGGCATGTACTCTCCAGCTGGGAAAGGAGCTGCACAAAGACGTGTCTGTGCCTCTGTAACTTATAGATATCGCCATCTCAGATTTAGTGAATACGGGGCTCTGTAATGGAGCTTGGTGGGTGTAGACAAGCTGGGTACAGCAAAGTCTCCTTGGCTGACCCAAGGCAACTTGCCAAGGGAATGGTGCACTGTAGCACCAGCAGCTCTGTCAGGCTGCTGGTGGAATAAAATCTTTTAGGTCAGAGAAATCCTTGTTCTGGTAAGTAGCTGTTAGCTTCCGAAATATCTTGTCTAATTATTGCCTGCTGACCGACAGCATACCAATTTTTACTTTGCATTTTCTGTGTATACCTGTGGCCTCGCCAGGTGAATGCATGTCCTCAAGGCAGGCCAGAATAATTACCATTGACAATACTGACCAATTATATCAGAAATGTTCTAATTTTTCACAACTCCAATAAAATCACTGCTATTTCCCCTGACTAGTTAGCTGGTAGGACAGCAGGCACCAAATCAAGTCATCATTCCACATTTATAGAACTCATTAAAACACTCAAGTATCAAGTGAATATCAAGATGTGCATTCATTCCCACTGAGTTGAGCACACATGCCGATAAACATAGACATTAGTCGTGAAAGCAGAGCCCTCTGCACTCTCTAATTTCAGTACCTTTTTTATCACCTGCCCTGTAGCTACATGTGACTCCCACATTTATGATTATCAGTCACAGAGCCCTGCTGATTTCACATCCTCACTGAATGATCAACAACACTTCCACAAGTTACCTCACAGTGCCTTCCAGCCCTGTTAAAACAAACAGCAGAAACACCTCCACAGGAAGAGGCTGCTCCCCTACCTGTGTGAGCTGTGAATGGCGGTGCAGTTCCAAACTAAGCTGGGAAAAGCCCTGCAGAGGAGCCCCCGGGATGCGACATGAAGATACAGCAATAGTTAGGGAGTTGGTTTTGGCTACTGTTCCTGCTCCTCCTCCCTCTCCTGAATAGCTGGCTGTCTGGCCGGAGTGCTGCTGCTGTGGCTGGCTGCTCGGTGGCTCGCACCAGTCTAAAGGCTGCCCCCGCTATGTGCGCTCATGTGGGAGGTCTATCACAACAGCCTGTGTGATGGTGTGTGTGAGAGGTGGGGGCTAAGGGGCCACTGAATTCCACAGTATGGGGTTTGATAGAATGACATCAATCCCATTAGGTCAGACTCTTTTATAAACACCTACTTCCTTGACACATGGCTTGTTATGCTAAAAAAAAATAAAAAAGACAAAACAATGGCACTTGTCCATCTTTTATGCTACACTTTAAAAGAATAAACATGCCGAAGGACATATTTAAGCATCCACCAAGATTCACATACACACAGCCCAGTGGTGTCAAAAACATCCATGTAATGGAAAAAGGTACATCATCCAGCAACGGTCATTTAACAAGCCCTTTCCAAGCTAAAAAGAAGAAGAAACTCCACTCTGCTGCAGGCAGATGGAAAAAACAGAATATTAGGTCAAAAATAGAACTACTTCTGATGTGGTTTGGTTATTTACCTGACATTGCAAATCGAAAAAATATTTTAAATGATGAGTTGACATACAAGAAACAAGCTTTTTCCAAACAATATGAAAGAGCTGCAGTCTTCAGTGCACTTCCTATCACCTAAACATTGGCACACATTAGCACACAGGACACTTGAATTTTACCCACCACAATCCAGAACAAATGACAACAACCACATACGTCATTTGCGAACCCTCCAGTAACACCCAAATTAACTCAAATTTTTTATTACAAATAAAAAAAAGTCTGGTTAGTCACCCATCTTAATCTAGCTCACGTCTTCACTTTAGACACTAAGTGACTGATTGTCACTTACACTACAGGAAATCTAATCTGTCACTTTACACTCTTGTTTTTAGGCCTGGCTGCCTATTTGTGTCGAGGCTGCTTCTGTGTGTGGTGCTACGTCTGCTGCTGTTTTTTTCATTTGGTTGAAACGAAAACCGCATAAGTTTCTACAAATAACCTTTGATAGGGTTCCTTCGATGTGATAAGACAAGGCATGTGTATGTGTGAAGGTCTGCATCATGTGTGTCTGTTTTTAAGTGCTTTTTTTTTACACTCCTAGGAAGTAGATACTTTTTTCATGGTCCAAAGCACATTAAGACTTTTTCTTTTCTCCTTTTTTGCAAACTCAAGCAGGAAAGAGAGAACCATGTCTGACTAGTCTGAGATTGGTTCGAAAGGGGGGGGAAAAGCAGCAGACAGATAAACAGAATGTTAAACATCATGATCGGGAGATATAACCTGAGGTGTTCGAACCCGAGACAGCCACAAATGAATGTATTGCAGATGCACAACAATGTGGATAAATATAGCTCTACAGAAAAAGTTAGAGAAAGAAGGTGCTGCCAGATATTTTGAGGTTCTGCAAGCCAGATGGTGCAACTGTGTGACCTCTTAATCTCTGAACTTTGAGCTCTGACTCATCCAGTAATAGATCCCCCAATACAGCGAAAATAGCATGTTTCCCCTCTTGCATACATAGACAAACATAAATACGTACTGGTCTTGTTTGTGTCTGTATTTGTGTGTGTGGTGGTGTACCACTTCTTCGGGCCACAAGTGTGGCATTAATAAAAAGCAATGACGGAACACTTTCTGAGAACATCCCCATAGACCTCAATGCTACAAACACTAGGAGCAGGACGAAAATAGTTCTATAAGTACATTTAAAACACTCAAGAGAATAAACAGTGAGTAGCTGTGGTGCAACAATATGGAAGTGTAGACTGGTGCCTTATTTGATGAAAGTTAATGGCTTAACTATTGATTTGGCGACAGAGCATGCCTTTACTGTAAGTCAGGGCTCAAGGACATCTATTAAAGTTATGCTGTGGTTTTGTCAATGATTACAAAAGAGGCTATTACATGTGCCGAGCTGGATGAATTTGACTTGGGAAGACTAATCGAAAAGAGTCAGCAGAGTATTAATGAAGTTGACCGGACAGATGAAGCAATACAGTGTCTTCATCGTACTCGGCGTATGAAAGTACATTAATGTATGTATAAGTAAAGCTGAGCCAGCGCCATCACTCATGGACCCAAAACTGCAAGTACAAGAACTCGTCCCAGCTTAATGAGCACTTTCCCTGCCACTCATGAAATATGCATCAGAGTTTCCTGTGTGTGTGCCCAACTCAAAGGACGAGGTAATGGAGGGTGGTCTATAAGAGGCAGGAAAATTATATTGATTACCAACGAGTATGTCAACACTGCCCTGGCTGTAGCATTATCTGTATACCAAAAAACAAAGCAAACAACAAAAAATTCCATTTAAAACGGCATCGAATAACACCGCTCATCTATAGATATATATATATTCAAATATAGATAGACAGATATTTCGTTAGCTTGGTATGGTCTGAGAAAACTAAAAAGCCATATGCCTTTGCATGAAGCCTTCATAGTTTAAGCAGATCCTTTTCAAAGCGACTCTTGTCAGCTCTCGTTCTAATCAACATCCCCATAAATGCTCAAAACGCAAACTGGTTCAGCTGTACGACTACAATTCTACAGCTACTTTAACTGTCATGGATCTTTGGAATACCCTCAGGCAACAAAGGCTGAATCATTTTCCACTGTCCCCGATGGCTGCAGTTCCTACGTACTTTTTGAAATGAGAGAGAAAGCAGACCAGTTGAATAAAAAGCACTTAAAAAATGTATAAATGTGTAACTGAAGAGTTTCTTTGGTCTTTATGTGGCAATGATTGTGCTCCATACACGGCAAGAATCAGTGGTAGTAAGAGGAAGTAGCTGTGTAACCTTTTCTTAGTATAATTATGGGAACGTACAGTGTACTGACCAGTATAACACATCTTTTTTGAGTTTGTGAAGACAAGAGTACATTGTTATGACAAAAAACAGGAAATGTTAGTGGACGATAAGTATTCTCCTTAGAAATAGGATAATAACAAGAGAGGAAAAGCCAATTTCCCAGTGGAACCATAATGAGTTCAAGCAAAGACTTAAGTCTCTGTCTTCTTTTAAAGTTGATCTCTCAAGTCTTTTCACCTCTGAGCTCAGACAGGCTCTATTCACTAAGCTAAGTGACCCACATAGACAGATGACCCGAGCCAGAAGCATAATAAAAAAGACAGTGGCACGTAATACATTTTGTCAAACTCTTAGTGTCACTGTGCTCTTTTTCTCCCTCCTTTTTGAGTTGTCATCAAAGTGTTGGAAAGACCAATTTAAAACAAAAATTATCTGAATTAGCAACAGGCAATCAACACTAGTTAGAAAGGTGTGAGCAAACATTTGGCTCTGTCATTGTCTGACATACTGTCTGACCATTAGACTAAGGCTTGCAAAGTGAACTAGTATTTGTTGACCAAGATGAAGGGGCTTCCTAATGTCCTTCTGTGGTGCAATGACCTCTATTGTGGATAAAAGATGGATAAAGATGAGCTTTTGTGAGAAAGTCTTGCAGAAAGTGGTCATGATTAATTTAATCCTGGCTCTTCTTTGGCACTGTTAGCTAGATCAGCTGTATAAAGATGGTTCTGGAAAAATAAGTACAGAGAGAGAAAGGGAGGGGGGAGCTGGCCAACAGCTGGAGTAAAGCTGTATCCATAAGGAGGTAACAGAGCACTCATTCATTCCCACACATCATGGACAGCAGATAACCAGCACTGTGAAATTTCTACAATATTACTCACACTATTAGGAAAAACTATAAAATACTGCACAAACTTTCTTGCATGGCATTCCATTTAGAAGTTTAGTACAGAAAAAACATTCCAGAATGCTTCCAAAAGGATTCCCTATCAAGGATGTAATATCCTGTGTCCCCCATCAGAACCCCTCTGCCCTGTCCCTGTGCCCCTACAAGTCTGATCCAAAAAGGGACACCCCATAACACAGGGCACTTGTTCTCTCTTTGTGTCCGTTGCAGTCTTAACTGGAAGGCCTTTATTTCTATCTTGGCTGTTATGCAATCTGAGCTGTGCAAAGTTTGGAGTCAAAGCAGCCTAATCTGCCCAAAGCCTTGGACCAGACTGACGGATTGATGGCACTGAAGCCTGTTGCCAACACAAAGGGCTAGACATTTCACCTCTGCATCCTCTTGGAGAAACGCCACAGCCTGACAAATGTGTGTATTTCAGTAAGAGTGCATCTTTATGGAAGAAGTTGCTTTTTTTTTATACGAGGGGGGTGGTTTTCAGAGGACCTGAGGACTGCAGACTGCAAGAATGTTTGGGACAGCTGATATTCAAAAAAAGGCAATTAAAATGTTGAATGGTGTTTCTCCAGTTTTTTTAGGGATATATCAAGAAAAGTCAGATCAATTCTAAATATCAGATTAGTATAACAAGTCAAGCATCAATAAATTGAATTTTTAATCAAAGTTCATGGCCAGCAAATCATGGTATTACTTTCAGAATAATGTTTTCTGAGGTGAGAGCAGCTGAAAACAAAAAATTGACTGTGATTCTCTATTCTCTGAAATATCCACAGAATACTAGGAGTGGGCGAAAAAAATCGATTTTTTTAATGGGATGATTTTAAAAATCAATTTTTCTCCCCTGAATCGATTTTTTTTTTTACCCTTGTCCTGTCCAGCATTATGGCAGCAGAATTGTAATCTGAATACCGTTTATGCTAAACACATTTGCTATGCCAAGGGAAGCTTTATCGATTATATTACATCATATCCGTGTCCAGATAAACTTCATCAATTCATCTCATTAAGTTATGTAAAAACTAGCCCACATTTGTGCTGTGTGGACATTTAAATTCATTTTGTAACTGTAAACTTTAAAAAATGCCTCTTTTTGTCTCAGTTGAAATAAATGTCAGTTGCTGGACTGACTGACACAGACTGATGTGCATTGTTTATGGGAACGACAGTCATTCTAGAAGTGTATGATTCAACTTGTTAGTTTTTTTAAGGAGGAAGAAAATTGCAATTACTGATTATATCGAATCGCAATACTTGGAGAATCGCAATCATCAAGAATCGTGATACAAATCGAATCGGTACCTTAGAATCGTGAAACAATCGAATCGTGACCAAAGCATATCGTCCCACCCCTACAGAATACACAAAACAGATTATCCGTATGCATGTAATGGCTACATTCCACTTTCTGTGGTAATTTTGTGTTCACAAATGTGACCAACACATCCAAATCTCAGTCAGCCCAGACCCAAACATAGTTTCAACAGCAATGTTATTCTCTCTTCACCAGGATTATGCAACTCCCTCCTTAACCCAGCCCACTCCTCTATGAGGCTCAGAATTATAAATTCGGCTTAGTTTCACTCTTTTAAACCCAACTGTCTTGCCACAAAAATTCAGCGACAAATTGTCCATGCCTGACTTCCGATTTAGGTAGGAATGGTCAGCTTACAACCTTGGATAACACAGTAACACTTGAAGAGTGAAGTCAAGGACATATTTTGTTTCTAGAACTTGCTACAGTGCTCAGAGTCTTTTAAGTTCAAAACACACACCAAGTCCCTTCATATAGATTTCAAAGAGTTATAAGCTGTTTTTTCCCATCATAAAATAATTGTTAAGATCTGAAAACATTGTTACAATGAAACCAACAACATCAACACTTTTAAAGTCTGATGGATGTTTAAAACTGTTTGATTAAACTGTGTTGTATGTCTGACCTGTTTTGATCCTGCTTGACAGTCTGAACTATGCTGTCCTTCTAGACTATTTTTATCATTGTCATCATTTTCCAAGATCAGTTTGGTGCTATTTCCAACATGAATGATGGCCAAACTGCATAAATGGCAACAAGTTGTAATAAACCTGAATCATCCTTAAAGTCAGCAAAAAGCAGACAACGATCTATCAGCAGTAGATGAAAGCATTTGTAAAATATCAAAGCTAAAAAAAAATCACTTTCCCTGTGAGCTTGGTTGAAGCAGTGAGACATATCAACAAATAAAACACAATGCGGCCAAGTTTGTGGAGAATAGACAACTTCATGTCAATAAGTAATTAAGCACATTTCCACAAGAAAGATGAAGTGTCTGCGTAACTGTAAATATGCACATCTACATGGCCGAGCATGCTACTCACATGGTGTGAGAAACGTCAGCTGGGACGTTTCTGACAGCTTTTCTCTCCCGCTTTAAATAAAGAACAAATTGGGTGCACATTCACGGCAGAGCTCTCCAACAGCAATCGAAGCTGGAACGAAGGTATCCGCGGGACTGTGCCGAACGGAAACCGAGGAAACGCTGAACAAGAGTTCAGCATGTAACACCCTGAAAGTTTCTGTCTGTGCCGAGCAGCAGCGTGCACAGACCCACACTGACATTCTCTGTCACTCCTCTTGTGAATGTGTGCACAAAAGAGCTTCACAGAGAAGCAGAGGAGTGTGCCTTTAACTCCTGCAACTCCTTGGAGGACACGGAGAGCGAGAAGAGAGAAAAACACTGAAAAGCTTAGACCAAATCATACATGTGCCTTGTTTAGAAGTTTTTCAACCTTGAAATCCTTTCTGTTTTGTTTCATTTAATAATAAAGACTTAAAAAAAATGTATTTAGCAAGACAAGTTTTAGGGGTTGAATGCAAAAACCTTTCATTCTCAGTTTGATCTCTCGTGAAATTTTTCTTTTTTGGTCTCAGACAGTTTTTCCTCTTTAGATGCCTCTCTATGTTTGTTTTTTTTCTCACTGCTCATCTGTCTCCTCTCTATCAAAGTTCAACAGAAGCGCATTTGGGATTGGGCTGCTGAGTTAATCACAGGGACTGAATAGTAAACAAAAACGCAAAAGCCTGTCACACTACAAGTGACTATCCACTTGCAAAAATACGATTCACTTTTCACTGTTAATCTGAGCCATGACTAGCATCGGCCCCCTGAAAAAGTGATCCATCTATCCACGTTATACTTGTCACTTATTTGAGACCGAGTTATGGCGGGAGTCAGATTAAGCAGAGACGTGTAAATCTACAGTTTTGCTTTATGGCCTTTTTGAACAAACCGGATGCTGGTTCACATAATAACATTAGAAATATACAGTATGAGGCTCGCTGTGGAGAGAAGTGCAGCAGGAAACTGTGTGAGAAGCAGCTGGTTAAAATGGATTAAACATTAGCAATCAGTAATCTGAGCAAAACGTCAAAGATGTTAGCTTTCTTTTCTCTGAAAAGTGTGAGTAAAAGTTATTGTGGTTTCAGTCCAAGCATGCTGCATGTGTGTTGAGATGTTTTGGAAATTGCTGCAAGGTGCAAGCATGACAAAAATCCCTATGTTTAAACAGACTGACAACAGCTGAAGCATTTTTTTTTTTTCTAATGGAATAAACACAGTAAAAGTCAACATCAATATTTGTGAACTAACAACCACATAGATGCCACTTACCCAATGTTGATCCCAGCAAAACATTTGCCTATAATTAAGCTGTTTGCAGTTCCTTGATAAGCAAAGAACTGATTCAAGTAGCTTTGCGCTTTCCTCAGAAAACTAAACCATCCTGACTAACTGCAAACCCATCAACAACAACACTTTTTGTCTCTGACACTTCTGAAGTTATTCATTTTCTCTCTCAGCTCCAATACCACTCTGTCAGAGGAACTATTTCCTTTTTCAGCGCCAAATGGCAGCAGAAAACCTTCAGTGCACGGGAAACTTTTTCTCTCCTGTTTCTGGAATTTATTTTAAGTCCTGATGGGCTAAATGTTATGTTTTTGATAATGTGTTTTTCATGTGTTATTGAAGGCTGCTTTGAATCATCAGAGCGACACCTGCCACCCTTAGACATTAGAGGAACCAGTCATTGACAACTTCAGGTATGGGGCTTTCCAGCTAATTTGAATGCATTGTGAACTGATTCAACCAAAAGCTAGCTTAAACTATGAGGAAAAGTTAGCCCGTGGGGCTAGCGGCTGCTCAGCCTGGGCACCACAGAGTGCCCAATGTGAGAAGCACATGCTCAGAATGGGAGTTGTGCAGGAGCCATAGCAAACTAGTCCTCCCCTGTTGCTTACCCTGCAAAGATATAAAAATTGTACATGCCTTGTAATACTACAATTTCCATTGGTTTTCTGATGCTGCTATGTTCTTGAATATGCCAACATTATGTTTTTGTAAATAAAAAGTTGATCGAATATAAGTTTTTGGAAATGACACTCAACCAAGGTGAGGAAAAGCCGAGAAATGGAAAAATACTCCAGCTTTCTATTTTACATTGATGGTGAAATCATATTTTTTTTTTTTTATCGAGTTTATTATGTCTAAGTTATACTGACCCTAGTTAATGTGCTTGTGTTTGCGCATGTGCCACTCAAACAAGGTAATGACAGGGCTCTTAACCACTGGGATTGGGGTGGATGAAGCAAGCAGGCTAGCTCCTAGCTGAAGGAAGTCAGCCCAAGCTGATCTAGCAGTTACTAGCCTCGGTTCGTGGGGGGAGAAATGGTCAAGACCAGATTAGCATATTTGTAGATTTCCATTTACTAAATGAGAAAAAAAGGTGTTAGCTAATGTTCTCCCCGTGTATGCCTGATGGGTCTTCTCTGGATACTCTGGCTTCCTCCTACCATCTCAAAACATGTTAGGCTAATTGGTAAATTGTCCCTTGGAGTGAGTGTGGTTGTGTGTCTACTTTGTCTCTGTGTGGCCCTGTGATGGACTGGCAACCTGTCCAGGGTGTACCCTGCCTCTCACCGCTGAGCTAGATTGAGCGGGAATAGAAAATGGATGGATGGATGCCTTTTCAAAGCCTTGACAGGATATTTCTAAATGCGAAGAACCTCAAAAAGTACAATTAGACAACTTTTTAGGGGAATAATAACTGCTGGAGTGGGACTTAAAATGTTTTTTATTAAAGTAATTTTCATGCTGAGGGCATCAAATAAAAAGTGGGTATCACTCTGGTCGCAGCACAAAAGGCTTTTAAGCAACAAGTCTGAAAGTGTATCAACCACTTCAAACCTCGCGAAGGTAAAAAAAAGACTGCGATTGTGGGAGTGATGTTTACTGTGTTGTGTCTGTGTGTGTGTGTGTGTGTGTGCGTGTGTGTGTGTGTGATCTCTCAAGTCTAATTCAGATTTGACCCCAGTATCATCATCAGAAGATGGACAGCAAGATAAGACAGGACTTTGATCACTTATACACACACTCTTACAAACACGTGCACACTCACGCGTGTTCACCTTCACTGAAACAGAATGAGAGGAGACTTACACCTGTTCTATTTTAGCAGGGCCTATTTCAAGCTGCCTCCAAGTGAGGGGTAGACACTTTATGGGCAGTGATAGAGGGAAGCCAAGTAACCTCTGACCTTTGACTATCTGGGAGCCTAATAAAAAACATACAGGGGGGAGTCAGGGACATCAAAAAGTCAGCAAACATCCATGTTTGAAAAGGCTCGTACTTTATTTTAAGAAATTGTCCCTTAAATCACAGACACCCATCACTATTTCAATCACACTAAATACTCTTTTAAATGCTGTAACTTGCTGAAATTTGATCATTTAGCTCCAGAAAAGACTGTTCTGATGATAAAGTTACAGTTTGTACTTGAAATTGAAATCTTGTATGCCTTTTACCTTGTTATCATTACATAAAACATAAACACTAACAAAAGCTGGTAGTCCTTTATGTCCCAGACAAAAGTAAGCCGATCCCAATGACAAGGGAAAAAACAATCTGACCCCCTAACAAGAGCAGAAGTTTGTAGGCAAATGAAATAGCTCCCTGTTACTGCTGAGGGCGTAGTATTGCTTCCTTTTTTGGGTGGTGCAGAAAGCAGCACTTTGGTCATAGAGTGGCCACTGCTTCCTCAAAAAGAAGCCTCCGAATATGCCTGTGGCTGAACCCAAGAATGTCTCGCACTGTGCGCTGGAAAGCAAGAGTCAAGTCTCATGGGGCTTTTGGCTTCTCTGATGTGATAACTTCACCACAAATGAATTCAGCTGTACCACTGCCTCTCCTCCCTTTTAAAATACCATTCACATTTAGAGTAGTGTGAAAACAAAGCAATGGCAGATTTAGGGTTATTTTGAGGCTACTTTCATTTATAGTATAAATAAAAGTCTATAGAAAGTTGTCATCTGAAGCATGCTTAACGTAGCAAAACAACACAGTATAATCAGAATATATTAGCGTGTCCATCTATACACAAGTTGAACCTTCATTAAACCTCACAACTGCCGTGTGAAGTTAAATGAGACTTCAATTTGACCCCATCATGTGATAGTTTTAGAGAGTTTAAATTGTGAAAAAAAAGGGTCTTTAAACTCCATTAGGGCAGGATCTGAATCTGTATCACGCAGAAAAACAAGAGAAACCTTGTTTTAGAGGTCAGTATGTGTACATGTTGTTTGTTCTAGGGTGAAACAGAGTGAGACACAGACGAAAACAAGGTCCAAACTGCCCCTCAGACACATTAAAATGCATTTCCACAGTCACATGTAGTTTACACAACATGTTGACCTCAACAGTATGAACCCAAAATGAGAGATATCTAAGGCCGAGCAGTAAATATTCAGCACACCTGGGATGCAGGAGGAATTTGCAAATGAATCTGTCTAAAATAGCATCCAATCCTGCAGGTAGAGCATATTTTCAAATTTCAACTCAGTTGGTAGAACTCTGCTGTTGTATGCATGCCTGCACAGCTCTACCCAAAGGATCATCTATAAACCCAGTGTCCTCACCATCTGCGGCATCTTCGCAGTTTTTATTGAAGTTTTCGTAGGAGTCCCAGCGAATCAGGGAATCTTGTGTATTGTAGTCGACCGAGACGCTCGGTCCGTTCTCCAGGTGGTCCATACCTTGACCAGAAGTACAAAAAGACAGAGCAGAAAACGTGAATCTCTCTAAATCAAAAACTTGAAAACACAATGTTCAAGTTCAAACAGAAATGCCTGTGATCTTTTATTAAAAATAGCGCAAATCGGGATTTCTTTCTTTCACTAATTTAAAACCAAAAGTGGCCTAAATTAGGCATGGAGGTTAACTGTGGGACGAATGCTCAGCATATTGATACTTACCATGTATTTTCTCTGGTCCAAAAGAGAAAATAAACTCCACTTTTCCATATTCTGGAAATCTGTCGTCTGCATAAAGGAAAGGAGGAAAAACTGAGTTTTCTCTTTACAGCAAAGACGATAACACAGTGATAATAATTTCCTATTATCAATCATTTCTGGGTCGTTAGCTGCAATTACATGTAACAAATATCTAAATTGGATACATCCACTGAATACAGCAGTGACTGTTTAAGTTTAGTTTTTACTCATTAACAAGCATCTAAAAAAGCTGACTGTTTTAGTACATAATGTAAATAAAAGGGAAGCGGTTTTACCCTTAATTTCTTACCTTTGAATGTCTCATCGAGCTCATCTTTCCCAAAAACAATCCCCAAGTCATGAACCGCGCAGGTGTGAAACTGCACCCGGAATATCACATCTCTGCATGGACTGCGGTAGCGTTTGTGGTAACATTTGAGCTGTTGGATGAATGACATGAGATGAGATTTATCAAGCAGTGCCAACTTGGAATGAAAACAGATATATGTCCCTGGTAAAATGTGGCCTCTCTATAAGTGCTGCTATCTAAGCTTGTCTCCTAACAAAACAGCTTTAAGAGTGATACTAAAACCACACACAGGACAGGAAAGTCTGCTCCCTCCCTCATACTCTTCTGATGGGTAGCAAAAAAAAACTTGTTTTGGTTTCATCTCCCATTTACAGATGCTGGAATAACTTTATGGAGACCAAAGATCAACTAGTTGCCCACAAACTAAGGCTGTGAATAATAGCAGAAAAAAAAAACTGGAAAAAAAATCCTACTGTTCCAATAGCAGGGAACATTTTCAAGCTTTTTAGAGTTATTTTTGACATTCAGAGCAGTCATTAGAAGAAGTAATCACGCCTTTCAAAGACTCAAAGATTTTGAAAGTATGTACAAGGTTTCACAGTTCAATGTATGTCCCAAAATGAACCATGATATGAAGTACAAGGAACTCTCTGGAGGCCTCTGCAATGACATTGTGATGAAACAAGGATCAAGGTAGGGGTATAAAACCACAGCTAATGTTTTATGTGTTTCCAGGAGAAAAGTGCCTTCAGTAACAGGAATGTGAAACCACAAAAATCTTTTCTTGAGTTTGTCATCCTTCCAAACTGACCAAAGCAAAGAGTACCTCCCTGGTCAAAGAGGTAACCTAATGGAAGTGCTCTTCAAGTAGCAAAGAGTGGCTGCTAAGAGGATGGCCATCTCTGGAGTGCATCTCCAACAGTCAGGCCATTGGTAGGGCTACCAGTCAAAACAAGTTTGAACAACAGGCCAAAGGCAGCCTGCATTGAGATTGTCAAATAGCAAACAGAGTAACAAGATGACTCACCAGATGAGTCATAATTTATAGCAATTTGGTCAGAAATCCAAACATTACAAGACAATGCACTGCTCTTCAGCATGAAAAGCCATCCCTACCCATGGTGGCAGCAGCACCATACTATGGGGGTGCAAGGCAAGGCAAGGGTGCAAGGGCTGAAAGAAAAGGATGATTGCAGACTAATCTCTTCCAGACTGCAGCAATCTAAAATTGGAGCAATGATTTACCTTCAGGCATTAAAATGAACCCGGACATACAGCTGAGAAAATACTGCAGTGGCTTCAGAACAAGTCTTTTGGGTTACTCGGCACAGTACCACAGAACATCTATAGGGAGACCTGAAGACAACAATTTACAGACATTCACCATACCCTCTGCAAAAGCTTGAGAGGATGTGCCAGAGAAGTCTGTAGAGATTATCCAAGAAGACTCCAAGCTGTAGTCGATGCTAAAGGTTTTCTTTAAAAAAGTACTCAATTATGAGGCTGTATACTAGCTGTATCCACCACTGTCCACTCTTTCTGCTAAGTAAGCTAGCTGCTGTGGCTTCAAGTTAACAATACAAACATAACTGTGGTATAAATCTTCACACTTTACTCTGACCAAAAAAGTCAAACCATTCTCTCAAAACAATTAATTATTTTGTTGAGCTTCCTTACTTGGTATGGTTTAACTTTAGTGGGACAATATGGAAAAAGTCCAGGCCCATGGAAAACTTGAAACCAATCCTAGAATAAACAACTAATTGGCAAAGAGGGAAGAAACCAGTTGTGATCTTTAGAACTTCCCATCTATTTAAATATTTTCCTCTGTAATTAACTTGTTTTTGCATGGAAACGATCACCAAATAGTAAAAACTAGAAGTAGTGTAATCCACAACTCATCAAGAGTTTAAAATGCAAGACACAACCTAATATTTCTCCCACATGGCTATTTGGCCACTGTTCACAGTGTCCCTGTCTTAATAATAAGAAGCATTAGCAAACAACTGCTACATCAGATGACGCATTCTGCTGAAGCCATTAGACTGTCTTAAATAAAGAATGAGATATGAGCTTGGCTCTGAGGGGCAAAAACAAAAAGTTCTTAAGCTAATATACTTCTAAAAGCTGAAATTAAGAGCTGTGGGGACATCTCAAGGATAACATTCTTTGCCCAAATAACAGCGGCGGCAGAAACTTTGATGATAAGCGGAGTCCATCTATATCCAAATATAAACTGGAGGTTCTCCCAATTGGTACTTCATTGAATTTAATTGAAATGGAAGCATTTTATATAAATAGCCCACATGTGAAAACATCCCCCAGAAAGGATTTGACACATAATTTACTTTTAAATGATCAAATCAAGTTTTAGTATGTTGTGTGTCCTCAACTGCTGCTGGACAGGAATTACACTGCCACTTTTCCATAACAATTTCCAGAAACACTGTGTGCTAATGAGGGTCTATAAACAGAGATATAGGGCCCACTCCAACTGACTTTCCCAGGTTTTAGCCCTGTTTCTTCTGTGAGTAGCAACCATAAACTGCTACAGTGCATACAGTACATGCACCTAAAGTCCAACTGGAAAAAAGTGAGAGCATCCTCTGTGTGTTTCTCCAATTGTTGTCTCTGTGGTGCACTGGTGCACTGTACTAGTCATGTAATACCTGTTAATTTGTCTTTTTTTCCCAACTGTAACTTTTTATGGCAAGTAAGACGATAAACGCTGTTTATTGGCTTCACACTTGCAAGTTCATTCAGTGAAAAGAGAAAAACAAAATGCAGAGCTCACACATTTCAAGTGTTTCATGCCCGATTCTTTCATTGGAAGCCCAAGAACAAGCCAGAGTTCACAGACAACGTATTTATTTAGGTCACAGGTAAAGTATGGCAGCGCTGGACTCGGAGTGACAGAGCTCTCACAGGAAATCCGTCAGCCCAGATATCCGGAAATAGTTCATATTTATCTTCTTCACATTTATCTCACAGAGGTTGGACTTACACGCGACCGAGTATGATTGGACAGTAGTTATTGGTGACATGAACAGGCCAACCACTATCCACGTCATGTTTCTGGGATGTGATAAACAACGCGTGTGAGTGTTGTTTTTAGGCGTGTATCTAATGTAACAGACCTATCTGACAAGATAGAGAAGGAGCTTCATCTGTCCCAGTTATGCTATCTTAAAGTCTTGGACCATACATTGTGTAGTATGAGCAGAGTGGACAAGTACAATATAGGAGCATAGATTGTTTAGAAAAGTACAGAATGTGAATACATAATGTCTCAGAACAAAGCCAATGATAACACAAGCATCATGCCAGCTGCCAGTAAATGTCCGGGAAGCAGACACCCTTTCCACGTTTAAGACGAGGCTTAAAACTTTCCTTTTTGATAAAGCTTATAGTTAGGGATGGCTCAGGTTATCCTGAAACATCCCATAGTTAAGCTGCTATAGGCTTAGACTGCTGGGGGGCCTCTTATGTTACACCTTTCCTCACTTTGCTCTCTTTTTCCCCCGTTTAATTTCTCAAACGATATTATGTACATGTGACATTATCGTAGTCATTAACTTGTGTTTCCCTGTCTCAACAGGTATCCTTTGAATAGTGTTACAGTGTTTTTTCCCTTCTTTTCTGTCTTCTCAAAACCCAGCTGGAAGAGGCGGATGGCCACCCTTCCTGAGTCTGGTTCTGCCAGAGGTTTCTTCCTTTTAAAAGGGAGTTGTTTCTCTCCACAGTCGCCTCAGGCACGCTCAGGACGGGAGATTGGACTGAAAACAAGTTTCAGCGCAATCTGTTGGTTTCCTTAGCTAGGAAATTGTTTTTGAATTGGCTTTGTATGAATGAATTGGATTATTTTGAAATAATTATGATTACAATGAATTGGACTCCAATTGGCTTGAATTGGATTGTACTATTTAAGTACCTTGAGATGACATTTTGTTGTAATTTGGCACTATAAATAAACTGAATTGAATTGAATCATGTAACAAGAGCCACTGTGATATGTCTGTGCAGTTCTTACCAGGATGTCCCCTTTCAGAAGAAGACCAGGTTCAATGGTGATGCAAATGCTTGTCTGACTGTCACCTTGAACATTACTGCAAAAATAAAACAGCATATTAGATAACAGACCTGTCTTTCTGATTATTGCTGTGGAAACATCATTTCACTGCATTGGTTTTTTTTGGGTTTTTTTTAAGTTGCTTGCAGGGATGTAAGCAAGCACACATGATCAACTAAGAAATTAGTTATTTCTTTAACAGTGGCCATAACAGAGATTAACTACAGAACAGCATGAGTTACATTTGGGTATCAGTGTCTATTCTAACATGACCATCTGGTTTGGAGAGTGGAATCAAAGAGTGGAGAGTGCTAATCAGGAGCATGTGAGAGAGTGGGGAAGGATGTGATTTGGGGGGTTTAGGAGGTTGATGGTCTGGAAGGATATGTGCGTTGATTGTTTCACATCAGTAAGTAGAGTTATGTTTAACACCAGCAGAATTTATTTTTTACAGTTACATTAAACAGATGTATCGTAAAAACGAGAGGAAAAAAAGAGTTTTGCACAGCACTGAGAAATATAAATATTTCTTAGTGCAGCCTCTTAGTTTATATTTAAAGGCATACTAAGCCGAATATTTAAAAAAAATCAATGTGTGGGTGTGAGGACTATAAAATCACAGCTGTCATTTAAAATCGCCCTCTCACACATGCACAAACAAAGACATATACACATTCATCAGAATGTGGACTTTTACATAAAAGGGATCAATAGGTAGCGGTCATCTAGCCCTTCAAACAGAGCCCTGGGGTCCATTTGGATAGCTAAATGGCCATACTCAATGCTTAGTGATCCATAAAAGAAAAGAGGCTCTTTACCTCTGCAAAATGGAAGGAAACTGATAGGAATACTTTAAATATGTGTAAATATGACTAAACTAATTACATTTAGACTGAACTGTACTTTTAAGCATGATCTTAGTGAATTCTGTGTGCTTCCCAAACCAACCTGAGGGCAGTGAACTCATCATCTATCCTCATCTCTAACCTCCCCTCTTGCCAAAATCAACGTCATAGAGGCCATTGTTTCCTGTCTGGCCCTGGGAAACAGCAGGGTCCTTAGGCAGGAAAACCCTGTTGGCGTCCACACAGATGCCTGTCTGCCTGTTTCATTGGCTCTCCAGTCACAAATAACACGAGACATGATTACGGGATCTAAAGTAGAGAAACAAGAGTCTGCAGCTGGGGAGGTAAGCTAAATACAATAATGTGAGCCAGGCTTGGAGTGTAAACTGGCAAGAGGGGTGATCTGTATGTATATTGGGGAGCAGGGGAGTTAAGGGAAAGGCTATAAAGGAAAATCAGGGTTTTTATTATCAAGCCATTACGAGCTTTCTATCCCTGGAATCTTGTAAAAGCATTTGAGCGTGAGTGCATTTTGAGGCTTACTAGATCCCAGATGTGTAGACAGGCTGCATGGCCTGGTAGATTTTGAGAAAGGGGCGACAACCTAAAACATAAAGTGGAGAAAGTTGTTCAGAAAAACAGATGATGTGCTTGAAAATGCTTATTTGTAAATGGATACCTGTGCGTAACACTAACCTCCCTTGGACTCGAAGTTGGGGATGCCATGCATGATGACGTGATGAAGAAACAGGGGTTTGTTGTTGATCTTGATGTGCCCGGACAGCAAGCCGCTGAAGTACTCCACATACCTGAGTAAGCAGAGAAGAGCAGGGGATTACAATTCTGCTTCTGTGCATTCTCTTGGGTCAAATGGTATCATAATATTCTGCGTTTTACAACAAAAAGATGAACAGATAATCCAGTGTTCATCACTCCAAAGCTGTATTGTTTACAATTTGCTGCAATGCAAGTCTTATTAACCCACTGACCACTCCCTGCACAGCACTACAGTGTACCAACACATTTAGCAACTATTGGACCATTTACCGGCTATCAAGACAGATTTTCTTTTAGAATTGGTGAAGAATATCAGTGAGTAAAAAGGAGATCAAATATTAAAATAAATTTTTTTTAGCAGAGACATGACTCAAAATGAATGTTAACGTGGACCAACTTTCTAATGTCTAATATCAAAACAGACTACTTTTCATTTAAGGGCACATACTTCAACCACTAATTTGTAAACATTGTGTTTTATAGTTTGTTCTACTGCTCCTAAGCGGACAGAAAAAAAATCAATTAATGCAGCTTTAAGTTGTTTAAAGGGATAGTTTGCCTTGTTTTGGCGTTGACGAAGGTAGTCCGGCTAGTTGGCTGGGGTTTAAAAAATAAAGCGTTTTGCTTCTCAAAACAATATGCGTTCAAAAGAGTAATACATTTGCATCACAAAATCTTTCTCCAGGAAAAAGTCAGACCTCACAATCGCTTGGCGCTGTTTTCTCTCTCCCTTCGTATCGCTGCGTGCTGTGTAGACCGTGCAGACCGAAGTGCAGACCGAGCAGACCCCTCTTCCGAGCAGTAAACACCGTAAGGCGGATTTCAGACTAGAGCGTGGCGTGGCGGCAGCGAGACGACGGCAGTCTTAACGCCGGTTATCGGGCGGTGTGTTCTACTTGGCTTTTCACACCGGACAGTCCGCGGCCGCGGTAGTTCCGCTCCAGCCCTGTCTGCATTCCCCATTCATTTCAACGGGACACTGCCGGCCGCTGCCATCCAAATTCCGCTCGAGTTCTATTTTCCAAAAGCAGCGCGGGACGGAGGCGTCTCCCGCACCGCTACCGCCCGACTACCGCCGCGTCGGTGTGCAAGGACAGATCTATTTCCATGTATTTTCGCCTCCGCCGGTGAAAATCGCTTCCATTCCGCCACGCTTTCCCGCCCCGGTCTGAAATGGCCCTAAAAGGCGCGGCTGTTGGCAGGCGGCAGCACGCAGTGATACGAAGGGAGAGAAAATAGCGCCAAGCGATTGTGAGGTCTGACTTTTTCCTGGAGAGCGATTTTGTGATGCAAATATATTACTCTTTTGAACGCATATTGTTTTGAGAAGCAAAACGCTTTTTTTTTTTAAACCCAGCCAACTAGCTGCCAACCTTCGTCAACGCCAAAACGAGGCTGGAACTCGGCTCACAATACGCAGTGGGGGTAAGTCAATGTTTATAAACGATATTGCTAGTATGGGATGTCATAGAGCTTCATGTCAAAAGAGGCGAACTATCCCTTTAAGCTGGAAAAAAAGACTTTTCTTTGTGGGAGAGTTCACTGTTGGGTTAAACTATAAACAATATGCGAGGGAAGACTGACCTTTTCTGTGATGGCTGGCCCACAGGAAGCACTTTGTCTTCATAGAATCGCTTCATGGCAAACCTGTCCAGAGCCTGGTCAGCACTGCATTGTAACAGAGGAGTTTGGTGAGAACACAGTTAAATCACAACATCTATACCACTTTTTACTCTAGAAACCGAAGGCTTTACATGCTGCCATGTGAAAAATTAAGTGCACCCTCTTTCATTTCTAAGATTTTACTTTTTAGGATATCATTTTTAAAAAAAAAAAATCAACCCACTCAATTCGTTTGAGCTCTCCAAGCATTTGTTTATTTACAGCTCTCTAAGGATCCCACCACATCATTTCAGTTAGGTGGAGGTCTAGTTTTAGCTGTCAGACAGATGGCCTCACATTTGATTCTAGAATACTTTGGTATACAGATGAGTTCAGGGTGGACCCAATGACTGCAAGGGGTCGTGGTCCTGGAAGTGCAGAAGCAGCCAAAAATCATCAGCCCTCCCCCACCATGCTTTACAGTTGGTACTGTATGAGGTGTTTGTGCATTGTGTCTAGACATCTACACAGTGATTTTGTCTGTCTGTCCAACATTGTTGTAGAAGTCTTTTGGTTTGTTCAGATGCAGCTTTACAAACCTATGCTGTTTTGTCATGTTCTTACTTGCGAGGAGTCATACTTGCTCAAGTCTACTGTAATAAACATTCATATCTAACATTCCAACTGAGGCCTGTAGAGTCGGAAATTTAGCTCATGGGTTAACTTTCACCTTTAGGTGAACTTGCTGGGATGTCCTCTCTTAGGAAGACTGACAACTGTCTTAAATGATTTCTACTTGTTAAATGTCTTTCTTGCTGTAGAATGATGGACTCCAAATTGTTTGGAAAGTGCCCTATAACTCTTCCAATATTGATGGGCAGCAACAATTGGCTTAGGTGGTACCTTTTTATGAACTGGACTCATTTGGATTATTATCCAAATGTTGTTTTTTTAGCTACTTTTTCCACCTGGTGAGGAATTCCATGTCCTGATATGTACAACTGAAACAAAATTTAAATAGAGCATACTTTCTTTTTCATGTAACTATATATCATGCAATTTTAGTAAACTTATGACATACAATATCACAACACCATGAGGGATTTTGCTGCCAATGAAGTTTACTTGATGTCAGCTTCATTTTGGCTTGTGGAATAATGAGATTTAAAAGAAAGTTCTGGAGGGGAGTGAGACTGTGTTTGTGTGCGTGTGTGTTTTTCCCCTCGCTGATCAGTGCTCTTCTAAAAACAACATGGAGTCATGCGCTCTTTGGATTGGTCCTGTAACAGAATATCATTCTGTTTGCTCCTATCTTAAAACAAATCCAATATAAAAAGAAAAGGAACCCACTTATAATCTGAGTCTCATGATACAGTGACTAACAGAGCTAACGCACTGCTTTCAGCTCATCATTAGGATATCATTCACTTTTCTTTGGATTATTCTCAGAATAAAACTGCTGCTCTTGACTCTTACGTTCCACTCCTTGCTTATTTGTAAAACACTAAAGATAAGCAATGTGCAGGACTTGTGCTATTTAAATAAACACATCATCACATCTATGATGAGATGTGGGCTTCAGTCTTGTGACCAACCGTGCTCTCTTATCTCAATTTCCCTCTCTGCTCCTAATCCTCACTGTGACATGCAACCTCTCCAGCTGCAGACGAGATTCTGGACCTACCTGGCAGATATGTTGCTATAATGCATGTAAGCCGCCACCACCACTCCAGTTCTGCCCCGGTTGCCCTGAAAAGACATCAATCAAGCCAGAGTAAGCAAAGCATTTTATCTTCCATCTGAGATAATCAGTCATGCAAAGAGCAGCCTTGTTATGATTTCTATGATGCCGACGTTATTTAAGCCCCAATTTTTTTCTGAGGTTTTGTTTAAAGCAAAATTCATGATCCAAATGTAAACAAATCCCTGGCCTCACTACAGACCTAAAAAACACAGAATTACAGTTTAAGTGTGTTACGGGATTACTCCAGTGATTAATGTTGCCCTTTCATAAAACTGAAAAGTTCATAAGAGACTTAAGATTAAGACTAAGCAAAAGGTCAAATTTAGTGCACAAGAGGACATCCTGACCTTAAATTCACGGTACAGAAAATAAAAGACAGAATCGGAAAAACCGTCATGGTGAAAACTTCCTGCAAATAGGATAATAGTATTACATCATGGTAATATAAAATCACTATATCCGTGGAATTTTGATGATAATGGAACCATGAATGCAGTAAGGTTTATAAGATGGTTGTGAGACTAGCTGTGATATATAGTTTGGATACGAAGGCGCAAACAAAAAGACATGATGTGGAGCTGGAGGTGGTTTCATGTTGGAAGTGACTGGAATGGACAGAACTTGCATATCAAGGGGAGAGCTCAGGCTGATTGGTCTGAAGACATTGTGAGGCAGGCAAGGGTGAGATAGTTCAGAAAATATGCAGAAGAGGGATAGTTGATATACTGGTCAAAGAATGCTGGATATTGAGCTGCCAGGCCGGAAAAAAAGAGGGTAATATACAGAGCACAATCATGGATGGAGTGAAAGAGGACATGCAGGTGGTTGGTGTAACAGGGGAGGATAAAGGGAGCAGCCGGACAACGATGGTGAAGAAGGAGAAGAACAGTAATTTCTTCCCCCTAAGGGTCAGCCATAATGAGAGGGTGAATTCTCTAAACATTAAGGAAAGTAGCTCCAATGCTTCCTTTATTATCTTCTTCAGCATAGGAAACACTGGACCATCCTTTATAAAAAAAAAAAGGAGATTTTTACGGTTGATTATTCTCAGTTGAACGAACTGTCATTCGTGCAAATAAATCTACGAACAAGAAAGTTGATGTGATATTAAAAACAACACAAAATTTTATAGTAAAACAGTCAAACAGTACTCTGTTCATTTGACAACGCCGTGGAGAGTGTGCTCCACATTATAAATATCGCAGTTGATTCAACAGCCCAGTGGAAATGATTTGTTGATGTGTGGGAAACCAACATGGCCTGCTCCCTTAGTGACCACCACAACTTCCAAGCTCTCATCATCAGATGTGTTATTCAACTTGCAGAAAAAACAACAGCAGTTGTTATGGCAGCCGACTTGTTTGTCACCTCCCTGTGGGAGCATGTTGAAATGAGGTATGACCATCAAGGATCCCATGTTTAATTCTTGTGTTGCAAAAAAACAATCAGTAACACAGTGGGGTTGACGTGAAAACGATTAGGTATTACATTTTAGGACAACAGCATTGTAGTTGTATTTGGATAGAGATTTTATGGTTTGTGTCAGGACACTGAGGAGCCAGATGAGTGTGGCTTGCCACAAGAGTTTAATGTGATGCAAGTAAGTTTAGGCAACAACCAGGAAATATTGGTCAACGCAGATTTTATGGCATTGTTAAGGGGGACTGATGACTGTTATGCCTTACTGCCCTAATTTGTGTTTTCCTAACCCTCATCGAGCAGAACCCAACCCAAAGAAGCACATAAAGTCTAACCTTGTTGTGTATCACCACCACGTTGTGGCTGTCCGCACTCAGCCAAGTGTCCATGGCCTTGCAGATGCTGCAGATTTTGTCGAGGGCAGGAGCATGGTGGTCAGGCCAGCCAAAGTCCAGCACCTGAGAGAGAAGGAGAGAGGTTGCTATCGGGATTAGTGGTCCTAAATGATGTATGATAAAATGGGAGAGGAGACATACAAACTTTCAGGTTCACCTTTGGATTGAGCTGGCTTATGTCATAACGCTTCTCACTGAGATTGAAGAGCTAAAGAAAAAGAGGTAGAAACACTATTACGTAACATATACATCAAAGTTGACTATAAGTCTTTAACGTCACTCAGGTTACCCTTATAATAGATTTCAGACCTTGTACGGGTGGCAGGGTTAAATTCATGTTAACTTTTTAAACAATCGTTCCTCAGTTTCCCACAGAACAGGTGAAAAACTGTCTTCCGATTTCAGGCTGGAAGGACAACTGTTGCTGGTAAATATTAATTGCTTTAAGAGCAAGCTAACAAGGGAATTAAAAACATGAATTTTCTTTTTTATTCTTTCAGGCGTAATGTAAAATGTGCCATGAAATAACAAAGCTACAACTACTGCAACAACTTATTAGCTTTGCAGTTGCTACTTGATTTTCCACGAAGGAGGCATAGAAATAAACTGTTAGTTCCACTGTTAAAATGGAATTTAAAATGAATCCTTCCTCATTTACTTTAAACAGTGGGCTATGTTTCGTGTACGCTTGAGAGAAGAGGCTTAACAGGATTATCTTGGGTAAATTAAAAAAAAAGGCTACACAGCCCTTTGACCCAAACTCTGTAACTGTTGCTAGCATCTAGCACTGGTGTTATAACAGCTACCACAACAGGGCTTTTATGATGTAACCACATCTGTAACTCAACACGATAACATGGTTAACTACTTAAGGTTAGTAATTAGGAGGCCGTGCTAATATTAGACTTTCCACATTTTTTTAATGTGAAAATAATTATAGAAGGGCTCGTCATTTTTGTAAGTAAATGCACAAATATAAATGAACAAAATATCTTGCAAATAAGTGTGAGAGACCAGTTTTGTGTAGTTATGGTTGCTAAGCTATGATTAGATAAACACTGTTTAGCAAAGAAGTTGCGTCTCAGCAGTTCAGTCTGGAGAATGTCCCACACTACATTATGTGCTGTGTTGCAGGGAACCCTCTAAAACTACAGCAAATAATTAGTTAATAGCACTATACAGCAGGAGCAATGGGTTCAATTTAGTCAAATATGAGAGTCTGGAATTTTGCAGTCTGTTTTTTGTCTTAAAAAGGAGTGCCAAATGAACAGTTTGACAATGCAGATGATTTTTATTTTTTAAGTATTTTTTGGGGCTTTTTATGCCTTTAATGTTAGGACAGTTTGAGAGAGACAGGAAGCAGGGGGCATAGAGAGGGGAAAGACACGCAGCACAGGGCCGCTCAGTGCGGGAGTCGAACCGGGGCCAGCTGGAGCGAGGACTGTAGCCTCTGTACATGGGGCAGCTGCTTAACCCACTTCGCTGCCGACCACCTCGACGATGCAGATGATTAACAACAATTTTGTTTTTGTGAGTTTGTGGTTTGAACTGGTACACTCGGTTGATGAGAGCAGGTCTGAAAAGGTTGAATTATTTCATTGCACACACCTTAACTGAAACTAATAAGGATAACTATTTTGGAACTGTACCAGGTAGTTGTGGCCATGTTTGGAGAGCAGCATGGAAGCAACCTCCCTCAGGTTGGCAGCATAGCTCTGCTCCTCCACACTGCTGGGGAAAGACACGGAGATGATCCTCTCTGTGATGTAGACCAAGTCCAGCTCGTAGTTCTCCTCCAGGGCCTGCAGCAGACTCGCACTCCTAAACAGAAATCCATAACAAATTGGTGACTGAAGTTGTGCACTAAAAAACCTGATATACACCACAGGACTACAAATGTCAGATGTAACCCGTTTAATACCCCAAACTAATGCAGCACCTGTGAATGCGGCACATATGGTTATATTATTTGTCTGAATATGAGTTTTCAGTTATTTTACCACTTCTACATTGACATGACAATTGAGCCTCCACCTTACACCTTACTATAGGTAGACAGAGTTTTTGTGACTCATTTCAAGTGATGAATGGTCCTGGTGTACCAGCCACAGTTTGTGGACAGTGATTTGGTTAATGTGCCAATTGTGCTACTGTATATATTAAAATTAGTCTTTGTTCAAAAGCACACACATGACTTTATGTTCTCCCCAAATAAAATTCCCCTCACTCACTCCTGATTCTTTCCCATGAAATATTATGGAACAGTCATTTCTTTCATGGAAATCACAAGATGCATCTTAATAAAACAGAATGTCAGGTTAGTGTGTTCTAACATGAGTCATTCCATGCCCAGTCAAAGCATAAAACTATGTGGTTGCGTCATTTTCACACTTGTTCAGAATGTCATTGAGGGTGGCAAATTAAATTTCAGAGACATTCTTCCATCAAGCCTAAAAGGAACAAATATCCTAATATGGAGAGGGCAACACTTCATATGAGTAACAAATCTACAATAACACTCAATCCCAGTAGGTTTCAAGCTTATGTCCACACTATAAGGGTACTCTATAAACATGTGTTATGTTGTGAGACTTTGAGGGGAAGACAGTGATTAATGTGATGAAGACACCAGAGGAATGTGTGGACCTCACAAAAACAACAACTTGTGATAAATTTAATGAGGAAAAGGGATTTTGTAGAATTTGGCTGAGAAGATATTTTACAGAGTCTGGTTTGTCTGTGTCAAATCAGGTCAAAGGGTTGGAATGAACAAGAGCCGGATCCAGACGAAGGAAACCGTAAAGGAACAACCCACTGGGAAAAAAAATGGATTCATTTATCCTTATAATCTGTTCGATTATTTGGTCTCAGGCTCTTTGCTATAAAAGAAAAAATGACAGAGCAGATGATTTTTTTCTAAAAAAAAAAAGCATTCAGACTTCGGTTAAAAAAATACAGAATGTAAAGAAATACCTAAAGCGCCTCGTTGTTTTGACAATTTCTTTTTTGTACAAAGCAGGTCTAGCCATTTCCCAGTATTTCCAATTAATACTCTTAGATGAACGGATAGTGATATCCAGCTCTTGGCAGTGAAAGGGTGATTGCTCCAAAAACATGTCTGCTTTCATTTCAAGATTTCTCTTACTTACTGTTACAAAAGTAACAATCAGTTTTCCATCATTCTGGTGTGAAATATCCCTTTATGGACCTTGGCTCACTTTCAAACTTTTGCCTCCACAGAAATAAGTCAGAGAACTGAGTAACCATGTAGAGTGAGATGAGAAGGCGAGGAGAGTCTGGACCCAGACTGCGGCATATTTCCCACATTTGTCAGCTGTGAGTTGTCCCCGAGGGAACTGCTCATATGTCTGAGAGAGAGGATCACTCCAGCTTTACTGTACCAGTACTGTAACCTGCTCTGTATTGTACATCTGGACACACTCAAAATGTGCTTACTGGAAATAATTCACAATAGAAAGAGGAGAAATTAATATGTTGCACATGTCTCCGGCATGCCAACAAAGATGTCTCAAACTTAAAAGTTTTCAGAAGAATGTTGGTTTATAATATCGCTTTTACTTCCATCTCCTCTCATTCTTTCTAACTGTTCCATCTTTCTTGGTTATTCTTCTTGTCTATTTCCTTTTCTCTTTCTGCACATGGACGTCTTTCACTGCAGTGTGCAGCCAGAGTCTATAAGAGTGTGGTTTGGTCCTCTTCCAGATCCACCAGCATGTGTTGGTCGGCTTAGAGCCAACCAACTTCTCATCAGCTGAAAAGATTAAGTGATTGCTCTCTTTCAGCATATCGCATTTGATGAATGAAGCATTATCTCCACACGCTCAATTTCAGAGCTGCAGTGATCTCATCTGGACAAAGTCAAACTGTGAGCAAGGAATGTTTTATCAGCAAACCCGAGACATTAGGCCGTAAAGAAATCTTGCCAGACATTTCTTACTAATAACAGTCAACTTCAAGGACTTCACCCTCCTCCACTTAAAATACAGTTAAATGCAGTGCTCTAACCAGACCTGTCATACTTTCTAAAGCCTTGTTTCCACTATGCAGTCTGGTACGGGTCGGTTCAGAATGGTACGGTACGGGTCGGGTCGCTTTGGGGTCAGCTTTGCGTTCCCACTGTACAAAGGGGACCCTCAGGGGTGGGCGGAGTGCATGCCAAAGTGTTAATAGCAAATAACAGCAAATAACAAATAACATCCATAATTTGGAACCACCTCCAAGCTTCTTCAGCTTAATGCGACACTGGCTCGCGGTCCGGTTGAAACCACTCTCTGCCATTTTTGCGGCAATCAGCTGGAAAACTTTTTCGTTTCGCACAGCACCATCAAGCTCCCGCTGCACAGCCTCCTCACCAACAACGGAGAGCAGAGCCTGGAACCGGTCCTGTGTGCTCGGTACCCAAAGCAGGAGGGTTACAAAAATGGTAACAGGTTCCATGGGACCGGTACGCTTTTGTGGTAATGGAAACACTGAAATAAGCGAACCGTTCTGAACCGACCTGTACCGGACTGCATAGTTGAAATTAGGCTTTTATGGTGAATAATTCTCTCTTGACCTGTAAGGTGAATCCACAAGATTAACGGCAGAACCTTGATTGATTTGATTGAAGTTTTGTTTTGTAGGGTTTATCGAACAAACAGTTAAAATGTTAACAACTGAAGGATGCGAATCAACAAAAATCTAGAATGTAACCAATGCACTATATATTTCCTGTTTTACCAGACACGGTTAGCTAACAGTTTTTACCAGCCAGTGGATTAGTGGAGACTAGGGATGCACCGATACCACTTTTTTTCAAACCGATACGATACCGATACTTGGATCTGAGTACTTGCCGATACCGAGTACCGATACCGATACTTCTACCCCCAAAAAAATGCAATGAATTGGAAGACAGGTTTCGGTCTCACAAGCTTAACCACACTGTTCCTGATTAGCTCGACATCTCCCCTAGCCGCCAATCTAAAGAAATACAACAAAAATGACAAGCCATTCTCTGATCGCGGTCTTCATGCAAAAAAATTGGTCTCGGTTCATGGTATCGGTTAACTTAAACGAGTACGAGTATATTAGAATAGTATCGGCCCGATACCCAATACCAGTATCGGTGCATCCCTAGTAGAGACCAAAAGCAGAATCAAAAGAAGAGTGAATGCTTAACTCAGATTTGTCAGCTGGCCCGAACAAACTTTTAAAGTTCACAGTCAAAGTGTTGCTCATAGCCTGTTGCTGTACATTCACCACAGGTGCCAAAAAAAAAAGTCTGAAAGTTAATTGTACATTGTTAGCTCTGGTTATTAGTAAATCAAATCAAATCAAATTTATTTATATAGCACATTTCATGTACAAACAGTTCAAAGTGCTTTACATAAAATAAAAGCATTGCAAAGTTAATCCCAAACAAGTCATCTGTAAAAAGCACAATGAACTTCAGTGTCATCTGATTTGTTTACTTCACTGAAAACAGGCTGTGTCTCAATATATTCTTTCAGTGATTGTTTGAGTTGGTCGATGGTGTTGGTTGATGTGGAAATCTTGTTGCTTGTAAGCAGCTGTGGTGAACTATTTGTAAGAATATGATAAGCACTGCAGTGGTACAGCAGTAGTTAACCAATAAAAAGTTAAGATGGTAAAGAAAGTAACTGACAAGAAATACATAAATTAATAAGTGAAATAGACACCCGGAATCTCTGATCCCTTAGACTGCACTACGTCAAGAGCTGATATTTATCAATATCTGATATATTCACCTGGGGAGGGATTACTGTTGGAAAACTGTGTCAATCATTACAATACAGAGTTGCAATTAAAACGTAGCACTTGAACTTTGTGCATAAATTAATCTTTATGTTAACTTTGTCCAGAACTAGCCTTGATTCCTCTGGGCTCTGATGCATCTGGGATGGACCATCACAGAGTGGAAACATGTATTGTGATCAGACCAATCAGTATTCAAGATTTTCCTTTTTTGAAGAAATGGACGCTGTGTGCTCAAGACCAAAAAGAGCACTCAGATGGTTATCAGCGACAGGTCTAATAGCCAGGCTCTGTGATGGCATGGAGTTCTACCAGTGCTCTTGGCAAAGCTCATACACTTCTTTAAGGGGAAACATTAATGATGAAAAGTTCACTGAGATTTTACAGCAACATTGGACTAGCCTACCGGCAGTCCTTACCTGTCCCCACTGGACATTGGCCCTCATTTATCAAGCCGTCGTAGAAAGCATCGTTGATATGAGCGGAGAACTCGTTGTACGCAGAGGCTCAAGTGAGATTTACAGAACATGCGTACCACACCAATCCCATCGTAAGACCGAGCGGCTGTTGATAAATCCGGCGGCTGATATCCATCGTAATTATCCTAATCACGCCTTCTACAAAAGGGGGTTGAGAGGCCGCACCTCTAGAATTTGCGACATGGATAGACGAAAGGCGGCAAAGAAACGCTGTCAACGCTGTCAATGCTGTTGACAGCTGGGACGGCTGTCAACAGCGTTGGCAATGTAAATCGCAGACCGGACGAGTTATGTATTTTCCCCTACTGTGATGGTCAATAAAATGTGATAAACTCCAGATTAAATGAAATCTAAAATTGAACGATGTTTTACTTTTTCTCCAATAAGATCAGGAAGAAGTGGTCCGATATGAAATTTGCCACCAAAGAACGTCGCAGCTCTCCGACGCAGCATGTCACAAACGGGGGGGGAGCTCCGATCCAGGTTTGGATTTGAGTGCCTTGGAGGAGAGGGTGGCTGGCCTGATCGGAGCTACGTCTTTTTTCCTTGAATAACAGAATGCTTACCAAAAGTCAGAATCGCTGAATAAGTTCCTCTCTCCTCCTGAGCGCTCTTGGCTGTGCAGGCTGGTGGTAGGGATCTCTGGGTACAGGGTCCTCTGGATGTACATCTGGAAATGGCACTCCATTTTTTTGGGCAATGCATGGAGAACCCCGCATGCAATAATAATATTGCATACCTTTTCGGGCGTATATAGAAGGGTTCCCCCCGCAGCCGAGAGACAGATCCACCTGCCCTTTAGGAGCCCTAACCTCTCCACAGTGGCACGCGTGCGCGTATGCGTTCGGTGTGAGGGTGCGCGGTTGAATAATGAGCCATCACTCTTCCAATTACGGAGTTGTACTTGTTTAATTTATTTAATTTGCGTTTATGTTTATATTTATGTTGAAGTCAAATAAAACATGGGCCTTCTTTGAAGTGATAAGTCTGTAATTTTAACCTAGAGATTTGTTGCGACTCATGAGGCACGCACTAGTGACGCTGCTGTTTATGTATGCTATTGCAGTCACCGCAAGTCAAAATGGAAAAGTGCGTACACGGCTTCAGACCTGTCGTGGCGATTTCATCTTTTCTGCGCTCACGATGGATTTGATAAATGCCAACCTTTGCGCAGAAAAGAACGTACACACGACCTACGCATGTTTTTCGTCTTACGCAAGTTTGATAAATGAGGGCCATTGTGTGGAGAGTCTTGAAATGAAAAATGTGATAATGACGACTTCCTACTGTTGCACACATTCACCAACAACTGGCATGCTTCATTGCTTGGTATCTTCAGGGGTAGAAGATCTTTTAAGTGTTGTGAAAGTGCTAATGTTTCACCGTCAGCTATACTGACTCTCAAGCGATTTGCACGCGCTGTAAAAATCAGCAATCGACCTGACGCGGCATTGTTTTAATATTTCTGACTGACTCTCTGATTGCAGCAACAGAACTGTCAGTCCAGCTCAACACATGACCTAATGTTGTGTGTGTGTGTGCGTATGTATAAGTTTTAATTACACAACTGACAACATCTGTGACTAATGAAGAATTGAGGTGAAAAGGGTCGGCACCAAATATCTTTTTGTCCAACAAAACAGTGAGAGGTCCAGTTCAACAGAGGGGCATGCTGCTTTGCTTATTCCCTTGGTAAAATCCGCAAATATCGTGTTACACCGAAACTTTTCAATTACAAATTCTTCGAGTCTCGAAGGCTGAATGTGATTGTTTAAAGTTCACATTGATATTTGCTTATCCTCTTTTATTATCCATCTGATTTGGCGATAACACAGGAGATTTGTTCTTTAACTAATTCAACAATGTACAATCCAATAAGACAAATGAAGCCTTTTAAGTGGAAAAAAGTAGTAGAAGAGGAGACAAATACAAGGAGAGGAAAACAAAGTTTAGGAAATTAGAGAGGAATGTGAAACAGAGGAAAGTGGAGACGAAACAAAGGAAAGGATGAGAGGAGACGTAAGAGGAAAGGAGCTACCTTGATGGCCTGCGCCGTGACTCCATGCTCTTCGAGGATTTGGTAGAACCCTGCGAATGACCAAGAAAAACAATGGATCTTTATCAATGCTCTCTGCATGCACAAATCTTTTATTTATCATATCAAAAGTGTACATACAAAAATAGGCTTTTGGTGGTTTCACGGTTCATTCAAGCATAACTTAATCTCACCAATGACTCCAGGGATATGGAATGTGTCTGATTTTTTGTTTAGTAAAGAGCCAGTTCATTAGGGTAACAATCATCACAAAAAAACTCATTGTACAGAGAAACTGGAGTCACAGAAGTTGTCTTGACATGATCCATCTTGACACAGCAGCAGTCAATAAAGCTGAAATGAGCCTGAAGGTGAACTCATGTACGAATCAGTTTCTCTATCCTGAATATGTAATGCATTGCAATAAGAAGTTACAAGTAGTTTGAAATCATCACTTCAAATACAAACACCTTTAGAGTCAAATTTACATTGCAAGGCCCATCTCAGACTGCACATAAAGTTCACCATGAACACTGAGATGAGGCATCTTTTGTCTGATGCTGTGTAATACCACGTCAGGACATGTCCACAAGATGTTTTTATACAGACAAGTTGAGAGGCTCTTATGGAAGAAATGTGGCTGAAGGTACCTCACTGCGTTAGGCTCCACTGCCTCACTTCCCCACTCAGACCAGCTCAAAGAGGAGGGCAGGGGTCAGAGTTCATGTGGACTTGTTAACTCTCCTGTGGTGACTGGGTCACATGAACACAGTAGGGGGAGTGTTATCCATCATCATCCATGATGGATCAGTTTGGCTGGCTAACTACCAGTGTCAAGCACACCAGTGCGCTCCCTCTGACGAGCATCAGCCTGTTCTCATCTCCTAACACCTAGGCCATCTGTGGGTAAATTCTTATTTTCAACAATTAACCAATTTGCAGCTGAATTAAACTTGTATTTTAAGAATAATAATGAGTGTTGAGTCAGAACTGGGAGAAAGAATGCAAATATGGTAGATGCAAACATAAACAACAGAAAATGTTACAGATGGGACAAGGAAGCTCATGTATCACCCAAGACTATGTCACCCCACTGCAACCAAGAGGCCCAAGCAGCAGGAAAATCTCTCAAACTATTACCAGTCAGGAAAGTGATCAACTGGCCAAAATGAACTGAAGTGAGGTCACTCAGATCAAAAAGGGTGATAGAATCCGGAGACTTTCTTCAAATTTAAGATAAACACAAACTATACCTACCAGAAACAAAACAGTAAGATATGACCACTGAACACATTACTGAAACTGAAGAAATATAGCAAAGGAACTGAATCATATGAAGACTAAACAGACTGCCACTGCAAAGGCTGGAGAAATGAGGCATAGCTTAGTCAGATATTCACATGTCTACTCAACTACTACTGACAACAGCAGAACAACTCAATTCTAAATGGTTTAAGAGGATTTGCCCAAATATACATGCACTTGATTATTGGGCTCTCAAAGACATAGTCGGACTGAACACAAAAAGTAGCAACATGAGAGTGACAAAACATGGTGCCCAACAACTACAAACCAGATTACTCACAAAGTGCCCAGATAGCAGTGGACTCCGGGGCAGATCCGTTCCTGAGTCTACCTTAAATCCGGAACGGATCCGTTCCGGAGTCCGTTTGCTATCTGGGTGACTACTCAAACCAAAAGCAGCAACTAATACTCCAAACCAAACGTCAACTGTGGTCACCACAACAGAAACGTTCTGATAAAATTTAAAGTTATGAATAAATCTGCAATGAAGCAAAGACTCAAGAGATCACACAGAAAAAAAAAGACAGAACACACGATCACAAGTATACCTCACTTTCATACAACGTTACCGTCCACTTAACAACATCAACAAGTTACCCACAAACAGTGTGCCAACTTCTCCGAAACACCGTCACATCCCACGAACACAACACACTCAATATAGGCACTTTTAAATGCTGATATAATATACACAATGGTAAAGTCCTTAGCAGCTATAATAATAACAAAATCCACATGCAAACTCGTGTGAGGTACATAACTTGCCTGCAGTGAACACACAAGACCATCAGTTGCAAAAGGTCTCCATAGAGTCAATACAGGCAGTCACACACAATCTACCCAAACTGTACATGTAACTGCAAACATGCTGCATAAGTTACAGAATGCACTGCTGTCAACATACCTAATCAACTAATTTGTTCGCTACCGATTGTGTCAGTGCTGTGTGTGAATCACACCCCCTGGTGCTTTTCCATAAAATCTTGAGATGGCAATCTTACTAGATTACGCCTAAAAAGATCTGTGCATCATAGCACAAATGTGAACTGCTGCAGACACGTAAACACACAGATACACACAGCAGAAGTAATCTGATAATCTGACATGTGATCAGCTGTTCAGAGGAATCTGACAGACCAGTTATGCAATAATAACAGCACTGTTCAAACTCCCCTCTTCTGCAATTTCACCTATAATAATTAACTGCAGTATTTTCTTCTTCTCCTCAGCTTCTGAACATGTAGAAAAGGGATTATTTCAGCTGCTTCCATCCGCCACCATCATGTCTTACACAACCACTACGTGGCTCCAAGTGTTGTAGAGATGTGAGAAGACTGTCTCTATAAAAGTGATCATAGCATACTGTCCTATCTAAATATTTCATGCGCACTGTTGCTGCTTTCATCCCTCTCACGGTGCGTTCACACCAGACGCGGTCGGGCGACGCGATTACATACAAAGTCAATGCAAAGACGCGATTAGACGCGGATTCGAGCCGGCGGCGCGATGAGGAGCGGTCGGGCGGCGCGGTGAGGAGCGGTGAGGCGGTGCGGTGATGCGGTGGCCGCCGCGCGAGTGAAAATATGCGATTCGCGCGAGTTCAAAAAATCCAACTTTGGCGAAATATTCGCGTCAGACAGCCTATCAGCGTTGAGATTCTGGACGACAGTGACGTGGAGACAGATGGACAGGCGCTGTCTGTGACATGCAGATGGGACTGCAGATGGAAATTAGCTTCTAAGCTACAATCTGGTGCAGGTCATCTCTTTACTTTGTTATTAATGTACTTTGCACATGGTCCCTGACTAAATAAAATAAAAAAATGTAATCACCGCCTTCTCCAGGAGTTCCGTCTGGATGACGGCCGCCTCCGAGCAGGCCACCAAACTGGGTCCCGGCGAGCCCGAAACACGCTGGAAGCGGCCGCCACGGAGGATCGGTGCCGTGATCTCTCGGCGGGACGCCGGCTGCAGGCACTCTGTAGCTGGGCCGCGGCTCCGTTTCAGCTGCGGGGCGCCTGTGGCATGGTGTCCTGCCGAGAGATCGCGGCTCCGGTCCTCCCGAGCGGGTCGTCGGGCTGGGTCCTGGTGGGCCTGGGGTGCCGCTGGAGGCGGCCGTCATCCAGACGGAACTCATGGAGGACCGGCGCCGCGATCTCTCGGCAGGACACCATGCCACAGGCGCCCCGCAGCTGAAACGGAGCCGCGGCCCAGCTGCGGAGCGCCTGCAGCCGGCGTCCCGCCGAGAGATCACGGCACCGATCCTCCCGTGGCGGCCGCTTCCAGCGGTGTTTCGGGCTCGCCGGGACCCAGTTTGGTGGCCTGCTCGGGAGGATCGGTGATCTCTCGGCGGGACGCCGGCTGCAGGTGCCGGTCCTCCCGAGCGGGTCGTCGGGCTGGGTCCTGGTGGGCCTGGGGTGCCGCTCGAGGCGGCCGTCATCCAGACGCAACTCCTGGAGAAGGCGATGAAATTATCCGAGCTGAATGCACCACCGGATGATGTCACTGACCCAGACACGACGGCGTGTGCGTTTCAGACGAATCTCGGACTGCCACAGCAGGTACAAGGACGCGATCAGCCATGGATAGCCCCTTGAGCTATTCACTCGTTTTTTACTCGCGCGAAAGAGGCGTTTGAGGCGATGGAATTTAATTTACACCTGCGGCAACGATCGCGCGATGAAGGCGGTGCGAATATTCGCATCGCGTTTGGTGTGAACGCACCGTCACACCAGACGCGGTCGGGCGACGCGATTACATACAAAGTCAATGCAAAGACGCGATTAGACGCGGATTCGAGCCGGCGGCGCGATGAGGCGCGATGAGGAGCGGTGAGGCGGTGCGGTGGCCGCCGCGCGAGTGAAAATATGCAATTCGCGCAAGTTCAAAAAATCCAACTTTGGCGAAATATTCGCGCCAGACAGCCTATCAGCGTTGAGATTCTGGACGACAGCTGGAGACAGATGGGCAGGCGCTCCGCAGCTGAAATGGAGTCGTGTCTGTGACATGCGGATGGGACTGCAGATGGAAATTAGCTTCTAAGCTACAATCTGGTGCAGGTCATCTCTTTACTTTGTAATTAATGTACTTTGCACATGGTCCCTGACTAAATAAAATAAAAAAATTAAATCACCGCCTTCTCCAGGAGTTCCGTCTGGATGACGGCCGCCTCCAGCGGCACCCCAGGCTCACCAGGACCCAGCACGACGACCCGCTCGGGAGGACCGGCGCCGCGATCTCTCGGCAGGACACCAACCACAGGCGCCCCGCAGCTGAAACGGAGCCGCGGCCCAGCTGCGGAGCGCCTGCAGCCGGCGTCCCGCCGAGAGATCACGGCACCGATCCTCCCGAGCAGGCCACCAAACTGGGTCCCGGCGAGCCCGAAACACCGCTGGAAGCGGCCGCCACGGGATTACAGAGAAGTGACCAAGGTCTCAGTGAATCGATACATGGAGATTTAAAAGATTGATAAAGCCATTTATGACATTTACCTCATTTGTGATCATCTTTCCTCAGCCTTGCAGAAAAACTCACATACAATCTGATGAGATCCTGGACAAACCCCCGTTTATGTTACCACCTTTCTTGCGGGCCACAACAGAAATGGGTGGTCATCTACTGTCACAAGATGGTAAATTATCTGCAGTTATATAGCGCCTTTTTAGCCTTGTCTAGGTGGTCTTACATGCATTTCACTTTTGCCCATTCACACATAGTACACTCATGCACAAGTTCTTGTCATATATATTACACAGTATGCAGTGCGTTTCTCCACAATCACACACCAATAAACATATTGGGTGCAATATGAAGTTCAGTGTCTTGCCCATGGACACTTGACATGTGGATGCAGTGTGGATTGAACTGCCAACCTTCCATTTGGAAGACTCTACTAGCTCAGCTAGCCACCCACAAGAAAGAAGATGGTCAAGGTTGATGCCTGTCAAAAGTCTTAAAAGTATTAGATTTTTTTACTTCAGTAAAATTATCAATACAGTCATGTAAAAATACATCATTACAAGCAGAAGTTCTCCTGGAAAATTCCAACTAAAGTGCACAGGAGTTAACAAAAATGTAATTATAATGTTAAAGTACATGTATTAGCTGATTGATACAATATTATATATCCCATCATCAGATTATCAATACTGAAAAATCAGTGTGGAAGCAGGATGTTGCTGTTGTAATTAAAATTAATCATGTGATAAGTTTAGAGGAAAAATTCCTAATTTGGTAAACCTGTTAACAAATCAGACATCTTAAAGCTGCAGTCTGCAAGATTTGTTGTTGTCATATGTAAAGTCCTACTTTTTGGCATTTTAAGAGTTTACATGATCTATCAGAACGCTTGAAGTTGAAAACGGTGACCTCCGTAGTCGCAAAATGCAAGAAATGCTTATTTTTTAACCGAAAAATAAAAAGTTATTCAACTTCCTGTCCCGCCCCTTCAAAACACATGAGAACTCGTGCACGTAGACGTGCACGCCAGATGCGCGTACACGACTGCTCATTCATCAACTCACCTGTCATTTGCGATCATGGAAGACACAGTAAGTAGACTAGCCCGTAATGAAGTTCAATAGTCCAGATAAATAAGCGTGGGGACGAGCCTACCTTGTATCGCGCGTGCACAATCGGTGATTGACAGGCAGCAGAGCCCAGCTCGTAAACCTGATTGGTTACCTTTTACCGGTCCGGTCTGCAATTTTGTAAACAAACCTGCTGGCTTTGGAGGGACCTAGCGGGACATATAGGGGACCTAGAGAACTCTTTTTTTTTTGTATTGGGGTATTTAATGTACTATTTCAGAATCCCCGGACAGTTCCAGGCATTATGCTTGAAAAAGAGTTGCAGACTGCAGCTTTAAATGTGGACTTCAGTTATACAGTCTTTTGTGACATGTCATAATAAAAAGGTTTGAAACTGCTTGTTTCATTTTTGCCAATGTGTTTCTCGTTTGGGATCTGAATCTTATAATTAACGAGTGACTCGAGATGTAAAATAAACATAATGTAGTAGATAGTAAAAGATTTTCCCTTGAAATGGGAATTATTAAGTGAAGTACAAGTGCCTTAAAATTCTAGTTAATTGCAGTACTTAGAATAGAATAGAAAAATGCTTTATTCATTATTTATTATTTACTTGAGTAAATAGATTAAAAACAGCATTCTTTCAGCTTGATGATTGTTTGCAGAAGATCTCTAAGGGATTCTTAAGATGTTCCAAGATCTCACAGATCCCGTTTTAGTTTGCAAACTCCTGGGGAAATGTTCGGACAGACTTGCATTGGCCACTTACACAAACATACCGGGCGATGCAGCATCTTGCCAGAACAAGACATTTATATTCTGAGACATTCCGCGCTCCATTTTTTTCCTCTTTTTTTTTTCTTGGCTTCATCCTTTACTCCAGTGTTCACATGAGGCTGCTGTGTCACTGAGGTGACACAAAACAAATCCCCCCTTTTCTGTCCGCACTTTGTCCTAATGGTTTCAGCATGTTTTGAGCGGCTATGAAGTGCAGCAAGTCGCCAGAGGAGGACAGAGATGAATGAGCCAGAAACGACCCAAAAGAGAGGGTTCAGAGACAGACATGAAGAGGGTTATGAGTCCGGGCTGAATGGCGTTGTGGGATTTTTTTTTGTGCACCAATGACAAAAAAAGCACAAACTCGTCCTAAATGACCACTCTGAGGTGATCCAAACATCCTGCTGGTTTTGAGTGGCAAGAGCAATACCTGTAAATGTACGCCTCCCAACATGGTGCCACAGCATGCGGACTAAGGAGTCTTAATTAAAGGCAGCAATTAAGTTCTGAGGAGCTGTCATTTCTTTTTTGATGCACCAATTCATAGATTCCTTGTGTTCGGAATGGTTTTCCAGCAAAGCCCAATTACAAACATCCATCAAATCTGCATTACGGTGGAGCATGTAGATGGAGGAGGAGGAGGAGAAGGAGAAGGAGGAGGGACCTGGAGTGGGGGGTCCTGTTGGCTCTGTTTCAAGATGAAAACCATCTGGGAAGGTTGACTTTACAAGCAGGCCATACAAATTAACCATCTGAGAAAGAGCGAGGCAGCAAAGGAGGGAGGAAGGGAAGGCAAAAGACATTGGGGGCTGGTAAAAGTCTGCGAGCAAGACCAGAGAAACTTTTATGTTACACAGGAGAGAAAAAAAAAAGAAAAAAAAACAGCGCCAAAGGCACAGAAGGGAAAGGAGAAGCAACAGGAGATGAATTTCATTAAATCTATCCATCCAGCCACCCACTGCATCCTACCTTCCTGAAAAGGTAGCCCGTACTCCATCGCCAAGCCCCCCTCAGAGAGGAGAGCCGCCTTCGTAAAGACCCTCCTCGGTTCATCTCTGGAAAGCTCCTCCTGACTCTCACCGCTTTGTACGAGGCAGTGAAGTTTTCTCTGTGAAACCTCTCCCTTTACTCTGACAGCGGAGGAGTAGAAGAAGTGAAAAAAAAAAAAAAACAGGGCTATATTTTGGGCAGAGGGCCGCTGCAGTTCAGACCAAGCTCCTCCACTGCGTTCCTCTTCTTGTCCCTCTGTCCACCCTGTGTTCTCCCTTCCCTCCCTTGCCTTCTTTCCCTCTCTGCCTGTGTGTTGGCCACCCTCCCCCTCCCTCTCACTCTGCCTACATCATGTTATCTCTCCCCCGATATACAACTCCCCCCCCATGTCTTTTTGTCATCTGTGTATGGATCTGAATAACAACCACAAACCCGTTCCGTCACTTAAGACAAACATGTGGGAGCTGATTAACGTTCTTACACAAATCAGCTGATTTGAGCCATTTCACTCATATGTTGCTGTGTATCTGACCACTCAGTTGACAGTTGTGTTTGAAAGATTTCCTCTCAATTTCAAAACTTTCTATTATAACTGAAAGAAGCTTAAAATTTAGGTCTGGGCTACATTTCTCATCACAACAAAAAAAGAAAAAACAGAAGCAGACCGAAGCAGACCGAAGCAGTGAAGTGAGAGAGGCTCATGTAGTCATAAGACAAATCTTTTTGATGCTCTGAGGCGATGAGGCGCAGCCGAACATCCGCCTGACATCACAGTGGAACCACAAAGAAAATGCGCATCATCCGAACGGCAGCAGCTGCATTCACACTCCTACACACACGCACTAATGCATGTACAGTCCGATTAATGCAAACAGTACAGACATGTGATCCTAAAGTGCTGGTTAAATCATACAATCACAGTGAGGCTGCGTTTTAGGCTCTGGTCTGTTGTGAGGGTACAAATGATAACAACCCAGCGTAAGAAACTGTACTGGAAGAAAACTGAGGGATTACACAGAAAATGCCAATAAAAGCAGCCACACACACACACACACACACACACACACACACAAAAAGACATACTGGTGTATTTTTGGTTCTTGTGGGGAAAGTGGGCACTTGGCTTTGGCTAGTAACTCTAAATTGGTTACTTGATCCTTCCTTTCTCAGACAAAATCAACTCACAGGAAGTTGTCACAGACAAACAGTGCCCAGAGAGGCCAAAGCAAACACGCACAACCCAGTTTCTGTGTGTGTTACCATAACTTGCACACAGGGAGTCATTACTCTGAGGTTTTAGTTTGATTTGACAGAATTAGTTTAAATATGTTATTACCCAAAGCTACTTGGGGAGTCAGGGATGAAACTAATAGGACTGAAAGAGACACAACAGGGTTTAAAACAGCTACAAAGGCACAGCAGAGACCTCTTATCCTTTAGTTCAACATTATATACGCTGTACGCAGATTTGACTGCATCTTCCATCAAAATGTGAGCGTGTGTTAGAAGTTAAGCTGGGGCATGCAGGCCAGTGACACATTCACCACACACACTCTTGCCATAACTACTATGCTCTTCTAGTCTGGCTGACGAGTCCACATCTCGATGAGATGGTGGTCTGGGAACTAGGTGTGCATTTTTTTGTATTTGAGGCATGGTTTACGAATGCCTAGAGCCGTTTATTGGGCGCTACGAATGTCTATCAAATGGCGTCTGGTTCTTATGTAGAGCGACAGAAATTCGACAAGGAAGAAGAAGACGCGTTGCTCTTTTTTAAAAGTAAACTTGCGTTCTAAGCTACTTAAAACACTTTCTAAGGCTGCATCGAACGGTAACGTTGTGTCCGCTGCCATGTTGGATTAACACTCTACAAGCTTCGGTGTCGGGCATAGACGTCGTCATTGTATTGCTGCAACAGTTCAGTAACATGATCAGGTATAGAAAAGTACCCTGGAGAGGAAGAGTTTCTCAAAAGTAAAGATGGCAGAGATTAAGCAATCTGCCAAAAAAATACTAAATTTGAAATAATTCCAGAAAGAGTTTCACAACAAAAGATAGGCTTTGAATATTCAATAATCTGCAGTACATTATATCATCAAAAGATGCTGAGAATCTGGATACATCTTTGTGTGTAAGAGACACGCCAATAATCCGTATTGGATTTCTGATCTGCAGGCCCTATGGTGGCACTGCAAAAAAACAGACATGATTCTGTCATGGAAATCACTTCCAGAAATCACTGTGAACACAGGCTACTCCGTAAACAAAAGCAGGTTAAGGCTCTATCATTTCCAGAAGAAACTATATGTCAGCATGATCAAGAAGGTTAAAAAGCTTAAAATGGATTAAGGCAAATAGGAAAACTGCTCTGTGGTCAGAAGAATTGAAAGTAAATCAGAGACACTGTGTTGTCTGGTCTTAAGAGAAGAGGAACCATCTGACTTGTTATCAGTACTCAGTACTCTCTGACGGTATGGGGGTACATTAAGCCTCGTTTCCACTATGCAGTACGGGTCGGTTCAGAATGGTTCGCTTATTTCAGTGTTTCCATTACAACGAAAGCGTACCGGTCCCATGGAACCCGTTACCATTTTTGTAACCCTTCTGCTTTGGGTACCGAGCACACAGGACCGGTTCCAGGCTCTGCTCTCCGTTCTTGGTGAGGAGGCTGTGCAGCGGGAGCTCGATGGTGCTGTGCGTAACGAAAAAGTTTTCCAGCTGACTGTCGCAAAAATGGCAGAGAGTGGTTTCAACCGGACCGCGAGCCAGTGTCGCATTAAGCTGAAGAAGCTTGGAGGTGGTTCGAAATTATGGATGTTATTTGCTGTTATCTGCTATTTACGCTTTGGCATGCACTCCGCCCACCCCTGAGGGTCCCCTTTGTACAGTGGGAACGCAAGCTGACCCCAAAGCAACCCGACCCGACCCGTACCGTACTGTTCTGAATCGACCCGTACCGGACTATAGTGGAAACGAGGCTTTAGTGTCTATGGAACTGGCAACTTGAAAATGTTGAAAAATACATGCAGTATTTAGAGCTCCCATCCAGATGTCCTCTTTTTCAGGTAAGGATCTACTACAACTGCATAACTTGGCAGTAGAAGAGTTCAGGTGCTGGACTGGCCTGCCTGCAGTCCTGACCTTTCACCAAAACATTTTGTGCATCATGGAATGCAAAACACAAAAAAGAAGACCAAGAACTACTGAGCACCTAGAATCCTATATCAGACAAGAATGGGACGATATTCCTTTCCTAAAGGTCTCCTAAAGGTTGTACTAACTTTCTAACCTCGAACACATCTCATCTGTCAGCCAGTGTCACAGAAACAGTCACAGGCTCCTTAACAGCGGTAATCTAAGCAAATTACTTTAGAAAAAACAGTGTGTAAAGTAAATGATTAAGGCAGTTTAAACTTACCATGGTGTCTACATGTTTGAGAGGCAGGTCAGTGCTCGGTGCCTGTTGAGAAACAACAAAGATGGACATCAGTCATCAGTACCTGTCAATGCATATAATTTCTCAAAAAACTCCCCACCATATTTCATTATGTTATATCGTGTCATATCATCCTATCCCAGGTCTTGTTAAAGCCACTCTCAATGCCATTCTTTGTCCTAATGTGGCTCAGAGTTAACAAGGACTCCACCATCTATAACCGCTCAGTGCAAATATTTATTGAAAGTGACAGGTCTGCTTCCATTAACTAAGACAAGAGCATTGTCCATGGGCCTCTCTTTTTTCACTGCCATAAACAGCTATGGACAGAGTGCAAGTCAGGCACAGATGGGAATGTGGTGGGATATAAAGAAAGTAGAAGAGACAAAAGGAAGGTAATGAACAACAAGGGGGCAGGTGGATATTCAGGGTAGGTCAAGGAGAAAATAACGGGGGAAAAAGACGGACAGATGGACAAGCAGTTTGGGTTGTAGAACGAAGAGATGAATGTAAAGAAAACTTTTATTATAGGCAGCAGAGGAAAAGATTATGAGAGCAAGCTTTAAGTTTGTAAAGACTTGTCTGACATTGAATGCAGATTTTATCTATCATTTGAAACATAAAGGGATTAATATCTATACTGTTATAGGCATAGATGAAAGCAAAAGACTTGTGATGCTTTCATCGATCCATCCTTTCTAACAGACCAAGCAGAGAGTCAGTGACTTTAACATTTAGTGATTATCACAAGACAATATGAGTTTCTGTTGATCTTCATGGTGCAGAGATGTAAAATATCTTGTGAAATAACCTTGGCATCGGCCAAAATGTGCTCTGGGAACTGAGCTCAAACAAGAGAATAAACTGATGACCAGTTATATTTTTATGATCATCTGTCTTTCGGTCTTACCACTCTTTTTATTTTCACAACAAATAAAACGTGAGGCTATGTCTGACATAGTCACCGAACTCCTGGCATATGCTCCAACTACTGCAATGTTCTCCTAGAAGGTTTCTCTGCGAAACAACAGTGAAACCCCATCACATTGTTCAGAATAACGCAACGCATCTGGAGTTCAATAACCCAAAAAGGGAACATGTCACTCTACTACTCATGGAACTCCACTGGCTACCCATGGCTTGCACACAGATGGATTTTGGGGTCATTCTCCTTCTTATGCTTAACCCCTCTGTCCCTCTGAGTAACACAGTAAAAGGTCTTAATTTTTTATCAAATATATCTTATTCGAAATCATGGAAAGCTGTTTGAAAGTGGTGTAATTAATTTGGATCTTATCAGAGTCATTTATATTAAATTCAGAAATATAACAAGACCCAAGTGTCAGTTGATATTTTGGAAAGCTGAAGTACACCCATACATTCCAGTACATACAGTGCACAGTGAAAATGAGTACACCCCTGTTGAAAAGTAACATTTTGAACAATATTTTAATACACACACAAGTTATTCCCAAAACGTGCATAGAGTAAGTTTAATACAACATCTGTTCAGCTTACAACAGAAAAGAAAGGTCAATAATATAACTTAAATGACATATTTGTCCATTTTTGTGAAATGATGCTGGTGCAAAAGTGAGTACACCCCTATGTTAAACTCCCTGAGAATGGGCCGTGTTGGCCCGAAATGTCATGAAATGAAAAGGCATTAAAAGGGAGGTCATCGTTGTGCGTTTCATCCTTGCCTTACATTGAAATTTTACATTTTGAGTCTGCACCAGGCTAAAAGAGACGTGTGTGAGATTTGACTGAAATCCTATGGAGAGTATCACGATCTGCTTCAGTAGTCACAGTACATGTTGACAAGCATGTTTCTTTTGGTGAAATTCAGCTTCCTACTGTTGATGGCATCCATACAGCCCCAAACCATGTCACTCCCACTACTATGCTTGACTTTAAGCATGGGGCACTTTTCTTTGTACAAATCACTTTTTACCACCACACAGGCTTGACACCATCGAAAGCAAATTTGTTCATCTTGGTGTCATCAGATCACAGGACATGGTTCCAGCAATCCATATCCTTAGTTTGTTTGTCTCTGATGAGACAATGATAAACAAATTTGCTTTCGATGGTGTCAAGCATGTGTGGTGGTAAAAAGTGATTTGTACAAAGAAAAGTGCCCCATGCTTAAAGTCAAGCATAGTAGTGGGAGTGACATGGTTTGGGGCTGTATGGATGCCATCAACAGTAGGAAGCTGAATTTCACCAAAAGAAACATGCTTGTCAACATGTACTGTGACTACTGAAGCAGATCGTGATACTCTCCATAGGATTTCAGTCAAATCTCACACACGTCTCTTTTAGCCTGGTGCAGACTCAAAATGTAAAATTTCAATGTAAGGCAAGGATGAAACGCACAACGATGACCTCCCTTTTAATGCCTTTTCATTTCATGACATTTCGGGCCAACACGGCCCATTCTCAGGGAGTTTAACATAGGGGTGTACTCACTTTTGCACCAGCATAATTTCACAAAAATGGACAAATATGTCATTTAAGTTATATTATTGACCTTTCTTTTCTGTTGTAAGCTGAACAGATGTTGTATTAAACTTACTCTATGCACGTTTTGGGAATAACTTGTGTGTGTATTAAAATATTGTTCAAAATGTTACTTTTCAACAGGGGTGTACTCATTTTCACTGTGCACTGTATGTGTGCATTTCACTCTCTGGGTTAAGTTTAGCTTTTTGTCCACTTGTAAGTTGATATTATGAACAATTCATGATGACATCATCTCAGATGACATACCCCTAACAGTGGGCACTTGCAGTAGTGATTCTGTGACCCCAACTATTACAACCTAATCCTTTAAACAGCCGAACAACAGAATGGCCATAAGTTACAATGTTGAAATATAAAAAGATTTAGAGAGCACTGCCTAATAGCAGAGTCAAGCTTGGTAGTGAGTCCCACACAGAGACCTGCTCTACAACACCCCTGTCTGCTTCTGTAAGCTTCACTGGAGTATAAACGGTAAAGGCAAAGGGTAAATTATAGTTTGTCTGTACAGGCCTCAGAACAGAGACTCCAAACGCCCAGATTCAACCACCAACCAGGGAGAGTGCAAGAGATCTCACAACTATCCAAAGTCTACTCCAACTGAGCTTCACCACTGACAAAGCTGCAGGACTGAAGGAGAAAAAAAAAACTACCTGCCATCCATCCAAAGTTGCATCTAGGAATGAGGAAACAGCAAACTGGTGTTTGAGGCTCTAAATACAGACTGTGGATTTGCTCCAGGGCCAAAGTTTGCGGCCGCAGGCATGTTCACACAAATAGAGTCTATTGTGTGTAAACCCAGAAAAACACACCAAAACACAACCAGTTCTCACAATGAGACATTACAACGTGTGTTTCCGCTTTGCACAATTGCAGCCAGATGGCCGGCTGTGTGTCCATGCATGTGTTGTCACTGAGGCTTACAACATATACAGAGAGCCGTGAGAGCCTGGGAAGATATGAAGGTCAAAAAGAAAAAATCTTTGCAATGACTCTTACCCCTCTTCAAAGCAGGGTTTTTCAAGGAAAACTACAATATGACATAATTACTGCCATTATCAGTTTTCTTGTTTGTTTGTTTGTTTTTTCATATATAAGCAGCCCTTTGGGACAATGCAAAACCAGTTTTGCTTTACATTTCTGAACCGTACATTTAAAATACTTCAATTACCAAATTTTCTAAAATCAAAGAGCATCGCGATGAAAGTAAAATTCACAGTTCATAGGTCAGGAAGAGTGCCGTGTTCAAATAGAAAATGGTGGCACAAGCTGTTTACTATGTTTTTGGTGTCTCAGCAGTCAGCTGAGGAAATCTGATAACCAAAACTGGATTACAGTCAAAGGGAGTCACAATGAACTCTATACCACATAAACAAACTACAAGCAAGCACTCACACTCACACTGAGTGTGAATGTGGATGGTCAATGCCCTATGGTCAACAGGTGATGTCTCCAGAATGCGATGTTCCTCCGTGTGAAGCCATACAGTGTCACAACCCTACTGGACAAATTGGACAAAGCTAATAAATCTATGATGTAGTCACAGCGCCAAATTGTTGCTCAAATAGAAGTTTCAAAATGTGTGGGTTTAGTCCTGAGAGAGGACAAAGTCAATGGAAATTTATTCAATTTTTTTTTATTGAACTTTTGATATGATAATCACATGCTTGGCTTTGGTCTTTCGGTTTCCTCTTTTTATGAAGACCAAAGCGCAAGTAAGAGATTAAACCGATTTACTTAAAATCACATTATGACATGTAGATTAATATTTCAGGTTTTAGCACCTCTTAACAATAGAATTATGAGACCATGTGAAACAGCAAAGCACACTATAATCCTATGAGAAACTAATATGAACTGTTCGATAGACAATCACATTTGTAATTTTGTCCAACATCATGGAGCCTGGTCCCTGAGATACTAATTCTTCTCAACAAGTGAGCATCTCAGTATCCCCCCACTGCATGATAGATGAAATACTGTAACTGTGGACCAACAGAAAAATCTGCCACATGACCACAGAGCGGTCTGCAACCGACTTTCAAATCATAATCATAATCACAGGTAATTACCACAGATACAAAAGCAAAAAAGAAAGAAAGTCACAGATCTGAGACCAAGAGCGCTGCTGAAAACACAAACTCTACAAATACAATCAATATAAACTGTTTTACAAAAGTAAAATATGTGCTTATTTTCTCCAACAATAACTATATCAATTCAAAAACCATCTTCCTTTGTGGATAGTCAGGTTTGTTGGCTCTCTGGCACCCCCAGAGCTTAGAGCCATGCCATCCTGTTCAACCAAGTCAGCTGAGCATCATGTTGGAATTGTTCTCATGTGAGAAGCTAAATATAGGCTGTTGATATCCCGATGTTGTAGCAAAGGAGTAGTAGTCACAGTAACAGACAAACACGTTTTTTTCTGCTATGGAGAAAAACAAGTTCAGTGTTTCCTGTTTCTCAGAGTGAATGTATCTTGTAGGCTTGTTGATCTATACTATTGATAAAGATTATTTTCAACGGCAGCATTCTGTCAGCTCTGACTGATCAAATTTTCTACTTGTAACTGTTTTCTGCTCAACACACCGTGCGTGGTTGATCATATATTTATTCATGATTACTTACATAAATAACATTTTTGCATAATCTTTATCAGTTTAAATAATGTTGAACAAAGTAACTGCTGAGCTTTTGTTTGCATTTGCTGCTCTGAGGTCGAGCAAGCTTCAAGACTCAACTTATCAAATTAGTTTTACATCAACACAGTCAGTGAGTACAGGCAGTCAGGGACGGACAGGGTTCCAACCATTTATCTAGGAGATATAGTGAGTACAAAGACATTGATAAGAAGAACGGGACAGAGAAATAACACAGTAGAAAAAAGCGTAGTCAATCTTCATATTTACAGTAGTTAATTTTGGAAAAAAAAAAAACTGTTTTTGGTCAAATTTGCTTTGCTGATGTCCATCCTGACACATGTCTTCTCTGGTATTTTGATGGGAAACTGCAATGTCTCCAAGTAAACTGAACCTATTTCTGATTTTCATGCAATCACAGTAATAAAAAGGTGAATAAATCTTCACCACAAGCGCAAAACACTCCAACAGCTTCCAAGAGTCTCATTTTATGAGTTTCCCCGCCCAGCAAGACGGTCAGGACGGTGCTCTGCAGATCAAAAGCAAAAATCCTCAGCAGCTGCATTGATGACTGCTTATGCTCATGATATGTCTAACCACATTGTGGATATGCCAACAAAAACTTTTTTTTTTTAGAGGAGGGAGACATTAAATCATTAAGACCAGAAAGAAACGCGCTGTAAAATCAAAGTAAGTGTTTAAATATTTGTGGGTCTTTCATGGATCAGGCTGGTTTGTCCAGCACATCCCACAGATGTTTGATTGGACTGAAATCTTGAGAATTTATGACCAAATCACCAAACTAAACTTGTTTTTGAATTCCTCAAACCATTCTTGAACCATTTTTGCAGTGCGACAGGGTACATCATCCTGCTGAAACAGACACATATCACCAGGAAATATAGTTTCCATAATGGGATGCACTTGGCAAGCAACAATGTTTATGATTCTTCCCATCCACAAGAAGGATGCCAAGGAAACGCATGGACATAGTCTATCGCATTATGTAAATCAAGATGTGATGCGTCAGGCAGGCCATTGCTCTGTTATCCAGTTTTAATGGTTAAAGGGATAGTTCACCTCTTTTGACATGAAGCTGTATGACATCCCATACTAGCAATATTATTTATGAATATTTTCTTACCTCCCGCTGCGTCCTGTGAGCCGAGTTCCGGCCTCGTTTTGGTGTTGACAAAGGTACTCCGGCTAGTTGGCTTGGGCCACAAAAATAAAGCGTTTTGCTTCTCAAAACAATATGCGTTCAAAAGAGTAATACATTTGCATCACAAAATCGTTGTGCAGGAAAAAGTCAGACCTGACAATCGCTTGGCGCTATTTTCTTTCTACCTTCGTATCACTACGGGCTGTGTAGACCGTGCAGACCGAAGTGCAGACCGAGCAGCCCCCTGCTTCCGAGCAGTAAACACCATAAAAGGCACGGCTATCGGCAGGTGGCAATCACGGAGTGATACAAGGGAGAGAAAATAGCGTCGAGCGATTGTGAGGTCTGACTTTTTCCTGCACAACAATTTTGTGATGCAAATGTATTACTCTTTTGAACGCATATTGTTTTGAGAAAGCTTTATTTTTAAAACCCCAGCCAACTAACCGGACAATCTTTGTCAACGCCAAAACGAGGCTGGAACACGGCTCACAGTACGCAGCAGGGGGTAAGAAAATGTTCATAAATAATATTGCTAGTATGGGATGTCATACAGCTTCATGTCAAAAAAAGCGAACTATCCCTTTAAAGGTCCATTGTAGATGCGTTCAGGCGGTGAACACAGGCCAGTATTGGCACTCCTATGTGAACTACCTGAGCGGCATCGGTTGAGATAACCCGGCCATCTTTGTCATCACAATTTGTTTCTATTCAAAATTGCACAAAGACATACACACATCATTCTGCTTCAAACACGTCAGCTTCAAAGATAGAATGTTTACCTGCTGCCTAATATACTGCCAAAGCCAAATGCCACTGTAATGAGATAATAAATGTTATTCACTTGACCTGCAAGTCACATTGCTCTGGCTGGTATACTTACAATGAAAAGCTTTACTGGCAGCCATAAAACTTTTGACTATATTTGTTGAAAACCCACGTGATCACTCATGTTTCTGACCTCTTTTTAAGCAATAGCACCAGTGTTTCCACTTCAAGTAGCACAAAGCGTAATCACAGCCAACAGGAACTGCAGTCAAAGTAGCAAAAATAACTAAAATTTCCCTTGAATGCTATCTCAGGATGCACATCACTAGAAGAATACAATGGAACACTGCTTCACAGAAAAGCTGTAATTAGCTGCTGTTGGCCTGAGTTTAGGAACTGTTAGATTTGTTACTTATGTTTATTTTTCACGCAAAAGCAGAAGGAGGATGACAGACCAGTGATGCAGACACATGCACGTCTCCTGCGAGAACAGAACATCAAGAGTGAAACTCTCACCCCACAGCTCTTTATATTCCCACCACCACTGTGCCATGTGCCTACTTTCACATGAGCACAGTGGCTCCTTTGACAAATCAACCAAATTATAGCCCACTCCTTCAAGGAAAGCAGAGGTAGCTAGCAAGCAGGGAGTTTCCTCTTTTGAGTGGTGGGGATAAACGTAGCCAGCAAGCTAGAGCCTCTTGGGGAAATGACCCAGAGCTAAATATACAGCTGTGCATCTTTAAAGCTTGAGACACAGCCCATTAGGCCCAGCCCAGCTAGCTCAGTGTGGACAGAAGAGTGGTTAAAATTACCACTCTGGGTGTGGGTGTGAGACAAGGAGGAAGAGACTAAAAGACAGTGTGGAGCTGTGACTGTTGAGGTGACTCAGTGTTTACACTTAGTTGGTGAGCTGAGCAATGATAACCTCACAAACTGAAGAAGAATGTTCACCTTTTTGGTTTTAATGTTACTAGTATATGTACATATATAAATATAAATGTCTCAAAAAAGTCCGGAACATTATAAAGGACACCCACCATCCTGGTCACTCTCTGTTTGAACTGTTGCCTTCAGGCAGACGGTAAAGATCAATCAACACAAGGACAAATAGACTCAAACACAACTTTTATTCAACTGCAATAACCACACTCAATGCTGCAAAAAAAAAAAAAATGTGTGATATGGAATCTGAATGTGACAGAAAGTATGCATGTCTGTAGATGTATGTTCATACTGTTTTTATATTTCTATATTTTATATTTTTATGCAGACACAATGAATGATGCACTGACTGGAGACTACTTTTAATTTCATTGCAACTGTGACAATGACCTATTCTATTCTGTTCTATTCTATACACAAACACACACACACACTGTATATATGGACCTCATCCTAACCCCTTCCTCCCCTCTTCCTCTTGAAGGCCTTTGCCATTTTTTCGGACACTTGCTGTCATTGGAAGCTTTGAGAAGCACACACCATCTGCACTGGCTGTAGCTTAGCTATGCTAGTCGGATGTGTGTACTGCATGTTGGACAATTGCCTGCGTAGAGCTCAGCTGCCTTAAATATGCTTGTGCCTCAACTAAGCTGCTGCTAGCCTGGGATAATGAAGAAACTCTTATTTCACTTCAATAAGAACAATACAACAATCCTTACTGGTAAGATGAAAAGTTGAATGCATGATCACAGTCCATGTTACTCTAAATTACCATAAGAGGCCTAATTTTCAGGGAATGAAAACACACCCTAAAGGCACACAAATCTTAAGCCGTTTTGTTTTCTAGTAAGATAGACTTAAACTACTTTTGCAGATCTTTGAGGAGTACAAGATGTTAACATGGGCATATTCCTTTAATCTAAGTTTAAAGAGGAAAACGTAATTAGGCTCTTTATTAAGTTTCACAAATGATCTGTTGTGGGTAGAAGGACTTGCAGACAGGATAATGGCCATTTTCCAGCTGTCATGTTCAACAGTGCCTTCTGGTGGGAAGAAGCACAAACTGCAAGGTTGTATGCTCCAGTAATTTGGACAATGAATGGCTTACCAAACGCCAGAATGACACACCAACTCTAAACTGCAAGAAAAAGCAACAGCTGTTTGTTCGCACAAGAAACGAAATCAGTTCAATCCTCGCACCCCTCATTCCATCAGTAACTCCTACAGAGTTTGCGTTTGTTTACATTCAAATGAAAAGCACAGCTGCGAAACAAGAGCCTTAAATGGGCTACCTGAGGGGTGGTTGCCTAAAAAGGCAATCTTCCTCCACTTGTGCTGCTTTTCTACAAGATTTGTGTTTAAAAGTGCTGACGTTTCACCATATTTACAATGTCAAATGCCAAATGTTAATAAAAGCAGAAAGCAATCATCTTTACATAGTTAAATTTATTCATTTAAAAGATAGTTAAGGTGGTTCAATAGCCTAAGGGTGAAATTGCCTTTAAGAAGGGCGAACCTTATTATATTCTTCAGCTCTATTTCACCACATCTGGTGTCTTTCTCCACTCTTCACTGACTGTAAATATCCAATAAAGGCATAAATGCAAAGTCTTTTCAGAAAGCAACATTTAACATCAAACTGATGCATCTATCATATATCGTACAAAGATATAAATATAAATTCATATAATCCACAGAAATATCACACATGTCAGGGAAGAGTACAACAAACAATACTGAATTACCATGACCTCTAACCGTCAGACATTACTGTACAAATAAACTGCACGTATATTCGTTCAAGAGCACTTCTGAAAACCACTGCAGTGATCAAAGTTTGTTGCTGCACCACCAAATGAAAATTAAGATTGAAGTTAAGATTGCTTTTGGCCAATTTAAATATGATATCAAGCAGAATTGGGAAACCTTTCGCTTTCAAAACTGCAACAATTAGTCTCTTTAATTATGTCTAAAGTGTTAAAAGCAGAGATTGAAAATACCACCAGTTCATCTTGCATTTTTTCATGTGAAAAGCACATATTTGCGATAATGATATGGCAAGAAATAACATGTAATGATCGATATTCAGAGAAATTAAATTAACAATCTTACAAAGGAATTGAGTCGACAACCAATAAAGCATAATCACAACACAACCACACTGAGAGCGAAATAAAGTTGTATTAATATCATTGTTGAGTACTTCTACTCATCAGTCTTATAACACATGAGCAAAAGCAAACACAGACACACAGCTGTTCCCCTCTCATGGTCCGTTCTCCTTCATCTGCAGCTTTCACACAACCACATTCCAGAAATGTAAACACAGTGCAACAGGGGGGGGGGGGCCTGCGCAGACCCATGTGCGTCCAGAGTTAGGGTTGACGTGTGTGCTTATTCGCCATTACCAACCCCTTGAAGCTGAAGGCTCACAGCGTACCAAGGATCCCTTAGGACCAGAGGGGAGGAGGAGTAGTGGGTTCTTGCTGTGGGAAAAACTCTTGAGCGGGTGGTGAACCTAAACCACCTCTGACATGTCAGTGTTTCTCACCCTGCCTGTCCCGCCGATATGGAGCTGGCTGCTCGCTCTCTTATGTAACCAAAAGCCTTTTATAACATGTCTCAATATTTCAACTTTCTATGTGTCCCAGTGTGGTAATAAAATGGAAACAGATTCTATATGCTACAGTAGGTTTTGTGCATTTCTTTGATGTAAAGAACAAAAACTGTTGCACTTAATAAAAGCACTCTCTATTAGAAGGCAATAACACATTTACATATAGGTCAATTTCAGGTGAAAGTCATGTCTATCACTTAAGTACTGAGGGGAGTAGGGAGATGTTTTTATTTGCAGGATTTTATGAGTTTTTTTTTTTTAGTTTTATCAGTCAAGTAAGTTCTACAAAGTTTGTCATGAACCTTTCAAAGGGTTAATAGCAAATTTCTCTATTCCAATGTGCTTGTGAAATAGTTATACCAAAAAGTTTGTATTCACATTACAGTAACACAGCGCCTCATGAACAGAGTTATTGGTGATAAGAAGGGCATGGTTTATTTGGATGATGTGGTTGTGTATTCTAACATTTGGGAAACTCATTTAGACAGAATCTGCAACAGTTCACTTGTTTGGCGGAGGCAGGGCTCACCGCCAATCTCGCAAAATGTACATTTGCCAGAGCAATCGTGACCTGTTGACCAGCTGAGTAGTTCGACAAGGCCAGTGCAATAGTCCAGGCGGTGCATATATCCAATTCTGACCAACAAAAAGATCTTAGAATTTTGCACTTTGTCTGCCTCATTGATTACTATTGGAGTTTTTGCAGGACTTTAGCTACTGTGGCAGAACCTCTCAGTGACCTGCCGGGAAACAAGCAGAAGTTTGTTTGGCCCAAAAATGTTCTTTTGAACATTGAATGAAAACTCCTGTGTGCAGCACCTGTTCTGGTTGCACCAAGTTTGGACCAGCCGCTGAAAACTTCATGCAGATTCCAGAACATGGGTGCAGAGGAGTCCTTTTTCAGGATGACAACATTGGAAAAGAAAAGCCTGGTAGCTTTTTCTCGAAAAAGTTGAACCCATGTCAGTCCAACTTTTTAATTATTGAAAAAGAAGCTTTGGCTCTGATTGCGGAACATTTTGATGTTTATATTGTGGATAGTATCCCTGCAATTATATTCAAGGATCACAACCTTTTTAAACTGTTGCAGTGTCTGAACCAGAGATTAATTTGGTGATGTCTGTTCCTGGAGTCCTGCTGCTTAGTTACCAATTACATGAAGAGGGCTGACAACATGGTGCATCTGTTTCCTCCATGTCATATCCTTGACATAAGAAGTGTGTGCCTGTCTCTTGTTCACCTTTTCCATCTCAGCAGTCGCTTAAGCTTTTAAAGGGCACGCACTGAAATGCTTGGAAATTCAAGGTTTGAAATCCTTGAGTGTTATTGGGGGTGATTAGAAGACATTTCTTCTTTTTTGACTTTTGATTTTTTTTCTTTGACCGCTTCTGGCTGATTCCTGATTGGTCTCCCACACGTCCGGGTTTGTTTCATGCCAAACAACATATGCATCACTATATTGTTCACTCATCCACACACGAATACCCACATACCTGATTATACCGACTGTCACATCTCAAGGCTTATTTCATTAGTTTTGTATTAGGTTATCGTCCTTTGTTTAAATTAATTATTATCAAACTCTCACCATTGTCCCTGATTTTATCTTGGCTTTTGAGCCAGGTCATGACATCAATGTGTATCATTTCTCTTGAGACTGTTATATAGAGAAAGTGACTGGACCTAGTAATTAGTAACTATCGTATCATGTCCAACTGAAGTGGATGCCTTGGAGAAAAAAAATCCTTTGACAGAACCTTTATGGAATATGTATACACTTGAAATTATCAAATCAAATCAAATTTTATCTATAGCACTTTTCATACAAAAAAGCAGCACAAAGTGCTTTACATAATAAAATCAATAATGAAATCAATTCATGCATAAACTCACACACAACATCACATCGACAACCACACTGCACACATACCACCCCCCCTCAACATGAGCAACATCGATATCAACAACAATAAACATCAACATCTGGCTTGATGCTGAAGTAAGGAAACAATATCTTGGGGATCTGTCCACACCGGGGGCCAGCCCACCAATGACCACAGAGGCCGTCACTATGGGCAACCGCCAAGATCAGGGCAGGCCGGCATCCACACCACAGCCAGGGCTGCAGTGCAGGATCCCCAGGCCACCCGGAACCAGGGTGATCCCCACAGCAATGACCCCACAGATCGAGTAGGCATAGTCCGCGGTGTGGAAGATCCCATGAGGAAAAGCACTGGATAAATAAGTATATAATAAGTATATAATAAAATAATTAAAAGATAAATTAATAAAAGTAAACTAAACCAAAACAAACTAAATAAATAAATAAATGAAATAAAATTCAGCTGTAAGCTAAACTAAAAAGGTAGGTCTTGAGCTTCTTTTTAAAAACATCAACAGTCTGAGGTTCTCTGGCAGGCTGTTCCACAGATGAGGTCCATAATAGTGGAACGACGTCTCATGAGTTTTTGTTCAAACTTTAGGAACAACTAAAAGGCCGGTACCAGAGGACCTCAGGGTCCGCGAGGGCTCATAATTTAAAAATCAGATCAGATAAATAAGAAGGCCCAAGATCATTAAGACATTTATAAACAACTAAAAGGACCTTAAAATCAATCCTGAAATGCACAAAGAGCCAATGCAGCAACTTTAAAACGTGTTCCCACCCTCTGGTCCTTGTCAGCACACGTGCAGCTGAATTCTGTAGTAATTGTAGGTAAGAAATACTTTTTGGGGAAGACCAGAGAGCAGGGCATTACGATAATCTATTCTACTAGAAATAAAAGCATGTATCAGCACCGCCGTGCTGGCAAGAGAGAGAAATGGGCGGACTCTGGCAAAATTTTTAAAATGATAAAATCCTGTCTTTGTTACATTTCTAATATGTGGGATAAAATCCAGCTCAGAGTCAAAAAGAACACCCAGATTTTTCACATGTTGAGAAGATTTAAAGTTTTGTAGTTTTGGTAAAATTATCCCTCTCTTGTCTTCAGGAAAAATGATTAAAACTTCAGTCTTGCCCTGATTGCTTATAGTTAGGTCTGTTGAATCTGCTAGTGTGTCTTGTTCTGCCTCCACCTCTGGCACCCTCTATACTTTCATTACCCCCTACCCGAACCAGGGTTTGAATCCCATTCCAGCCTATCTTACCTCTTTTATTTCTCCCCCTACCCGAACCAGGGTTTGCATCCCCACCCCGCTGTGACTGGTGTGCAGTTGGTGAGAGTGAGTTGTATGGCTTTGTTTTTGCTGGTATTTTTAGTGATTATAGGACTGTTTAGGTGAGTTTGTCTGCTGAATCTGCTAGTGTGTCTTGTCCTGCCTCCACCTCTGGCACCTTCTATACTTTCATTACCCCCTACCCGAACCAGGGTTTGAATCCCATTCCCGCTTATCTTACCTCTTTTATTTCTCCCCCTACCCGAACCAGGGTTTGCATCCCCACCCCGCTGTGACTGGTATGCAGTTGGTGAGAGGCTGAGGTAGCTTGTGGCTGTAAAAAGATGGTTGTTGTGGTGTGAGGAGCAGATCTATATAGGGAGTATAGGGAATTACTCACTGAGTCTGGTCCTTTATTTATTTATTTATTTATTTATTTATTTATTTTTTCGTTAGCACAAGTTTCTTGTGTTTACCTTGAATAGGGATGGCTCAGGTAATCCTGAAACATCCCATAGTTAAGCTGCTATAGGCCTAGACTGCTGGGGGGCCTCATCTGTCACACCTTTCCTCACTTTACTCTCTTTATGTATATGTGATATTATTGTGGTCATTGACTCGTGTTTCCCTGTTCCAACAGATATCCTTTGAATGGTGTTACAGTGCCGCCGCCGTATCGTGTTTGTTTAAAAAGTCATTTAATTGGATAAAAACAACTTTTTACATAATTTTACTTAAAAACGGTAAGCTGGATATAGGTCGGTAGTTATCAAGGATCTTGTGATCTAAATTTCTCTTCTTCAGAAGGTGCCTCACCACCGCAGTTTTACAGGCAGAAGGGAAAACACCCGTCCGAAGAGAGCAATTTACAATATTCAAAAGCTCACACTCAAAGAAACCATAAAATGTCTTTAAAAGCGATTTGGGAATGGGATCTAAAAGGCAAGTTGTTGGGTTTAGTTGGGAGAAAACTCGACCAAGTATCTTGGCATCAACCAGGACAAAACTATCCAGTGTTTCCTGGGGTAAAAAACATTGCTTCAGAAATGTTAAAATTAGGGCTGTGACTCGATTAAAATTTTTAATCGCATTAACTACAGGCTTTGAAATTAATTAATCGAAATTAATCACATTTTAATCGCATATACTTTATCCTTTATAAAATTAACATTTTCAACAATATTTCAACAAACACAGAACATATCCCTATTTGAAATCTTAATGTAGCATGCATGAAAACACAGTATATAGAATCTTGAATGTTAAGCTGCGTTGGGCCCCCGTTAGCTTCCACGCTAGCTGCTACATGTTTAGCGTTGAGGTGATATTTGAGGCTTGATCAGCGGCGGCGCCAGTGATTTTTCGTTGGGGTTGCTATGCAGTTGCTGCATGAATGTGAGGGGTTGCTAGTCAAAACAGCACACACACCCCCCGTGCATCAACGCAACAATGTTACTGACCCATTAAGGCTGATTCATACTCGGCGCAACCTCGCTCATACTAGCTGGTCGCAAATGGCGCAAACGGTCACGTGTCCCAAAATTCCGCCACGCCCCACTTCGCAAGCTAGAAAATCCTCGCGCGGCGCAAGGGCGGTCACACAACTTTTTTTCTGACTTCGCGCGCGCTCAACCGGAAACAGCTGACCAAGAAAAAGAAAAAATGAACACTGCAGAGACCGCGGTGACCGAGAGGATGCGCCTCTACAAACATCTGTACGACACGTCTATGAAGTTACACTGGGACAACGTTTGACAAAGTTCGTCTTGTTGCAAAGGACGAACAATCCACCATCTCTTCTGTTTTTGCCGCAGCCGCTTAGCTCTGAGATACATATACAGTTCTACACCCAGAGTAAATTCATTCCGCATCAGATGTGCCAGCCTCTGCTGACGTGACACCACAGGTGGCATTGTGTATGCTTTCTTCGTATGCTTTTCTTCGTATGCTTTTCAGCTTGTTTCCTCAACAGTGACGCTCGCTGGTCTGGAGAGAACTGCAAATGTGACGCATTCTCGGCGCAAACTGCGCTTATGAGCTGAAGGAACTGTGAAGGGGCTGGCGCTTTCGATGACGTCATTAATGGTTCTTGAGCCAGAACAGTTGCGCGTTTGCGCCGAGTATGAATCAGCCTTTACTCCACCGTCTGCATGCAGCCTTGCATAGTGTAATGTAGCCTTGCATACTGTAAACTTGCAAGACAGCCCCAGCCCGTGTACGCAACCACACACGCACACTCAGGCATACCTGTCCATCTCATTCATTCATAGCCCGTTCACTAAGGATAAAATAGCCAATCCACAAAGGCTACTTTGCCCACTGTGTTCCTCAAATAAGTTTTGATCAACTTCATCTTGGAAAAAAAGAGCTGGGAGTGAATGAGCTACAGTGCGGACTTTCTATTTCATCTCATCTGACGCACAACAGTTGTAGGCGACAACTTTCAATAGATAGTTCTACCCGGCGGGCTTCCAACAGTAGCCTCGTAGGCTACAGTGCTAAATCACACAGGCACAACATTACGTTCAAACTTGTTGCTCACACCAGTCTGTCCGCTGCCACAGCGGACACATTGCCTACTCAAGCCAATCTACTTGCATCACATTATGGCAGAGGAAGCACGCTGGCAACCTAACATGAAGTAAAAAGTGTGTCCGTTATTTTCAAAAGATGGTGCTAACTGCACTGACACTAGGCTACTTAGCAAGTAGCTCTAGATAGACTGCACGCACCTAGAGTCGACTAACAAATCAAGTCACAAGAAGACTATTTGATAATAGTGTTTCGGCGAGCATATGAAAAACAACTGAGATTTCCTACCTTATTTGTGTTACTTGAAGAAGGACATTCTCAAAATCGCCATATTCCAGTTAGAATCGCCAAATATCCATTTAGAATTGCAGTTTAGCTATGTTATGAGTGAATGGGTGCTAAAATGAGAGGAAAACTGTAACATATGACTATTCAAAAACGAATTAAACTGAGAATACAATTAAATAGGGTTTCTATTTATCTCATAAATCTGCTTTATGGAAATATTATTTTAGACCTCCGATTTCCCCGGGTAATTTAGAACAGACGTGATTGGCTGACTGTAGAATGACATCACCACAGCTACTGTAGATCTAGGAACAATGTGGATAGCCGTTTCACCAGTAAGCTGTTGTTACCTTTCCATATGTATATTTATCAGCTAAAGAACGAAAAACAGGGATAGGCTACCACGCAGCAACATACGTGATTCTTTACTTCTTAATATTGTTGTCGTTGTTGCACTGCACTTCTGTTCTTTGTGAGCAGTAAACCTGACTCTAGCCCCATTAGCTATGGTAGCTATGGGGTTGCTGAGCACATTCTTGGGGTTGCTATAGCAACCGCAAGCAACCCCTTAGCGCCGCCTCTGGGCTTGATAGGCTGCGGTGATACGCGAATTCCTTGTTGCATAATCTGCACACAACCACGCTCTTGTCGACGCTTCCATCCGTCTGTATTTAAAAAAAAAAAAAAAAAAAAAAAAAATTATAGTGTGCGATTAAAATGCGTTATTTTTTTTAACGCGCTAATATGTGTGTAGTTAATTAATCAAAATTAACGCGTTAAAGTCCCAGCCCTAGTTAAAATCAACATTTTGTTGAGATAAAAGACTGGATCTAATAGCATTGATCTTACTTCCGAAGTGGTCTGCAAAGTCCTCACATGCAGCGTCTGATGCTGGGATGGAGGACTTGTTAAAACCTGTGTTTATTTAAAGATCGAAGGTTTTGAAAAGGAATTTAGGAGGAGATTGGAGTTTGACTGAGTTGTGGCTGTTGTACCGTCAATCTGTAAATGGTTTATTAGAGTGAAGAGTCAGTTTAATGTTCATGGATAAAATATAAGATCCTGTATGATTTGGATGTAAGCCGTCGTGTTTGTAGGTATGGTCAATTGTAAAAGGTTGTAAAATTGTCAACGAATTGTTGGAGTTGCAGTATCCTTTGAGCCAATGTGAAGCTGTTGCAAGCGGCGGAATTTGATGTCCCCAAACCGAGGTGAAGGAAGTGGGCCGGAGATGATGCATTGTTTCTTTAACTGTTTAATGCTGTGGATGAGGGTGATAAAGGCCCAAGCTACACGAAAATGAAACAAGGTTTTTTTTAAACCGAGTACGAAAATTATTGCGACCACACAGGAAAGCTTCTGTAAAAATATCAGGTCCTCATGGCAACGCCACGCTTGCTGAAAACGATGCAGTACACACGCCACACCTCTATGTGCGCTGTAAGCCACCCCCACCGGTTACACCAGAACAATAGAAGAAGCAATGCGCATGCGTGTACGCCCCTACTTCTACCAGCGCGAAGCTCACGTGAAGCTCAAACGACAACAACAACAAGAAGGAAGATGTCCGCGTCTGCAAGAAGAAACGACTCTCTCTTCTGGACCGACGATGAGGTGGAGTTACATTGAATGGATGTTGTATACGTCACTGGCGTTCGTCATGTGGCTGTGACGCAGATGTAAACAAATCCGTTCTGGCTGTAACAATGGCAACGCGAACGGCGGCGTTCCTAGATCTTCCCACTCTGGAACCCATTCTCCAAAAATATCGTTTTAGGGTACCCAGAACGCCGGCTCCATATGGCCGCGACAGCCAAACGATAAGCAAAAATATCGGTTATTATGAAAAACGTTTCCATGTAACCAGGCCCAAAGTCTTGCTTAAGGGTCTCTGATTGCTGCAGCTTGAGATTGTTTTTGCCTGGGTGAACTACTATTGTGGAAAGAGAAGATGCTGTGAAAGCTCATGGGCGGAGTTGGTGATGTCACTGATGAACGCACCTGGGTAACACAGTCTCTAGAGTGCGACCAATTTGGTCGCACGTGCAACCTATTTTCTCAATGGTGCAACTAAAAAAAATCTGAGGTCGCACAGGTGCAACCACCCGTTCGAGGAAAAAATTAAAAAAAGTCTACGACTAAGAAAGTCTAATGCTGAAGTGAAAGAGGCAATAAATACATTAAGAAATAATAAGTCGCCAGGCAGTGATGGATACCCAGCAGAGTGGTATAAGACGTTTAGAGAGGAGCTCACACCAATACTTACAGCTTCATTCAATTGGACACTTAATAACAATAAAATTCCTCCATCTTGGAGAGAAGCCATTATATCGGTCATACCAAAACCAGGAAAAGATAAAGAGCACTGTGGTAATTATAGACCAATCTCACTATTAAATGTAGACTACAAGATATACACATCCATAATTGCTAATAGATTAAATAACTTTATAACAGATCTGATAGAGGAAGACCAAACAGGATTCATGAGAGGACGTCAAACACATGATAATATCAGAAGAGTACTACACATAGTAGATCAGGCGCAACAGAAAAAGCAAAGTACCGTATTAATAAGTGTTGACGCAGAAAAAGCATTTGATTTAGTAAATTGGGAATTTCTATATAAAACGCTAGAACGATTTGGATTCAGTAATAAATCAGTACAGTGTATAAAGACATTATATCAACACCCCACAGCGAGGATCAAAATAAATGGAAGCCTGACTGACAAATTCAACATACAAAGATCAACCAGACAAGGTCGCAGTTTATCGCCTACATTGTTCGCCCTCTTTATAGAGCCTCTGGCACAAGCAATACGACAAGAAGAAAAAATCAAGGGAGTTACAGTAAAGGGAGAGGAACACAAGATAGGGCTTTTTGCAGACGATGTAATAACTTTCCTCGAACAGCCAAATGAATCGTTACCAGAGCTGATGAATCTTTTTGGAAAGTATGGTAATCTTTCGGGATATAAAATAAATATAACCAAAACACAAATTCTAACATTTAATTACATTCCGACAAAAGAAATACAGGAATCATTGCCCATTAAATGGAATATGAAAGAGATTAAATATCTAGGGGTTAACATTACTAAAGGGTTATCTTCACTGTACAAAGCAAATTATGATAAAATAAGCCAGGAGATACAAAAAGATATAGATAGATGGACTACTTTACCTCTAGATTTGAATTAAAAAATTGAAGCTATTAAAATGAATGTGCAAGCAAAACTTTTATATTTGTTTCAGGCACTACCAATAGAGGTCCCTCAAAATCAATTTGTGATATGGGACAAGATAATATCTAGATTTATTTGGGGTGGAAAAAAACCTAGAGTTAAATACGAAACTCTTCAGTTGCCAAAAGACAAAGGAGGTATGGGTCTTCCAAAATTAAGAGAATACTTTTGTGCTGCCCAACTCAGACATATTATATGCTGGTGCACACCGGACTACATGGCCAAGTGGAAAGATATGGAGAAGGAATTTGGAGGATACCCAATTCAAAGTGTTATCGGGGACAAAGATAGATATGAAAAAAATCAAGAAAAATATGGATCCGATTACAGTATTTACATTGGATTTATGGTTCAAAACATTAAAAAAATACAAGATTAAAAAAGAAATGAAGATGCTCAGGTGGGTAGCATATGATAGCGATTTCAAACCAGCAATATATGATAAAGGGTTTAAACAATGGATAAACAAAGGAGTCACAGGGTGGTACACACTTCAGAAGGATGGAGAGCTTGAGAGTTTTCAAAAACTGAAGGAGAAGTATAACTTAGATAAACACGAATTTTACAGGTACCTACAATTAAGAGATTATTATAGAACAGAAATAAAGTGGGATCCCTGTGTTGAAGTGAATGGTATGATTCAAATTGTGATAAATTCATTCAGTGGAACAAAAATTAAAATCATTTTCACTTTATATCAAAAACTGAGGCTGAATAAGAATTCAACTAAGTATGTTAAAGAAAAATGGGAATCAGAACTTAACGTGACAATTCCAGATGAAGATTGGCTAGACATGTGGAAAACGCATCAGACATCCACCAATTCACGGATATGGAGGGAATTTGCATGGAAAAATCTAATAAGATTTTTCATTACACCTAAAGTCAAGAATAAGTATAGTGACACCAACCTGGGATGCTGGAGAAATTGTGGATCAGTGAATGCCGATCATGCACACATATTTTGGAACTGTTCAAAAATTGTTCAATTTTGGAAAAATGTACATGAAACGGTGAAGAAGATTTTGGGATATGATATCCCCTTGAGTAGTAGGGTACTATATCTGTGCATTTTTCACGGTGCCAATATAAGGGGAAAGGACAGGTATCTGATTAAGATAATGTTAGTAGCTTGCAAGAAAGCTATTACGAGGAACTGGAGAAAGACTGACCCCCCCTTGTCAAAACCAATGGATTGACATAATAGAAGAAATTTACATTATGGAGAAACTGACGCATCGACTGAGACTCCAACAGGCACAAATGGACAAAAAATGGACAAAATGGACAATATTTAAGACGAAAGATAGTGACAACAAATAGAGAATAACCTACTTATACCAGATAAGTCAAAATTTATTAGAATAACGGCTCCCAAGTGAAAGTTCTGTGTAAAGCGATGTTTAGTGTGTAATGTTCATGTATGTAAAAATGTGAAAAATCCCAATAAACAGAAAATTTAAAAAAAAAAAAAAAAAAAAGAAAGTCTAATGCTGCGTTGTACACCAAGAGCGACCTACGCTACCTGGTAGCGGAGGTAGCTGGAGAAGCTTTGCTTGAGAATTTGCTTTGGTAGCTTTGGTAGCTCGTGACGTCACATTTAGAATGTTCAATTTTTAAAGGCCCCGCGGCTGTGCAGCACCCCCGCGAAAAAAAACATGAGGAAAGAGAGGGCAGGGACACGAATAAACGTGTTGTTATTTACAATTTGTTATACAAGATATACATCACGTTACAAATTATGTAAAACTACATTAGGTACACCTGAGAAGAGCAGGAATAGCAGAGGCAGCTGTGAAAAATAAACTAAATTCGAAATAAAATCCGAAATAAATCCAAAATAAAACTTAATTGCAGTGAGAAAGGTATGCGTGGGGCTACTACACTATTGTATTGAAGCACTCGACACGGCAATTGCAACAATCTCAGGATTAAACGACTATTGTTTGGATAGGAACCAAAGTTTACACGTCTGTTTCCGCGAATCCCGCTGATTGTCGGACCCCTACAATCTGTGAATTGTCATTGGTTTTCGCCGAACCGCGTCATAGCTCATTACCATAAAGTTAGCTTGAGTTTAATCGCTGGAATCCGCTCTGGTAGCTCAGTTCTCTTCGCCCCTGGCAATTCCGCTCTGGTCGCCCAGTTAGCTCACCCTCCATAGAGAAATAATGATTTCCGGCGCTCAGGTAGCGTAGTTTCGCTCTTGGTATACATGCAGCATAAGACTCAAAGTCTCCCTGTGGTTCAACAACAGACAGCCGCGGCCGCTGTATTTGGGCAGGATGGGCAGAGCCCCGCCTTCCACACCCCTACCTTTCTTTTATAGATAAAATATAGATAATTATAAATTATAGATCAAATATTTATTTCAACTTCAATCACAGTGGGAATCGTATTACACCATATTGTGGCTTGTGACGGACTTTGCGAGTGGAATCTGTTTTTATTTTCACTGAAATATAGCCTACCTCCAGTGTGGCTGCTTAACGTTAGATCTATGGCCATTGGCCAGGGCAGATGCCTGGTCTGCCCTCAGCTAAGCCCGGCCCCGCCAAACTCTCGAGCACATTCTACCAATCAGAATCACTGTAGGCCCCTACGTAGCATAATATCATGTTACATTTAGCGCGCCTGTATAGATGCTATTGGGGCAGGTGTATGATCTGCCCTGGACATGGAAAGGACTCAAAGGGTTTAAGAAATATTACTCCGCCCATCTAGCCAGTGGGAACTTCAGTGCCGCCAAATTCCCCTACAAACTTGTTGGATAAAACGGATAACTATGTCGGATTTGATGAAGGATATTGGCTGTTTAATCCGGATTCACGTTTGTGGTAGGTAAAGATTTTACTTTATAGTTGCTATCTTACAAAGTTTAAGTAATTGTGAACGAAGTCTTTGCAAAATGGGAAACTGGGAGTGATTTAATGAAATATCTTAGCTTGATGAGCAAAGCAATGTTGAGACAGTAAACAACGTGTTGACAGCTTCGTACATGTACAGTAGGTTACTTGTCTGCTAGCTTAGGTTGGAGCACTGTCGGTGTGTGTGATATGAAGCATTTTTCGGAAAAGGCAAAAAACACGAGTCCAGCAAGGCGCATCTGAATTGTGCCATGAAATTAGCCATGCTAGGTAATGCTTTGCGACAAGTTTCCCTATAATTGAAACGTAGGCAGTATTAATTCCTTTCACAAACTTTCTCTTCGCTCATTTTCACGTGGCTTTTGTGTTTGTTGTATGGCAGACTTTTATGCGAGTGCGCACCCCCCCCCCCGCGTATGGTTGCATAGACTATTGGCCTATTGCGTATGCTCCATAAAAGCTTGCATTTTGATAACGCAGATCATCTGCCCCGCCTATTTTCCAGACCACGAGCCGCTACTGACAACAGACACACATTAGACCCATATCGTGGTCTAAACCAATCAGAGATAGTGAAGGGCGGGACCCCCCTCTGATTGGCCCGTGTACGTGTGTGTACGTTTGAACACGCGCATCCTGTAGTCAGACAGAGAGGTGATGAACCGTCAGATAAACAGTGGATGTAGCCGCGGGTGATAAGATGAAAAGAACGATTGACAACTTTTTCATTAAGTTAAGGCCTGATACGTCCGAAAATAACCACAACCAATGTTCTGACACGGAGCCATCGACCTCCCACGTTATGTCATGCCCTGGTCCGGAGCTAGCATCAGATAATGAGCCACATACGATCGACTCTGAGCCAGAACCAACTGAAATTAAAAGGGGTAAAGTGTATACATTTCCAAGAGAGTGGCTTGACCAGTCTCCTTGGCTAAGATGCAGTAAAGCCGATAATATAATGCACTGCATTTACTGTAAAGTGTGGCAATAGTGTATTTGTGACTGGTTCTAATACATTTGGAATTGAAACGCTGAAAAAGCACAACGCATCTATGAAACACATTACCCGCGATAAGAGCACTGCTCAAGTGTCCCCTCTCCTCGCTGCCTTTCAGCAGCAAACAGATCATCGGACGAGGCCGAGACGATAATCAAGTTTAACGTTGCCTACCATATTGCAAAAGTTCCCTTCACTAAGTTCAAGTCCGAAATAATTCTTCAGAAGAAAATTGGCTTGAACATAAACCCGACGTACAGCAATGATGTCGCGTGCGCGCAATTTATAGGAGTCATCGCAGATAAATTGAAAAAAAAGACGTCTGTGCTAATTGTGAACAGTGAGTAAATGGCATTCCTGATCGTTCAGCATAAGACATTGAGCCATAAGATGTTCAGTTTGAAGCCCTTAAAACACTTGCAATTTTAATTTAGATTTTTTTTTTAATTTAATTTATCTTGAGATGTTTTAAGTTTAAATTTCAGGCCAGTGAAGCACTTTAAGCACCAACACTTTTTCAGTAAGTTTCAGTTAGTAGTTAGTAAGTTAAGTTCAGTAAGTTTGTAGAATTGTGCTCCAAATAAAGAACTTTATTTTGACTAGATTGCTAGTTAATTGTTTACAAGTCAATATTGCCTATATGGACAGCGATTTAAAAATAAATAAATAAGAAAGTGAACCTGTAAAACTGCAGTGTTAAATGCAATGCGTTTGAAAATTTGGGTGCACCTAACTTTTATGCTGGGCGCACCAGTGCAACCAGTGCAAAAAGTTAGTCTAGAGCCCTGGTTACCTGGACATGCCTGACCATGGATGTTCCAACGATGGACATGTCTGATCCACGTCCGCGGGAGCCAGACCTAGCCGGCGAAGCATTCCGGATCGTCGGTCCAGCAGCAACAGGAGATGAGACAGAGGTCGCGGATGGGGAGACAATAGCAGCAGTGACCGCAGGCGTACACACCGTGGTACGAGCCCCCACCAGACCATGCCCCCGGTCCAAACGGCGATGGATCTCGGTGTGTCCACTCACCGCATATTGGGGAGCTAACGACGCTTTGCTGTAGCTTAGGAGGAAGAGCAGTCGCCCACCAATCGGAAGGTCGGTGGTTCGACTCCAACTTCCCCGGGCTACATGTCAAAGTGTCCTTGGGCAAGACACCGAACCCCACGTTGCCTACCGATAAATCCATCGGTGCATGAATGTGTGTGTGTGTGAATGATTAGAAAGCACGTAGTGTGTATAGACGTAGACGTGCTGTATGAGTGTGTGTGAACGGGTGAATGTGGCACGTAGTGTTAGAAGCGCTTTCAGTGGTCAGCTAGACTAGAAAAGCGCTATACAAGTACAGTCCATTTACCATTTGCTGAGGATGACAGTGAACATCGAGCCTGTCTCTTAGCGAGGGCAGCAACCGGCCGGGCACTGCTCGGCGCCAAGCCTTGAGTCCCGGCAGCTACAGGGCCATAACTGGGTGGTGGATCACTTCACACCAAAGTGTGTGTTTTGGTGTTGAGTTCGAGAAAGGCTGGGGTGAAGTGTCAGGGTCCCAAAGAACTGTGTCCTGTAGAGCTGTTTTCAGTGAGACGATATGCATGGACTGCCAGTGGGCCAGGTCCAGAAGTGAGTTCAACATTTCATTTTTGGATTTTAGTTCATCGCAAGCTTCCAGATGTCTTCCTTGACCTTAGTAATATCCTCGTTGGTGTATGCACCAAGTTGTCATCGGTAGGTGCCAGGTCAGCCATGTCCTCAAAGTAACAGGGCCCCAGGGACCAGAGGCCGCAGCAGGTCTTCCTCCAAACAAATTTGCTTGGAGTTTGACAAGTTGTAGCTTAGTTGTGGTAAACTGCAAATGCAATACTGTGAATTCTATTGTCAATTCTATGACCTGATAACAAATAACCACTTAGTACAGGTAAGAAACACTAACTTATTGTATGACTTTAGCGTTAAACATGTTGATTTTTTTATTGTAGCTCCTGCATTCCAAGGGAGCTGGGATCATATAGTAAATTGTAAGAGGATCCCTGATTGGTGCCTAAATACACTGCACAATACAGGGAACATCAGGCAAACATGCATGGTTCTAAACACAGCTCTAATTGGACTGCATCTATGCCCTGCAGTTACTCATTACCCTGCAATGTCCTGGCCCTGTTCCTCCACTTCATAGGACCTATTTAAAAAAGCAAGCTGGATGACGTAGGTGTTGGTGGTTTATGGTTTTTCTGAGAGTGTGTCTGTCCTTGCTAGTGAGAGCTGGCATTCATTATGTGTCTATCTGGTCTGATCATGTGCTAAGATATGCAGTCGACCTCACCAGTGAGAACTCCTTGACTGCAGTTCATACCCTCATTGTGCATAATAAAACTTATTCCTGGCAGCACGGGCTTCGACATGAGGGAACGTCTGAGGAATGCTTGCAGCATGCTTTTTATCACACCGTGCAACCTCACGCAAGTGAAGTCCAGTTGGGGGTCCAATGGGCAGATTCATTCAATAATGGGTTAGTACACTCTACTGTTAGTAACTAGTGGATTACTATATTTAAATCATGACTAAGAAGTCATCAATTACATAATTACACTAATGAATATGATGGTGTAACTGAGTTTTTCTGTAATCCTACCATATCATTTCTGTCAATTATCAGTCCTGTGGCTCATCATCCAATCGTAAAAACAAGCTGCATCCATCTACTCCAGTTCAAGCACGTGACTCTCAAAACTCCACAAAGGTTCATGCACATTACAGTACATGGCATTTCACACAAACTGTCTGCTCCAGAAGAAAACAGAGCAGAACCATCTACACGCTCATCATCACTGATATTCTACTGCAGTATGTACTGTTTCCTGGAATATCTTGGCCTTGGACTTGACTGGACAATATGACAGTTCTCAGATATGATCAAGATGCAAAAGAAGTTCTAAGAAGAAAAGTATTTTATGACCATGTTCAAAATTTACGAGGACATGGTGATTTGTTTTCTTGGTGATTATACTGTTTCTTTCTTCAAGGTAAAGCCTAAACTTTCAAGCTCAACTTTTGTAGATTTTGAAAATCAACAGATCTGTGACAAATTGGTGCACAACACTGGATAAATGACTCTTGTGTTCCAAAAACAAGATGCTCTCACCATTCACCTTTATCATGACATTTTTTTGGCAAAATCTAGAAAGAAATATGAAAATACTTCATTTTAATTTTAGCAAGTAGAACATGATATTCTGGTACTGAAGTTGTATTTCGTCCAGTTGTAACTCATCCATCTGACTGAAAAGTCAGGATTCGGGAAAGAAAAGGTTTATATCTCCTGCCAACATTTCCCTGACTAAGTTAATAAATGGCGGGTGTTGTAATCAGTTTTCACATGAATGTGACAGTAAATCATGTTGGTTTCAAGTGGTGGAATTCACCAAACAAGGAGCTGAGGAGAGCTGACCAAGAGCACACCTCAGGCTGAAGCTCCGCTGCTGGGAATGCTTGCAGGCCTGCATGCATGCATGTCTGCACATTGAACTGCATCATCAAGTTCCTGTGATACACCAGTGTGGTAATGCAAAAATAGAATGACTTACTGACATTATGTAGAATATATTTTATACATCAAACACAGATGGGTTTCCTGACATAACTCCTAAAAAACATCCTAACACTGTGTAGCACATCTTAACAGTCCAGGTGTTATCAGGGCACATTATTTCCATACATGTACTTGAGCAGGTACCAATTTGTCTGCGAGGAGGCTATTATCGTTTATTATTAGAATTCTGGAGCAAAAATTATCACAAAGCATTAACCAAGCCACAAAGTCCATGTTACCAGTTGGAGGAGGGTGCCAGTGCAAGCAGTGCTTTCAAATGTGAGAATCTCTTTTGACACCACAATACCACAACGGTTTCGTTAATTCCTTGATTTTATTCTTTCAATCTTTTCTTTTTATATCTTTTCTTATTATAACTCCTTGGTTAGCATTAGGGTACATTTTTCTGGTTAGGGTTAGCCTTTAAAAGGGTTTAAGCTAGGGTTCAAAATGTAATCAACCTGCTTAGGGTTAAAAAAAGACCATGGTCGGGCCTAAAACATTCTTTCACAGCACTATTGATGGGTTAAAACATACCATTTTATTGGTTCCCCGGGTGACACTTCAACAGTGGGCCCACCAGGTATATCCTGACCCACATGTGCAGTATATTCAGACAATGCACTCATTATATCTATAGAAATGTATGAAAATAACTAAATCGGCTGAGAAAAGAAAGAAGAATCCCAACAGGTATTCAGTCTCCATTTATTCACAATGCTTTTACATCTATGGCCACACTGTCCATCAGACTGAATTTTAGGACTACTGAAATACTGGCTTGTCCTGAAATTCATCGTTGCACGTAGCTTTAGCAGTAACGATTGGCCGAGAAATTTTACAACTCAGCTCATCAGTGTTTATGAGGGTGATCAGCACCTTTAATGCAGGCTGAGCCTCAAGGGACACTCCTTTGGCAAGCTAAAGAGAAAGGAAATAGTGCTGAGAGATGCAAGATGCTGCCATCAGTATTTAACTCCACTTTCTTAATCCATCTCTGGCCATCTAAAAAAAAAAAACCAGATAAAATTTATTCTATGACTGATCCAAACAAGCATTTGTTTTATTGATCATCTTAGATCTGCCTATGAGACAAACTGCTGTCATACTCAAGTGTGTATGAAACTTCTACTTGTAGCTTAAAGTTGACTTTGCAGCTGTTTAATAGCAGCCTTAACAGATTGCCGGTTATGTTAGTAAAGAGTAGGCAAAAAGTTAGCATGGGAGGCAATTTTTTTTTGTGATAAATCCCTGTACTCTATGTCCAAAAGTGTTCATTTAGGAACTAAAGACCATGGCTTTTACAATGCCCTTAGAGATCAGCCAATGCCTCTCCACATCTCAAACAGATGTCTTCACGTAGAAAGCATCTAGTGCAATAGCATCTGTGAGGATAATAACATGTTCTTGCTTGGTTACGTCAGCTTTTATGAAAGAAAAACAAGACATTTTCAGAAATATTTATTCAGTGAGCTCAGAAAAGTGCAGGGGATATTTGCTTTGGTTTGTCAAGCACCCAAAACCATTTAAACACACAACACGCGAGGAAGCGAGTGAGAGAGTTACAGCCAAGTCCAGCATGGCTTCTTATGCTGATACCAAAAAAGGCAACAGAGCTAATGTCTTTTTTATTGCCCTTGAACCTCTTCATTCTCAAACTGCGCCCCACTCAGTGTTCTTAGTCACCATCAGGATGTACCAGATTTAAGGACTTTGAGGATGCTTTTTTTAATCTCATAATTATCTACAGTTCTATCAGAAGAGAGAAACCTTTGCCAAACAATTAACAAGTCAAGTCAAGTCAGGTTTATATATGTAGCACAAATCACAAGTTTATCGAATGTGGCTTCTGGTACTGTTGGTACTAATTATCAACCAGGAAGTACTAATGAATGTCTGCTGACCACTCATAGCATGAAGGCAAACAATGGCATAAAAAAAATCAGTTACTTACCAGCTCGTAGTTTGTCACTGGAACACAAGATGAAGACACCTGGAAATGAAGAGAGAATTGGTCAATTTAATGTATTAGGATTGAACTTCAAGGCTTAATATCCTGTTGGTCCATTCAAGATGGGAGCAGTAGTGTTTATCATGTCTGCTGCTGGTAGAATTGCACAACAAAAAAAGACCAGCTGCAATAAACGTCAAGGTTATGAGCAACATTGCAACATGAACAATTAGAAAACTGAATAACTAAAAACAGGTTTTTCAAAGGTGGAAGCAACTGCTAATAGAAGGTGATTAAATCTTTTCCCATTGCTAGAAATATTGTTTTAACATTCTGAGAGCTGCAAAGAGCACAACTAGAGTCATGTTGTGTATCACTACTACCTCCCAGAGGACAAGTTAGATACGAACAACATAAAGAGATGACACTTGCAGGCTGTTGGACCCATGTACTGTATAAATTCCTAATAAAAATCAATAATTGGACCAAAGTTTCTGATAAAGATGGCTTTCTGAGATTATGAGGTTTATTAATTCTGCCTGGACTGTAAGATCACAAAATCAAACAGAGACTGGGTTGCCACCTGTTTTGCAGTCAGGTAAAAATCAATTAATCTTGCTTCTTTCTGTCAATTGAAAAACTGTTGCTGTCACTTTCAGGGTCTCCACGTAAGCTGCTATGGTTGGTAGGTGTATTTCTGTCAAGAAAGGTGGGCTGTATCCACTCTTGCAGCCCCATGAGCTGCTGCTAGTGCGCAAGTTAGCAGACATTAACTGTTTCCTCCGACAAGTGTTGAAGGTTTTAGCTTCTTTCGTCTCATTGTTATGGTTTTAATACATGCATTTTTCCAGTTCTGGTTAACTCTCAGTGGTCAAAACTGTAAGAGGCTGGAAGCCTAGCAGGAAGAGGAGCCAGCCCCCCTAACTAGCGCTAGTTAAGCATTTTCACTGGATTATCAAACTCAAAAGTGTTAGCACTACAAACTCCAGACTGAAAAGCTAAAATGTTCATATCTCCCACAAAACCTCTGATCCCAAACAATGTGCGATGTTCTTTTACTCTGCTAAAGTACAATGCCCTGGTGAGCCAGTGGGGAGATTGCTCCAACAAAACTCATGATCTGTCAAGTGCCCAAGCTAATCCGATTACCGTCCGGCTGTGTTCATAATCATTCCATGAGGTCAGAGTGTGGACTGCTGAGGCTGATAAACAGGAAGAGTATAATGATAATAGCATCTAACAGAAGATTCAAATGAGGGGATTCGAGAAAAAGAGGGCCGCTTGATGAGGATGAATCCAAACAGGATGTCATCGTTGATGTTTCCTTCCTGTGCATGTCTTCATTCTGTCCCTTTGCTCCAGTTTGATCATCATTCTCCTGATGCTGCTCAAAGAAAATCTCTGCAAATTTAATTTTCAGCAGTTTTTGGTCTCATCTGTAAGATTACTGGTAGTACAGTACAGGTTTGTGATTCCAGTGGGCTTTTTTCTCATTCATGTCCTTCATCCCTATTTTACTGCTACAGTGTCTGTTTTAGCTTTAAAAGATTAGACCTCGTTCTCACAACTGTTGACCACTTAAAGCACCTTTCATCTTTGCTGCTGCTCTACTTCTCCCCTTATCTGAGACTAATTGTGTCATTGCATAAACACGACAGTTTGACTCTGGCTACGTCTGCTTTGTGTTACTGTAGCACATTCCTGGTCTGACCGCAAAGTGGAATAAAATTCTGGCCCTCCTGAGTGCATCTTAACAGTAGTTGCCTTTTCGAAATGCTTCAAGTCGATGGACAGAAAATTAATGGGCCGTTTTTGGCCAAAGATCCACACACAAGCATTATGTGAATATGTTAGCAATTTCAATGCCAGACATCAATCTTCAACTGATGTAGTGTAGATATATTATTTCAAAGCAGAACATAATAATGTAAGGTTTTGCAAATCCCTGTTCTATATGAAATAATCTAATATTGCCTGATACGTTATTTTAGCCTGCGATCAGTCACCAACTGTAAGCCCCGCTGTTTGAAACATACAAAGGACTTGTATAGAACTTGGAGATCATTTGAAATGATCTAAAATAAAAATAATCCACTCTTTTTAAATGTAATAAGTCTTGACTAACTATCAAGCAGTAGATAATTCCAAACCAGATGTAAAAGGACCCCTGGATGGCTGCCACTGCGATTTCATTGGCTGATTAAATTCGTACAGTTGGGGATGTGTGAGTCACCTTGGGCCATTAAAGTCTCTTTGTGTCATCCATAGCTGCTACTCCATCTGGAATACAGGAATGTTAACTCTAAACAGGAAATGAGTGTAATCTCATTTTATGTTTTAGTCCGTTTCAGCTGTGGAAGCAGCTGATACGAAAAGAGACTGTCTTAATTTGAGACAGGCTCCAATACAGTGGCTGCTAGTACTTTAGTGAAACCCGTACATGCAGGCTTGTTAGATGAGAAATAAAATATCTCCACAGTGATTCAGCTGGGAGAGGATCTCACATCAGTATCAGAAGTGAGGTGAAAGAAACAATATTTTTAACTTATTTCATAAGTACAAAATGTTCCTCTGTGACCACAGTCTATCTCACATGCCCAGCATATCATTTGTGTATCACCAGCCTACTTAATGATGGCATCCGTCTGGAATGTGCCTTGGTTTTCTTACAGTATTTCTGGCACTGTGGAGTGAGTCTGGAGTTGACAGGACACAGTGTTTATGTCTGTCTTAAATCATCCTTGTTACAAGTTATTCTTACCCCCTTAAACCCCACCTCATTCTACCATCACTTCTTCTCTCAGAGGCCCTGCTCTTTTGGGTGCCCCTCAAGTCTGGTCAGTGTTTTCACCTACACTGCACAATTTTGACAGCTGATGCATCCGCAGACAACGCATCGGTTTACGAGCAAATTAAAATGAAAGTAATTGACAAGTTTTTGGAATACATAGTTTTTCGTACAATGTCTGTGTTTAGTTTGAAAAAATCCTCACAGGTAAATAATGAATTTTAGCAGAAATGTGAAGCAAGAAAACCAAAAATTGTCTGTTTTCATTCATCAAAGATGGAGGGCTGAATGAAAAACAAATGGAAACGTTAGACAATTCTTTGTGATGCACTGTAATTACAGCACTCCACATTAGGACTGTCACTTATTTTTAAAGTCCATACATCATTTGAAAGTGGGGAAACTTCAAGCCTCAGTAATCCATTCAAATTTAAAAAAGTACTCTCTCTAAATGCTAAATAGGCTGTATAAGATGACTGCATCAGACTATTAGTAGAGGGCTCTTAGTATCAGCTTGACCCAATACATATCTCAGTAACCTCTAAATAAAATATGCTCATGTTGTGTTTGCTAAGTTGGCTATGTCAATGGCTATTTAGTTGAATGTCATGTCCAACAAAAATCCTCCTTTTTAAAAAAAAAATTATTCATGTTTAAAACAAAAATCAATTCTGTCTTCATTTTTGACAGAAGAGTCTTGATTTTTGTTTGAACCAGTATAATCAGATCTCAGATATTGAGGTCTGATTTAGAGGGTCAGATTCTCCTTGCTGCTGCTGCTGGAGTGGAGTGGAACTTTGCACCATTGTAGTTGGGCAAAGCAGTCTGGATCTCCCAGAAACCACAGAGAATATTTATACAAAGGCAGAGTGCAGGTGATCACTTAAGAGTGGGTTAGCCACAGGTGCAGAAGTGGAAAACCACAGTGTGAAAAAGAGTCCAAACAAAACCTTTGCACATTAAAAAAAAGTCTCCACAGACACAACTAAATAGATCGACGCATGCGAGTTACTCCTGATCATACTCATGACTTTTGCTAGCAGCGTGGCCTCAATGATGCTTGTCAGTCCAGCCTACCAGTTGAATTCAAAAGAAAATATCCATTTTCAGGCTACAAGGGCATGTCAAGTAAACTGAATGGTTAGATTACCCCACCTCCTCCCAAAAGTCCAACTTCACAAACACTAGTAAATACATTTTCCATCTATAACAACATTAGATCAAAATCCAGTGCTAAATGCAAAGAAACCACAGCAACTCACTGGGGTTTGAATTTTGATGAAAACCCACACAAAGCCTTTGTCTGAGCTCCTCAGTGCATGGGCGGGATGCCTGGTGAGAGTGCATATTGATGCTATCGGGAGTATTCAAATGAGTGTAATATAATAAAGGATAATTGTGTTGTTGCATTCCATACATGCTTCTGTTAACAGCATTAAACAAGGGCCCATTTCCCACCGACAAAAGTCCACGTTCAACATCTTTGGCCTTGTAGGATGGCATTCACATGCAGCAACCTTCTTGCCATCAACTGAGACACTCCAGACACAGTCACATTATGTAAGTGATGTCATTCTCCCAGGTCTGAATGTGCTAATAACACATATAAATGATGAACTTCTTTAAAATTCATTAGTTGGTTAAACAATACATCTGTCTGCAAATCTCAAACTTAACGCAGCAAACTTTAACAGAGAGAAAGACACCACAGATTTGCTTTGAATAGTAAAACAGTGACTATGCAGGTAAGGTTAGGTTAGGGCTAAAATACTTTCTCTGGTTCTCTATGCTGGCATTTCAACACATGACTGCCTTGGGTGCTTTCATGTTTATCCAGATTTTTGCATCTGGCACGTCCCAGCAGAACTTTTCAGTGTGTAAATTCAATTTGTGAGGCATAACAAGTAACAGAAGGCTTCTCTGCATTTGCGATGCTGGAGAGTGCCAGAGTGTAGCTCTGCATGGACTTCTTGGGATATTATCAAAGCACAAAGGAATGATGGAAGAGCTGCAGAGGGGCAAGTGTCAATACCCTTCCTCTTCATGTTTATCTATTTTACCCACAATCACTTCTTTATTACATTTCTGAATGCATCTATCTAGACTGTAAAGTTATTCCCTGACTATTGAATAAGTTTTCTGAATTTAGTGTTCTTCTGTCTATTTCTGCCCCTGTCTTCTCTTTTGCTTGCCTGTGTCTGTGAAAGTTATGGCCTCTTTCTTTTCCTCAAGGGAAAGTTATGGAAAGTCTCAGATTTATTGAGCAGAAACGACTGGATGACATCTAAGCGACTGAATACCAGTCTCCCAACGCTGTTCCTTGTGTCGGTGCGTCTGACTTATGTTCCTCAACATCAGAGGCCCTTCAAGACTCAAGTCTGTATCTTTGTACCTGTCTAAATTTTGAGTTAATCTTCAAGCACAGAAAGGCTAAGGCCTTAGACCAAAAACAATTAGTTTTGTCCAAAACTTAAACCTGCAACTTGTTGATTTGTTTGAAACTTCATTTAATGAATATACATATTTATTTCAAAAGAGATAAAGAAGAAATACCTTGCAATATCTTAAACAACCAACTTAATTGAATTTAGAAAATATAAACAATCTAGAAATTGATGACATGATCCAAATTTTCTGAAAGATTCAACAATCAGCCAATTAATTTCAGACAGGCGAGGGTGTCATGATTTGGTATAAGAGGAGTCTTACAAGTAAGAATGGGTCATGGTTCACCACTTTGAGCCAAAGTCGATCTGAGAATCATCAATATGAGCCCCAAAAATTATTTCTCAATGCAAAATACCAAAGAACTGTGGTCTTTCAACATCTATGGAGCAGATTATTGTAAGTAAAACCCATAACCTGTGTGTTAAGGCCAAGGAATATAAGTGATCTTTAAGACCTCATGCAGCACTGAATGAGAGATTGTTGTGTCACCCTGATAAATATAGGCATGTGGACTCATGTCTGCCTTGGAAAACCATTTTCACCCCACACAGTCGCTGCATTCAGAAATGTAACCTGAAACAGTTTTACACACGGAAGAAGTCATAATTCAACTCTGTGCAAAAACCCTGCAGAGTTTGTTGGACACAAGCTCATCTTAGATAGACAGAAAGAGAATGGACACACTTTCTGTGGTTAGACGAGTCCACGTTTCAGTTACTTTTGCAACAAAAAAGTAACTGAAATGTGATGAGCACTAGCAATTAGCACTATTAACTCGAGAAAAGAAAGACCATTCAGGGTGTTCACAGTGAAAGAAGCAAAAGGCAGTGTCTGTGTTGGTATGTGGGTGCATCAGTGTCACAAATTCACACTTGCATATTGCATTAAGGTGTGAGGGTAGCATTGACACAGGAACCTTTATTGGAATATTCGAGAGACGTATGCTACCATCAAGGCAACATATTTATATTGGAGGTAAGTGGTTATTTCATCAGAACAACAGCAGATTTCATTCTTCACAACCCCTCACAGCTTAGTCTCATGGAAACGGAGTGTGTGTTCTTGCAGTCTAGAACTGTCTCCAACTGAAAATGTATGGAGCACCACAAAGAGGAAAATCAGACAACGACGGCCACACTGTTGAGCAGCTGAAATCTAGTATTCAACACGAAACGACACAGCTTTCTCTTAAAAACTGCAATATTTAGTGTCTTTAGTTTCCAAATTATTAAAAGGTGTAGTCAGAAGAAGTAACACATCCCTCTATCCAAACTTTATTTAGTCTGTTTATATTATTTCTAAATGCAATGAAGTTGTTGAGTGGACATAATGACATTCATTTCTTTGGTGTTTGGTGCCTGATAAATAAAGATCAAACAAATGAACAAATTACAAATACAATTTGTATTGCATTTTTCAAAAAAAATTCTCATATTTTATGGAAATATGATTTGTTCTTCAGACTAGGTGGTCATGTTGCTGAGAACTAGAGTAAGTGCAGTGCTAATGAGGGGTGGTCTCCCTGCAGGGGTTCCTCTCCTGTCCTGTGGGTGAGAGTTTGGGTTATCTTACAGAGTCTAAGTCCTCCCTGTTCAATGAACCACCATACTTTTCTGTTTTACTTCACTGAAGTGAAAAGCTTTATGTTTCAAATTGTTCAAACAAATAAGACTCGCAGGAGGAATTATTATCCGACTGATCAGAAAAAAAACCATTGACAGATTATGTGATTATACAGACAAATTCTAATTATTAGTTCAGCTCCATTATCTATGTGTGAACCAAGCATGTGTGCTTCTGTGAATAAAACAAGTGGAAAAACTTTGTATTTGTTCCCCCATGAAGATTATATTGACGTCATTGCTGTACTAAGTAATCAAACAGAGATATAACTGTGGCAGATCAAATAAATAGAAAATATACCAACTTTATACAAGGCACACATAGTAGGTTATTTTGCCTTTGTGTGAAAAAAAAGTGTGTCCCTGCCACATTTCTGCATCGGCCTTCAGCCGCCCAGAGCGTCTGTTCATTCTCAGCCCCGTCTTTGCCGGGCCAGACTGATGGCGTGTCGAGGGGAGAAGTGATGGCTTGTTTCTTTTGTTCCAAAGTTACAGCGAGGGTCATGTTCCCTTCGGCGGCTCTTTCAGAGAAGAGCCAGTGTTTAGCAGTATGCTGATTTACACATTAAGCATGGCCCTCTGTGTGTGGCAGCAGGCCAAGTGACTGAGGAGAGGGCAGTCGAGAAGAATGAAGGTTGAAGTTTTTCATGAATACAATGCAATAACCCTCTGACAATCTGGGCAAAGTATCAGTTTTTTGTCTCTGACAGTCAAATGAGTTGATCAATAGCAGCTTCAAATCTGTACATACAGTACAGATAAATGTCAGTGATGTATTGTGTTTAGCTTGGCTGACAGACAACAGTTCTTAAGTCGAAAGTGAAACACAGTCTTTTGTTTGCATGAGGAGTGTCTAAATCTTCCAAGGCAAGAGGTCTTCAGGGAGGAAGCAGACAATCTGAGGCGAGCCTGCGCTAAGAGTCAACAATGCAAACGTATACAGTAGCACAGCACAGCAAGAAAAGTTGTTAATTTACTGGAGAACCCCTGCATAAAGTCCTAATGGAGGGAAGATATCACAGACCATTCAACTGCCACACTTAATAACCTGCAAGCCATCATATTTTGCTGTCTGAGAACAAACGCATAGGTGGGTTTGGTTCTCCTTTCTCATCTTCCCCTCTCCCTCCTTTATCTACTACATGTCTCTTTCAACAGATATTATTTGAGAATTGCTGGATATATTTCCTATTTGCATCATATTGTTTAATTCACAATCAACTGAAATCTTGGACATTTGGCATACATTTATTTATGCATAAACTGCTAAGAAATGACAGATCCATACATAGATCTGCACAACTTCAATACTGCAATCATGAATCACTGCTACCCATCTTTCCAAAGCAAATATTACTTTCATAAATACTAATAATATGTCTCAGAAAGCAAAATCCCAGCCCCCACTAGCAGAGGCTTGTTTGGCCGAATATCATGTGATTATGTTTTGAAAAACAGTACGAAAAAAAAAATAAGAAGAAATACTGTAAAGAGCCAGACAAACATTTCAATCAAACTTTTAGCATTAAGAGCTGCTCTGTGAAATTCAGGCACCGATGTTTCCTGCCTTTCTGTTAGAGACCAAGCCCCCTTCCCCATCAATCAGCCATAAAAAGCAAACAACAATATAAGAGGGCTTACTGGTAAAAGCGAGGAAACAGGTCTGCTTTCTATAAACATTCCACAAGGAGACATGTAGGCTTGATAAGAGAGGAAGAAAAAAAAAGAAAACAACTTCTCCACCCTTCTCACCGCGTGCTGATACACACAGAGGCGCATACTTCACATAGTGTTCACATGGATGCTCAGTCGTATGGAAACTAATTTCAGCTTCACCTTGTTTAGAATTATTCAACCAGTCATGTATTGAAGCTATTTTGAAGTGTCATATAATTTTATTGTAAAATATTTACATTTTTGGCATAATCTGAAAGTTTCAGTTTAATATAGTGGTATTGAAATCTGTAATATATCAAGGAAACTCTGTATGTCTGACTTTTATTCACCAATCTTGAAAACTCTTTATCCGATCTGCTTTAAACTTGATCAACATCCTCAGCAGGTCTTTGGCTGCTTGTGGGGTTGGAGCCCAGATTTGCCAGTACATCAAACTGGTCTCCTGTTCTGTGACATCATTGGCAAGGTGACAGATTGTGCCATAACTAAGGCTTTGGCTTCATTTCAGATAACAACGGGCACATGTATCAGCTCTATTAATCTACGACTTTTTTGGAATAATTGGAATAAGAAATACAGAGCATGTCTTTACAAATTTTGGTTGTCTTTTTGATGATGGCAAAGTTATTTATATCCAAAATTCAAATGATCTCAAATCCAATGATGACAAACATGTAAACAGATAAAACTGCACAGTAATAATAAAACAAAGTAAAAACCACTCAATTATTTCCTTATGGCTGAATCACTGACAGTAGCTAGGTCTCCAAAATGGCTATTATTGGTCACAACAATGTTACAGATTACCAAAGAGGTTCAAAGTGACGGCACCTTTTCAAAGGCCATTACACAAGCCAAAAACTACAGTACCGTGTAAATGTCTTGAGCCATCACTATTGTTTTTAATTCATTGCTGGTAAAACACAACACTGGTTCATCTCTTGAGTTACTAGCCTTTTTATGCTTGAATGATTCATAGGTTAGTGTTAAGTAGCTTAATCAACATTAACCTATTCCACTGAAAAAGTTAATGCACAAGTACTGCATGGAAAATGGGTGAAAAAGCAATCAATGTCCAAACAAAAACTTTACAAGACATTTAGAAAGCCTGAAGAAATATTTCTCAAGACCACTTTAAAAGATTACAAGAGAGTCCAACTCCTTGAAAAGACAAATATAAATAAGTAAGGAGTGGCTTATAACTTTTGAATTACACAGTTACAGAGTTTTAGATATTGGAGAGAAAAGAGGCAGACCAAGTATTTCTTCTTGCTTTTAAGTTAACTGATGTGGCATGGCTTGCTCCTCAGCTGAGGTACCATGTAAAAATCTGTGCAAACTATTTACAAATATATGTGCCTTATCATTTGTTGCAAAAGATAAGATGCATATATCCATCTGTGCACATGGACCTCATATTGTGTGCATTACTTATACACCCAGTAACACATTTAGTAAAGAACAAAGAGTATTTATATCCAGATGGGTTATTTTGTTCTGCTGACCAGAGTTGAGCTCTGTAACACAAGGGCATTATCATCACTCTGAAAAGATCCTCAAACCCTCCAGCACTAGATGTCTGCCAAACACTTGCTCAGTGCAATATTTTCTTTACACACACACACACATGCACACACACACGCACTGAGGATGTGTCTGCTTATCACAGCTTTCCGACGATCCATGTCCAGTAGAATTAGGCCAAGAGAAAGCATGCCACAAAATGGGAAAAGCCTTAAATTGTGAGGGAGGGCTGTAACAAACTCTGGATAGGTTTGTCATAAAGGCTGCTTTCCCATCAGTTTGTCATGCAAACCTCAAGCCAGTGTTTGAAATGTCACGTCACAGAAAATGTGCATCACAATCTTTTCTATTACCTTTCTCTGAATAGATAAACTAGGCGGCACAGTGTAGTCGTGAGCAGGTAGAGTAGATTATCCTGCGCGTGGCTGCAAAAACAGAGCTGTGGTCACTAACTGCGTACAAAACGAGGGAGGAAGACAAAAGACGGAAAGAGGTCTTCATGAATTTGTCATAGCTGGATACGTGCTGATAATCTAATCATAATCTGATACCATGTTTCTTCACGAGAAGCAGAAACAGCTGATGTTAATGTGATAAGTCATGTGAGTAACATGTTCTCATTTGCCATATCCGTCAGCCCTGATGCATGTTAGCTCTTTTTTGTCAAACTGATGTCACAGGCAAAGAAAGACTGCATTCAATTCTGCTTCTCAACTAATAAACAACATCTAAGCCTGTAAATCTCAGGGCATCAGAGCATCAAACTCTAAATAAATCTTTCAAAACTTTCTACGTGGTTAAAACACAATAATGGTTCAGCTGAATTTCGTTATGGGAGCCACATATAATAAGCATCATGTTGTTTTGATGTCAAAATGGGCATATTTGTGAGTTGGTGATGCACCATGGTCAGCTAAAGCCTTCGGTGAAACTTGGTAACATATGGTAAGGAGATGTTAGGGTTTTGTCAACTCACTGGTAGGGGTTACCTTTTGGTAAATGAAGTAAATTTGCTGGAAAAATTATAGCAAGCAAAATCAAACAAATGATGTAGTTATTCTTTTTTTTTCACTGCAAAGTCTGTTCAAGAAAGACCTATTATACCAAGCCTCAAACTTGATTGCATGAAGTCATTTAAAAGATTAGCCCTTAAATGCCCTTAAATGTTTGACGATAATGTTCCTCGTTATGAAGGTGTTTTATGGAGCTCCTCTGTTTAAAGAGTCTTGTGAGAGACATTTAGGGTCTGCAAAAACTCTGAGTTTGTTGACTCCAGTACCCACTGAAGGGAAAACAAAATGCATAAAGAAAGAAGTTTGCGGGAAAAGTTCTCAAGAGGGAAAACAAAACAGACCATTAGAATCAAACAGATGTGTTGCCAGATGATTCAGTAAAATATGACAAACTATTATTGATGGACAACTGTGGCCAGAGAGACACTAATTTGAATTGCAGTACGAAATAATATATAACAGCAGCATCAGCTTCCGGGTATTACCCTGTTGAAACACCTTCCTGTGGGCCTATGATGACAGCAGTTTCTCGTACCTGCCAGATGACCTGCTAAGTAACCACCATAAGTGAAACATTATATGATGCCCTTGATAAATGCAAAGCTTTTATGCTCTGACTGGATGCTATTAATTATACTAAAAGCCCAAGTGGGAGGCATGATCCTTTGGCAACACTATAGATTATTTATTTTTTCAAATGTATTGCGGGTATGCAGTGTGTGCCAACACCGAGTCAGAGGACAAAGAGTGTAAATATATTGCTGTGCAGACATTACAGTTCCACAGGACACTTAGTGGGCATATGAGAGAGAGTCCATGAATGTTGATTCAATCTGTGCTGGATATGCAGACATTGTACAGTAGTTGAGTATAACAATGAGAAGTGCAAGTTTGATTTTCACTGTTCTATCTGTCAATGAAACAAACGCGTCTTTTCAACCGTTCTAATCAGTATCAATGAGAAAAAGTATAAAAACACTATGTTTTATAATGCTCTGTAATGCCAGTGGTTAAGCTATGAAACGCACGCTCCCATACACATTCATACACTCTATGGAAGGATTACATCAGCAGAGGAGCATGAGAATTCATGCTGCTGGGTTGTTTTCATGGTCCATGTACCACAGCCTCATCCCAAATCCCAGACCCCCCAGATCCCGCCCCCATACACACGCACACTAACACAGAGGTACTCAACACACACCTTCCACAAATGTCCTGCCCCTCTAATGCCCCACCCTATTTTTTTGCTATGGTGCAGATGGTAATAATAAAAAATGTCTCTTTAGAATTCCAGTCTGACACAGGCTCCCTGCCAATACATTTCCGCCATTCCCACACAACAAGAAGGCACAGGGAAAGTAGCCATTTTATACACGGACAGCGCTGTGTTACACTGCCCTACAAATTAGTTGGTAAAACTTCCCCAGAGTATGACAAATTGCAAACTGCATCACATTATTATTGGCATTATTATTATTTTCTTTCAAATCATAGGGGGCAGGAGCAGCTGGTAGCCAAAGTTACTTTTTAAAGGTAGTTTTATACCAGTGGTGGGTTTACCCCATATGGCAATCCATTAATTAATCTGTTGATCTTTGTTCTCTATGGAAATTAATCAGAAATTCCATCCATCCATATATCTATTTTTTATACTCCCTTTATCCAACTCAGGGTCACAGGAGGGCTGGAGCCTAACCTGGGATAGGGTAGAAGGTACACCCTGGACAGGTCAACGGTCCATCACAGGGCCACACAGAGACAAACGAGACAACTTACAATTCATTCTTGCTTTCATTCATAGAACAAATGGTGACCAGTTGAAGACATTTTGGTCCCGTTTCAAGATCCAAATGTAAGACCTTGTTTATTTAGGTTTACATTGTACTCATATGGTGCATGCTCCTAAAATATGGTTCATCCAATTACCAAGGCCATGCAAGGCACAATTTGTACACAAGGCAATTCAAAGTGCTTTACAGCTACATAAAATCACAAGAAGGCAAATAAAATAAGATAATTAATCATTAAATTAATTTAATTAAAAGCAAAGAGTGCAGATAAAATACTTTCAGTTGTCATATGCACAGCTAAAAAGAACTCAACCAGTGCCAACAACCAGTACACACTAAGAGTGCAACTTTAAGTATATAATGAAGCTGGCAGGTATAATATAGCCTCCTGTGCACATTGTACTTAAGCGGAATTTGAAAGTGACAGCATGCACAGACACATGCTCAGAGAGCTGGACGTGTGCGGGGGCTACTATAACTAATTTATCCCAGCTATGATACAGTAACAACCAGTGGACCAGCTGAAGTCAGTAATTGTGTTCGAACAGATGCACCTAATGTATTCATTGGAACCAAACAACCCTAATACCCTTAACCTCTAACTTACAAACCATGATATGCGTCTGGCAGCTTCATGCCTCAAGTCTGCATAGAATTCAATGACCCAGAGACAGTGTTTACAGCTGTCTGTCCACAGCTGGCCTTGGAAATCAGTGCAATATCATGTTCTACATTTTCACTCCATGCCTTTATTCTTCTTTATCCTCCATTTGAAGCAAACAGGAGGCAACAGCGACTCCCTTTAAAGTGCCAAAAATTCCATAAGCGCTGTCGGGTTTTCTCACGCCTGGGGCGATGCTTTCTGTGCAACAAATTATGCAAGGCCCTGTTGTGAAACACTGCAGCCAAGTTCATGGATGCAGTTTCACCAGCATTGAATCACTGGAAGATTGCGCTCAAACACTACAGACATGTACACTTTTGAAATTAGATTTTGCCCATAGTGATCATTGGTAGTTTCTTTCTCAAGCTATGCACTGACATGTAGTTGAAAAAGAAGAAGTATGATGAAGACAAGACAAGAGAAGAGAAGAGAAGAGAAGAGAAGAGAAGAGAAGAGAAGAGAAGAGAAGAGAAGAGAAGAGAAGAGAAAAGAAAAAGAGAGAAGACATCCTCCACCACTGTCAAACCATGGCGATGGGCCATCAACCACATGCCAAGCCAAGCAGACCACACACACACATAAGCACGACAGTAACAAGCAGAGCTTTACATTACATTCAATGAACACATAAAGAATGTACACATGGCTCACATATAGCAAAGTCTACCAACATAACCACAAAACTGTAAACTAACGTATCATACAGATTCCAACTACATGCTCATTCATGCTTATTTCTATCATCCACACAACTAACCGATACTGTCAACATACACCAGAAGCAGCATGATGCACTCTGCTGTGCAAACATGCAGGAAATTATATTTTATATAATCACTCTTTGAATCACTCTTTGCACAAAAGAAATGTACATCCACATATTAAACCCATTACTCACATCCGGCAAAGTCCATAGACATAAGCACAACAACTATGTCAGGTCACACACATGACTGAAAACACACATGTGACAGCACTTTAAGCTTCCCGTTTCTCTGTACCAATCAAGCAAATCCAGAAAGCAGCAAGCTATCTGCGAAACAGAGAACAGCGCAGCCAACACTTCCAGACAGGCACTGACTCTTGCCCCCCTTCCTTATAATCAGTCCTTACCTGAAACACTGCTGTGGCCATCCTTTCTCAATGAGTGAGTGTGTGTGTGTGCGCACGTCGCAGTCTCTCTTTGGATTTCTCTGTTTTAGTGCTGCATCGTCCTTTGCCTCCCCCTCGTCTGTGCAGTGGAGAGGTTTTCTCTGTGCTTCAACCAGATGGCTATAGCTAAATCCACTCACTGTTACCTTGGTGCAGCGCAGAGCCGGAGGAGTGTACAAGAGTGTGTGTGTCAGAGAGGGAGAGAGATTTGGAGTGTGTGTTACAGGCTTCACGCTAATAGATCTGCCCAGTCTCTCCCACCCTCAGCCCTCCTCCGAGAAAACGAGCATAAAAATGTCTAAAGAGTCTTAATGTGAGCGAGAGAGGAGAGAGAAGTGCAGCCAAAAGCAAATCTTAACATCCCACAACTGGAGACGGCGCAGTGCAGCACTCAGCGCTGAATAAGCAGGCAAAGTCTTGCTACAGTTTACAGCTATTTCTCCTTCACTTTCACTGCCTGGCTTTTCTCCTCCCTCTTGTTCAGACCATTTTCACCCTCCTCCCAAACGGGGAGACACATGAGTAACGAGAAGGAAGGAAAAAATACTGAAGCAAATTTCCCAGGGAGATCGAGGGGAGTGGGAATTTAGCTTCAGAAAACCAAAGCACAGCTCTTTTCGTTCACAGTCTTTTCCTCACTCACACATACACTCATTCCTCACAAGCTCATTCTTCATTTTCTCCTTGTTATCAGCTTCTCAAGTTACAGGTTAAATATGAGTCCACCCCACCCGACCCCCCTCCCTACCTTTTCTTCGATAAATACACACCATTACAGTACTCACATACTCTCTACAACTGCCACGAAAGAGAAAGTACCATGACAGAAGCTACTGACTTCAACGCAAAGTCGGTGTCAACATCAGCAAGGAGCAATGTAGTTATCAGTCACCACCTATGTTCAGTATGTCTGCCAGCTCATACGCAGACACTAAATCATGTAGTTTTAAGAGTTATATATAGTATTAATGACATACCAATGTGTAATTAACTCAGAAACTGACAACAATGAAAATACAGTATGATAAAGTAAGCAAATTGCCTGTTTTCACTCAATTATCATTAAACCTTTGATTATCCATTCATCTGTCTTCCTTTCCTTACCTGATCAGATCATGGTGGTAACATGCTAAGCAGGGTATTTATGACATTATAGTAATGTATAAAATCCACACTTTCAGTTATCCAAATACACTTAAAAAAATATCTAAAACTGACATCAAGTTTAAGAACTGAGAGGCTTTTTAAATGACTTTCCTACTTTGGGTTAGTTTCCCTCTGCGACACCTCAAAAAGCAAACAGAACGGGAAACTAAAAAGCGATACTTGGGTTCTAAATTGACTGTAAATTTGAAAGAAATACTGGAACATTAGGCTTGAATAAACTTTGGAATTCATGATTTCCATCAAATATGCATCGTTAGATGAGTAAGAATGATTACAGCAATCAAAAATGGTCTCATTATAACCCGCCAACTGAAAGCATGTTGTTTACACAGCCTCCATCACAAGGCAAGTAAAAGCCAGTGCGGCAGAGGCAATTGCAGAGTGTTTTCTCCACATTGCTTTGGGCTGCTGCTTCTGGAAATGAGCTGTGAGACTAAGGAAAATAGTGAAACCAAAATGATTAAAAGTTAAGACGGTACATAGCTCCACAAAGTCGGGAACTGCAGTGCGACTCCTGGTAATAGCATGCTAAGTTACAGCAGCATCAGGATGGCAGTACGCTTACTTGCAGAACGTATTTTAATTTGCTTGCACAACTTCACCAATTGTTATCCAGTAGCAGACGAGCAGACATTGGAGAAAAATGTTTGGTACACATTTGTAGCACATTCAGAATTACACCTCAACATGGAAAGAATGACCACTGTCTTTGATGTTGGTTGGAAGTAATTACATGGAAGGTAGCACTAAAAGCCACACCTTTAGCTGAAGTCTTGTTCACCAGATGTTAGCACTGTAAGCGTTATTTAATTCACTATTAATGACAAAGGCCAGGAAGGAAGGCAGGGCGGCAGGAGAGGCGACATGTGGTTTCTGGTAACAAAACATGCTTGTTTATGTGAGGTAAACACCTTTAATGCAGGGACTAGACTGAACCCTGGGTAATGGGAATTCCCTGATTGTTTGTGTCTATGAGCTCCTGTACTTCAGGTTTTACTCCTAACACTCACTGGAATGGAATTGTACAGACCAACAGTTACATTCGAGCATGTTAGGATCTGTAAAGTTATCCGTCTATATTTGGGGCTGATATGTTTCTCATGATCTGATCTATTTCCTGTATCCTGGCTTTTATTACCATCACAATTCCATGACTGCTTACTGTAATCATTCCTACACTGCCAGAGACAACCATCAGAAAGTCTCGTCATAATTTTTTATTTTTTTCAATTACTGCTCATTTCTCAGTAGCTTAGGAAGCTTCGTCTCTCCTTCACTTGGACATAAGCACAAATCATTTTCATTGGAGTGCAGTGATCCCAGGGCAAGCTAAGTTTTTCACTCTGAATTTACAAACTCGAAGAAATGTGGCAACTCTTGTGATAAACGAGGATGATAAAGGAGATAGGAGAAGGGGACAGAGTAAGATAATGTTTTACTTACTCTTTTTATCCCTGCAATAATTTTGTCCATTATTTTTTCTTTAAATTTCCCACTATTATTTTTCCTAAATGTATTTATCTTTGTATTTTTTTTCTCATTTTACTTTACAAAACAAAAAACAAAAAAATCAACACCTTCTTTTTAATCTATAGATATTTATTTTTGTATTACTTGGTTAAATAATAGGTGATCCACTTTCTCTACCGGTCATTGGTTCTACCGTATTTTAATTACTGTGCAGAGGTTTGGGGCATTGCTTATAAATGTATGCTACATGTCCTCTGCTGTCTTCTGGGTGGATGCGTGGTTGTCCCTGCGGTGGGCTTCCCAGGTTCTGTGCTCCGTGGGGGTTGGGGCGTTGGTCCTATGCACTCATAACTGAGCACAATTCATGTAAAACCTGCACTTGCTTGTTATAAAGTTGCTTTGTCATCCTGTGGTTTCAAACCATCCATATTCACAGTTGTGTTATACGTACGGCGCATCTAGTCTTCGATCAGCCGAAAAGAGCGCACGTCACCCCTTTGTTCATTGAGCTCCACTGGCTACCCTTAGCCGCAGAATCAAATTCAAGTCACTGATGTTAGCCTATAAAGTACTAAATGGAACGGCTCCCATTTACTTAAATGCTCTTGCAAAGGCTTATGTCACAGCTCGGTCACTCCAGTCGTCAAATGATTGTCGTCTAGCAGTGCCTATACCATGCTTAAGACAATCCAGACTCTAGACCTACCAAGTGCTACAAGAATATGGGGCGTCCCTGTCCATCTTCAAGAAACTCTTGAAGACCCAGCTCTTCAGAGAGCATCTCTTACCTTAGCACTTACCCTGTACTTCCCTACACCCTCTACTGCACTTACTTATTGTTAGCTTTGACGTTAGCTGTAATGTTATATCCTCATTTGTAAGTCGCTTTGGATAAAAGCATCTGCTAATAAACATAAACGTACTTGCTGCTGGTGTTGTTGCTGCTTGTGCTTTTTTGTTGTTGTTGTTGTTGTTTTGTTTCCTCTCTGTTTGTCTACTTGCATGTACTCCTGGTGGTTCTCCGCCTGGTTTCCCCACAGAGTGCGTAGGATTTTCTCTGTTTGGTTTCTACAGATGTAGCAGCTAGTTGTTGGGTTTTGTCTTGTTTTTCATTGTTTTCTCCAATCATTTCTTTCTATCTCTGTCTCGTTTGTCTTTCTTTTTCTTTGCTCTCCCCCTTTCCCTGTCCCCCTGTCAGGTTCAGCACTATTACATGTAAAGTATTGTCACAAAAATAATCAGTATAAAATAAATAAAGCAGTATTTGGCAATTAAGGGGAGCTTTACATTCATAAAGCTTCCCTTGGCAAAGCAACTGTGTTTGGCTTTAAAATTATATACAGATTACAATTCTTCTGCCATAATGCTGGACAGGACAAGGGGAAAAAATGTATACGACAGCTACCATCTATAATGCAAAAAAGAGCAATAAGGATCATTCATAACAATGGTAATAGCGATCAAGCAAATTCACTTCTCTTTCAAGATGTCATAAGCTCAGCTTCGGAACTATTGGGTGCAGAGATCCTATTTCATAAAATGGCATCAGAAACCAGAAGCAACAAAAACTGTACTTTCTATCTTGCAGCTAGTATATAAGTAGCTTGCTTCTTCAATGGACTGTGACAGCTTGTGTTCTGTCCGTCACTAAATTATCTGGTTAAAGTATATTTGCTTTTAAATAGTTAGAACAAAAGTTGCACTAAAATCTTTTAGGCTATTGACTGCAAGCTAAGCTAGCCGCTAGCCCTGTTAGTCTTCCCAACTTTATGTCGCTGTGTTGTGAAATAGGCTTCCCGTGACACACTCGGTGGAAGACAGCACCCCACCCCATTTGCTTGATTTATTCACTGAACCATGCATACATTTTTGTATTTATTATTGATTATGTCTGTTATGGTCCTCAATGGAGGAGTGGAAAGAGGAGAGCTGAGATATGTTAACGCAAAGACCTCCGATGAAAAATGTAAAGTCAACTAGAGGGAAGAACAGAGAAATACAGAAAGAAAGCAGTATGGGTGAGGTTCAAATTCATGAGTCTGACTCAGCCTTTCCCAAGCAATGGCAAGTCCCCTGGCGACCAGTGGAATATTTCACCAACACCCATGTAGCATACGGACCAGATTTTATGTGGATTTTTCTCCTGGATGTTCATACTTAGGCGGCATTAGCTCAGACTAAGTGGAAACAAGCATGACACGGAAAAACCGCCACCTGAAATCAATGCACAAGCTGGAGATATTGAGGTGGGGAATGTGAACAAAAAGTCTTAGATCACATTACATTACATTACGGTCATTTTGCAGACGCTTTTATCCAAAGTGACTTACAATAAGTGTGTTCAACATCGGTAGGCAAAAGATGACTCTCCACCGCAACAAGCTACTGCACCCACAGTGGTCAGAGATCCTTCGTGATGCCAGATAAGATGGTGAATACTCAGCACCAAAATTATGGTACAAAGAAATTATATTGTATTATATTGTAAGTCACGCCTCTTATTAAATCTTGGCTCCTCCATCACCGTCTTCTTCATGCACTTGGCAAATTGTTGACATTCCTTCCAACAACTGTTGATTACTCCATCATGTTAAGGGTTGGGCGTTCCTGTTTGTTTTCTCTGTTGTATCTATGCACATTTCATTACCATTCTGTTACTAAATACTTGGCCATAAGCCACGGCTCCTTGTGCAAGCCATTTGCTCACACATTGGAAAAGCGAAAGATGGCAGATGGTTGTTTTTGGTTTTGGTTTTCATAAAGCTCATAGATCAGTAAAAAAAAAAAAAATCAATGAATCCTTGAGTCCTTTATATCTACAGACAGTATGAGTCCTCTTCCAGAGTCTACAATGCGACACGACACGTTTCTACAATATACCGTATACACCCATCAGCTATGGCATTAAGAGCACCCATCTGATATTGAGTAAGTCTTCCTAATGTCACTAAAAGAGCTCTAAGCTCACAGGGTGTGGATAAAGAACACCTGAAGGTGTCATGGAGTGTCTTGAACTAGTTTGTTACATACAGATCTTTGTGATCCCTGCTGGTTGTGGGGTGGGATCCTTGTGGATTGGGCTTGCTTCCCTCAAATCCCATCAGGTTGGTGTCTGGGGAGATTGGAGGCCAGGTGACTCTTGGTTCCTGCTGTCCTACTAGGGGAAGAGCTGTAGCCAAATGAGGGTGATGTGACTGGTCTACAAAAAAATGTTTAGATAGGCAGCAAGTGTTAAAGTAGCATCCACGTGAATGCCAGGATGAAGGTTTTCCCCGAAGAACATTTACTTCAATTTAGCATTTACAGAACAATTTCATTCAACTTCACCTGTCAATGGTTATAGTGATGTGGCTGATCGGTATACATAAAGCAATTATTGGCTGTCATGTTTCCAGCTTGCTTTGCTGCCCTCAAGTGACAAAAAAGAAATCAGCTTTATATTTCATTTGAGGACTCTTCCAGAAATGCATAAGCTGAAACTAATATTAAATTTCAGTATCTGAAATATTGTAATCTTTATAAGAAACCAAGTGGAAATCTCAATTAAACTAAAAACCAGATTACTCACTTCTCATTCCAAAATTAAAGGCCGTATGATTAAGTCCGTGCTTGGGTTTTTGTCCTTTTTTGTATAATCCTTTAGCGTCATATAGAAAAGGGGAGAGTAGCAAGCATGTGTTCTGTCCTGTGACTGCTAATTCAATTAGCCCCAGAGCTGCTGGCTGGGTCTGTATTTGATCAGACTTGGAACTGCTTTCTTGAAAACACAGTACACTCAGCTACTGTGGCATATACACATAATATTTTGATTATGAACACACCCTGACCATTTTTTTTTTGCCCAAACGAGTTCCTGTTCTCAATCTGTCAAACTGATCTGTATTTGACATGCCTGTCCTGTATGTTTTCTCAACATAGGTTAACCCCCCATCTACTGCTACTCCCATTTCTTACTCTCTACAGAGTCGTCACATGGAATAGGAAGGAAGCTGTTAATGTTGTCACTGGGATTCCATACCATGCAAACATCTTTCACATCAATGAGGCTTAAGTAATCACTCTTTTACAGTGAAAACATATGTAATCTTCCATTAATCACTACTTCATCTATTAGGTTGACAGCAATAGCAAACTAAATGCTTACAGAATTAAGGACTCAAACACATTAATTAATGAACAAGGAAGGTAGAATCTAAACAATACGAGTTCCTAAAGGTGAAATGATACTAGTCATAAAATTTTAGTACATCTCATTAATTGAGGAAGAAATGGCAACTGACAGAAATAATAACACAGTAAGCAAAATTTAAGTCTTATAGGAGAGCTGGAGGACTAGAAAATATTTATGATTATATTGATGTAGATTCTCAGTCATCCAGGTCATCTAGTTTAGAACGGAACCCTAACCCAGGCTGAATTGATGGTCTATTTTGACCAATTTAGAGTAAAGTTTCTGTACTTTCGGTGCACCACATGAAGAGGTTTCACTGCACAACATGGAGAATTAAAGCTGAAATTTCAAACTGCACTTCAAAATGGCGGACTCACTACATTGAGAACTGAATGACAAATGAGTGGACAAATTGAACAGTCTTTTTTGATTGATCAAACATGAATAAAAATGCCCAAAAATATGCAATTAAACATTAAATAAAATAATATATATAGGTCTAAGAGTGGGTACTAATCTACAGAGCTGCACCATCAGAACAACAGGAGCTTCCTGTTTTGCATTTGAAGGATGTGCCCTGCAAACATTTTAAAGACCTGGCTTTGCATGTGAAGCTATCTGCCAGACAGCTGCTCTGACCTTCCAGATTTCTAGATCCAAGCAATGTTAAGCAGGTGAGGAGTAGGCCAGCTGCAAACCTGACGATCTCTTGAAAAAATGCTAAAAGTCTCACATGTGTGCATATGGGTGTTTGAATGTGTCAAAGATAGGGTGGCAATAAATAATACAAGAAAGGTGGAGTGTCTTATTCTTTACCACATTCAGCAAAACAAAAGGAGCAATTATGTACTTTAACTTGGCAAATAATATGAGCCAAATAAGGACATGTCTGTCAGCAAGCAGCACGCCTCCAACCCCAGGATGGTGTGTTCAATGAAAGGATTGTAAGGGGTCACAAACAACAAATCTGAAATAACAAAGCACAAGGTGGAAGTGAGGCAGGATAAATAAACAGAAGTCTTATCCACATTTTCAAAACGTGCAGTCTGGGACTTTAAGGAGCTAGGAAAAATTCAAAACAAGTGCTTAATCATTTAAAGAAGGGAATGGAAAAACTTAAGTGCATGGGCATGTTCCTGTGCTTTGCTTCTTCAGACTTCTTTCCTCTTTAAGGGTACAAAAAGGTAGTTTTCCTCTCAAAACACGCTTGGCAGACAACAAAAGATCAGAGCAATCCAATAAATTTTACTCAGCACCTCAGATTATTCCTTAGTTTAAATACAACCAACTCACAGGAGTTGAGAACAGACAAACTACCTTACCCACCACCATATGAGGAAAAAAAGAGGTGAGGCATCGGTTTGCTACACTTATCACACACTGCTTCTGCATTTTGGCTTTGTTTTTGAGAAGAAAATAATGACACAGTGTAATATATCATCTGAAGTTGAATTTACTTATTTTCAAGACCCGATGAGGACACGATTATTTTTCATTATGGCCTGATCCATAAATCTCAGAATGGAAAGAGGGTGTCCTGTCTTTTTCACAAGGCTATATTTTTTCTACAACCCCAATTCCAAAAATGTGATGGTAGTAACTCATCACAAAAATGTTAGGACAGGGGCAACAAGAGGCTGCAAAAGTAAGCGGTACTGAAGAGAAACAGCTAGAGGAGCATGTTGCTACCAAATTGGTTAAGTGGTAACAGATCAGTGACATGACTGGGTGTTAAAAAAGAGCCCCTTGGAGATGCAGTCTCTCAGAAGTAATCTGCAAATAAACTGTATCTATAAATTGGGGAGGAATTTCAGCATCATTTTCTAAGTGTAAAAATTTGAAGACTTTAATTAATTCACCATTTATAGTGCATTATATCCTCAAAAGCTTCAGACAATCTGGAGACAATTCTGAGCACAAGGGACACAAGAGATATTAATAATACAGCCGAAAATCAGGGGGGAGTGCATTAAAAACAAGCAAGTCATGGAAATCATATCATGGGCTGAAGACTTCCAGAAATCTTTGTCTGTCAACACAGTTACAACAGGGTGAAAACATCAGTCTCCACCTAATATTTTGCCATGAAATAAGTAAAATGTCTCACGTCCAACATGTTTTTTTTTTCAAATAAAATATTCCTTTATGAGATTTGACATTTGACATTTATTGAATGTGTGTCCACATCAGACAGCAATGTCATCATTAAGTTTGCTGACGACACAGCCATCGTGGGGTTAATCTCCCATAATAAGGAAGAGGCCTACAGGAAGGAGGTCATCCACCTGGAGAGCTGGTGCCGTGAGAATAACCTCCTGCTGAACGCCAGCAAAACTAAGGAGCTGATTGTGGACTACAGAAGGAAGCAGCAGAGCGACATCCGTCCACTCTGCATCGGTGGGTCTGAGGTGGAGAGGGTGGACAGCTTCAAATACCTCGGTGTGACCATCACACAGGACCTGTCCTGGTCACTGCACGTCAACAGGACTGTTAAAAAGGCCAGGCAGCGTCTGTTCCACCTCAGATGCCTCAGGCTACGTGCCCACGACAACGCTCTGAAGCATAAACGCAGATGTCCGTTTTTTTCCTCCACAATTTATCTGCGTTCTCACGAGCGCTTGGGGGTGGATATCTGTCTATCCATGGGAACAGGGAAAACATAAAAAACTCATAAAACTCGCAGTTTGCCGATGTAGTATGCACGCCCCGGACATAGGTGGCAGTAGCAACAATACCTTTGGTATTGTTATATGAGTTATATTGTTATATATTAATAAATATGAGAAATGCCTGTTTTGTGGCTACTTCCTCCGCGTCAGTTGGAAGAAAATGGCGAAGCGCGGCGGCAACAACAGTACGCCTTCAAACTTTGTTTGGACAGATGATGAGGTCCAGTTGCTCCTGAACACGACACTGAACTACAAAGCCAGGAAGGCAGTGGATAATGTGGATTGGGAGAGTGTCCAAAATAAATATAGTGAGATATGGGAGTCGTTCATGGAGAACTACCCACTTAACGTGTGCAAAAAACGCACTTCTGCGTTTTGAACTGTTCCTACGGCGACGAGAGGTTGGATCGTTTTCAAGATCTCCACTCTGGAGGGTGTTTGCGTTTTCTCCGTTTTGAACTCGTTTGAAAAACGCCGTCGCCGTGTGCAAGATAGGCACATCTGTCGAAATGTTCTGCCTTTATCTGTCGTTACCGTTGTCGTGGGCACGTAGCCTCAGAGATTTCAGGCTCACCCTCAAGGTGCTCAGGAACTTTTACACCTGCACCTTTAGCCGCATTCGCACTGTAGTAACCTTTGGCAGTTCCTATAACCTTTTCAGGAACGGGGCCGTTTTTTCCCGCATTCGCACTACAGGAACTCGGGACCATGGCCCTCAGTTCCTATAACCATTTTAGCTCCTTCTCCGAGGCTGGGTCTTTTCTGGGTTCTATAGGAACACATCTGACGTAGGTGTTTGGTGGTTGGTAGCTACGCCCCTTGTCATGTTGTCACGGCTGAAATGTTTACTCAAACGACACGGACAAAACCGGCGCTTGTTTAATAAGTTAAACTTACATGTCGTCTCCTTTGTCTGCGGCGCTCTGCTCTTCTTCCTTCATGAAACGAAGAAGTATCGTCCACGCTCGATCCTGACTCTCTGTGTGCTCTTCCAGCCTCGATGTTAGACGCCCGATGTAATCGTCCATGATTAATATTACCATCATGCAGACCATGAACACGGTGGCCTCCCCGTTCTCCATATTAGCTTCTTTGTGGTGTTTTCTTCTTCTCTCCTTACTTTTCGCAGGTTTTGTTTTGTTTTGTTTTGTTGTTGAATGTGGCGCTAAAGTAACAAGTCACTGTCGCAGACGGTTGCGTCGCATCAGTCTCTGTCAGGTCCCGACTCATGTGCGAATGCAAACTGAAAAAGTTCCGCTGGGGAAGGACAGTTATCAGAACGAAATTCGAGGAGGACCGTTCTTAAAATGGCGTTCTTAGAACGGCTCTGTCCGAATGCGGCTATTGAGAGCATCTTGAGTGGGATCATGACCACATGGATGGGCAGCTGCAAAATACAGGATCTCTTGGCCCTTAGGAAAGTAGTCTGCTATCAGAACAACCCTACCCGACCTGCAGGACATTTACGTGAAACGATGCAGGTGAAGAGCTGAGAAGATCCTCGGCAGCCCCCAGCCTCACTCCTCTCCCTGCTGCCTTCAGGCCGTCGGTTACGCAGCCTGAGAACCAGCACTGAGAGGATGAGGAAAATATTCTTTCCCCAAGCCATCTGTCTGCTCAACAGTGAGCGTTAAACTGGACTGTATCACTTTCACTTTCTGTCTGTTAATACTGTACATTTTAGATACCTTATATATTTTTTATTTTATACACTGACACTTTACACAGAGACATTTTTAAATTGTGTGTACTACTGTCATATGGCTCTTATATCATTCATATTCATATTTAACTTTAATTGGTAGCAGGACAAGGAAAGATTTCACTGCACATTGTACTGTGAATGATTGTCCTTACTGTCTTGTCATTCTGTTCCTATTTACATTTTACTCTACAATACAAACCTATGCGGAATGGGGGTTGTATTATGAATCCACATGACAAGGCTTTGCCCCCTCCAAAAGAAAAAAAACAGTGCCCAATTGTTTTAGCTGAGACGAAAAAGAAAAAAAAATATATATATATATATATATATATAGAATTATTTTATTTTGGCCTTGACATGCAATTTCATTACAATACAAAAAGGGTCACCACCAACTGCAATATACCACTGTAACTGGAGTCTTTAAAGGGATAAACAAAATCATGCTTTCCAGAATACATTTCAAGGACAACTGAGATAATAAACAATTCCTCTATTTATTTAAAAACGGCTGTATTCTTACTCTACTAATGTTGTTTTATGGAATTGTAGGACCAGGATGGGAGCTTATATCCGGTATTTTACAGTAAAATGAGCTCTTACACAGTCTGAGTGTTTCCTTTCGTTAAGGTTTTTCACACTATACTGGCGGGAAAGTCCCTGACATCCTGCCTCTTTATTTTTTTGTAAGGCTGTTAAATTTAAGCAAAGTAAGGGAAACGCGAGCAAGTCAGAAAAACAAAAACACTGTGGATAGTTTGACTTTGAAATCAACCTTGACTTCATTTCGACGGTGATCCAAAATGCTTTTTTTTGGCTCCTTACTGTCGTCACCCGGACGAGAAATTTCACGAACAAGATTTAACACATTTTTTACATCCACTTGTGAGCAAACAAGCATGAGGGAAGAGAACACATTTGTGACCATTTGTTTGCAGATATCAGGTTAAATATGGGACACATATTATTTCCAGGCAGATATTTATAACTGTCATGTGTACTTGGGAAACCTGTCACAACTTTGTTTATTGTTGAGTTTTTATAGAGTTCATAGTATGTAAGAAGGAACTTTAGCTGGTTTTTAAAATAGATAAATTACAAAAATGTACCCTTCTGCCTCAGGCCTGATTGAATGCCGATAAAGATCATGCTTGACCCTGTCGCGGTCACTCCCTTGTTTTTCATCTCAGGCTTGTTAGCAAATTGTTTCCTGCCAAAGCTATGACAAATTTGTGCTGAAATGTTTGGAAAAGGAAATGCTGCTGTGATTTTTGGAGATGGAAAGTCACAGATTTGGGTGTGCAGACACTGGCAGTTTGTTCTGGCCTTCTGTAACAGCTCCTCCCACAAATGTGACCTCTGGCTTCCTGAAATTCAAGTGTTATCAACATTTATGCGCTATGCACCGCCATTCCTCACACTTTGATCTTCAGTGTAGCAGCAGAAAAACTGAAGTCCTGACCAACAATTTAATGGAATTGTGCCTTTATGACTATCTTGACAGCTAGCTAGCTTGACACTTGGTGCTGACAGAAAGACAAACTGCAATGCTCACATTCCACAACCTCAGTTCTGATCCACAGACTTTTTGTAAGGAGTGGATGCAACCCATTAGTTTGTGGTTGCAGATGTCACATGCCTCTATGGCCTTACAATGATGTCATCAGACAAGAGCAGACACATGCTAATTAAGGAATTAAGGTCCAGCAGCAGCTCACTGTTGCCACTTGCATGTAAATTCAGGGAGACATTGTTCAGCAAACAGAGGCAGAGAGTAAGAGTTAGGATAAAACAATGCAATGCAATTTTTTTTTTTCCTTGGAGGCCTACCTCCCATGGCTGGCCTAAGCCCCCTCCTCATATTTAGCAGGGCTCGTCTGCCCTGCACCCCTGGCATTTCCTGTGAGTGGGCAAAGTGGCAACCAGCACCCATTTCAATAATGGATACCAGATGAACTGTGTGTGCATAGGTGTGTGTGTGTGTATGTACTATATGTTTACGTCTGAGATTCCAACTGTGAAATCCTAGATGTAAAATGTACCTTGATATACATAAAGCATACAGCTTTCTTTTTCCAATAACCCGGCACAAACGTCAGCTTCTGTCTGTTTTCCCTCCTGTTTTCTTGTGGACAGCCGGGAGCGCATACAACATGATGAATCAGGGGATGAATCAGGCTCCATCCAGAGGTCTTTTATTTTTAGACACAGGGCAATCTCCAAGACGAGGAGTTCATCCAATGTAAACATATTCTGGTACATTGAGTACTTGTTTAGACATTCTTAAGATTTTTTTTGCAGAACATAAACTCCCCAGACTCCACCTACCCCAGTATCTACATGTATGTGCACACATACCCTAAAAGGGGTTGTTGACTGCCTCCACCTGAAAGCATGATATTTCATCCTGGGACTTTGTCACGTTTGTTATAAAGTAAATTTTAAAAAGAGGTGATGTGACACATGAAAGCATCAGCAAGTACAAAACTATGATGTGACATTGCTTTCTCTTTTATGCCGTGAAGTGTGAACTTTTGAACATTTTTATGATTCTTACCTTGACTTCACATTTCTTGTGGCAAGCTATTCGGCACACTAGAGAAAACAGAAAAAAACAAGAGAAAAAAATTTACTTAATTGTTCATAAAAATCTGCCCAACATCATCGATACATCCTAACTGTGTGGTGCAATATGAATAATGACATTGAGTAGCTGTCAAGGAGGCACGAAAAGGTCCACTCAAATCCCACAGTGTTTGCTCTGTGGTCAAAGTCAAATATCTGCTGTCAGTTGGCTAATACTGCCCAGTGTCAGCTATGTGCTCTCAGGACTCTGGCTCCCTCTCAAAGGCTTAATTTATTACTCTGAAGGACGAAACACAAAAAGAGATCAGATGTCTGAGTCACTGGTGTAATAAACTTCAACAAAGAGTAAAATCAGCATGTGGTGGTCTTACTGAAATCTCTTTGATTAATGAAAATCTATACTATCAAACACATTTTCGGTGTCACCATGCAATAACAATAGTAAGAAGAATTGTTTTACAGTTACGCACGTCTGAGAGACGCTCATAAATTTACAGACAGAGCGTAACTGCTTTTAAAAAAAAAAAAACACATCAGAATGAGCACAAGACACTTGTATTTCCAGAATAATTTACAATACTTCCTTATGTGCACAAGTAGCACTGCCCACAGCCACAGACTGTACATAAAAGATGGATGCACAATCGATGCTTGGCTCCAATGTGGGGTTTTTATGTTGACGGGAACCTGCAGGATGAAGTTTAGTTTTTTATGTCTCCAGTAGTCAGGAAATAGAAATATCACTCATTTTTCAGAATATTACAATGCAACAGTCATTGAAATGTTTGCCTACACAGGCTGTTGGATATACTCTAGGATTATGTTTTGAAAAAATTGAGCTAAAATCTTCTCCTTTTGCTTTTCTTTTTTTCCCTTTTCTATGTTTTGGAAGGTTAGTGGTTCAGTTCCTGTCTTCACAAGTTCACTTGTCAAAGTGTGTTCTTGTGTAAGATGCTGAACTTCACATTGCCTTATTCTCCTTTTCTACCCTTTTCTGGATATTAGACAGATTCTAGACCCAGCTCAGAGGTGGTTGAACGTCAGAACTTTCTAAAAAATTGGTTTGGTTTTCCACAGCCGGACAGCCACCACACAGATCACAGTTTGTCTTTTTTTTCCTGCAAACCTATCTCTTACTATCAGTAGTCTAGTTTATAAAAAATCTTGTTTCAACAACATCCTGTGTTTGTGAATGTCTTTTCCAATGCTGACCATACCAAATATGGGTATTTCCCACTGAAAATTTGCTGCAAGCAGAATTTAAGCAAGCTGTTTTGAGTGCAATCTATAAATGCCAGCTGGTTATATTGAAACATTCAACAATGTTTATAAACAGAGTTAATATTACTCTTTACAAATTCAGTTAAAAACAGTGACTATAAATATAGCTCTGTGCAGTGCATTGGACAGCATTCACAAATGCAGCTTGCAATTTTAAAACATTCAAAAGTAGGCACATAAAAGAAACAGCAAGCTCATGTTCTTCCACTACTGCATCTACGGTACTTCACAACAAGTTTTTTATAAAATATGGTGTTCCGATGTTTTGGTCGCACTGGTTGGTCTCAATAATGTTTTTATTTTGCTCTGGACCAGCAAAGAGGTGGTCCAAAATTTGACATTGGCTCTGACCCTAAACTGGAACTGTTTTGGTAGGAATAACTACCCTGCTCCGTCCTAGTTCCTTACGTACTTATTGTTTCCTCACCACCGGCACCCTCTATATTTTCATTACCCTACCCGAACCAGGATTTGCATCCCCACCCCGCTGTGACTGGTGTGCAGTTGGTGAGAGGCTGAGGTATCTGACTTACTCTAGCACTAGTTTTGCTCTTAGCTGGAAGGAAATGCACTTGTGATTTCTTGTGACCTGAAGTTCTTTTGCCTACCGATGTTGAACGCACTTATTGTAAGTCGCTTTGGTTAAAAGCGTCTGCAAAATGACCGTAATGTAATGTAATGTAATGAATAGAATATTCCGATGTGTTAATTGGTGTATGAGTGTTTATTATTAAAATGAGACTATAAAGACAAGGAACTCAAGAATGAATGAATGGGGCTGCTACTATAAAGTCATTTTAGAGGTCAAGAAGGCCAGTAGAATTCTATATAAATGCACTCCATTGTAAAATGTAATAAGAGTTTGCAACACATTAGCATAAGTCAGTATTGATGAGGTTTGCTTTAGCTAAACTTGGCTAATGTAAGTGGGCTGAAGTGTTCTGAATGACATTTACTAGCATGCTAATGTGTAAGAGGTTTAATGTTTATCAAGATCATCAACCTCGTTTAACATAGCACTGTGCTAATGTCTGTCAAATAACTATAATACCTGTAGTTTAACAGGTATTTGGTAAAAACAAATACACTAGTGGACCAATTGAAAAGCTTTGGTTCAGTAACAACATAGAATACAACAGAATAACATTTAGTGGCCTTTTTTATTCCTATTTCCACAAAATTGTCTTGTTGGCAAATAACTACTGGCCCATGATAACTTTTTTTTTTATTGTCCTTTAAAAAAATACATGTAAACCCTAAAGTATAAAACAAACTTGAACTGAAAAATCAAGGGATTCCATCCAAGACAACCATTTATTACAGTGGAGAAAAGTTCCTTTAAGTCTAATTCAACCAAATTAAATAAGTTGTTGAACTTATTTCCACTCCTTTTCCACGGCCTCCCTTCCTTAGTCAAGACTGCTCTGTGGACTCCCACTGGGTCTACAAATAAAGGTCAATAGGGGGTAGCACCTGGACCAGCAGCTCATAAATTGTCAGATCCTCTCAAAGGACTGAGAACCAAAACACACTTCAGTGTGCCGAGGTGTAGGATTTCCAAATAAAGGAAAAGGCAGTGTGCTTTTCCTGGAAGACTCTACACCTTATGTAATAAGTTATTCCTTCCCGTCTCGGGCCACATTTTTCAATGCATTTGTAATATCTATCGTGATTAGTTGATAAGTAATTGATATGAATGTGGATGTTGGCCAGTCCTCACATTGTGTGAGATTGAAGATCATGTCAGTTGTTTCAACAGCTCAGAGTTCTGTACTTCCTGTGACCTGTGTAGACTTCTAAAGCGCTGTGTTATCGCTGATGTATATAGTAAATTTCTGAAATATCCCATTGATTCTAAAAACCAGTTGTACTCAAGTGTATATTACCATAAAGGAATCCTCTCAGTCCTGGGAAGATTCAGCTCTCTTAAATGCTTATCAAAGCTAGTTTTCAGAATTGTATGATGTAGAAGATGCACATAGATACAAGAAGAAAAAGGAAAGATTTGAGGGAGAAGAGTTTGTGGTTGGTTCTGAGTTTATTTAGATGTTGGGCTAGCTTATTCCTAACATCAGTGCAGGTGGTTCTAGGTCTATTTTTGCTAGGTGACAAACAGAAGTGATATTTACCCAGTTTCTGGTATTCGGTGCGTAATTACGTAGTCTGGTATATGTATATGGAATATGTCAACTTATATACCAAATAGTAAATATACCAAAATACTAAGATGGTGATGGCAAAATACCAAACTTGAGTCTCCAAAACATTAGTCCACAAGGGGGAGGGGGGTCACGCTTAATTAAACTATAACTTTGACCAATAACCATAACACTACGACCACAAGCATTATATGGAGTAAGTGCCTCTTTTGCTGCAAAAACAAACATGCAAAAACCCTCCCTGCTTTGCAGGAACCACTCTAGATCAGCTTGACAAGGATGCCTCAGTAAGGGAGTGCTGTTGCCATATGTGGGAGTGTGACTGGTCTGAAAAAATGTTTAGTTAGGTGGCAAGTGTCAAAGTAATATTAAGGATGCAGGCTTTATCATTCATATGAACAAGAAGACCAGTTTTTCTAACTTTACCCTTCAAAAAATCCCATGCTTACCTTTTTCCTCATTTATTTACATAAGCTCTTTAATTTTTCAACTTTACTAGTGTTTAATACAGTTTAATACAGTGTTTAATATGGTGAATGTATCAGTGTAGTAGTTTCACAACTTAATTGTAAAATTACTACACCAATTTTTGGTGTAGTAAAAAATTCCTGTTGAGGACAAATGTAGATTTTACAAATTTTGGAACACATTTAGTGTAGTGGTAAGATTGTCACCTTTTATGTGGATGACCTGGGTTTAAATCTGCAGCATGAAAGGTACTACCTCTAGTAGGGGTCCTTAGGCAAGACCCCCTTCCCCTACTAGTGTAAGTCGCTTGGGAAGTGTCTGCCAAAATACATAAACATAAACAATTAAGGATCAAAAATTGTAAGAACAGTACACTTTCTTGGCAACCAAGGCGTTTATATGCCAATGCCTGTCTTTCAAAATCAAATCGTAACATGCCAATGCTTAATTATGCAAAACTGCCATGTATGCTTACAAATTTGAAAAGTACATTTCCCAAAATTTTACATGCTTACATTTTCCTTTGCAAATTGTAACATCTTTATGTTTTACATTACCTAAATGTTCAGAATACACCCAACACTTCAAAAAGGAGTCTGTAAAAAAGTATCTATTAATTTCTAACTGGTGAAAAGCAGCCATTTTGAGTCTCTACGTGAGAGTTATTGGTTTGCTTTTTTGTCTCATTATAGGCTTTCTGTCTGCCATGTGGTTATTTTGAGCCTTTCTGTGGTCTTTCTGAGTTGTTTTTAAGACTCTTTGTTGTTATTTAGAGTGTCATACCAGTTGTATCCATCTCTTTTTATTGATTGGTTTACAATCCTTTTTGGTTGTTTTATGTCTCTATAGTGGTGGTTATTTTGAGTCTCTGTTGTTATTTTTTGCTTAATGACAATAACAATGACAATGACAATAACTAATTAGTAATGCTGCCTGTATATGTAGCCATTTAGTCATAGATTTGCGTCACTGAGGGTGGACAGGTGGTTATGTGTTAGTAAAGTAGCATATTTCTGGTTGAAGCCATGAAACTTCTTTGATGGCCCAGACCCAGTTCCAAATGCCATGAAAGCAACTTCAACCCTGGACCCAGTTCCAGATGGACCCCAGTTCCCGGAGCCACAGAAGCGGCATCAGCCTCGGACCCCAGTTCTCAGACTCAGTTCTAGCCAAGGTCCCAGCCTCAGTCTCTGGTGTTCCTTCATCAGCCTGACGCAAAGATTTTCACTATCAGCCTGAACCTTGGTCCAAGGTGGTAGACGAGCAGCCAAAACCCTGGTACCAAGTCCCAGGTACAGCAGAATAAGCCTGTACCCCAGTGACCTCCTACCAGCTTTAACTCCCAGGTTCCACATCACCAGGCTGAGCCCCAGTCATGGCACCAGAGCCAGGGGCATCACCAACAGCCTGACTTCCCATTCAGTAATGATGCAGGTTGTGATTCCAGCAAATCTGGCTACAGGCCTTATTAGAAAGTATTGAGGGGGATAGAATAGAATAGAAATAGAAAAATACTTTATTCATCCCCCAATGGGGGAAATTCAAATTGGTCAAGAAGGTAAAAATTTTTTTATAAATATTTACGATGATTGTATATTAACAACAACAATAATAATAATAATAATAATAATAATAATAATAATAAAAATAAGAAGAAGAAGAAGAAGAAAAAATGACGAAATAAATAAATAAATTTGAGAAGAACATGTCAGCAGGTACTGTTAAAAAGCCTTAAAGGGATACGCCACCCCCAGGCCAAATTAAGTGTATCCCCGCATTCCCGAGACATAAATAAGTGTGTGGGAGTGTTTTCCTGGCGACCCAGGCATTGTCCGAATCTCACAGCACTGACCACTGCTTGGTTGCGCGTAATACATACATGCCAGCGTCGCCAATCGAAATATTTCGCCAAACGTGAATTAATTTACTTGATTTACCTTCTAATTACTGTGTGAGTGGTGTACTTTCACATCGAGTGCAAATGACTGTGTAAATCCACACAGAAGGCTTGGTTTGCTCATGTCGGTTTGGGAACTAGTTTCCGGTGCGGAAAACACAGCCGAAGCACACTCCCCGCTACGTCATTGGGAATCCCCACCCCCGACTTCCTCAAACAAACCAGCGTGAAGTTTTCCACAGCACCGGGACTTTTTCCATCTGAAGGCTCATATTGAAGAGCCTCTGAAGAGGGACCAGCACAGTCCCTCAGAAGCCTTGGACAGACTCCATCTGGCCCTGAAGCTCAGCTGGGCTCAGGATGCCTGGTGGTGGAAGCTGAGGTGGAGGTACAGCTGGGCTCAGGATTCCTGGTGGATGACGTCACACGCCATTGTAGGTGCTGGCCTTGGTGGAATGTAAACAACCATGGCGACTGTGTATGGGAACTCTCTGGGCACATAGAATGTACGGAAACCAACTGACAGCAGTTCAATGTCTGGACAACAAACCCTCTCCTTAATAGTCACATTGTGGGGGTTTACCCATCTCTGATTTAAAATCAGGATAATAACCCCACCTTTCTGTTTACCGACACTCGTACTCAGGTCACAATTCACTCGTACGGCTGTGAATCCGGGTATGTCCACAGATGAGTCTGGTGTGTTGTCGTTGAGCCAGAGGTCCATTTCACGAAGCAGGTTTTGTGAAAACTCTGAGTTGATTAACCCTGAAATGAGGGAAACCCTGAGTTTTCCGTTTCACAAAGGGAGGTAACTCAACCCCGAGAAAGGTAACTCTAGCCTGTTTCACAAAGAGAGGTAACTTAAAGGAACAGTTCACTATTTAAGACCTTGAGTCCCAGTTCCAGCTTGTTTATCAAGAATAAGAAATGAGGAGACCATTTTCACAACAATAGCTCATTTCTATCCATTTTGGCTGTTTTCGCTGGTCCATCCTGCTGCTACAGACAGGGTTCCATTGGGCATTCTGTTCAATGTCCTTAAAACAATACTAATATTAATTTTAAAGAAAAGGTCAACTCACCGGGTGGTTAGTGGTATTAAAAAAAAAAAATGTCGGCGCATTTTATGGTTTTCCATCCGTGTAATCCGTGTTCTTTGCTGTTCAGGAACTATTTTTCATGCTAAATCACGACGCACGTGAGTCTGAGGCTCTAGCCCTGGCGCAGTGATCTGACAGTGAAAGTGAAAGTGAAAAGTCTTCCAAACGGAATACAAGTGGATTACAAAATGCTAAATAAAGCAAGAAATAACTTTTATTTCGCAACGCAATTTTTTTTGGGACACACAGGAACATCCACGAACCACCCGGTGAGTTGACCTTTTCTTTAAAATTAACATTAGTATTGTTTTAAGGACATTGAACAGAGTGCCCAATGGAACCCTGTCTGTAGCAGCAGGATGGACCAGCGAAAACAGCCAAAATGGATAGAAATGAGCTATTGTTGTGAAAATGGTCTCCTCATTTCTTATTCTTGATAAACAAGCTGGAATTGGGACTCAAGGTCTTAAATAGTAAACTGTTCCTTTAAACTCTCGGTCAGTTACCGTAGTAACAGACTCTCTGAACCTAACCTGGTCGGGACCAGGTTTTCCTCAAGAAACCTCGAGTTTCTCTCTGTCTCCGCCCTCTTTCAGCCACACACGATATTTTATTTCCTCATGCATTCAGTCAGCAGAGCGAGTTCTTCTACTTCTAGAAGTCCTTTTGGTACAGTAGGAGGCGACTTTTTTCACGAACATGGCATGTCCTTCTGACAACGATCCCGTGGATGAAGGTGCAGCATTACTGCGCAGAGAAATAAATATTCGGCGGAGATGGTTATCAAACCGCGCATAGATTTTTGCATTTACAGACAATTATCTTTTTGAGCGGCACCATCAGAATTGTGTTGGGACAAAAGAAAAAAAGACATAAAAGACAAATAAATATTTGTATGAATAGGCTTAAAAAAGACATGTATACTATTATATTTTATAAAGGCACTTGTTTCTTGGGGGTGGATTCCCTCAGCCACTGGCCTTCCGTTACAGGTGGCGGTGCTGGGCAAAACCCGTTTTACGGCTCAGTAGAAGTCTGTGTTAGTTTAAATAGGCATAAGTATTTAACAGAACATGATATAGATGAGAAGACATAGTTTATGTGTGTGAAAACAGCATTATGTTGGGAATAAAATAACTGCACAGTCAAATAGCCACTTAATATTTATTTTACAGTGTAAAACATGATCAAAATGAGGTACCTCCAGGCCGAGGTCTCACCTGTTTGAACAATGTTTTTATATTTCATCTTAAACTGATGCCAAGTGCGCTTCTCCCCCGCGAGATTGCACCTAAATGAAATAAATGAATGGGCTACCATTCAAGCAGTTTCCCCTGTAATATTATTGTGATTGCAAAGGACTACATTTAAACTTACACTTTTGCTGCTGCAACGGTGCACTTATTTCTAAAAACGTATTGAAACTCGCCTTATGAGCGCATTAAGATTTCCAATTCGAGGTTGGTGAAAAACGTAGCCCCTCCTCTTCCCCGTTGCCATGGCGACTCGTCGAATCGGGGCTCCATTGATGCTGGCTTTTTAAAGTTGTGGTGCACACGCAAAACTCAAGGTGAACCTACTCAGAGTTGATTAACCTCACTCAAATCAGCGTTTCTGGAACCGAAAACTCAGAGTTTTCTATCTCAGAGTAGATCAACTCAGAGGTCAGGAATAGACTCAGAGTTGGTTGAACCTGCTTTGTGAAACGGACCCCAGGACTCAGACAGACAGATCAAACTGCTCTCCTTATACAGCCGTTGGTTCCGCACAAGCACCTCTAGCTCATCACACTTGTTTGGTAGTGAGTGAGTGTTTCCCATAATCACAGAGGGCAGAAAAGGCTTGTACCTCCACCTCCTGTTGTGCCTCTTTGCCTTTAGTTTTGCTCCAGCTCTGCATCCACGGTACAGCTTTTTTAGCTCGGTTGGAATTGGATGTTTAATTCCGCATCCAATCCTTGACAGTCCTCGACACCAACAGTTCTTCTCTTGTGTACACTGCTCTACTGGTAGCAGTGCACATTGTCAAAAAATAAAAAAATAAAACAAAATGTAAATAAAAAGCACCAAAAATCACTAAAAATGTTTAGATAAAAACAAAAAATTACATATAATCATATAAACGATGAACAAAATTGAGAGCTATACAGACTTGCTGCCGAAAAGGCCGGCGCATAGCAGACATTGAACTGCAAGCAAGCAAGAAGCTTGATCCTTCTGAGGTCATCTGAGATCTGATGAACTCAAAAGGATCCCCTTCACCTACTTAGGCACAATCAAATTGACCATTCAGAATGTAAAAAGCTATGTTTAGGTGTGTGTGGGTGGGGTAAAATGTCTTCATTTACGTTTAAATCTTGAATTGCAGCACTTGCAGACTTATTTGCTCCACCTTTGAGGTTGAGCACGTTATCAGCTTGATGGCAACATTTACATTAAGATGTTTTCCTAGCTGCGAACTGAAGCCCTTTTACAGAAAGGTAAAGAAGAGATTTGCATGATGTAAAATGCAATCAATTTAATTGTGCATTAGAATATCAATAAAACTTTTAATTAACTTTCATTATAAACCTGTAAATATACTCCAAATTGGCAGAAAATGATGTGACATTTGACATTAGAAGTTTATTAGCATATCTAAAATTGCACTAAATTACATTTGAACTTTGACTCCGCTTGGGCACATTCAAGTATAAAGCGTTAACTGAAAATTTAATTAATTAATTAAATTTAATTAAATTAGTCTTGTTGCAGTTATTTTGTGTCTTTGAAGTTGCTTAGACTGTTGATATTTTATGTCTTTGTGATGTTTTGGAGTTTTTCTATGGTTGTTTTGCATTTCTTAGTGGTTTAGACTCTGTTTGTGGCTGTTTTGTGTCTGTTTCGGGGGGAAAAAATGATAGTAATTACTAATATGTCAAAGTTGTCTGTTTAACTAAATATCCTACATATAGGGAATTGTATTTAATCTCTCTGATGATGCCTGCCTCCCACTTTGAAAACCTCTATTTTAGATAAGAATACAAACACAGTTTGGGTTAAGGATTAAAAACCAAAAACAGGGTTTATTGTGATGCTACTGAGATTTAGAAATATTTAGAAATATTTACATATAGTGTGAGACTGGACTGGATAGATGTGCATTGTAAAGAAAAAATTAATTAACCTATCGTATCTTTTAGTGGTGATTAAGAGTGTATAAACTGAAACTAGAGACAGTGGGAAGCTTCCTTTTTAGAGTCAAATATGTAATTACATCATGGGGCATTTAGTTTCTATTTAAGCACTAGCAGGACTATATTTGCACATGCTGGAGTAACATGTGAAAGCCTTTTTAACTTCTTAATTAGAGGCCTTCAAATGTGGGTGGCACCATGAAACACTACCAAGATACACATAGTGAGTGAGTTCCCAGGGTCAGACTGAAGGGAGCTCTTCCACAACATGACACACAAAGTCAGTCAAGGAACACAGATTTTTTACCTCTCCAGAAGAGGTAAAAAACAATTAAACACCAGATCCATTCTCTCAACCCAGAAAGGAACCAATTAACTTTCAGGTAAAATTAATAATCTTATCATCAAATATCATTTTAAAGTGATTTTTCATTATTTATATGTGGATTTTGGCTGACCAACAGATAAAAAAGAAAGTATAAAAAAAACAGAAAATGTATATCAAAATAATTTCCATAAAATAGGTGCTCTACAGTTTCAATCATAACATACATTTTCTCCAACATAGTAAAATTGCAGAGGCTTTTTCAAGAACAAAATGTTGAGCTCAAAAGCATGATTTCATTGCGCAGTCTTCCTCTGCAGTTGACCCTTCTCAACTTTTAAGGTGGAACATAAGAAACTGTGATGTTGCCCCTTTTCTCATTTCTCAATTTGGAGACAATCAACTTGTTACCTTGGATTGAACAGAAGGGGGGGGCTCGCCTTGGGGCTTTCAGTTGGGACCACATATGTCATGTGTGGCACAGCTGGATCATCTGTTCATTGTTTTCCTACATCCTGCAGTTCTTTTTTTAATGATCCCTGTCAGATTAACATAACATAATGACAGCATATTCACTTTATTTCCAGTTTCTGACAATGCCCCCATTTTACGTCCCAGGTGCAAAAAAGACTTCCACAAATATGCTTGTGTATCCCCTCACATCTCTCCCTCGTGTGAATCTTAGGAATCATTCTCAACTTTTAAGGCAGAACATGAGAAACTGTGATGTTCTAACCTCCCATTGCAAGTGTGCAAACATACAGTACTTATGATATACTAGCTGTGATTTAGCCGCATGGAATGCTCTTGTGAATTCAAGCATACTTGTCCGTTTGCTTGACAAACATGCATGTCATGTGTCGCTCCACCAGGATGATTGTCCAGAGAACAGGAATCCCTGGTACACAACACTCCTGGGCCACATGGGAAGAAGCTGAACTTCCATATTGGGTGTGAAAGCGCAGAGCCCCGAGCTCGGGTTAGGCTTTACCTTGTTAGGAAGTTGTAGCCTTGGAGAATAAACAGAGCCGAACTGTTCCTGATGGAGGGTGGGGCAAAGAGGAGCGGAAAGCAGCACAGTGATGAGGAAGGATGGAACTTGAGGAGAGAAGAGATGCCAGATGAGAAAAGAGAAGATGTTAGAGAGAAGACATCTGTGGAAAAGATGAATAATAAGAATGTGTGTGGGGAGAAGAGCAGCTGCTTTCACCGATCATTAAGAAAATGAGAGCACAGCCAGGAGGGGAGTTGGTCAAAAGATGATGAGGAGTGTGGAACACTTGCTGCTATCTGACTATGAGTCTGTGGTATGTTGTGCATGTGTATGACAGAGGCAGAGTGATTTCCTTCTCCTGGTCCCTTGGAATAAGCGCATACTCCCACAGGGCTGGGCTGGACCCCTTAGAACGCTGCATACAATCAGAGGGGAGGGGTTGGACGATTTCCTCTTCCTCCCCCTCCACACTCTCGCTCCCTCCATCTCTGTTTTCTTCTTCGTCTTTTCACCTTCTGCACAAGGCTGAGCATGTGAGAAAGAACATGTGCACATGCAGTGTACAAACACATACAGTCAGTCACTCATGTGTACAGACACGTACCGAATCCATGAGCTAATGATTCTTTGATTGTTCTTACATAAATACAACTGAGCACTTAAGCCACTCCCCATTTTTTATATTATGCTTCCAAGGAGCCAGACTTTGTTGTAATCTTTCAAAGGGATCTACAACAATAGTTCAACAACCTTTCTGAAAGTTTTTCTTTGGATTTTTTTAAGAGAATGTGTGCAACCTAACTTCAGATAAGCAGAAGAAAATGGCTGTGTTGAAAAGTAAAGATGGTCATACTAAATATTGACTTTCAAGCTCATCAGAATTGCACAAACTCTGTTTTGATACGATACTTATAATAATAATATTGATTATAAATGTTTCAAGAAATCCCTAATTTCTTATTTTCTATTTTCCTAACAATATATAGAGAAAAGAGGGGTGTTCAAAACTTTTGCACAATATTCTATCTGATGCTTTTGTTATACAATGAAGTATGTCTGCACATAAAAACATAGCAGCAGACAACGAACTTGTTATTTAAATGACAAATGATTTCATTCTTGTTTGGCTGACATTAGAAAAGGTGGACATATTGCTTTTAAAAAAAACAAGATCTATCTGAGGCCAGCCAGATAACTTACAGTATGAGCTCATGCAGCAATTGGACAAAACTATTATAGGATAGAAAGTGACTAAACAACTGCTCTGCTGGTCTAAACGCTTAATCTATGCTGTGTTCACACAATGTTCTGTACTTGTTTGACAATAGAAATACAAATCATTTTTAAAGTATTATCATTTCACGCATTTGTCTGCATTTTGCCCAACTTGCTAAAGTTCAAAGTGTACAGTGGTATCAATGTTGGCAATTATCAACACTCATTCATTCCTATCCATCATTTGAGTCATACACGGGTGTCATCGCGCAGCCCACGCGTATTCACCAGCTTAAATCCCTGCCTGGGTTGGGTTTCTGTGGGTAAAGCCCCACCTTCATCCAGCTGTTGAAACTTTTCCTAACGTGGGATATCCCCAGAAACAATTTTCATGGAATCATTTCGTCCACTCAGACATGCGTCATCTGTTTGCTTCTTACGGACAAAGTAAAACTGCTGTTTGTTTACTTTTCTGTCTGATTTTGTGTCCATGTGTCACTGTGGGTATTTGTCTGACCTTGTTTTGTTGAAGCAGCTGCTTCCCCTGATACAGAGTGTGGCTTAAATCTCACACACACACACACACACACACATTCCCATACGCAGAAAATTGACACATAAATACAACAATACAAACTGAAAAATGTGGATTGAACAATCTACACCAGTTCTGGGTTGAGCTTTGTGGGAAATTTACTATGAACAACAGCAGCAGCTATTTTGTAATAATGGACAGAGATGTTCTTTTAGAAACAAACAACTCTGGTGACACCTAGTGGTTGAGACTAATCTTGAGTCTGTTGTTTATTTTTCAAAATGCCCACTTAACTTTTTCAATCTTATCTGATGACTCAAATTACAATTAATATGACCCTTTAATGCTAAAACAAAAAAAAGAATAAATTAAATGTGCATGGTAAATATCTGCACCATAAAACATCAACCTCAAGGTCTGTGCAGTTAAATCATGTGACACGACAAAAAGGCTCAAAAAGATATTTTTCTTAATATCAGTAGGGTTAATAAATCAGGGCCTCCTGCAGCATGTGGCTGTGTGCAGGCTCAGTCCTCGTTGCAGCAGGCTCAGGAGTGATTCCAGCCTCTGGCCATTCGCTGCATGCCACTCAGAGGCACACGAAGCCAAAAAAAAAATGTATTATTTAATTTCACTTGCTTTTTTAACCCCTTTCTATCAGCTCACTTAGAAGAGACACTTAGAATTCCTTTACTTTTTCGATGCATGGTTATCATCTGTTAGGAATGTCATAATATGTCTTTATTATGTGTAAGTTATTATGTGTATGTTTATTTATTGACTGACTAATATCAGAAAAAATATCAGAACAAAAAGTTTTATCACAAAGGATAGACCATAAATAGGTTTTAAAATAATATATATTTTTTAAGAAATGAAGCAATTGGCAAAGCAGCCATTTATTACAGTAACCACAGAGACAGACATCCCACTTCACTTCAGCTGAAAATGTTGCATTCTTAAATTTAAATTTCTTTTGCAGATTGGATGTTGAAGTCTGGAGCTAAACGGTATAAAAGCCTTCAAATTCATCTGGCATGAATGTTTGCATGTTTTAGGCAAAAAAAATTGTGAAATACTGTATTTTTGACTTCGCTAAAATAATGTATAAGGAAGGATATATTGCAGAAAGTTTCTATGTGTATACAAATGAACTAACAAAAGGGTAAAAGAGGTCAATGCGCTGAGTGGTAAATTTAAAGAAACATTGGCAAACTTGAGGTTATTGAGTTATTTTGTGTCCAAATTTATGTTAAAACTTAAAAAGTTATGCCCAAAAGTGTACAACTGATTTCAAAAGAGGAACACACTGAGGAAGAAGGGTTGGAGTGGCGTCAAGTTGCTCTCTCCACACCCTAAAACCAACTGCTGTGTACAGTGGTGTCAAAGACAAAGTCAGTGCTCGAGCACTTATACTATAAAATTGTTGTATTTTCCCATAGTATGAACATTTCCATATGAGCTCAGGAAATTCTGTCAACTTGAAAAAAAAGGTTGTAATATTTCTTGCATAATGTTTTGCATAATAAATAAGGTTAATTAATTTGCAAAATTTGATCTGGATTTGCACCAAATTGAAATTGGCTTTGTCCATGTTCCAATCCACATCTCCACCAAAATTCATATAAATCCTCAAAGGTTCAATGTGAAGCTCAAACCCACATTGAGCCAAACAGTTGGAAACTCAACTCAACTCAACTTTATTTATAGAGCCCTTTAAAAACAGCCGTGGCTGAAACAAAGTGCTGTACATGAATAACAACACGAAGTATAAGGCATAAAACATAAGGATAATTTAAAAACAATAATAAACAATAACAATATTAAAACAATAAAACAATAACAGACACAGAGTCTCATGCTGGGTTAAAAACCAGGGAATAAAAAAATAAATAAAATAAAACTGAATAATATGAAGTACAGCTTCAATTCATGTGTTTCAATTCATCCAGCAGATGGACCCCTTGCTACATTTACTACTCTGGAGTTTATTTTTGCGGGACTGCGTTCCTTGTTGCCAACTAACATAGTGTATATCTCTTAACTCTTGACATTTGAGTGGATGGTAAGTGTCTGAGCAGATTTGTGACAATACGCATTTCACATTGATGAGTGTACGTATACCGGTCAGTGGAACTGAGTTGTGAGTAGATTAAGTTCAGAAGAACAAACTTAGAGTAAAATCTCTTCTGTATCTCAATCCCTGCTCATGGAAAGTCATGATGTAGCCAGTTTAGATAATTAAGATAAGCTTATTGGACTGAGAACTTGTAACTGCCCGTTATCCACAGAAATCCATCGGTCATCTTCATCTACTCGTATCCCATGTTGACTTTTATGGTTGTGTGCATGCATGTGTGATATAAACTTGGCTCTCATCTAATCAAGCTATTTTTACATGCTGCTATAACAAATGTTTTCACAGTCTAAGAATGTCTTAGCATCAGTGCACGATATTAAATCTCACTACGCAGTCAGTTCTGTCTGTATGTTTTTACCCTCATTGGGATTTGCAGCATACCAACTGCATGAGCTAAGCATTCAAGAACAGAGCTGTGATAAACTTCACTCTCACTCAGTCACTCAAACACCTGCTGTTAGAGTGCACCTCCAGTCAGTGTATGAAGATCTGAGGACAAATGAACACCATTGTGATGGGTGATGTTTTGAACGCTTCTCAGAACTAGAAGCAAAGGCTAAATTACTCCATTATTCACATAAGCATGAGAATTTTTTTCCCCTTTAGTTCATGAAACAAGTTTCGATCAAAACAATTCTAATAAAAAATTGTAATGTAATTACTTCATACAGCATAAGCCTTATTGACCTTTTGCTTTACCTTTTAAGGACACGACTGTGCTCTCCTTTGTCCTGCCACTGTACATAAACTGCACTACAAAGAAAGAACATAAGAACCAGTTCCTGCCCTCAGTGCCCATTGTCCAAAAATTCTCCGCCACATAGAGAGGGCCTTTATTTTCTTCTTTTTTTTAAAGTGGAAAACTGCGGTTTCAACCTGCGTCAACGTGCTTTTGTCAAAGTTACAAACACCTTGTATCCTGGCAACTATGGAAAAGACAGGAAGTCCAAGTGCTCCTGTCATTACAGGACCATATGACTGGAGAGTGTTGATAAACAAGAGCAGCAGCAGCAAGCACAGCAAATCAGGAAATGCAACTAAGCCCTTATACCCTTATCTCATTTCCCAATTCAATGCATTCATCAAAATTTCTTGTTTAGATCGATCACCATGTCTTGGGCAGGAGGATGGAGAAGAGATCATAGAAAGAGGCACAAATTAAACAAATGAGCCTGTGGGTCACAACAAGCGCCTCAAACAAATGATTTTAACGGTCTGAACAACAAAAACAAACACTCGTAGTGGCAAATTCTTTAACTGGTACAATATGCAAAACCGTCATAGTTTAATTTAATACAGAATTTAAAAAAAAAAAGTCAGAGAAAAGCCACACAAGTTTATTTGCCTCCCCCTCAGTCAATACGTTGGACTAATTAAACCAAATGCAGGAGAATATTAGCTTGGTTCAACCCTGATGCATCTCAGCAGCACACAGTCATAATATCAGGCAACACAAACACCTCTTAGGAAAGTAAAAGCAACATATATTGTACGACCCAAACATAGTGTCATAAAATACTATTTACAAGTCATTCAATACACATCTTATTGAACACAACACTGAACATTGTACATATTATAAGTAGGTAGATATTATTCATTAGCCCACTTACCTCTAGGGAGAAAGTCATACAATACACATACACTCTGTACTGGCTCTGCTGGCTCTGTACTGGGACAAAAATTAGAGTCACTGGAAACCGTGGTGGAGAGGAGGACACGGAAGAAGCTATTATCTATCATGGATAACATACAGCACCCTCTCCACCACACAGTGGACAGACAGCGGAGCACCTTCTCACACAGACTGCTTCAGCTCCGCTGTCGAAGGGACAGATACAGGAAATCTTTCCTGCCACATGCCATCACCCTGTACAATAATAGTTAAGTGTTATTATGGTATCTCAATACCATAACTGCATAACCGCACAACTGCATTGTTGCACTTTGATGTACATATATTTTTATTTTATTTTATTTATTTTATTTATTTTATTTATTTTATTTATTTTATTTCTATTCTTATTCTTATTTTTATTTTTACTGTCTGTACGCTGCTACTGCAAAACAATTTCCCAGCTGGGATGAATAAAGTAGTTCTATTCTATTCTATTTGATTTTACCGATATTCATCCACACAACAATTTAGCCATGCAGCTGGAGCTTTGGCTCTACAGAGACTTGAGGGTTAAATCTCTGCCACAATAGTTGAACTTTGTTAAACTGTAAAGTGCTACTACTACTTCAAGGGAGGAGTATCCTTTACTTATTCACGCTCTTGCTGAGAGTTAGATGAGAAGTCTGATAATAGTCTGTGAAAAATAAGCTAACAAGTAGTTATATATGTGAAAATTTCTGATGTAGTGATAAAATGTTCAGAGGACATGTGGCTTGTGTAAAATGGGTTCTAAGATTTTCCTCAGAAACTGCAGGGCAAAATAATCAGAGTCTGTGCTAAGATTCACATCTTTTATTCGAATGAATGGATTTGGAACCTACTACTCGTCTGCTGGGTGTGTCACTCAGCACAGCCCATGTGACACAGATTAAAATACAACTCTTCAGCGAGCTGCCTAACTACTGTTGGCACTTGGAGCATCCAACCCCGCTCTCATCCAAGTCGATCATCTTGGTAGGTAAGGAACTGCTCCCACGTCTAAGATATCTCTGTTGCAAAAGTCAAACAGTAAGAGGCGAAAGAAGTTTGAAGCCAACACAGCTCGCCGTGTCTGAGTATTTCCTTTGTAATTGGATTTTACTTTGTTATTAGTGTCAACAGATCTTAAATCCCTCAATAAATACAAATATATTGTCAGGTGGTTTAATTGTATGTGGTGGTTTTGCTGCTCACGTCTTGCATAATCATCTAATATTGTTGCTGAGCAGCTAACATTAGCTAGGCGCTAACATAACATATTGATCCCACAATGTAACTATAGGAAAGTCAAATATGTTTGGTTTTAATTCTCAATGAAGTTAATGAGAAGGCATTTTAAACTTTAAGAGAGTACATCATAGTACATCATAAAAGATGGCCATGTGAGTTAAAACAATACTTTATCACCTTATATGGGTTTCTCACTCAATAAAGCTGAGTAAGGTAGCAACAAAATTGTGGTTCCATTCATATACAGCACAGTTTTATCACAGCTGCTAACTTAAAAAAAAAAAAAAAAATACAAGTTTATTTCAAACATGCCATATACGTTATATTTGTATTCAGAGGGTCTGAACATCCTTAAAAACACAAGACAAAACAGTGTTACATCTAACTTCCAACTGAAGGTTAAAAAAAATAGTTTGTTCAATATTCTCTTTGTAGTAAATTTTTTGACTTGGTAGGCCTAACAATGGAAGATTTTATAATAGACAGCAATGATGTAGGCTGTCAAGGGAGGGAACCTGAGAGTTTATATGCAGAGTACAGTGAGGGCAGTTGAAATCTTTTGTACTGTTCAATAAAGTTCCCAGTAAGCAAAGGTAATGGGTTTACCATCTCTTTAGTATAGTTTATTGAGAGATAACAAGCTGAAACAGTTTAAAAAAAGCTGCAAGCAGCTGTATGCGGGACCGAGATGTGTGCACGTTGGGGCACGCGCTGGACGTCGTAGTCGCGCAGCTCTGCCCACACGCATGATACCCTCTGCCTACGTACGAGCACATAATAACCCCAATGCGGAGGGGTTTTTGAAAATTTCTAGGGGGCTGAGCCATTTTGCTCCGCCCAGACACGATACCCTTTACATACGTACAAGGTCGTCAGGGTGGACGTGTGTGGCAAGTTTCATGACTTTGCGATGATGATAAGGCTTTCAAATCACAAACGCCATCACCTGATTTTCACCGCCTGGCCACGCCCACACCGTTCAGAGTTTGGAAAGGTTTCTCCATGAGAGTAACCTGGCCAAGTTTGAAGCTTGTAGTATTAAATCTCTATTAAATCCAAAGTGGCCGCCTTCCTGTGGACGTGGGACCATGGCGGCATGAGACTTTATTGTGTGTCTGGGCATGATGAATGAGTTTACCGAATTTTGTCGTCCCACGGTGAAACTAACCCCAATGCGGGGACCATTTTTAAGCATCGTAGGGGGCGCTACAGAGTCAATGAGCGACTCCCAAAAATATAAAGTTTAGATTTTTTTCATGTCGTCAACTGGCAGGTGGTGCTTGCAAAATTTCAAGAGTTTTCAAGTACCTTTTGCAAAGAATAAGAAAGAAAGAAAGAAAGAAGAAACCTTACAGATACAATAGAGTCCTAATTATTAAGCTAGCCAAAATTTATTTCATAATTAAAATGACAAAAACATACATTGAAAGCATGTAAACTTTGTTATACTACACAAAGTAGATATTAAAAGGGACACTATGTAATTTCTTCCCCCATCGAGAGGTGCAATTTTATTTTGCAAAGTCGAATGAATTTGCTCTCTAGCGCCTCGCGTTTTCAAATGTGCGTTGCAACTTCTTGAACTACGGCAGGCGGCATGTGTCAAGATTCAAGAAGCTATAGCTTCAGACTCAAGGTCCATACAAACAAAAAGACATCAAGACACACAGTACAAAGGATTACATACCACACATACAACTATAAATACAGATGACAGATAACATGTCAGATAACAGAGTTGACATAGCCTTTATGTGCAAACAATGCAATTAGTCATTTTCCGGGAGTTACCGGAAGTGACGTCGACGCAGCGTTAGCGTTAGCAGCACTGTTGCTGTCTGGAAAGTGTTCTTTTAAATAAACTCCCGGTAAACTTACAAACTTTCTAATGCCTCGTTTTGTGAGTTAAGAGCCTATGTGTACTACGACAGAAGTTTGGTAACAATCAATGCATTATTAGTGGGATAATTTACGAGATAAAATCTATTTACCATTAGCGCCAGTAATAAGCCATTCGGTGGATAGCCCTATCTTGACCAGTGTTGACCATTGCTAAAGATGCTTCTGATGGGGTATTTGGCTGGATGTCATAGTGGAAATGACGCTAGGTCATCGCTTTAACGGGACCAGGTTGAAGTAATGTATACACATTATTTTGCTAGGAGTTAGCTCCTTAGCTACCCGACCTAGCAGACCATGCTGTTAAGGCTGAGCATTCTTACGGTGTTAGACACATATATGTATATATGTATATATATATATATATTACCATTCCCCCACACCCCCAACCCCGCTGGGTGTAGTAAGAGGTTAAAAAATAATATTACTACTTCATGGCATGCATAAGACCATCATTTACCACCGTCTAAACGTGAAGTCAAAATGACGTCCTTTCCACTTGCAGGCCTGGCGTTGGGGAAAACGCGATTCGAAGTGCTTTATGTCCCTCTCGGCACTTTGCCGTTTTTCATAGACCCAAAGGACATGGCAGCCTCCATAGAGCTTGCCCACTCTATGTAGATACAGACAAGTTACTCTTCACTCAGGAGGATAATTGAGATTTTTGACAGAGATCATTTTACACCAATGAGGACTAATTTATGAATGAATATGTTGATTTGAGCTAATAAATGACTTAATATATTACATAGTGTCCCTTTAATTAAAGATTTGTCAATTGCTTCTTCAATTGTTTTGTAGTATTGGATGAGCTGCCTCGTTGAAGGTTGAGGTTGAGGGTAGCTTCTCAGCTACAAGATTGTGCTTATGGATGGGGTTTGTTATCCACCCACAAGAGGTTGGAGAAGGATGGTCCAATCACAGGTCGCAACGGGCCATAATTTCATCTGTTTACTAGATTAAACTAGTTTTCAAACAGTCTCAGATATCTTTTTAGGACAGCAGCTAGCAACAAATCTAGTGACTATTAGGACAAACTTCCCCAGCAATACCCAGCAAGAACAAGATCTCTCTCCAAATGCAGGAAAAGTTCTCTCTGCTTCCAAGCTGCTCGTTCATTAGCAGAGAGAAGCAGCAGCACTTTGTGGTGCATTACGAGGCTGTGGGCTGTGAGAAAACATTAAATACACTCTTTTGTTTTTCACCGGGTGATCATCATACACGTAGATAATGCTGAAATCACAGCATAGACATGATCTTTTCCTTAGTTGATGCTGCAGTTATAAAATAAGGACTTTATCAGTGTATAAATATATAGTACATGTAAGTATGAGGTAACAAACTGTGTTGTGTCTCATTGTTTTCATTTGTGGCTACACAATATGGGAGTGCCGGCCAAATGTCAGTAAACTATGATGTCGCTCACAATTGTTCTGCAGTGAATGTCAAGTTCCAAAAATGCCCTCGTGCCTGTTAACCCCCCCCCCCCTTTTAACATCCTCACCTCTGCTTTGTAACATGGGCCTGCTACATCTATATAGAATACAAAACAAGAGTTCTCCACGGCTGTAGAAGAAAACTGCTTCCCAATCCAGTCAAATGTCCAAAAATGTCCTTTTCTGAAATTTTGTTCAATAAAAAATAGCCAGAGTGCCATAACTTTTCCTCTATCCGTCATTTGACCCTGGCACTATTTTTCTAGATGAGTCTAGTTTTGACTGAATTAATCCTAAATCAGAGAAAGATAAGACCAGACAGTAGTAAACATCTGCTTTATGCAGGAGTGTCCTGCTCATTTTGTGTCCTCATAAATCTGTCTTAACTATACACACAAGCAGATACACACACACACTCACACACTGCATTTGGCCACACAAATAACAAACCCAGATACAACTGGGGAAGGAGAATGAGAAGGAGGCAAATTAGATCAACATTCAGCTCAGAGGAGTCTTGTCATGATAGTTTACTTCCCCTATAAATCACTCCTTACAGACGATGGTCCCAGGTGCCATCCTGCCACACTTTATGAGAACATTTAACTGACTGTCTGCACACACAGCCAAAGATTATTTAACCAGGACAAACTGACAGGAGGGGCCAAAAAAACTAAAATGACAAGATCTGAATAAATGGTCACTTCTGGCAAGTATTTTTAGAACAGGCGACATTCATTAGCCCCAAAATGAACCACTATGCACAACACCAACTGAGGTTTGAAAAATGAATGAATTAATGTTTTTTTCTGAAAGGTGAGGAACAAAAATTTGTGCATGGATTCTTTTTAGTGAGATAATCATCCCACGGAGCAACAACACAATCTGGACTCACCGGTAAGATTACAGAGTAATTGCATGTGATTAGGTGCACATATTTCAGAAGCCTTTTCCAAGAAATGCATACTATATTGTGACAGCATAATCTTTTCCCGAAACATCTTGCAACACCCAGATTGGGCAAGAGCTATACCCGGGCCGCTGAAGGTTCCTCTACAGCAGATTAAAAAATAATTAGCACAATTTGTATACATTATACAGTATAAACCATACTTCACCTGTAGATATGTGACCTTTATTATTATCAGATTGTCTTATCTGACATTAGCACAGACTAACAATCTGTTTGAATTGCCTTTTTGAGACTGAAAACATATGCATGGCTGAATGTTGGTGTTTTTCTAAGCAGTGTGCCCGCCCTGTGTCAGGTTTGGAAAGCTCCAAGTTAGTTATTTCCCCCATTGTGCCAAAGCACACATTCAGCTATTTCCACAAGGCTTCATTTGATCTTATCTGTCTGAAAACAGACATTTCCACTACAACATCATGTGCTGAGATGGCCACGGTCACATGTTCTTTAATTTAGTTAAAACCCATCTGGAACGTCAGCTGGAAAAAGGTTTACGGCTTCAAAAACTGTTCAGAAAATGGTGACAATGTAAAAATCTATTTTTGAGTTACTGTCCTGCAATTGTTTGATGTTTCGCTATATACTGCTATTCCATCAAAGTGCCATCTGCGCAGGCGTATAAGAACAATGGAAGCACAAAATATTGCTTAACACTGAGACCATGCTGAGGTTTTCTTAGTATAATCAGTCAGGACATTTCATAAAACAGAGACATTCTCAAATATATGTTTTCAATTTGAACATTTCTTCTTGATTCAACCAGCGACAATTGCATTTATTAAAGTATGCAAATCCCTTAAGCAGTCAATCACAAAGCCTCTTCAATAAACACCATTAAGGAAATTGAGAAGCTGTTAACCTTTAGCCTCCCTGGAGCTTCTTTTGCCCTCCTCCGTCACTTAACTGACTAACCGCTGACACAAAGCTGACCCCAGGTAGCCTCGGATGAACTCTCCTTTAGACCACTAATGGAGGTTGTAAATGATATTGCCTTCATTGTCCCAGAGGTATTGTGAAACTTCTCTGACCCTCTCAGCTACGGGCTACGAAAATGTAAATGATCAAAGAGTAAAGATTACCAGTCGACTTAAATAACTTTAATTTTTCAAAGTGATCAATAATTAATCAAATTCCATCAATCCATTTTATATACCCACTTAATCCCAATTTAGGGTCGCGGGGGGGGGGGGGGGGCTGGAGCCTATCTCAGCTGTCATTAGGCGAGAAGCTGGGTACACCCTAGGGCTACACAGAGACAAACGAGACAAACAACCATCCACGCTCACAAGGGATAATCTAGAGTCACCAATTAACCTGACATGTTACTGGCTTGTTTGTGGGCGGTGGAAGGAAGGAAGCCACAGTACGGGAGAGAACCCACGCATACACGGGGAGAACATGCAAACTCCCCACAGGCCCCAGCCGAGATTCAAACCAGGAATTCACGGTGCTAACCACCACACCATCGTGCAGCCCTTAGTCAAATCCCAAATCTTTAATTGCACTTTCTTTGCAGATTTCTTATTATACTTTTATCATTATTATTTTTATTTACAGCCAAAAATGAACTGGCGGCCTGTCCAGGGTGTACCCTGCCTCTCGCCCATTGACCGCTGGGATAGGCTCCAGCCCCCCGCGACCCGACCGACGGATTCAGCGATAGAAAATGGATGGATGGATTTACAGCCAAAAATAATCTGTTTTCACAGACTTGTACTTTTGATGAATATATTGTGCATCAAAACTGAGCTAGCAAAGATATCCTCAGTCACCAATGTGGGTTCCACTTCTAAAAACTACTGGCTCATTGAAAGGTACTGATGATTTAGTGAAGCCAACTTCTCTGTGGTTGCAAAAAACGTTTCAAGCATGTTTGATGTCTATATTAGTGGTAGTGAGCAGAGCCGACAGCCAGGCGGGGTTATGCCTGACCGTCACTGCAGCAGGGACAGAGGTTAAACCACCAGAGGTCAGTAAAAACAAGATTACTCTGATCACTGTAGATCACTTGCTCAAGTGAGTCCCGATCTCACTTACCTCGGCAGATGAGTCCATCCTGGATGATGGTCTGCTTACAAACACTGCAGTGTTTGGTCTTCTTGAAAGTCTTCACCCGGAAAGTATGGGAATGAAGAGCCTCCACCTCCTCTGGCTGCAAACAGCAACAAGAAACAAGAGAGGAAGAATTTAAGTGTTAAACTGTTGGGGACTTAAATAAATACAATCTGTTATTTCAGGCCATTTTATCTTAAAGAAAAGGCTTCGTACAAAATAATGAACACTATTATAACTGTAAATGCTGTAAATTAGAAATATTTATGCTCACACTGATCTCAGAAGCAATCAGTCAAAGAGCCTTATAGGTAAATTATTAATACTTTCAGAATGTTTTCTTAGAAAAAAAATATTTTAAAAAAATCTTCAAAAAGTACTAAGAAATACTTGAGTATAAATACCCTAACCCAGAGGCACAGCTTATGGATAGTTTTATGGGAACATTGACGTTGCAGTGTTTTGTTACATGATGATGCACACCTTTGACGTCAAGGTCAAACTAGGTCCGCCATGACGTCCATATTCAACTTCACTTATAAAGTAAGTACAGGTGGAACAGAGGCCTCAGTCCCGGTTAGTGATCCCATGCTAGAGACCCACCAAACACATTCCTTTCACTTTTCTATGTGGCTCTTACTCACACAAAAATAAGATCAGAAGTTAACAAAACCTGGTTAGGGCTGGAATCTATATATGTAATTAGGTTTGCACTATGGCTGTCACAATATGTCACTTTGACTATATGCATATCCTGACCAAACGCATTCACAGTATCGATATTTTTGCAATAACAATAGAATACTTGAGGAAAATAAGACAAATTCATCTTTGTTATTGTGTTGTTGTTTTTTTTAGTCCTGATTTTTGGCAACTGAATTGTACTAAGACCAATATGAAGTTAATACTGTTCTGATTTTATTAGCTGAGATACAATCATATCATTATGTATTATCAACACAATATTGTTATTTAATAATTTTAATATCAATTATCAATAATCCCAGCATATTGTTGCCATGGTTCTGTGTTCCTGACATAAAAAAACAACAACAACAAAAAAAAAGATCTGTTGCCCTCTCACAAGTTTTCAAAACTAGTACTGAAACTACTATGTTTTGGATATGTGTGGAAACATACCCATTATATGTTTGAGCTGAGACTAGACTTATCGTCTTACAGTCTCTGAAAAGATAGACAGAAAAAAACTAGAAGCAGAGGGTCAGAACTCTAAGTCTTCCTGTACTTGCAGGTGTTTCATGCAGTTTATTGGTGAGACCAAGTTGTTGCTCCCCATGCCTGTTAAACATCTCTGTGTGTCTGTCTGTAGCCAGCTATTTGACCTCCACTGTTCACCAGTACCTCCTCTCAGTACGTTTTCTGCCTGCTTTGTGACTTGCCTTTCAGCAGTGTTGGAGAGAAAACACTGAAATCAGGTTTTGGCAGACTGACTGTTTCCTACAGTGTCTTTACGAGAAACCTGCATGATGTTTTCATAACACCGACATAAAGGTGCAACCATCAGGATACGTTGCATATTCTTTGTACTGTATTTGCTCAGCTGGTCTCAATTTTTGCTTTGAGGTTCATCTCACTAGGAATATTGGTCCAGTGAATACCCCTTTAATCCAGACAAGCTTAACAAATGTTTAGATTATAGTGATAAAACTGTAAAAGAGTTAGTGGTAGGGTTGGCTTTTTCCCATTAACCCTAATGGCATTCAATATAACCTGCAATCAACAAAACCATGTCATGATGTCACAGACTCTGCACTTTTCAATAGACCCACAGAGTTGTAAACAAATCAAAAGGACACACAGATAATAACCGAATACAACAAAATAAAAGTTTTCTGTTTCTGTTTATGTGTGTCCCCCGTCTCTGAAGTTCCTAAAAGTACCATAATACCTCAAATGTGCATGTGTTCTGTAGAAAGATTAAAGAGAGAAAGTAGATGTGTTTTCGAGGCAGGAAGTGCTCATTGGCATGGTGTGCAGCCAGGAGGCTTCCATTAAGTGTATGTGCATGCTGGACAGGGCTAAAAGTAGCCATATGGTTGGCATATTGTGGGGCTTTACAGAGGAATTTTCATATGGGAGGACCAACATAATTATCAGACATGGTAAGGTAGATTGATCAGTTCCCTCTGTGATCTGTCCCCAAAGTACAGATCACAAAAGCCTTATAAGCACCAATGAATCTCCTTTTTTTTTTTCCTTCTCCACAACCCAATGTGTTGGAAAAACAGCTTTCGATATGAAATCATAGCACAGAACTAACAATTAAATCGTAAACCAGACGGAGTATCTAGAAAGAGTGTGCTCACATTAAGCACTCATTCTTTCTGTTTTCTCTGTTATTAGCAGAACAAACTTAGTTACCAGAAGAAAAACCCTTGTCAACCAGGTAACAGCTTTGTATGTTTACATTCGAAGGGAAGCACAATTTAAAGTAAAAGGAAAATTTGCTGGTGATCATAGGGGGTACAACTCTACATGTACTAACAGTTGTATAATGAACCCCACCAAGTCTAACGGCATAGTTAAGACAGCACCACTATCTGGTCTTGATGACTGCTAAAAGTTAACAGAAATCCTCAGAGAAGAGCCTGAAGTTTCAGAAGCATAATTACCAGCTGCTTTGTGAAGATGTTCTAAGGCAAAGCAGTTTCACATTCAAACATCTTTAGGAGATACTAACAATGTTTACGTTCTAAAATTAGAAAGTCAGCATGTCAACTTCTGCTATTTAGCACCTAACCTCAAACCAAATGAGGCTGAAGACTTAAAATCAGATAGAAAAGGTAAATCTTTTTAGAAGCCTTAGCAATGACAGTATCTTATTAAAGAGACTTGAACATGTTATTGGGATTAAAGCTGCCGTTGGCAACTTTTTTTTAGTCATATTAGCTTGAACTGTCATGGGATTCTGGAAGTAGAATATTAAATAGGCTGATTAGGAAAAATCCCGAATTCTGTAGCTCCCTCTGAAGCCTGTAATCATGCTTGCAAAAATCGAGCGCTCCCGGCTGTTTTTAACCAATCACGTTAGGTTTATTATTGATCTATTATCTGAGCAGAACAGTCACCAACCACGTCTTCCATGCTGAGCGTAAGTCTGCCCCCAGCTTGTGTGCGCGCACACTGGTGTGAACTCACGTGCACAACCTCGTCCACAGAGGGGGAGGGACCTGAAAGTTGTATCAGTTCGAATTTTCCGACTTTAGACTCGGAATTTTGAAAACCTGCCGACAGCAGCTTTAAAGGAACTGCATTAGGCTGGTTTAAGTCATATTTATCTGATAGATTTCAGTTTGTTCTTGTAAATGAATAATCTTCCTCACACACCAGAGTAAGTCGTGGAGTTTCTCAGGGTTCTGTGCTTGGACCCATTCTTTTCACTTTATACATGCTTCCATTAGGTAACATTATTAGACAGCATGGCATAAATTTCCATTGCTATGCTGATGATACCCAGTTGTACTTATCTATAAAACCAGATGAACCCAATAGGTTGGTCAGATTACAAGCATGTCTTAAAGACATAAAGACCTGGATAACCCAGAACTGTCTGCTTCTAAATTCAGACAAAACTGAAGTCGTTATCTTTGGACCTGAGCGCTTCAGGGAGAGATTGTCTAGCCTTATAGTTACTCTAGATGGTATTTCATTGGCTTCTAGTTCTACAGTGAGGAACCTTGGAGTTATTTTTGACCAGAATTTATCATTTGACTCGCATATAAAACAGGTTTCTAGGACTGCCTTCTCTCATCTTCGTAATATTGTTAAAATCAGGAACATCTTGTCTCAGAGTGATGCAGAAAAACTAGTCCATGCATTTGTTACTTCAAGATTGGACTACTGTAATTCTTTATTATTGGGCTGTCCCACATATTCTCTGAAAAGCCTTCAGTTGATCCAAAATGCTGCAGCCAGAGTTCTGATGAGAACTAACAGGAGAGATCATATTTCTCCAGTTTTAGCTTGTCTTCATTGGCTCCCTGTTAAATTCAGAATAGAATCTAAGATTCTTCTCCTTACATATAAAGCTCTTAATGACCGAGCTTCATCATATCTTAAAGATCTCATTGTAAGATATTTTCCTAACAGAGCACTTCGTTCCCAAACTGCAGGTTTACTTGAGGTTCCCAGAGTTTCTAAAAGTAGAATGGGAGGCAGAGCCTTCAGTTATCAGGCCCCTCTCTTCTGGATACTCTTAAAAGATCAAATAAGACAAAAAAATTGATAGTTCTCAAATTAGGAAATGCGTATGCTCCCCTGATTTCACTTCAATACTGCTTAGAAATCAGCTGTCATCATAAAAAAGTCAGCGGAAAGAGCAAGAACCAGCTGCAGGCTACCCAAAGCAGTTGTTAGGTCTCAAAGAATGCTTTTATTTTATTCTACAGCAAAGTCATAAGCGCTTGTTGAATTTTTGTGCATTGTTGGGCAATGTTAATTTTGTAAAATAAATAAAGACAAGTGTGCGGCCATTCTTAGCAAACAAAAAAAATAATCAAATTATTATAATTCACATACAGTAGTCAAGAATAAAACATGACCTTCATTACATATTATAATTATTAATATAGACATTACATCTCTCTGGGTACTCCGGCTTCCTCCCATTGTCCAAAAACCTGCATGTCAGGTTAATTGGTGTCTCTTAAAATTGTCCTTAGGAGTGAGTGTGAGCGTGTGTGGTTGTTTGTCTCGTTTGTCTCTGTGTGGCCCTGTGATGGACTGGCAGCCTGTCCAGGGTGTACCCTGCCTCTCGCCCATTGACAGCTGGAATAGGCTCCAGCCCCCCCGCAACCCGACCGACAGATTTCAGCGGGTATAGAGAGGAATATAGACATTACAGCAAAAATCATTGGCTGTACTAGTGTTATCTGTTCCAAGATGCAAAAACAAATTTTTCAGATTCTAATGAAATTATCTCTGCAATATGGGTGTAATCAGTCCACATTGTCACATTAATAAGCATTTCTGTTCATTGTGCCTGGTCAGAAAATCTCTTGTCTGAATTCAAAGTTCAACTTTGAGGATGTCTTATTTACAAAAAACTAAATATTTAGTGTTTGATGAGACAAAAGTGCAGAAATATTTATAAACAATACTTTGAACACGTTGTTAGCACAACAGTTAGTTAACATCCCTAACCAGGACAAAGTCAGTTATTTGCTGCTAATTTCTCTCAGATGGACAATATCTGTTTCTAATCATTGTATTTTCCTAGTATGCGAGATGCATATCAAGCAAATAATTATAACCCTGAGTCTGAATTGCCCTTCAACATTCATATTTTCAATCTTCTCACTATCAAAACACCTGTGTGATATTTCAACTTGTCAAATTTGTTTTAGCTTTGCAACTTTCCTTCATGCTACGTCACATCAATGATGTCATCCCACGAGACGCGAGTGTAGAAAGCCCCCATAATAATAATAATAATAATAAATTTTATTTATAACGCACTTTACATTTACAATAAAATCTCAAAGTGCTACAGTGGGATAAAAGACAAATATTAGGTTAAAAAACAGGGACAGTAAAATGCAAATAAAATACACAAATAAAAGTAGTGAGTCCTTTAAATGCTAAAACGAAATAAATACAGGATTCAATTCAATTCAAAATTCAAAAATACTTTATTTATCCCAGAGGGAAATTAAATGTTGGATGTAACTCAATTAAATCAAGGAGTTATTATAGATGCTGATGGCTGTGGGCAGGAAAGATTTCCTGTAGCGGTCCGTTTTGCATCCAAACTGAAGAAGCCTTTGACTGAAGAGACTCTGTTTTCCGATAACAGTCTCATGGAGAGGATGTTCAGGGTTGTCCATAATTCTCTTGATTTTATGCAAAATCCTTCTTTGCATTATTGTCTCCAGAGGTTCCACAGTCGTCCCCAGAACAGAACCAGCCTTCCTTATCAGGTTGTTGAGTCTTTTTAGGTCCCTGGTTCTGATGCTGCTGCCCCAACAGATGACGCAAGAGGAAATGACGCTCTCAACAACAGACTTGTAGAAGATCTGCAACATCTTGTTGCAAACCTTGAAGGACCTTAGCTTCCTCAAGAAGTACAGTCTGCTCTGTCCTTTCTTGTAGATTGCTTCACTGTTGTGTCTCCAGTCCAGTCTGTTGTCCAGATGAACACCAAGGTATTTATATTCCTCAACCACCTCCACTTCTTCTCCCATGATGGAAACAGGGTTTGATCTGACCCTGTTTCTCCTGAAATCTACAATCATCTCCTTTGTTTTGTTAACATTCAAGATGAGATGATTGTTCCCACACCGTGCCACAAAGCAGTCCACCAGCTCTCTGTACTCAGCTTCTTGTCCATCTCTGATACACCCGACAACTGCAGAGTCATCTGAATATTTCTGTAGATGACAGGAGTCTGACTTGTACTGGAAGTCTGAAGTGTACAGAGTGAAAAGGAATGGTGAGAGTACAGTCCCCTGTGGTGCTCCTGTGCTGCTGATCACCTGGTTAGACACACAATTCTTCAGTCTGACAAACTGTGGTCTGTTTGTCAGGTAGTCATTAATCCAGATGATAGAGCTTTTAAAGGGAGATCATTAAAAACATTGGGTAAAAGGAAAGGTTTTCAGGCCTGTTTTAAAGTGTTCCTCAGTCTGTGTCCATAAGCCCCCCTATAGCCCCCAATAACAACAACACGGCAGCTCTGAGCTAACAGCGCAATAGTACTCGTTCATTCATTAATTCGTCTTCAAGTATTGGTGAAATAAAGACAGATAATGCCTTATTTAGAGGCTGTATTGTCTATGCCCCGTTCACTCCCTTGATATGGATATACGTGGATCTCGAGTGATCTAAATAGCATCCGAAGGACGCCGACTTTCACCGAACTGTTATCGGTGAGTAGATGAACGTATTTTATGCCAGAGATAAGGTCCAGGTTTAAAAAAACGAACTTCCCCTTTAAGTAAACAAAACCCTGATATTAAAACAGCAGTGAATATTATTCTTATATAGTTCACATACAGACGTGTTTTTCTAATACTTAGTTCTTGGTACATATCCAAACACTTCACTGCAGTTGTTAACCTGCAAGCTGCACTGTAATGTAAGCCTATTTTTCAGTCCATGTTTCTCTCACACACAGACCTCTATATTACTGTGTTAAACAGGCACAATGTCTCAATCTACGAGTCTATTTAGCAACCTCCTTGACAAGTCCTGGGCCTTCTCCCATTCGCCAAGCCTCTGCCCATTCACACACCAAGACTTAACCAGTCACACAGCAATGCGAAGGTGGGGTGGGGGGACTCCGGCATCCGCTGGTGGGCTTCTTTTCTTGTGTGCACTTGTTTCATTCTTTAACTTCTCTGAATTGGCAGGGGACAATGAGGCATGAGGGAAATTATGTGCATGAGAATACTGAGGGTTAAGTTCCTTTTATTTTTTAGTTTAATTCCCAGTATCACGAGCATGGCAAGAGATCCAACAGGTCTTTCCTCACAAAGCAAAGCAAACAAAAGATGTCCTTTGCAGGCCTGTACATTTTGGTCCTCCTGTCTTCACCAGAAACCTATGGTGCAGTCATTTAACCTAAAAAACTGTCAATATAGAGCAATAATTGTTTCCGGTCATTAGCAGGGTACCCGCCGCTCTCAGAGTTTGTTTATTATTGGGGGGGGGGGGACATGATGAAGATGGCTTTGGGGGCAGGGAGAACAAATACTCCTAAATTAATGGCTGCAAAGGATATACAGCACACACTGATTTCTGTTGTTTTCTGTTTCAACAAGATGCAGGATCATGCAAATGGCCTCTGGACTTCACATTTACGTCACACTTTGGGCCCTAAATAGGGCCACAAAGAAAGGAAATGGTTTCAGACAGGCAATGAGGACCCTGAAAACTGGGGTCAGGGTGTGCACATACCACCCCTCAGCTCAGGCACTGCAGCTCCTGGGAACAGACTCTCGTTCCCTTAGAGACGCACGCATAATCTCCTGCCTAGCACTCATTAGTACACGTACACATTGGGCAAAACAGGCTCCCTTGCGCATAAAAATGTGCAAATACATACACACACATATAAGCCTTCTCTTAAATTGCTCACACACACACACACACACACACACGCGCGCACACACACCCATGCCCAACTATCCACATCCCCCCATAGTTTTAAACTTTGTCCCACTGCTGAAAAGGCCTGAAAGGTTTCTAATAAGCATTTTCTATCCATCTAGAATTGATTTATTGCTGTAATATTTTATCAGTGTGATTTGATTTGATTGCTGGTTGTAGGTCCTATTTTAAGTGTTGGGGGCATTTTGGCTTTGTCACTAGACAAGAATTCATGGTACCATGCAAGGAAGGTGCCAAAATAACCGGCATTAACCACCACGAACCATCAGCTTCAGACCCAGTTATTTTTATGTAAATGTTTCACAAAAATTGTGTCTTTATACTTAATTATAATAATAACAATAATAATAATAATGATAACAATAATTAGTTGTGTGCCACTAGCAAGTGATTTAGAGTTCAAAGGATATTAAGAAAAACACAATAATAAAAAGTGTGATAATTATAGCAGACATTGCCAATGGCTTTTTCAAAGAGGAAAGTTTTAATGAGTGATTTGAGGGTAGCTACAGACTTGGTGTGCCTGAGTTCAGTCTGCAAACCATTCCATAGGATGGGGGTTCTAATGGTAAAAACTCAATCTTTGTCACAAGATATGATTTGAGCATATGATTTGAGCATCTGCAGATCTCAATGGTCTTGAGTAAACTAAGTCTGAGGTGCGTTTTGGGGATAAGCTATTTTACACTTTGAAGGAGGAGTAGGATTTTAAAATCAAAACGAAATCTAACAGGGCGCCAATGTAGAGAAACAAACACAAGGGTGATGTGTTCAAACGTAATAAATTCCAACTCATTATTATTGATTTTAAGGAAAATTTGGGCTATTGGGGATTTATTGGGGAGAGACAAGCTGTGAGATTAGAAAGGCAGCTGGGATCCATGTTGTTTTTCAGCATGTAAAGCTGAGTGTCATCAGTATGGTACTGTACTTAATGGTCTAGGATAAGCTGGCCAGGTGGTAGCATGCAAATAGAGAATAGTAGTTCTCTAAAGGCTCTAAACAAAGCAGGAGGATGTTCTAATCGGCAGACTAATGTGACAACAAGAGCTGTCTCTGCAAGTGCTATAAAAATAGCTGTCACCTTACCATGGTGGGGGGGTTGCACGCCCCAATGAGTCTGGGAGCTATGTTGCCCGGGGCTTTTAGCCCCTGGTAGGGTCACCCAAGGCAAACAGATCCTAGATGGGGGACCAGACAAAGAACAGCTCATAAAAAAACCCTATGATGATGGACAATATTGGACGGCGTTTTCCTTCACCCGGACGCGGGTCACCGGGGCCTCCCCCTGGAGCCAGGCCCAGGGGTGAGGCCCGCCGGCGAGCGCCTGGTGGCCGGGTCTGTGCCCATGGGGCTCGGTCGGGCACAGCCCGAAGAAATGACGTGGGTCCCCCTTCCGACGGGCTCACCACCCGTGGGAGGGGCCAAGGGGGTCGGGTGCAATGTGAGCTGGGTGGCAGCCGAAGGCGTAGACCTTGGCGGTCTGATCCTCGGCTACTGAAGCTGGCTCTTGGGACGTGGAACGTCACCTCTCTCTGTTATTAGTCATAAATTATATCAATTGACTGTCCAGAACTTTTGATGAAAAGGACCTCTTCACCATCCAGTTACCAACTGTCTGCCTCTTTTGCCTGACTGTGTAGGGCTTTTGCTTCTTTGAAGACTGAAAAAATGTTTTAGTAACTCTAATCAGCAGCTTTTAAAAAACTTGGACAAATCTTACTTAACATACAAGCCAATCAGAAGTTAAACTGCTAGCAAAAAAAATTAAAACATTATGTAAAGCCACAAATCTGGGATAAAATGTCCACTTCTTTAGGTTTATAAGAACACTGAGCCTAAATGTCAACTGCTCAAAATGAACATATAGAATATTTTTGCAGAAAAATAAACAGACATGATCTGTTCATGTGGGGGGAAATGTGATTTGGATATAGGCCAAACTGACAAAAATTAAACAAACTTAAAGAAATGTACATTTCATAGTATTTCAAGAAATAATTCACAAAGCTCTGTTTGATTGTAATTGATAAAGTATTTCAAATTCAAACTGTTCAGACTGAGCAGCTTCAGCCTGTGTAAGGTAATGTTATAGTATGGAGATAAACCTTTCCAGACTCTGCTTGGCGACAGACATTCCAGCTGAATAACGTAACCAAGAGGCTGTTTTTCTCCTTAACTTTAGAACTCACAACTATTCCCTTGACTGCTTCAAAATTGTGACTCATGCAGAGACCTCCGTATTTATACACACACACAGTCACTGATTTCACCTCTGATTACACTGGCATTCACTTCCAGCAATTCATGCATTACCTCATTTATACATCGAACCATGCTTGTCTGTGTGCACACACTTGGCCTTTGCGCTCAATTTAATTACGCAGCCACGAGGCTGAATGTGTCAAGCAATGACACGTAAACAGAAACAATGACAACATATATATTTTCATCTTTTGAACAACATTTGCAGATATGCCATACTTTCTTTTGAAATATTTTGTGTTGATTACAAACCATTCTGGTTACTACTTTTACCATCAACGTTTTACAGAATTGTTGGCAAGCTAAGTAGATATCTTTGGGTTCCAAAAAAAAAGGGAATTCTCCTTTAAAAAAGCAGATTTATGCACAACATGCATTTCCTGTGTGCATATCATACATAATATACATTGTGAGTGTAACTGTGAGCACACTGGTATTTTTTTTTTTTTTTGAAAATTTGTATATGTATACTTGTGTATTTGCTAGACATAAAATACTAAAAAGTACAAACTTAAGCACATATAATTCCTATTTCAATTAACTACTGAGAAAGACAAACTGTGAGAGAAAGTTGTATGCATGCTATTCAAGCTCAAACTAATTTAACAATGCCTCTGATGATGACTGAATGTTCAAAAAGGACTTTTGGCCTAGTTTTCCATATGTGATGACACCTCACCAGAACCACTAAACCCTTTGGATTTGTAAGAGTTTCTCTGATTGATTTTAATTTGGCAGCAATGGTCCCAATGGACTTGGCTAGACTTCAACTTCAACTTCAACTTCATGGCAGTAGAATGTGTTCGGGAAAAGGTCAGGGGTCTTCACCAAGGGATGCACTTATCAATCTGCTGGTTATTAAAATGTTCAGCTTGATTGGTTCCAACTAGTAACAGGACCACCAGGCAATGTTTTTCCAATTTTCTAATTATTTATTTGTCAGTGAATGCACCATGTGCATTGGACTGGGAAATCTGCAGACACTTTCCACCAAGCATGTATTCAGTCTGTAAGTTTTTCATTGTAAGAAAGGAATGCTTGATTGTAAATGTGATGAATGAGGAACAACAGTGATAACTTTATGGTGAAAGGGCAGAGATGATTTTGTTTGTGGAAAAAGAATATGTCATTAATGTTTAGGTCATTGCACCAGTAGAACTACATTTGTTGAGAACAACCGAAAAGTAGTTGTTGTATTTCTTTGTTTTTAATTGCCTGGTCTACGGGTTTTCATTTTCAAAAGCACAAATAGAGCCCTTTTCTGATGTAATTTTATATTTTGAGAGGAGTAAAACAGAAAAGGTTCAGGCCCTACTCTGGTGCATAACGGGATATACACGGCAATTCCTTTTTTGTTGGATTTTGAACAAATACCTCTTTTCAGAAACTTGGAACACTTTTATTCATTCAAGTTCTTTTTCCAGTGTGAAAGGGAGAGAAGAGCCTGCAGCTTGGTGAAGTTTGAGAAAATGTAAAAACTATGTACAGTCAATTTGTGGAGTGTTCAGTTGAAACAAAATAAGAGTTGATTATATCTTACGACAACTTGAATTACACAAAATGATGATCACAACTCTGTTATTATGATGTGCCCAAATCACCAAATCAATCCTGATGAAGATGTTTCATTCACACTGACAATAACATCAGAGTTCTTTAAACTGTTACAAGTAAAATAAGTTTGAACTGGGAGACGCATTGGCAGATAAGCAAGCTGTCGCTCACAAATAAAACAAGCATAAGTAGTTACTCTACCCCCTTTTGTTTTGCAGCAATTTCCTGCAGTCTAGATTAAGTCACAAAAAGCACATACACACCGGACAGTGTTTTGTGATCACCCTCACCAATCAGACACTATTGTTCTTCCAGAAGACTAAACGGGACCTCTCCAGTCAACTGGGTTAATCTGACAGTTACCATGCCGCCGCCTCTCATATGGGACACCATATGCATGGATAGGCATTTTAACAAGATGCACTGGGGTGATCACTGCATATCTCCATCTGCGACTATGCTTGAATATGTGAATAGATGTGACACTCGTTGACTCAGTGAGTGTGTAACCAAAACTAATTTCTAAAAATGTTTAAAAAAGTGTTTTGGAAAGAATTCACAAGACCCTCTGGTTAAGCTTTGTCCCTCCCACAGGGCATGTTCCCTTTTCACACGCATCTTACTCAGCCAGACAGGACCTATCAAAGGATAACTGACCTTTGACCTGCCTCCACTTCCCCACCGTCTGACCCCTTTCCTCTACATCCTGCCCTTGTCTAGTCAAGATTTTCCCCACACCAGCTGTAAATCCCAGGGATCCTCCTCATTAGCTCATGACCATCAGCACCTCCAAATCCGAGACCATGGTCTTCGGCCGGAAAAGGGTGGAATGCTCTCTTCGGGTCGGGAATGAGATCCTTCCCCAAGTGGAGGAGTTCAAGTATCTCGGGGTCTTGTTCACGAGTGAGGGACGAATGGAACAGGAGATTGACAGACGGATTGGTGCGGCGTCTGCAGTGATGCGGGCTCTGCACCGGCCCGTCGTGGTGAAGAAGGAGCTGAGCCAGAAGGCGAAGCTCTCGATTTACCGGTCAGTCTATGTTCCTACCCTCACCTATGGTCACGAGCTGTGGGTAGTGACCGAAAGAACGAGATCGCGAATACAAGCGGCCGAAATGAGTTTCCTCCGCAGGGTGTCTGGGCTCTCCCTTAGAGATAGGGTGAGAAGCTCGGTCATCCGGGAGGGGCTCGGAGTACAACCGCTGCTCCTCCGCATCGAGAGGAGTCAGATGAGGTGGCTCGGGCATCTGGTGAGAATGCCTCCTGGACGCCTCCCCGGTGAGGTGTTCCGGGCCCGTCCCACTGGGAGGAGGCCCCGGGGAAGACCAAGGACACGTTGGAGAGACTATGTCTCTCGGCTGGCCTGGGAACGCCTCGGGGTCCCCCCAGAAGAGCTGGAGGAAGTGGCCGGGGACAGGGACGTCTGGGTCTCTTTGCTCAAGCTGCTGCCCCCGCGACCCGATCCCCGGACCAGCGGAAGATAATGGATGGATGGGATGGATGGCATTCACCTTCTCCTAAAACTTCTACCTCCATTCTCTGATCCACCTTCTTTCGTGTTGTCATGTGGCTACAAAGAACCCCAACATTGTTAACGATAAAGATGTAGAGTTGTTTTCACTTAGATTCAAAAGCAATCCAATGAGATCTGTGTTTTAACTGATATATTCATTTTTTAATGAAACATGATCTTCATAGGGAAGCAGCTCTATTGACATCCATATTTTATTACAAGTCATACACAGCTAAGCATAGGCGTAGGAATCCCCCCCCCCCCTCAATATTGGAGACAGGTGCATTTGTCCCACCCAAAAATTATATTATATCTGTCAGGTTTCCGATATGCCCCCCCCGTCAGGATCTGGAAATGTCTGCTTGTTGTGGTGTTTTTGCCTGCTGCTTTCTTCTGCTTCCGACAGGTGGCGTCGGTATCTGGTGGTGCTTCTACAAGTGTTCTGCATCAGGAGCTCATTAAGTGGGAGCATAAAGGGAGTTGGCTGCCAGCACCTCTTTGTCAGAGTGTTACACAAGTTGGTACGAGTGTTACCTCCTGGCTCCTTCATGCTCATAGCTAGTGATGGCAAAATGAGGCTTTGTGAACCAACGAGGCTTTCCAGCCCAAAGGTTCGCCAAAAGGTTCATTACCCGAAGCCTCATTGAAATGGTCTCTCTAGTGACACCTGCTGTGCAAAAGGAATATATGACAGACTAAATTAACCCTGAGTTAGAGCATCCTGCAATATAAAATAAACAATTGTTGTCACTGTGTCTCAATGAAAATAAATGTGTGAAAACTGCATATATGGAAGTATTATTGAGTGCTATGGTGTTGATCACTCAAATGAAATATATCAATGATGTACACTGACTACAGTGCTTATGGAACTGGGAGTATGAAAGTGCTTATGGGACCGGGAGTCAGGAATAAACTGTAACAGAGCAGTATGGGCAACAAGACAAATATAAGTTATTGGTTTTTATTTTAAAAAAATGTGTCAATAACGTTGCGGTTTAATATGCCCAGAAGAAAAAAGAGCGACAACAACTACCGATAACAATGTTCTTCTCTCGAAAAAAACACACCTGCACCGCGGGCTTTAGTAGAAAAAAAACGCTGAGTCAGGATGCAGCGGCTCAGTCAGAAGAGCAGTGAAATACACGTGAGTCACTATTTGTCCTACTGTAGCCTTTTTGTATTTTTTTTTCATAATCATTTTTCATTTTCTCCCGTTCTAATCCAATGACTCGGGTCGCGGTGGGGCGGTGCTGATCTCCGCAATTTGAAGCCTTCAGTTCGTATTGATGATTCAAATTATTATTTTACAGTACAGTAGTTATTTGTGAAAAAAAAAAAATAAAGGTTACTACCGTACTTCACGGATTTCGCCTATCACGGGTTCTTTTTGGAATGTAACCCCCGCGAAAAACGAGGGTTCATATCCTATATAACTATTCTAACACTATTCTAACCTAATTACGATATATTCTAATGCAGCATAATAATAATAATAATAATGATAGATGATATGACTGATATAATAACTGAACTTAACCACTAACTCTGATACAACCAACGCACACTCTACCTCTCACCAATACCAAACGCCAACTCAAAACCCTCGAAGTGCCGCAAGGTTCAAATCCTTTTAATGCGATAGTGACGCTCAAAATGAATCAGTGACGTGTACACTGAATCCGAGGCCTCCTTTGTCATCAGTCACGTGATTTTTATGGAAACGATACAAGCCTCGAACCAACGCTTCATCTGGCTCGCCCCTTTTTGCTCGACACATGCTCCGAGGCCTCGCTTCAAACGCCACATCACTACTCATAGCTCATGCTACCTCGTCTTGTTCCTATTGGATTTATGCTCATGCTTCTTGTCTGGTTCTTAAGAAGATACTCACGTACCTTGTTTTGTTTCCAGGATTACCTGCTATCAAGTTACCAGGTTCCAAGCTCCACGATTCAAGTTTACTGCGTTGATGTCAAGTTCTGGTCGAACACCACGCTGGCAGCTCCTCTGATCGCTCCCACTGAGACCGAACCCTGCTTACCCTCCAACATACCAGACTACCGCTTCCACGCCACCTACGTTCGGATTCAGCCACTAACAAGCAGTACGGCTCAAGATCTGGCTCACCTCTCTCTGGCAAGGAACCACAAGATCAAGAAGTAAGCTACACTGAAATCTACTGCAGATATTACTCTCCAAAGACTCAAGTCACTAACCTCATCTGTCTCTGTCCAGTGGATGTGCCGGCTTCCGGGTTCCCGATCCAGTTCCTCGTCAGTTTAACAGTTTTCAGAAGAATAAAGACTTTAAAACTTACCTCGTTCTCCTGAGTGTGTTCTGCATGTGGGCTAGACACCTGGCTAAAAACATGACAGAACACTCTGACCAAACCAGCCCAGCGGACGCACTCAAGAAGGCGATAGCCGATCAGCAACAGGAGATTCACTCCCACGAGTCCCTCCTGAGAGTCATGCATGACCAACTAAGTGAAAATACTCAGCAGTTACAGAGATTAACCCAGCTTTCTCAACAGAGTCAGGCTCGAGTTACTTCCGGGTTAACGGAGGAGACCGCCACGTCATCACCTAGACCTACCATCCTTCATCCACGTGAGGTCGCTACACCCAGCCCTGAGAAATTCTCTGGTGAGGCCAGATCATGCGGTGGCTTCCTGTTACAATGCTCCCTAGTATTCAATCGTTATCCCCAGTCTTTTCCTCAGGACAGTGATAAAATTTCCTACATGATTAGTCTGCTCACTGGGAAGGCTTTAAGATGGGCTGAGGCTCGTTTCACTGACTTAAATAATTTTGGCTGCTCCTTTGACGATTTTCTAACGGAGTTTAAAGAAGTCTTCTCACCTGAGTTTGATTCAGCTGATAGCTCACGGAGATTAATGACGCTAAGGCAAGCAAATCGTCCCATCACTGAATTTGCTATTGAGTTCCGGACTTTAGCTGCATCATCTGGTTGGGATAGCAAAGCACTAGAATCAGCCTTTTATCAGGCACTTGATGAATCACTGAAAGACAGTTTGGCCACTATAGAGGAGCCCAAGACATTGAATTAATTAATCTCTCTGGCCACTAGAATGGATAATCGACTCAGAGAAAGGAAAAGGTCTCATCTGGACTCCACCAGAGGGTTTTCTGTTCCTCAAGCCACTGTTCAAGGACCGGTGGCTAATGAACCTGAACCCATGCAACTTGGAGGGACAAAACTTAATCCAGAGGAGAGGGCTAAACGTAGGGGACACAAGCAGTGTTACTACTGCGCCTCTCCTGATCACTTTGTTTCCAGATGCCTGTTTCGGCCAAAAGAGAGGGTCCATCGGAAGTAAAGGAGAAAACGGTGGACCAAACCCCTGAAGCAAATTCCCCTCATTGTACCCTGGCAGCCACACTTCTGATTAATGGCCGACAGAGGTCTCTGCTCTCATTGATTCCGGTTGTGATCAGGATATCATTGATCAAGATTTTGTCTCACGTTACCACATTGCCACGGAGCCCCTGAACTCACCCATGCACGTTACTGCTCTCGATGGTAAGGATCTTCCCAGAGTGACCCACCGGACCAAGCCAGTTGAGATGATCATCTCAGGTAACCATCGTGAGTGGATTTCTTTTTATGTGTTCCCTGTTAAACAGTCAGAGGTGGTCTTGGGTTTTGAATGGCTCAAGTTACACAATCCTCAGGTTAATTGGGTAAACCTAACCATCAGTTCCTGGTCTACTCACTGTCTCTCCTCATGTTTGCAGTCAGCAGTGGCTCCGGGACCACCCCCGACTGGTGAGGGAGGATCCGAACCGGTTGAGCTGACGCTGATCCCTGAGGAATATCACGACCTAGGACAGGTTTTCAATAAACACAAGGCGTTGTCCTTACCAGCTCATCGGCCTTATGATTGTGCCATTAATTTACTTCCCGGTGCTCCCCTTCCCTCTAGTAGGCTTTTTAATATATCACGTTCCGAGAGGAAAGCTATGGAGACATATATAAGGGATTCTTTAGCCGCAGGTGTAATCCGTCACTCTACGTCACCACTAGGGGCGGGTTTTTTCTTTGTTGGGAAGAAGGATGGCTCTCTTCGTCCTTGCATTGATTATCGGGGTCTGAACCTAATAACCATTAAGAACAGATATCCTCTGCATTTGAACCTGTGCAGGAGGCTACCATCTTCACCAAGCTTGACCTGCATAATGCCTATCATCTAGTACGCATTCGTCAAGGAGATGGAAAACTGCATTTAAGACGCCATTGGGTCATTTTGAATATTTGGTCATGCCATTCGGATTATGTAATGCACCAGCAGTTTTTCAGGCCTTGATAAATGATGTACTTCGTGACTTTCTGAACATCTTTGTTTTCGTCTATCTTGATGATATACTCATTTATTCTAAGTCCCTGTCAGAACACCGACAGCATGTGCGTATGGTCTTACACCGACTCTTGGAGAACAGGCTGTTCGTCAAGGCAGAAAAATGCGAGTTTCACAAGACCTCTGTTACCTTTTTGGGATACATTCTCGAGGGTGGGCAGGTTCGGTCGGATCCAGCCAAGATAAAGGCAGTTTTAGAGTGGCCTGTTCCAGAGAACCGTAAACAGCTTCAGCGGTTCCTCGGTTTTGCAAACTTTTACCGCCGCTTTGTCCGAAATTACAGCCAGGTGGCCGCACCATTGACTGCTCTCACATCAACCAAGAAAAGGTTTACCTGGTTCCCCGAAGCTGATGCTGCTTTTCGGGAATTGAAGAGGAGGTTCTCTCAAGCACCCATTTTGGTTCATCCTGATTCATCCCAACAGTTTGTTATGGAGGTAGACGCCTCCGATTCTGGAGTAGGAGCTGTGCTCTCTCAACGTTCTGGTCATGATAACAAACTGCATCCTTGTGCCTTTTTCTCCCGAAAATTATCCGACGCAGAACGAAATTACGATGTGGGTGACCGTGAATTACTGGCCATCAAATTAGCTTTAGAAGAATGGCGTCATTGGCTGGAGGGCACGGAGACTCCCATTCTGGTCTGGACGAATCACAGGAACCTATTGTACTTGTCCTCAGCTAAACGTTTGAACTCCCGGCAGTCACGATGGTCATTATTCTTCTCTCGATTTAACTTGAACATTACATTCCGCCCTGGTTCAAAAAATATTAAACCAGATGCCCTTTCACGCCAATATGCAACAAAAGAAGATGATTCTCCACCCACTACTATACTTCCCCCCTCATGTTTTGTTGGTGCTTTGTCCTGGGATATAGAGGAGGTGGCGAATCAAGCACTACATCGTGAACCCGATCCGGGTAATGGTCCTGCTAACAGAATCTACATACCTTCGTCTGTGAGATCCCGTGTCATCCATTGGGGTCATACTTCGAAGTTTTCAGCGCATCCTGGTATCAGTCGCACCATTTCCCTAATCTCTAGACGTTTCTGGTGGCCGACTGTCCACAAGGACATAAGAGACTACGTTCAAGCCTGTCCTATTTGTGCACGCAATAAGTCATCCCATCGACCACCATCTGGTCTACTCCAACCTTTGTCCATACCAAGACGGCCCTGGTCCCATATCGCCCTGGATTTTGTCACGGGACTCCCAGCATCACAAGGTATGACTACTATTCTTCCTATTGTTGATCGGTTCTCTAAAGCATGTCATCTGGTTTCCTTAAGGAGATTGCCCACCGCTTACCAAACGGCTCAACTTCTCAGTAAACACGTCTTCCGGCTTCATGGGATCCCACAGGACATCCTCTCGGATCGGGGACCACAGTTCACGGCTCAGGTTTGGAAGCAATTTTGTCATGCTCTTGGTGCTAAAAACTCACTCACTTCAGGCTACCATCCACAGTCCAACGGTCAAACCGAACGGATGAATCAGGAGCTCGAGTCGACACTCAGATGCCTCACGTCTTCCGATCCTATCGATTGGAACCAGTTTCTACCATGGGTAGAATACGCTCATAACTCCCACGTCTCTGCTGCCACTGGTCTATCTCCTTTTGAAGCCTCTTTGGGATATCAACCCCCACTTTTTCCTGCCGAGGAGAGGGAGATCGCAGTCACATCCGTACGTCACCACATTCGCCGTTGTAAACGGGTATGGTCCAACACCATTTCTGCTCTAGAACGCACTGCTAAACAGAACCGGACTTATGCTGACCGGAGACGGACTCCTGCTCCTTCTTACTCACCTGGTCAAAAGGTGTGGCTGTCCACTAGGGACATTCCACTCCGGTCGATGTCGAAAAAACTTTCTCCCCGCTACATTGGTCCTTATGAGATCGGGTCCGTCATCAGTCCTTCTGCTGTCCGCCTACGTCTTCCATCCTCTTTTCGAATCCATCCCACTTTTCATGTCTCTCAAGTCAAGCCGGTCCAGACCAGTCAGTTGTGCCCTCCGGCCGAGCCCCCTCCACCCGCCCGGGATTTTCAGGGTCACCCTGTTTATTCGGTCCGCAGGATCGTGGATGCTCGTCGGCGAGGTCGTGGATGGCAGTACCTCGTCGACTGGGAGGGTTACGGTCCCGAGGACCGGCTTTGGGTGCCCCGGTCGTTCATTTGTGACCCTTCTCTTATTTCGGATTATTGGGCCTCGGTGCAATCTTCTTCACGACCGCCAGGGGGCGGTCGTTAGGGGGGGGGGGGTGATGTCAGGATCTGGAAATGTCTGCTTGTTGTGGTGTTTTTGCCTGCTGCTTTCTTCTGCTTCCGACAGGTGGCGTCGGTATCTGGTGGTGCTTCTACAGGTGTTCTGCATCAGGAGCTCATTAAGTGGGAGCATAAAGGGAGTTGGCTGCCAGCACCTCTTTGTCAGAGTGTTACACAAGTTGGTACGAGTGTTACCTCCTGGCTCCTTCATGCTCATAGCTCATGCTACCTCGTCTTGTTCCTATTGGATTTATGCTCATGCTTTTTGTCTGGTTCTTAAGAAGATACTCACGTACCTTGTTTTGTTTCCAGGATTACCTGCTATCAAGTTACCAGGTTCCAAGCTCCACGATTCAAGTTTACTGCGTTGATGTCAAGTTCTGGTCGAACACCACGCTGGCAGCTCCTCTGATCGCTCCCACTGAGACCGAACCCTGCTTACCCTCCAACATACCAGACTACCGCTTCCACGCCACCTACGTTCGGATTCAGCCACTAACAAGTAGTACGGCTCAAGATCTGGCTCACCTCTCTCTGGCAAGGAACCACAAGATCAAGAAGTAAGCTACACTGAAATCTACTGCAGATATTACTCTCCAAAGACTCAAGTCACCAACCTCATCTGTCTCTGTCCAGTGGATGTGCCGGCTCCCGGGTTCCCGATCCAGTTCCTCGTCAGTTTAACAGTTTTCATAAGAATAAAGACTTTAAAACTTACCTCGTTCTCCTGAGTGTGTTCTGCATGTGGGCTAGACACCTGGCTAAAAACATGACACCCCCAATGTTAAACTTATTCCTAGGTCCTTGCAGTTAGGCAAAAGATATGATAAACAATACGCCTATGAGGTGCATAAACTCGTATTAATGCCTTCTTGACTTCACACATTAAAAACTGAAATATTGTGCATAGACACAAAATGGTTGCTCCACCCGAGATTTTACAATTAACGTCACAATGTAATTGATGTAAATTAATTAAACTATGTAATTTAAGTCCAGTAATTCTGACACCAGTAAATGTGCCATTGGAAATGTAAGACAGCCATTACTGGTGGTGTGTTACTCAGTGGGTCTACATGACATGATGAGATTAATTCGATTATAACTATAGTTGGATTATGTTCCTTATTTGAGCAAGGGCAATTATCCAAGTATATATGGCGGTGAGTAAATGGAATCATTGGCACAAAGCATGTCATATCCCGGTACGATAGGTGGTGCTGTACCCATTTCAACTTTTGCTAATAGAGCCACTTCCGGTTGACCTCTTCACCACCACCAACAAACTCAGGCATTCGAGAAAGATGGCACAGAAAGTCAGACCTCACATCGCATGGCGCTATTTCTCTCTACCTTTGTATCACTACGGGCTATGTAAACTGTGCTGACCGAAGAGCAGACCGAGCACTCCCCTGCTTTCGAGCAGTAAACACCATAACAGGTGCGGCTATCGCTAGGTGGCTGAACGCATTGATATCAAGGGAGGCAAAAATAGCGCCAAGTGATGTGAGGTCTGACTTTTTCTGTATGGACGATTTTGTGATGCATATGTATTACTCTTTTGAACGCATATTGTTTTGAGAAGAAAGACGCTTTATTTTTTAAGCCCCAGCCAACTAGCCGGACTACTTATGTCAACGCCAAAACTCGGCTGGAACTCGGCTCACAGGACGCAGCGGGGGGTAAGTCAATGTTCATAAATGGCATAATTTTTTTTTTTTTTTCACAGACAAAAGATCAGGAAGGCACCCGGCCCAGACGGTGTGTCACCTTCCTGCCTGAAGGTCTGCGCTGACCAACTGGCCCCCATCTTTACCCGGATCTTCAACAGATCCCTGGAGCTGTGCGAAGTCCCCTCATGCTTCAAACTCTCCACAATAATCCCGGTCCCCAAGAAACCCACCATCACAGGACTGAACGACTACAGGCCTGTTGCCCTCACATCTGTAGTCATGAAGTCCTTCGAGAGACTGGTGTTGGGGTACCTGAAGGACATTACAGACCCCCTGCTGGACCCCCTGCAGTTCGCCTACCGAGCGAACAGGTCAGCGGATGATGCCGTTAACATGGGACTGCACTACATCCTGCAACACCTCGACTCTGCAGGGACGTACGCCAGGATCCTGTTTGTCGACTTCAGTTCGGCGTTCAACACCATCGTCCCAGCCATCCTCCACAACAAACTCACCCAGCTCACTGTGCCCTCCTCCACCTGTCAGTGGATTACAAACTTCCTGACTGACAGGAAGCAGCAGGTGAGGCTGAGGAGCATCACATCCAGCACCCGGACCATCAGCACAGGTGCCCCCCAGGGGTGTGTACTCTCCCCACTGCTCTTCTCCCTTTACACCAACGACTGCACCTCAAGAGACCCGTCTGTTAAACTCCTGAAGTTTGCAGATGACACAACAGTCATCGGCCTCATCCGGGACGGTGATGAGTCTGCATACAGACGGGAGGTTGAACGGCTGGTCTGCTGGTGTGGTCAGAACAACCTGGAGCTGAACACGCTAAAAACAGTGGAAATGACAGTGGACTTTAGGAGAAGCCCCCCCACTCTGCCACCCATCACCATCACCAACAACGCAGTGTCTGCTGTGGAATCCTTCAGGTTTCTGGGCCCCACAATCTCTCAGGACCTGAAGTGGGAGACCAACACAGTCACTACCATCAAAAAGGCACAGCAGAGGTTGTACTTCCTGCGGCAGCTCAGGAAGCTCAACCTACCTAAGGAGCTGCTGATCCAGTTTTACACCGCCATTGTTCAGTCTGTTCTCTGTTCATCCATCACCGTTTGGTTCGGATCAACCACCAAACAGGAAAAAAACAGACTGCAACGGACAATAAGGTCTGCAGAGAAGATTATTGGTGTCAGCCTGCCCTCCATCCAGGATCTGTACCTGTCCAGAGTCAGGAAACGGGCAGGTTACATCTCTGCAGACCCATCACACCCTGGACACAAACTGTTTAAACTCCTCCCTTCTGCAAGGCGCTACAGAACTCTGTACGCCAAAACAACAAGACACAGGAACAGTTTCTTCCCTCAGGCTGTCTCTGTGTTAAACAGCTAAAACCGGACTTCAGTGTTTCATCCTTGCACCATGCACCAATTTGCACTTCTGATTTAATCTTGTTCTATGTCTATTTTTTTGTAATTGTTGCACTAAAGAGAGTGAGGTGTAACCGGAGTCAAATTCCTCGTGTGTGTCCACATACCTGGCAATAAAAAGCGATTCTGATTCTGATTCTGATAAATGATATTGCTAATATGGGATGTCATACAGCTTCATGTCAAAAGAGGCGAACTATCCCTTCAAGCCTTATCTGCACTGCATGGTAGCAGCTGATAAAAGTCAGCCCCAAAACTAATGAGTTACTGCAGTTACACACTATACAATCATTAAAGTTCCTACCAACAGATATGTTGTAAGTTAAGGAACATGTAAAAATTATAGCAATAAAACTATTTTTAACATCTTTTAGCATTATAAGTCCTCTCAAAGTCCTTCTCCTCAAACTCCCAAAAAATTGTTAATATTTTTATAGACTGTTGGGAAAGATAAAATGTCAGTGATACTAAGCTGATTTAACATCAAGTAAAACATTCTTAAGTAGCTCATCCACATAGTTTTGCGGTGAACTCTTGATTAACTCCGAAAGAGAAACTGAGGGCAAATAAAAGAGACCTAAAAGAGAATAAACCTGGCTTCTATTAACATACTTATCCCTGATGGTCTGTTACAATATACTCAACAGCTGAAGTAGGAAGTCTGAGAATCCCCTAATTGTAAGCAGCTTTCTACAGGACAAGTGCAGCGGGTAACAATTACAGCACGATGCCAGACAGAGGAGAGCTTCTTCTACTTATTTTGTTCTTTCTTTTACACTTTTCCTTCCTCCTTTTCTTCTTCTCTCTGGTTCCCACTCACCGAATGTTCTTACAATGAAAAGTCACCTGCTTTTCATTTTGGGGGAAAAAAGGCACCCCAGGCATTCCAGTAACCACCCCCTCCCTTGTGATTCTGCTCTCAACATGCTTTTCATCTCAATGAGGTGGATCCCAGGGAGGAAATTACTCAGTCATCTGGAAGTAAAGAAAAGACAAATCTCCTCTTTCACAGACCATCAGCAGAAGAGTAACACACAGTGGTCATCTTGTCCAAATTGCTAGGATTGGGTACAAATTCAGCTAATTCTGGTTAGCACAGGTTGACAGAGAACGTTTTTCTATTTCTTAACTCCTTTCAATTGTAAGATGGGCAGCATCATTCTATTAGTTTTATTTGGGTTTTACTGAACACATTTCCCAAATGTTGGCCCCTTGTTGTGGTTTAGTTTAATCTGAACATTGGGGCCACTGGCAGATTGTATCAAGATTTGATTTCACTAAGTCTGAACTACCCAAAAAAAAATCTTATTTCAGGAAATTGTATCCAAGCCCATTTCAAAGTTGTTTAAAATGTGATTGCAATGAGATTTCAACAGATGCACACCAGTCAGGATGTTCTAGCCACTTAAATCAGATTTCAAAGTGTATTTTATGCCACATGCAAGGCAGCAGAGAACAACTAAATCAGATCAAATTAAGAATGGGAGTCAAGTGGGATGGAATAGTCTGAGTGCCATGGGTGACAAAAGGGACGTTAACAGTCCGTGGAATCGATGTTATTCAATTGTCCTATGTAGCAACATAGTTACCAAAGCCTAGCCCCTCATTTCCATAAATGTGTAGGTTTGGATTATATTCCTATATGCTAAATGGACTACACCCTGCCCACCCTCCAGATACAATCTGAGTGTATTTATTAATACCATTAGAATGGCTGTAGGGTTTTTGAAAGATCTGAATGAACCTCACAGACAAAATAGAGAAGTACAGTCCATATTGGTTCACATGGTGACTTTATCAACTGAGGCACCCACAGGCAAGTTTTATAGCTCCACAGCAAACTTGTGTAGCCACACTCTAAAATGATGGAGACAAAGACTTGATTCATATACCAACAATGTAGGAGACAATAACTTGAACTTCCTCTAACCAAGTGCACCAGGAAACACATTTTTCTTTAGTCAGTTGATACATTTGCTTATTCTTATTACTTATTCACTGTTATCTGCTCTCTCTTTTATTAGCAGTACCACATTTAGATTTAAACTGCGATTGTTACACAATGACATTGCAATTTCTTGGACTAGGTTCAGGTATGTGTTTTGAAATCTTACAATAAATCCACATTAAGCAAGACATTAAACTTTTGTTTAATTTGTTTTCAGAGAAAATCGCAAAATTGCTGAGATAAGCTTTCGGTTTTAAAACTCTGAACCTGAACTCTTTCCTTGCAATATGGTGCTATAGCAGCCAATGAAAATAAATGATAAATGTAGAACATAGATGGCGACAAGCTCCACATAAAGAGGTCATTTCTATGCCAAAAAAGTACATTCAAAGAGATAAAAAGGGGTTTTATCAAAGACAGCGAAAATTCATCAAAATCACCAAGGAAAAACAGCTTGTGCTCCATATTGCACTGAGTTGGCAGAGGCACAGCTACTTGGATAAGATGGATAAAACTAAAACCATAATCCCAATTTTTTTCCCAGGCAAGATGGGGATGATATGTTTTGGGGGACTTTGTTCGCATGATTAGATCTCATCATTTTCTGGGGTGCATCTTCTGTTCTTCCCAACCAAGAAAAAACATTTCTGGATTGTTTGCTTAAAATACAAGGAAAATTGAATATATATATATAACTTTTGGCATCTGTAACCCTGTTAATCAAGTAAACGTACATTGGATAAATTAAAACAATTAAAAAACTGCTAATCTTTCTCTGCCATAGATGAAGGCACAGGCCGCACAGCAGGATGCTGTCAGCACCAGTTCCTATGAGCATTGTCTGGTCTCACACTTCAATGCAAGTGTAACCACAGGAGGTCTCAGATCACATCCAGTGTTAGAGGTTATTATGGCACTGACAAGTTCTGTAGCTTTCCTTAGTGGAGGGCTCTTGACCAACAGGCTGGACAAATTGTGCCAAGAAGAGCTTAACTTCCTCAAACAACCCAGACTGTATAGCTGGCAAGGAGTAGAAATAAATACCAGTGTTAAGGAGAGAGCTCATAGCTCTTAATCTTCATCTTTACAAAGTGCTTTATTGTGATGTAAGAGCTCTCATTCTCTCACACAAATACACACGCTTATGCTCTGGCATCAAAGTTAATAAAGTATCTTGTTTCTTGGCTTTAATTAGTGATTGTGCCTTGTTGCTTTATAAAAAAAAACAATGTCATGCAAAACTATATTTAACAATTATATTTTATTTTAACTTGGCTACTAAGTTATGTTCTGGCAGTGAAGATACTAAAAAAAATCTAACTTTACAAGTGCATGAAGAGAATGTTCTGGCTTGTAATAACTCTGTTGCCAACCATAGATGTGAAGCATGTCGTGACTTTCAATACTAAACGTGCTAAGAAAACTTTTCTGACACTCGCAATTAATCTGTTTTCAACAACAATTTTGTTTCCCAACAATCACAAAAACTAGATCTTTTTCTTTTTTAAAAAAAATCCACATTACCACTTTACAGCAGTGCATCTTCCTCCCTTCCTAAAAGCACTAACCCACTCCCTGCCAGGATGTGGCATATTCAGCCAAGCTCGAACCAAGATGATTGCATTTGGTCAACAGTTTGGTTTCAAGGTGTCCAGTATTGAACAAAAAAAAACAAAGGTTATTTTGAGATGCATAATTGGTTGATATCTCCAAAATCAACAAATAATCTTATTTTAATAACTGATATCAGTATTGGCCATAATAATATAGATTATGATTTTGAAATGCTTAAGAAGACTTCACTTGTTTTTTTTTTTAAACCTGCATCTTACTATGAACAATTGGGTATATAATCATATAATTTACAAACTGTAATGTGTTGTTTACTGTACATAGTAGATGGCGTGAATGAATAAATTATAAATAAAGAAAAAAAATAATAACAATATTTGGAACAATATAGGCAGCACAGGTGCTCGTCCAGGCTCTTGTCATCTCCCGCCTGGACTACTGCAACTCCCTCCTTGCTGGCGCCCCGGCTTCTGCCATCAGACCTCTGGAGCTGGTTCAGAAAGCTGCTGCTCGTCTGGTGTTCAACCTCCCCAAGTTCTCCCACACCACTCCCCTTCTCCGCTCTCTACACTGGCTCCCTGTAGCTGCTCGCATCCAGTTTAAGACTCTGGTGCTGGCCTACAGGGCAGTGGAAGGAACAGCTCCTTCATACCTCCAGGGTATGGTCAAGCCCTACACCCCCGCCCGACCACTTCGCTCTGCGGACACCAGGCGCCTGGCTGCCCCGTCACTCAGGGGTCCCTGCGCACGATCGACACGGTCACGGCTTTTCTCTATTCTGGCACCCCGATGGTGGAACGATCTCCCAACTGATATCTTGACAGCTGACTGCCCATCTTTCGCCGCAGGCTGAAAACCCATCTCTTCAGGAAACACTACCCTGATCCGCCCTCTTAGGACATCACCTGCTCCGTCCTAGTTCCTTACGCACTTATTGTTTCCTCCACCACTGGCACCCTCTATATTTTCATTACCCCCTACCCGAACCAGGGTTTGAATCCCATTCCTGATTTTCTCACCTCTTTTATTTCTTCCCCTACCCGAACCAGGGTTTGCATCCCCACCCCGCTGTGACTGGTGTGCAGTTGGTGAGAGGCTGAGGTGGATTATGGTGGTTGTGGTGTGAGGGGCAGTGTTGGCTGGCATTAGGGGGGTGACTCTGGGACGCCAGTGGTCATTGTCTAGCCTCCTGGAGGTGTCGTGGGCCCAACTAGACGAAACACTGATGAAAGGAGGTTCCCACCTGATGACACCAATGATATGTTGGTCAGCACTGCTCAGTGATCTATGTAATAGGGAGTGTAGGGAATTATTCACTGTCTGGTCCTTTATTTTATTTTAATTTTTTATTTTCTTTAGCACAAGTTTCTTGTGTTTATATTGAATCCTAAATTGTCTTTGTTTTCTAAATTGTCTTCCCATCTGTCTAGGTACCTGACTTATCGCACTTACTCTAGCACTAATTTTGCTCTTAGCTGTTTGGTTTTGGAAGGAAATGCACTTGTGATTTCTTGTGACCTGAAGTTTTGAACTTTTGCCTACCGATGTTGAACGCACTTATTGTAAGTCGCTTTGGTTAAAAGCGTCTGCAAAATGACCGTAATGTAATGTAATGTAATATAAATAAATACATGGATAAAAGTGATATTATAATCCAATGGTACATAAGCAATTGGCAAGTTAACAACATTCAACAGAACAGAAAAAAAAGCTTCATATGTTCAAGAACGTAAGAAGATAAAAAGAAGACCGTACCCTGGATTTTCAGCCTGAGATTTTTAGGCAGAGATTTCTTACCTTAATCAGTATCCATCAGGAGTCTTAACAGATAACACAAATATTGTGATGGATATGACACGGGGCCTAACCAAAGGTTAAAGGGACAATAACTACACCTTCTGGTTGGAAGATTATGGTATCTGATAATACCGGGCATCATTACACTAGAAAATTAAATTAATCGTCGAGTTACTCCAAAACCGAAACTAGACTTTAAGATACATGAGTCTGACCAAAATAATACGAAATCAAGCCTCTCAAAACTGGACTAACTCACCAAGATAATGCAGTTGAGCACAAATCCCTCCTGCAAGATTCCATCTTTTTGAACGTTTTTGTAAAAAATAGTAAAGTGTAAGATTATTTTAAAAGATCCAAATTCCCAATAAAACCTTTTTCATTCACATATTTTTCTGTTTCTTTTGTCAGACAGCTAAATGTGTCAGAAACTGACAGAAAATTCAGCCCATAAAAAAACATCTCCAGACTGCCGCTCTGCTCTAACAAAAGTCTTGATTTCAAAACCCCAGCTTCATTTGACAAAATCACTGCATCTGTGCAGTGAATTTAGCTATGCCCATATGATCTCCCACAGAAATGTTAGAGTCAGTCAAATGTCTTGACATACTTTGGTAATAACTTAATTCCACACCTATGTATGTTCACTTGGACAAGGACGGTGGTCCAAATTAAATGTCCAAGTAGAACCCTAAACCATAGCACAACTGTGTAAGTAACCATACTGATAGATGATACAGTATTGCCAGATGTCAGAACAGAAAAGGAAAAGAGAGCAATTACAGGTCAGGTAGGAGAATTGTGTTCAAACACTAACCTCTGCCGAGAAATTACAAATTGTATGCAGGTGTGGAAGTTAGTCAATACATCTGACCTTTGGCTATTTCGTGTAGCATCTGTGCATACCAAGCATACCCCGCATACCATTCAGTTTTTTCACCAAGCTAAAATAGGAGTTTGGAGAAACAAATAAAGATGGAAATAAAGATTTAGATAAACTGCCTGTAGTTTAATTCAGAGAAAAAAATCGAAATCCCAATTCTCTTCTCAGTAAAAACCTGAAGCCCACAAGAGCATTAATGCCAATGTGCCCAGTGAAGCATGAACAAAGCTGGAGGTCTCTTCAAGAAGGAAAGGGGCGGGTGGGTGTATTAGACAAAGCTGAACAACTCTCATAAATCAATTGAACAGAGGTGAAACTTCCCTTTTTGTTGCCGAAGATATATCAAAAGACACCAGAGAGAGAACACATCCAAAGAGTCACACAAGAATGAAAACATTACAAATGCTGTCGCAGAAAAACCCCAGGATGGCAATAATTAAAGTATAAAGAAAGCAAATGCAAATCCATTACTGTGGAAAAAAAAAAAATCGAGCAGTGTAAATCCAGATGTAAAAATGACTGAATTTTCAAATGGGCCCCACATGTGGGACACTTTTCTCAAGTAAGCGGTATTCTCAGCAATCAGGCTTGAAGGAGAATCAAACTAGCACCATGAAAAATGGAAAAAGGAGGGCATAAACGAGACAACTGCAGGCAGTGTGCGGGACGAGAGCCACAAAAATTGGTGAAGGCAGGCAGAAAGAGTGTTAAGACCATTATAAATTATAGGAATAGAAAAAGATAAGACCCTCTGTTAGAATTATAGCACATGTGCATCCAAGTCAGGTTGAAAGAGCAAAAATCAAGTGCGTAGTTTAACTATTTTCAAGTCAAGGCATCTAAACTCTACTAAGATGACACCATTTCCAAAAGTGATCATATGGAGACCCAAATCTGAGTCTAGAACTACCTTCAGACTGCAGCCCTTACTGCTAAATTTCGATTTACTGCTCAGCTACGATTTTTTTTGTTAGCCTATTCACCTTACTTGTTTTAAAATGGCCAATATCAGATATCAGTGGGTACGATTCACTGTACTGAAACGACCTGCATGAGCAAAAAATAGAGATGTCACTAGATACAGGAATTATCCCCTCAAATGCTTATTAAGCCATCACCTCGCTGGTCTTCTACTGGCTAACGTCTGTGCCCTATCCATAATGTTTACAAAAGACAGATGCAGACATCCACCTGCGCAGAATTGTGACCAATGTCGATAGTGACGTGGAAGTCACATGAATTGCGATTTGATTGTACAGACTGAGATCGCATTGCAAAAAAATCCGATCTGTATCTGATTTCTGACCACATACTGAAGTGAACCAAATCGGAATTGAAAAAAAATAAATCATATTCAATGTGACTTGTGCCATTCAGGCTGTCATGATACATATGAGCAAAAAAAAAAATGGGACTTGGGCCACATTTGACAAACAGACTGAACATAACCTATGGACTGAATGTGCATTGAGGAATAATGAACATAATGAAGAATTTCTTCTTCCACACTAATATTTCAAGGATATAGCTGTTAATGAAAAATAAGAGATTGTGTTTTATTTAACAGCACATTTAACAGTTTGATCAGAGGCACCTGACTACACCTCTGACACCTTTGTAATAGCATGGCAAGCATCCTACTAAAAACAAAAAAAAGACAAAAGTGTAAATAACCAGCTGTTCCCATATGGCAAAAAGACTATCATGGTCTAACCGTGTCTTAGCAGTGGGTTGAGGATGTTTTGATTTGTTTTCTGGTTCTCTCTAACAAACCTGAAAAAATAAAATAAAATCTATAAAACCTTTTTTTGGCAGTCATTAATTATTCAGTACTTGATGCAGCACTCTTCCGAAGATTTTCTTTCAAGGCCTCTTTGTGCACTCTGTGTTTATTTTGTCTTTTGCCAGAAGCATCTCCTGTTCATTTCCTCTGTCCTTCAAGTTGCTACCATGCTGGAAAAATCTCCTTTTATCCAAGAGGATCCTGCTCGGACAAGAGGATGCCCTCCCAATTTAAGTCAGGCTTAGAGAACAGGTTTTGTCTAGTTCGTGAAGATGGTCTGTTTCCTGAATCTCTCTCTCATGTTCATTCTTCCTCCATCTTTTTCTTCTAAAGCCCAGCTACTTCTTAATGGCATTTGCAGCTGTACTCACTTTCCCAGCTGTCCAAGGACAATGTCTGTGATATGTTAAAACTACTGTATGCAGAACTCATACACGAAATATCTTAGGAAAGAAGAAGCAGTCTTAGCATTAGCAATTTATGTGAACGTTTTAGTCTTTTGTAGCATGGAATACCTGGAAAGCTAATCTTGTGACAACATTGAAAAGCACATTCCCAGAAAATGGTAAAGGTTGTTGTGTTAACCTTAGACCAAAGTCGGTCCTCAAGGGCCGCTGTCCTGCAGGTTTTAGATGTCCCCCTGCTTCAATACACCTGATTCAGATGAAATGGATCTCTTCAAAAGATTGTTAAGTTCTGCACAAGTTCTGCACAAGCCTGCTCATGATGCATTGATCTGAATCAGGTATGTTTTTTTGGTTTTTGCCATATGCTTTAAATCTATTTATGTTTTCACATATTTCAGTAAATCTCTGCACCTCATTCCTGTTTTTCATGGCAAAATATATAAAGAAATCAGGGGTCACTCTTCACTTTTGCACAGTACTGCGTAAAGTGTTAACTTCTCACACAGTCAGAATTTACTGACTCTGCTCATATTGTACCGCTCAAAAGTTTGCCAAAGTTACCAAACGAGATGTCAAACAGCCACTTACCATCATGACAGTCTACATTTTCAGTCCTCACCCCGGTGTCATGTTCCTGTCACAGCTTATTGAAAGTGAAGCCGATGAAACCCATACGTACAGAAGGATTCTCAATAATGCTGAATAATTACATTTCTTAAAATGTTTACATTTTCCCATGGAAAACTAAGAGCTAGTTGTTACTATGAAGTGGTTTCTTTTGTCCATTGTATAATGGGCTGTCATTGACCTGAAAATTGACAAGAATAGTTGAGTAGCAAGCAAAAAAGAAAGAGTGCACAGAGACAAACTTCCGTTCCAATCACAGCCTGAAGTGAAATCATCAGCTTCCTTTACAGGCATGACTGGTCTAAGAAATTGATGGATTTTTTTTTAACATTGCAAGAGTTGGAGGAAGCTATGTGACATCCCACAAGCCGTTCAGGAAGAGTATAGAGTCTGCTTCACCCAAACTCTGGTCTATAAGGAATAAGGTGTGCCCAAATGAAAGGTTTTAGCACAAAACAAAGATATTATATTAACACAAGAGCTCAGATTGAACCCCGCCCCCCTTAAGTGAGCTCGCTTTGTCATACAGTGCTCTGATGCAGTCAATCAGTGACCCAGAGCTTAGCTGGGGGGCTTTGAGATTCTTTTACAACTCCCCCTTTCACCTCGTCTCCCGCTCCTCAAAAGAAAGAATGGTAATTAACTGATGAAGAGCTCAGTAAGATTATCCAGTCCCCTCACCGAGAGCTGCAGCTCTGCCAGTTCTGTGCAGTCATGTCCCAGAGGACCACTGCCGAATGGGGATGGATGGATCTCAATGGTCTATTCAGCTACTCTCCTCTTTCATCTTCTATTCAGCCCAAAAAGTAGAGAGCAGCATGCAATGTTGTAAATCCGAGACAGGAATGTTCTTTAATATTAGCACAAATTAGGAGAGTGCTCAATGTTTAATGACAGAATGTCAAGACTCGAGTCAAAACATATTTAGCGTGGACATGCACACACAAATACAGTTCCTAACCGACCACGTCGCTGCACAAGTGCACACAAACAACCCCTCACTGTGAGCAGGAATGCACGGCACATTGAATTATAGAGGAGAAAGCAAAATATCTGTGTGTCGCAACCACCTAGAGAGAAACACAGCGTGACAGAGAGGTTAAGGGAGTGAGGAAGGGTGAGAAACAGAGGACAGAAGGAAACAGAGCTGTGCTGATATTTGATTCAAGGCGCAACAACTGCAAACAATATATAAAATCATTCTGAAGAGACAAGATAAAATGCTTTTTTCTGATTTGAACACCCTCCCATTCTCCTTCATAATATCCACCACATGCAAATGTGTCATCATGCCAAGGCCCCACACAGTCAGGGTCCCAACCCTCCAACCAACCCCCAATACACAGACCACCCAACAGATTCACTGACCGACTTGACTTGATTAGGCTTACTGGATGATCAACACTGGAAAAACCAACAACTTTTATTCCACAAAATCTATTACCTACTGCATCATCAAGCTGGTCTGTCTGATACTAGCGATTCTACACTGGCAGACACTGTGCCACTGAAAATTTAAAGTTATCGAATTTCCATGGTCAAGTTATATACAAACATCTGTTTTCTTGTGCAAAGTGGCTACTGACATCACAAAATTTTGTTTTTTAAAAGTTTTCTCACCCAGAACATGCAGGACAGACAGACCCAGGTGCGTGCGGGTCCTGTCAGAGCTGTCGGCAGGCTGAGGGAGACGGACGGCATGGTGACAGACAGCAGTAATGATGCTGCTGCTACAGGGCAGTGGGAAACCTCAAGTCTAATCCAAGCAGGAGAGGAGTTGCCCAACACTGCAAAGCCATGACTTTCCTGGACACAAACCCTCTCTTTCCCCCCCAAGCTTCTGGTTTCTCCCTACCCCTCACTGTCTGATTTGCTTTTTCCTCCTCCGTTTCTCCTCTAAATTGGATCCTGACTGTCAATCCTCTGAGCGCACTCTGCCTCTCCTTCCCTCTGTCGGGGGAAAGTTTCACAAAGGTTTTTTTTTCTTCTTCCTAAATCGAGGGGGGGGTCATACTGCCCCAACCTCTCCACGGGAGCAAAGGGGGAGGGGGTTATCCATCTCTTTTGCGCCTCCTCTCTTTTTTCTCATCCCATGTCTCCCTCCCTCCTTAGCCCTCTAAGTCGCACCACTTTTAATTTCATTCATTGCTCGATCCCACCCTCTCCCCGTTTGTCCCCCACAGCATCCGTGGCCCCTTCCTCCAATGCTTTCTCCACATATTTCTGTCTTGAGTCCATTTTAATATTTCATTAACACTGTCTCTTCCTGTAGTCACCCTTTAGATTAATCCCCTCTGGCAACTTTCAACACCCAAAAAAATATACCCATAGATTTAAAAAAAGAAAATTTGCTATTTATACTCTCAGTCTCAATACAATTTGACATTTGAATTAAGTTGAATTCCAAAACACATTCTGTATACTCCTGAACGTTCGACGCTTAAGTTTCAGAAGTGCTTTGCGAATAAAACGTGCATTGATGGTTTTCCCGTCATAGTTACGACACTTACAATACAATACAATATTCCTTTCTTATACTTTCAATGAAGGTAAGAACAACGATAATAAAAGCAGTTTAAAAGTATCTATCACAGAGAGCCCAGACGACCTCCATCGTCACCCTTTACTCAAGAGAAAAAGAAAACCCGGAGGAGAGGAAGTAAACGCTGCTTCATTAAGTTCTCACTGCTCATCAATGACCATGTTAGCCCCATGCACCACTCTTGATCCCTTGTGGAGGTTTTTCTCACACACACATATGCCTGAGCAAACACAGACACATACACACACACACATTTTAGTTATCCGTATTATTCATTGCAGTGGCTTCCAATTAACCATTGCATGCATAACCCTAACCTTAATCTGTTTTGCCCTATAAAGACCCAGTTTTGCTTTCCATGAGGAGCACTGGTACTAAACAAGTTTGGCGTTAATATACAAAAAACACCAATAAGAAAGCAAAAACACACGTACACAGAGGCCCATCATTTTCTACCTCGACTTCAAGAAAATATGAACACACATCATTTAAAAGCCAAAAAGCACCTATTTCTTCCCCAGTGTATCAAACACCGCACAAATACCCAATACCATAAACACGCACACCCTGTAACAGAGGATTAATCCCCTGGTATTCCCTGCAAACTGCCCCAACAGAGGCACATTCACTGAAAGAGACAATGCTAAACAGTTACACTTTATCCCCATTACTAACACACAGACAAGGTTGACAAGCACACACAAGTTGCGCATATGTCTTGTTTCTGCATTGCTGAATGTTATGGTCTTTTTATGGCTCAAATTGACAATTATGTCATTTCATGCCTGATCAGATATGACAAATGGAAATCACAGCTATGTTTTGTTCAATCTTTTTTAATCAATAATAACATCAGCAAACTCTAAATTGCAGTCTGTAAGGAGATTACCTCCTACTTGGGAATGCAAAAGGCACTGTTTTACTCCTGAAGAGCTTTATAAGATATTAGATTAGCAACAGTAAGAAGTGCATTTAAAGTACAGTATTTGTTACGATAAGTAATCTGGGGACAAGTGTACCGTCAACTTCAACAAAATTCAAATACCAGAGAGCAACTGTCTCACAAAGCTTTTATACATTTGAACAGGACAGTTGGATTCCGAAACTTCCCCTTACTTTGTTCAGAATCATATTATCATAAATTTGTGAGCAAGGGCTATAATTAATTTATGCGTCAGCAAATAAACTGCTGATTGGGGTTGGCAGGATTTAGCTGAAGTCATCAAGCAATTTTGGTCTAGAACTGCAATCCAAATATTTATCGAGACTGAGACTATATGCTTTTGCTAAAATCTCAGTTACTTCACCCTCTTTGCCCTGTTTTTTTGCATGCTACTATATTTTACTGTTGAAATATTGTATCTAAGTTTTATTAATAGAAATACTTTCAGACTAATGGTGTTTTCACAAGAGCCTTCCATTCACTGCAGAAAAGTGAATGTTGCTTTCTCCCCTTTGCTCAGAGCAGCTCTCTTGATTTTCGCGACAAAAAAAAAACATATTCCCCTGTGCCTTCTAAACAGAGTCGGTTGGTAAGGCAGCCAAAGGATGTGGCAAATTAAATTTCAATGTGGAAAGCTCGCTGACTTTAAACATTCAGTGTAAATGATGATTACAAGCTAAAGAAACCTTGAATGTGAACACAACAAAGTTGGTCAAACTTGTACAAAGAAAAAGCAACAAGAAAGCAAAACTATTTGAACAACTACACAGTTTTGATATATTATGTTTAGAGGAGACACCAAACTGTTTAGTAGAAAATCAATTTGGCATCCAATTTCACTACTTTAGCAAAACTGTGTGCTAACTTGGCAAATCAGTGAGAAACTTACTTTATTTGTTTAGCAAAACAAAATACAGCAAATATCTGATAATACAAATCACGCTATCAACAAAAACTTTAACATAACTCAAGCTTCCTAAAATCAGCCGCATGCAGTGCAACTGCACAAACTATGCATGATCCTCTTATACTCAGTCGCATTTATGATAATCATTGTTTGTGCAGTTCTGCAAAAAAGTGCTTCCTTCCCTACAAAAAGGCACTTACAGAGTGCAGCCCTCCACAAAGAAGGTGTGTCTTAAACCCTGTCCACACTAATACACATACTTAGCAAAACAAGCTCTTACTCTTACCTCTCATCTACATGCAAACCGTATTATTTGTCAAAAAAACTGATTTTTGAAAAACCATTCCAAACTGAACACTTTTAAACATCTGTGTTTAGAGTTAGACAAATATTTTTTTTTTTCAAATGAAGGGGGAACATATTATGGACAGAATTTCTAAGGGCAGCCAGGGCGTTGAGGGGGTCCGTTTTGGCAACCTCGGAATCGGGTCGCTGCTCTTTGTGGATGATGTGGTTCTGTTAGCGTCGTCGGGCCGTGACCTTCAGCTCTCACTGGAGCGGTTCGCAGCCGAGTGTAAAGCGGCTGGGATAAGAATCAGCGCCTCCAAATCCGAGACCATGATCCTCAGCCGGAAAAGGGTGGAATGCCCTCTCCGGGACGGGAATGAGATCCTTCCCCAAGTGGAGGAGTTCAAGTATCTCGGGGTCTTGTTCACGAGTGAGGGGCGAATGGAGCAGGAGATTGACAGGCGGATCGGTGCGGCGTCTGCAGTGATGCGGGCTCTGCACCGGCCCGTCGTGATGAAAAAGGAGCTGAGCCAGAAGGCGAAGCTCTCGATTAACCGGTCAATCTATGTTGCTACCCTCACCTATGGTCACGAGCTGTTGGTAGTGACCGAAAGAATGAGATCGCAAATACAAGCGGCCGAAATGAGTTTCCTCCGCAGGGTGTGTGGGCTCTCCCTTAGAGATAGGGTGAGAAGCTCGGTCATCCGGGAGGGGCTCGGAGTAGAATCGCTGCTCCTCCGCATCGAGAGGAGTCAGATGAGGTGGCTCGGGCATCTGGTTAGGATGCCTCCTGGACACCTCCCTGGTGAGGTGTTCCGGGCCTGTCCCACTGGGAGGAGGCCCCGGGGAAGACCCAGGACACGTTGGAGAGACTATGTCTCTCGGCTGGCCTGGGAACGCATCTGGGTCCCCCCAGAAGAGCTGGAGGAAGTGGCCGGGGACAGAGACGTCTGAGTTTCTCTGCTTAAGCTGCTGCCCCTGCGACCCGATCCCTGGAGAAGCGGAAGATGATGATGGATGGATGGATGGATGGATGGATGGATGGATGGGGGAACATATCTTTAAAAAAAATAAAAGGCTCTACTAAAGGCCTTAATAAACAAAGATTAATAAAGGATGTGTAGCATATAACATTAATTACCAACTTAATCACAAAAATTGTAGGCGATATCAGATTTCTGCAGCCCGTGTAAAATTGCCAATAGCATCAGTCCTGCAAACAAAGAAAATATCTCGAGGACATCCGTGAAAAGCCCCCATGGATCGTTCACCATACGTCACAAGTCTTAAGTCAAACCTCTGAGAACTAATGTGAGACCGTGGACTAAGCCCAGTCCTCCTGCACTGCAAACAAATGTGTTTTTGGGAAATAGCTTTCGTCACTAGATGTTTCAATAAACATCTAATGAAAAATGGTTATAATGAGTTATTGTACTCACGTAAATGTAAAGACACATGCACATATCACACATATGTTTAATAAAACCCAGAAAAGTCGTAGAGTTCCTAGAAGAAATGGTTATGTGGGAAGTTCTCATATTAAGGTCTAATTTATGTCTAATTAACAAAATTCCACCAACACCAAACAGCAATTTTTCGGACGTCAATCACGTTCGCCAACATCCTGCTCAAAATGTTGTAGAGGGAACGAGCAGCAGACGTAACAAATGTTGTAAATGTCATATGGATGTCTTGGGGGTGTCCATTGCTTGCTGTGCACGGCTTTGATTTGTTCATTCTCAAAAATCCGACTGTTTTGAGATTAGTGCATTACTTGATTGTCAAAAAAAACATGTAAGAAACACAAAAGAACTCTTAACCACTCAACAGTTTACATGAGCATGAAAACATAGCTGTGAGTTTGCACCCCACAGTTAATGCAGCTCAAAAGGTTACCCTGCAAACAGTGGGATCATTTGGTGTTGCGCTGAAATAAATAGTAATATCTGGAGATAATTCTCTGTTGGTTCTTCATTTAGAAGGTCATTCACAAAGACTACCCTAATATATTTATTATAAAAGTTTGAGATGTCCATGGCTGTTTTAAGTTAAAAATACAAATGCATACTGTCTATACATAGTCATTCTCTTGGTGTGACACTGGACTGAGCATGCCTTGGAGTATTGTCCAGTTGTGCATGAATCAGTGCAGGATTACACACTGTCCTGCGCTCTTCCATAAAGTCATCTTCCAACTCCTTGTAAATACACAAAAGTAACAATGTAAGATGATTGAGTTATTTTCATCCCATCTTTATAGTAACTGTAGCGAAACACCATTGAGGAACTGTGTACGCTCCTGCTTCTATCTCCCTATCAGACTACTACAATCTGCAGCATTGACGTGTAACTATAGCACCCACTAGTGACCACTAAGCAAATTGCATCCACATTCATAATCAAAGCAGCTCGTTCCACTAACGTTTTACCGCAGAGAAGGAAATGGGGAAAACAAGTGCGTGTACTAGTGGAAGGGAGAAACAGGAAGGTTGTAATGTTGAAAAGTGTGGGCATATTTCCAAGGCTAATCACATACCTGAAAGGATTTGATTGTATTACCTTTATAACTTTGGCCATTTCTGTTTTCTTTTGCAAAGCAGAGCGGAAAGCAGACAAGGAGACACTTTGACACTTAATAAGATTACTTGCACCAGATTGCTCTCCTTGGACAGAAATGATGTGCGATCAGAAGAGAGGCATCAAACCTGTATAGCCTGTCAGTGTGGAAATTTATCAGACCAAAAAGCAAAAGAAGCAGAGAGAAAAAAGCAAAAACATTTGAAAATAGGTCTTTTAACTAATAAATCAGTAGATGGCTTGATGGAGGCAGCAGATGAGCAGACAGATAAGCAGAGAGTGAGCATGTAAACAACAGAGGGGTGTGTTTGGTCATCTTGGCTGACGTCCTAGAAACTGCTAGATGAAGGGGGAGTTCACTTGTTGACAGACAGGAAGAACACACTCCAACAGGCCCCCTATGAATGCACATGCACACACACACACACACACATAAATGCACACACCCATTCCCACCCCTGTGACTCCCATCTGTTGAAAACAATACAGACCCCGTGCCCTCCCTGAGCAGAACACTCACATGTGCGGGCACGTTTTTCCTCTGTTCTTTCAGCTGTGTAACACTGAGAGGAAGGACTGTCCGCCCAACACCAGAACACGCTGGGCCATGAAATCAACAATAGCACTGCTACAGTACACGGTGTGAAACACTTCAGGGTGGTCAGGCCAGCTGAAAAACTGCCATTAGGAAACATCAGTTGACAACTTGGGAGAGCTCCAGTGACGTGCATAGCCAATTTACTTATGTTCCATGCAACAACAAAAAAATCATATGAGCCATATAGGGATCATTTGAATATGGAGGTGAATCTCTTTACATACAAGCAGTGATCTAAACCCTGATGTTTTAATTATTTCAGTAACTCTAGCCTTTCTAATTATTAGACACCCAGTAATTAAGTTAGTAATGAGCTGTGGATACAGAAAATGATTACGATATACTTTACAATAGCAGCAGCAAATTATGGTGCAAGTGCCAGTTGTGATCAGAATGTGATTAAAAACTCATTAAAAGTGGTTGTTACTCAAAAGTATCAATGTTCAATAATTGTAGAGGTCAATTATGGGCTGATAATGCTTGCAGCCTTTTTCTTTGCACGAGCACACTGTGACATCAACAAAGCACCATTGCTGTTCATGGCGGTGCTTGAGGCAAGCTGGACTCGCTGCAGTCTTTATTCTACACAGTAGGTGTCACTACTGAAAAAATAACATCGCTACACCTCAGGAATAGCAACAACAAAAAAAATTGCACATTATCTATGCGTATCTATTACATAGGTAACAACACATTTTAGAACTTTTTGCTTCACCCTGAAGTAGTTTTTTGATGTTTTAGAAGTATTCACAATAATTGCACCTTCCTAGATTTTGATGGTTTCATCAGATTCCTGAATAAATTCAGGTCCATTGTTCCCACCAATTCTTCCTGTTTTTCAAACTCACCACTTCACTCACCAAACAATTAGGAGGTGCATGACTGGACAAAACAACACCGAAAGGATTCAGTGCGCCAAGTACTGCGACGTCAATTTTGGAGGATGTTGATGTTTGCAAGGCCGAGAGCGGTGAGTAGAAACTTTGCATTATTGTTTGTCTAAATTCCTGTTGACTCCTCCCCGTTACAACAGATAAGATAATGTAGGGAAATTCATATTTTCCTAACACTGCAATTTTCATCAGGACAACATTTAAACTGCTTCTGAAATTTTAATAAAGGCCGAAAGTACGCACTATAAATGGTAGATGAAGAGGGAAGGGGGTGTAGAACTTAAATAAATAGGTTATTTAAAAAAATGGTCAAGACAGAATTGAAAATCTTCCATTAATGACATCCGAGAGATAAAGTATCAGAAATTGTCAGAAACAGGGCTATCAAGGCTCATCCTACAGAATGGATCATGGATCCATTATGTTCTGTGTCATTTCCTGAACATGATTAAAACCTGAATAATGCATAATAAAGGGCTATATGCACGTAATGGTGATGGATAACACTGCGTCACGTGTCAAATATAGAAAAATCAAAAGTAACAATGTAAACAGTGGAATTGATGACCAAGTTTAAACTGGCAAAACATCAAGTTTAACTACTCTCTCCCTGAAGAAAGACCCTCAATTAGTGTATGTAGTAGTATTTGAGGGTGTCTTTTTTTTTTTGGCTGTGAGGCAGTCTTTCCCAACAGCTACATCTACAGGATTAATGGCTTTGTTATTCAGCACAAACCCCCCATCAGGAAAAGTGCCAAGTCAAGTCAACCTGGCAATATCCTGTTGTTTGTGTGTCCCTCTACGCCTGTGTGTACATCCGAAAATGCTTATCTCTCTAGCAGTCATCCCTCCTGTGCTTGTGTCAGGCGATCATTGGCTGAGCTCATACAAATATTAAATTTCCACTGTCATCTAGAAGCTGGAAATGGAAATGTTGGGACATTTGGGGATCTATTCATGAAAGAGATCTTAATCGCAACCTTATATTTATTCATTGTCAGAGGCTATAACTCATTGGGTTACTGCGTTTTCCTCTGTCACATCGAGTGCTACACTGATTAATTGAAGTTAAACCGGAGAGAAAAATGAATCGTCAATCTCCTTATACATCTAGCTATAATTCTTTTTTTTTAATTACTCTGCTGTGTGGCGACAAGACCTCGAACCAAATGTACAGTAGAAGTCAAAAGCTTGCGCACAATGAATGGGTAGGTGTATCTGAATATTTGATTGTATTTCCGAGCTTTGTGATGTCAGGGATAGTCTTTGACACACTTGCTCAGGTCGTCCCAGATCAGTAGAGCAGAATCAGCGGTCACCTGTCACATGAGTGACGTAGTGTCCCGATGGAAATGAATGAAGGAATTACGGTCAGTGAAGAGAATGAAGTTTAACAAGAGTGTATATATATATATATATATATATATATATATATATATTAGTGGTGGGCCGTTATCGGCGTTAACGTGCTGCGATAATTTGAGAGTCTTATCGGGCGATATAAAAAATATCGCCGTTAATCTATTCTCAAAGTTGGGTTGGGAACTGGGTCAAAATATTGAGCCTAAGCAAACTGTGATGACTTTTACCTTGATATTTTAGCTCGGGTGTAGGCCGATGTACTTTGTCTGCCGTTAGGTGTGATTAAAACAGAAGAACGCCACTTTGCAGAAGCCTGTGCTAGGCAGTTTATGGAGGTCGCTAATCTGTGGGGGATAGTTGACAAAATCTGCTCTGTTGGAACAGACAGCGCTCCTAATATGGTGGCCGCAGGGAGGATACTGCGCGTGTGGCGCAACAGAGACGCACTGCACACAACGCTATCTCAACAGCAGCACCACCTGGCCCTCCCAACAAGTGCTGAATATGAGAAGTTGGCGAAGCTAGAGAAACTGCTGGAGCCATGCATGTGAATAAGCTGGTCTGCCTGCTGCGTGTTCACCAAGAGCGACCTCGCTGGAGAAGCTTCGCTTGAGAATTTGCTTTGGTAGCTTTGGTAGCTCGTGACGTCACATTTAGAATGTTCAAAGGCCCCGCGGCTGTGCAGCACCCCCGCGGAAAAAAACATGAGGAAAGAGAGGGCAGGGACACGAATTGTTATTTACAATTTGTTATTCAAGATATACATCACGTTACAAATTATGTAAAACTACATTAGGTACACCTGAGAGCAGGAATAGCAGAGGCAGCTGTGAAAAAGAAACTAAATTCGAAATAAAATCCGAAATAAATCCGAAATAAAACTTAATTGCAGTGAGAAAGGTATACGTGGGGTTACTACACTATTGTATTGAAGCACTCGACACGGCAGTTGCAACAGTGTCAGGATTAAACGACTATTGTTTGGATAGGAACTAAAGTTTACACGTCTGTTTCCGCGAACTCCGCGGATTGTCGGACCCCTGAATGAGCCATTTTAATCTAGATTAATCTAGATTAATTTCAAGATTTCAGTGAGATTAATCTAGATTAAAAAAATTAATCTATGCCCACCACTAATATATATATATATATATATATATATATATATATACACATAAGCCATGCTAATAGCTCTGAGAGTCAGTAATTCGGCTTTGAGCAAAATGTTAATAGCTGTGTTGTTACATCTCTTTATGACAACAATGGTAATATACAGATGTTAAGCAGCTATAAGGTCAATAATATTTGCTATTTAGAAATAGAATAATGAGAATGTCATTTGTTTTACAGCCATTTGGTCAAGAAAACAAAGCAACGGAAAAACTGAACTTTGTATGTGATAATGGTGTTGCAAGGGATTTAAAATTTTGCTATAACTAGCCATGTTTATACTATTGAGTCAAAACCAGACGGATGAGTAACGAGTGAGTGTGTGCCATTAACCAATAGTATCTTCGCTCTCATTTCCAGGGCTTAAGCATGGCTTGATTGGAGCCATCTCTGAGCTAGGGACCAGGACTTTTGAGCCTACTTTGGTTTCAAAGGCAGAGTTTATCTGTAGGCTGAGACAGGAAGACCAGTCACTTAAAAACAATGAAGTTCAGCTTCTCAGCAACTAATTTTGTGTGGAACAAAGTTTTTTAAAAATGCTACAGAAATGGTCGGGGTTTAGCAGTCGTCTCAAGAAACGATGGCTATTCTCAATATCTGGGCATAAAATGGATCGGTGTCCACCAGTAGAAAAAAAGCTGAAGAGCCAGTGCACCACCAAAAAATGACAATTCCTGTGGCATAATATCCCAATCAGCAGAGAGACAGCCCAAGACAACCGGGCTCTGCTGCCAACTAGGTTGCTGATTATGGGGATTTGCCCCCCCTCCCCGAATAATGTTGTTCACTAGCTAAACTAGTAGACTAGCATGACTCAACAGAAATTCCATATCTAGAACAAAAAAAATCTAACCTGCAATTTGCAGAAGCTGGTTCACTGCTTCATAATCTGAGGAGGACATGCTCAGCAAATCCCGACCAATAGCCCCACAACTCACCAATTTTAGCAATCTGAAAAAATCTGAAATATAAAATACCAAATTATGCACATTATCATCAACTACTATTGTTAAAGGTTGGTCATTTGAGGTAAGATGCCACAAATTCTCCAGCCAGAACAGCAGATGAAGACAATTCAACAATGAGATGATAAAAAAGGAGCAAAGCAGACAATAAAACAAAGAAGGATGACAAACTACAAATTAACAAAGTATCCAAAAATTTAGACTTTTGAACCACTCATATCAGAACTATGTGCTCTCAATATGTTATTTTTTTTAGCCCTGTGTGCATTTGGAAGTCAATTCTATTTCTATTTCTATTCTATTTGGAAGTCAAGTGATTTCTGTACATCATAATTTATTCTCTGAATCTGTTTTCACTGCACTTAGTGTTATTCATTTTATGAAAGCATTCCAACTCTCATTGGCGTAGAGACTACTTTGTAATATTAGATTTTTCAGGTTTGAATATTTTTTTTATTGAATATTTTATTTGACAAAACAGCTGAATGGAAACTATTGGCACACCATTAGTCAATTAGTTTATGTAGCTGTGTTCTACACAATAAGCAGAATTTGTTTTACTGTGTTGCAACAGAAAACAAATGGTGCAGTCACTGAATCCATCAAACAGGTACATGAACAATAATGACAATTTAAAAAAGCTAACGTTAAAAGCATTCTCCATTCAAACTGAATACATTTTAGATGTTAGCTGTACCTTGTTCTGGCTTTTCCTCGATTTCCAAAAGGGAAAGATGCAGTAGAAGAAATATTTTGCCCAACTGAAGAATGTGGTGAGACACCAGCCAAGTGCACCCATTCTCTCCTGAAAGCCTCACGTCCTCAACTGTCTGCTCCTCACTCCGTCCCTCCCCTCCCTCTATAGCCTGTCCTTCAATACACGTCCCCAGAGGTACAAAGACTCTAGCAGTGACTCCTGGACAGAATACTGGGATGGCTTTTTAACTGAGTCAAGGGAAGGTGCATTTTCAAGGGAAGGTGCATTTTTCAAGGCTATCACACACTGGAGATTTCCCTAAAGTGCAGCTGACCTCCTACCTACATGTCTCCTTCCTTCCAACAGCATCCCTCCATACTGTCTTCTTTTCATTGGATGCTGCAGGATCTTTCATTCAAAGCATGAGGAAAAATAGGATTAGGAGAGGAAAGACAGAAGTGGGCGTGGAAGGATGGGATGGTCAGGCAGAGCCATCTAGTTTAGAATGAGGCACTTAAATTGATGGAAAAAGGAGGGGGGCATGCAATTTATGTAGAAAAAGGGGGCCAGCATAATGTTGTTGAGTGTAGAAAGAAAAAAAAGAAAGAAAGAAGAAAGAAAGAAAAATAAATCAGATGTGTTAATTAGAGTAAATATATTCTCAGCATTTAAAATTAAGGTATAAATATGATTTTAGTCCTTTCCAGCTGATGATCGATGATTAGTGTTAAAGGCTTGGAAAGATGCGCTAGTCGACATAGGTTACAATATGAACAAATACTAGGTAAGAGTAGTTAAAGTCATAGATGTACTCAGTGGAGTGTGCTGGTATATTTGTAGCTGTCAAGGGGGTCCCTAATAAGCATTGGCAGACCAGACCTATCATAAATGTTCTATGGAGCCTCTGAGCTTGTACGCCTGAGTTGTGCTTAGACTGAGGTTCGAATGAGTGACAGAAATCAAGTCAAGTGGTAGGCAAAGTGCTTAAAAGGCTCAAATGATATTTTTAAGAATCCAGGTGCCCAATTCTCTTTAGTGTATGGCTCAATTTCTGATTAAATAAACTCAGGGAACGTATCTCGTGGATCCATCCATCCAGTGATTATACCTGTTTAATCAAACTCAAGGTCGCAAGAGGGCTGGAGCCCATTCCAGCTGTCATTGGGCGAAAGGCAGGGTACACCGTGGACAGGTCACCAGTCCATCACAAACAAGAGAAACAACCATCCACGTTCACACTCACTCCTAGGGACAATTTAGAGCCACCAATGAACCTAAAATACATGTTTTTGGATGGCAGGAGGAAGCCATGTTTGGAACCAGGAATCTTCTTGCTGTGAGGTGACGGTGTTAACCACCACACCACTGTGCAGCCCTACCCAGAACATTTCATTCTATTTTCTGGCAAATATTGCATTAGCTAAATATATTAAAGAAGTAGATGTCTGCAGCTCCCGCTTTTATTTCCTTTCAGAGTAATTAGGGAGGACGGTGACTTTTTAGTGAAAATGCTGTAAGATAGGCCTTATGCCCTATTTAAGTGTATATTTAGCTGCTACCACTGTTTTATTTTTGGTCAGATTTTTCCACTTGCTTTAAATTTAAAAAAGGAAATCCCATCAAGTTGTTGGGAATCACAACATGTTTGAATGAAAGCCACTGCTCTGCTACACTCATTAATGGTCCTACTCACTGTTTGATGGAGAACCGTTTTATCTTGTTAAAAATGTGTGGAAGTAAACTTGACTGAACCATATCTAACCCAACTGTTTTGATATGCAGACCTGATGGGAAAAGTGAGTACACTTATGCTTTTACTTTGTCAGATTTTAATACAATTTTAATTTTAAAAAGTTGTGTTTATCCTGCAATAGTGCTTTTACCACTTATATTCCAAAAGTAGTAACCAGCTGTATAGCTTCATCACGAGCACAATCTCAATCTTGCTTTCAGTTGATAATAGTTTTCTTTCACTTCATTACGACTGGAGAAGTTAATTTCAGTACAGATTCTGCCCAATTCTTTCACCCATAAATCTTCAAAGGAAATATTGGATCTATTTTACACAATTCATATAGCTTTCTAACCACAAGAAAGCAAACTCAAGAAGCACAGACATTTCTTTACAAAGTGAATATCTAATTATACAGTCCAAATACTCAGCAAACAGGGGATCCATTTTTGAAGTCAATAAGACATTTACAACATGCTATTGGTTCCCGATATCATCCCCAGTGCAGGTCATTTGGTGTAGGGTGCAACGTTCTGAAAGTCATAAATTGAGCATTCAGCAAATGTCCCCTTTATACTGAGAATACACTCTTTCCTGCATAATGACAATCTATGAAGCATATGGAAGATAATCTGGTTCTTGCATGTAGAAAGTCATTACACATTGTATCACTGTTAAAGGCCATTACACAATACTGGCAAAGGGTTCCAAAGAAGGTACAGGTACAATGTTGTTTACACTTCTTGCCCCTCAGCAGTGCAAACAATGGGCTAATTTCAAATCTCAATCTGGCAACATCAGCTCTGTTATCCATTCTAGGAAATTGGACAAGACGTTGGGGAGTGCAGGGTCATTGTTCCTTTGAGAATAAGGAGGGAAGTGGCCAGTCATGCTTTTGATTGGAGGTTGACAGGGATGTTTTAGCCACAGCTGGTGGCATCTACTTATCAGTTTTTATTTGATCTTATTAGTAAAATGCAGATGACTTCCAAAATGATCAATATAGCATAAATTGTGCCTAGGCTGTAGAATAAGGTAATATTGTTTTTTTTTAGAATATCAGTCCTGACCGTTCAGCAGAGAAGTGCAATCATATAAATGATTCAATTTAACATATAACAGTGGGAATGACAGCCTCTTTGTCAAACACAAAGTGCATATGCTATGCTGCACTGCAGCTCACTGCAGACTAATGGAACTCTGTGCTATGCACTTACCTCATTCCATATTTTACATACATGTCAGCTCTCAGTATTAGAGAGACCTTGTTTGGCAGAGACTGAATGACATCATGCATCTGTTTATACAGAATATAAACACGGCTGCTGTAAAGGACTTTTAGATCTGTTCGTTATCACTGCAGCAAAACAAGGCAAAACAAAATAAAAATGGGGAAAACCATTAGCCAATGTTTCCATTTGCATGGGACACCCATTTGTTCCAATATTACATTCCATGTGACTCAAAATGGTTGTGATTAAGGCTACAATTACCTCCTGCTCCACCTACTATTGATCAAGGACATTTTTTAACTGAGAGCTTGGGAAATGTAGTCACATGGCAGAGAGCCAAAGGGAATTATATGAAAGCTCATTTCATCGTTATACATAACAATGGCACTCTGCCTCTATCTTAAGTCAGCAGATGGAAACAGTTTTGGAAAATTCATGTGGGGATTAGTGATGAAATGGCGATTCCACAGAAATTTGCAGTTTTGGGCAAAGCTATCGCAGCTGATTCACCAAAAGCTTCTTTGGACAGAAGAAGGCTTAGAAAAGAAAAAACGCCAATTGAAATCACTGTGCAGGCAAGTAATAGTTCAACCCTTACCTATACTCATGCTTCTGAAGAGAAATTTAAAAAAAAGTTACAGATTCTTAATTATATGCAGCATCAAAATTTGGACATTTGAATTGTTTCTCCAAAGTTGGCAAAGTGAACAGATCATTTTGAATAAAACGCTTTGCAACACTTTAAAAGTAAAACCTCTTTTTTTCTCCTTTATTAGGTGGGGGGGGGGGTGGAAAGTGAAATGTAGAAAATACCCTCCTATATGTAGGACGATGAGAAATCAACTATCACAATAGCTGGGTTCCATCCAAGAGCCTAAATCAGACAAATTTTACAACTGACTGATTTGAAGCAAATAAATTAGGCAGCAGAGTCACCAGAGGGTGACAGTGTAGGCTGAGTTGCTTGTAGTTGTAATTCAGTAGAAGAAGTAGTTGTCCTAACCAGAAACAAATCTCAAGGAAGAAAACATCAACTGCAGTGAATAGCGAGCACTGCACTGCAGTGAGCAGTGCAGTGGAAAATGGCGAGAGCTCTTCTTCACAAGTTACTTTAATCACTGAGAATATCTGGGGTATTAAAATATGGGAGAGAGTCATTCATATGAGTTTATTGCTCTCTGGCTCAGACCACAAACAGCTGGTGAGTCACGTCATGTTAATTTTTGTTTGTTTCATTCCTCCTAAAGCGTCACGTCTTCTTCAAAAACGGCAAAAGCCACCTCAAGAGAGCATTTGAACATTTCTTCACAACAGTAGATTTTTTTTTCTTTTTACAGTTTACATTACAAGTTTTCTTAATTATATCTTTTAAATGCGCATCAAACACAACAATGGAAATCCAGCTACTGTCACGAATCCTTATAAATGTACGTACATGAGCTTGCATTCAAAACAACGATTAACAAACTCATCTGGAGTCTGGGGATTCTCAAATTATTTGTCAAAGCAAATAAAAAGCAGGTTTACAACAAAAAAAATAAAAAAAATACATAATTCTTTGTAGTAAAGCAAATTACAAGTGTGAGCTTTTGAAATATCAACCACACAAGCACTTGCCACACACAAAGGGACCGCAGTGATCGTTTCAACTTTGATGAAGAAATTTCAACTCTGCCTTAAACACAAAGGCCTTTAAGAAATCATTGGCTGCCTCATTAAAGCCCAGAGAATACAGAAATGGACATTGAGCAGTAGCAAATTCTGAAACGTCTGGTGTAATTCAGCTTACGTCCTTCTTTGTTTAGTGAAAGAAAGTGCAGAGACTTGTTAAGTTTTTGCACAATCCTTATTTTTAACATGACTGTCGGCATTTAGAAATGTAACATTTGTTGACCATCATTCATCACTGTAAAACAATCATCTGCAGTCATAAAGTCATTAAGTGACCAGATATTTTTGTATCAGAGGACAGAACAAAAGAAGATGCATAAAAAAGAGAACTGCAAGTAAATAGATGAAGCACAGACTGCCTTCAAGTGAAGACACAACACAAATATGGTGCAAAAAGCGCATTTCATCTTCACCCAGTGGACACTACACTTTACAGGATGTGAAAGGACAAAGCTAGAAGATCCATTCGTGTCTGGTATACACCAGCACATTCAAACTACATTGGAAAAGACATGACCAACATTTGTAAGTTATAAACACCACCCACTTATGTTAAATGTTGTAAGGATACTAAAAATGCACTCTAAAAAAAATGTATTAAAGCAGGGGTCTTCAACGTTTTTCAGGCCAAGGGGGGTCCCAAACTGATGGAGAGTTGGAGCAGGGACCCCCCTGCTATTTATATGGCATACAATTGTGTTTTATATTTAACGGGGCCTAGTGCCGTGTATAAACATAGCTACTCTGTTATTGTACATTCAATACTAAGCTATTCAAATAATACACAGGTTAATATTTTCATGTTTTTATTTTAAAGATGTGCAAGGTACAGGGTGGCCATGCCACTGCCATTTATAAACAAACATCTTGCATACAACACTGAGCTATTCAAATAATCCACAGATTTTAACTTTAAACATGCATGTAGATGGGACAATGAATCCTCAAACCATCTATGGATGGCACACGTTTGCACACAATTTGTGAGAAAAAACTGTTTGAAAAAAAATATATATATATAGTGTTTTTCCTAGATTGTACGTTCTAGAGGCCACTAAAACTTTTCATATTTGTGTCAAAACTTTTAATTAATTGGTTGCAATGGGGGTGTGAAGAGTATTTCAAGCAATATGTCAAAAAAATGTTCCAGAAAAAGATCCCCTACCCTGCCTTTAATGTTACATTCCTGTATCCAAACAAAATATTAAAGAAAAGAAGACACATTTTTACCTAGTCTTACTGAATCCATCGTGCTTATTTAACTGTTTAGTTGTAGATATGCTCACCAACACTATTTGTTATCAGAAGGCTATCTTGCTTCTCTGCAATCGGAACTTATGCGTAAATCATATTAGTTACAATACGATGACTACTAAACCTGTACAGATTATAAAAGGAATTTAGGTTTTCAAAAATGGATTAAAAACTGCATTAAGATTTCCTAATAAAGCCATAAATCAATCGCCATCGACAAATAGATTTTCATAGCTCTCTCAAATACACGTAAAAACTTTCAGAGATCAATCTCAAATCTATGTCATTCTTTAGAAAATGCTTGAAAAATATTACGTTTACAAAATTTGTCCTTTAGCCACCTTAAAGAAGCAAGACCACTCGGTTTGACATTTTGAGTGTTGGACTTGACAGACTGAGGTGGGAGGAAATCCCTGACCACCTCGAGCTTAAAAAGACACGTTGAAGCAGCACTCACCAGCCAGAGGGACATCGCAGACTTTTCTTTGAAGACACCTGGAGCAGTAATTCCCTTTCACAAATCCACAGCTTTGCAGAAAAACTGAACTATCTTTTCTGGGATTATCAAGACAGTGTTATTGTCACTGAAAGTTGGATGCACTCACAAAAGAGAGCCTTGCAGTCTGGCCCTTATCCTGACATACTTCCTGAGCTCCATTGTTAGTGAGGAGAGAGGAAACACACGCACACACACCATGGAAAGCCTGTGTCAGGAGATCATAACATGGAAAGTGAGAATACCAGAAGCTGCATTTTTTTGTTTGTTTCTTCTACTAGCCACTACCAGCTTTTAAGACGAAAACAGAAAATTAATTGTCATTGGTCTTTGTTAAACCAATTCTGGTTCTCTGTAAGAGGAACTTTGTCACAGGCTTTTCCATTCAAGCAAATCACAAAAACATGACCTCTCCACCACAGACACATTCTGCTACACTGTACATTAACTGTACATTCTAGCTGCTCAACAGTCCTCGGTCTTCTTTGTTGTATTTTGCATTTCATGATGCGCCAAATATTTTCAATTGGTGCAAGGTCTTGACTGGAGGACGGCCAGTCAATGAGCATATGTTCCTCTTAAAGCTGTATATACCTTTCAGCATTGAGAGTACCTTTCCAGATGTGCGAGCTGCCAGTTTCATAGGCACTAACGCCCCCCCCTGATATAAAGCCAGATGGTCCCTCTACTCTTCAGTTTGGAAGATGCAACATTCATGATTTCCAGAAATAAAGAGTCACTTTTAAATGCACTTTGGCCAAGAAAAGAACGCATCAGTTCTGGATCATGTATGGGGGGGGGGACATTACCTTTTCTTAGAATTATGGAGCATTAACCTGAACTTGTGGACGGCAGGGCCAGACAGGGCTTCCTGGAGATTTTCCTGAGGCCATCCAGGGATTTCCATGACATACTCATATTGTGAGTTGTGAGTTGTTTACCAACAGTTTAGTGACTTTCTCCTGTCTATATGCTTTTGATACTTTCCAATCAGGCTTTAGGCCCCACCACCGCACTGAGACAGCTCTGATCAAGGTGACAAACGATATCCGCCTGAACACAGATGCAAGTAAAGTCTCAGTCTTAGTTCTGCTGGACCTGAGTGCTGCCTTTGACACAGTTGACCATGCAATCTTATTACAGAGGTTAGAAGACTGGGTGGGAATCTCTGGTCGTGCTTTAAACTGGTTCAAGTATCTGGAGGACAGGAAATATTTTGTTGAAATTGGTAACTGTGGCCCAATCCCAATTCTATTTTCTACCCCTTCGCCTACCCCTCGCCCCTACCCCTCGCCCCTTCAAACGTAGGGGTAGGCGAAGGGCTAAGAATGTCACCCCTTCGAATTGGGACAGCACTTCACACTCACGACCGTAATAAGTCCGCGCCGTCAGTTGTTACGTAACCAAAAGCGACAGCTTTAGCCAGAAGTAAACAAACATGACCGGTGCTGTGGTGTTCGCGCTGTCCTGGGCTATTCGGATATTTTTAGAAATATCTGCGTCGAATCGACGGAGTGCCATCAGGCGAAGGTGTCTTCGACATGTGGGAGCATTGCTGGATCTTGTTACGGTATGTAGAATGATAAATTAATTTAAATAACGTGTGTGAGTGAGCAGCTGGTAGCTTCCAGAGCCGGCGTGTGAATATGATAATGTGTGTGTGTGTGTGTGTGTTTGAAAGTGCTTCTAACTGTACATTTGTGATATTGTGTAATATAGAAACAATTTGCTTGTCTCGTTGGATTTGCTGATTTATTGATTGGAGTAGTATCCTAACCTGGCTAACCTAGCTGAAAGCATAAGCTAACGTTTAGCCTTTGTTACTCGCCTCGTTCCGTTTGGGATAAACATAGCTCATGCGTTTTTGAAGCGGTTTTCTTTGTACCAGGTTCAGATTTGATGACTTAAATAAATGCACTGCATTGTGTGTGCTATCAATGTGTTGGTTTGGGAGGATGAAAGCCTGATCTTTCCATGTTTTTCTTTCCAGCAGACGGGTCATCCTACAAATTATTGCCCATTGGACCACAACATGTACCCCAATTTTTTTTGTTATCCCTTGTATAATAAATCTCTTCATACCAATATCCGTTCCAGTCGTTAATATGATGTTGATGTGATAATCATGCTCACAAACCTTTTGTCCTTAATTTCTTTTATTAGGCTCACATTACAGACTGGTAAGGCAGCTTATTTTCAGAAATAACAGCTTAAAGTGTCTGCTGCAAATATGGACAATAAACAGTATGAATATAAACAGTATGAACATAAACGGGCAACAGTGCAATCATCAAGAACGAGATGACTGGAGCAGGAACAGCGAAGGTGCTTGGCGCATCGGAGGTGCTGCATGGGCTCAGTGATGTTCTGGGGGAACAAGACATGACATTATAGCATGTACTTTCATCCATTGTAAAAAAATTAAAAAAGGTGTTTCAGGATGCGGTAGTGGTGGCTGTGTGTACAATAGGTGCATGGCGCATCAACTCACCGTAAAGTTTGTCTATCATGCGCTCAAACCGAGCTAAAAAGCGCTCCGTTTTCTGCTCGTGGCGCTTCTGCTCCTTCAGGCTCTCCTGTATCAGGTAATCCATTATGGGATTGGACTTCCTACTTCTTTTTGGGGATGGGGATGACTTTAGAAACAGATCTTCGTTTTCGGCGCTAAACCTGATCAGGCTCTTTGTTTGTGCTTGAGTCCCTGTGAATCAGTCACATATATGAATACTTGTGATAATAGGTAGCGAAATGACGCTCATGTCACTCAAAAGGAACTTCTCTATGGTTAACCAACTACATTGCTTGTAAATACTCATGTTACAATTTAAAAAACAACTCTTTCGCAGCACCTTCACATGCATTGACCGATTACTCCATGTAAAATAGCGACTTTTCCCATGTGCGTTTATAACAGAAAATAACTACACATTGCCACCATGTTAAACTCACACAATACACCAGTTATCACAACCTAAAACGATTAAAACAGTTAAATTATGGCAAAAAGATAGAAGAACTTACATTTGTGTGGTGCTCTTGCTTCTGCCATTTTTAAAAAGACTCACGATCTCCCGGTAGTCGCGTTGTACTCTGGGAAATATATCATACCCCTTCAAACGGAGTCTGCCTGGCCGAAGCCCTCCGTTTCAAGGGCTACAACGGAGGGGTAGGGCTAAGGGGAACGGCTTTGGAAGAGTATTGGGACAACACTACCCCTTCACGTGAACGCGCAAAACGGAGGGGAAGGGGTAAGGGGTAGGGCCAAGGGGTGAATTGGGATTGGGCCTGTGTCTCAGACCAAATGGCTATGGCCTGTGGGGAAATCCTTGTCTGTGGCCCACAGAAACAAAGAGAAAGTATTATCAGTCACCTTGAGACTCTCTCTCTTAAAGTGCTTATGAAACGAATTTTAATTGTTGGAATTTCACAGTTTTTGCTGCTGATTCTAAAGGTTCCAAGCCTTGCGATTAAAATGAGATATTGTCTGGATAATAATTTATCCGGGAAGTCATGTTAAAACGGGCTCAAAAGGAGCCACATTTTGTCTTTTTGTGCGAATTCTTTTTTTAATGCGTGACGTCATAGGGTTGACACAGAAGTTCTCGCAGTCTAACTGTAATGGCAGCGTCTATGGCTAAGACATCACAGCACGGCAGAAAATATTGTGTTGCTGGAGGAACAAATGGTGTTAGTTGCAAAAATAGCAGCTTCACTGAAGGGATCTCTCTGCACATGTTTCCCAAACTAAAAACTACTGGAACTGAGGCTGACAAGGAGAAGGCAAAGACGAGAGCACGGTGGATACAGTTTGTACGGAGGCATCGTCGTGATTTTGAAGTGTCCTCAACATCCGTGTTGTGCTCCGTACATTTCCATCACAAAAGTTTCACAAAAAATGTGGAGATCGCGGGAATGGTTGGGAATAGGAGACGTCTTTTAGCTGAAGCTGTTCCAACTATTGACATCGCTGGACCTGGTGTGCCGAGGAGACTGTCCCTGCTGAACTACTGCTCGGGCGCGAAGACAGGTGAGTCTGAAATTTCCAGATCGGACATTACTGGACTTGTTTTTTTTATATATAATAATGTTCGCTTACTGTTCGCTTCTGAGAGGCAAGTGTCGACCACTGCTTTTGGCTGAGAGCAGGGTGGACCGCATCACTGCGTGCTGCCGCCTGCCGATAGCTGCACCTGTTACGGTGTTTGCTGTTCGGAAGCAGGGGACTGCTCGCTTTGCTCTTCGGTCTACACACATATCCAGCTAGAATTGCTGTCTGGTCTCTCCGGTGATTGCGCCGGCTACGACATCCGAGGCTCCGTGGATCAGTCCTACCGATGGCTGCTGTCAGTCGTGCCGAGGCCGGGTGCCCATCTCCCTGCCGCCGACCCGTGAGGATCCGCAGATGGGGCCGCGCACTGGAGGATCTCCGACCCGTTAATCCACGCCATTGTTTATTAAGCTTACATTAAAACCATGTTATTATCACATACGTTTTTTTTAAGTGGCTGGATTTCAAAGTGCCCCTTCGTTAGGTTTCAACGTGTCAAAGACAGCGCAGCAGAATGCCATATCTGCGAAACCGGCATGTTCAAATCTTTTCCAGTTTACCACAGCAAACATACACTATTGTGTCATTTGATTGATAACATCTTAATAATAATCAGCGTGTAGTAGGAGCGATGGCTGTTTTGTGCCCGCCGATCCTGTGCCGAAAATGGTAACTTTCTTTAATTTCCATTACCCATACGGAGGTGCAGAGAGCCTCTTCAATATAGATATTAAATCGATTTGTGTGGCTTAAATTCAACGAAAGTTTTTCCACATAATGTTAGAGGTGTGTTCTTTCGACCTGCTGATGTTTGTATCAGAATTTTGGTTCCTTTATGAGATATAGGTCCATCAAATGTATGTTATTATCGCAGCCAGCCATACTAGCAAATAAGGGAGTCAACCCTATGACGTCACGGTCATGTGGCCAATTTCGCACCAAAGGCCACATAATTCACACTTTTAAATGGCCGTTTTAACAAGTTATGCCCGGAAAATTTAGTTCAAGTTGGATTGATGGTTTTAGAAAAAGACAAAAATTTCATTTGAATGATAGATGAACATTCGTTTCAGTGCATCTTTAAACCTATGAATCAAGTTAGAAATCTCGGCTGGAACTCGGCTCACAGGACGCAGCGGGGGGTAAGTCAATGTTCATAAATGATATTGCTAATATGGGATGTCATACAGCTTCATGTCAAAAGAGGCGAACTATCCCTTTAAGATCAAAGACACCCATAATGATTTGTGGCCATGTCTCCGGATTATCTGAATGCCGTGATATCATGTCCATTAGATGACAGAATAGTCAAAGTCTATTTGACTATTTGACAAAGTCTCTAGAATTATTCTAAAAGTTTTCTACATACGCTGCCCACCTTTTCTCCTGCGAGATTCTGCTTCTTTAAGGTGCTTTTTTCAAGACCAAATCATGAGATTTATCAGCCGAAATAGTTGCAACATGTTTTTCCAACTGTTTCTTTTTAGAACCACTTACTTTTCAAGTGTTTTGTTGCCCCCATCTCAACTTTTGGCATGTTGCTGCCATCAAATTCATAGTAATTCATTATTTCAACATTTGATACGATTTCTATGTGGACAAAAATATTGGTTTAAGAGATTTGATAATCATTGTATTATGCTCTAAATTACATTTTACACAGCATCCCGACAAGAATTGGACTTCACATACTACTTCAGCATTTTGGCTTAGTTTATGTAAAATAAACAATGAAACAGTGCAATGTGCCATCTGTTGTTTTTCATTTGAGGTTGAAGACCTGGAAAGGGCCGAATGATTTTTACTACTGGCACTACAAATCTTCTAAAATAAAATTAATTCAGTTAAATTTTTTTACATGTTGAACGCATATGCAACGCAGTTTCACAACAGTTTGAACAAAAGAAAAATAAAACAAAAATGACAAACTGTCAAACTGTCTCCCTAACGACAGTTCAAAAGTGCCTCTCTTATAAATTAATCTAGATTTTACTTACTATGCTAATAAGCTTGAATAAACTAGACTTGGAACTGTGTTTACTTTTGACAGGAGGGAGAAAACTGTTCCAGACAAATTAATGAACACACTGCTCACTGACAGCTGAAGTGAAGAGCTCTCCCCTTTGGAACAATCTACCCTCATAACCAAGTAACTCGCACTTCTCTAGTTATTTTTTTTAACAGTCCTTTGATGGAATCCACCTCAGACCTCACAGATTCATTGCCCCTTCTCTGTGAATGAGGAAGGGATTTTAAAAAGCAGAGCGTGCAGACGGTGAGCAGCAGGAATTGCATGGGACATTAACATCCCTCCAGCTTGCTTTTCTACTCTCAACATGACTTTTACAAGGTTTTGAAGAACAAAGGAGTATTTACTTTGCTGGTGATGAAACACAGTAGTGGTTCCTCTAAGTGGTTTCAGAGAATTGCAAAATAGCACACACCCAAACTATCACGATATTGGGGGTATAACCCAAGTTTAACAACACGTTAAACTTTATCTGAGCATGAAAAATGTTTTAATCCTTGTGACATTCACATTGAAAACCCTCAGAGTCATTAGATTGGACTGTGTTGTTAGTTCTTTGTAAAAACCTACTGAGTCCTACAAACAAGAAACAACTCCCACTGTTGACTCCTAAAGAAAACTAAGAATGTGTTTCTGCCTGTGCATGTATAAGTAGATAGATGGATCCTCACTGTGTCTGTATTGTAAACAATGTGAAGCCCAGAACTGAAACCATATAGGATTCATTCTTCCCAAAGCCTCTCTAAACCCCCCTTCTGACAGATCAAAGTCTACATTGTGTTCTTAGGTTTTAACATGGGGGGTTACTTTCTGGCCGATTGTCATTGCTCCTCAAAGTGTTAAGCCATGAGTGAGGCCTCTGTGAATACTGCTGCCAAGAGGAGTGGCTGAAATCTGAGTTGTGTGAGCAATTCCTCCTTGCCATGTGTGTTAGGGACAAGACAGAAACTTGGGGTTTAAACTGGGAGTGCATGCTGTCTGTCCTCACACTTGGACTTTCTGATTAAACTACATAAAAGTTCTTCAGTGTTTTAAAAGTTAACTTTTGATATCTTGTTACAATAACAAATTATGGCAGAGTGCCCTCTGCTGGTATCTTAGCAGAATTGCCATATTTCATTTGAAGAAAACCCAAATGAGTTTGATTTACAGGTGGAAATATGAAATGTATTTGTGTAAATGTTAGTGAGCCACATCCTTGGTGGTTAAAGCTATAGCCCAGACTGTAAACTCAGCAGTGCTGCTTGAGATGAGCCCTGAGGGAAAGATTTTCACACGTGTTAAATATGACAGCATCACTAGTGTAATAAACAGTTCTTTGGGAGTACTTGAAGTCTATGCATCCTACACATTTTTAAAAAATGCAATACTGCATAGTGCTAAGTGGTTGTTACTAATGAAAAGCAAAATTACAATCCTGGAAAATTTGTGGATTTTGTGCACATTTGTGGACTCAATTTAAAAGGTTTGGGGTTTTTTTTCCAAGAGTCACACCTTAATCAAGGTGTCATATTTATGAACATCAAATTTCAATATCAAAAGCACAAACAAATGGATGTTATAACTCAGTAATAACTCAGTTTGTAGTAAAAAAAAAATAATAATAATAATAATAATATAAAGTGATAGTGAAGCATGGATGAAGTGACTTAAACCAATCACGTAACTTTGAACAATGTTATTACTGTACTATTAGGGGTGTGAGCAATTTTTTTATTCAAAGTACACGTAAAGAAACCATCTGACAAATTCTCTTTAAAAGGATCCCATTGGTCTTTGTGGCAGTTGGATAATCCCGTCTTTTTCAGCTTTGATTTCATGCTTTCTTTCTTTTTCTTTACTGTTGCTGAGTGTTTTCCTGCAAGTCTTGACACAATTTTAGATTTTACGTTCAGTTTTTTTCATTCTTCCTGCCTCTGAATAAATGCAGTTTGGGCCTAGAGTTGGGCGACTTGATTACCTCATTGTAAACAGTCTTTATTGCCACAATCTGCTTATCAGAGGAATTTTTATGGAACGTGTCATGAAATAAATAAAGAAAGAAAGTGCCAGTCAAAATTTCCTACTCTACATGAACAAAGCATTTTGGGCAGATCTTTTGAAAGTTAAAAGCCTTTAGCTTTGAGCTGAAGGTATAGTTTTTGAATCCAGGCAGCCATATGCACAACTGGTCATGTGACCACATGAGCTGCACTATATCTTTGAGAACTTTAAATCATACTGGATTGTTGATTGTGATTCTATCCCAACTTTGGTCTTAACCGATGCTGAGACTTAAGTCCAAGAGCTCTTTTTTGGTGGACAAATGCTATAAATTGGCATCTTGGCAGCTACATTTTCAGTCATAACTGTTCAAAGTTACTTCAAAATATACATCGTTGTTTTTTCTTCTGGTTAAGTTTATTTAGTGTTAGGATTCATTTATTCATGGTATCTACGGAATATTAGATTGAAATCCTAACTTTCAAACGAAGATTAAGATTGTAAAAAATGGAGTTGAGGTAAATTATAGCTCCCGGGAAGCAGTTTTTGCACATACAGTAATGCCTATGTAGGTCCATGCATTTCTCTGTGTGTGGTGGTGATGTGGACGCCCCGCCTGTCAGCTTAAGGCAAAATAGACCCACTAAACACAAAGCTGCATTTCTTCACAGCACCCACTGTAACCCATGGCGATGGTGAGTTTGCCCCACAGCAAGGAATTATGCAAACGTAAATCATGCTTGACTGGCCAAAAGACTGCATGTGTGTCCATCGCATGGCTTCACATTTCACCCAAACTTTACTGGTGCCAATGGCCTTTTGTCTGCTTTAATTGAATTAACTTCTCATAAACAGACATTGCTGCAGGAGAGCTTTGGCACATTGCACAGCCGTCATGGTACCTGTTAACAGTGTTTACATTGGAATTGTTCAATGGATTCTCCTTGGCTGTATTTTATAACTAAGTGACATTCAATTTTTTTAAGGGGAACATGACACATTAATCACATAGTCACATAACAAACGTGCACGATCGCCACACTCACTCTTATTTAGCATCCCTATTGTGTCATTTATGGCGATGTTTCAGCCCCCTGGGAAAAGAGGTTACAAAGAAAAGACTGTTACATCTTATTATTGACTGACCCTCCGACTCAAATAAGTCAGTTTGAAAAAAAAAAAGAAAAACATTTAAATGTCTTACACAATTTTTTTCTTTGTCAGATTGTTAGCTTTAAACTTTTCATCAAACAACTGTTCATCATTTGTTTTGGTCTGAGCTAGTGACTGCATGCAAATGATAACACTATCGGTATGACACATTGATCATTCTTCCTTCAATTATGTGAGTAAATTACAATTTAAGGAAGAATAAAAGTAAATGGCAATGCCCCCATCTGCTGGCTAGAAAGCACAGAGTTATGAAAATCCTGGGTTGTAACTTCCACTTTGAAACCACTTTAGAAAACGTCTTTCAGAAAAAAACATAACTCTCTGGGGTTGTTTTGGTTACAGTGCAAAGGCTGAAGGAAGGAATGTCTTCCCTGTTTACTGGTTGTCTTCTTTTTTTTTCCCATTTTGACTTGGGACAGAATGGCAGAGACCCACCCAGACACAGAGCAAACACTGTCACGTGGTTCTCTCAGGCAGATAAAAGAGTTGTAGTGTTCAAATGTTTGGCCAGTCTCTGACATCATGTGATACAAACAAGTTTCAGCAATCTTGACGGGCAGTGTTACAGACTTGACCAGACTTGTATTGTAGCAAATCATCTGTGGTGCTTGCAGTATGACCATTATTTAAGTTGGATAATTGAATGTATAACAGCAAAGTCTAACAGTATGATCTTAGTCGAGGCAACATGAAGCATCTCCAGTGTTATCACTCTATTAATCCGGGACAAGAACAGGAGATGTCCCTCAAAAAGCACAATGAGTCATAAAAGAATTTAATTTAGAAAGTCAATTGGGAAATACATAAAACATGGCTTGCATGGGTTCCCGGTGATTGCTGCTCGTTCGCTGATTGATAATGATGGTGTTCAAACTTTAATTTAGTTCTATCTATCCCTGGGCCTGCTGAGATTTGGTCTGTGTGTCCTAAAAACCCTTTGGACTTGATTTTAGAGTATTACTTTACACACCTCTACACCAACCTGATCTTATGACAGAGAAAGTTATTACAGTGTCACCACTCATTGTTCCCTACTTAGATGTAGCTTAAGTTTCTATTCATCAGCACCTTGACGTCCTTAGACATGTTGCTTCGTTGACGACCCTATTCCATGTCATGCTAGTGTTGACTTGACCATAGACATCTACAGAGAAGAAAGGGGAAATAGCAGGAGGTGCAAATATACAGACCATTCTGACACTGTCAGCACATTTGTGCAAGAAATCAGTGGTTTGGGACCAGTGGCCTGCTATGTTTTCAACAGTCAATGTAATTTTCTACTTTCCTCCGAGTAACAATTCTCACTTTTCTACAACACTCCCCTGCAAGTGGTTAGGGTTCAAATTAATCTACACTGTTAGGTCTACGTATTAAAAATAAAGTTAGCGAGCTATAATAATATACATAGTTGCATCATAGATGTTTTTACATTCATGTGTCGCAACTCCCGTCATAACACAAGCACGCTGCCTGACAGAATATAACAGCTGAGGGATAAATTGCAATCTTTTTGTGACACAATACATTGTGGACAAGTTGACAAAAAATATTCATATTACATATTACCTGTATATATTACAGGTCTGACAGTGCTTGAGAAATAGATTTGATCCAAAGTTCACTGTCTATACCTGTTAAACTCACTGATGACACTGATTTAGCGTCTAACTGAATCTGCTGCGTTGTTTCCTTCATTATCCTGAGCAAGTAAAAAGTATCAAAATGGCAGAAATCTCAGCACCTGTCAATGGAACCACTGACGTTTGGTATTTATCAGAATTCAAATCCACTAGACTGAGGGATTATTGATATTATTATTAATTATTTGAAAATGCTTGTGACTACTGGTTAGGAGGCAAAAATGTGTCACTGAAAGTTTTACAATTATCTGATTAAAGCTATTTCAGGTCTGTTTTAGAGCACAAACAACCCACTTCCATCCATCCATCCATTTTCTATTCCCGCTGAATCTATCGGTAGGGTTGCGGGGGAGCTGGAGCCTATCCCAGCGGTCATCGGGCGAGAGACGGGGTACACCCTGGACAGGCCGCCAGTCCATCACAGGGCCACACACAACCACACTCTTAAAGCTGCCGTCGGCAACTTTTTTTTTGTCATATTAGCTTGAACTGTCATGGGATTCTGGAAGTAGAATATTAAATAGGCTGTTTAGGAAAAATCCCGAATTCTGTACCTCCCTCTAAAGCCTGTAATCGTGCTTGCAAAAATCGAGCGCTCCCGGCTGTTTTCAACCAATCACGTTAGGGTGGAGGAATTGCTACCTGTCAATCACAGCTTGTGCACACGCTGCTGAGCGTGAGTCTGCCCCCAGCTTGTGTGCGCGCGCACACTGGTGTGAACTCACGTGCACAACCTCGAGGGGTTTGGGGGGCGGTTTGGAGCTTGGTAGAGGTTGGGGGAGGGACCTGAAAGTTGTATCAGTTCGAATTTTCCGACTTTAGACTCGGAATTCTGAAAACCTGCCGATGGCAGCTTTAAGGACAATTTTTAAAGACACCAATTAACCAAACATGCATGTTTTTGGACAGTGGGAGGAAGCCGAAGTACCTGGAGAGAACCCACACATACACAGGGAAAACATGCAAACTCTACACAGAAAGGCAACCGCCGTGAGTTGAATCTGGAACCCTCTCGCTGTGAGGTGATGGTGCCAACCACCACACCACCGTGTAGCCCCAAACAACCCACTTTTCATTCTAAATGGGGACCCTGAGCCTCAGCAGCCCCAACTCATTTAATTCCGTAAAACACCCTGACATGCCAAGAACTAATCTAAATTTAAGTCTGCACGTGTTAAGGCGTGGCCACGTTAGGGCTTAGCAGTAATATAAGACAATTGCACCAAATAACAAAGAGATCTCAGGAATGTGCCACAAAAGTGAAAGTACAGGGGAAGGAATGTTATCTTGTGAATAGATAAGTAGCAGTGTTGCAGTGAAATGAGCTGTTCACTGATAAAGCAGCCATTAAAGCAACTTGCGCTTCAACTAATACTGTTCTAAAGCATTTTATCTGACTGTAGACTGTTAAATCCACGATGGTCATCTCTGAAAAGGGGGCCAATTTACAATCCAAGAATGAACAAAATAAATGTTAACAACATAAAACTAGCCAGTTAATGAATAAACATTTCATCTTGTTATGCAAGCACGAATCACCCGTGTCAGGTCAACAAGTACTATATTACTTGCATTTCCAAAGAAATATTAGCCTGTAGTCAGAGCTAATACTCAGACCCATGAACCATGAACACAACAGAATGATGTGGAGGCTTTCAGGCTATTTTCAGAGTTATGCCACAGGGCTGCCAAGGCAGACAGGCATGCAGTGGGCAAAGATGCAGAAGATTATATTTTCAGACTGCCTGTGACTACTGTAATGTAAAATAAAGTGGGATTAAAGGGTAAACCCCTCAATTAAGGAAATCCAATATCTCATTCCTGCTGTCTGGGAAAGTAAATGCAAAACCAAAGAAACTCGCTCTGCACTAACAACAAAGACTTTTAGGCTCTAATACTAATTCATTCCAAATTGTTGCTCATCTTTGATCATAGATTTTTTTTTCCCCATGTATAGCTGTCTTTATCCCACATCAATATAAAGATACTGTCTTCATCTGAAGTATTTATTCTAAATTATAGCCCATTTTAAGACTAATTTAGTGTGCATCTTACAGAAGCAAGATCTCTACTCACCTACAAAGCATATGCAAAGCAAGTTTCACCATTGAGTGACGTTAAAATTAATGTTGCTAGTGGTTGTTATGTCCATCACTGTTTGAACAGAGAAACTAACAAGCATAAGGAACTGTGACTTACCTAAACAATGTTGATCCTGTCCTTTTTTTTTATTTCCCCCACTGGGGGATGAATAAAGTATTTTTCTATTCTATTCTATTCTATTCTAGAGACCTCAAAACACTTGCAGAATTTCCCCCAGACATTTATTAAATAAAGCTGACAATACCATAATGCAGACAATGCAGATGCAGAGATTTTTACTGCACACAAAAAGATTCAACAAACATTTATCATGTGATCACAATCTTCATTATGCCCTTGAATGCAGTTCATTCCCATCCATGCAAAGCAGCAGATGCAATGGACAAATACTACCAGAAAAATAACAGGGAGGATTAGAATAAGTAAAATAGCAATGAAAAAAAATGGATGTATATCAGTAGACAAAGTCCGATCCTGTGTAATATAATTTCGTCAACTTACTCTAGATGTAAGAAACAAAAAAATAATCATCATAAACTCAGCTTTAGTGAACTTAACATTGGGGTTAAATAAACAGCAGATATGATATAAATGTGTGGCATGTCAGTGCGGCTTGTGGAGGCTTAAAGGAGCATGCAACACATGTCACACTGTGCTCAAGAGCGTGATTTAATTAAAGATTCCTTTCCATGGTGCACAAGGTGAGGCACAGTCTCTCACATTAACAGGAATCGGAACAGCAACGTGGTAAATGTGCTGTTTTTTCTTCTTTTCCTAAATAGAATGCCATGTGGTTTCTTCTGTTCTATAATAAAAACAAGCAATCACTTGCTCTTATGTTGCATCTCGGGCCCTGGAGACTCTGAGAGCCATCACGCAAGGAAAGAGAAAAGCGATTTTTATGCAATAACATGGATAAAGAAGAATTTTGGTGTTAAAAATAAATGCTGAAATTAGTAATGATTAGAAATGTGTTCACCATTTCAATGTCACATTGATCACTGCCCCGAGAGTACAAGTCTGATTGAGTCTATTATTTTTCCAGTAAAGGTTCAATAAAAACTTTATGGATCCATTTCATAATGCCACTTGTGTCTCTTTCGCAGTCCACTAAAACACCACATTCCTTTGTAAATATCTATGAAATTCTTCTACAACGGAATGTCTTAGTGTGCAAGCCAACCCTTTAAAAAAACAGAGAGGGTGAATGAGCAACAATGATCTGCCTCGGCTTGTTGCAAGCCTTGGTGCAAAGTCGCAACAGGAAAAAAAAAAATCTGGGGTCTTTCTTCCTGTGTGTATTCAGAGTAAATGTAGCATGTCAAAGGGGAGATTTATTACGTCCCCAAAAAAAAAAACATTCTCCTGATGATGAAAACATGATTGGGCGACTTGTTAGCCCAGCCTAACTTCTGCTCCACTGTCACAGTAATTACCCTCGGAGCCCTGTGACTTTGGAAAAAAAAAAAAAAGACCCAAGGAGAAGAGAGGAGCCACAGATATCAACAAAAGACACATTTGGAACAGAAAGGAACGGAACCTGGGAGAGCTGAGCTCCCTGTCCATCACTCGGAAGTTTTATGAATGGCTACAAAAGCCCCTAGAGTGAGACTTTGTGGGATTTGAACGTTGCCAAGAGCAAATGCCTCGTTGCCTTGCAAAGTATTAGGGGGAAGACAAGAAAATCCCTCTCACATGTAGAGAAATATCAACAAAACTGGAGGATAAAGGCAACATTCATGGATAAATAAAGCCATAGAAGTTGGACGACAGAGGACTAAACAGAGTGTATTATGTACTACTTATGTCACTAGGTCTTGGGTTGAGGTGGAGGTAAAGACCCAAAAAAAAGGACAGAACTGTGACTGAAGAGAAAATACAGTTGCTCTATACCTAAATCTATCATTCTGACTGTCATTTTATCCACTCAGCTTAGCCGAGTGAATTAAAGACACTTAAAGGGGCTCAATGAAAGCCTTTTGTATCCGTTTATCTTCTTGTTCCAGAGGCCTGCTCGCCCCATAGTCCTGGAGACGTGCATGTCATGGATAGATGCAGCCGATCACCTTCTCAGCGGAGCGCACACCTCGCTGCAGTCTGTCTGTCCCTGTCGGAACTGACCATCTACTGAGCAAAATTCCAACTGAAGCCTGCTCGTAATCGTGCAAGGTTTGTGAAACTGTACTCCGTGAATTGCGCAGAGCAAAGGAAAAGTCGGCGGTTGTATGTACTGGGGATGCTGTTAAAAATAAATAAAAGCCATTGATCGCGAACATTGCTTTCCGGGGGAAGAATATGTAACGATCGTAGTCCGCTTTCACAGCCTTGGAAGGCACACCGGTTTCTGTTTCTTGCCGAAGGGGCGTGTCTGAAACGGGGTGGCTGTGGATTTGGGTGTGGGGGTGGCGATTGCTGAAAAAGTGACATCACTTTTTCACAAAAACGGATTGGCACTTTTTCTGGGGGATACTCAAAAAAGGGGAGTACTTGAAACAGAGGTTCTGACACTTGCTGGCACTTCGTGTGTACTCCCCACAGCGGGGAGACTCAGAACTAACACCAAAAACGTGAAAAAGACGATTTTGATTCTCTATCCCCTTTAAAGTCCATGTCTGCTGTTGACTTAAGATGAACAAATTCTCAAAGTCAAAGGAAGAGAAGCCTGTCACTTTTCATGATATCAGAACATAATCGAATAAACAACATTCTACAACATGGGTCCAGAAGTTTTGTCCATTTCGTCCATTTCTGTGCAACCAGGTTGTCCTTCTTGTTACCATAAAACATGCATCTTAGCCAAGCATCATTACATATAATGTGTGAAAAACATTTTACTCAGATTCTCATATATGGAACAGCTCAACTATTCATCACTCTCAATTCTGCTACTCTGACATAAAAACTCAGTAATATCCACAAGGTTGAATCCCCAAGTGCATGGATATTAAAAGGTAAAATGACAGGGGTTAAATATGCTGAGGCAACACGGCACTCTCCTGGGTCAAGCACACACTGCGCACCTCTCCACAGAAGAACATACAGAGAGGGGCTTGTTCTGCTGCAGGTCAGTGCCAGCAGGTTGGAGTGAAATGATAGGCCTCCCAAGAGACAGAGCACAGAGGACACACTGTTTCTCACAGTTAAAGCATCCACTGGAATGCAATATGGGGCGGCAGGTAACTTTCAGTTCACCACATACCTTTATCGAAAATCTTAAAAATGCCAGGAAAGCCCCCGCCTGCCGTCTGACACTTTGGTGGGAATTCATAAAATGGGAGAGATATAGGCTCTCACTTGGAAGGGATGAAAATGGAATGAGGATTAGTTTTTTCTTTAAGGATAATAAGCTGCATTACTGATGTCAAAAGAGTGGTCTGATCATTATCTGAAATACTGGCATACAGAAAGCTGTCCTTGATAAGAATAAATATTGGTTTAAAATGTCTGCCATAATTTATGTGGACTTATGAGTTTTAAATAGATGACTGATCAAACTTTTTCAAAAATTAATTAATTAATTTCATATTCTCTGTGGTCTTTTTCATCAATCACAGTCAATAACACAGATCAATAAACATCTACATTAATTGAGATTCAGCTCTGTAATTTCAAAATAGGACAGAACAAGATTAGACCCACAGACACTTTACAAATTCACGTCTAGAAAAGTATAAGGAAATTAGACTAACCTCAGCCTCTTAAAGCCTTCATATCAGATTTCCTTTACACAAATAATGTGCAAATTGTTAAACTTTGCAAGGAAAACTCAACATCTATCAAAATGTTACCTGTTCTTTAAAGGAAAGAGAAGTCATGTAAATGCAGGATGCAAACATGTGAAAAACTATTGATGTGATCCCCAGAGCATATGCTATAGGTTATAAATACATATAGGTTAATGAATTATTCAAGCATGAAGCAAATATCAACATTTTTTAATTGACTACACTAACAATATGTCATATTGTTACAAGTAATACTGTCCCTACTTACAGTTATTTGTTGCAGCAATACAAACCCATCAAAACCAAGCCTGTGCTGCTTTCTATAGAACTATAGAGAAAAGCTGCTTCCAGTGCAGCATCGTGCGTGCGTGCGTGCGTGCGTGCTGGAACAGATTAGTCCTTTCCGCTGATCTGCATGCTGCTTCTGTTTGCTTCCGTTAATGTGGATACATTCAGATGCATTCATGCCAACACAAAAAAGGAGCCTCATCTGCTGTTCTCAACGTGTTATAAAGAAAACAGCTAATTTCTGCATCACGTGCTTCCTCCTGAGCGCTCTACACACTTGTTCCTCTATACTCCCCTCCCAAGCATTTCAGCCAGGAGAGCCCATCTCCAGTGACAACTATGATGTGCTTTTGTGAACAGCAACTGCGGAAAAGTCCCGACCAAAATGTCTGCACTTTTTCCTGAGAATTTCCCGTGTTTGTGTGTGAAAACATCTACTCAATAACATCCCTATAACCATAGAGTATGCAAATAATCCACCACTATGACATCACCGTCTGATTTATGGGTTACTGTTTTGAAGTCTCGAGTTTAGCTTTTGTCTATCGCCATCTTGCTCATTTAGAGCAGGTGACCTGAGGCGTGATCGCTTGACTTTATGGGATTAAATTTGGTTTTAGGCCAAATGATTTCAAATTAAATGTGAACTGAATATTACAAATTTGATTTCCACAAAAATTGGGAAGGTTAAAAAAAAATGCAACAAAAATTAAATCTGTAATTTCTTCATTTTTTTCATCTTTATCTAACAAACACAGAGTATAAAATATTCTCAGTGTCTTCATTGACCAACTGTATCATAGGACAAGGTAAACAAATCTAGCATTCAATGCCAAAAGCACACAAAAAAGCTTGAACAGAGGCATGTAAAGTGTTACATCCCCTAACCATTTACATGTACTTTTTTAATCATCTGGGAACAGTGGATTGTTGTTGTTGCAGCTTTGCAGATGAATCAGTGAATACATTTTGCTGAACACGAGATTTCAACTACTCAAAAGTCTGAAGTTGTTATGGCTGTCTGTTTCTCCACTTCGTGATCAACATCTATTTCCAATAGGTGATAGATCTCGACAGCATACAGACCAGTAATGAACTCGCTATGTGTCTCTGAGGCTATGTAGTTGTTGTTGTTAAGTTTTGTAGAATGAAGCCTGGCATTATTCTGCAAACCACAGACCTCTTGGACCTCTCCAAATTCCAATTTGCATCCCAATATAATCACAAACACCTCTACACCTTTGGCTGATAAGAGCTTTTTCTAATCTTTGGTAGAACTAGACATCTTTTTCCAAAGGCAGCTGAAGCATTCGACTCATCTGAGCACAGAACGCACATCCACTGTCAAAGTTCATATAGGGCTTTCTCCTTGTGTCATGAAGTTTCAGGTTGCATTTCTGGAAGAAGCTGGTTGTAGAATCTTCAAAAACAGGGTAACTTTATATAAACTCTTCTGTCTTTCTTCACTTCTTCCTTCGCATTCCTGGATTCGTCTATATAATATTTAGATACAATAAATTTGGTCGACGAAGCCACTGAAAATCATTTCCTTTTTACTTGTGTCTATAAAAAAAGGTTCACACTAATTATCAAATTACAGATTCAAGTTTATATTTTAACATTTTGGAAAACTACCCAACTTTTCCGGAAATGGCTTTTGTACACAAGAGTAGATTCCTGAATGATAACACTCTGGACCAAGAAATATCCTTGAGCCAAAGGGTAGGAGCTACAATGATCGATCATCCAATGAATAGAAGCGCAAGAGTCTAAGTTTGACAGATTTACATGAGAATAAAAAAGGCAGACAGTAAACAAAAAACACACCAAAGCACAATAACATGTGAAATGCAATAAGATACTTTAAGAGGACACAAAGCTCTTAATTTGCTCTTTAATTCTTGTTCATGTGAGTGTGCGAGATAAGTGTACAATGTACAAAAAGACAATAGAGGCAAAAAAAGGATTTTTTTCCCAAAGTTTCTCCTACCAGCAAAAATGCATTAAGCGGTACACAATCAAAACGTACTGCACATAGAAAACTGTTTGCTATTCAGTCCAGTGGCATGCTACTCGAGAATATAAGTCAAATGAAGTCTTAATATATCCCTGGCTTGGTCATCAAAATATCTCTTTGGGTGTCTTCTGACTGACAACAACACAAAGCAGATTTAACAAGGCATAGCAATTGCAGATATTCCTAGAATCAGGCAGTGCAAACTGAAGTGCAGACAGTTTTTATCTTCAAATCGCTCAAGGCTGTGTCATGAATGTTAATGAATGTACAAATGTATATAGACAAAGTAAAACTTTAGGGAAAATAGAAGCTGGAAATTAAGTTTCTGGTAGAATTCATTCAGTGTCTTATTAGTCCCTCACCAAAACATCAGCAAACAAGCACCTCCACCAAGGCTTTAATTCACTTATCAGCTCCTTTTTTTTCTCCCTCTTTTTGTCCCCCAACACATCAACTGCTCAACACTTGACACCAGGATTTCAACCTGCTATTCTGAGCTGGGAATAGCCTTCCAATGTTTTATATTGTGAAGGTTGTGAGGTAGCAGCTTTTGAGACTCGCTCAAACAGAAATAGGAAATCGAGAAACACTAAATAAATCAACCTGCTGAAATGATCAAGTGCCATTTGGAGTGTATAACAAAACACAAATGGAGTTTAAGAATTTTAATACGTCATTTTAAATAAAAACTGACAATCCTTTCAGTTTGTATCTGTAAAGAATAAATAACCCTGTCACTGTCTTTCTGAGATGTTTGTTCAGTCAGTACAACACCGTAACAAGTTTTTTTTTTCCTTTTGTTACAAAATGGTTTTGCCATCAAATTGTGTTCTGCCCATTGTGTTCTGTCAATCATCGGTATGGCAGTCTTTGTGTGCCGACTGTACCACAGCCCCTATACAACAACCACATAGCATGCATTCTCCCAAAATCATGTTGTATACCTTTAATCCAGTTCAAAGTTTAGCTAGAGTGTGTTTACATGAGGGTCTTACTTTATGTCAGATTGCTATCACTCTTCAAAGTTTTGCTCTATGGGTCTTCCTCAATGCATCTGACAGTAGTGGCCAAACATTTATGTCAGTAAGGAAGCACTCTGCACCTGAACACACCACCAACATGACAAGGACAAACAAAACAAATTTTATGCAAAAAAAAAAGAATCTATGCAAGCACACCAAGGTAAATAAAGTCCAGAGACGTATCAACTATAGTTAAACTTTAACAATGCTTGTTACTCACTAACTTTCTATCTAGATTCACATTGTCATACAGAACACTAATTCATTGATATACAGTCTTAAAACTTAAACGTTATCTTAACTCTTCAGCAACTGCTGATTGTTGACTTTCAGCATGATGGAGTCTTACTCATTTCCCTTTGGAGACTATCTTCAACACTTTAGCACCACTGCATTACTTCAACCACAGCTCTGCTGGCAGAGTCCGGACATGGACTTCCCACAGTTCTCCATGTGCCCACAGCCCTGCAACGTTTCAGTGCGCAGTGTTTTGCTATGCCACCCGACAACTCAGCATACTCAAGAAAAGTCACCCAAGATGTCTTTCTGCAGGGTTACTTCCCAGCAGCACATTACACAAGGTAGAATGTAGAGTATATGTCTGGACTGTGATGGGAAATAAAATGTGTATCTTTTCATGGATGAAACTTTTTTCCATGCACAGTATGACTGGCAGTGCCATATCAGGAGGGCAACTGCCACTGGATACCAGGAAAATGTAAAGTTGGAAAGTTGAATAGCTAAGTTAAGAAACATTAATGTGATCAAATAAATGGTGGCCATTTATCTGAGTTAAGGTAAGATAAGAAAGGCAATATAAAAATTCCTATCATAGCATATTTCTGGTCACAACAACTAATGTACTACTAGTGAACATAGGGCAATGGCACAGACCATAATCTCACTAACTTCTAAAACTTTCTGACCACAAGTGCACGAAAAAAACAAGTTTGCAACTGAGCAGAAGTCCAATTAGTTGGCTTTTATCAACCAAATTTCTGGTTCACAAATGTAAAATTAGCTCAGTCTTATTAGAAAAAAATGCCAGGTTTTGTCTTTATTGTGATTTACAATGTGAAATCATTTACACATTTGCAACAAGATGGCGGAGGTTAGGCATAGGGTACTTGAGCTCAACTGATGGGCCTGCAGCAGTATGTAACAGAAAAACCCAAGACCACAGCAAAGAGGGATGAAAATGCATACAGTGACAAAGAGCTAAACATCTGTCTAAACAAAAATGCAACTCAGTGCATCACAGGTGTAAAAGCTTTGTTAGTTAATGCTTATTTTAAAGCTTATCTGATGAAACCGATGCAATTCTCGCTCCAAACATTGAAAAAGGTTGCATATAATTCATGATTACCTGTCATCAATTGTTTCTGTATACACTAATCCACCAGAGATTTATTACACCCGAAAATCGGCATTGCGACTGCTAGAAGAGATCAAACTGAACTCTCATCAATAGAGAGTAAGGCACTGTTAGAAGTGTTGTTTATCAATGGAGGGGGAGACACAACACTACAGAGCTACAATGGAGCATGTGAAGAGCGCCGAAGCTAAACTGAGTCCAGTTGAGCGTAAATATCAGAGTAATTCCACCCACAAACACCTAATATTTGTGTGTTAGTCCGGCTACCAGAACTTCATTTTTGTTCAATTTCCATCTGATTTCAAAAGGGTTATGTTCTTTTTTTTTTAGGATGTGCACTTAGTCAATATGCTTCCTTCCTAAAAGTAACATACTTCAGGCATGGCCCAAATCTGCATTTTTTTTTGCGTCTTTAAGACACACACAATTGTGTGTGTCTTAAAGACGTGTCACACAACATGTCAAAGCCAGCTTTTGTCATTTGAACCACATCTGGCCCATACAGCACGTACAAATAACCCCATTAAGGCCAAGCTCGCGACTTGGGCTACATCTGGCCCACATAACTGCCGGGTGCCATAACTGAGTCATAAGTGTCAAAAGTAGCTTTGATTAGGCCAAAATGTGTCCGCTAACTGAGGGGGTCACCCTCATTAGGACAAAAAAGGCTGCAAACTAAGAAAAATAATGCTGCATTTAACTGGTTACACATTTCTGACTCACTAAATAATCAACAGAGACCCATTAGCATAAAGGGGTATAAGGGGGAAAAAAAAGTTAATTATTTTTACATCACTACAGGTAGACCCTTAGATATTTGTCATGAACTGAAGGTGGAACTTCAACTTTTCAGAGTTGCCCTGGCATTCAATATGGTGAATGGTTCACCTCAATCCCTCAAACAAGTAATGAATAGCTATTGTGAAAGCATGTATAGACACACAGTATACCTGGATTGATGGTTGTGAGCAGGATGTTGTTGTTGTTGTTTTGACGACCTGTGACCATATTCCAGTCTTTGACATATTTCTATAGTAACCTTTGTTGATTGTCTGGATGAGAGGAGTTTCCTTGAACCAAAGGTCAAAAACTCTTATCTAATGTCCCACATAATGACAGACAGTTGGGTTATATGTGGGACATAAACAAATAACCATGCATACAAATAACCATGTTCAATCTGCACAGAAAGCAGCAGACAGTCAGCCTCATGTGAACCAACTGGCCCACTCGTGACTGCATGGGTTTTTGCCACCCGCACATTTCTCCAGCTGCCTGCTTTTCTTACCTTTTTCAGGCTGCCTTTCTTCTTTTCATCCTCATGTTGGTAAACGGGCATTTGCAGAAAGTCGTCTTCACAGCAGATAAAGCTCACCGTGCATCCCATCCGAGCAAAGCCACAGCGCACACGTCCAAAGTTAAACCCATTCAAAACTTCCAGCACTCGCTTCACCCTTCCCTCAAGCTGCTGTAGGTACACTAATTAGGACTTCATTCCGCGTAAATACGCCACAGATTGGCGCAGTCTGCCTGCCATCACTGCGTCGTTAAAGAAAACTCTGAGTAGGCTACGATGTTTCGGGGGGAGTTTTGTCGCACCTTTTTCAAGCCACCGCGCGCAGAGCGGGTGCCACAGAGCACTGATGGTACTGCTCTGCTCAGAGAATGTGAAGCACAAACAGGTAATGTGCAGACTTCCACATCAGTGGTGTTGATCTCTGTCCTTTACTCACTTAGATTTACTCAGTCACCTTAACGCTCGCCTTATCATGTGGTTTTCTGATAGGCGTTTCAGACTGTCACTCAAAACTAGAGTTATGTATTTCCAGTTTTAGCCTCCACGTGTGCTATGACTGTAACAACATATACTGTTATCGATTTACTTTGGCCCCACCATGGTATGGGGAAATGTTTTACTGTATATGTATAAAACACGGGTGAAGTTCTTGTGTGTTATGATGCCTCCCCCTGCTGGGAAATGTGGAAAACAGTCAAATTACACAACCTGTTTCTGCAGGTTTTAATAACTCGTCCATATTTTTTTTGTTGCTGTACCTTTAAAACTATTGTATTTAATAACAGGTCAAGGGAGCATAAGCAATCATACTTCTCGCTATTAGAAGTAGTAATGATATTTTGCCGTGTCTATTTCCCCGTCTACATTTTTTCTTACAAGCTCATAGATAGTACTCTAAAGCTAAAATATTCATCCTGGGATATGTGCCATTACTTTTGGTGCACAGATCTTGAATTTATTCGCTTGTTTATTTATGGTTTGATGAATGGATCATGGTCTACAATAGGCCAACTAAAAGACTGAGTAATATCTCAAAATACTTGTTTTTGGCATGGAATAATAGGTAACAGTTTTATTAATTAAGGCTCAGTAAACAGAACAGAACCTTTAATTATGTCTTTAGTAACACCCAATGTTTATCTACTATGTAAATTTGGTTGGGCCTAATGTAAACTACAAAGCTGACATTTACTGGGCATCATCACCATCACTTTACATGCTCAAATATTGTCACAATAAGGCTAACGTGCAATAAGCTGTAAGCAAATATTGCAAATTGTTCTAGTTTGTACATCAATAAAAAGAAAGTGTGTATCACATACAGTGGTCAAATTGAACATAGCAACCGTCCCAAAAGTTGTCCACCCACCTCTAGTAACAAATTGCCTCTGGGTTTGTAAACTGCCTATAAATGACAAAACCAGTCATTTCTGCATCTCCCCAGACCTTTGTTCTTTATCTGTGTGTTCCATCTTGGAAAAGTCTCACCGATGTTACTCTGCTTTGTCTGCTTTCAACATTTTTTTTTTTTTGCTTTTCCTCTACATCTTTCTTCATTGGCGAGGTCAATTCATGCACTGGCTATCTTGTGTAGAAGCTGTACAAATAGATATAAATGGTTCATTCTGAAAAAATTAAAAAATAAAAACTTATCGAGCAAAGCGAATAGATACTGAAATATATGACCGTTACTGTTAAGCAGCAGCAACAATCAAAAAGACAAAATGTGCAACCAAATATGGAGCCCTTCAAACAGCTCAGAGATATCTCTGTCTGAGAAAAAAAAACTACAAAATTGGACTTGTGCCCCTCTTTTTAACTTAAGTACCTTAAGTAATCCTTTATTCTATAGGGAAAAACAGAGACTTTATGCTCTGACAGAGACTCCTGTAAGTGAACATTCATGGGTAGCAGGAACAGCAATCAAAACAAAGAGTTTTATAAGATAATGACAGGCAGCACACTCTGATAAAAGATCATTAGAGCACTATCTTCACAATATTTAGTTTTTATTTTGAAAAGAAAACAAATTATATTCAAAATACATTGAAGAATGTACACTTTCCAAAGCAGAAATTACAGTGATATTTCCTTTTACTGGAGAATCATTGATCGATATTGGATTCTACATCAGATGTAGAAGTGTTCATTCATTTCAATATGAACCTCTCGCTCCATCTTATTCTGATGCCTCATGAATCGTATCCCCCTGCAAGTTACACAGAGCAGCACAGATTCTTAGTATTTTATCCATCATGGGGATAAGGCTAACTGGTGTAGTCTCTGACAGTATTTTGAAATGTTTCAGTCTTCAAATCACACGTTCTATGTGTATCCTCACCTCCGTGAAGTTTCTGCTGCAACTGGAGTTCTCTAAGAGCTGAAAGTCCCTTTTTGTGCATTATATTACATTACATTACGGTCATTTTTCAGACGCTTTTATCCAAAGCAACTAGTGTGTTCAACATCGGTAGGCAAAAGAACTTCTGGTCACAAGAAGTCATAAGTACATTTCCTTCCACAACCAAACAGCTAAGAGCATAACTAGTGCTAGAGTAAGTGCAATAAGTTAGGTACCTAGAGAAATGGGGGGAAAAAAAGACAATTTAGGAAACAAATAAGTGCGTAGGAAGCTGGGGTGCAAGAAGGAATGGTCAGCTTCACTCCCCTCTCTTATCATGAGGCCACGATAAACCATGACATTATCACCTGAGTGGAGATACTCCAGAAAACCTGAGTCAGAAATGATGAACTTGTCACTGCATCTTCCTCCATACACTGGTGAGATGAACGTGATCAACCCACAAGGTGCAATGGTGACCATAAACTTCATTGTGTTCTGTCCATAGTAAAGACTGTAGGACTGTCCCCTTGGGTCAAGGATTCAGGGATTCAGTAGTTGGATTTCGGAATAGTCGATAATGCAGGTTGTGCCAGGATAGTGTTCTTTGAAACAACAAGGCATTGTTTTCACTACCGTCTCCTTACACAGCCATGGGATGAAGCTCCTCATATGAGTCTCCATAAGGTCAGTCCGGTATGCAAATATACTGCTAACACTATTTTGACAAACATTGAACTTTACTGCTAGGTATTCATGTGGAAGGTTGAGTCTGAGTTTCATCAGTGTCATCAGAAGCTGATCAATGGGGTCAAGCTTCAAGCTGCCACTGTGAATAGGCAAAAGGTTTTCAGCCAGCAAGTGATTTGAACAAGTGCCTTCCTATGTCACATGTGTTTGGCCTCAGAGTGCTCCGACAGTAGCTGTGATCATCTTGTGTGAAGTCCTCCAACTGAATATGTGCATCTTCCAGTTTGGGTTCCTCAACTCTCCCATTTACAGGTAACAATGTGGCTGGCTGTAACATATAATTTGAGATTGAGAAAAGTCGAAGATATATGAGTGCATATGTAAAATCAGTTAAAGTTATTTGTCAAAACTCCAGACTTGTACAACTAATTTTGTGTCATGCTGAGTTTCTTTACCCTGGTGCTGAGAACAGATGACTTGCTCTACTTGTTCCAGAGGTTTCCCTGCTTCAACATGACTTATTTAGCTGAATGAATCTGAACATCAGCTTGGTATCAAACTCCACAGAATGACCCTTTCATTTAAATCAGGTTTAATGGAGCAAGGAAACTATCGTTAGCCAAATGGGCCACAATTTGTCTCTTGCCTATAACGTCTGGTGTATTTGAAACACCATTCAAGACACCACCAGGCCTCTAAAGGCCATTACAAGCAACATCAGGTGTTAAATAAGTACCACCTGGTGTTAGAAAAGTGTCACTCCACCAACCAATTTAAATGTTTTTCACTTAATGAGGCAATAACAAAGGCAGAACTTACCTTACTAATCAAGAACTGATTTTGGCTTTTTGGCGTTACAAAAAAGGACAGAAGATAGAAAATGTGGTATGGAATAAATTGTTGTAAATGGAACCCCTCAAAAGAGAACAGTAATTCCATTTAGGCTGAGTTATACTTCTTTTAACTGCCCTTACGCTTTCTTCTTGCGCGTATGTTAATGGCTCGAGACGTTTATACTTCATTTAGCTTTGTCGGCGCTTGCGTGTGCTGCATGGCGATTCACTGCCAGGAGAGTAGGTGGAGTAGCGGGTTTTTTCAATGACAAGCCTACTATGATGAAAGGAAATTCACCGCCAGGACCTCTTCGAGTGATTCATGCTTCTTCTTCTTGTAAATAGCCGGTATTTTGTCAGATCTTCAACACCTTGGGGGTCTAAACGACTACTTTCTCGCCTGAAAATGTTTCAGATGTTGCTAAAGTTATATAATTACAGAGTTTATAGCTTAAAGTGATACTCCGGAGTAGATTCAACCTGGGGTCATTTGAACCGTGATATCCAGCCAAGTAGCCCACCCGCAGTTTTTTCGATATTGGCTGAATATCAGCCGAGTTACAGAGTTATCCCGAATAGCTTCGTACAAGGGTTAATGGATCCTGGTCCGTATCTCCAAAATTACCACACTAAAATCACATGCTATGACACCAAACTTCTACAGTAGTACAAATATGGTCTGTACTCACCAAACGATGCATTTGGAAGTTTGAAAATAGTCCAGGAGTTTATTATTATCAACACAAGCCTGATAGCTTCTCTGCAGCTAAAGCTGCGTCGACGTCACTTCAGAGAGCTGGGAGCTTCAAAGTAAGATGAAGGTTGATCTACTACTGTAGACAACAAAGTATATGCTATATTCTACATGCTTTTTTTAATGAATTTTTATGTTGTAGAGTTGTGAAGTTATTTTATCAATGGAGAAACTGAGCAGCCTTGCTTTGTTGTCTACAGTAGTAGATCAACCCTCATCTTATTTTGAAGCTCCCAGCTCTCTGAAGTGACGTCCGACGCAGCTTTAGCTGCAGAGAAGCTATCAGGCTTGTGTTGATAATAATTAACTCCTGGACTATTTTCAAACTTCCAAATGCATCGTTTGGTGAGTACAGACCATATTTGTACTACTGTAGAAGTTTGGTGTCATGGCATGTGATTTTAGTGTGGTAATTTTGGAGATACGGACCGGGATCCATTAACCCTTGTACGAAGCTATTCGGGATAACTCAGTAACTCAGCTGATGTTCAGCCAATATCGAAAAAACTGCGGGTGGGCTACTTGGCTGTAGCCTGGCGACGCCATCCTACGTACTTCCGCCCAAAGATTTTGGCTCCGCACATAGTCTGGCCAAATCCCCCTACCTCGGTTCGCTCAGTGTTTTGCCAATCAGCAAACAGTTGCGAGTGGTGACGCAGAAATCACGCGCGGAGTCCATTGTAGTCCATATAATTGTAGTTCAACCGCAGCGGAAATAAACATGGCGACGGAAGAACGCTAGAAGCTATCCATGAAGTTGTCTCAACTCTGGAGATCATTACACAATTAAAACGAGAGCAAGAGGAATGCCTCGTCAATTTTGTTAGTGGCAAGGATGTCGAAGCTCTCCTTCCAACTGGCTTTGGGAAAAGTTTGATTTATCAAATGGTACCGGTATAATGAAAGCGGATGTGGGAAGCGTGATTCGCGAGCTAGAGCCTCGCGAGAGTAAGCATGAACCTCGGCGCATAACCAACGTCATTTCTAAACATTATGATTGGTTAAGGGAACTCTGTTACTCCAATGAATTTAAGTTGCTGGGTAAGGTCCCGCCCTCCATGGAAACGGATTCCTCTTGGGTTTTCCCAGACTGTTTGACAGAGTCAACAGTCGGCTTTCGCCCAGGCTAACTTGGCTGGATATCACGGTTCAAATGACCCCAGGTTGAATCTACTCCGGAGTATCACTTTAAGCGAAATCAGCTTTTCAGGCCGGCTGATTTCGGCTCGGGCAGGAGTGAAGTGCACTGTGTGTAAACGCTCTGCATGCTGTCTGATCGATGAGTATGTCGTTTTCAAGTAGTAGGCTTGCGTCTTTTCTTGCGTGAAGTTTAGAAAATTGAGGTGACACACGCAAGCTCACAATGGGGGGCTTGCAACCGCGCAAGGGCTTGCGTTTCTTCTTGCGTCTTGCTTTGCGTCTTGCGTTACCGACTATAAACCAGGCTTTAGTCTTTTCAACACATTATCTACTAAAGCTAGCTGGTTTTTACTCCTTTCAAATTTTTTTCATAGATGATGGGGTACTATGGACAGTATGAATATGTTACAGAAATGTATATAGTTGAGAAAACCAAAAGATATTCCTCACTTGGAAAAGAGTTCTGGAAAATAATCTGTTGATTTATGGAAAGCTGTTGAAGAAGGTAGAAATTATCCAAATATCAGGAGATCTGTTTGACTCAAAGCAAACATGGGCTGTCGCCAGTAGGTGTTGAATAGTACAAGGGGCTTTAGTGGAGTGGAATTTGGAGCACATTTTCCTTTACTGAAAACATTTTATATGGCTCAGCCTCAAAAACTGTGAGAAAAACTAAAAGGGATTCAAGCTTTAAGACGATGTTGAAATGAAGCAGTGAATCAACGACCTTTTCAGCCTTGCAAGCCTTAGGAGGAGAAATGCCACTAAGTATAAGAAGCTGCTAGATGAACGTCAAAGGTAAAAAAGGACAGCTCACAAAAATATAATGCAAGTGTGCTGGGGAAAACAGAATACACAAAAAGTCAGCTTTGTATGAACAGAAGATGCGGGTTCCTAATAACATGATCAGTCCAATGGTCTGATATTGGAGTTTGAACCATAGACGTATCTCTACAAACAAACATCTGTCAGATATTAAGATGGCACCGAAAGGGGGGAAATAGAGCTTTTAACAACTTTCTCTGTATATGTTGGAGAGTACAACTCAAAGTACACACAAGTAGGCTATTTAAAGATGGTTCAAAATATACAGAACATCAGTTAACATGAATGACTTTTTCAGTTCCGTACCGATAGGTTATTGAAATAAAGTTAACTCCAAATAATCTGGACTTTACACTGTAGAAATATTGGCCTGACTCTTCGCTCTTCATAGGGTAGAGAAGAATAGGCCAGGAGATACTCTATTATGCTCTGACTTTTTTCCAATTCTCAAGAGCTTAAGATCCTTTAACCTTTGCCAAGATATCCCCTATAAAGTATTACAAGTACATTCCAGACTCATTCAGCAAGGTTTGTCAGTTTAATTTGTGGGTTTCGGTGCATGCAGGTTGGCTGTAGGGGTAAAAGGGGCTTGGCAAATTAGAAAAAAAAGCTCTACATAGGGATACTGTAGATGTCAAGGCATTGATTTGAAGTTTTAGAATTTATTAAACAAACTAGTGTAATAGTTAGGATTTATTCTCTGATGCACACTACTGAGCAGAAGGTCCTAGTTGTCAACTGCAATTCAAAAAAAGAGGAAGAATTTATTTCTATTTAGATACATAGAGCTATAATAAAATGCAGCAACAATACATTTGGTTTCATTTGATGCAGTCAGATTAGGTTTTTAACATTTTTTTAACAAAGACTCACTTTTATTCTAAGTCAGTGGGGTTACATGGCAATGTAAAAATCAGATTAAGGGCTAAATTACAATAAGATTGAGTTATTAAGTTCATGTGTACACCTTAATTTGACAAGAAATTGAATCGGATCGGGTTACTCGCGATTACTTGCCGCCGCCGTCAGAAAGAGACAAACAACGCGATGGAGAATGTGCCATTGTGCATCGCGTTTGTGCAATAAGCATGCTCAACACAAGCGAAAATTTAGAGGGACGTACCTTGGGGCTCCGCAGGGTACTGTTTTGGCTCCTTTTCTTTTCACCCTGTACACATCAGACTTCAGGTACAACTTAGATTCCTGCCACATACAGAAGTATTCTGATGATACGACTGTTGTGTCGTGTGCGCGGTGGACAGAAGAAGGAGTACAGGGACCTTGTGGAGTCCTTCTACCTTCTACGGCGGGACCAAAAAGACCTGTTTGCTCCAGAACACCACCAAGACCAAAGAGCTGGTGGTGAACTTCAGGTGATCTAAAACTCCATGCCAGTCAGTCTGCATTGATGGAGGGGAGTTAGAGACTGTTCAGACCTGCAAATATCTGGGGGTGGTGCTGGATAATAAACTTGAGTGGTCTGCCAACATAGAAGCAGTGTACAGGAGGGGCCAGAGCCATCTCTTCTTCCTGAGACGGCTGACTTTTATGTCTGTCGTGATATGATATGCATCTTTTATCACACTATCATTGAGAGTGCACTGTTCTATGCTGTTGTTTGCTGGGGGAGTTGCACTACAGACAAAAACTGTAGGCGCCTGGACAAACTGGTGAAAAAGGCTGGTTCTGTTGTAGGCAGAAGGCTAGACCATCTCAGTGCTGTGGTGGAGCAATGGATGAGGAGGAACTTGTATTCTGTTTTGGAGAATAATAAACATCCTCTCCACAGCATCCTGGCAGGACAGAGGAGCAGCTGCAGTGAGAGGCTCATCTCTCTGCGCTGCGGGACTGAGAGGTTCAGGAGGTCCTTTGTTCTCACAGCCATAAGGCTTTTTAATAGTGACTGCTGAGTTCTCAAATTGATTGATTGATTTATTTATGTATTTTTCTATTTCTATTCTATTTTCTATTCTTCATTCTTCAAAGAAAACTTCTTGTCTCACTTCATTCTTTGCTCAATAGACAAGTCTGGCACTAGCAAACAATGTGCCTACCCCTGCTGAGTGACTTGAACACTCGATTAAAAAAAAAAACGGTATGGTATGAAATATTTTAAAGAGAAAAAAAACACATGGGTCAAGTGACTTCTTTGACTTTTATTTCATTAAAGACGGTATGAACCCCAGTTATAACAACTGCATTTAAGAAGCAAATACACATACATTTTTGCACAAAAGTTTATTTTTTATAATCATGTTATTTTAACAGGTGACTTTATCATCATTTGATATAAAAAAAAAGCAGTATCCACAAAAGATTGAGTATTTGGAAATCAAAGATGGGTAGAGGATCAACAGTTTGACAACAGATGCATTATAAAACCCTTAAATTTTTTATAAACAATGGGCCTCATGCAAGAACATTTTCGTATTTTTATTCTAAATTTCTCTCACTTTTTTTGTAAGAAGGTCTCACACGAACACGCCATGTCAGATTCAACAAACGCTCTTAGCTTCGGAAAAAGTGTGTAAACGACCTGCGTAAATGATGAATGCCACCCCTGCATATTTAAGTGCACGTGCACAAGGATAGTAAATTTGCATACTCCACGTGCAAAATAATACTATTTATGGCTATGCTTCCTCTCTCCTGTGCCAGGAAGTGTTGAGTCATGAGAATGGCATCAAGGTGCAAAAAGAACAATTTTACGGGCTCTCAGATTGAAGTTAGCTTTCAGAACTTAATTTTTTGCTGCTTCAGCAGTGGAACTTACAGGACCTGCTAAAGGGAAGAAATGGGAAGCAATTACGAGTGCTGTTAATTTCGTTTCACCTGTAGTTCGTAATGTCACTGAAATAAAGAATAAATGGTCCGATGTAAAAAAAAAACGTCTTGCCATGGTCAGGCGCTCAATGACTGCAACCAAAGCCTTGCAGAGCAGTTTCCCCCCGCTGTATCGAGACACATCCACCTGGCCTTCTTTATTTACTTCCCTCTATGCCTGCACTTTATCTCTACACTGTCACCTCTGACAGTCTGACTAGTGCTGCAAACTTTATTCTAATAACATCGGACTATTTTACGAAACTCCTACGACAGGTCTGGTCACTCGTAAATTCTGTTCATACATGAAAGAAAACTTAAATACGGAAAAATTGGTGAATTCGCAAATTCTCTTAAATCACTCGTACGCACGACTTAAGAACAAATCTGTTCGTACGAATGGTTTTTGCATGAGGCCTATTGTTCCTAAAAGGGAGATTGGACATGGTCGAGATATTTAATCATTCATTTCATTCATTCATTCAATATATTCATATTCAAGGTACATAGTATCAAGCATTTCAAGAAATCTTGAGAAATTTCAGTGTATAAAGGTTTCCTTTGTTCAGTGCCATATCCTTGTTGTTTCATGCCCCATTACATGTTAAGTTTTTTATTTTCTGAGATTTCTCAGCAGCAGTTTTGGTTTTTGACGAATGAAATTGATTTTTACTTCAACTTCCTGAGTCTCACCTGTCAGACTGCATTTGCCATTGTTGCATGATGGAAAGAGGCTTCTGTAATGCCAAAATTATGATTTCTTTTACAATACATATTTATATTACACATTCAGTGATTTGTTGTCATGTAAATTACACTATATAGTCTTTTTGTATTTTGCAAATTTGCATCAGCGAATTCTTTCTATTATTGAAATAGTTGAGAGATATTTGGTGAAGAGGAACAAATATGAATAGACCTTTGTTTGTTTTTTACACCTACAGAACAAACCAGAAAATCAGCTAAATACTGTCAAAAGTATCACTGTACTCTTTTTATGTTATTATTTCATGTATGAAGCCTACAAAAACTCAGATGGTACTTCACTCATCAAGTTTAACCTGAAAGACGAGGTATATTTACATATTTTTCATGTCTCATTCTTGGAATCTCAACCTCAGGTGCATGTCATATGATAATGGCAGAAACAGTTTCAGAGTACCCTAATGGAAAGTACTCTCTTGTCCTAATTACATGTAGCATTTTGGAAATAAAATATTGTACATGTAAGTTTAAACACGTGTATTCTATAGTTTCAGTTGCAATTATTTCAGACCCGCTTCAACTGTGTCATACATTTTTGTCAATATAAAAAGAACATTCTAACAGCTCTTTTGTTCACATGCAACTTATTCAAACTGATCTATAAAAGTGAATCAAGCAGCATTTACACATCCTCTGTCCACAAAGTGCAGGTTAAGTTGCTTGTCAGGAACCAGGACGGTACGGTTGATGCTTTTCAAGTCTCGTATTGTAGGGTCTGGTTTGATTTCAAATCGTCTGATTAGCTGAGGGGAAAAAATATATATAGAGTTAATGAGGTCACTTTTTAGAGCTGAGTGGATAAGACAACGACTCACTGACATCCAAAAAATTGTCTACCCAGAAAAAAATGGTTGTGTTCGTTTTCGTTAAGACGTTTTCCCTTGCTCAAGTATTCGCAGCAGCTGTGGTCACATGTCAAAACCTGCAACGGCAGTGTACCATTGCTGTAGTGATTTTGTGTCCTAAGAACAAATTCTGTTTAGCTACAAAGGTACACTGTGCAATATCTGCCCATAACCCAAGAGAGCTAGGTCAGCTAGCTGCGTGGTCAGACTAACCATCAGCTAAATCTAGTCGCACATAGTAGCACCTGCTGCGTCAACAAGCAAGATGAAGTTTATTTACAATCAAAACTTTCAAAAGTACGGAAGCCGAGAGCGGACGTGGTACATATAAACTTTTTTCTGATGTTTTTCTCAAGATAACGAGTTAATTTACCGATGGTTTTCGAGGCCACTTTTTCTCCCCAGTCTGCCCCTGTTTATATGTGTTTCTATGTATATCTGGCAAAGGTGTACCCATTTTTACCCTCCTTTCATTGAAAACTGAATAAAGTAGCCTATGAATCAAACATGGAATGTAGAGCATTTGTGTAACAATTCTGCTTGTGAGAATGCACAAAGCAAATCCCGGTGGTGTGACAAGCATTTCAAGAATGGAATCAGGTTTAACACACACCAATCATGCCGTTATTGTTTTCTCGAGATAACAAGTTATTTAGCTATTTAATCGATAACGGCACCTCTCGTGCATCATTCGGTAACCATGGAGACGGCCTGGTCCCCTCAGCTGGTCACTGAAGTTGACTATATCAGCAGGATCACTTAGGTGTAAACGCCTATTGAGCTGCAGTCGAGCCAGCCGTCTCCTCAAATGACGCGGGCTGATATGAAAGATATCTCTACAAGACAAACAAATTGCAATTTCAGCCTGTGTTAGACCTCGACAGAAGTAAAATCTGATGCGTTGATCTATGTCGGGTTCTCCAAAATCTGACATTTTCAGCTTGAGTCCGTTCTTGGAAAGGCTTTAAAAACACTGAGAAACTGATCATGAGCATTCAAGAAAAGATAGTCATCTCGTGATCTTGAAAACCATCAGTTAATTAACTCGTTATCTCGGGAAAACAGAGGAAAATTATGTCGTTATCACGAGAAAACGGATGGAATAAAATGTATGTATCTATGGCCGTTTAGGGCTTCCGTACAAAAGTATGTAACTTGAACATTTTCCTGCATATTTTAAATGTATATTGCATGTGTATAGTCTTGCACCACGACGACAATAAAAGTATAACCAATTAAAAAAAAAAAAAGATTTGCCTTAATGTTAGGTTATCAAATTTGCATCTGCTTTAGGGGCTGGTCTTGTGTGACCGTCTGATAATATGATATGATTGCATTAGCTTTTACCATTAAAGTATCTCACAATTATTTGATTCAGCTTTGAAAAATAGCCTTCCCTTTCATCTCAGCCCAATCCCACCTTCAGATCTTAAAATATTGTTCATCCACAGGGTTTTTTTTTCTTACATACCTGAAACAGAAGCAAATACATTTCAAGCTCAGCAATGCGGCGACCAACGCAGCCTCTCACTCCAAATCCAAACGGAATAGAACCAAATGGTTTTGGCTTCTCGCGGCCATCACGGAGCCATCTCTCAGGCTTAAATGTGAATGACTCTGGAAATGTGTCCTCATCATGACTCATGGCATAGTGACAGAACGTGAAAGCGGTCTGCAGAAACAACAGTTAAAACATGAAATTCTAATTTATCATAAAACCCTAATCAAATGCATTTTTGTTACCTTATCTATTAAAGTCTTTTTTTAATTTTCTGAAGAATATCCACCTCCTCCGAAGACTTTTAAGCCTAGTATTGGACATTAAAACTTGCATTTCTCTTTACATTATTATACAAGCGCACACAAAAAAAAATACAAAAAGCCTAATCATGAGTAGGAAAAAAGGAAAAATAATAAAATAAAACTCACTTTCTGTGGAAATTGATATCCACCAACAGAAATAGACGCTTCTGTTATGATCCTTGAATTCATAGGAACCACAGGGTACATTCTGTTAGATAAGAATTGAATCAAAGGAAAACACAACTTAATTCAATTTAACTTGGTTATTTTACACACATCGTAAATAGAGCAAGAAAAAAAATTCCCCTCTATATTCTGTTGTCATTATTCACCATGAAACACAGCCTCTTAAAGCTATGGTAGGTAATCCTAGAGAGCTAGCAAGAGAGCTAGCAAGATTCGAAAGTGTCCACTCCTCTAAGCTCCACCCCCCCCTCCCCATTCCGTCAGTGCTTCATCCAAAGCCGGTGGAACCGCATGCGCACATGGAGCAGGGAGCCGGCAGAGGGGGGCGTAGGCAGAAAGCAGAGGCATCTGATTGGTTTTTTGTAGGCGACCAATCCGAGATCAGCGGGACGCTGATCTCGGATTGGTCAGCTTTTTCTCAGTCCTGCAGCTGCCACAGAGGTCTGATTATTTTCGTCCCTTTTTCTAAATACATCTTGTATAGATTTCTCTCAGGATAGACGGACCATTTCACCCAGTATTACAAAATGTGTTTCTGAACAGGATTACCAACCATGTCTTTAAACCAGTCTTACCTGAGTGTTTCCTTGATAACAGCCCGTAAATACTGCATGCGAGTGATCTCCGCTGCATTGGGGATCCCATTCGCTGATACCAAAGTAGACACCTCTTCGTACAGTCTGTCCTGGACATGTGGATGCTTGGACAGCTCGTACAAAGCCCACGTAAGGGTGTTGGAGGTCTTTACAAGAAAGAAACAAAAACGTCAACCAGATGCGTGGATACCTAATATACCTTGTGTGTACATGCAGAAAAAAGGTTTCAGGTCTTATATTCACAAGTGAAATAATATGAGATGTATTCAGAAATCAAATCATATGGGGATGGTTGTGGTATATAGTGTTTACTATATATATCCTGTTGGTAAGAAAAAAATGTTTTGATAATAATTAGCATTATTATTATAGTTTCAATAATATGATAAGGTATTTGATTTACCGTGTCCACTCCAGCTAAGAGAAGCTCAGCAATGTTGGCATACACATCTTTAATGCTCATCTGTGTATTTGAGAGGAGGTATGTCAGGTATTCACCCTCCAGATCTTCTTTGTTGTTCACACACTGCTGAATAACCTCCATCTTCTTGTCAATCAACTTTTTAGCTAAAGTAAGAGCAGGAATAGAAGTGTTTGATTTCAGTAGCCTCTTAACAAAAATGTTCTCTGTGTCTGACTAATTCTGCACACTACTGTAGCTTAAACCTGGACCTTATTTCTGGAGTAAAATACATTCATCGACTCACCGATAACAGTTTGGTGAAAGTCGGCATCCTTCTGAAGATATTTAGATTACTCGAGATCCGTGTATATCCCTATAACGGGTGTGAACAGGGCATAGACAATACAGCCTCTAAATAAGGCATTATCTGTCTTTATTTCACCAATACTTTAAGCCGAATTAATGAATGAACGCGTAATATTGCACTGTTAGCTCATACTCTAAGGCATATTTTGTCAGGTTGCAAAGTTAGTCTGTCACAAGGCCGGTATACATGGCGACATAACCAAGTATTAAGAAGCTTAGATGCAGGTATTGAAGATAAACGAAGGCAAGTAAACTTACTAGGGTCTAGGCTGAAGAGAGTGGCAATTCAGTTTGTTCAAGAGGGGGAGAAAGTATGAGACAATAATGATGAAAGGCAGCTTAGAGGATTGCTTGTGATTGGGAGATGCAGGTAGATTTATGAAATAAGCTGTTCCACAGGAAACAGCCTCTACAAATCTAAGGCCTGATATAGTCTTGTAGTCAAGGACTAGAATGAGAGTCTATTTCATAGAGATGCCTGTTCCTTGGGAGGAATTAGTAGCAGAAGCATATGAAATGAAAAACCTTAGGTATATGGAGTTGGGGACAGAAGCAAAGCAGTGAGGATGGAAAATTAGGATATGTCCAGTGAAAGTAGGATGTAGAGGATTTGTTGCAAAGTCTACTGTCTCATTGTTGAGGGAGCTGGGTGTAAGGGGACAGAGTGTGAGGAAAATAGTGAAGGAAGTGTCAGATGAGGCAGTAAAGTCCAGTCAGTGGATTTGGATTAGAAGAAGCAATAGTAGCTGGGGGCCCAATAAGAGGAGCACTTAGGGTCTTAGGGTAAACAGACTCTTGGAAGAAGCAAGGAAGAAATCCAGGATATTTAAGTGGAGGGTGTGACCCATGTGAGCTTTTTGAAACCAGGCAACCATTTTAAGTGAGTTGGCCTGTATGGCCTTGTTTTTGCTGGCATTTTTAGTGATTGTAGGACTGTTTAGGACTGTTTGTCTGCTGAATCTGCTAGTGTGTCTTGTCCTGCCTCCACCTCTGGCACCCTCTATACTTTCATTACCCCCTACTTGAAACAGGATTTAAATCCCATTACTACTTATCTTTACCTCTTCTATTTCTACCCCATACCCGAACCAGGGTTTGTATCCCCACCCCGCTATGACTCGTGTGCAGTTAGTGAGAGGCTGAGGTAGCTTGTGGTTGTGGAAAAAAAAGAAAGATGGTTGTTATGTTTTGAGGAGCAGTTATGGCTGGCATTAGGGGAGTGACTCTTGGACGCCAGTGATCATTAGCCGCTTTCGGACAGAGCCGTTCTAAGAACGCAGTTATCAGAACTGTCCTACTCGAATTTCGTTCTGATAACTGTCCTTCCCCAGCGGAACTGTTTCAGTCTGCATTCGCACATGAGTCGGGACCAGGTCGGGACTGATGCGCCGCGCGCAGCCGTGACGTGTTACGTTAGCCGTTTAGCGCCACATTCAACAACAAAACAAAACAAAACAAAACCCGGTAAAATTAAGGAGAAGAAAAAACACCACAAAGAAGCCAATATGGAGAGCGGGGAGGCCACTGTGTTCATGGTCTGCATGATGGTGATATTAATCATGGACGATCACATCAGGCGTCTAATATCGAGGCTGGAAGAGCCCACAGAGAGAGTCAGGATCGAGCGCAGGCGATACTTTTTCGTTTCATGAAGGAAGAAAGGAGAGCAGAGCGCTGCAGACAAAGGAGACCACGTGTAAGTTTAACTTATTAAACACCCGCCAGTTGTGTCTGTGTGGTATGATGAAACATTTCAGCCGGGATAGCATGACATGGGGCGTAGCTACCGACCACCACACACCTACGTCAGATGCGTTCTATAGAACCATGAAAAGACCCGACCTCGGAGAAGGAGCTGAAATGGTTATAGGAACTAAGGCAGATAGCCCCGAATATGAGACAATAATGATGAAAGGCAGCTTAGAGATTAGTTTGCGTGTACAAAAACAGACTGATGCTATATGCATAGTCTTTTCGTGCAGACAAAGAAGCTTTACCTACAAGCATTCCTCACAACAGGGCATGTAATTACAGAAAACACTTCAACTTTAACACAGTGAGATATCAACTTCCCACTCTCTACAAAGGTTTTATATCTTCCACCCTGTCAAATTTTTACAAAAAATCACCAGGTTTTAGGAGGCTATTCTGAAACAATGAATAGGTTTTAGAACATTATGTTAAAAGTTTTAATGAGTTAAAGTAGAGTTCATTGTTTCCTCATTCTATAACTAACTTTAAATGATAATGTTCTTGCAAAAAATACATGATACAGAAAGTCGAATCAATGTGCGGTTAATTCTGCTCACCAAAGCTGAAAATGCCCTCCCAGCCAGCAATGTAGCGCCCCCAGTAAGGCAGTAGATTACGGCTCCATTTTGGAATAATCACCACTGCCATGCTGTTAGAGAACATCTGGGCTATGGCATTGATGAAGTCTTGTGTACCACCAGGAATTTGCTTTTCCAGACACCCAAGCCTTGTCTCAAACAATATGGAGGCAATACCTGTATGACAAAATAGAAGATTAGAAAATATCAAATCTATCGAGAACCAGGAAGCCAAAGTTTTTACTATTAAGATGTAATGTTTAGAAATCTATTTTTAATGACTTGGAAGGTTTGAATAAACATGCACATTGCACTTGCTCCATTATTCAGTACATACAGTGAAAGTGCAGTTTTAACTTTCGGATCTACCACATACCCTCTAGTGAAAATAGATAAAGCTCATTTGCAATGTTCGTCACAAGATCTCCAGTCGAGCTGCACTGGCGCAGATAGCAGATCCTTTTGGTGAAGTCTGTAACCACCTCATTGATAATACCAGTGTACTGGGCAGAGTCCTTGGGATGCAACATGCGCTTGTTAAGCACCACCCTCAGATTGTACCATCGCTCCCCCTCCCTAAGAGCAGAAAACCATGTTGAACTGTGATGAGCAAAACTGCTTTTAAAGTTTCCAGTTATGTGAGCAAATGTTTCATGTAAATGTCATAACTGATAACTTCTTACAATTCAAAGCTAAACTCCAGAGATTATGTCATCCTGTCGAGAATGAAAGACCTTACAACAGGATAAAAGATACTGTATTGGTAATTGGTTCATTGGTTGAAATAAATTAAACCTGGCCTTTTACATAACGGAGTTAACACAGTTAATGCCACTAATCAGCTTTAGTGGCATTCCAGACCTAGAAATGGAAATCCACAATATTTTTTCCTCAATTTACAACATAGCACTTATTTTTAAATGTCTCTGAATCCATAAACATTTCCTCTTAAACTTTATTTGAAAAAAGATAGACTTATGATTTTGTTTCAGACTTTGCTACAACTACACACATAAACTTACAGTGCATAGGCCCTGTCAGTTGGATTCAGCCTAATCATTTAGTTAAAATGCTTTAATGTATTTAATGTATGTGCTTCTTTAACCCAACCCAACAGGCAAAGATGACATCAACATCCCAGCCTGGGAGAAATATCTTTCTAATCAACCAAAAAATCTGAATCATTCTGTTTCACTGACATAACAAAACTTTTTGTATGGAAAGCCCTTACGTAACAAGAGTTATTTTAGACCTTGAATAGTGGCTACATTGACATGGAAACAAAGTTGTGTATGTTGCATAGTATTTGGTTGTCTTACTCTGTAAAAGGCCCATAGCCGAACCCTCTCATGTCACGGTATTCTGTCCAAAGTGACATGTCTCCTCTGGAGGGAAACTTCTCATCCTTCCTCATTAGTTCCTCCAATAGCTCAGGGGTGTTAACGGACACGGACTTAAGTCCGTTTTTATATATGGGCCCATATAGCTGCTTCTCATAGATCTGATGGTTTAGCAGAAATATCAGAACCCGTGAGGTAAGAAGCAGAAATAGCTTGAACTGCTGCCTGTAACCATAATATCACCTCAGTTGTATCATTAATCTAAAAGGATGTGCTCTTTGTAAAAACAAAATAAAAAAAGGAAAAAGAAAAACATTGTACACGATACGATAATGAGCAAATATCAATTCACAAGAACTGTCACTTACAAGGTAAAAAATTCCTCGGTGACGAGTTAGTGCTACCTGACAAACATTTTTATTTAATCATGCATTGGAAATGCGGTCATAACAAGCATCCATGCCCCTTAAAATTAAATATGCTATCAAACCCCCTACATGGTTTTATGTACTATGCATGTTTGAGACAACCTACAATGTCACAATTGTAGATTTCTGGAATAAACGTATAGAAAAACAGACAATTAACAATGCAGATTTTAACAGACTTGTGTCACTGTGTCATAGACTTGCTAAACATGGATATCTGTGGCATCAAGAGATCGGGTAGGTCAATGCACTTTAGTGTGGCGTACCTGTAGCTCATGAAAACGATCGTAGAAACCTTGAAACACTAGTCTGTAAAGCAGCTCCAAGAAACTGACATGTGGGATGTCTTCCACTGAGCGAGGCTTCTCCTGGCAGGCAGAGAGGGCCCCCGGGGCAGAAGAGATCTTTCCTACACCCCTGGCATAAACCCGGGCACCTGAAATAGGGCATGGCAGCAGCCAGGTACCACTCCTACGCAATTCTCTCCAGGAAAGCCACGCAGCCATTACAAGGGCAGAATACAAAATGCACAGGGCTCCTGTTACATACAGGAAACCAGCTGAGTGGGGAGGGGCCATGTGTCACTGATTACCTAACCCTTCCAGCCCCCTAAAGATTTATCAAGACTAATTTCCAAAAAAGGGTGAGCTTTGTGGTTGCTATTATTCATGAAGCTGAACCTTTGTATAACACCAATGTTTTTATAATAATTTAGGAGTAGACTTTAAATTTCGACACCTTTTCTGTATAAATGGTAGAAAATGGAAATTCCTGCCTGAATTCTTGTAGAATGTCCTCACAATTATCAAACGAACCTAAAACAATGGAGCCTTTGGATGTCTCTTTATTCTTGCATGATCTACCAGTTGAAAGCATGTAAAAAACATGTTTTTCTTGCCTCTCTGTTTATTACATAATCTTTTCGGCTGGACATAGATTACAAAATGCCAGATATTGTGATGCCACTAATCAGCAAACAAGGTCCTGAAACTGGATGATAATCTCAAATTGCATTAAAACCTCCTACAAACCTTTAGAAGGTCTGGTTCTGGTTGAGTTTTCTGCCTTGAGTTTAAGTAACTAGTACAAGACCATCTATGTGTGTTGTGTGTTGCATGTTCATGCGCACACACATACACATTCATTAGCCCAGTAGCATGCTCCCTAAGCAGTTGTTGTCTTGTCCTGTGGTTTAAGGTAATCTGTATCCACAGTTATATTACATGTGATTGCTGCTGCTTGTGCTTTTTTTTTGTTTTGTTTGTTTGTTTGTGAGTTTGTTCTCTGCTTGTCTGCCCACAGGTGCTCCTGGTGGCTGGATTCCCCACAAAAGCCGTGCATTGTCTTCAGTTTTGTTTTTACAGGTGTAGCAGCTGGTTGTCTGATTTTTCATTGTTTCTATGTTTGTCTCTTCATATTTCTGTTCCTTTTTTTCCCCCTCTCTCTCTGCCCCCCCCCCCCCCCCCGGTCCGGTTCGGCACTATCACATGTTAAGTATTGTAACAAAAATAAATAAATAAATAAATAAGGAGTTGATGGGCATCAAGGGGACCTTTACATTCATAAAGCTTCCCTTGGCATTGCAAATGTGTTTGGCATAAACGGTATTCCGATTACAATTCTGCTGCCATAATGCTGGACAGGACAAGGGGTTATTAAAAAAAAAAAAAAAGTAACTAGTACAATTACCAACTAGAAATGCACTCAGAGAGTGCAGACCTCCGCCAAGGAAGCTTTGTTTTATGAGCGCATTTTTTTTTTTATCCACCCATATATTGTAGTGAATGGTCTGAAACGATTAACGTCGTAATCCACCACGTCCGAGAGAAAGCGATGCGTCTGCTTAAAGTTGTGCATAGATTCAGCTGGCTCGTGTTCCGATTGAAAACGTTTACAAAGTTAAGATGCTATCTTTCAAATGCGACTTCTCAGAAACGGCAAAGACGGCTTCCATTTGTGTTTACCTTCCCCCCTGCGCAGTGTAAGCTTTCCCCCTGCGCACCCCCTCCTACCCCTCCCTCAACGACAACGAAACAACCAAGCCCCGCCACCTTGTGGCAGGTCGCAAGATTGCAGCACGAACAGACAAACATCCAGACAAACCAACCAACAGACTCGGGCGATCACATAACCTCCTTGGCGGAGGTAATAAGAGCAGTCTGAGACCATATGCCTTCATTTTGATGCAAATATAATACTTTATATGTAATCCTGCTAAAAACTGAAAATAAATAAATAAATTAATCAACAAATTTGTTGCTTCTTACCTTCACAGGTACCAGGCAGATCACACAATACAAACAGTTAATATTCTGGCATGCTGAGGCATCATGGAAAGAGTTGTGGGGTCACATTTACTAATGGGCTAACAACTGATTCCTTGTCACTGAATTTGAAAATCTGTTGTCAGGATTTAATGAAGAGTTGCACAGTTGAATTATCACCTGAAAAGTGTGAAACAAAAAAAAAGAAAAACTCAAGTCATTCACACTTGTTTTTATTCACTAATCAGTCTCTGAATACTTTCCAGACTTGTCATCCTTTAAGCTGGGCCACATTGTCTATAGCTCCTGCAGGATCAATTTTGTGCAGCAGAAGGTGTCCTTGCACTTGAGCAGCGCTGATTTCAGCATGGGCGGCTGAGGCACACTCTGCAAATTTCTCTCCTTCAGATGCAGGCTCATCTGGGTAGAAGCGACGGAACATCTGGATGAGCTGCCAGTGGGTGCAATACCCAATGTACTGCTTCAGATCAACACGGCCAGGTCGGATGAGCGCTGCGTCTAACCTGTGTGTAGGCACGACAGGAAAAAGTAGCATTTAATGAAGCAGAAGTTACTCCTTTGTGAAAACTTATAGTGACTAGATATTTACATAAATCTCTATAGTAGTGTGGTTTTACTGTGTTTTAAATTTTTTTTTTTTTTAATTTATATATATGCACAAGTGAAAAAAATCTTAGTCATGTAAAGGTAGCAGAAAGTGATGAAAAACACTGCATGAACAGAACGTTTGACCAGTCACTATTTGGATTTTCCTTCTCTTTAGCAGCAAAATGCTTCTTAATGTCCACTAGCTCCTTTGTGTGCAGTTTGCCGCTGGGCAGGTAGTGTACATAAGGGTGGCATTTGCTGGCTGGAATACCAAATCAAAGCCCCTAAGTAGACAAAAACTATGCTATGTTTTACTCCTCAAAACTCTAAATAACAACAATCAACTTATGACAGTACCACTCAACTCTCTGCAAAGACTTTAAGCAAGGTTTTTTTCTTTGGACCGTTATAAGGGATGCCAAGTAAACTGCAGAATTTCAATGGCTATTTCACTTCATCAGTCATAGGCAGCATTCTTTGCGATTGACTAAGTCTACACAGAAGAAGACAGGCATTCCGTTAATTTCTACTTAGACTCTTGCTGGCTATAGAGGCAAGGCTCATGATGCCATCAGACATGTGACTGTACTTAGGTCACATCCACTTTTTGCCATTCACTGGCTTAATGTCTGCAGACTAAGTTATTTAGCATCTCCCTTTTATAGTGTGAGAAACTACATCAACATTTCTGCATTTGATGTAACGAGGTTACTTTTGGTTTGCATTCTGGATGACAGTTAGATGTTAGCTCGTCCGTACAACCTTAGGGGATAAATAAGTCTATTAAGCAAGTGAAATCTGTACAGAAAATAACTTAATGTTTAAATTTAGCTCAAAGTAAGCTTAAAGGCGGGGTAGGGGATCTTTTTCTGGAACATTCTTTTACATATTGCTTGAAATACTCTTCACACCCCCATTGCAACCAATTAATTAAAAGTTTTGACACAAATATGAAAAGTTTTAGTGGCCTCTAGAACGTACAATCTAGGAAAAACAGTATCCAATCATTGTGAACGGACCGTTCACAATGATTGGATACTGATGCCGTCTATCAAACTGCAATGCTCCTCCCTCCCCCTCCTTCTCCCTGTGCGCGTACCCTGCTCCGTGAACGTCCAGAAGCTTGGCAGGAAGCTAAACTAGAGCCAGCTTGGCTAGCACCTAGCATTATTAAACGTATAGTTAGCATAAACTAAATACTAAATACGGCAGCGATCGATGCTTGCTGTCAGAACAGCGCTCGTGCACCTTCGTGCTCGTGCGCGTTCATGTACTCTAGAGGCGTGCCTTCGGGGGAAAAGTGAAGAAAAGGGTTGGGACTTTTTACCGGTGTATTTTCAAAATGCAGCTTCGCTGGACTCAAAAATCCAGGATCTCCTACCCTACCTTTAATATTTACATTCTGATGAAGGGTTAAAAGTCACGAGTCAAAAGTTTTCAAATTTTTTTTAAATTGTAAAATTATATGGTGGTTTAAGCGGGCTGCGTTGCCCGCTTTAACAGTGCCTCCTTTAGGAAACACCATTAAGCCTTAATTAATACTTAATAAAAAATAATTAATACTACAAAAACGCAAAATTAATAAAAATACTTAATACTGTGCAGTATTCGCTGTATGTTATTTGAAAATATTTATTGTTATTGTTATCATATTGTTATAAGCTACTATGCGAGTGCGAGCCACCAATTAAAGCTTCAGGAGCCGCATGTGGCTCGCGAGCCGCGCAATGAGTATCTCTGCTCTACACCAAACTCTGATGAGACAGAGGAGCATGTTCGCTGCTGTCCCTGAGCTGCTCCACAAACAGACTCAAAAACTCTTTTGTCCCCCTGGCCATAACATGTACGGATGCATATTCACATAGGCTGTTTGCATATGAGCACATTGCACATTTATATATATATATTTTTTTATATACTTATATCCTACTGCATGTTGTTACTAACTGAGTTTTGATTGTTGTTGATAATAACCTGCCTTAACCTGGCAATAAACTAATACTTGGAATTTCCCTTGGGATTAATAAAGAATCTATCTATCATCGTCGTTAAGATTAGCAGTTAAAAGATATGTTCTTGACTCAGGTGAGAACAACCTCCTCATTTTTATCTCCCCCCCAAACTCAAGTTCAAATCGTGAATTTGATGTACCTCAGAAGTGAGACACTGAAACTATTTTGCTTTCTTGCTTTGCTATTATAACAGCAAATTATCATCAGCAATTAAGACATTACCTAATAATGATCTACTAGTACTTTATTTAAATGTATTATATCTCAATTAGGAAATCTAAATTGTAATAGGAATTCTCTCCTATTCAAAAGTTGGAACTTCCAATTTACCATTTGTCATTAATGCATGGTCAATAAAAAGCCATTCCGCCATAAGAAAAATAAACAGTGAAAAATAGAGCACATAGGGAAATACACTTCTTAACATTAGTCTCTAAAGACTTAAACACTGAGGAATGGAGTGACAGTGAAGCCCAGGATTTATGGAGATGATGAAGGAATTGTAACGTGATTTTTAAGTGGTGTTAACCCGCCTTCTTGCTGTTAAAGTTACTTCAGTATTCCTAATAGTGATGCAGTTTTAACAACTCCGGCCAGTGCAACCCAGGACTTCTGAGGAGATTGTGCCTAAAAGAGAGATCAGTTACAAGCCTCTCTGTCTGAACTGCAAACAAGGGAAATGTAAGAATTTACTTTGTGTGCTTGTGTTAGCTCTTAAGCTAGACACTGTATGCTCTCTCATAAATAAATCATGTACTTCAAGGGTTACTGAATGCCATTTCTGTCCTAATTAACATTTACATGACAACTCAAAGCTATAACATATCTCTAATAAGGCAAAACTCATGATTGAAAAGGGTGCTATTGCACTGTCTCTCTGTGGCATTTTGAGACACATCACAGAAATTCCATCAAGACCTCAGGAAATTGCGTCAACTTATGACAAAGGGTCAGAATGTGTCTACTTTAAATTGTGTGCTTATAAAATTTCCTCCAAGAATACCTCTCTATGTAGTTGGTGGTCATAAAAACAATTCTGGCCTCAGATGAAGCCACTCCATCAAGCGAATTAAGCAGCCCACTGAAGGTCAGTCGTCCCATTCCCTGGTAGGCCAGAGGGTCTGAGAATCAGAACAAAAAAACACTTCATGATTTGAAAGTGACTTCAATTTTCATTGATTTTTCAAAATGAAATAAAACAACAGAGTTTGTCTGGGGAATTACAACTTTACAGGTTAGCTCAATAGCACATGACAACCTCTGCAAAACCTTTTTTTGTTGTAATTATGCATAACTAAAACTAAGTGATGCCTTAAAACAGAAAAAAAGGGAACTTCCACTGATAGATGCAAAGTGACTATCAACATAACCTTATAACTGCTAATCCTTCCTGCCACTCACTTTCAGTGGGAAGCAGCTCTCGGTTCACGAAGGCAGCATCTACATCCTCCAATAGAATGATGCTTTGCTGTGGCGCCACGCTGAGGAGGTGGTTCAGACGGTCGTCTGAAAGCGTTCGGTCACTCAGACTCATCAGACAGATGCTGTAGCCGAGCTCACCTGCCAATGCCGTGCTGAAACACAAACCAATCATAAAAAATAAAAATAAAACAGAAGATGGAAAAAAAGACAGTTACACACAAGTATGTGACCTGTACACAGAGTAGGAACAGTGACACATCTAGACTGATATCACACTCACATAAAGCTGCTCTTTCCACATCCTGGGGGTCCATATAGCAGATATCCTCTTCTGTAGGGAATGCCTGCAAATACAATCATTTTTAAACAGATGGCAATCCTAGATTAACTAAAAATCACATACAAAGCAAGACATTTAACAAAAACATTTAAATATTAAAAAAGCAAGCTATTATTTTACGTGTTTAGCCTACTAGCATCAAATCACAAATGTTACAATCAGTGGCAACATTATCCAAAAATACTATAATTTCCTACATGAATGATTTTTACTTTCCTTATTTGAAACCTATATAACTGTCCACTGACATTACCACTAGGTCTTATAGTTTACAAGAGCCTTAAACTCTGATATAGACTTGAATCATCAGATAAGAAGAAAATTCAGGTCTAACATCTGACGTGATTTTTTTTTTTTTACCTCTATCTGTGTACCATTTGGGGTTTCCAATGAAGTCCTTCACGTCATCTACAATCCTTTCAGTCAGGCCAGCCTCCAGTACTACAGAGGTAAGAGGTCTGCGACGTCGTGGAAACCCAAAGGGCCTCCACTCTCCACCCATGGCGGTGTACATCACTGTCCTTCCGTCCTCCTGCTTCAGGGCAAGTTCCCTTGCTGCAAAACACGATTGACCCCTGCACTGAATGGCCAATGTGCAGTGAAATGCAGTGCAAATATCATATGAAGAGTGAAGAGTGAAACTTGAAACTGTCAGCTATGTATAAAATGTACCTTCTTGTAAGATATTAAAGAATATTTGTCTGTCTCTGCCCAAGGCTGTGAAAGTGACAGACTCCCACGGAGTTCCAGTATTAAGATCCACCATCTGCTTCTCTCTGGTTCGCTCAACCCTAATCCATCTCCTCCCATACCTACAGACCACAATGGATGACAGCGTAACGGGTTGCGCTGTTAACACAGAAACTGTCAATCAGATTAATACAAACATGCATAGTACATAACTTGATCATTTTGAACTAAGTTTGTGCATGTAAAGTATATCGGTGCCACACTTAAAAGAAAGACATAGAGCATTCTTCTGACCAGATGATGTGGTTTCCAGGGCTCGGGTGAAAGTCAAACTGCGTGTAAACGCGTCCACTCTCATGTGCCAGGTAGGAGGTCTCCACGCTGAGATGCTGAGTGTGCTTAGCGTGCTTGGTGATCCAGCTTAGCAACCAGTGATAGCTCTTATCCCTGCTGGGAACCTCCAGGGTGATCATGTAGTTCCTGCGGAAGAAGATCATCCCCACTTGTGCACTTTTTCTGGCCACTGCCAATGCCGTACCAACACCAACCAAACCAAAACCAGCACCGAAATAGGGATTGTCCTTCAGGCTGTCCAGTATGTCTGACAGGGGCATGATGATGACTTTTGTAGTCCTTCTTTGAAGTCAAGATGATATTTAGTGGTCGTTACACTTCCTGGGAGAAAAAAAACGTCATTTGTCAACCCCAGTTCGTTTCTAGATAAAGGATAATGTTCACCCTTGTTATCTTGAGATTTACTGGCAAGCTGCGAATCATATAACCAAACGACAACTGTGACGAGCTATCAATGATCCCATCTTTAATGTGACATAATGTTTATTCCACCTAATTACTTTCTCTGTCTTCATCTCACACGATTACCGCTGGTCACTTCACACTCGCCTGAATACGAATATCACGCTTGTGAAGCCTAAACTCTCCATGCATGCAACGTGTGGACGCAATATTGTGGCGGAATTGGCAGCAGCGACCTCTACTACACTTCCTGTGTTTGGAGAATATCATTCCGACTATTTACCAATGCTCACGATCATTTGTTCCCTTTTCCTGCAGTGTGTCGTGTTGACATTATTTTTTTCTTGCAAGTTTAGATAGAAACTACCTTAAATTAACACTATGGCTTGATAATTTATTGTTTATTTTGTATTGTAAATCGTTTGCACCGAAACAGTGAAAACAACTAATAATTAGGAATTGGGACAAAAACATTTCACGGCAAAAATCACAAAAAGCTAACTCACGTTAGCCCAGCTCGCGATAACGGCTGCGCTGTCGTTGAGCACTACTTTGTCTTATTATCAATCTTATATATGAATTATATGTCATTACACTAAGTGAAACTGAAACGTCTATCACTTAATGTAAAATAAGAATCCTGCTTTAGTTACAAGGACTAAAGATGGATTTAAAAACTAGGGATGGCTGCCTGCTAGACGGTGAAACGAATACCTCTTGATGTTTTGTTTAGCTGAACATTTTCAGTGAAAACACGGGCGGTAGGTCCAACTCTAAACTATCTTTCTATTGTTATTATCGTGGTATCTTTATCAGCATCTATCTGTGTCTATAGTAATTGTTCATTATTTTTTACATTACTATTATCTTCACTTCACTGGTGTCTTTACGAAGAGGTTTTAATGAATAGGAATACAACATGCCACTAATAGCTAAAACTAATAGCTTGATTTCTAATGTATTCTACGTATCTATATGACATTTGTCCAAAATATGAGCATAAGAAGCCTTTTTTTATATATACCTCGTTTTCTCTGTGCACTGTTTTTCAGACACGATGGAGACAGAGGAATATCCATGTGACAAATGTGGACAAAGTTTCTCAGACAGTACTACTTTTGTCTCGCACCCCTGTTCAAAAAGGCAAATATCTGCACCCAGTAAAGGGCAGGCGGACAGTTACAAGTGTTCTCAGTGCGATGAAGTCTTTTCTAAGCCAGTTGCTCTGAGATACCATTTTAAAACCAACCACAGCAATTATGAACTGAAAGGCCCATTTGCTTGTTCTGAGCACAACTGTCAGTTCAACAGCTCAGACCGTCGGGTGTATCAAGCCCACTTGATGTCAGTGCATGGTCTGGATCTTATACCTTGCACCTACCGGTCCTGTAAAATGTCATTTCACACACGGGGTGAGATGGAAATACATTGGAGGAGCCACATGCCATTTGGCTGTTTTCACTGTGACTTTGTCACTCAAAATACAAAACACTTTAGTGGTCACATTTTGGAGCACGACCACCTGCCAAATAACCATCAAGGTAAGCATACAATGACAAAATTTCTGAGATACAAAAAGAGAATTGTCATTTTCTTATTACATTCAAACTGCATATGTGGTAGAGCATGATTTTTATGTCCATTTCATATTATTCTTAGGAAAGGAATCCACAGTATGCACTAATGGAGGTCACCTGACTCAGGTTCCCTCAAGGGAAAATAGAAAACGGAAATCCATGTCATCTTTACCACAATATGAATTTGAAGAAGAGCTTGAGAGCCAAGGGGATGATGCAAAACGTTCAAGAAAGGCAGTGAAAAAAGAAAACACTTCAGCAATGAGTGCTGCACCTCTCCCATCTAAAGGTATGCAAGCTTCTGCTTGGTGGATTCATGTGACCTGTTGTTAAGGAGACAAAGACAAATGTATTTTATTCTTTTTTAACAAGCACTTTTCTAACAAATCTGTTCTTGTCCGTTAGAGTACCTTGCAGAGGGATCGGAGCATATTTACCGCACCCACACCTGTCCGAAATGTCGCCGGTGCTTCAAGATGCGCTCTCACCTGCAGGAGCATTTTCGTTTACATTTCCCTGACCCCAGCCTCCAGTGCCCCACATGCAAGCGTTTTTTCACCAGCAAAAGCAAGTTACGCATACACAGACTCCGAGAGGCTGGTGACAAGATCCATCACTGTCACTTGTGTGACTACTCTGCTGTAGAGAGGAACGCGATCCGCCGCCATCTCGTCAGCGTGCATGTCGATGAGGCAGAGGACGACATGAAAAATCACAACTATCTTTGTCCCACATGCGGTCAAAGCTTTCGCCAAAGCAGGGCACTCAAGGCTCACATGAAGGCGCACAACATCCCTTCAGACAGCAAACAGTTGACCTGTTTCCAAGAGAGTTGTCCTTTCCAGAGTTCTCAGCGTAAAGACTTTCTTAAACACACCGCTGAAGTGCATGGAGTCAAAGCGGCGGAGTGTCGTCACCACGCCTGCAGTGCCATCTTTCAAAGCGAGCTGGACATGGAGGCTCATTATCGAACACACCTCGCCTACCACTGCTCAGAGTGTGATTTCTCTTGCTCCAATAAAACCGTCTTCCTCCAGCACCAGCGTCATGGTCACCCTGGTAATAAAAAGCTTTGCTGTGACTTTTGCTCCTTTGTGACATTCAATCCTGTGGAGTTTGACCAGCACATTGGACATTTGCACGCTAACGAGAAGATCCACCGCTGCTCTCAGTGCAGCTACGTCACCTCGCATAAACGTGGTTTGAAGCGACACATGTTGATGCACAGTGGTGAGGATTGAATTGATGGTGGTTTAATCATACGATTCTCACCTTACGGCATCCTCCGTCTTTACATTTTATTTTCAAAGAGCTTATTGTTTTAGCTACTCTGTTTAAATTACTTGTGTTCAGTGTTTGTTTTTGTTTTTTGTTTTTACAGGTGAGAAGCCCCACAAGTGCAGCCTGTGCGACTTCAGGTGTCGAGATGAGTCCTACCTCTCTAGACATATGCTCACTCACTCAGATGATAAGAACTTTATGTGCACTGAATGTGGATATGTCACTAAATGGAAGCACTATCTCAACGTTCACATGAGGAAGCATGCGGGAGACCTCAGGTAGACGGTTAATACGTCTCTCATTCAAGATTTATATCTTAAATTTGTTTTGGGACTGCTGGGCACAAATAGATCAAAAAATTATGATGTGGTTACAGCTGTGTAGTCCACGCTGTTATCGAATGAAATACACTCAGACTTTTTACCAACTGATTGATCTTTTTCTGGCTCCTTTGTGAATTTGGTTCAGTCGATGAGGGCCCAAACATACTTAAATAAACTATGCCTACATCTTGCATTTTTTATGCTCCCAAGACTTTATGGGTTGTCAGACCAAAACGTGTGCATTAAATACAGTTCTTCAATTACAGAAACAATTAAATAGTATTTGGTAAAGTTTTTTGTGAAAGGATTTGAGTTACATAAGAACTGGTTTATGCATTTCTCCCTCTACTTCACTTTCTCTTTCTGTACTTCCCTCTATGCCTGCACTCTATCTCTTCACTGTCACCTCTGACACACTGACTAGTGGTTTCCTTCTATGTAGCTAATTGTTAGATTTGATGTTAGTTGTAATGTTATATCCTCATTTGTAAGTCGTTTTGGATAAAAGCGTCTGCTAAATGCATAAACATAAACACAAACATAAAGATGCATTTACCATATCGAAGAATCACTAGTGGGTTGGGACAGACAGCTGCTGATATATTTCACTATGACTATTTGAATGCTTTGTAATTATACATTGTATTTGCAGTCACGCTTCACACAAAAAAACACCAGCAGGATACGGTTTACAACTGTTGGTAAACAACTGTTGTTAGACCCACGGTGAAACCATCATAGCTCATATTCAAATATTTAAAAAGCTGGGTACGTTACAACTTATCTCTAACATCTTTGTTATTTTTATCAGAAGGGGTTCCTTAACATATATTGCTAATCGTTTCTGAAATCCTGCATCTCGGGCGAGAAAAAGAGAAAAACCACTTAATTTTTTAGCTGTCTCTAGAGTATTATTTTTTTTCACAAGCTAAGAAAAGTGCACTTAATGGGCTGCGGACATTGGTGCCAGCTAGCTGCAGCTTGCGTCAGCACACTGTCAGCGCCTGATGGTCTATACTTAATGATGTAGTGTACAGCTTCTTTATTCTGTAACACTACTTTTGTTGGACCACTCGATGGGTTTGTAGTGAATGAAAAGTTTCAGTTGAAATTTCAGACAGAAATTGCAAAATGGCTGACCGTATAGTAGACTGCAGTGAACTAGGGTGTTTAAGCAAATGCTTCTCTGGTGGGCAGAGGTCCGGTAAAAGGTAACTGAAGAGGAAAAGGGATGGATGTTTTTTTAATATTCATGCCTTTAGGAAACACTAATTTTTATTGTGAAACTGTTTTGCAAAATTGAAACACCCCTATGTTTAGGAAGTGGTGTAACCCTGTTAGTGGCATAGTGTATAAAAGGTTCCTGGTGTCTCTGACCTATCAGCAGTCTGCAGAGTTTTACACTGCCCTGTGATATCAGCTTAGCTGGCTTGGCAGAGCGAGGTAAAATCCAATCCAAACCCATTGTACGAACTCAGATTGTATTCCTCTCAATTTCATTGTCTTGTCAACCATGCATAAAGCACGTTATGGCTTAATACCTAAGATATTTTATGCCTTCTGACAATTATTTTAGCATTTTAGAATGCAGTGCTCTATATGCATCAATATGACCAAGCTCTCTGTGTCCCCTCCTAGGTATTCGTGCGATCAATGTCCATATCGATGCCACCGCATGGACCAGCTCAACAGCCACAAATTACGACATCAGGCTAAAACGCTCATGTGTGAGATCTGCGCTTACGCCTGCAAACGCAAATATGAGCTCCGCAATCACATGTTGTCCAAACATTCTGGAGAGGGGAAACAGCCTGTGGTGTTGAAGTGCAAATACTGCACCTACACCACCTGCTTCCGACAGGCACTTCAGAACCACGAGAACTGCAAACACACCAGACTGAAAGAGTTTCGCTGTGCCCTCTGCATCTATTCCTCCTTCAGTAGCATCAGCCTCTTCCTTCACAAGAAGAAAGCCCACGGGTACGTGCCGGGGGACAAAGCATGGTTGGAGAACTATGCAGCAAAGGAGAAGGAGACAAACTCGAATGAGTTTGTGCAGGATTTTTACATAAGACCACAAGTTTATTACGAGCAGTCCGAACAGTCCTCTTGCGATGGGCCTCTTTCATCTGCAGCTACTGACATCCGAGAGCAATCCAATGTTGTAGCTCAAAAAGTTGTTAATGAAGCTGTTCCAGACCGTTCTCCATCTGCCAACAGTCCTGAGCAGTACTGTACTCTTGTGTTAACAACACTAACAACCAACGATGACCAAAACCCACCTTTGCAAAATGAGAAGAATAACTGTGCAAGCGCACCCATTTTGAATCATAACAGGCCCGAGTCATCACAAGGAAGGGCAGAGGATTCTGCCCCTTCAAGCTCATCAGAGGAAGACGATGTAGCCGTGCCAGGCGAGTGCGAACAAAGTGATTTTGATGACGCGTGTGAGCCTTTGAATATTACATGTCAAACTGTCGATCCCATAGAGGTTCAGACTCAGACGTCTCAGGTGGAAAATAGTGGCAAAACAAAAGATTCTGCTTTTCTGCCTGAACAAGGTCAGCCATCACAATCTGAGACGCATCTGAAAGCTATGAAGAAACATGACAAGGACCAAGCAGAGGCCATGGTTTTAGAGGGGCGGGTGCAGATGCTTGTGGTGCCAACTGAAGATGTTTATCGCTGTGACAATTGCCCGTATGTAACGTCTAGGGAGACAGCTTTAAAGCGGCACTGCCGATCTTTGTGCCATGGCAGGACAAAGGGACACAAGTGCCAGGCCTGTGGTCGGCAGTTCAAACAGTTGCGTGGTCTCGATAACCACCTTAAAAAGAAGTGCCCAGCACTTCCACGCAAAACACAGAGATTGCGTACTACTAAAGATCAAGAAGTGTCCAAAAAAGTGGAAGGGGAAACAAGTTCAGATCAGGTGGAGTTTTTATCCTCACCAAATAAGATTTCCACAGCATTAAAACATCGTAAATTTCATCTGCAAGAGCAGGGAGCATGCACGTCTCATACCTCTGCATCTGCTGTTCCAGAGCGTCAGAATAACAAAACTCAGACAAATAAGCTTCCAAATGTCAAGCTTGTGAAAAAACAATCGATCAACAAACTTGGAAAAGTTTCCCTGCAGACAAAGACCCTTTACATAAAAAAAGATGGGAAATTTAAATGCAAGCTGTGCAGTTTCTCATCATTCAAGCTACTAGCAGTTAAATGGCACCTCTCAAGCTGCAGAGAAATTACGAGCAGTAAGGAAAATCAAATGGTTTCTAAAATGGATGACCAAAGCAGTGATGGTTTGCTGAAGGACGGAGAGGGCATTGTGGAGAAGACTGAAGAAGGTCTTGTGAAAGTTTCTAAGAAACATAAACTTTTTGGTTGTCCAAACTGTGCATTTAAATGCAATAAAAGAGCATTAGAGAGCCATGAAAAGAAAGGCTGCATGAAGCCTGGGGAAGTCCAATGCAGCTGGTGTTCATTTGTAGCCAAATCTAAAATGTCTTTAACTCGTCACATTCTGCATATTCATAAAAAAGAAAAGTTTCATGTTGCAAAACCCAGACATTTGCATTGCAGGCACTGCACTTTCAGCTGTAAACAAGAGCGATGCATGAATCATCACATTGCACTAAAACACAAAGGTGTTCAACCTCACCTTTGCCGCTACTGCCCTTTCAGCACCACACGGCGGTATCGCCTGGAGGAGCATGAATCTCTGCATACGGGGATTGGCCGTCACGGCTGCGACATGTGTGACAAGACCTTTGGGGCTGTCGCCAAATTACGTCAGCATAAGATGCGCATCCACAACAAACAGCCTAAACACTTCTGCTCACTGTGTGACTTCAGCGGTTATACACTTGACGACGTGAGACGGCACAACCACAGGTGTCATACAGGGGAGTTACAGCACGTTTGCACCCATTGTGACGCCCAGTTTAGTTCAGAGATCGCTTTAAGAAACCACTGCAAGCGCATCCACCAGCTTCTGGTCTGTTTGTTATGCAAGAAGTGTGACTACACGTGTAGCAGTGAGATCACACTGAAGGCCCACCAACAGAGCAGGCACCCACAGGTAAAATGCGCCACCTGTCAGGAATCTTTTGAGACAAAGGAAAGCCTCGAGATTCATCAGAGAACTCATCTGGCACATCGATGTCAGCTTTGCCACTTTGCTACCAAAACAAGGCAGATGCTGGCTCAACACCTTATGAATGAACACGAAGAGGGATCCCCAGAGGGCAAGCCCCTCAAATGCAGCACTTGTCGGTTTACTTGTCGCCATCAGCTGGTGTTGGAGCAGCACCTCCGTTCACATGGAAGCAAGCGCTTGTACAAATGCACAGACTGCAATTATTCCACACAAAACAAGCAGAAGATAACATGGCACGTTCGCATTCACACTGGGGAGAAGCCTTATAGCTGTGACCAATGCACTTACACCTGCACGGATCCATCTAGATTGAAGGTAACCTCAGAGTTTATTGGATGATTGGTGTTTTGAAGACAAAAAGCCTCATAACAGGTTCCCCTTCTCATGCATAATCAGTACGTTCTACTATATATTGCAACAGTCATGACAAGAAAATGAAGACAGTTCTTTAAATATTTAGTTATTTGTCAAGAAATATAAACAAATCAATATTTGATCCTCTTTCAAACCATATTTATAGATGAATGTGATGCAGTACATCGAGACAATTCCTACTTGGAAAAAGTTCAAATAGGGGTATAAGGAAAGTACCTTCTATCCCAATAGACAACATTTCTCTTTTGGCTGAAATAATCCCATGACCAGTAACCCACATTGACTTGCATAACTCCTTAATATGAAATTCTCTCTTAACTCATTGGCTGCCAGCCATTTTCAGTGCAGAGAGACCCATACCAGAGAGTCTCTATTATGAGGAGAGGGAAAGCTGGCGGCTTTTTCCGGGTGGTACTGCACTCTAGGGGCACCAACGAAGCAGTGCAGAGCAGGCAAAACTCTCTGGTGATACTATGAGATCCACCTTAGATGCAGCCATTGCTTTGGATAGAATTTTTTATATTTTTTCACTTTAATTTTCCTAAAGGCAGGATAAATTATCCTTTCAAACGGCACTTGGTTTGATTTTTTAGACTCACTAGATTAGTTTAAAATACACATTTATTGTCAGTATTGCATCCCGAGTGACGTCGCCTATGTGGCATCACTTCACGGCATGGTCAGTCCTAGCGCTGAGCTAGCAGAGAAGGGTTAGCTCAAATAGTTACAGATTTCAGCACAGCCCTTTTACATACTCTCTGACTAGCCTCTGGTTTAGCTTTGGTTGTTGTTAGCAGCACCAGGTTAGCACTCTGGCACAGTGGACGAGTGCCGTAAAGCAGCCGGTCGTAATCAGCCGTGCGTTCTTCAGATTCCGTTAGCTAGATGCTAGCGGAGACTGACTCGCAAATGCCAGACCTGTAAGAAAACAGAAAGCTATAACTCCCAGGTTATTGTACTTTCGATATAAATTAACATCCCTCTGTCAGAAATCAGAGTAATATTTTCAGGTTTCAGCCGCTAGCGGGGACATTTTTTGAGTTATTAGCGCCAGCCCTATGGCCAATGATCATTCTGCACTCGCTCGCCAGCGCCCCCAGACAAAATCAACTGAACTGCAGCCAAATTTTTTATAATGGGGCGAATAGGAAGTGAAACGGCTGTCTGTAAAAGGGCTGTGCCCATACTGCCAAGTGTTTTACAGTATTTTGACTGATTTTCCAAGACCCACAGAAAAGTGTCTTATGACTATGTACACACCGAAATTACCAAAAGAAAGAGTAGACTCTCTTCTTTCATCAGGAAAAAAAAGTTTGTTTCTACCATTTTCAGTCCTTTAGTAATAGACAGTAGAACATAGGTTGGTTTCACCAAAAACAGCTGTTTTTGACCAAAAAATTTAGAAAACAAGCTTTTTTTTGTGCAAAGTGGCACTGCTGCCACCTTGCGGGTAATTTTGCCAGTATATTCTCTGTTTAGTGTTTACAAGCCTAAGATTTAGTGACAAACTCCGCTAGATTGTTCCCCAGCCCGCTCCGTTAAAAAACGCAATTGACGTCTATAGACGTCTTTGGCAGTCAACGTTTTTTTTTTTTAAATTGACGTCTATGGCACCGAAAGAGTTAAGATGTGCAATGTCTGAGGAGTTTTTGCATGCGCAGCCCAATTGAATAATCTCACATTATAAAAATAGGTTTGAGGTCCAGGTTTTTGACTAGGCTATTTCTATTCTGTGCCATTTCTTGGTGGATTTACTGGAACGATTTGGGTCATTGCCATGTTGCAAAGTTCCCCTCCACTTCAGTGTCAAAATAGATAGTGTCTGATCTTTCTAAGGTTCCTAACGGACACAATGAAAAATCCTTGGTGGATTCTTTGATTCTGAGGTTGCATTGCCCTGCTCCAGCAAAGTAGCCCTAGTTCATGACATCTACACCCCCTTGCTTCAAAACTGGTATGAGCTTCTTTTGCTCAAAATCTGTGGTTTATGCCATACACATCTCCTGTTACACTGACCAGATTATTTATTTGACATTTATCCCTACAAAGTACATTAAGATTTTTTTTATGTTTGTCTATGTGCTCATTGGCAAACTTCAGTCTTACCTTGATGTTCTTGTTTTATCGCAACGGTTTCCTTCTTGTGCAGTTCCCATGAGGCTCAACCTTGACCAGACTTTCTGATGGTAGAACCACGTACTTTGGCATCAACATGCCAGGATTACGAGAGAGTTCTTTTGTAAAATTGTGGTCTGTGCAAAGGCTAAACTTATTGGTATGGCCACAGCAAATTATATGCTCATCTAACATTTGTTTCTTTAATTGATGTGGTTGCCGTCATCTTAAAAGAGACAACTTGACATCATGATACAGATGTTGCATCTGAGATAAAGGGGACCACTCAGAAACAACAGGGCAGACATCTAATCAAATCAAATCAAATCAAATTTATTTGTATAGCACGTTTCATGTACAAAACAATTCAAAGTGCTTCACATAAAATAAAAACATTGGAGCAGGGAGTGTAAGAAGCATTAAAAAATACATAAAAGAATATAAAGAGAAACAATTAAAATAATTTAAATGAATTTAAAAACAAGCAACAGTCCAGATAAATTAAAAGATATCGTGCAGATTTCATGCATAGACACATGAGAAAAGAACTGTTTTTAACCTGGATTTAAAAATGTCTACATTTGGTGAAAGTTTAATCTCCACTGGCAGTTTGTTCCACTTGTTTGCAGCATAACAGCTAAATGCTGCTTCTCCATGTTTAGTCTGCACTCTGGTCTTGACCAGCTGACCTTGGATCTAAGAGCTCTGCTAGGTTTATATTCTCTGAACATATCACAGATGTATTTTGGGCCTAAACCATTCTGGGATTTGTAAACCAGTAGCAGGCTTTTAAAATCTATTCTGTGACTGACTGGAAGCCAGTGTAAAGATTGTAAAACTGGTGTGATGTGTTCAGATCTCTTAGTCTGGGTTAAAACTCTAGCAGCAGCGTTCTGGATGAGCTGCAGATGTTTAATGCTCTTTTTGGGAAGTCCAGTTAAAAGACCATTACAGTAATCAAGTCTACTGGAGATGAATGCATGGATGAGTTTCTCCTGGTCTTTTTGGGAGAGGAAACCTTTAATTCTGTTGATGTTTCTGAGATGGTAAAAAGCTGCCTTGGTGACAGCTTTGATCTGGCTGCTGAAAGTCAGATCTGAGTCTATCAACACTCCAAGGTTATGAACTTGGTCAGTGATTGTAAGGGCCCGAGTCTCAAGATATTTACCAACGCTGACCCTCTTCTCTTTGATACCAAACAGAATGATCTCAGTTTTGTTTTCATTTTATTTTAGAAAATTCTCTCTCATCCAGGTGTTTAACTTCCTCCAGACACTGACACGGTACGTCTAATGACAGAGGGGTAGAACAAGTGAAAGGTAGCCCATAGAAATAGTCTTGAGCCATCTCTTTATCTGTCGTAAGGAAAATGGGAAATTGGTGCAGCAATCTATTGAAACATTTGGGAACATAAATGGAAAAGTACGGTATATTAAAAAAATGTATAATTCCAAAGAGATGGAAAGTCAATATTTGGCATGACCAACTTTTGTTTTTCAACACAGCCTGAACCCTCATAGACCAACCTTTTTGTAACTTATTTAAGTAGTCTTCAGGAATAGTTCTCCGGGCTACTTGAAGGACATTCCAAAGCTCTTCTTTGGATGTTGGCTGCCTTTTCTTCCGTTCTCTATCAACATTATCCCTCACTGCTTCAGTAATATTGAGGTCTGGGCTGTAGGCAGGATTCATCCCTCCATAAGACCTGTTGCCACTGATTTTAATCCAGTTGTGTCATTTGGCATAGCTCAGCCTTTTTGCACTTGTTCCCCTTACTTAAGAATGTATTCTTAACAGCCACCCTTCCATGAGGCTTTGTTGAAGCACTCAATTTGAGGGTCACATGCATTTCAGGTCTTGTGTTAGGATACTTTGCAGGACCTTTTCCTTTTTCTGAAAGACATTTTTTATTGTTATGTTGTTCATCTGCTGTAGACGTTTTTTAGGTCAGCCCTCTTTCTTTTGTCCTCCACTTCTTGAGTTTCCTTATTTGTTCAGGACACACCACACACTGAGTTATGCCAAGTCTTTGGTAATCACCTTGCTGGTGCAAAAATACCATTTGTGTCTGTCAGACTGTGCTATCTCAGTCTTTTTTTTTTTCATGGATGCAACTAAAGTGATGGGAAGAAAGCATATGTCTTTGCACCTAGCAACCTAGTAACAGAGTGCCTAAACATACAATTTAAGATGTTTTTTTTACTGAGATTTCTTTTTTTAATGTTTAGACATAAAACGAATTCATGCCTTGAGAAAGGTACATTTAACAGTGTTAAATAGCTTAATAAACCGGTGAGGTCAAAGTACTGAACTATAAATGATTGATAAAGCTGCCAAAGTCTAATGAAAAGGTTATAAAGACCGTAGGAAATCCTGGAGAACTATTGCTCAAGACCGCTGTCAAAGATTGCTTTAAAATCTGAAATCTCTTTGAATGCAAAATTCCAAAAAGACTTTAGTGCAGTAGTGTTGTTACTCGTGGATGTTGTTACTTTTACACAAATAACTCAAAATGAAACTTTAATGTCATGATTGAAAAATTTTAAATGCCGCTGAGATCCTACTGATTTTGTAAAGAAGCAGTTTTAAGAAAGTCATGGGCTTTGGTTTGGTTGAAAAACACATGAAATAACATTTTAAATCATTTCTACCAAAGCTTCACATGAGAGTTCACCAAGAAGAGAAGAAGTACCTTTGTCCAGAGTGTGGCTACAAATGCAAGTGGGCGACTCAGCTGAAGTATCACATGACCAAGCACACAGGTACCAGCTAAACATAAAAGATAATAATTATAGTACTCAAACATGTTTTTAATATTAGGGAAATACTTCAATGCTGATTCACACAAATAGTTGCATATGTCAACATTTTAAAGGGATAGTTCGCCTCTTTTGACATGAAGCTGTATGACATCCCATATTAGCTACAGTGCACAGTGAAAATGAGTACACCCCTGTTGAAAAGTAACATTTTGAACAATATTTTAATACACACACAAGTTATTCCCAAAACGTGCATAGAGTAAGTTTAATACAACATCTGTTCAGCTTACAACAGAAAAGAAAGGTCAATAATATAACTTAAATGACATATTTGTCCATTTTTGTGAAATTATGCTGGTGCAAAAGTGAGTACACCCCCATGTTAAACTCCCTGAGAATGGGCCGTGTTGGCCCGAAATGTCATGAAATGAAAAGGCATTAAAAGGGAGGTCATCGTTGTGCGTTTCATCCTTGCCTTACATTGAAATTTTACATTTTGAGTCTGCACCAGGCTAAAAGAGACGTGTGTGAGATTTGACTGAAATCCTATGGAGAGTATCATGATCTGCTTCAGTAGTCACAGTACATGTTGACAAGCATGTTTCTTTTGGTGAAATTCAGCTTCCTACTGTTGATGGCATCCATACAGCCCCAAACCATGTCACTCCCACTACTATGCTTGACTTTAAGCATGGGGCACTTTTCTTTGTACAAATCACTTTTTACCACCACACAGGCTTGACACCATCTAAAGCAAATTTGTTTATCATTGTCTCATCAGAGACAAACAAACTAAGGATATGGATTGCTGGAACCGTGTCCTGTGATCTGATGACACCAAGATGAACAAATTTGCTTTAGATGGTGTCAAGCATGTGTGGTGGTAAAAAGTGATTTGTACAAAGAAAAGTGCCCCATGCTTAAAGTCAAGCATAGTAGTGGGAGTGACATGGTTTGGGGCTGTATGGATGCCATCAACAGTAGGAAGCTGAATTTCACCAAAAGAAACATGCTTGTCAACATGTACTGTGACTACTGAAGCAGATCATGATACTCTCCATAGGATTTCAGTCAAATCTCACACACGTCTCTTTTAGCCTGGTGCAGACTCAAAATGTAAAATTTCAATGTAAGGCAAGGATGAAACGCACAACGATGACCTCCCTTTTAATGCCTTTTCATTTCATGACATTTCGGGCCAACACGGCCCATTCTCAGGGAGTTTAACATAGGGGTGTACTCACTTTTGCACCAGCATAATTTCACAAAAATGGACAAATATGTCATTTAAGTTATATTATTGACCTTTCTTTTCTGTTGTAAGCTGAACAGATGTTGTATTAAACTTACTCTATGCACGTTTTGGGAATAACTTGTGTGTGTATTAAAATATTGTTCAAAATGTTACTTTTCAACAGGGGTGTACTCATTTTCACTGTGCACTGTATATCATTTCTGAACATTGACTTACCCCCTGCTGCGTCCTGTGAGCCGAGTTCCGGCCTCGTTTTGGCGTTGATGAAGGTAGTCCAGCTAGTTGGCTGGGGCTTAAAAAATAGCCAAAAAGTCTTGCTTCTCAAAACAATATGCGTTCAAAAGAGTAATACATTTGCATCACAAAATTGTTCACCCAGAAAAAGTCAGACCTCACAATCGCTTGGCGCTATTTCTCTCTACCTTCCTATCACTGCGTGCTGTGTAAACCGTGCAGACCGAAGTGCAGACCGAGCAGTAAACACTGTAACAGGTGCGGCTATCGGCAGGTGGCAGCACACAGTGATACGAAGGGAGGCAAAAATAGCGCCAAGCGATTGTGAGGTCTGACTTTTTCTGGATGAACGATTTTGTGATGCAAATGTATTACTCTTTTGAACGCATATTGTTTTGAGAAGCAAGACGCTTTATTTTTTAAGCCCCAGCCAACTAGCCGGACTACCTTCGTCAACGCCAAAACGAGGCTGGAACTCAGCTCACATGACGCAGCGGGGGGTAAGTCAAATTTAATAAATTATATTACTAATATGGGATGTCATACAGCTTCATGTCAAAAGAGGCGAACTATCCCTTTAAGACATTCGGTGTGGAGAATGTTTGAGGAAAAATAAAGTATTTTTTTGTTGTCTCCAGGAGAGAAGCCCTACGCCTGTGATGAGTGTGACTACCGAACTAACAGAGCAGATGCCCTGCGTGTACATCGGGCAACACAGCACTGTGATACGCGCCCTTATGTCTGCGAGAAATGCGGCAAAGCCTTCAAGACTAGTTTCATACTGAAGACCCACCAGCAGCAGCACAGCGACGGTCGTCCGTATACTTGTGGACTGTGCCAGAAGGCCTTCCGATGGCCGGCGGGTCTTAGACATCACTACCTCTCCCACACCAAGCAGCAGCCTTTTGGGTGCCGCCACTGCTCCTACAGAGCCAAGCAGAAATTCCAGGTGGTCAAGCATCTGCAAAAGCACCATCCACAGATGTCAGTAGAGCAGGGTGTGCTGAGAGACTCTGAAACTGGTAGTCTCACTTTAAAGGAGGCCCTACAGGGTACTTTAGATGAGAGAGTATCACCTGGGATGACCAGTGAACTACTTCCTCCAGCCAATGAGGAAGAGGACATAAGAGAAGAGGTTGTGGCAACAAGACAGAACACTGAACAAACACAGTAGTGATGCAGAAATCTGTCAGTACCTATATTTTAAAAGAATTGTTAGTATGCACAATTGATAATTACATGAGCCAGAGGTTGTGTGTTTCTGAATTTTACTCATTGGTGTTTAAGCATTCTGAAAATTTTAAGACCGATAGACATACACACAGTTATATTATGTACAACATCATCTTGACAAATGTTAACATTAGTAAATACTGTGTTTCATTCAAGCACGCACTTTGTAGGTAAACAACAAATTTACCAACATAATGCGAGGCCAGGTGTATTTGTAGATTTATAATACTGATCTTTGGCAAATTTTTCACATTCCATTTTATAATTGTCAACCATAGACTTTCAGTACTGATACTTGTATTCAGATGGTCATGACGTGCAGTGGTCCTTCATGTTCACTCACATTCAAAGCCTAGGAATATTGAAAGAATTTCAATAAATACTTAACCATGAAATGATATCATAGGCAAAATGATATCTTAGGCAATAAAACAATCAAATACAAGCAGACATAATTTGTCCCGGTACTACTGTATATGCCAAACCATTTGACATGTAAACTGCTTATTTGCTGTGCTTTTAATCTGACAGATGGCCAGAATCAAACTGCCGATGCATGCTGTTTACGATCTTTTGTCAGGTTTGTGGTCATACTGGACATTTAACCCCCTCTGGCTTCACATTCGCCCACTTGACCATTTCAAGTGAGCTCTGAAATGCTGATGTTGACAAAGAGTGACGAGGTCGGGATGGCAGTTCCATCTTTAGACAGCAGATGTATGTGACGGTATCCTGGAAGAAGGAGGTAGAATTTGGATTAAATGAGCTATTTGTACTGAGTAAATCATGATTTTGCCTTCCTCTGGCACTGGACACAACCACCAGTAAGACTTTGTCAAGATATTTAAAATAAGGAAGCACAATATATATATATTTTTTTTGCCAATATCCTGATATTTTTCAACCTGTATTGACAGATTTTGAAAGCCAATAAAGATGGTCTAATCATCAAAGCCTTTTTCTTTTAGCAGAATTAATTTATCATTTTTACTTATTAGAAAAAGTAACTTGAGGAAAAAATGATACTTTAATAAGCTTGGATATCCTGGTATCCTCTCTCCATGACAGTCCTGAAATATGCCATAACCAAATTCTGCCTGCATGTCAAATGTTTGGCTGATGCCAATATTTTAAAGTCTTTATTGACTGGCTGTTGACATGTAGATATTGTGCATCCTAAATTTCAACCGTTGCAATGAGATGGAAGACTTCCGTTTCCCGCTCACCTGCCTGGACGCATGTCAATGGAAGAGTGAACTGCCCAATGAAGTCATTCCTGGATGCCTTGTCGTAGTCTTCCACCACAAAGCGAACCAGCACCAGCTCAGGGACGTGGATGACAAAATTTAGAGTTTCATTCCACACTGGGTTAAAGCCTGCAGGGAGAGGGCAGGTAAGAGTGAAGATGACTGAGTGACAAGTCTTTTTTTGTATAAAGGTTTCTTTTTCAATCCATATTATTGTTTTTACACTATTTGTATGCCAAGACCTTTGTGTCAACAAAGGCATCTCTATATAAGAAGGATTACTATTTCACCATTGTTGTTGATGTGACTGGTCTCTTCCTTGGCCTGGTCCTGTGGTACCCCATAGATCTCCACTCTGACCAGCGGGTCTACAATGGAGCCCTCTTTCTGGTTCACCTTTGGTAACTGTTGCCCACTTATCACCTGGTAAACACACACATATATTGAGAAAGAGCTCACTTTCTTGTGCATTTCTCTGGTATACAGTGATTAAAAAAAAATTCCCTATGAAATCCTGCAGACTCATCTAGTTTTTAACCTGTATTGATAAGCGAAGTGGTTTGTAGCCTTGCCACTCCTCAGGTTTCTCTGGACTGAATTGAGTGCTGATATCCCTCATGAAGCTTGGCTTGAGAACGTAACCACAGTAGCTATTCTGCCTGAAGAGCCCATCATTCAGATCCATTTCCAGTCCAGCCGTCTGGAAGTTCAGAGCCACTTTGGGAAGGAGGCAGAGGGGAAACAAAAGAGTGAAATGCAATTCCAACAGAAGACTGCCTTCCATTACGGAGCACACTTTGCGAGTTTGAGCTTATGTGACTGGAAACTGTTGTTTTGTCAAACCTCTTCAGCTGAGGGAATGATGCTCTATATCTGACCCTTACATTCAAAATCCTTGCAAATACATTTACTCCATACATCACAGCACAAACCCTGCCTTTTTGCATGAACTGCTGAAAGTGTAGCAATGGCTGTGGACGTCACAAAACTGGATTTATTTTTTTTTTTTTATTTATTTGTTTAAAACGGGAACAATGCACAAAAGCATTAATCTTGAGAGAAGAGATGCCTTGTGCCAGGTTGAAGCAACATTTGTTAATTTCCACCTGTAGTCCCTGGGCACGTAAGGTAAGAACAGATTAAGATTGTAAAATATGACAGATAAAAGTAATATGCAGACCATAATATTTTAAAAATAGACAAAACACACTGGCAAAAAAAGAGAGAAAAACAGGAAACAAGGGCGCCAAAATCATGAAGTACACAATAGGGATCAACAGCACATACTCTCTCTTACTCTCATCACACATTCAAACACAAGCACACACACAGATAACTGTCCAACTTTTCCCTCCCCCATCCTCCCCCAACAACCACACTCACCACACACACCAGCAACCAGAAATATATACACACAGACACACTCACATGTCACTCAATGTATGCAAGCTTGCTTACTTAATAACCAGCGTTTTGATAAGCATGAGAATGTGTGGGGATTTATACATGAGATCATTTCTGTGGGAAGGACATTCCACTGACTTATGGCCACACATGAAAAAGAAGAGCTACCAATTGATTTTATGTTAAACATTTTGTTTAACCAGGAGATGGCGACATTCCTCCTTACCAATCTGGCAGCCCACATTCCACATCTCCTGTGGGTTATAGTTGGAAGATTCTGTCCTCAGGCCACTGGGGTAGGTCCTGCTCAGATGCCGGGTGTTGTACTGCACAAATTCTGTCTCTGAAGAAAGAACATGTGCACTGTATTTCTGTAGCTTGAATTCTCCATATTCATTGTACCCTACATGCATAACACATTACAATGCTTTTATCCTCCTAAAAGGGTTACAGCATTCCGTTATGATCATAATACCTGTTTCTTTTGTAAGCTTCTTAGCCTTGGATTCAGAGAAGGAAGACATCTCATAACACTTGGCGTGAGAACGAGCATGCTCAAAGCCATGAAAATGCACACTCTTGCAGTAAATCACCAAGTCCGACAGTTCCCTGGACAATTTGGATTTCTTCTACGGGAGAAATAAAATAGTGAATTTGTCAGCAAATAATTGCTATATCTATTTATTTAAATACTGTTCACAGTTTCTCTTTGAACCTTTCTGTGTATGTGTGGCTCCGGAGCTCCATGTACCATTTCCAGGAGGTTTTTCCTGCTCACTGTCACCAAGAGTTTAATCAAATGGGAATCACCAAATGTCTTTCTATTGCATCTATTTCATTGTGAGATCTTGACCTGGCGATGGAAAGTGCCCTGAATATAATATTGAAGTACAGTTGTCAAGCAGTAACAGTAACAGAAATACGCTTAATACTTTTTTTTAATATATTAACTGTTAATTATCTGTTAACTTCATGTTTAGTTTTAAAATGGACTAAAACTATCTTGATTATTAAAGGGGAACTGTGGTATTTTCAACATTAAGCCTCTTTTATGAGTCGTCTGCAATGTTTTTTAACCCCCCTCACCGCTTTTTTTAATTTTACTGCTGTCTCCGGTATTTGCCTAATTTTGATTCTTCTCAACCTGCTTCAGAATGGCAAGTCATGTGCATGTCCTAAAAGGTCCGTAAAAGCACCATAAACATCCGTTTTCAAAATCATCAACTCACCGGAGTGGTTACTGGTGTGCACTGGTAATCCATATCAAATTTTGTTGCGAAAAGTTGCTTCTGTCGTGTTTTATTTGACATTTTGTAAATCCCATTGAGTTCTATGGAAGACTGGATGTTCGTTGATATTACTCCGCCATCAAGTGGTGTGGAGTATAGCAAGTCAGATTCAACTGCTTTTTCAACGAAATTTGATATGGATTACCAGTGCACACCAGTAACCACCCCGGTGAGTTGATGATTTTGAAAACGGACGGTTATGGTGCTTTTACGGACCTTTTAGAACATGCATATGACTTGCCATTCTGAAGCAGGTTGAGAAGAATCAAAATTAGGCAAATACCGGAGACAGAAGTAAAATTCAAAAAAGCGGTGAGGGGGGTTCTAAAACATTGCAGATGACTCATAAAAGAGGCTTAATGTTGAAAATACCGCAGTTCCCCTTTAATGTGTTATTTCTGTATTCTAGCTTTGTTTCATCACATTTAATGCATATCACTGGATAATTACATCAATGCTATTTTACAAAATTAATTTCAGCCAGTTTAATAATGTAGCATCAATTCACAACAAAATTCATCTCAGGATATTTGACAGAGAAATTAAACAAGGTCAATTCAAGTTAAATTAAATACTGTCCAATTCAGTCCAGTTCATCATTATGCTTATCAATCTAGTTCAATCAAATTCTATATAATTCATCCATCCATCCATTTTCTATACCGCTGAATCCGTCGGTCGGGTCGCAGGGGGGCTGGAGCCTATCCCAGCGGTCAATGGGCGAGAGGCAGGGTACACCCTGGACAGGCCTCCATATAATTCAATAATAATGTCATTAACATCATCTGTGTTTACCTAGGACGTCTAAGTCTATGTCCTAAAAAATGGCTGCTGTGAAAGATCTGTCATTAGCACTTTTAGATAGTTGAGAGCAAATGACCAGGTAATTATTTTTCATTTCAAACCTGACATCAGACAGTTTGGTTGTATTTTATTTTTCAAATAGAAATGGTTCTCAAATAGAAAGTTGTTCTGAATGCTTGAGTAGAAGGCAGTTGAACTTCTTTTTGGTTCTCAACAACAATTTAACTCTCATCCAAGAGTTTTCATCTTCCTCATTAACAACTGGAAAACACATGAGTTACCAGCACATTCCCCACTTTAACCGAGGAAGTCACCTTTACAATCACAGAGTCCGGAAATCCAGCTGCCTTCTATCTAATCACTAAGGACCATGACCTGGATGTCTGAGAATCTACAGACTTACAGGAATTGATGCGTTTATCAAAGCATTACCATGTACATCTACCTTGTGCTTCTCAGCTGGTGGATCTTCTGTAGAAGGGCTTTCAGCTTCACCGTTGGCCATCTCTTCCTCATCACTAACTTCATCTGTCAGGCTTTCATCCAGACACTCTTCTAGACCACCAATTTTCTTAGCTTTTAGCAAAATCTTACCACTCAGTTCCTGTAATGAACAATCATTAGACCAATAAGTTACTTGGTGAAGGTGTTTCATTTTCTTGCACTATGTTGTCTTCTACCTAAATGCAGCAGTGCACCACTATTTAATTGGCCGAACCCTCAGTGGAACTCTTCCGGGCATTCATGTGCAATTACTTGAAGTTAGTATTGATTGTTGTAAATGCTCTGATGGAGAAGAGTTTGCAGGTTATACTTGTGCTTTTAGGATCACTGCAAAATGGACGAGTTGCAGAATCAATCTTTTAAAAATGTCTCAACTGTGAATGAAAGTTAAAAAAAAAGTTTAGGTAAGAATAGATTTAAAAAAAAATTAAGAATAATTTTAGTTTGATTTTAGAAAACAAATATTAAATTGCTAGATTTGCCATAATGAACTTTTTTATCTTTTTTTTATTTTGCTGCAATTCTCCCATCTAACTGGTTCTAATATTTCTGACAAGGTAAGAAAAGAAATGTTTGACAGTTTGTGAAAAAATAAAGGCAATTTGAGTTTAACAGACCTTAAACAGATTCTGACCTGTGGTGACGGGAGCTGTTGAGGGATCTGTCCATTCAGAGGGGTTGTCAGTAGCATGTCACCCAGGATTTGTTTGAGGTGCTGGGCCATGACTGTCTGCTGCTCCACCCCACAGTGATTCTCCAGTGACACGATGACAGGGAAATCTGATGCCTGTCAAAAAGTTAGAATACACTACTCATTTACATTTACACATATACACTGTCAAAACAAACAAAAAAGGTTGGGTTTTGGTTATAGTGAATGCCAAAAAATAAATTAAAACGCAGTGATAACTGCATTTACATTGACTTTTATTCCATCAGTGACAGTACAAACCAAAGTAAGATATGTTGTCTATTCAACTTGGTTTCATTTGTTGATTTATATAATGTTTGCATCTCAGACAAAACATTCCAAAAAGATTGGGATGGAGGCAAACTCTTTTTCGTCATTAGCTGATATAACTAGATTGACAAGATGGGCAAGGGATTACTGTGGGAAACTTGTCAAGCATTACAATACAAAGTTACAGTCACAAATGCCACTTTTATTTTACTGTGCAAAAAAAGAAGCCTTTTGTTGACTTTGTCCAGCGGTGGCATGGCACCTGTGGGCACCTGTGGGCTCTGAGGCGTCTGGAATGGACCATCAAACAGTGGAAACATCTATTGTTGTCAGACCAATTAGTATTCAAGATCCTTGTTTGAAGTAAGGGACGCCATATGCTCTGCACCAACGACAAAAACAACCATCCAGACTTTTATCAGGAACAGTTGCTCTGTGATGGTATGAGGTTGTGTCGGTGTCTTTGTCCTTAGAAAAGCCCATTTACACTTCTGTGATAGTAGCATTAATGCAGAATAGTTCACTGAGATTTTTGAGTAGCATATTCTGCATTCAGGACAACATCAAAGACTAAATCAAAAAATTCAAATCAAATTTTCCCCCATTTTCCATACGTCCATACAGGGTTTGATGCTGGAATTCTGAATTTTATTGGCAGACTATATTCCAAAAGTTGAGTAGGAAAGTTTGAGAAGGACAAAGGAGAGAGGTGGAGACACAGAAGTTCTGGCTGTTTTCCATGTGGCTCAGTCAGCAGGGTACATTAAATTCCAGAGGCAGGGAAGATCACCAACAACTGCTTCTGGATTTGACTCTTATGAGCACACTGACAGTTTAGAGGTATAAATTAGATCTGCATTCAAGGGCTGTTTGCTGTCAGTGGTTTGCAGATTGTTGTGGTTTTGTTTGCCTCAATTTTATGATAATTAGAGGCTTGTTGATTTCATTAATTCAATTAAATTCAGTTTATTTATATAGCGCCAAATTACAACAAATGGCATCCCAAGGCACTTAAATAATATAGTCCACTTCAAGCCAATTGGAGTTCAATTCATTGTTATCATAATCATTCGTGTTCTGTGGCTTATTTGTAATAATAGTGTTCTGGATAAGCAGTGCAACGCTTAACTGTTTATACCTGGGCTGTTTCCTCTGTTTCAGAGCAAACTGTGAAAGAGTGGTATGTACTGATTAATGTAAATGGAAATTTGACATGACAGGACTGTATGACCAGACACCAGGAAAGGTGAGTGATGAGATATGAATTAAAACTGTAAACACTCACCCTGAAAGCATATTCCTTGAGTGTTGAAATGACGTCTTTGAAGAGAATTTTTGAAGTCAAAGTGTGCCCATGATACACAACAGGCTCCCCGTCACTGCCATCCCAGCAGTCCACCTCTACACAGCGACAACCTCTCTTCAGAGCCCTACAGACATGTCGACACAAACACACACAAATGGAAGTAATTCTTGTTGTTTGTATTGTTTTGGTCCGTCTTACCACTTCCGTTTTAACACCTCCATCAAATAAAGCTGCCTCTATTACTTTTATTACAAGACTTAAGACAAAGGCAAACCCCAGTTTAGTCTTTCATAACCAGAAAAACACATCATAGTTAATTTCCAGTTCTTCTTTTCACCGTAACATCTTTCATTTCTCTGTAAACCTTGATGTTAATCAATTATTATTAACGTTTTATGGCCTACAGTGATATCATCTTATTTTACTGTCCAATTCTATCACTGCGTTTCTGACGTGTGTGCCTGTGTGTGGTGAGTCTAGGCAGCCCTCACTGAATGTAAGCCTCCGAGCTGCTCTGTCCCCGCAGTTGGTCCTCCAGGAGGTAGGTGTTGTGTGAGGAGGAGATAAAGTAGTGGCTGAGCGGCTGGCTCATGTCCTGGTGAAGTTCCCGACATTCAGGTTTGAATATGGAGCCCTCCTGGGAGCACAGGTACATCTGAAAGCCATCTGAGGACATGGCACTTTGCTTCTTGGCTGTACAGAGTTGAGATACAAATGGAGTTAGCACAATAAAGCAGTCCCTAAGAGAAAGACATACTACTATAAGTATCACTATTTATAAATCTATGATAAATAGGAAAAAGGACATGTAATAAAATTTTGATTAAAATTTAGAAGAAAAAAAATATCCATAACATGTTAAAAAATACTTTGGTGAAGTTTGAGCAGTATTCAGAAAAACAGAAACTGCTGTGCATAAACAAACAACTAATTTAACTAATTAAACTAGATTACAGTAGTGGACTTATTTGACACATTTTGACACCATTCGAATACGCAACATCAAGGGTCCAGATAAAGTCTGCGTCCATATTGGCAGATTTTTGTGGACCTCTAAATGTTCTAGTGCTCAAAATTTTATTTTATTGAATAGCTAAGCAAGTAAAAAAAAAAATCAATCACATTTAAGTGACAAAAGAAGCAAAAGATTAAAGGCACTGCATGGTCAAATGTCCTCTTTTGTGTAGTATAACAGTTTGTAAACGCTTTTAGTTGCCAACAATGACCAAAACTGACGTCATTCTAAAGTAAGCAGCCACCAAGTAATTGATGCAAGCAGAATAAAAGAAGATTATAGGCAAGAGCTTATTTGAGTATTTTCAGGAAATAGTTTCTTCAGTTTTTGGTGCATTTGAAAAAATTCCAGTTTACAAAAATGATTGAGGTCACGACACAGACAGGTAGATAGCTGGAAGAACACCTTTTCCTGTATGTCCAGTCATTAATTATTTGTAGATATTCTGAGCACATTTGAAATCAATTCAGTGAAAAATTTAATCCTGAAGAAGTTGTAGGATTTTCCCATTAACTTAATGTGCGTTTTCACATTAGTGTTTTCAAATATGTCCTGTTCACTGTAATTGCTAAAATGTAAAATCTTGAACATTTGAAAGAAATATTAAAGATCACACAAAGGAATAAAGGTTACCATCTACCATAATACAATGCTACTACACACCCGGTCTGTCCTGATCAATTTATTTACAGTAAATGTACTGTATAAGGTTGGAGCAATTTTCCGCATAAACCTGTTTCTACAAGCATAACATGCAGCTGCACTGAATAGAGCATTGGTTCTTCAGGTCCAGCCTGTGGTCACAAAACATGCATCGCTAGGGAGATACATGTAGATGATGTCCCCAGGAGTACCTGTCTCAGAGGGTTCGTATCGCTCAATGAGCTCTTTGGCATGCTGGGCACTCTGCTCTCCCTCATGCTGCTCTATCATCAGGAAGTTTTCCAGCTCCTCCAACAATAACCTCTCTCCGTCTCCGGAGTAGTCCTGGAACACCTTCCACACCTCATCCCTCTGAGTCAGCATCTTGTAGAAGTGAACAAACTGCTCAATTTCCAAAGATCCACTCTCTGACTTGTCAGCCATCTGTGGAAATAAAGGAAGTGTCTTGTTTAATTAAAAAAAAAATACTTTTAAATAGTCTTTTGTTATGCATCTCTGTAGTGATAACCACAGGCTTTAACCTTGCATACTACCAGCACCATGTCATGTCCAGGAAATCTGTTACACAGCTTTTACGCCCCCCTGATATTGAGTAAATCAAGTAATAACATGACTGTCAGTAAGCTCAATCATTGCGTCTGCTCATGCTCACATTTTTTTTATCTCCACATCACACTCTTACCGTGAACAGATGAAGAGCATGTTCTTCATTCATGTCAACATTCATCATCTTCAGCAGTTTCCTCACTTCTTTGAAATTCATCTTCCCATCTTTGTTTTTGTCAGCTTTCTGAAACCAGTCCCACACCCATCTAAGAGGCTACTGAGGAAAACTCCCGCCAAGAGTAGTTGTGGAAGAATAACTCAGGGTGTGATATCAGCCAGTAGCAAATTAAGAACAGTTTCACATGACATTCCCATCTCCATGAGCCGCAGCTGTTAAAAGGATACTGGTCCAGCCTCTCCTGCTCATCCATCGTCTGGGCTTTGTGGATCAGCTTGCGCACTCCTTGGATCCAGGCCTGGGCCTCCTCGGAGGACTCTGCCACAAGGTCCAGGTTGCCTTGGCGACCATGAAACACCAAGGTGAAGCAGAGGTTGGCAGGAAACTCGTCCGCGATGCTCAGCAGGACCTCAGACTGATGACCCTCCCGCACTGCTTCCACCTCCATCACCGAGACTGAGACATCAGTGTATGATCATAAGAAAGAAAGAAATCAGTGTGGAGCTTTAAACTACATTAAGTCTTTGATGCCTTTTAAATGCTTCTGCATTTAGTTTGAAGGTATGCTATCGGAACTTTTGTCAGATTAGCTGGCCTTTTGTGGTGCTGTAAATTAAGCAATTAAGCAATCACCCTCACAATAACAAGCAAAAGCAGAAAACATTTTGAAATACTAGATGAGAACAACCAGATTACTGTCACGGTGACAGTAATTTCAATTAATTCTTATCAGTCATAACTTTGTGTCAGATTTTTGGCTTTCATCATATCACCATGATTCCTGTCTTTCCTGCTTTAGTTTTATTTTCCACTTTTTTCGTATCCTTGTGTTTTCCAGCAGTATATCAACTCAACCAAATTTGTTCAATTTGTTCATGTACTGTTCAAAGACCAGCTACTACTCCTACTTTAGTAGAAACGATCTGTATTTCTCTAAGGATTTCCCTGTTAGCCAGTCAGCCTTTCTCTCCTGCAGCCCATCAAACGGCTCCAGCATCTGCACAGCTCCAGTTTTTAGTCTGGCGCCATCCAACTCCCCTGCTTGTTTCCTCATGCTTTGTCTGCCATCATCACTCATCCTCACCCACCTTCTTCTCAATCTTAGCAATTAGTTTCCTCTTAAAGGTATTTCCTGAGTCTTTCTGTCCTGCATTGGGCTCTCTGACTCTTCATTTGTAACAGGGTTGTCATTACACCGTACTCCTTGTCCTGAGAGACAGATCAAGCATAATCAGGAGCTACTGTTTATGTTTATTAAATCTGCAAGGCCCATTGAAAAATTAGTCACCATACTCACTTCCTGAGTGAACCTGTGGATATTTGGTTTCTTTTGATGGCTGAAGCCGTGAGGCAGCCTGTTTTGCCTGGCTGGTAATCTAAGACTCTATAATCAGTTTATATCGGCCTCCACTGTACTAAGCTTAGCTTCTTAAAGCAATACTTCAACTTTTTAAAAAAGATGAGAGTGGGATGAAAAGCTTCGCATTAACTTCAGAATATTTCTGCCCTCCTTCAACGCCTTAAATGACCTTCCACCTAAATACATTTCAGATTTATTGACATGGTATTTACCCTCCTGACCAACGAGATCCATGGAGGAAAGGGCATATCGAGCCTTTTCTGTGAGCTCTTGGAATTAGAACATGTTGCCAGCAACTGTCCTCTCCCATGAACCAGACCTGTGCATGTGGTTTAGTTTTAGATGAAGGAGTTTAGAGCCATGGGGTTTGGGATCAGTGAAATAATAAGAAAAAGACTTTCTGTGAAGCCTGAGAGGAAATGCTGCTCATTTTGAAACTAGATTTTGTTAAAGTTTTTTTCGTTGTTGTTTTAGTGCTAATTTTGCCTCCATTGGAAAAAAAGATGTAGAGGAGCAGAGAGGAAATGGCAAGTACAGAGACATGCAACAATGACCCAGAGTACTGTTGCATGAAGGCAGCGTTGTCAATATGTTGACATTTTTCATTTGCAAAGCATCTTGAACCTCACATCCAGTATAAATGACGTGTGTAATCAGATGTATCTACACTCACAGGTGGAGTGACCTTTCCCTGCCCATCTGGACTTGTACCAGATTGTCAGGCCATCCTCCAGAAGTCGAAAATGACGCTGCTTCTTCCAGGAGCGAGATTTGACTTTCCTTAGAGTCGACCCTGCTATCATCAGCTTGACATTTGGGTCATCTTGGATACCTGAGGACAGTTGATGAACATCATACCCTAGATGCTCACACCACAGATTAAGCACAAACTCAACGCTCATTTGACCATAACAAACCAGAAAACCATCACAGTCTTCACTGTGAGAATACACTCACGTGAACCCTCAGGATCCATCTCTATCCTTGACACATGCCAGTGGAAATATGCTGCTAAAAAAGAAACAGATGTCAGTGAGTTGCTTCAGATTCCTCTGAATCCAAACCAAATACATCTTGGAAAAGCTTGATGCTCACTAAACCACTGCCTGAGTTAAATCTAAATGCAAACAGAAGGTTTGTTAGTGAAGCAAGGGAATCTGGAATTCTGCTTTACTTTACCTATACAGGATTTCTCTGTTGATCCATAGATGTTAAATGTCTTTGTATCATGCTAAGAAACCAACAGCTTCATAGTGTGTGATGATGATGAGGAGAATCCTTCTTGTCACTTGTGCTGGCTATTTGCTTGGGTAAAAAGCCCCTGAGCAAAACAATACACCAGCTCAAAGTAAACCAATCCATATGCATGCTGCAGACAGTCTTGTTGAGCGAACAACACGCTACCCTGTGTTTCTTAAAAAGACAGGGCACCATTTAAATCCTGATGCAGTCAAGGTATTAATCTTCCGTTTTTCATCGCCTGGAAGCAGAGAGGCTGGTGCATCTTGTATGCTGACTATGAGAAATCGCACACACTCAGCAGTCTGTGCAGGCCTCAACCAGGACGAACAGAAACCAGGACAACACATGTGGACTGACTTCTCTCAGATTAACCGATTTTACTGCAGTCTCAATTTTTTTATTTTTTTTATTTTATATATGGAATATTTACAAAGAATTAAGGTTTTATTTTAAGGACAAAATAGCATCAGGAATGCAATAAGATTTGCCCTTTGGTTCCATTCTATTGATTTGAGCAATTCTTTGATCCTTAAATTTCAGCCACCAGCAAGCCAACCAGCTATCTTAGTTTTCACAAATGCTTTGATCAATACCTACAGTAGAATAAGGAGGGTGACACAGACATATTAGGATAGTTAACTCATTGTACATCTTAAAAATAAACATGTTTGCTTTCACCTCAACATGTCCTTTTTAAGTTGGGTCAATTTTATTAATGCATTCCAAAATTTTTGTAAGTGTATTAAAATCGGTCCAACCGGAAAGCAAACCTGTAACCCTCTTGCTGTGAGGCGAAAGTGCTAATCAATACACCACCGTGCAGCCCAACAGGACTCAGAGTCTCATTAAAAAACACTGAGAAACAATCACAGGAGCAGAATAATGCACTGCAAACCTGCTGCTTGATAGTGAAAGCTGATAGTCTTTTACAATCTCTGTTGTTAACTGATAAATGTGATTAAAACACGTCCAGAAACTGAAGACTTTCTGAAGTTAGTATAGCTGTTTTCCTGTGTATAAGCTTTTCTTTCCTCTCATTGTCCTCTGCTTATTTTTCATCACCCTGCGCCAGCTTCCTCTGGCAAGTTTATGAGAGTTCTCACCACAGCACGACTGGCATGATGTGTGGAATCTATCTGCAGTTGCTTCATAACTAAATATCACACTCCCTCTGAGAAAACAGACTGCTTGTGAAACTGATGCTTACTTTCCACAGCTATTTGCTCTGTAAACTAATGAGAGGACTTTTTGTCTGTTTTTGCTGCAGATCCATGTGAAAGGCAGTTTTTGAATCTCTATATTGTTGAAAAGTTGACACACCCTCTTTTGGACTACACTTTCAAACTTTTGAGCTGTAGTTAGATGCAGTTAGCCGCATTATGTTTTTATTTTATTTTGGGGTCAATGAGTCACACATGGCCACTTAATCAGTGAGTCCACTGACTGTACACAGACACACAACCACAAAGGCATGACTCAGGGGAACATCTGACAGGATGGAAATGGACTATAAAGCTGTCACGCCAGCCAACAGCATCTGACTTTACCCTGGCATGCATGAATTTAGTTTGTACTTTAAGTTTGAAGATGTTTGATGCATCATAGGGATGTTCCATGTCCTCAAGGGGGATGTTTACCGAGGGCAGCCTTTTTTTCTGCATATGACTACGTGAGGAATGCAATAAAAAGTGAATAGGCAGTACCAGCCCAATGAAATCCATGTATAACTCTAAAGTTCGCCAGCGGAGAGAGGATTGTTGACAGTAACTTAAAACCAGAGGCAGAAATTTGAGACATGAAAGCATCACTTAAGCGGAAATCTGCATGTGTCTGCTCCTAACGATAGTAAGAATGACTCAGAACAGTTTGAATTAATGTGTGTTTTGAAAAAGACGATTACTCACGGAAAGGAACAGAAGTCTGGCCTCTAGAGGTGGGTGGTCTTCAGGACAAAGCTCTCCAAGGGAGGAAAAGTAACAAAGAGACAAGGTCTACGGAGGTGTGGACAAGAAACTGGCCCTGTACCCTGACACTCTGGGAGAGTACAGACACTGGCAGCTCAACTGAGACTTTAAAAGACTGCAAGTGTTTGAGGGGAAATCTGGCCCAGCCTGGCCTCGCTCCTCCCTTCCCCTCAGTTTTACTGCTGGGTCTTAGATTCTGATTCCCTTGGCGCTGCTATACTCCACTTCTACCATGCCTCGTCTCCAATAACCCCCCTCCCTCTACAAGCCTTTCTTCCTGTCCTGCCACTCCCTCCCTCCACTATCCACAGACAGCTGGCTGCATCTTGTCAAAGTCACTCTCCACAGACAGTTCTCTCATCCGCCCGGTGATTGAGGATGCTCTGCAGGACTCTGAGTGATTCAAATGTCTGTATCCAGGTATTTAGTAAAACAATAGTGGGAATAGATCAGATGTGGAAATAAGCCAAGAAAAACAAACTGTGCATAACAACAATTGCAGCCTGCAGGGTTAACCACAGCTCAACACATCGATTTTTGAGAATGTGGCTGTATTTCATAACAAAATAATATTTCAATCTGAAGTTAATATAAAACTATAAAAGACTGAGGAAGGACTGAATGCAGACTATGTTGTACAACTTGGCAGTATGCCAATTACTGCAGACTGTAGAGCTTTAATGAGTAGATGCAGTTTTTATTGCACTGCTCACTCTCGTGTAAAATACATCTCTCCACTGGCTATTTTACTGGACATCTGGATCACAAAAGGCAGCAGAAAAATGGAAACACCACTTTACCCAATGTCAACCCAGTCTAGCTAATGTACCTCCATTTGCAGAGCCCCCTGGCTCAGGCGTATAATGACTTTAGCTGCAGTAGCTCTTTTCCTTGAAAAGAGTAAACAGACAGAAGTACACAGAGTGTACTTAGGATCATCTCCCAGTAGGATCGGATTTTCTCACAAATGGAAGGCTTGAGCGCAGGTGTTTCCATGATGCATGATGTCCATCTCAGTCACTGAGGATAATGGAGCCCATATGGGCTACAATCTGTTAATGTACCAGTAAAAGGAAATGAAGGCTCATTACTGAAGTCTGTGGGGTTGTAACATGAAGCACTCAGCCAGAACAGGTGAGCCTCAGAACCTCATTTTCAACTAACTGGCAAAGAATGAGCCAAACAAGATCAAGTTTGCCTACAAGAACCCCAAGATACAAGCTCATCACATGTATTTTGTTCTGCATTTTTGAAAACTGATCAGCAACAGTTCTGATTAATCAGTACAATTTACAGAACAAAAATGATACATATTGGTTTTCTACAATTTTGGATTTGTAAATCCTATTTTCAGAAAAGATGCTGACAAATTGTTAATTGTTAAATTGATAAACTGATAAGTTGTTGCCTTGTTTTATCATTTATCTAACAAATACAAGTACAAATCAAATTATTTTTAGTGTCTTCACTGAATAACTTTATTATATTTTGAAACTATGAATTAATTCAAAATGTTATGCTAGCAACACCTGAAAAATAAAACAAATTGTGAGAGAGGCAAAGAAAGTATTTTTCTTTCCAAGCAAGAATGAATCTGTCCAAGAATCATTGATAAGGTCCAAGAAATATTTCTTGTTGCAAAATTGCAGAAGTTATTATTATTATGTTTCCCCCCCCTAACATCTACAAAGCATATCATTGTGAAAAGACTTAGGGAGTGGGAATCTGTGTGTAAAGGCCAAAGAAAGAGACTTGTGTTGTAGGACAGCCCCCCAAGCCCTCACGCAGCAGTTCATGAGAAACTGTGTGCCACTGTGATTAATATAGCCACATGGACATGGGACTAAATGGAAAACTATGTCCACTCATTTTAGTGCAGGCCTTCTCCCGCATCCAGTAATGTAACTTGAAACGACATTACACAAGATGAAAGTACATTTACTAAACACAAACTTATCTCTACTGGATGGAAAGACAGTGGAGACGTGTTTGGTGGTCAGATGACGTGCCAAAAAAGAGAAAGACCACCAAGGCTGTTATCAGTGAAAAGTGCAGAAGCTAGTGTTTGTGATAGTATTGGGGTGTGTCAATATCTATGACATGGATAACTTAGATTTGAGAACTGTCTCCTATTAAAAATGTATGGTGAATTATGAGGAGAATCAGACAACAACCATGGACTGTTGAGCAACTAAAATCTTACTAAATTACTAAATCAACACAAATTCCTCTGTACAACATTGTAGCAGTCACAGTGCCGTGTGGATTAAGAGTTTTTCAAACTTTGACAAAACCAACATTCCTGTGGGGGATGTTTACGTATGTGGATATAAACCAGATCTTCATTTTCTTTCCACAAAGGAAAAAGAGACAGAAAACTGCCTAATTTACAACACTCTTAAGAGCTTTTGGGGAGTCGAACTCACAACAGACGCTTGCCATAAAAATTGGAAAACTCGAATGAACAAAGAACCTTTCTGTTGGAGATGTTGGAGACTTACTATCTTATCTAGACCATAACTCGAAAGTTGACACTTTAACACCCCTTTTCACCAGCAAACCGACCAGATGGCTACATACAAACTGAGAAGACTTCATAAGACTCACTTTTAGTCGAATCTTAAAACTATATTAAATGTGTTTGATAACCGTGTACAATTTCTTTCAGGTTTCCAGCTTGATCACAAGACGCATATAGAGACAATTTGTACGATTCTGGCTTAAATATTTACAAAGAAACAAACTTGTTGGAAAATGCCCAACCTGCCTGATGGAACCACACTACCCCCTAGTGGTCTGCAGTGTTGATTAGTTGAACATGTAAATCCCAGAGGACTCAGTAAAATGGACAATATAGGCAACTATTAACTTCTAACATGTCCCTTCAGTATCTATTTGGTATTTGTTTGGTATCCCCATTGTTAACACAGAAAATGAACATTGTATGGCTCACTATTCATATGTCACGATTTCATAGATATTCATCTGAATTTTGAAAGTCATAATTGTCTTTATCATGTGTGTTATTTTGATGTCTTTATATTACAAGTCCATGTTATATCTTTAATCTGTATATCTTAACAAGATGTGGTGTTTTCAGAATCACCGAGACAAATGTTCTATGAGATGGGAGTAATGGAGAAATAAGAGTTTTCTTTGTCTAAATCCAGAAATCCCCATATAGCACAGATCACCTTACACAGACATGCACACAGTTCAAGCATGTCATTGGCTGAAAAAGTAGTGTAAGCCCCGCCTCCGAGAGTCAAAACCCGGAACCCGCGGAAAACACACGCTCTCTGTCTCTCTCTAGTTCTCTCGTTTGCTGGCTCGCTTCAGGCGTCTGCTCTCTTGCTTCTTGCCTTTTGTTCCAGAAGGGTTCCAACCCAGAGTTTCAGAAGGAGATTTGAGCAGAGAACAGCTGCTCAGAGAGTTTTAGAGATGGTTTAAGCAGAAGAGAAGAGCTCGCCGGAGTTTGGGAATTTTCCCATAATCTCAGGAGAGAACGGAAGGACGTGTGGATAACGATGCAGCGGACGACCGGAGGAGACCCTCCAGAACCCAGTGAGACCCCGGAGACGAGAAAGAAAGACCCGAACAAAGAAACAGATTGAAATACTCTGAAGATGCACGTTTTACGTGTTTTTGTTCGTCCCTCGCCATCCACGTCCTTCTACGTCGCACGTCCTAACCTCCGCTGTTTCACGCCATCATCACCTTTTCCTACCAAGAAAGCCAACTCCAAGCAACCTTTTATTAATCTTCTGTGAACTTAAGTTCACTTCATCAGAGAAGCAACGGACCCACTGACACTCAAAAGATTCGATCAGCTAACCACAGTCCTCGGCACCATCGTTTCGGTTTCCCGGTGAAAGAAGCAACTGAGAAGTCCGCTAAAGTCAGCCACGACAGCCAGGAAGGCCCAGAGAGCGGAAGAGAAATCCCCTCGGACCCGCGTGGCCGCTGGCGTGTTCCGAACCGGCTAAACAGAACTTCAGCACAGTAAGACCGACCCGTTTTCACCTTATAGTGGGTTTGATGGATGTCTCGAGGCTTTCACAGAATGATACATTAATCCGAAATGTCAGTATTTAGCGTCAAATAGTCAGCCAACCCAAACTATTTGAATAAATCCAGTATCTCCCCATTCCCCATATTTTATTTTATATTCACTAAGTGTTTTATATAATCACCCATATTCAATGCATCTCCTGTTTGTTTAAGGTTCATGTCTAAGATCATATCATTGTAATAAACAGTTCATATATCTATATATATGTTATAATCACAGATTGTGTCGTATGCTTTCTTTACGTAATGTCTGTCCAACCAAACGAGAACTTCACGAAAGTAGCGAGATATGAGACTGAATATTAATTGAATATTAATCGAAAGATTAATTTAACACCAGGATCGTAAGATTTCGAACAGTTTTCCTACCTGACTGTGACTTAAATTAAGTCAAAACCTAGGTAGGTGGTGCCCTGAATTCGAGGTAAGGTTTATTTGAGACTGTAAGAACATCTCATAAATCCTTATATTTAATAGGTATATAAATACCCGGTAACGCTACAACATCCACTATTTACATCCTCAGTTCCCAAACAGTTAGAAAATGCAATTAAAGAGAATAAGTTGTGGTCTTACACATTTCTCTGCAGCTTCTCACCACATGCTGCCCCCCCCCCCCCCAAAAAAAAAATTAAAAATAAAAACTCCATAATGACAGTGAGACGAAATTGAGACAAAAAAAACTTAACTGAACAAAAACAGAAAACTATTAAATGTGGTTTGCTGAATATTAGATGTCTCCTTTCCAAGTGTCTCTCTGTGAATGACTTGATTTGTGATCATCACATTGATATATTTTGTCTTACAGAAACCTGGCCACAGAATGAGGATCATGTTAGCATTAATGCCTCAACTCCCTCTGACTGTTTAAAGTTTTTCCCAAAGTGGAAATCACAGAAACCTCTTGTGTTTGTTGTTGTGTATTGTCCACCTGGCCCTTATTCTGAGTTTCTGTCTGAATTCTCAGAGTTTTTATCCTAGTTAGTGCTGAGTACAGATAAGTCATTGCTGTGGGTAACTTTAATATTCATGTAGATGTTAAAAATGACAGCCTAAATATTAACTTTAATTCTATATTAGACTCAATTGGATTTTCTCAGAGTGTTCACAGACCTACTCACTGCCTTAACCACACCCTTGACCTTGCGCTTTATGGCATTGAGAGTGAACAGTTAACAGTGTTCCCTCATAACCCTGTCTTGTCTGACCATTTTCTGATAACCTTTGAGTTTACATTACTTGACGATACAGCTTCTGAAAAGAAATTTACATATAGAAGGTGTCTAACAGAGAATGCGGTAATCAGATTTAAAGAGTTAATTCCATCATCATTTTCTTCACTGCCATGCGCAAATATGACAGAGGACAACTACCTAAAATTTACTCTAATATTTGACTCTCTTGTTGACTGCACTATAGTTTCAATGCATACAGCACTGGACAATGTTGCCCCTCTGAAAAGGAAGGTAATCAGTCAAAAGAGGTTGGCTCCTTGGTATAATTCACAGCTGCGTGCTTTAAAGCAGGCTGCAAGAAAGCTGGAGAGACAGTGGCGTTCCTCTAATTTAGAAGAGTCTCAATTAGTCTGGAAAGATAGTCTAATAGCGTATAAGAAAGCCCTTTGTAAAGCTAGAGCTGGTTGTCGTTCATCATTGATAGAAGAGAATAAGAACAATCCCAGGTTTCTTTTCAGCACTGTAGCCAGGCTGACAAAGAGTCCGAGCTCTGTTGAGCCAGGTATTCCTTTAAAGTTTAGCAGTGATGATTTCATGAGCTTCTTTATCAATAAAATTGTGTCTATCAGAGAGGAGATTAATGGAATTCTTCCCGCTATTATCACTAATGTATCATCAAGTACAACAGCTTTAGAAGTATCTTTAGAACCTGATTTGTATTTAGACAGCTTCTGCCCAGTTGATCTCTCTGAGCTATCAACAAAAATCTCTTCTAAACCATCAACTTGAATTTTAGACCTAATCCCAACCAGACTGTTCAAGGAGGTTTCCCCCTTAATCGACGCTTCCATATTGAATTTGATCAATCTATCTTTGGTGACAGACAGGATATGTACCTCAGCCTTTTAAGGTTGCTGTAATTAAACCTTTACTTAAAAAACTTACTCCTGATTTATGAGTGTTAGCTAATTATAGACCTATATCCAATCTCCCTTTTTTTTGTCGAAGGTTCTTGGAAAAAAATTAATAAAACTTTCAGTTCATCTTTGTGATAATTTACACAAAAATAATCTGTTTGATGAGTTTCATGATTCAGAGTGCATCATTGCACAGAAACAGCACTGGTGAAAGTCTGATAGTGGACTTGTGTCCGTGCTTGTTCTGTTGGATCTCAGTGCTGCATTTTATATGGTCGAGACTTGAACATGTTATTGGGATTAAAGGAACTGCATTAGGCTGGTTTAAGTCATATTTGTCTGATAGATTTCAGTTTGTTCTTGTAAATAAAGGATCTTCCTCGCACACCAGTGTCACGGCTAGGTGCCTAGTCAACTCACAAAAAGTACCCAAGAGCAGACGCAGACACTGAGAGTTAAGAGTTAAGACTCACTTTATTTACAGAGAGGATGATGTTGAAAGCCAGGGGAAGATGCAGGTGGTCAGGGAACACCGAGAGGAGGGAGACGGTTAGTGGGAATCGAAGTTAGAGAATTGTCCAGACAAGTGCAATGAATTGTTCTCACGTAGCCCAGAAGGATTTCCAGAGTGGAGGGGAGGATACTGGCTGTGGTGCAGTGGCTCTGAGTCATCACTGAGGGCGAGCTGGCAGGTAGGTGAGCCAGGGAGGTTTTGTTAACTCCACAGTGAACGCTACTCCTTAGCATAGGAATCCAGAGCAAGGAAAACGATAATGGGATCAGTAATGAGGAACACAGGAAGGCAAGGTAAACACTAGAAAGAACACTCTCGCATAAACACAGGAATTAGCCTAATTGCCACTGGTGAAATGAGACAATCTAATGAAGAGTGGTTGCTCCTGCAGCTCCTTGAGACTGTCTTGATAAGGGCAGATGAGGAACAGGTGTGAAAGCAGGAGCAATCCAGACTTCGCCCCGTACTTCCTGTAAACCTGCTCAGCAAAACAGCACAGCCGAGCATGATCGTGACAACCACAGTAAGTCATGGAGTTCCACAGAGTTCTGTGCTTGGACCGATTCTTTTGACTTTATGCATGTTTCCATTTGGTAACATTATTAGACAGCATGGCATAATTGCTATGCTGATGATACTCAGCAGTACTTATCTATGAAACCAGATGAACCCAATAGGTTGGTCGGACAACAAGCATGTCTGAAAGACATAAAGACCTGGGGGGTATTCCTAGAAGCTGGCTTGGCGGAAAGCCTGGCTTATTTCGCTACTTCTGGCTAAATTTAGCGAGAGTTCCGTTCCATAAACGTGGCTTATTTGAACGCCCGCTGAGTAACCATGGTAATTTATGCTGCTGAACTAGCCTGGTCCCGGGCAGGCTAAAGTTGAAGCTTAGCTTAGCTGCAACTCAAAAAATGTCCGACCGGCTGAAACAGACTCCGGAAAGAAATGTTCACCAAGAATTCTGCGCTCCCGCAACTGATGTCTTGTCTAAAAAACGAAGCAAAAACTGTGGTTATCATATCACCACTTTCACTGTCTCGAAAAATCAATCAGTCGGTCGGTGCCAGTGCAACTAAAGAAACGCAACTATACACACGTATTGAACATGGTATTCATTAAAACTAATCAATACCTAACAAACATCCGATCTACACCCACGTAGGACCCGACTCAGAAAAATGGGGGACAGGTAATAATGTTAATGATACAAATTATTGAAAGCTCCTTTCAAAACAGTCAAGGACACTGTACAAAAATATATTAGATAAAACGCAGGAATTAAAACATCATACCATATTAAAAATACACAGAACGGAGCAATCAATGGAGGTAAGCAAAGTTAAACGGATGGGTTTTGAGTTAAGACTTGAACAGAGGGAGAGTGTCAGTATTGCGAATGTCGGGGGGGGGGGACCTCTGTCCTTTCAGGCTGCTGCTCCACATTTACAGTAGCCGATAATGCAAAACAACCTACTGAATTAAGTATTTGCATTAAGTTCATCATCTCCCTCCCTAATGTTAACGGTGCACTACACTGTACCCATGTACGCATCCAAGGCAAGGCAATTTGTAGAGCACGATTCGTACACAAGGCAATTCAAAGTGCTTTACAGCCACATAAAATCACAAGGCGGCAATAAAATCATTCCAAAAAACAAAAAAAAATCATTAATTAATTAATTTAAAAGTGAAGAGTGCAGATAAAATACTTTCAGGTATCATATGCACATCTAAATAGAACTGTTTTCAGTCTGGATTTAAACATTGTCACATTGTCCAGGCCCCTGCTGGACCCGTGGAGGATGACTATGTAAACCGAAAATTTGTCCATATCCTAAATGTACAGGTACACTTGGGGATAATTGTCCATAGACTCTGAACTGGATTTCTCATTTTGAAAAATACCACATCAACCCCTTTGAGTAATGCTGAGCAATGTTACATTTATGCCCTGTGAAACCTCATCATTGACTCCTATCCTCCGTGCATACAGATGATCTGTGATGGAGGTCATGTCATTTCCAACATTGAGGCTAAATGGCCGGGATCAGTTCATGATTCTAGGATCTTCCGAGCATCCTCACTGGCACAGAGGTTTGCATAAGGCGCAAGAATTTTACTTACCTGAAGGAGTGTACTTTTGAAGTAAGGTGTAGCATAGGCAGAATTTTGGTAATCTAATGAGAGGTCAGGTGTAGAGGTCATCTTAAGGAATTTAAAGTGCTCGTCATACTTTATTATAGATAGCCATATAAGGCACATATTGCATCAAATTGCCAAGTCTTAACACATGTATATCCATCCAACATTTCTCTTATTCTGCAGGAGAGTTCAATGGTGTCCTGCTTGGGGACAGAGGCTATGCATGCTGGCCGTACCTCCTCACGCCATATCCTGATCCAGGAACAAGGGCATGCACATGCACATGCACATGCACATGCACATGCACATGCACATGCACATGCACATGCACATGCACATGCACATGCACATGCACATGCTAAAACAAGGGCACGGATAGAAATTTCCTTTGGCCAAATTAAATACAGGTTCATTGCTTAAAGTTCTCAGGCACCATGGCTGACTTCTGACAGAGCCATCTTAAATTAATAGTATACTTCATATTTGATACATTTTGTCTTGTGGACAACTTTTCAGGCTCAAGTCTTTTCTTCGTTGAGTTCTAGTGCCTGAAAGGACTCAGTTTCTCCTGACACAGTGAGGGACCTGTACAGGGACACACTTTGATCCTTATTGTTGTGACCTTTGAGTTAGAACTTCTTTTCATAATTTAGCATCGACACAGTAGCAGTTTAAGTCAGAGCAAGTGTAAGAAGGCTAAATGGACAGAGATGATTTATAACTTCCCACACGTCAAGGCACCCCACTGTGAATATAAATGTAAAAAACACATTTCTAACACGTTTCATGAACCGTACAATAATGACAAGTTTGAGTTCAAGTTGTGTTGAATTGTTTAATTATTATTACATGTTTCTCAAGCTGTGGAGAGAAAACAGAATTAAATACAGTTCACAACACGAAATTCTCCTTTATCTGAATTTATACTAACACCCCTCTCCAGTTTCATAATCTCTGGCTTGATCTTTTTTATTTTCAGTTTCTTGTATTCCATATCTAGTTTGGTGCTCTCTTTATTGGACAAACACATTTCTTCAATGGCTACTTACCACTCTGAAATATTTTCCTGTACTTTCACCTGCTGCCAGGTACGCTTTTGGCTGTTAAGATTGATCCTGCTGAGATGTAACAGTGAAAAAATAATATCTGGGTCACACACAGGATAATATAGTCACAAAGTATGATGATGCGTGTCGATTATTGGGTTATTAATAAAGTGAGCAGGGCCAGTATATGTGTGCTGTACATCTCATACAGAGACAATTCAGCATGCTTTATGTAAACAAATTATAACAAAGAGGAGAGCATAAATACACGAGGACAGTAAAATGAATGTCAATGGTATGAAACTTTCATAACTTACGCATTTAGTCTGTCTGCAGTTGTTAGCCATGCCGTTTCTTCGCTTTTTTGATCGCAGCTGTATTACCATTTCTGGTGATGACACTTTTAAAATCCTCAAACAGCTCCATCAGCATTATTTGTTCAACTGCCGAAAAAATAACAGCGCTTGTCTCGCTCTCCTTTTCACACAGATCTCCGTTTTTCCACCATCCACTCGTCAGGGCTTCTTACGTTCCTCGTGCACTCGCACTTAGCTAGGCTATGTAAGCCTCGCTTGGATTAGCCTCACCGAGATGCAGCTAAAATGTCTTCGAGGAACGACTTGAGGCTTAAATGGGAGATGGCGCTAGTTCAAGCGACGCTTTCCGGCTATAGCCTGGCTTTCTTAATGGCCCTGTCACACTGTTGAGTATGAGAGAAGCATATGAGTTGCGTATGAAAATTATCACTCATACGCTGGTATACGCTGACATACGCCAGGGGAACGTTAGGCATAGGTTGTATACGTTTCAAGCACGCTGGCATACGTTGGCATACGCTGAGGCAGAAATAAATTTTTGAACATGCTCAAAACTTTTGTGCGTATGGTTAATACGCTAAGCATACGCTAGGCATACGCTGAATACGCTAGAGGTACGATATAGGTACGTTACTGATAGGTCGAGAACACTGGACATAAATTGCCATATGTTGGCATGAAGGTGTACCGTACAGCTAGCGTATTTATAGCCTCCGCCCGTCTGCCGCCTCCATCTCCGCCAGCGGCAGGCAACCGGCGATTCACGGGAGCGGTCAGGAGGTGGAGTTGGGGATCTTGATCGCTCAGAAGCATGTAACTCATCAGCCGCAGGTGCATCAGGCATTTCAGCAGGTTTGGGTGAGAATGATTCTTGTGTTTTTTTGCCTTTTCCTCGGCACAGGGCCCGGGCAAACTACGATTGCTTCTTGGGAGGCATGATCAAGATGAATGTCTCGAGAGATGTTGATAGCGCGTCGTCTACTGCAATAATGGAGCAATGTGGAAAGGCTGCTGATATAAGCGCGTTGAAACGTACGCTGGGCATGTGCAGTTCATATGCTACTCATACGCTAGTCATTCTTTATTTTCAAGGACTTTTCGTGTGTATGAAAATTATATTATTAATTTTCATACGCAACTCATACGGTTCTCTCATACGCAACAGTGTGACAGGGCCATTAGCTACTTTCTAGGAATACCCCGGATGGCTCATAAATTAGGACAAAACTGAAGTTGTTGTCTTTGGACCTGAGTGCTTCAGGGAGAAACTGTAGCTATATAGTTACTCTAAATAACATTTCCTTGGCTTCCAATACTACAGTGAGGAACCTTAGAGTTATTTTTGACCAGAATTTATCATTTGACGCTATATATAAAACAGGTTTCTAGGACTGCCTTCTTTCACCTTCGTAATATTGCCAAAATTAGGAACATCCTGCATGAAAATTATGCAGAAAAATTGTTCCATGAATTTAATACTTAAAGATTGGACTACTGTAATTCTTTATTATTGAGCTGTCCAACAAATTCTCAAAAAAGCCTCCAGCTGATCCAAAATTCTGCAGCCAGTTTTGATGAAAACGAACAGGAGAGTCTCCTGTGTGTCTCCAATTTTAGCTTCTCTTCATTGGCTCCCTGTTAAATTCAGAATAGAATTAAACATTCTTCTCCTCACATATAAAGCTCTTAATGACCAACCTCCATCATATCTTAAAAATCTCATTGTTAGAAATTTTCCCAACAGAGCACTTCGCTCCCAAACTGCAGGTTTACTTGTGGTTCCCAGAGTTTCTAAAAGTAGAATGAGAGGCAGAGCCTTCAGTTATCAGGGACCTTTATTGCGGAACCAGCTGCCAGTAAATGTCCGGGAAGCAGACACCCTCTTTAACTTTAAAAAAAACTTTCCTTTTTGATGAATCATATGTCAAATAGGCCTGCTATAGGCCTAGACTGCTGGGGGGCTCTTATGTCACACCTTTCCTCACTTTGCTCTCTTTTTCCCTACCTTTTATTTCCTCATATGACATTATGCATATTTGGCATTATTTTTGTCATTAACTTGTATTTCTCCATCTCAACAGGGGGGTATTCCACGAAAGTAGCTAAAGAAACCCAGGCTATATCCGGAAAGCGTCTTGAACTAGCGCCAAACCCCCAATTAAGACTCAAGTCGTTCCACGAAGACATTTTGGCTGCATCTCAGTGAGGCTAATCCAAGCAAGGCATAGCCTAGCTAAGTGCGAGTGCACGAGGAACGTAAGAAGCCCTGACGAGTGGATGGTGGAAAAACAGAGATGGCAGAAAAGGAGAGCAAGACAAGACCTGTTATTTTTTCGGCAGCTGAACAAATAATGCTTATGGAGCTGTATGAGGATTTTAAAAGTGTCATCACCAGAAATGGTAATACAGCTGCGATTAATAAAGCGAAGAAACGGCATGGCAAACAACTGCAGACAGACTAAATGCGTAAGTTAAGAAAGTTTCATACCATTGTCAATTGTTAGACATTTATTTCACTGTCCTCATGTGTTTATGCTCTCCTCTTTGTGTTATAATTTATTTACATAAAGCATGCTGAATTGTCTCTGTATGTGATGTACAGCACAAATATACTGGCCCTGCTCACTTTATTAATAACCCAATAATCGACACGCATCATCATACTTTGTGACTATATTATCCTGTGTGTGTCACCCACATATTATTTTTTCACTGTTACATCTCAACAGGAGCAATCTTAACAGCCAAAAGCGTACCTGGCAGCAGGTGAAGGTAAAGTACAGGAAAATATTTCAGAGTGGTAAGTAGCCTTTGAAGAAATGTGTTTGTCCAATAAAGAGAGCACCAAACTAGATATGGAACACAAGAAACTGAAAATAAAAAAGATCAAGCTAGAGATTATGAAACTGGAGATGGATGTTAGTATAAATTCAGATAAAGGAGAATTTCGTGTTGTGAACTGTATTTAATTCTGTTTTCTCTCCACAGCTTGAGAAACATGAAATAATAATTGAACAATTCAACACAACTCGAACTCAAACTTGTCATTATTGTACGGTTCATGCAAAGTGTTAGAAATGTGTTTTTTACATTTATATTCACAGTGGGGTGCCATGACCTAAACGTGTGGAAAGTTATAAATCATCTCTGTCCATTTAGCCTTCTTACACTTGCTCTGACTTAAACTGCTACTGTGTCGATGCTAAATTATGAAAAGAAGTTCTGACTCAAAGGTCACAACAATAAGGATCAAAGGAAATATCTGTCCCTGTATAGGTCCCTCACTGTGTCAGGAGAACTCAATGAAGAAAAGACTTGAGCCTGAAAAGTTGTCCACAAGACAAAATGAATAAAATATGAAGCATACTATTAATTTAAGATGGCTCTGTCAGAAGTCAGCCATGGTGCCTGAGAAGTTTAAGCAATGAACCTGTATTTAATTTGGCCAAAGGTCATTTCTATCCGTGCCCTTGTTGTAGCATGTGCATGTGCATGCCCTTATTCCTGGATCAGGATATGGCGTGATGCATGGCCTCTGTCCCCAAGCAGGACACCATTGAACTCTCCTGCAGAATAAGAGAAATGTTGGATGGATATACATGTGTTAAGACTTGGCAATTTGATGCAATATGTGCATTATATGGCTATTTATAATAAAGTATGACGAGCACTTTAAATTCCTTAAGATGACCTCTACACCTGACCTCTCATTAGATTACCAAAATTCTGCCATGCTACACCTTACTTCAAAAGTACACTCCTTCGGGTAAGTAAAATTCTTGCGCCTTGTGCATACCTCTGTGCCAGTGAGGATGCTCGGAACATCCAAGAATCATGAACTGATCCCGGCCATTTAGCCTCAGTGTTGGAAATGAAATGACCTCCATCACAGATCATCTGTATGCTCGGATAGGAGTCAATGATGAGGTTTCACAGGGCATAAATGTAAGATTGCTCAGCATTACTCAAAGGGGTTGATGTGGTATTTTTCAAAATGAGAAATCCAGTTCAGAGTCTATGGACAATTATCCCCAAGTGTACCTGTACATTTAGGATATGGACAAATTTTCGGTTTACATAGTCAGCCTCCACGGGTCCAGCAGGGGCCTGGACAATGTGACAATGTTTAATTCCAGACTGAAAACAGTTCTATTTAGATGTGCATATGATACCTGAAAGTATTTTATCCGCACTCTTCACTTTTAAATTAATTAATTAATGATTTTTTTTGTTTTTTGGAATGATTTTATTGCCTTCTTGTGATTTTATGTAGCTGTAAAGCACTTTGAATTGCCTTGTGTACGAATCGTGCTCTACAAATTGCCTTGCCTTGGATGCGTACATGGGTACAGTGTAGTGCACCGATAACATTAGGGAAGCCTGAGGGAGATGATGAACTTAATGCAAATACTTCAGCCAGTAGGTTGTTTTACATTATCGGCTACTGTAAATGTGGAGCAGCAGCCTGAAAGGACAGAGGTCATATCTTTAATATGGTAAGATGTTTTAATTCCTGCGTTTTATCTAATATCTTGTTTGTACAGTGTCCTTGACTGTTTTGAAAGGAGCTTTCAATAATTTGTATCATTAACATTATTACCTGTCCCCCATTTTTCTGAGTCTGGTTCCACGTGGGTGTAGATCGGATGTTTGTTAGGTATTGATTAGTTTTAATGAATACCATGTTTAATACGTGTGTATAGTTGCGTTTCTTTAGTTGCACTGGCACCGACTGATTGATTTTTCGAGACAGTGGAAGTGGTGATATGATAACCACAGTTTTTGCTTCGTTTTTTAGACAACACATGAGTTACGGGAGCGCAGAATTCTAGGTGAACATTTCTTTCCGCAGTCCGTTTCAGCCGGTCGGACATTTTTTGAGTTGCAGCTAAGGTAAGCTTCAACTTTAGCCTGCCCAGGACCAGGCTAGTTCAGCAGCATAAACTACCATGGTTACTCAGCGGGCGTTCAAATAAGCCACCTTTATGGAACGGAACTCTCGCTAAATTTAGCCAGAACCCTAGTAACAGAGAACGTAAATAAAACGTTTGACTTTGGTTCTCTAAAGGTTTGGTTATAACCAAACCAAAATCTACCACTTAAAAACGTTCCCTTTGGTTACAGTGAAACCCAAACGTTCCTTGGACGTTTAGGGAACCACCCATATGAAACGTTAGCCAGTAGTTACACTGCTACTAACCAGCAACGTTATGCTTAGTTGTTTTTCGGTTTTTTTTCAGAACTTAAAGTGTAATTAAAAATTACACTTGGAAAAATGTCATTTTTGTAATTGTAATTTTTCATTAATTTCTTATAATGCCTGAATTGCTCATTATTATTATTATTGAACCAGAAACAAAATATTAAAATACAAAATGTATGATATTTGTTTTAAATTCAGTGAAGGGACACAAACATAGGTCTACAAAGAATACAAAGTTATTTTGAGTATTTATGAATTTTATCTCTGAGTTATATTCATTTACCATTATTTTATACATTTTCCTTGAGCACACCTCCGCCCTTTTTGATGCTGCTGGGCTCTGTAGCCCCTCCCCTCTGCCCTCACAGTCTCGTTGTGTTCAGAGTTGTGTTCTGCTGAGGGTAAGTTGTGTGAATAATACAGCATTGACATCGTGTTATTTTCTTCGAAAATGTAGCCATTTATGATTTAAATATTTGTTGTACATTATTCTCTGTTACATACTTTATGTTACCAAGATGTCTTGTGTTACTTTTTTTTTACCGTTAATATAAGTTTTATGGATGTTTTTAGGTTCGCGTTTTTGGCGCGAACGCACGACATAGTCGTACAATAGAAGTAAATGCTATAGTTTGGATTCAAACAAAGAGCATAAGCTTACTACAACAGCTCTGTACTTTAATGCAGAGAGCAATTTTGTGGACAGGGAACTGCCGTCCTGCCTGTAGGAAAACATTCACATAAGGGATTGAGAATGAGGAGTCACGTGACTCCGGTCGGCCATGTTGGCAGAAGACGCGATTCAAAAGGTAACATTCATTTTTGTTGACTAGTTAAAGTTGCACTATGTAGGATGGCAGTAAAGGCGTTTTTTTTTCAAAATCAGTGAAATATGTGTTCTCCTAATCTCTTGGACTGAGCATACCACTTTATTAGTGCAGCTTTCATTCATCGTTTCTCCATTTATTGTTTATATAGCATATTATTTGAACCAAAGATGAAATGGAATAAGTAAAATAGGCTACAATAAAATAAGTTGTTTTAAATTCAGTTAAATGCAGACACACTCAAGTAAGTCAAGGGCCTAACTCCTTGATAATGAGTTCCATTGTTAGGTGAGCTATACACTATTTGCTATGCACTATATTGAAAAGGTTAATATTTTTTCTATGCATGTAAATACAGTTTTGTTCTACTTGCTGAAAAATCATCTCCTCACACAGATAACTACAAGCTGGCAGAGAAGAAATATGTGCAATATATGGTCAATTCCTGCACAGAGACAGATGATGGCACAGCCATTAACCAGAAAAGAGTGCGCAGGCCCCCCGGGGATATTCCTCCAGTGAGGGTAAGGCCTCTTCAGTACAGACTGAATTATGTACAAAATTAAATAAATGTTTCCTTGTCAGTACAAATGATGGTCTTTCGTTGCAGATGAGTCAGCTCTTCAGCCAAGAAAACAGGCCAGGAATGTGCGGCGATGTGAAAGCCCAGTTGGTAAGTTTGTCAAATAATTTTGCGTATCTTGGTGCCAACATCACAGAAATCACCCATTACATGTTATGTGACTTATCTAATTGGTTCTTTTTTTTCTTTTCAGAACAACACATTCCTTCACCATCATCATGTAAGCGTTTTCCCAATTGTGTGATGCTTCTGTTTTCAAATTACATACATAAGAATCTCGCCATATTATAATTGACATCTGTGTCATCTTTCTATGCAGGGCCTCAAAGCCGTGTAGCCGCCAGTCCCTCCAGCCATGCACCCAGCTGTCAGACGGGTGAAGACTCGGATATTGAGGAACAATCACTATTCCCGGAAGTCGAGGGTATATTTGCTTTGAATTATATATTTATACTATCTGATTACAAGCTCCTAACCAAGAAAGCATGCCCACAATTTTCTTTTCAAAAACTTCAGGAATGACCCATGGCGAAGAGCGGAGGGCATCAGGCATGGCTGTCCTAATAAAGCGTAAGTACTTGATACACAATTGATGTTCACACAGCAAAAGTGTTTTGAGTGTAAAACTACAATGATTTTCATCTCAATTCTACCTTTAGTTATGAAGGAACAGAAGGCCATCCAGTTGCAAACAAGAAGAAGTAAGTACTACATGCACACATTTTCACACATAACAAGTATATTAATTTAAAAAAAATAAAATCAATTCTATAATAAATACACCTAGCAATGGAAGAGCACATGGGGCGTGTGACCAGAAGGATGGAGGCTATCGAGAGGAGGATTGAGGGTTTGGAGAAGAAGTCTGACACGTTAGAGGCTCCTGTTCTCTCCAACCTGCCTCAGCATCAGCCTCCTCAGCAGGAAGAGGTCCTGCTGAGTCAATGTCAAACAGTGGAGGAGCTGGAGGAGCTAGGAGTCTGGCCCAACCAGAGAGAAAGAACCAAATGGTAATTAATTGGTTATAATTATATATGAAGATGTATGCATGTAATGTGTTTAATTTGAATAATGAAAGTAGATCACATAAGCTTTTCATTTGTTTTCACTTCATTTAATTTGTTTAGTCTTTTTCTAGAAACGTTTCCTGGGAAGCCTGGGTGGGGCGAATCCGGGGGCCGCCGTTCGGCGCATGTTACGCCAGGTGGCTACAAATCAGGTCCTGGGGGAGTACAGCCTGAGGGGGAGGAGGGCAAAAAAGGCCTTCCAGGGCCTGGCCCTGTACAAAGTTATTACCGGTAAGTTTAACAGGTATTTTTTTACAATTCAGTGTTATGCCAAGTTTGATTGAGGTTTAAACGTTTTTTTAAACTTTCATTTAACTTTCATTTGTAGAGGCCTGCATGCAGAACTACTCGCTAACAAAGGTTGCTGACATAGAAGAGTGCATTAGCCATGCACTGAAATTTGCACCGCACAGAAGGTAAATGTAAACTTTAGTCTGTCATATCAATCTCTAAATAGTCACATTAATGAAATTAAATATTGGTACTAAGTTGGATTAAACCGTTTCGTATTCTTTTTAGGCCAGCTCCTCAAGACGGAACAGACTGAACCAAATACCAGCACCAGCACCCACACCCATTTTTTTAATTATTGTAGTTAATTGTATTTTATTTATACTGTTTTTTTGTTTATATTTTATTATTATTGTTTTATTGAAATAAAACCATGCAAATACACCCCTTTTTTATGTTTATTCTTGTATTTAACAGTATTGATTTGGTATTAAACATTCAAACGTTTGACTTTGGTTCTCTAAAGGTTTGGTTATAACCAAACCAAAATCTACCACTTAAAAACGTTCCCTTTGGTTGTATAGGGGAACCAACACATAATAAACAAGGTTGGGGGAACCTCATGAGAACGTCTAGGGAACCAAATATCTAACCAACAACGTTGTGGGAACCATATGGGAACGGCAAGGGAACCATATGGGAACCACACACATAACTTCTGGGAACATAAATAGGTGTAACCTGCTAACCAAATTAGAACCGAAAAAAAAACCAAAAATCAACGTACTCAGAACCTAAAAACAAAGGGCTAACGTTCCAGGAACATTCTCGGAACGAAAAATTGTTAGTAGGGAAGTAGCGAAATAAGCCAGGCTTTCCGCTAAGCCAGCTTCTAGGAATACCCCCCTGGTAGCCTATCCTTTGAATGGTGTTGTGGTGTTTGTTGTCCCCTCTTTTCTGCCCTCTCAAACCCCGAAAGGAAGGAAAAGGAAGTCACAAAGGAAGTCACCCTTCCTTTGGTTCTGCCAGAGGTTTCTTCCTGTTAAAAGGGAGTCGTTCCTTTCCACCTTAAGGCGGTAGCATGGTTGCCGCGTCTGTCACGGCGGTGTCGCACCGTGACGTCAAAATGACGTTTCAGGCATGGCGCTTCCCTTGAAAAGACGGCGCAGCTCGTTGTCGTGCACCAGTCGACTTTTGTAACTTGGCGGCGCCGAGCACAACGAACCGGATGGACCGATGTGAGACCAGGCTCAGTGAGGAGGTGCGTTTGTACAGGCAGCTGTACGAAACTGCAGTGAAACAGCACAGGGAGCACGTAAACTCCCAAAACTGGTGCACAGAGATTGGCAGAACTTTGGGGAAAAAGGGAGAGTTCTGTAAGAATGTGTGGAAGAAGCTACGGGACAGATACGTGAAGGCAAAGAAGAGGGCAGAGACTCTGTTGATGCCGGGGGCTTCAAACCTTCACCTCTTTTAACTGAATTAAAAAATTAAAATGATCCGAAAACTGCAGCATTATCATTAATTACAGTATTCTTGCTCTTGACAGCGGCATTGTTTTCTTCTCCACTTTCGTGGTTGTAGAGTAGAGGTAACCTTCACGTAGCAGCGCCACCTCTGTGACGGAGAAAATTGCAACTACTGGCGCGCAACGACTTGCGCCACTATATAGGGTCCTATGGCGGGCACGAACTCGTGACGTCATCACTGCATCATTGAAGCGCTTTGAGGTGACATTTGTTGCGATTTGGCGCTACATAAATAAAACTAAATTGAATGACAGGACACACTGGTAAACACGACTTTATCCCACCTCTGTTGGATGTTGGGGACACCAAATTTTAGATTTCTAGATTTGTTTATATGAAACTAATTTGCTTTGTACTTTTGTCTGTTGAATAAAGGTTCAAACAAATTCTAGGTTTAGGTTATTCTTGCATTTTTATTGAAGGGTGCTTACTATTGCTGATTTTAATTCAGGAAATAACTCAAACATATGAACTGTATCTTAGGAATGCTTCAAAAATGTTTAATTGACAAGACAGAACTTGAAGGAAACTTTTCCTGGAGCTTGCCCCACAAGACATGAAGATGAATGTCTGACACAGTTAATGTCCTGAGTTGAGTGTAAAACTGTTTATTTATGAAATACCTTGAACAAGCCCGGCCACTCAGGTTTAACTCAGAACTGAAATCATGCTTGTGAAAATGGGCCTTCAAATACAATGGCAGGAAACAAAAACTTTCAGAAGAACACACTTCATCTCTTAACTGCTGCACATGGTACCAGTGAGGGGTTCCTACAGATTCTCACTTTCAAAATTTCAGATTTTTCCAGATTATTATTATTTTTGACATGAGTACAAATATCCAGATGTTTATTATAGTTTTGAAATGTAATGGTGAAAATACATGTTATATTATGACTGTGTTATATTGTCAAACATTCGCAAAAATGGTTGCACTTCCAGGAACTGCAGCTCAATGAAATAATTCAAACCAATGCATAGTAATTTTTTCAAGTTGCACTTCTATAACAAAAAAGAACCAGAAAAGCAACACTTCTTTCCAAAGAAGAAGTACTCTAACTTACAAACCGATACTGCCTACACTCCTGTTAACTTCCCTCAACATGTTGCATCCTTTATATAGTATCTGTTTCCACATAAATCTATTCTTGTCTATAATAAAGAACCAAAGATCAGTTGTAAAAAACAGAATCTCTACATTTTCGGTTTCTGTTCAGCCTCGTTTACACATCGTCTTCCCGAAGAAGCCATGATGAACACAGCATCAGGCTCACTGTGACCCAGGCTTACTACCTGCTCCAGCCACCATTAAAAACCAAAGACCAGTGTTTCTCAACGCGTCCTATGAGGATCACTGCTCTACATTTGTTAAATGTTTCCCTGCTTCAACACACATTGCTCACATTAATGGGTCTTTAAAGGGATAGTTCGCCTCTTTTGACATGAAACTGTATGACATCCCATATAGCAATATCATTTATGAACATTTTCTTACCCCCCGCTGCGTCCTGTGAGCCGAATCCCAGCTGAGTTTTGCGTTCCACGAAGGTAGTCCGGCTAGTTGGCTGGGGTCAAAAAGATAAAGCGTTTTGCTTCTCAAAAAAATATCCGTTCAAAAGAGTAATACATTTGCATCACAAAATGTTGTCTAGGAAAAAGTCAGACCTCGCTTCGCTTGGCGCTATTTTTGCCTCCCTTGATATCAATGCGTCCAATGTAAAACTGTGCAGACCGAAGAGCAGACCCAGCAGTCCCCTGCTTCCGAGCAGTAAACACCGTAACAGGTGCGGCTATCGCTAGGTGGCTAGGGAGTGCTCGGTTTGCTCTTCGGTCTGCACTGTTTTACATTGGACGCATTGATATCAAGGGAGGCAAAAATAGCGCCAAGCGAAGCGAGGTCTGACTTTTTCCTGGACAACATTTTGTGATGCAAATGTATTACTCTTTTGAACGGATATTTTTTTGAGAAGCAAAACGCTTTATTTTTTTGACCCTAGCCAACTAGCCGGACTACCTTCGTGGAACGCAAAACTCAGCTGGGATTCGGCTCACAGGACGCAGCGGGGGGTAAGAAAATGTTCATAAATGATATTGCTATATGGGATGTCATACAGCTTCATGTCAAAAAAGGCGAACTATCCCTTTAAACAGACGTGTGCACAACTTTAACACAAGCTGCCGAAGAGAGCCATTTCCTTTCAATCAGGTTTGCCGATGTTTGCAGTCAAACGTTAAAAAGTCTTGTCTGAAGCACTAATTAACAGTTTGTATTGGTGGTGGAATGTTGAAGAAAGTTACAGCATTAAACGAGAAAAATGGAATGCCAACGTTTAACAGTTTTTGGGTGGTCTCCCAAGCAGTCGTCACCTGTGTGTTGACTATCAGAGAAATGTCTTTGTGTGCACTGCAGCAAAAGTAATACGTTGATTTATGTTCGTTGATTTAGGATTCAATAATGGCCATTTGGCTGTTGTTTGTTTGTATTTTAATGGAAATGCAATTTTTTTTTTGTTAAATTTATTCTTGGAAAAAAATATAGTAATTCATGTAATGGTTAATTCTTTCAAATAAGAAACATCCCTCCAAAAACCAAATCCTTATGAAATAAATGTTTCTGTCCAAAGAAAATAAAAGCCAATGTATAATTCATGAATCTAAATTATTGTTAAATATTCATTTAAGTGTCAGGTCAGAAAATCAGCTGTGTCTGGGGTCTTATGAAAATGTATAATTGTGATTGTGGTCACATCACCAAAGGACATGAATTCATTCAAGGCAAAAATATCATCCTCCATTTTGTCCTTTACTGTGCAGTACAGTCTTAGCACCAAATTTGGCAAAATACAAATTCTAAACAGTGAATCCATTTAAGTCCACTGTGAATTCACAGCCTATCACTGTGGAGCGAGTGGGATGCCTCTGGCATCAGTAACTTGGCCTTCTTGCAGGTTTTTGACTAGCTGGGCGAGCCAGCGCTTGGTGGTGGTGTCATCCTTCAGTACCTGGGCGAAGGTGCTGTCCTTCAGCTGGTCTGGTAAACACTGACGCAGGGCCTCTCTGGCTCTGAGGAAAAAATGTTAGATGTTGTAAACTGGTGTATGTTGAAGACATTTTGTGCTTAAATAAACTACTTCTTATGTTGGTGGCTCCAAATGGCCATTGTTCTACTTCAAATAGCTGCTCTTTGTATGTACTTCTCTGGAAAATGCATTCCTCATATGCATTATTGATAATACTTATTAAGATGCCAACTGTATTAGAAAGTGTCTTAGCTATCAGGCAGAAAAAGTGAGAGGGGTTTGTCTGCAGTATGCACTAGAGGGGCCAAACTGAAACATTAAACTATCCAAAGCACTCTGAACCATGTGAGGTATCAAATTCAGATTTTTGCGGCAAGATGGAAAATCATTAAGTGAAAGGCAAGTGAGCATCAATCTCACCATTGATTTCAGGTGATATTGCCCTCTTTTCAATAAACTGACAAGTGGTACAAACATTAGTGTGTGTCAAAATGCAATCATCACTTAGGACATTTCTCCAGTTTTAGGTTAAAAGACAGATATTGATCAGTGTATCGGTATTTTTGACAAAGCCATTTAGCACTCGTGGGCATAATTACGTCTAAACAAAGCAAAAGCAAAGGTCTGGACCTTTAGAAGCTGCTAAATAGAAATTCCCAGGACATTGTAGTGGGATCAGTTGCTTACATTAATGTAAGATCATAAATGCTTCTTGCTGCAGTTAGTCTCAAAAGCAAGTACTTAGCAGCACTCCAGAAAGACCAAGCCCAACTCTCTTCCAATAATAGCAGCAAAAATATGTGTAGTCTGCCAACTCAAAAGCTTCCCATTTTAAAATTGTACTTCAACTGCTTGATCATTGCATATGCTGAATTGAAACTGGAAAGTTGTAAAATCAACTGTCCCCCAGTTGCATTTCCTTCCCTATAAACTTGCGAGTGGGACTAAAATAAACACGGCATGGTCTGAAAGGGTGTCAGTTGAAATCTGACAGACTGCAGATGGCTAAATCAGAAAAACATACATGGTTTTCTTGGAGGAAGAAACTAGTGAGCAGTGTCACACATGGTGACCTCATACACAGCATATTTGTGCTGGTGAAACAAAGGTGAATGTATGGCACGACTGCTAAAAAATCTTATCTGCTGAGCAGTATCAGAGACAAAATCTTACTTGGTAACAATTTGGGCACAGAAAGGCAGCTTAAACTTTTGTCTTAATCATGATGCATGTGGACTATACTGTAAATGTTCTCTGCCCTTTTCCAATAAAGGTAAACATTTTTTTAAATTTATTTATTTTTTTAAATGTAAAAATTTCCACTGACTTCTCCCATAATAAGATACTAGAACATGAAAATTGCTTTCTTAGAAGTCAAAAGGAGTGACACTTTTATATAAAAACACTACAAAAATGCACAAAATAAATAAACACTAAATAATTTGAGATTCACTGGATTTGCAAATACATAGACAAAACATTAATTTTCTCACTGTTGCAACTATGGGGAATACATTACATTGTTGCAATGGCTCCTCCTAGAGGTGAGAGCTGTTGATCAAAATCTTTCAGTCATATCTCCTAGGTGTTGACGTGACATCCATGTTATACAGATTCCCCGTCAATCAAACATTTAAAACAGGACACAACATGAAGTGTGCTACATCTGCAGAACACTGTTTTACCTGAGATTATCTGAGAGGCGAAGATAGCAACGAACAACATGTTTCAGCAGACGAGCTGACGGTTCTTTGGAGAGCTGCAGCACCATTTTGCCCTGCAAAGAGAGTCATAGACACTGTAGATAAATGATGATGTGTTACATGGCACAGATGCAAGCTAATCCTATTCAGATATTTCTTTAAAAAAAAAACACCTACAAGAATCATGGCTACATGAGAGAAACGTTCATAAGTCTGGCATATATAAGCCAGCCCAGTGTCATCCAACAGTATCTTCTGCAGTATGAAGGTAGCAACCTAAAAGAAGGAAAAAAAGAAAAACAAAATGATGTGATGCGTGTACCAATTCTTATTCTGCTCTGAAACACGACAGAAAAATACATGATCTAACTTGCACGACAACAGTGTTTATAGTCATGAATTTAAGGGACTACATCTAAAATGTCAGACAACAATTTTGAAATAAATAATGATATTCAAATAGCTCCTTGAGTCCCAGCAATTTCAAGTATGCCAGGGGGATTTAAAATGACAAAATGCCTTATCAAAGGTGGGAAAATAAACTGCAGATGCAATTTCATTACTTCATAAAAGGTGACTTTTTGACTTATACTTTTAAGTTAAATACCGTCTTGGAGAGTTCGCTCCCTGATTCCATGATGCGGAGACACAGCGGGATGATTTCAGTTGTGAGAAGGAAGTTAATCACTTCTTGTTCATCCGTTTTGACCAAGGCACCTATCGTAAACGGAAAAGAAATTGTAATGCGTGGACTCTGAAACTCTGAATGATGATGAATCTGCAGAAATAATTCTGCATCCAACAACTAAAATACCTAGAACAGAAAGGAGAAATTACCTATAACTCCGAGGCTGGTAAGCCGCAGGTACTCAAATGGCCGTGTTTTGCTCACAGTGTGCAGAAAAGGATAAAGGAAAAGAGGAATGTGAGCTGCAAGAAAAGCCGACCTGTTGAGAGGATTTAAAAGCACTTTAATCAGTGTGTTCATACACAACAAACAAAGTATATATTGAACAAGAAAAACTATGCATTTAGTTTGGAGACAAAATAAGTGAATTCATTGTCTTTATTAACACGACGGATATCTATACAATATTTCTGGAGCATGACAAAGTTAAAGCTTTTAAAGGACAATCTGTAATTGCTATCCCGGAAACACCTGCAATTAAAAGTTACCATGAACATCTCATTACCGTGTCTCTGGATGTGAGGCGACACACTGCAGAAGAGCCAAGGCATTACACACTCTATTAGACTGGTGAGCTGTGAGTGTAGGTGGGTTTATAGATGGATAGATGTTTACTATTTCCTAAAATAAGAAAATAACGCAGTTAAAATAGAAACATTTTATCCATTGTCACTCGTGAAAAAGTTATCCATGTATGAATGCCATCGCTTTAACAGATTAATGAAGTAATAAATGTTAATGCTCATCAGTAATGACTTCATCAATCAACACATCAAGACCACTCAGCAGGTGAAGACAGAAATACCACCAGAGGGAGTCCATGTACTCCATGTAGGGAGAGACTGGTCATACCTGCAACAGGGCAGCAATAGTGCCACAGGAATGCCAGAGCATTGGTGCCAGGTCTGGCACTGACTCGCGTTTCTTGCTAAGCTCCAGCAAAGCATTTTCCCTAGTCTCTGGGCTGGACAACTCATTGATCCACTGATAAATCTTCTCACGGTCTACCTGGGCCAGGGCTGTGACGTTAGTTACAGCCTGTAAAAGGAAGGTGAAAGTCAAATCTATTACCGATGACTATTAGACCAAACCTTGGAAATGCACTGATTTGGAAGAGTTTTGTGAAAATTGCAAATCCTATCTTTTACATTACATTTTTTTCTAACATTCTTATCATTTTAATTGCATCCATCTTGTCACTTATTTTTTGTTGCTGCTATAACTAAATTTCCCTCCTGGGATAAACAAAGTCTTCGGATTCTGATTTTCTCCTCGGTGGACCTGATAGCACAAAGTCTGCATCTATAACAAACATCCAAACAAAATAAAACTTCCAAGGCACATCACTTAATATTCTGATAGAGAACCTTAAGTTTCAAATAAAATGTTTCTGAGCATATAAAGCAAGATAATGGGGGTAAAAGAGACCCTGAAGAACTTAAACATTTAGTGAACCGTTTGATATCAAATACTCACCGCTCCTGTCGCCAGCATTCTCTGAAGCTTTCAATGGTCTCGAAATATTTGCCAAAAATCCCCCAAACTACTGGATCAGCTAAAGTGCACTTAAACAGCAAACTAATACCGGTCCAACACAATTAAGTTGTTAAAAACCAAGAGTCCGTACTGCTAGCTTTAGCTGGTTGCTAAGTGTCTTGGAAAATCGAATCCGATACGCGCGTAATTAACAAACTTTCATGCAACATAACTTCTTTGAACAAAAACTCAACAAAATAACGAAATCTTAACGATATACTTGTTGTGTATTTACAATACAATCCAGGCTTTGAAATTGGAAGCTGTAATAATCGAATATTACAATCTTGTGCTAGGTCTCTGACAATGGAGGCAACATGGATACAAACAACGTAAATATCGCGAGAGGATGAAAGGCTTACACTCTCGGATATCATTTCCGTTGTAAAGTTTCACATTCCCGCCATCACCGCGCGTTGCTGCGAGGCGTAGTGCACGGGCTTCACTGTCAACAATATAGACACTGGAGAGCAGGTGAATGCCGGCAAAACAAACTTTATGCTCTCGGACGACTTATAGATGCGATACGTTGTTTCATAAGTTTGAAAACGAGTCCAATATCATCGACAGGTAAAGGGCTGCTTACTTAAATCATACTGTGAGTTGTTTTCATCACCAAAATTACAATCAAGCAAATTAGCCGGCTAGCTAGCTTGCGCTAGCCTGCTAGTAGACTTGCTAATGTCGGCCTCCTCCATCCATTCAGAGGCTACATGAGAAGACGATATTACCTGCATCATATTAATTGAGCTTGGCTGCTGCGTCCCGGTTAGCTTTTCATTAAATTTCTCTGGTTGCGGACATATATGTAATTACTAGTCCTGTCAGAAAGATGCTAACATTGTCAGACGCAACAGAACGCAAATAGCAATGTGTTGTGTATCTTCGCTCATCTTTGCTGCAGCGTTAGAGTTGTCATTGGGCTAGTTTGATAGCTAATGCAAACGCAGACTGTTAATCCTAATAAAGGAACCGTTAATCAGTTCATATACGCAGAATGAGTTTCCCTACTTTGTAAAACATGCTCGCGTGTTTGTCAAAATTGTGCTGCCAACTTTTTAAATTTCGTTTTTCTGTTGTTAGCTTTTGCGCTAACTTGTGTCACATTGGTTTTGTCTACCTGGAGTTTGTTGTGACTTAGACCCTGTGGTAAACCTTTGGCCAACGTGAGCTAATGTGTTTATTAAGCTGCGTAATATACAGTTTTAGGTTGTATGCCGTATTGCTATTACTAACCATTAATGTTGCCCAATTATATTTAATTATAAGTCTTTAGCTTGTGGTCGCTTTCTATTCATTGACAATATACAAATGACATTAAGTACTCTATTACATTTTTTTGTTTTATTTATTCATTTGTGCAAAGTGTTTTATGGCACAGTAACGTTGTTAAAGCATAATGGTGATAATCTACATTATTTAAGTTAGACTTAGCAGTGATTGCTGACACAATATATCTCTCTTGTTTAGGATTTGTTTGATTCCAAGTCCAAGCCAACCAAGTGCCCCATCAGGATAGTAAGCCATGGCGGCCTTAGTCCCCAAACTCTCCAGTGGTGGCGCTGTTAAGATACGGTTCACGAGCATGGACGTGGGCACCACCAAATGGAAAGAGGGAACTTTTGAGATTTTGGAGAAGGATAACAAAGTTAACCTCTGCCTCAGATTCAGCTGTGGTGGAACTACCAAAACCTTCCAGGTACAGTTTGAGTTTGTTTGAATTACATATTCAGTAATCAATATATTTTCAGTGTTGTTGTTTTTTTTTTTTTTTACCCAGGCTAGTTGGCACAGACTGTATTGTCTGTTTCACAATGGAGTTATGGGTAGAAGTGCCATCATTGAGAGAGGGGAAGAAAATAACCAAATATGTCTGTGGAAACTTTCATATACTTATTTGGCTGTCGTAAATTCTGGATTTCACTCGTGGATGAACACACTCGAGCTGCAACATAAGCTCCCACTATGAAGTCACTTTTCCTAAACGCCTATGGCTGTACTCTGCAGCCATCTAAAACCCAGATGAAGGACTATGGTATTCATGGACTTTAGTGATGACTGTCTCATATGTGATGCATCAACAGTACTGAATTAGTCTTGCAGACAAGACGCAACTTTTTACTTTTTTTTAAAGTACTTATAAAAACAAAGATATGTATTATTGGAAAAGGGAGTTCATCTATCTAACTGCTTATGTTTATGAACTGAAAAGTTATGAATGGAGATATAGTAAAGTGATAATGTAATACATTTATATGCATTATTAATCATGTATACTATTTAAATGGCCTGAATCCTGAGGCCTATACGATAAGATGAGTGCTAAACTTTCTAGGATTTCGTAAAATAGTACAATTACAGTTTTGAGACGTATCATGATGGACACCACATAAACTGTGATTTTGCACTGAAACCATGTATAAACTGGTTTACAACATAAATCTCACTTATGGCACATCATAAGGAGGCTTGCTCGGTCGTCAGCTCTTGGGTTTTTCTGTCACTTTTGTTATTATTTCATATTACCCAATTATTTCTGTTAAAAAGAAAAAGCTTGAAATATTGTTAATGATAAGTCATGGTCAGATACAACACTTGTGTCTTATTTATTTATTTATTTATTTAAAGATAAATAGGTTAAAAAAAATAAAATGAATAAATGGAAGCAAATATCAATTTTCAATTTTATTTTTAACAGGACATTGCATATTAATAACAGTACATCTGTAACATGCCAGAGTTAGCCAAAGGCTAGTTTTCATCTGTAGTCCTGCCTATTTTAGAGATAGAATACAAAACTACAAAACAAACTACACATCTGGAATTGGAATAGTGTCTCTTGAATCTGTAATCATCACACACTATGTGGTTTGATTTTGCTGTCAGCAGTCAAGATACTTAATCCATCTTGGTTCCAACTGTTGTGCCACCTGGATGCTAACTGCTTTCGGTTTAGTAATTATAACATGTGTACCCGCTCTTATTTTAAAGCAATCCATTCAATACTTTAAAACACACTGGAAATATGCAAAAAGACTTTTAAAGAACTTCTGCACTTACTTGGAGATATGGTCTTTGTTACTGTGTAAAACCACTAGGGGTCAACAAAGCCTACTTCACCCACCCTTTCACAGATCATTACACAAAATCATCAACTTTGATGATAAAAGCCACATGAATGGAATAAATCAGACGTGAGTGAGATCTTTGGTTATTAAGTCAGTTGTCCAATCTTAGTTGAAATGCAGACCATTTGTTTACGATTTGAACAAGGTTGTCATGCCAGATAAGGAGTTGGCAGGTGAGCAGGCATCCTGGTGGGATAAATGCCACACGACTTGATAGACTCGGATATAGTATGTAAGTATGAAAGAAAAGATTATTGTTGTTATAGCTTATTGAAAAGCCATATTGGAAGAAATAGTATGGGTGTCATACCAAATACGTTAAATGGACAGATGGACCCAGAAGTTAAATTTGTTTGGATAGTAGTAGTTTGGCATGTTTCTGAATACTAAACTCTCAGATACACTATGCAAGGTTGCAAATGGCAAAAGGATGTGAAAAACATTTTCAGGCTTCAAGGGTACCGAATTATCTAGGAATAAGACAAGACTTTTTTGAAAAATCTCACATCCCAAATTAATTTGACTACCTTGAATTACTTTCATGCCTTCAGCTGAACCAGAACGTGAAAAACATTTCCCAGAGTGCAAATCGGATCATGCTGACCTTGAAAGACAGCAGTGTCATCGTCTTGGATAAGATGCCCCCACCTTTGGCTCAGAGGACAAAAGAATACCTGGAAAAGTTGAAGCAGGGAAAGCCAGGTAAATACACTACTGCTCATTTGAACCCGTTTGGATCTAAGGCACCCTTGACAGAATATTTAAAACCTTAAAGGCCTCCAGAAAGGTGTTTTTTTTTTTTTGTTTGTTTTTTTGTTGCACAAAACTGAAATAGCAGATCGATTCCTTATATACCATGGAATTTTTTTATGATTTTAAAATAATTTTAGGCCCCTGGATAGTCCTGATTAGGCCCAATAAACTATCACCACATTTGACTCGAATTTGGCAAACTGGAACGACAGGTACGTGATGTCGCGAGTGCCAGCTGCTGGAACAACCCCCAGTACTTCTAGTCGCGAAGCCAGCAGTTTGCCAGACCTGGACAGCTTCTTCACGGCAAATTTCGATGTGTGCCGCGGGACGTCGCTTGGAAATATAAAACGTTGGGTTCAGTGCAATTTTTATTGCGAGTAGATGTATGAAGTGCGTGTGTTGCCCTCAGCAGCAGCAGCTCACACCACCGGGGACAGAGGAAGCAGAGAGACCCGCGGTCTTGTGTCTGTGTCTCCCTGTCCGCCTGCCTCCTCTCTGGTGAAATCAGCCAGAGCCATCCCGCCGTGTTCAGCTCCCTGCGGTGCGGACGCTCAGCGGGAATCCACCTGGCGGAGAGCGGACACACTCTCCGCCAGGTGGAGAGTGGAAATCTCGGCAGAGCGATCATCAAGAGCCCCGACGTGGACACACTCGCTCTGCCGGCTGATTTCAGGGCAACCATCCCGCGGTGTGTCCGCTCTCCGCCAGGTGGATTCCCCCTGAGCGTCCGCACCGCAGGGAGCTGAACACGGCGGGATGGCTCCGGCTGATTTCACCAGAGAGGAGGCAGGCGGACAGGGAGACACAGACACAAGACCGCGGGTCTCTCTGCTTCCTCTGTCCCCGGTGGTGTGAGCTGCTGAGGGCAACACACGCACCCACAGCACTTCGTACATCTACTCGCAATAAAAACTGCACTGAACCCAACGTTTTATTGCCTTCACCACTCAACAAGCATACTAATAGCGGCAGCCAGGAAAACCCATGGCACCTGTGACGTCACACGGAAGCCCCGCCCCCAGTTTGGAATTCCAGGAAGGATTTCCAAGCGGCAAATTCAAAATCGCAAATTTCATGCGTTTATGAAATGTTTTGGTGTAGAGTCCAATGATCATTATTGTTCCTCTGTGTATGTATTATCATTATGTATTGGGTGTAGTGTCAGCTTTCTGTAGGCCTTTAATATTGTTTTAAAACTGCTTCCTAAAATCTGCAGGTTTCCTGAAATACTGAATTGACTCTGCACACAAGAAAACCATAATATCTCAGCCCCTGTTGATTCTGTAAATATGATGAAACTCATTGGACAGGTTAAATGTCTTGCTTTTATAGATATTACTGGTTTTGTCCTTTTCTGTATCAAATTTGAACATTTTGATTTAAAAAATCCTTGTTTCTTGCCAATCTCGTGAAATCGGCTAATTCAGTACAACCAGTTAATAGGAGGCCTCTAAATAATTTTCACCATTTGAGGACAGTAATGTTTAGGGCATATTTAAAAGTTTAAAAAAAGGTAAAAATGATAATGATTTTTCATCATTTACCACATGTTTTGATGTTGAGTCTGTTGACTTTATCTTGGTTTCCTTTCAAACACCATGTTTGGCTTGATATATTCTGTAGGGAAGAATGCGGCAACACCTGACATTTTATCATACTGAGTTTAGTTTTGTTTAAATATTCCCACTGTCCCCTTTATGCATCTTTTTGTACTCTTTTTGTACTCCTGAATTGAGTACTTCCATCTTGATAGTTTATTCCAAAAGAAAAGGGAGAGTTTAATAGGATGAGCAGTTCTTTGAACTGTTTCTGAAAAACAGTCGATGAGTTTGTAATTTATTCCAGTTACTCAGACATCTCACTCCTTTGGATAGATTTATCCATTTCAGTTGTGATATAATTTTTATTAATTGTCTTAATATTTGAGAGGTCACTGTTTTCAGGTCTTGTTTGAACTTTTATTCTACAGCCAGCATTATATGTTGTAGATCATAGGATCACTTAGGAGGCTTTATAACAGCACACCCAATAAGGTGTTATACAGCTTAAAGGATATGCTGTTTTACTCGACATTTTTATCATTCTCATAATTTGTGAATAATGTCGCTTGACACTGAAGAAAATGTTTTTGATTTCCACATAAATGCACATATAAAGAGCATATCCCCTCCATGACATTAGCTACTGGCTTGCCATGGGTAACTTTGTCATTTGGCTGTCAGCACCTTAGTATTTTTTTGGAGCTTTAAGTGACCATATTTGGACAAGAGGGTAGAATAGCAGTGTGTGTAAATATAGTTAAAAGTGGAGATTAAGAAATCACTTTAGCAACCTGTATATGTGATATGTCCATTAACCATGGGTAAGGTTTCTCTTATAATTCTCCAAACATTTTTCCTGTTAATGTTTTAAAAGGTGTGATGTTAAGATACTATTCACTTAAACATTGAACAGGATGAACATGACATCCAATGGCTTTACCTTGACCTCACGTGCGTGTGACTGATGGAGATTGTGTTGGCATTGCCATCAACGTCTCTTCAGCACCAATTAATTGGTCAAATGAGGGCTCTGGTAACCTGTAATTTGAAATTTCTAAGTGTATAATTGAATTCATATGCTTTGTCCTAAGTCCTATTCTTTCTTAATTCTGCAGTTTTAAAATCGTCTCACGGAAGTGCAAACTTCAGTGTGCTTGGTAACCGCTCTATGAAAAATGAGAGCAACCCATCAGGGGAAAGACAAGTAAGCAACAACTTAAAGTATCAACTTATTAACATATTCAGAGGAACTTAAAGTTAACATTTCACTCAAACATTTTCCTCCCGTGTTTCAGACAACTCCAAGACGGCAGAGTGCAGAAGGTCGGGACGACACAACACCACGGAAACCTCTGAGCAGCCCAAGCAGAGCCGTCTCCACCCCCACAAGGACTGGACTGTCTGAAAACAGGTGTGATTAAATTCTGTTGTCATTCAAACTGATTTTAGACAACAGGAGAATGAGTAGGTCTCAGCTAATTTTCTTTCCAGTTAATGGATGATTTGTCCAAGTTTGTAAAGATTGTCAATTTGCTTACTTTTTGTTGCAGGAGTGAGAAGAGAAAGAGGCTCCTTAACTCCGAAAGTGACCTCACTGAGGACTACCCCAAAGAAAATGACTCCTCAAGGTAAATGTAGCACTTCTCATGGTCAAGCATTGGTGTTTGGCAAATTTACAGTGAGAGTATAGTAAATCGTGTTGTATAGCTGCTGTCACTGGCTAAATGAAAAACGTTTAGGGTTTAGTTTAAATTCCATTGAATTTAAAGTCCAGGGTTTCTGCAATCTGATATCCAGAAATGTATTCATAATCTTATTATTACCCTGTTTTATTTTTAAAGTAACAACAAGGCCACTTCAGATCCAGCCAGGAAGTTTCTTTTGAGCTGCAAAGAAAAACTGAAGCAGACAGAGGAGAACCGGAGCTCAGGTAAACTGCTTCCTCCACACTTCAGCAGAGGACTCATATAAAGCTGGTAACAGCTCAAGTCTCAACTGCATTCATATACATTTAACGGTTTTTTTTTTGTTTGTTTTTTAAATGGTGTAAACCTTTGTGTTGCTTTGTTTATTATGTGCATATTATGAGGCCTTAAAGGGGAACTCCGGGGCATTTGAAGCGCATTTCCATTGCTAGAGGTTGTCAAATACTGATAGTAGGACACAGACAGGTGCAAATCTGCGCTCCCTGTGTGGAGATTGCGCTGTTCACGCAGCCTGTCATGCGAGGCTAATACGTGGTGGCTAGGGGCAAGCGCTAACCCTTCCACGTAAAACAACAACTTGCACACTGCAGAAACGTCACACCACTTTATAAACCATCCGACAATAAAGTCACAAGCCTTACCATCAAAACCATATGCATGGTTCTCACATTACTGGCATGGGGACGTTACAAAACAACTTTATAAACAGCATGTAACTCACCGGTTAGTTGTACGCTCGCGCATGTGAAAGCCCAAAAGAGTCAATGGACGATACTCCCATATACAAAGCAATTATCTTCTGCGTTCAAGTATTTAAAACATTACAACAATACATGCCCAGTAATATTGTTGTAATGTTTTAAATACTTGAACGCAGAAGATAATTGCTTTGTATATGGGAGTATCGTCCATTGACTCTTTTGGGCTTTCACATGCGCGAGCGTATAACTAACCGGTGAGTTACATGCTGTTTATAAAGTTGTTTTGTAACGTCCCCATGCCAGTAATGTGTGATCCATGCATATGGTTTTGATGGTAAGGCTTGTGACTTTATTGTCGGATGGTTTATAAAGTGGTGTGACGTTTCTGCAGTGTGCAAGTTGTTGTTTTACGTGGAAGGGTTAGCGCTTGCCCCTAGCCACCACGTATTAGCCTCGCATGACAGGCTGTGCGAACAGCGCGATCTCCACACAGGGAGCGCAGATTTGCACCTGTCTGTGTCCTACTATCAGTATTTGACAACCTCTAGGAATGGAAATGCGCTTCAAATGCCCCGGAGTTCCCCTTTAAACTCATTTTTTGATATACCTCATCTCTCTTTTTTCCTTACCTGTAGCTCCTCTTGGCTCAACCCCACTTCAGCCAACGTCATTCTATGGTAGTCGATCTATAACTAAAGACTATAGCCAGAGCCATTCTTTTCTGGACAGGTGCGTTTTTGTCTGTGGTCTCTGAAGTGAGATAAAATGCTTAAGTTCGGAGTGCTAGAATGCAAAATAAATGTCCTTGGTAAATGATCTTGTATTATAATATCTGCAATAATTGTATACTTACAGGGCTGCTAGTACTGTGCAGACCACCACAGCCAAGAGAAGCCTCACGCTCCCCAACCACTCTACTCCCTTCAAGAAAGTTCGACCCTCCCTGGACTATGGTGGCTGGAACAAGCAGAGGTCATCTACTCTAGCCCAGCCACAGCCCCCACTGCAAGGGTAAAAATAACTCGTATGGGTGCTTCTAATTGCAAAAAGATAACATGCATTTTGAATAGGGCTAGCGATGAATAGATTGTATCGATTTATTCAAATTTGCAGTTTACGACTATTTCTTCTTATGAAATTTGTTTAGTTTTTTTTATCCTTAGAAATGGACCGCCAACACCCTTAGTTCAGAGTGGGCTCAGCCCTCCTCCCGCCCCTATCCCACAGAGACACAAGAAAACAACATGGCAGCGAGCGAGGAAGAGCTTGTTCCTATGTCATCAGCTCTTTGGAATTAGTTTGGTTTTGCGATCTCGGAACAATCAACAACATGTTGAAAACTTTCAGTGCGGTTACATGGCACTGATCCCTCTATATACAGCACTGGTCCCTCTATATTTAGTTTGTGATGAGCTGGTTATTGCACAACGGAGCATTCTTCATTGCTGTGTTTTTCTTTCTGACGCGACAACAACAGTAATATCGTCTCTTCCGACTTCCGGTTCCCAACCCCGGGAAAAAATCTAGAGCATGCGCAGAACGCAAAGTCTAATTCACCACGTGCTTCACCCATCTACAAGCACGTTTATTTTGACTTTCAACCGAGTTACCTCGGGGTCTTAATCGGATCGCGAGTAACTTGATCCGATTCAATTTCTTGTCGTATTAAGATGTCTACATGCACTTAATGACTCAATCTTATTGTAAATTAGCCAATTATCTGATCCTTTCAGTGCCATGTAACCCCACTGTTTGTTTAACGTCTGTTGTTGCCAAAGGTGTTAGCACAACCAATTTTTTTTTTTTAACACCTCAAACAGAGGCATGCTGCCAAGTGGGAGAAATGCTCCTCTCTACGTGATGCACAAGGCATCGGCAGCCCACATACTCTTGCCACATGAGGGGAATCGTTTTCCCAGTGTATCCCGTATGATAAGAGAAGGGCCCAGTGGAAAGTGATTACAGATGCGGTAAAGAAATGGTGCCCATTTATACAATGGAAAAGCCCGGTTTTATTCAGATGCTGAAAACTGTATAACGCTCCGTATGTGCTGCCAAGCCGGAAATAATTTGCCCACGTCGCCTTACCCTACCTGTTCAACTGCACAGATGAAAAGATCATGACAGAGCTGGAGGGAGCTTATTTTTACTACGCCACAATAGGCTTTTTAAGAAATTTTGTTTGAAGTTGGACCGTGTCAATTGAAGCATGTTCTAAGATATATCCTCAAAACTGAGAAACTAGCTCCCTGATAGTTGGGACATTGGTTGTAGTTCTTTGGTTGTAGTTCTACACATATTGTGGCAAAGTTATATTTCCATTGTTCTTTATAATGGCAGGGCCTTCCATCTTGTTTTACAGCAGGTTTCAAAGATTGTTTCATTGGACTTTAAATTTAGGTAGACTCCCCCGAACGGATGATGTGGTAGTATGTTATATGCTTATAGGTTTATGTATAAAAAGTCAGAGATTTTACTTTTAAGCCATATTGCCCAGCCCTAACTTTGAATCTAATAAACCCACACTGATCAGTAGATTAAAAGGAAAATTGACACAAAGGAACTTAGTGTAATTTGTTGTAATTTGTCGTGCCAATTTTTCAAACATTGCAGATTTTCCAACCTTGGCAACACTTGTTACATGAATGCCATCCTGCAGTCCCTCTTCAGCCTCCCCTCATTCTCCAATGACATGCTGAAGCAGAGCATACCTTGGAAGAAGGTGCCCATCAATGCATTGCTCAGGTACTGTATTAGCTTTAATAAGCAGACTAGTGACAATCTACACATGCTTATATGACAGTTAAGCATGTGCAGATTTACTCATAGCAGCTTACAAGAGGAACAGTCACATAACAATATACACACAGAGTCCCAGATTCAAGCAAGGCAGTATGGTCCAGTTTATTCATAGGTTGTGAAAGAGACTTTTCCAGAATTGTGGTCTTGCATGTGGATTAACAGGGATATAAAGAATTCAATCTGTCTACATAAAGGCCATTCAGAAATATACTTTGACATATTTCACATTGCATCTTCCCTTTGTGTAGGCGTTTTGCTCATCTTATGGTTAAAAAGGATGTGGGCTGTCCAGAGACGAAAAAGGACCTGTTGAGGAAGGTGAAGAGTGCCATCTCCTCCACAGCTGAACGTTTCTCTGGAAACATGCAGAATGTAAGATGCCTCCTCTAGATTCAACACTTTAGTGGCTGTCGCTCACAGAGGCTCTGTAAAAAGTACTCTTAAAGGCACTTTTTTGTGTTTTTTTTTTTTTTTAAATCAACTGTTGACCTGATACATGCTGTTTTCAAGGCTGAATGTACCAAGGAATGGAAGACGTAAATAAGTTAAACTAAAATGTATTCACAATATGTACAAACGAAAATTATATACAAACTTCATGAAAAAAAAAAAAAAAATCAATGTTATACTGGTCTTGTTGTGACTTAAGATGACTATTATTACTATTGCTGAATGGTCAGTGTAGTTGTTGTGATGCAGAATATGTATGGGACACATGTAAAAATCCAGAATATCTAAAACTTTAGTCTTCAAAGCTATCCCACTTATAAGTTCCATCATGTTATCTGATTATCAGGATGCTCATGAGTTCTTGAGTCAGTGTTTGGACCAACTGAAGGACGATGTGGAGAAGATGAACAAGAGCTGGACAAATGAAGCTCCCTCGTCATTATCATCCTCTGTATTGTTTGAGAATGGTACGGAGGCAACAGCGATGTCATCAGCAGTCAGGGGAGAACCTGGCGAAGAGGCAGACACCTCCCGCATCTACACCTGCCCTATTGCAGTCAACATGGAATTTGAGGTTCAACACACTATCGTTTGCAAAGGGTGAGGACAATTAATACATTATTTCAATTTGGTGGCTCTGGAGAAGATTGATGTTTGACACTTGTGTTATGTTGCAGCTGTGGCGAGGTGGTGACCAAACGGGAGCAGTTCAATGACTTGTCCATTGACCTGCCACGCAGAAGGAAAACCCTCCCCCTTCGTTCCATACAGGACTCTCTGGATCTCTTTTTCAGGGTGAGTCTTTTGCATTAATGTTTGAAAAATCTGAATTTATCATCAGTATTTATGGGTGATTCAGCTTGGTCTATTTGATTTGTATGAATTTATAGACGTTACTTTCTTGTTTACAGATGGAGGAAATTGAATACTCATGTGAAAAGTGCAATGGAAAAGCAGCAACTGTAACACACAAATTCAGCAAACTACCCAGGTATATACACAATCATGAAACGTACAATGAAGGATGTTCATTATTAAAGGAGACGGCTTACACAATTTCCTGAGGTCTTAATAGCCATTTTTACATGCCTACACACGTCAAACCAGCGTCGCGGTATCAGCTGGGTGATGGAAGTTTCAAGGTTGAAAGGTTGACTTGTTTCTTGTTGCCTTTGAGACCACCTCCCTTGCTGGCTCAGAGGCATATCAGTGGCTGATCAACTACAAATCTATCATGCCGCCTCTGTACTTCCACACGTGACATTGATGCGAAAAGATCCATCAGTTTAGGCTTGAAAGATCTATGTGAAATACCCGAATGAAATGTTGGTTACATGGTTTGGTCAAAATAACACAGAGAGGCAGCACAGCAGCTCCTCTTTTAACCAAGGATTTACACCTCCTTCATGCATTTCATTTTAGAACGTGCAGTGACGAGTGGAATTCTCTTTTCTGATCTGTATCCCTGAATAACCCTGAATGAGAAAGGATACACTAAAAAAACCTCTTACATTAAGAACTGTTGCTAATTTTTTTAAATATTTCACTGATGTTTGTGTTTCTAACGGCAGTTACTGGTGCTGTTGATGACGGTGCATTTGTTGACAAACGGGAAATTGGACATGTTCGGACCTAACTTTATAACTTAAATGAATAAAGAAAGTACTAGTAGAGCAATATCAGCCCATTTATTTCTTAAGTGAAGTAAACTTTATAGCATATGATGATATTTGATTTTGATTCAAAAGCAAAATCCTCCCACTTCCAAGGTACAGCGAATGCAGTATCACCTAAGGTTGAAGTTATATAGCGATAAAGAGGGAGGAGGCTGGATAACTTTGTAGAGTAGTGTGTGTATATATAAAAGTAAAATATATGAAAGGCTCACTGGATTGTGTGTGTGTGTGTGTGTGTGTGTGTGTGTGTGTGTGTGTGTGTGTGTGTGTGTGTGTGTGTGTGGCTTTAAAATCCTACTTATTTGCTCCAAGCATAGAAAATCCTCCCCCCCTCCTTTTTCTTCCACCCCACCCATTGCATAATAATATAAACACAAATTAAAGTACAATATAAGACATGACACTTTCACCAGTACCTGCGCTAGATTGGAGCTTGTGTGACTCTCATAGAGGCGACGTGTCTGCAGCACAGGGCTTCGGATCTCCCAGTTCGCCGTGATATAGTGAGCGGTCACAGTTACATAGCTTTCTGTTGCTCTGGAGGTCCACCCGTCTATGGTTAGCGCAACAGAAGTAGCCTGGGACAATTCCGTAACAATTTTTAACTTTTCCTGCTCATACAGATTTGGCACGATCTTTTCACTGAAGTGGGTGCGCGAGGGAATTTCACAACGTGGCTCAAGCACATTGAGCAGATGTTTAAACCCCTTGTTTTGCGCAACAGAGTATGGCCTCATGTCTGCAGCTATAAACACTCCGATAGCATTTGTTATAGCTTTGGCCCTGTCAGATTCTGCTGCTAAAGGGTGTTTAAATGTCGCTGTGATTAGTGGTTGATGCGCAGCACTCGTCTTGGAGCCTGACGCAGGAGCTAACATGCCAGGATGATGGCTCTTTAAATGCGCTGCCATGCTGGATGTATTTCCACTCTCATATGGATTTCTCGTGCCACAATGCAGACATACCGTAATTGTTTTATCCACCACCCTTCGTCCATCATCATTGTATGTGACAGGGAAGCCAAAATGTGCCCATACATGCAACTTTATGATACATAAACACGCCTCCTTATTTATTTATTTATTTATTTATTTATTTCGTCAACCAATCCACGGACCACGTACGTACCGAACCGTAGAGAGAAATCCGTTCGGATCACGGATCAATTATGATCCGTTGCACCACTACCCACTAAGCCCACTATGATTCAGATATCATTTGGAATGCTGGTCAGCCACAAATAAAATCACAATGAGTAATTTTTTTGTAAATAAAAAATGTAATAAGACTGGTTGTGATGATTTCTGATGTCTTTACCTCTCATAGAGTGCTCATCCTACACCTGAAACGGTACAGCTTTAATGCTCAGCTATCCCTGAACAGCAAACTAGGCCAGCAGGTGGTGATCCCCCGATACCTGACCTTGCTATCGCACTGCACTGAATCCACAAGACCCCCCATCAGTCTCGGTTGGAGTTCCCAAGCCTCTGTGTAAGCATTTGTGAGATGCATTTGAATAAAATTTGTGGGTTGGAAATAAGTCGCACTGTGTAACTACATTTGATCTGTTGGGTGTACTTGTACATGTACTTCTTAGAAAAGGAAAGACATCAAATACAATTTATTTTAAGGGCCAAGAGCAAAAGTTTGAACACTGAATAATCTGTGGTCAGTAACAGGAAAAAAAACAGTTAATCGGGGAATTGACAGCTGTATCAGATACTAAAACAAAGGTAAAATCATTCACACTTTTGACACCCTGGTAGGGGGATACATTGGATGTCCAGTGGAATTCCACTTACTGCGGACAGCATGAATGTTTGTGTATGACAGCAGTTTGGTTGGTCATCGGTTGATGTCTACACACCACAGATTTAATAACAGCTCATGATTCATAGACTTTTTTTTTGTTTGTTTTGTTTTAAAGGTCCAGAACACTTAAAACATCACAGTCAATCAACTCCTCCACAGCACCTCTTCGGTGAGTTCCGCAAGAAGTTCAACAGAGAAAACTATCATTTAATTTAGACTTGTTAAAAGGGAAATGTGAGGACTTTTAAATTGCTGTGATCTGCTCTCTTATTTGGCCTCTTCGAATAAATGAGTAAGTAACTTTTATCATTGAACATGTGACTATGTAGGAGGACTGGTGGGAAAGTGGCCAACAGTAGTTGCACCTCTGTCCTTTTGGATTCCGACTGTGAAGAGGAGCCGAACAGAAAGGTGAATGGAAGCCGCAAGCGACGCATTAGCAGCTGTCTCCCTGAAGGCGACGACCGCCCAGAAGAGGTGAGCACTTCCTCATGTATCTTAACATTTTTTTTATCCCTCTCCTTTTTTGGTTTATACTGGTGTTATATAGTTTAAATGTTTTCAGAGGGGAGCAACAATGGACTCAGCCGATTTTAGTGGCATAAATGATGATGAAATGCTGGCTGCTGTTTTGGAGATGAGTCGTCAGGAAGCGGCGCTCTCTGCACCAGCTACCCTTGAAGATGAGCCAACGAGCAGCCCTGACACGGGGTTTGGGGACTCGGATGTCCATGACTTGGCCTATCGTACAGATCTGGTGGAAACCGACAACAAACAGTCTGCAGGTATTCCAGAATTAGGTTAAGACACTTTATGAATGGGTTTTCTGCACTATGTTAGTTGATTTTTGTTCATTTTTGGTATTGTGTAGATGTGCTAGATTCTCTGGATTTGACCATGGATGAAAACAAGGAGAACCAGACTCCAGAGGGTGTGCAGCAGCAAGGGGAATTGGACTGGGTCCAACAGTATAGTTTGGATCAGGAGAGGGAAGAACAGGAGTTGCAACAGGCTCTGGCCCAGAGCCTCCAGGAACATGTAAGAACGGAACCCATGTGGAATCTGCCCGAACCCTTTCAGACCTAAAGTGCATTTTAGATCTTGTTTCTAGCTTTTACTGTGGGTTTTCTGGGATACTTGATAGAATCATTAATGTCTGCCAAAACTTATCTCTGCCTTTTAAGAGATTAGGAATACATGAGAGTTATGAGAGTTTAATCCTTCAGCTTTCATTGTCAGTTATAGACTTGGCCTTCATCTTAATCAGTATTAAGTAAAAGTAAAAATAAACCTTGACCTGGGTCTTTTAAATGATAAGCCCAAAGTTGTCATTGACTACATTTAAGTATGCATTCTTATAGGCAAGCACATTTTGAGCACCCAATAGACCTGAGTGTTCATGCCACAAAGAGTTATTTTTAATTTCTTACTTCAAATGTCAGTAATTTAATCCTTTGTTCTCACCTCTCCCCATATAGGAAGCCCAGGAAATGAAAGAGGATGATGATCTCAAGAGGGCCACTGAGCTCAGCCTGCAAGGTATGGAAAAAAAAAGAAAAAAGCCACTTGCACATTTAGCTGCTGGCCTTTGAAACTCTTAGGCCAAAACATCTTTTTTTTTTAATTTGTTCTATGATGGGTACCATCTGCACAAAATCATCTGTCATATGAGAACAGCCAGTAAGCTAGAAATGTAATTGGATATTTAGAGATGTTATCTCACAAATTCAGTGCAGTTTGGTCTCATGATTCGCTGTCATCTTTTCATCAACAAATGTTCATTTGACTTTTTAATCTGACTCGCAGCGCTATTAACACTCTATGCCAATATATAAATCCCCTTTTTCCCTAATAGAGTTTAACAACTCTCTGCCCGAGCTGCTGTGCTCAGATGATGATTCTGGAAATGAGGACGTGCTGGACATGGAATACACTGAAGCAGAAACGGAGAACCTGAAGAGAAACGCTGAGGTACTCCCCTACTGTTGCCATATAACATGGCCCAGGAATTTTAAACACAATGAGTTATATATTATCATTAAAATACTAATAGCTGACTTACTTCTACAATTAGATAAAACCACTGTTTTTATCTAAACAAATAGTATGCCTCAGCATTTTTACTTATAGGCTCGAGCTGTACTAATCATATCCAGTATGTTCTATACATTTGAACATTGTTAGATGTGCAAGCTGAACTCTGATCAGTGACGCAAAGTCTATTTAAGTTATTTAATCAGGCATTTTAGAGCTGTTAAAATTTTTTTAATGAAAGTCCCACAATGGTATTTGAAACAATTAACACGCCTTAACAGATCTGATTTCATTGATTGATTTGTGTGTAAAAGCTATTGTGTTGATATCGTGCATTTGTTGGTAGTCAGTCTGACTACACTTGAGGGATGAGGTGGCTTGTCATTTCCAGCAACCTGTTTATGCACTTTAATCCACAGACTGGAGACTTGGCCAACTCTTACAGACTTATCAGCGTTGTCAGTCACATTGGGAGCAGCTCCTCCTCTGGTGAGCTTTTGCTTGTGTATTTGCCATTTTGTTGAGGTGGATTAACACTCTTTTAATACTTAAACAATTTTGAGATGGGTCACATTGATAGCGTTCAGGCATTCTTCCCTTTAATGATAGTGTTCCTCATGGCTGTATTAAGTTATGTCTGATACAGTGACAGAAAGTTTTCTTGTATCATATAACAATTCATATTAGTGTACTGAGCTTGCTGTGATTGTGTTAAACACACCGGCAGTGCATTAAAAACATATGAAAATAGCAATTTTCTCTTATTAGCCCTACTTTCACATGTATAGTTATCAACAAGAGAAAAATATGGTCTTTCACTCCACCTGAGAGCACAATCTACGTTAACAATGCTGTATGTGAGATGAGTCTCTCTACAACAACTCTGCAAGCGCTTTTATTTCTTTATTCTTTTATGATGTTATGTTGCCTATACTGTCATTGTTTCATTGGGATAAACAAAATGGAGGTGAATGGGATTAGTTCAAAGTACATTTATATAATTAAGACTTAGAGCAGAAGCTTCAGCTGCAGCTCAAAAGCTTCAAAGTAATTTTCTCTTGTTCATTTGGCCCTGTGGACATTGTGTGCAATGTGTGAGATTCATCAGAACAGCTGATCATATGTCAAATTAATTGTATGTCTATTAATGAGACACAACGAGCTCAGACTTGTGTTGTGTGAAAGTGAGATTTATATGCTAATAGCTTAAGGCTAGTCATACTGTCATGCAAAATGTTAAAGAAAAGTATCAGGGGAGTAATTCATACATGACACCGACATGTCCAGTTGCCAACAGATTAGTGGAAAGCAGTACTGCTCTGAAATTAGGTGTATATGACATTCCAAAATGATTTTGAACTTGATAAGCAAACTAGTCTAGCAAAAAAAATAGACTCCATGCATAAAGATGGCAATAGCTGGGGTGATTATGCACTTCAGCTCTTGTTGTAGTGGAATATTCTTATGGAGCGAGGACATGGGTGCTTTGAGGAATGCTTTTGAGTAGATAATGGAGTCGAGAATAGAAATCCATTGGATATACAATTGCTTTGTTTTTTATGGGATGGATTTATTCACAGCATAGTGTGGTATTACTTTCCTCCACCTCTACAGCCATCATTCAGCAGCAATCTGTAATCAGAAACAGTTTGAGGAGATGGTCTTAAGAGAAGTTCTTAAAAAATATATAGATTGGTGCCTCCACAAGCACCAGGATTATTGACTACAGACAGACCAGAGTTGGAGAGGGTTGTGGGTCTGAGAAGATTATCAGCAGCACAGAAGCATCGCGGGCAACAGTTCTCCTACTATTTCTCTTCACGCTGTACACCTCAGACTTCCAGTACAACTCCGAGTCCTGTCTTCTCCAGAAATCCTCAGACAACTCTGCAGTTGTTTGGTGTATCAGTGATGGACGAGGGGTTCAGTACATGCATTGTAACCACTATGTGGCAAGGAGTGGCAACAATCAATGTAATCATGTTTCAATCAATCATGCAAACAAGACAATTGAAATGATTGTGGATTTTAGGAGGATCAGGAATATGCCAAACACTATTTCTATCCTGGGAGAAGAGATGGCAGTGGTGGTGGAAGATTACAGATATCTGAATGTTCACCTGGACAACAAACTGAGCTGGAATTGCACCACTGAAGCTGTCTGCTGGAAGGGACAGAGCAGACTGTAATTCTTTAAGAAGCTTAGGTCCTTCAGTGTTAAAAGCAAAAAAGAGGAGGTGGATAGTGCACTAAGTTTTGTAGCCATCTATTGAGGCAGCAGCATCAGAGCGAGTGACTCAAAAGAAATTGAACAAACTGATCAAGGTAGCTGGCTCGGCTCTGGGGACTGGTCTGGAGCCCCTGGAACTGATTATGTAATAAATAATGCAAAAGTTGCTCAATAAAAGATGACTTTCAACACCCTCAACAAAACAGTGATCAAACAACGCGGTGTGTTCAGTCAGAGGCTTCTTCAACAACAAAGAACTTTACAAAAGGTCATTTCTGTCCACAACAATGACTCAACATAATTACTTTTTTCCCCATGCCTTGAAAAGAATTTCCCATACATGGTATTATTAAGGTCGATTCAAAATCTGCTGGTTTGTAACATTGCACAGCCACCTCATAATCTGGGAAGAAGGATCATGTCCATATACCTTTCTGAATATAGGCTAAAGTTGCTTGTAATGATTAATTTACCTTTTCACTCGACACTTAAAAACTTTATTATCTCACCCCAGGTCATTATATCAGTGACGTTTATGACATGAAGAAGCAGTCGTGGCTGACTTACAACGACCTGGATGTGTCGCGCACACAGGAGGCAGCCGTCCAGCGAGACCGTGACCGGAGTGGATACATCTTCTTCTACATGCACAAGTGAGTTGGCAGATCAATCCCATGTTTGTACATGAGAAGCTGCCAGGTTGTGTAGTGTATATATTATGTACACATAACAAAACTACTGGTATCCAATTGGGCCAAATCAGACACGTTTCCATTGACTGGTTTAAAGTGTGCATTAAGTCATCAAAGGGTGGAGGTATAGGCTACATTGGTAATGGTTGGAATTCCGTAGAAGTAGTTCTCCTTGTTATCTGCCAGGTCAGATGCAATTTGGAAGCGTTTCCATTTCACCAATGCGTATGAAATCTTAATGGAAAGAGTGGAAAACCAACTTAAGCAAGCATATGAACTTTTTTTGTCCATCTGTGGAAGTTTTCTTCAAGTTCAACAGTTTTCATTAACCTTTACTTGTTCACATCTTTTAAGGTGAATTAAAGAACAACACTAGAAACTCGACTGTTTTTTTTTTTTTTTTAATTTCTGTTCTGTGTCCCCAGAGATGTGTTTGAGCAGCTGTCTGACATGGAGAGATCTGGAGCGACCAGCACTTCAGAGGCAGGGAGGAATGTCCTGCAGCCCCTCTGAGCTCTGCATCTTTGAACAGCCACACATGCACTCAGACTTACAGCTGATCCAGAGTAGATGAAGCTGTCCTGTGAACAACCTTCTGTACTACTGATTGCCGTCCTTTTGTGGTCCTCTTCGACGCTTCTTTAGCCTCTGCAAATCTCTAAATGCCAGGCTACAAGAACACCTGTTCATACCGATGCAGGTGTTAAACTGTTAAAGACTCTTTAAGATATTGAAAATGCAGTTAAATGTTCAGTGGATCAAATTCTGTCTCCATGTTTTTGGAGCTGAAGTTTTTCTTTGCTATGATTTTATCAGCTGTTTTGTAAAGGTTTATTTTTTGTTTATTACAATTCTTCAAACAGACTTTGACTTAAAAATGATCAAATACCAGATGCTACTGGTGCTGCGTGGATTGTATGTTTGCAGACCCTTTATTTCTCGTAGAAACTAAATAAAGATATATTCTATGTTGGAGTATAAGCTATTATAGAGTTAGAGGGTTGCTATATTTAGCGGGTACATTTGGTGCAATATTTATGTCATGGCGCAAAGTGGCCAGTTCAGATCAGCTTTTGGATGGTGTGGATGATTTATCACTTGTTTCTTTGTGTTTGACTTGTGTGTGTGTGTGTGGGGCGGGTTATTTCTATATTTTAAGGTATCTGAAAGAAATCTGTTAGTTACTGAGCTTTTCTCAGTTGAGCCCATGTTATTCTTTTGGGGTTTGACCTTGTGCCTCCTAAGAAAACTTTTATAGATATGTGTACAAGCTTTACTTTAAAAGGTGCACAACCTTGTTGTTTCTGAATGTTTGTCAGTCCTTAATGTGCACGTCAGATGTTCCTCTATAAAAAGCCAACAGATTTTTCTATGAATTACTATAGGGTTTGTTTGTCTTAATTAACCTGAGATAAGCCACAAGCAAAAGTTACTACTAGACCACCAGGCAAGCTACTTAAAGCATAATATATTTTATGTTCCCATACCTAGGGCCACTACACAGTATTTAACACCATAGACCCTGGCTAAGTGTGTTCATGTAGTTCCTGTCAGGTATGTTTGTTTATAGAATGGAATATGTTGGAATACTTTACACTGGTTCCACTACCAGACAATAGCTGTATTACTTTTTAAGAATTTAACAATGAAATCGCACTTAAATATTCCATTGTTGATGTGCAGCATTAGTTCTAACCCACCACATTTTCTCAAATTTGCATAATAAAGCATTATCGTTATAAAACTCAGTGTAGACCAAATACGATAAATGACCCAGGCGTATGTATTTGGGTATTTAGGAAGTGTGCATTATTATTAGTGGAATCCATTGAAGTACAGTCTGCCGATGCAAAATGACCTAACTCGGAACATCAGGCAAAAATTGCCCATTTCCATTTTACGTGTCTGACACCCTGTGCTCTTCTTCACATCCTGTCTTGAATGCGGTGTAAAGAGGGTAAATGTTTTTGCGAAGTGAGAATGAACTGCTTTTTCTACCCTTCATACATGACTGACTCTTCCTAAAACAGATTTTAATAAAAAAATTATAGTGAACAGACATTTTTTTTGTCTTTTTTTCACACACATTCAGTGTTTCAGATGGAAATCCACAGTCAAACTGCAGGTGATATACTTCAAGTTCTAAAATAACAGCAGGAAATGTTGATTGCAGATAAAAGAGCAGTCATTTTAGATTTGCGATTTTAGATTTATGAACTATACTATTTAATAAAACTAGTCTGCCAGGACATTTCAAAACAATTAGTGCAGTGTTCAACTGAAGTCAGTGGGTTGCAACCAATGTCACCTATCTTGGTTGCATCTCTTCATCAGTGGCTCCAGATGTCGGCCTGTGAGTCTGCTGTACTCACTTAAAATGTAACTTTCCCTCTGCAGCATCTGTAAGCAAATTACATAATCTATCATTGTTTAACAACAACAGATGATCCTTGATTTCAATGAGTGAGGTTCACATGTTCAGTTTGAATATAAACAAGCCATTAAACAATTCAGATTTAAAACAGTTGTTGGACCAACGTTTTTTTACTTGAACTTATATTGTGACTACGATGCTCAAGAACAGAAATTTGTTTAAACGGCAGATACCAAAAAGCTCGGCAAAACAGAGAAGAAAAAGAAAACAAACACACACAAAAAGGACAGGTCCCGTAAATGTAAAAAATATTAGTAATTTTAAGAAAATGTCACAATTACCATTGATGACAATAACCTGCTTTGGGATTTATCACTATCATTCAAACTAAAGAACATAGTCCTGTAAATCGTAACAAGTGGGGTGGAAGTTCACTGCTAGAAATACACAAACATGATTTTTTTAATAAAATATATAGTTCTCCTACACATATTTGAAATGTCTCATTGCTTAAAAGGAAAAACATATGAGATCAAGTGTGGCAGAGGAGGGAAGAAGAATTTATTAGGACACATATAAGCATGTAAGTGGAAGTTATTTGGCAAAATATAACTGATCATCAAGAGTCCACTACACAAACCTCTGCCCATTCCTCATCTGTCTCGTGTCTGTAGCCCAACAGGTGACAGATGCCATGTGCAGTGACAACCTAAGGAGGCAACCGGAAAACCATGACACAATGCCAACTAATTAAATAATATACACAATAAATTTGGACACGTATAGGTGTTCCAGGTGCAATCATTTAGTTGAAACACCAATTAGTGTTTAATTTAAAATCATAAACGGCTTCCCTTTTTTTTAAACTGACAATTGGTCAATTAACTGACTATATTGTAGGTGAAACACATGACATGAGAAACAGTAATGCAATGACCACTCACTGTAAGAGCACCGTGCAGTTCAACAGATTCGTCCCGACACTGCTTCATAATAAACTCCACGCCAAGGAAAATGTCCCCAAGGTTCAGTTCATCTCTGTGAAGGGGGGAAGGCAGTTTACCAGGTCTCAGGTCCTGGAAAACACACAGAAGTCGCTCTTTAAATATATGATAGATTTAATCATCCCATAGAGTAACACATATCAAAGCAATTTATTGAACACCTTAGAGAAACTGGTCGTTTGTTCACTTTTTAGTTCTTCGTCATATTTGTGTATGCAGTAATATTTACCTCGTAGAATGGAAACGAGAGAACATCCGTTGGCACATTTTTCTTTCTGTAAATGTGATTAATTTGCTGAATCCTGTGGTTGTCAACGCAAATAATACCCAAATCAAATTTCTGGATGCCCAGTATATGTCTCAGAGTGTCAATATCTTTTCGCAGTCTCGCGCGCCGAAGAGGTACCACCTTCTGGAGATTCCGCAGGACGACTCCCATTTCAAAACTTGACGTGGTAACAGAACACGGCTGTCAAAAAATGCTGACACATAAGTAAACGTTCAATCCGACCCCAACTACGACACAACTGTGGCGGCAGGTTTTAAGAGAAAGGTTTGCGTTAGCCGCTAGTGATGTTCAGTCATTGAGGGTCGGCAGAATTCAAGGTGACACTTGAACAGACACTCTCCCAAAAACAAACAATGTACGTTTTTTTTTTTATCTTGGTTTTGTATGTGATAAAAAGGCTGATAAAATTAATCACTTTACGTCACTTAATGAAAACGACGGCTTGCCTGTTAGTTCCGAACCTCTTCGAATGACCATGACACACGCGGAACGGAGTTTTCTTTTGAGCGGGCACTTACATTCATCGGACCGGAACCGGATGTTAGAAAATTTGTTTATCCAGTAAAACAATATAGCGAAGACGAACTGAAAGGTGGACATTTTTTAACCTATTAACGTAGTATAATCCACTCTTATATCTGAGGAAACCATTTAATTCCGTGAGTATCGAAACCTAAATAAGAACAAGAAAACTTTTCGAAGAAACTTTGTCACTGCTTGGGGTGTTAGCCTATGCTAAGCGGCCGAGCTATGCATTTTTGTTTGTCCTCGTATTCGTATTATATTGAAACTTTTTAACCGAAACTTGTGAATAATGGTGTTATCAGATCCCGGCTCAAGAGCTCCAGTGACATTTGTTTAATTCAAAACAAAATACTGAACATTCGGTAATATTTGCGCCATGAATCCATCCAATCCATTTGGCAGTCCTCAAGGAGCTTTCCAAGCTCCAACCAGCACCATGAAGACTGGTTTATTCCAATCATTTGGACAGCAGAGTTCCAGTACTCAGGCCCAAGGTATGGGTTTTTTTCAATCATCCTTGTTTGGACAGACGTCAGTTATGAGTCAACCTGCATCTCATGGAAGTAACATCTTTGGACAAGCCCCAGCTTTCGGACAGACGCCAGCCCAGCTACCGTCACTCCCTGTTATGAGCCAGCATCCAGCATTTGGACAGCCATCATCAGGAATGAGTAGCTCAAGTTTTAGTAGTAGTACAACTCCAGGTTTTGGAAAGAATCAGGGATTGGGTTTTGCGCAGACACCTGCATTTGGGCAATCCTCTGCATTTGACCAGGCTGCAGGATTTGGCAAACAACCAGCTGTGTTTAGCCAGCAGTCCTCTACCTTTGGGAACTCTCAGATGGCTACAGGTTCCACCACTACCCTTGGGCAGTCTCAGCCACTTAATTTTGGACAATCTCCGTTTGGACAACCATCCTCTACCAGTGCCCCCCCCACTGTATTTGGGACAACCCAGAACGTGACCCAGAGCAGAGCATTTGGTTCATCAGAGTTCAGTTTCAAGCCAGCCAATGAGGCTCTTTTCAAACCCATCTTCAGTGCAAGCCCTGAGCCAAATAACCCCCAAACTTCTTTATTGTCTAGCTCAACTTTTGGTGGCACTGGGCTCCAGACAAGTTCCAACACCATTAGTAGCACCACCACCACAACTAGCTTTTCTCTATTGACTGCCGGTCAATCTCAGTCTGGGCCACTGGGCTTCAATTTCTCAGAACCGACTGCAGCCCCCTCCATTTCCATTCAAAATGATCCACCAACTGGGAATGGCAGCGGTGCAACTAACACTCTTCAGTTCACCTTTTCTCAGCCAGCTGCCCCTTCCAGCTCCTGCACCACAACTTCCACCACAGAGCCCACAACCCCATCATCTTTCAATTTTTCAGCCAAGACCCACCAGGTTCAGTCAGGAGTCTTATCAGTTGGAGCTAGTTTTGGTCAGCCCTCAGTTTTTGGTGAGACCAAAGCTAAAGCAGATACTAGCACTGACGATAAAGGGAGTACCCTTGTAGGCCAAGGAGATACAAATGTATTTGGACGATTTATCAAGGGCACCAAGCGCAAGGATGATCTAACAGTTTCTAGCTCAGGGCTGGAGAAACCAACAGCTGAGGAGAGTGATCCACCTGGAGCAGATTCACCAAGACATCCTTCAAAGAGGCCTCTAATAAGATCCCGTGGCCTGCCTGGGAGCTTATTTACCCGGGCACTAAGCGGTATTCGTAGAGATCGCACAAACCCAATGAAGCGAGAGGTCACAAAGGAGGTTCAGAAGCAGGCAATGGATAGGGAAGAAGTCCAAGCTCAGCGTGATGACCTGTCTGCTACACCACCTGCCATGCAGCTGCCAAGCAGAGATGTGTTGGAAAAATCTGAAGAGTCAGGTGAGATACAAATGGTATACGCTGAGCATTATCTGCCTTAAAATCATGCATTAAAGTTAATTGTGAACATTTAAAAAAAAATGTATAATACATACAGACTACATATGACTGAAACCTTAACCGGGTGAATGGTTAAAGTTACATTTGATCAACAAATTTTATGGTTTATCAATCTTTCAGATCACAGATTAGTTAATTTTAAGTGATGGAGTTACTTGAAGTATCTCCACATTTAACCTAAAATATAATATATAAACAAACTCATAAACCTTGTTTTTTTTTTTTTTGTTTAAATAACTATAGTGGAAAGGATCAAATGTTCATAAATTTGTTTTGTTCAGCTTTGCTCCTACTATGAAAAACAGAATAGTATTGATCCATAGAGAATCCTACATATTTGGCACAAAATAAGATAGTTTGCACTGTTGAGATAAATTAATTACATTATCCTCTAGATTCAGCTATTACTCCTGACCCAAAGGCTGAAGGAGTGACCCCTTTGAGTCGTGGTGTACGCAGGGAGAGCTTGGACAGCTTGAGTGGCATGTCTCCCAATGACCTCACCACCATCCAGTGCAGGAATGTGCCTCCAACCCTCAACAAAAAGGACGTGATCGAGAAACACTTTGCTCGTTTTGGTAAACTCCACAAGGTCTTCTGCCGGCCTGCTAAGAATGTGGCCATGGTATACTTTCACGACCATGTGAGTTGCCTCTGTTAATTTTTCGTCAATATAAGCAAGTCTCTCTTACTCTGGCTTTTTTTTATTATTATTAAATTGAACCCCAAAATGATTATTGAGACAGAAAATATATATATATATAAGAAATTGTCAGTGTTTTAAGAATGGTTCAGGAATTACTGCTTTAGATACTGTAAAAATAGAATTTCACCTCAAAATTAATATGAAGGTGTGGTGGTGCTATACTTTACTATATAGGAACAACCCCCCCCCCATAAGATGAAGGTCTTAAGTGAATTTTCCAAGTGGGTGAATTCTATTCATATAGCCAGTTCCTTTCAAATCTGGCCTAAATGCAAAAGCCTAGATATCTGGTCAAGTTTCCCTTTTTAACCAAATTAATCCCAGTTTTAGCCCAGACATCTATGGGTCATTTAGATGTCTTCTAGGCATATATTTAACTAAAAAATAGGTCTTTAGGAATCTTTTCCTCTCACAATCTTAATATGATTTTGCTTTTTCTCTTTATCGAATTTCATCTCCTTCAGGCAGCCGCTGCAAAAGCCAAGAAGAAAGGCAAAGTCCTCCATAGACATGAGCTCCTCCTTTTGTGGCATAAAAAGAAGCAGAGTAAGTGCAAGCTATGGACGCTCTATGAATAATTAAATGTTGGCCAGTGAAAAACTTTGGGTTTTTGCTTGATTAATTTCATTTTTGCTTTGATTAATTTGATTATTTGGAGATTTGTTTTATTTTGTGGATCAGGTCCTAGGGACAAAGGGAACAGACCTGCAGCAGGAAAGGAGGAGGCAGAAGGAGAAAATCAGGAAGTTGCAGAGTCCATGGCCGCTTCCTCCCCACTCAGAAGGCCTACACTCAGACCTGCAGTGCTCAGTGGCTCACTCATCTTCAGCCAAAGGTAACACAATTTGGAAATATTAGAGAGTATTTGATATGTGACTTTAAGAGCAGTGCCATCACGGTGTAAAAAAAAAAGTAATTGCAGCACTGTGGCACCCTAACATCTTGTCTTTTCTGTCAGTTCTCCAGTCAGGAAGTCATCCCCAGTCAAGATGCTGCAGTTTGACTTGGAGCCCCAGAAAGAGATCAGCACCGAGACCCAGAGTCTGGAGCGCCCTGTCCCCATCTCCTCCTCCCTTCTCTACCTCATTGGCCAGGTGGCTGAGACTGCGGAGGAGAAATACCGTTTCCTGGAGCAGAGAGACAAGATCTTGCGTCAAGGTGAAAAGGCTCTCACTTCAGTCTGCTGCAGCCATCGACAGGGTTGAGAATGTGATCAACATCACAGTTGTGTGTATTTGTCCCCACAGGTCGACCCAAGCGGACAGACCTGGATCTGTCAAGTGTTTTTGTGGGGACGTGTCCTGACATGTGTCCAGAGAAGGAGAGGTACATGAGGGAAACGCGGAAGCAGCTCAGCATATTCGAGGTTATCCCCAACACGGAGATGGTAATTTCCTCCTCTTTAGTTGTGTCAGTATTGTAAGATGTTGGATTATATCTATGAGGAATTCATAGGATTCTTTTAGACACATTCAGAGATCATTTTATGGTAGGACCTCCTCTTCAAAGCCATGGTGCACAAAAAGAAATTTCCTATTTCTAACCATCTAGATAGATTTATGGTTTGTTGGGATTAATTTGCATATGAAAACAATATGTGGCATCAGACCACATTGTTCTTATGTCTGTTATTCAGCCTATACTGAATATTGAATAATAAAATGTATATTGAAGCTAAATAGATATGGGCAAATAACAATGCTTTAAGTGGAAGCTTCACAGGGCTTTTAAGAGAGGAAGGACTCTGACGACAAACCTCCTGTCCCTGCGTAGGTGGATCCCTCGGCAGCCATCAAGGAGTACAGCCGCTCATCGGCCGATCAAGAGGAGCCCCTGCCCCATGAGCTGCGCCCCCTGCCTGTTCTCAGCATGACCATGGACTACTTGGTGACTCAGATCATGGATCAAAGGGAAAACAACTACCGGGACTGGTATGACTTTGTGTGGAACAGGACTCGTGGCATTCGCAAGGTAAAGGCGGAAAACACAGCTCTGTTGCTTTTTGTAATGTGTTGTTTCTTTTTCAAAAGCAATATGGAAAGTATTTCAGGCTCACCACTTTCCCAGTCCAGTCATTCTTTTGAAGAGGTACAACACATGTGTTGGAGTGTGACTCTCTCTCCTCTGTCATACCATCAGGACATTACCCAGCAGCGCCTATGCTGCCCTCACACGGTGTCACTCATTGAAAAGTGCACACGTTTCCACGTGCACTGTGCCCACCACCTCTGCGAAGAGCATATGTCATCATTTGACGCTAAAATCAACAACGAGAACATGACAAAGTGCCTGCAGAGTCTGAAGGAAATGTACGAGGACCTGGCAACGCATCAAACCTTTTGCCCCAGTGAGGCTGAGTTCCGTCAGTATAATGTGCTGCTGAGACTCAATGACGGTGACATCCTGCGGTGAGTCGGGGAGACACACATACAGAAATACTCAGTTTATGCTCAGAATATGTTTTATATTTGAAGTTGGTTTGGTGTCTTCAGCTGCTACCTGTGAGTTTTCTGCATTCACTGCAGGTTGTATCTCAGTTTGTGCATAAGCGACTAACACTTAATGTCCACACAGCGAGGTGCAGCACTTCCGTGATGAGGTGCGCAACTCCCCTGAGGTGAAGTTTGCAGTTAAAGCTTTTGCTGCCGTCAGCAGCAACAACTTTGTGCGCTTCTTCAAGCTGGTGAAAGGAGCCTCTTATCTCGCCAGCTGCCTCTTGCACAGATACTTCAATCAGGTCAGAGACTAACTTGCAGTGTATTAACACTTATTATTGATATGGTTGGTTGATAGAAACAAAATGCCACTGTTCATTTTTCTTTTTGAATCTAATCCAAACACGAATGTGGAGATGATAAATTAAGTAGTACAAAAAAGTTAATAAGCTGATTTTATTGTATGAAAAAGAAATTGTTAGATTATTAGTCAGAGAGAATGTGGAAAAATATTAATCTCAGCTTCTCAAAGCTGTAAGAGATTTGGAAACAAATTAGGTCCACAAATTGTTAGATTTGAGAAAGTTATGAGAATTTTTATGTTTATTTTTTAAAATATCGGAAATATCAATGAGAATTGTTGTAAATTAATTTTCATTCAAAATCATATCAAATCAAATTTATTTGTATAGCACATTTCATGTACAAAACAATTCAAAGTGCTTTACATAAAATAAAAGCATTGCAGCAGGGAGTGGAAGAAGCATTAAAAATACATAAAAGAATATAAAGAGAAACAAATAAAATAATTTAAATGAATTTAAAAACAAGCAACAGTCCAGATAAATAAAGATATCGTGCAGATTTCAAGAATAGACACATGAGAAAAGAAATGTTTTTAACCTGGATTTGAAAATGTCTACATTTGGTGAAAAATACCATTGAACTAATCATTTAATCGACTGAGCGTTGCAGGTCTGTGTCTTGACTGTGCATTTCTGAGGTTCATCACAACTAAAATGTGTTCTCTTTAACAAATGTGCGCTCTATATGTGATGTTATCCTTCTCTTGTGTTAAACATGTTTTTATATAGGTCAGAGCTAAAGCACTGAAGACCCTAAACCTGGCTCACACTGTGGGTAAACGATCGACACCATTTCCAGTTGACGATGTGGTTCGAATGCTAATGTTCCAAAACACTGCAGAAGCAGTCGACTTCGTCCAGCAATACGGACTCAACGTTAACGACGGGTCAGTGACGATGCTGCTGGTGTCTCACTTAAATCATTTCAACAGAAAGGGATCATTGTATTGAACCTCAGCTGATGAGAAACAGAAATATGCCGATTTTCTTTTTGTACACTTCACAAACTTGTGATTTTGCAGTGTGGTGGAGCTGAGTCAAATAGCCTTTCAGGAACCAGAACTCCCCCTGTCCCAGAAGAAGTCAGAGGTGATCCTCGCAAAGAAAATGGTGCTGGTTGGGCAGGTGGTGAATGGAGGCCCTCTGACGAACCCTCCTCACCACATCCCCGTCTGTAGTTTTGACTCTCAGAATAAATACCGTGGAGGAGAGGACTCACTGGCTGAGCCCACTGCAAGCTACAATAAAGGTTATTGGCTCCACGTTAATGCTCTTTACCCTCAAAAATATTTTTTTAAAGCAGGATTTACGTAAACGCATCTCATAAAGACTGTTTGTGTGTTTCTTGAGAAACTTTTTTTTCTTGAATTTTCAAGACCAATATAAGATTCAACTTTGACTTGTATAATTTCAGTTGAAGCCCTGCTTAAATGAACTAATTAACTGAATAAATAGGAGCTAATGCTTTCCATCTTTGTCTTAGCTGTTGCTGCCAGTGTGGAGGTTACAGCACCACCCAGCATCGATATGGCAACTCCGTTTGTGTTGGTCAAGGCGGATGCTCCCTCTGCGTTTGCGCTACCTCCAGCTGTTCCAACTGAGAGAGGAGAGCCCAGTGAGCCATACCGTCCTCCGGCCCAACCAGCAGACTCCCTGCAGCTGTTCCAACCAATCTCTCAACCTGGGCCTGTCCAACCACCGCCGCCTCTGCCAAAACCTCAGCTAGTGTACGCTGATGAGGTAGGGACAATCTCTCTGCTAAACACTCAGATTAACTTTTTTTTTTTTTTTTTTGCAAGGTAATCATGCTTTCCCCATTCCCAATTCAGGACATTGTGGCTGAACTTGACTGTGTGATAGAAGAGGTGGTTGAAGCAGCAGTGAGGGAGGTGGCTGATGCTGGCGCTAGCTATGCCATAACAGCTCTTGCGTAAGTTTATATTGTGAATCTGATGACTCTATGTTGGAGGCAGTGGAGTCCCATTGATTACCATTTCATTTCCTGTCCTGTTTCCTTTGAAGGGAGAGTGGTGTGCAGGTGGAGTCACTGGTGAGTGAGGTTTTGGAACAGATGTTGCAGGAGATTTCCTCCAATGAGATCAAGTTGGAGCAAGAGCGTGTTGCACAAGAAAAGCGCAAGCTTGAAGAAGCAAGGTCGGTCTGATGAGAGCCTGTTTGTAATACTGTTTTACCCTGGGAAAGGGGAATTCATTTTCTGCCCCTACACAAAACTTTGAACATCAAAAGCACTCCGCCAACTAATTTTGTGTGATATTCTGCCACCACGATGACCGCCTCTTGCACATTAAAAGCCAATTTTTGACATTTCCCTCACGTTTCCTTTCCTGTGTGGCTTGTGTGTCAGGAGGATGCAGGAGCACGAGGCCTTCCTGGCTGAGTTCAGCTGCTCTCTCTCCGCAGAGATCATCCATGAAGTGCTGGATGAGACCATACAGGAGACGGTCTCCTCTGAGATTCAGTAAGATCTCAATAGCTCATGTAAAAATGATTGAACTTTCTTAAAATAATACTGAAATGCTATTGGTAAAAAGGCATATCACTATGCACTCTGTCTTCAAGTGACACACTTACTATCCACTCAATTTAAATGGACGTTTGTCTTATTCCTTTATCAGGGAGGCAGTCAATGAGAAAGCCAAACGTGTGGCTCGATGCACAGAGGAGGTCTGCACCAGTCTAATTGAAGAGACTTTGAGTACAGACATTGCTATGTTGGTGGAGGACATCCTTGAAGCTCAGTTACAATGTATCCACAAGTATATTAAAAGGTACCAACGAAAAGAGTATGCAAGAAATGTATGTTGCTGTTCAGTTTGACATGTTTAACAACATTTGAGTGTGCCACTTGAACTGTGATAGGCTCCATGTTAAATATTCTTTCCTAGTTGATCTCTAACTTCCATTTTCCTCTTTAACAGGTGGCGTGATGTAGTGGCGGTTCGTCGTCAGCTGAAGCGACAGATGCGAGGTTTTCCTGCAGCTCCTTGCTGCGTTGACACTCGCTTCAAACTGAAGGCTCTCGCTCCCAGTGCCCCTGCTCAGCCCTCCATGGCAGATCTGGCCCGTGGGTTGGTCAACCTGGGAAACGCTGGCACATTGGCATTGTCCAGCACCAGGTTTGTTTACCCTCATTACATTACATTACGGTCATTTTGCAGACGCTTTTATCCAAAGCGACTTACAATAAGTGTGTTCCACATTGGTAGGCAAAAGAACTTCAGGTCACAAGAAATCATAAGTGCATTTCCTTCTGAAACCAAACAGCTAAGAGCATAACTAGTGCTAGAGTAAGTGCAGTAAGTTAGGTACCTAGACAAATGGGAAGACAATTTAGAAAATAAAGACAATTTAGGAAACAAATAAGTGCGTAAGAAGCTAGGACGAAACGGGTGATGTCCTAAGAGGATCTGGGTAGTGTTTCCTGAAGAGATGGGTTTTTAGCCTGCGACGAAAGATGGCCAGCGACTCAGCTGTCCTGACATCAGTCAGGAGAACGTTCCACCATCGGGGTGCCAGAACAGAGAAAAGCCGTGACTGTGTCGATCGTGCGCAGGGACCGCTGAGTGACGGGGCAGCCAGCCGCCTGGAAGCCGCAGAGCGAAGTGGTCGGGCAGGGGTGTAGGGCTTGACCACAGCCTGGAGGTATGAAGGAGCTGTTCCTTCCACTGCCCTGTAGGCTAGCACCAGAGTCTTAAACTGGATGCGAGCAGCTACAGGGAGCCAGTGTAGAGAGCGAAGAAGGGGAGTCGTGTGGGAGAACTTGGGGAGGTTGAACACCAGACGAGCGCTGCCTTGTCGGTGAGGAAGGGGCGAATCCTCCGGATGTTGTAGAGGAGGAATCGGCAGGAACGGGTCACTGATGCGATGTTTGTCGAGAACGACAGTTGGTCGTCCAGGGTCACACCCAGATTCCTCACAGTCCGAGTTGACGTCACCATGGAGTCATCCATGGTGATGGCCAGGTCTCGGAACGGGTAGCCCTTCCCCGGGAGAAACACCAGCTCCATCTTGTCCAGGTTGAGGTTAAGGTGGTGCATCGACATCCACCCCGAGATGTCTGCCAGGCACGCAGCAATGCCTCCACTTGGGTGTCAGAAGGGGCAAAAGACAGAATCAGCTGGGTGTCATCTGCATAGCAGTGGTAGGAAAAGTTATGAGAGTGGATGATAGAACCAAGAGATGTGTAGAGAGAGAAAAGAAGAGGACCCAAGACGGAACCTTGCGGAACCCCAGTGGTGAGCCTACGTGGCTAACCTCAGGTAGTAAATGGTGTTTCTTTTGGTCAGGAGTGAGCACCAGTGAAAAGTGTTTTCTGTCTCGTTTAGGTTGTTGAAAATGAAACGAGAAGCAATCCACCAGATGAGAGTCCACTACTATTATCAGCAGCTGCTTGAGTAAGTCCCAGTTATGTTCATTCAATTAGCGATCCTTTTCACAAAGCAGCGCTTTGACATGTTTGTGGTGTTGCTTTCAGGGAGTCTGCATGGGCTCCACTTGATCTTCCAACACTGGTGACAGAAAATATCCACTCTGCATATGACCGGACCTATTGGAAAGCTCTGCTGCTTTTACCCAGTGACCACGAAAGTGTCGCCAGCCTGGCAGACAGGTGAGCATCATTTTGGAGAGTTTTATCGTTTTGAAAAGCTTGCGTTGACTGTCCTTTCATAATGACATGCTGTACTTACTGCACCCTTTAACCTTTAAGCTGGTGTTAGCTTGATTCTTTCATTGGAAGCTCAAGAACAAGCCGGAGAAATCTCAAGTTAAATAAAGTATTTATTGGTGGTCACGTGAAGTATAGCAGCGCTGGGCTCGGAGGGACAGAGCTCTCGCAGGAAATCCGTCAGACCGAGCCCCGATTTCCGGAAACATTTCATATTTATATCTCCAAATCTGAGACCATGGTCTTCGGCCGGAAAAGGGTGGAATGCCCTCTCCGGGTCGGGAATGAGATCCTTGCCCAAGTGGAGGAGTTCAAGTATCTCGGGGTCTTGTTCACGAGTGAGGGACGAATGGAGCAGGAGATTGATAGGCGGATCGGTGCGGCGTCTGCAGTGATGCGGGCTCTGCACCGGCCCGTCGTGGTGAAGAAGGAGCTGAGCCAGAAGGCGAAGCTCTCGATTTACCGGTCAATCTATGTTCCTATCCTCACCTATGGTCACGAGCTGTGGGTAGTGACCGAAAGAACGAGATCGCGAATACAAGCGGCCCAAATGAGTTTCCTCCGCAGGGTGTCTGGGCTCTCCCTTAGAGATAGGGTGAGAGGCTCGGTGTAGAACCGCTGCTCCTCCGCATCGAGAGGAGTCAGATGAGGTGGCTCGGGCATCTGGTTAGGATGCCTCCTGGACGCCTCCCTGGTGAGGTGTTCCGGGCCCGTCCCACTGGGAAGAGGCCCCGGGGAAGACCCAGGACACGTTGGAGAGACTATGTTTCTCGGCTGGCCTGGGAACGCCTCGGGGTCCCCCCAGAAGAGCTGGAGGAAGTGGCCGGGGACAGGGACGTCTGGGTTTCTCTGCTTAAGCTGCTGCCCCCGCGACCCGATCCCCGGACAAGCGGAAGATAATGGATGGATCTCGACAGAGTATAATTGGACATGAGCAGGTTCAACACCGTCTTCGTCATGTTCTTTGGATAAGCCAAACAGTGTGTGTGTGTGTGAATGCTTCTTTAAGCTTGCATCTGCTTTCCCAGACTCTTTATCTGACCCAGTTATTTAGTCCCGCTATGTCACCTTGAAGTCTTGGACATACATTGAGTTTATATGAGCAGTGGAAAAGTACAAAACTAGGAACCTAGATTATTTAGTAAAATACAGAATATGAATTCATACTGTCTAAGAACAAAGCAAATTTTAACACTGGTTCAATGTGTCCTGTCTGTTTTTCAGGATCCTGTCAGACTGGCTGGAGGTGAAACTTGGTGGTGACACTGGGTCAGAGGAGAAGCCTCATGGCATACTGCAGACACTGTGTGTCACCAACATGCTGCAGGAGAAAGAACGGCAAACTCAGAAAGTCTACATTACCGTCAAGGTTAGATCAAACAGGGAATTGTCACATACGTAGCTGGGAGATGGAAAACATGATCTTGTTTCAGAATAATTGTGAAGTGATATTACAGGAGGTGTAAGCTTGATGATGTATTTGTCACATATTGGTGCACTAAGTGTGGGCTTATTGAAATGCATTATGGCATATTCTTAAGGCTAAGTTAAAGGCTTTTTAAAGAATAATAATTTGAAAGGGGTGAAGAAGAATTATAATTAAAGAATGTACAAAAAAATAAAACTTTTTTCAACCTCTACCTTTTTTCTAACTAGGGCAGAATCACTTCTACGGTACTTCTGTAATGTAGTAGCTCTTTTTTTTTTTCTTTTTTTTTTTCCTGTCCTGAATCTGTTTAAAATGTTGTTCTTTCCTTGCTGTCATTCAGGCGTCCCGAGGCCCTCTGACTGAAGACAACCTGTCCAAAGTTGAGGACTCTTCCGAACTTCAGGGGACAGGAGCCCTCATGATGTTGCTCCCTGCGCTGCGTACACCAATGTCTGGGCAGGAGGAGCAGGATGTACCTCTGCTGTCAGCTTTACTTCAGCTCAAACAGCTGCAGCAAGCTAACACCTGGCACTGCCCACTGCCTCTTGTTCTTCTGGTGCCAGGGCCCAATGTTGGTTTTGTCGATGAACAGAAACTTGAAGAAGGTAACTGATGAAAACTGCAATAATTTAAGTAATGGTAACCAGTATAAACACAACTCGGGGTATTCCGATATGTGTTTATAGGTTTGTGAATTTTTGACAAAACGTGTTAAATGTGAATTATTTTTGTAATTGGCTTTTGTCTCTTAGTCCTCATGCTCCACACTCTGATGAAGGAAGGGCTAATATCAGAGTACACATTCTTCTTCATACCTGAGACCACAAGTGACCTGCAGGGATCCGAACAGGTACAACACACTCGCGTACACACAGAAACAAACCTTGTCCTCTCCACAGTGGGACCACTCAGCCTTTTTTTAAGTTCCAGTTGGCATTACAGAGCTTGTTCACACGACAAAAATACTTGCTGTTCTTTAAGGACAGCATTGATAAATTAGACTGGTGATATTAAAACATGTTTTTTTTTTTGCTGGGAAAAATTAAACTAACTGTGATATTTGTAGATGAACTGTCCCTGCTACAGAAACTCAAAATACATTATAGGGAAGTTGTATTGGAAGAGGTGTTTAAGGAAACCTAATGGCAAGGTTGGTTCGTTGGTTCCTCTCTGGTTGTGGCAAACCAAACCAGCTGCTTCCAAACTGTTTCCACTAAGACCAAAAAAGTGGACCACATCAGTCCAGCTCTGAGGTCTTTACACTGGCTGCCTGTCCATCAGAGGATAGACTTTAAAGTTCTGATGCTGGTCTATAAAGCTTTGAATGGTCTAGGACCAAAATACATCAATGACCTCCTGACCCAGTATGAACCTTCCAGACCCCTCAGGTCTTCTGGATCCGTTCTTTTATCAGTTCCCAGTCAGAACCAGACATGGAGAAGCTGCATTCAGCTTCTATGCTCCACGTGTCTGGAACAAACTCCCAGAAAGCCTCAGATCAGCTGAAACACTCAGTGTATTTAAGTCCAGGTTGAAGACACACCTATTTTCAGCTGCATTTGAATAAAGCTCCAAATCTGAAGCTTGAGTTTCAAAACATAATCACATTTTAACTACTGATTATATCTATTGTTCTTATTTATTTCTTTTTTGTTTAAAATTTAAATCATGCTTTTTATTTCTACTGTTTTAATGTATCTGTAAAGCACTTTGAATCGCCTTGTTGTTGAATTGTGCTATACAAATAAACTTGCCTTGCCTTCTTAGCTGCTTCTATATAGAATCACCTTAGAACCGCTCTAGTTTAAGAAGGGTGAGTGTCAGCTCCTGATCTTCTCTGTCTTCTCTACCACCTGTTGTGCTGCGTGTCCCTAGTTAAGACAGGCTATGTGTTGGCTGATGTCCCGTGCTCCGCCACCCTTTCCACTCTCATGCCAAACCTTGGTGCAGCTCATTGAGGCCAGTTTGAGTCGTGAATTCAGTCCCAGAGTTTACGCCCACCGGCAGGAGCGAGCTGCTGCCCAACTTCCATCTCAGGACCCAGCCTCTGTCATCCAGCTCTACAATGCTGTCCTGGCTCACGTTTCTGACAAAGTTGCCTCTCAGGATCTTTGCTCACTCTCATGGCCACCAAGTGAATTCTGCCTGCCTGATACCCGTGACTTTGTCCCCCATCTGGCCTGGAACTCTTCTCATCATCTGGCCTGGCTGCGTAAAGCCATTCTCAGCCTGCAGCTGCCAAAGTGGGAGCAGCAATGTGCATCAGGTAAGTGACCAAGACAGATTTTTGTGTGGACAAAAGCTGTTGCTTCTTAGTTTGGTGATAGATGTGAACAAAATGAACATAATGAAGTATCTCAATATTTCTGTACAGAGTCGTGGTCAGAACTCTGCTCCTGCATCTCTCATTATGCTGCTATGATCCCTGCATCGCATAACAGCCAGCCTCTCCTAATGTCACGGCTGGAGAACCTTCTGGAAAGGGTCCGGCTGAAGGTACAGCATACCCGAGCCCCTGGTTCCATGGCAGCCATTGCAAACCGTAGCGATGAAGTGCAGAGTGCACATGCTGCCTTCAGTCGAATTCCATGGGATGATTTTGTGGTTATATGTGTCGACCACAAGCTGAAAGACTGGCAGATACCTGGACCACCTACCTGTGAAGGTGAGCTCTTTCCCAGAGAGAGAGTTATGGAGAAAAACTTGTACATATTCCCCACTCATGCTGCTTATGATTTAGACCTACTTTAGAATGAAGTGGATATTTAGTTGTTTGTGCTGTTTTTTTCAGATGCAGTGACGGAGGATGGGGAGATCCTGGTTTACTTCCCCTCAGAGTCACTGAAGGGCTTTGAGCCACCTGAAGAATGGAACCAGGCTGTCAGACAAACGCACAGAGACAAGCAGCCGAAGGAGAAGTAAGGAGCCCCAAAAGCTTCCTGATTCTTGTAGACCTTTTCATTAACTGTAAAACATTTGGTTGCAGGATGTCTTCTTAGACTTTTTAAAGTTTCTGCTACATTTACATTTTTTTAAGATGTACTTATTGTCTTATCAGGCATTTATATATTAGGGATGGGCATTTTAAGTGAAATTTTTTTTAATTTTTTTTTTATGTTGACTAATCAAGCCAATTATAGTTGATTAGTTGAGACATCATCATTAAACTAACATTAATCACCAAAGCAGTTACCTGTTCCTGTCATTTGCTTGTCACAAGCGTTTAGCTGCAACAAAACCAGTTATTTTTCGTTGTTGTTTCGTCTGGTCTTTTTGCTTGTGCAACATTTTTGTGACTGTTTAGTAAACGAGTTCTCACTACGCTGGGTGGAACAGTGGTAAGCTAGCTTCATCCCACATAATGTACATTCGACTTTGTTGTCCAGTTGAGTGAAATACTGCCATGCTTCGCTTTGTTTTGTTGCTTCCGCTGTCGGTACAAACTCTGGCAGAAACTGCGCTGTAAACAATAATTCAACGTCCCTGCATAGTGAAACACGAGTCTCCTCCTACCTCAAACAACAATTAGTCAACCATGTGTGCCCTTTGGACTAATCACATCCCTAATATATACATACATGTATAAAATCATATCGTGTCCTTGGAGGGATTCAGTTCATTTAGTCCTTTTGCTCAATTTCCCTCCTCAGCACAAGTGCAGCTTCCTGTGCACCATCATCCAGACTGTCTCTGAGACAGAGGTTGTTCCACAGTCTGGCAGAGCCTGTCGAGTCACCAACGGCTCCACTAGACATCACATATTCTCCAACAGCACAAGAGCTGCTGGCCCACAAAGTCCTCCATAGCTTACAGGAAGAGAAGGCTGAAAGCAAGAGGTACAGTTGCATCATTGCTGATGGTGATTAGGTTTCATGCGTATGAAATATTCTGCTGGATGTTTGTGTCATATTTAACACCCCTCTGCAGGAGCATGGAGCAGCTTCAGCGCTGGCTGGATGGTGACCCCTTGGACCACTTGTCTATTCCACTCTTCATTCCATCCTCCACCCTGCTGTCAGTACCTACAACCATGAAGTGTGTGTCCGCAGACAAAACTCAAGAGACTGGTGCCTCACAGGTAAAACACAATCTTTTAGTTTTCTTAATGACCCCCCCCCCCCCCATTTATGATTTTCTACAAATAACTATTCTTCCCAATAGAAATAGTGAAGGTAGCAGATTTGGCATATTCCTGTTCAACTACACTCAAGCTACACATCATATCCAATTGATTACATTATACTTTTGCCGTCTCAGCAAAAATAATAAATTGTCGTTGTCTTGACTTCTCAGAAGGCAGAGGTTGATGAGCTGCTGGAAAAAGCAGCATGGCTTAAGAGCCCTCCTGTGTCTTTGGCGTGGCAACTGATGGATCTGGAGCGACAGATTTCAGCAAGCCAAGAGGAAGAGCTGGCCTGTAAACTGAAGCTGAATGGTCTGCTGAGCATTGTAGATGACTGACAAACTACGGCTGAGAAATGTGTGTAAATGTGACCCTTTAGAATAAACGAATCATCTGCCCGCAGTGAGAGACAACTATGAAATATATTCTGTCTGTGACATGCTAAGTTCTCTCTGCAGGTAATTTCACATTATTCTGTTGTACGACCGTAGCCAAATCCAGTGCAAGTGTGTGTGTGTTTATGTTTTATGTTTTATGTATTTGCAGAAGCGAAATAAAGTTCTTTACTCACTAACTGTACACAGTTAGTGTGGCATTTATTTGTTTTTGTCTTTTTTTGCATTTTTTTTTCACAAACCTAATGATATGTTGATACCTTGTGTGTAGAAGAGAGGCTTCCTCTCATGTTTAACTTTGATGGGATTATTTTTCCCCGAAAATATCTACAAAAGCAGCTTCAACTTAGAGAACGACTTCATTTTTGTAAATCCTGTATTTATAATGCCGAATTAGGCAATTAATGAATAAAAGTTGTTTTTTTATGTAAAACTCCGACTTGAGATCGTTGATTATCCAGAGGGTCTATGATTGGGCCTATGATGAGCACATGTGTGATGTTTGTCCTGAGAGCAATCTGATTGGAAAACTTTCACCTAAAGACCCGCCCAATCCGTTCGTGATTGGACGGCTAAATCTCTGCTCATGTCTCTCCACGTACGCGACTCGCCAGGCTGCACCGAAAGGGCCGTTGGGAAATGTTGTTTTAATTGTGTTGCTGGTGAAAAAAGTTGTGACTGGAGCTGTCAGTACTACAGTCCCCACGGAGGAAGCAGAAGCGGCACAGTTTCATTCACCTTGTTTTTGGAGTGTCCTGCTCGCAAATTGTCAGACGCAGCTATGAGTGAGGGAACGTGAGTATTTAATTTTTTTTATTTATGAAGCTAATACTTAGATCGAGCTTGGATTTATTTTGCATTCATTTGTGGTTACTCAGGATGAACAGAAAATGATATGTAAAACTTCAGGTTTAGGGTCTTTAAACGTAGACGGAAAAAAAACGTCCCATAGCTCTATTTTATGAAAATTTACATTTTGCTATATAGCCTATAGGCTACGTTCAGACTGTTAGGCACTGTTGTCTGTAATATAACCCAGTTTACAAAAATCTAAATCAATCAACAGAAGAGAACTCAAATGTTTTCTTTATATTGATAGGTATATGTTCTAATTGGATATCCATGTAAATTGATTTCTAACAAAGTTGTGAAGTTTAAAACGTATTATAATGCCTTTGATTTCTTAATTATATCTCCGTCATTAACTCAGGATAAGTGTATTCGTCTAAGTTCTTTGAAACCCCGAAAGGTATTTGTTCATGAGGTGAACTGCAGTAATATATATCACGCTTTCGGCCTTTGGCAGGCACCTGCGGAGGCGAGGGGGACCTTACAGAACAGAGCCAGCCACAGACCTGAGTTGCTGGAGGCTGACTAATGTGGAGGGCAGGCAGACCTGGAACTACTTGGAAGATCAGGACACCCCGGACAGAGAGCAGACCATGCTGGAAGCTCATTTTCTTGGCTTGGACACAGTGGGTCTTCAGTCATTTCCACTTTTATGACAGTGAAATTGGGCTTACCTCTTCATTTTGAATAGAAGAAGACATTCTTCACTTTTGTCTGTTATATATTTAATTTTTCCATGTTTCACTCGAGTTTGTTTGAGTTCTTAAGAGAATAGAATAGAATAGAAAAATACTTTATTCATCCACCAATGGGGGGAATTCAAATTAGTCAAGTAGCTCAACATTTTTTTAAATATTTACAATGATTGTATTAACAATAACAAAAATAATACCAATTCTAGTAACAAATACTACTACTAACTAAAAATAATAATAATAAACAAATAAAAAAAAATAAAAAAAATCAATCAATCAATTTGAGAAGAACTCAGCAGTCACTGTTAAAAAGCCTTATGGCTGTGGGAACAAAGGACCTTCTGAACCTCTCAGTCCTGCAGCTCAGAGAGATGAGCCTCTCACTGCAGCTGCTCCTCTGTCCTGCCAGGATGCTGTGGAGAGGATGTTTATTATTCTCCAAAAGAGAATATAATTTCCTCCTCATCCGTTTCTCCACCACAGCACCGAGAGGGTCCAGCCTTCTGCTTACAACAGAACCAGCCATTTTCACCAGTTTGTCCAGGCGCCTACAGTTTTTGTCTGTAGTGCAACTCCCCCAGCAGACAATAGCATAGAACAGTGCACTCTCAATGATAGTGTGATAAAACATGCACATCATATCACTGCAGACATTGAAGGACCTGAGCCATCTCAGGAAAAAGAGACGGCTCTGGCCCCTCCTGTACACTGCGTCTCTGTTGGCAGACCACTCCAGTTTATTATCCAGCACCACCCCCAGGTATTTGCAGGTCTGAACAGTCTCTATCTCCCCTCCATCAATGCAGACTGACTGGTATGGGGTTTTAGATCTCCTGAAGTCCACCACCAGCTCTTTGGTCTTGGTGGTGTTCAGGAGCAAACAGTTCTTTTTGGTCCAGTCAGTAAAGGCCTCCACAAGGTCCCTGTACTCCTTCTCCTGTCCATCATGCACACATGCCACAACAGCCGTATCATCAGAATACTTCTGAATGTGGCAGGACTCTGAGTTGTACCTGAAGTCCGATGTGTATAGGGCGAAAAGAAAAGGAGCCAAAACAGTACCCTGCGGAGCCCCAGTACTGCATTCCAGAAACACATTTCCCCATCTTGACATACTGTGGTCTGGCAGACAAATAGTCTATAATCCATGATGTCAGGGAGGGGGCCACACCCATACCTAGCAGCTTGTCTTTCAGTATGGGAGGCTGTATGGTGTTGAAGTCACTGGAGAAGTCAAAGAACATGATTCTCACATATGAACCAGGCACATCCAGATAAGCATATGCCCGATGCAACATGTACAGAATCGCGTCTTCCACTCCTATGTGTTTCTGGTAGGCAAACTGGAGGGGATCAAGAGCCTCAGCAACCTGCAATCTCATGCGACGAACAAGGAGTCTCTCCAAGGTCTTCATGATATGAGATGTCAAAGCCACCGGTCTGTAGTCATTCAGCTCCACCGGTTGCCCTAATTTGGACACCGGTATGAGACAAGAAGTTTTCCACAGTACCGGGACTTTTTCCATCTGAATGCTCATATTGAAGAGCCTCTCAAGAGAGACTGCTAGTTGACCAGCACAGTCCCCCAGAAGCCTTGGACAGACTCCATCTGGGCATGAAGTCCTCCCTGACTTAAGTCTCCTGAGCTCAGCTCCAACCTCCTCTATAGTTAGATACATAGGTTGTAGCGGAGGGATGGCGACAGGAGTGATGTTGCCATCAACCATAGAGATGGGGGTGCAGCTGGACAGAGGAGGGCTAGTGGTGGGAGTTGCTGCAGTGGTGGAGGTGCAGCTGGACTGAGGAGGCCTGGAGATAGAAGCTGCCGCAGAGGTGGATGTACAGCTGGGCTTAGGAGGCCTGGTGGTGAGAGCTGCCACAGAGGTGGAGGTGTGGCCGGGTTCAGAAGGCCTGGCAGTGGAAGCTGCCGCAGAGGTGGATGTGCGGTTGGGTTCAGTAGGCCTGGTGGTGGAAGCTGCCGCAGAGGTGGAGGTGCAGCTGGGCTCAGGATGCCTGGTGGTGGAAGCTGCCGCAGAGGTGGAGGTGTAGCTTGGCTCAGGAGACCAGGCGGTGGAAGTTGCTGTAGAGGTGGAGGTACAGCTGGACAGAAGAAGCTTGTTGGTGACAGTTGCTGCAGAGGTGGAGGTGCAGTCAGGCGGAGGAGGCTTGGCGATGCAGGTTGCCATTGAGGTGGAAGTACAGCAGGGCAGTGGAAGCAGTATAGAGGAAGCAGCTGTAGTGGTGGGGGTGGAGGGAGCAGCAGCAGAGGTGGAAAAAGCCACACTGTCAAACCTGTTGTAATATTGGTTGAAAGTATTGGCTCTGTCCACATCACCTTCCACAGACTGAGAGTTCTTCAGTCTGTATCCAATGATGGTCCTCATGCCCCTCCACACCTTGGTGTTATTGTTCTCCAGCTATCTCTACCTTTTTGTTGTACTCCACCTTAGCTCGACATAATGTCTTTTTAAGCTCCTGTTGTACACTCCTCCGCCTTTCTCCATCCCCATCGCACACATCGCCCTCTTTTTCTGGTTCAGGAGGTCTTTGATGTCACTGGTGATCCATGGTGTATTATTTGGATAGCACCTTACAGTCGTCACTGGAATCACAGTGTCCCTACAGAAGTTAATGTAGTCAGTGATGGTGCTGACCCTCCTGTCCATGTCAATGTCCATTTCGTCTTCCTCCAGCAGTACAGCCCAGTCTGTGACATCAAAGCAGTCTCACGCCGTTGTAGGTGCCGCCCTCGGTGGAATGTAAACAACTATGACGACTGTGTATGGGAACTCTCTGGGCGCATAGAACGCACGGAAACCAACTGACAGCAGTTTGATGTCTGGACAACAAACCCATCTCTGATTAAAGAACAGTATAACACCCCCGCCTTTCCGCTTACCGCCGCTCGTACTCAGGTCACGATCCGCTCGTACGGCTGTGAAGCCAGGAATGTCCACACATGAGTCTGTGTGCTGTCGTTCAGCCAGGACTCAGACAGACAGATCAAACTGATCTCCTTATACAGCCGTTGGTTCCGCACAAGCGCCTCTAACTCATCAAATTTGTTTGGTAGTGAGTTACGGTAGTCGTCCACTATTCCGGCACGTCAAGCCGTATCCAACGCATCCAATTCATTTTGAATGAAATCCGGCCGATCGTTGTCGCCGTGCTCGCAAAGCATGCTGGGATTCCGGCACGGCGAGCGGCGGACCTGCGGCACGTCAAAAAGTTGGGCTCGGCCGAACTTTATGCAAATTTGCCACGGCAGACGGAGTGCGTTATCCAATGACAGTAGATCATGTGATCTCCTGTGTCGGCTCAGCAGCAGCAGCAGCACAGCAGCTCTCCTCGCTCGCAGATCCACAGCCATGGTGAAATACGAAATAATGTTCCATTGCTGACGATTTATACACATTCATTTCCCTCCAAAACTCAAATGTTTAGAGGGAGAAACTTCGGTTGGTTAAAATCACAAGTTATTTACTTTCCCCCGGAGCCCGTATGTTCTATCTACAACTTCGTATACAAGCCCCTCTGTACACGCCTACTGCAGTAGCAACACGGCGAGACTAGGCATCCAATCCGGCGAGTTAAGTTGACGTGCCGGAATAGTGGACGACTACCCTTAGGGTTTCCCATAATCACCGAGGGCAGAAAAAGTTTGTACCTCCACCTCCTGTTGTGCCTCTTTGCCTTAAGTTTCGCTCCAGCTCTGCATCCACGGTACAGCTTTTTAAGCTCGGTCGCAGCAGGTGTTGTAGCTGAAACCGTGGTCTGTCCTGGGACCATGGTCTCTGGGACGGACCAGTGGTCACTACCACTAGGGGCACTAAAGACACTGGTCCTGACCAGCTCCTCAGTGGTCTGTCCCATGGTCCTTGTGGTGTGAATGGTCTGTGAAGCGGTTTTTGTCATTTTAATACATATTCTCCCTTTTCAGGTCGTGGTGGCAGCACTGTTTGATGAATAAATCATAATCTTTTGTCCATAAAATACAAACTTCTATCGTTTTTATTATTTATGCGGGTCCATGTAGCCATGACCAGCTCCTCAGTGGTAGCGACCAGCTGGTCTCTGGCACGGACCAGTGGTCACTACCACTAGGGGCGCTAAAGACACTGGTCCTGACCAGCTCCTCAGTGGTCTGTCCCGTGGTCCTTGTGGTGTAAATCATTTAGCGGGTGGTCTGTGCAACGGCTTTTCTCATTTTAATACATCTTCTCCTTTTTCTGATCATGGTGGCAGCACTGTTTGATGAATAAATGTCATCGATCACAATCTTTTGTCTATAAAATACAATCTTCTATTATTTATGCAGGTCCATGTGGTCACGACCAGCTGGTCTCTTGCACGGACCAGTGGTCAATACCACTAGGGGAGCTAAAGACACTGGTCCAGCACTGTTTGATGACTATAAAAATCTATGAAATACAATCTTCTATTATGCAGGTCCATGTGGTCACGACCAGCTGGTCTCTGGCACGGACCAGTGGTCACTACCACTAGGGCCGCTAAAGACACTGGTCCTGACCAGCTCCTCAGTGGTCTGTCCCGTGGTCCTTGTGGTGTAAATCAGTGAGTGGTCTGTGAAGCGGTTTTTGTAATCTTAATACATCTTCTCCCTTTTCTAGTCATGGTGGCAGCACTGTTTGATGACTATAAAAATCTATAAAATACAATCTTCTATTATTTATGCAGGTCCATGTGGTCACGACCAGCTCCTAGTGGTCACGACCAACTGGTCTCTGGCACGGCCCAGTGGTCACTACCACTAGGGGCGCTAAAGACACTGGTCCTAATGCTGATCAGCTCCTCATTGGTTTGTCTTGTGGTCCTTGTCTTCTGCCTGTTGTCTTAACCAGAGTGGTCTTTGGAGTAGTTATTAATATATTTATATATATGTTTTTTTAATATAATTAATTAAATTATTAATATATTAGATGAATGACCTCATTGACCTGGTAAAGCAAACGCTGTCCTTGGAATACAGCTTCCTGCCAAACACTGACTTCATTATTGACGTCATGGTGCCAGAGGTATGTTCCAATTTTAGTTGTTGAACAGACATAAAGGTATCCATTAATGTCACAGTTCTAACATTCTAACATAATTATATTTATGGGTAATCAAGTAACAGTAAGCTCAATTCTATCTGTTAATTTAACATTAATAAAACTGGTAATGTGTCCTTCCTCAATTTATTTATTTTTTGCCTTTGTTGTCCTGAACTAAAATCTCTTTTATGCAGGCCACAATTGACATCCTCATGAGATTTGAGGATGTCTCGAGATTTTATGCCGAGAGAGTCCTTGGAAGGATCATCGAGTGATCAGGTGCTGGATAAAAAAGATTTGAGATTATTAAACTTTTACATTTTTGGATCTCCATTTGATGTCTACATTTCTTCCACTAAATTTATTTGACCGTTTCTAGAACAAGATTTGATACAAGGGTAATGCGACAAGCTCTTAAAATGCAACACATTAGTTTAAACTAGTCAGGAAGAAGGACCTGCATAATCGATGCACTAGTCATACAACTACAACTAATGATAATTTAATCATTATGATTTCTATTAATATTAATGATCAATATTTGACAGACAAAAGATCATTTTACATGTATTCAGCACAGTGTTGCCAACAGAATGAGAAAAGGGAGATGTATTGAATATAGGCTACTAATATATTAATTTAATTAATTATATAAAAAAAACACAATATAAATATATTAAATACTCCAAAGACCACTCTGGTTATGACAACAAGCTGAAGACAAGGACCACAAGACAAACCAGTGAGGAGCTGATCAGCATTAGGACCAGTGTCTTTAGCGCCCCTAATGGTAGTGACCACTGGTCCGTGCCAGAGACCAGTTGGTCGTGACCACTAGGAGCTGGTCGTGACCACATGGACCTGCATAAATAATAGAAGATTGTATTTCATAGATTTTTATAGTCATCAAACAGTGCTGCCACCATGACCAGAAAAGGGAGAAGATGTATTAAGATTACAAAAGCCGCTTCACAGACCACTCACTGATTTACGCCACAAGGACCACGGGACAGACCACTGAGGAGCTGGTCAGGACCAGTGTCTTTAGCGCCCCTAGTGGTAGTGACCACTGGTCCGTGCCGGAGACCAGCTGGTCGCTACCACTGAGGAGCTGGTCATGGCTAGCCTGACTACGTCATATTCACGATTCTAGTCAGAATGTGAGTCTGATACCACTCAATAGAGTTTTGAGTATGGGGCGTGTTTCAACCGAACCAGGAGAAAAAATGCCTCTTCGCTCAATTAGATAGACCTACACAACCAATCAGAGCAACGTAGTATGTGACGTAGATTAAGCAACACACACTTGTTGTAGGAAGGACGGCAAAAACATATTTTCTATCGATAAAAGCTAATATCGCGTTCCTCTGTTCGTCTTTCAAAATTAATGCTATGTGGAGATCCTGTAGAACAGACTCGATGGCAGAATCTACACACCCTAGCTCTCCAGCGGCAGCCATGTTCAGCTCTTTAGTGACGTAGTCGATAATGTCCCTGTTGATCATCTGTCCATCATCGTATAAAGCCCGCCCTGGCAATCTGATTGGGTCGACCGATTCTTGGTCGGGCATAATGATTTCCCAACTGAGCAGAGCCAGACCGAACTTCCCAACCAAAACTTTTATGGGCAGGGCTAAGTTCGGCTGGCACCCAGGCTAGATCATGGCTACATGGACCCGTATAAATAATACAAACGATAGAAGTTTGTATTTTATGGACAAAAGATTATGATTTATTCAAACAGTGCTGCCACAATGATCAGAAAAGGGAGAATATGTATTAAAATGACAAAAGCCGCTTCACAGACCATTCACACCACAAGGACCACGGGACAGACCACTGAGGAGCTGTCAGGACCAGTGTCTTTAGTGCTCCTAGTGGTAGAGACCACTGGTCCGTGCAAGAGACCAGCTGGTCCTGACCACACGGATCTGCATAAATAATAAAAGATTGTGATTTCTGAAATTTATCCATGCACCTAACAATGTGGGCAAACCGACTGGAGTAGGGAGAAAATACTAAAGCCGCTTCACAGACCACTGAGGAGCTGGTCAGGACCAGTGTCTTTAGCGCCCCTAGTGGTAGTGACCACTGGTCCGTGCAAGAGACCAGCTGGTCCTGACCACATGGACCTGCATAAATAATAGAAGATTGTATTTTATAGACAAAAGATTGTGATCGCTGACATTTATTAATCAAACAGTGCTGCCACCATGATCAGAAAAGGGAGAATATGTATTAAAATGAGAAAAGCCGCTTCACAGACCACCCGCTAACTGATTTACACCACAAGGACCACTGGACAGACCACTGAGGAGCTGTTCAGGACCAGTATATTTAGCGCCCCTAGTGGTAGTGACCACTGGTCCGTGCCAGAGACCAGCTGGTCGCGACCACTGAGGAGCTGGTCGCTACCAGTCTCTCTAGCGCCCCTAGTGGCAGTAACCACTGGTCCGTGCCAGAGACCATGGTCCCAGGACAGACCACGGTTTCGGCTACAACCCCCTCTCCTCGGTCGGAATTGGATGTTTAATTCCGCGTCCAATCATTGACAGTGCCAACAGTTCTTCTCTGCTTTAGTAGTAGTGCACATTGTCAAAAAAAAAATTACAAAAAAAAAAAAGCAGATCAATAAAAATAACTAAAAATGTTTAGATAGAAACTAAAAATGAAAAATGACAAATAATCATATAAACGACGAGAAAAATTGAGAGCTACACAGACTTGCTGCTGATAAGGCCGGCGCATAGCAACCGAGTGTGCAAATCAAATTAATGTGCAAATCCACTCAGGTAGCCTAAATATTAACTAATATTAACCTATAATAACTATTGACAGACGTGTTAGACGAACTGAATAAATTATTGCATGAAATTGCATAAATCACTGGTAACTGAAGTACATGGTAGACTCCTGAAAATAACATTTGCCATGTTTCTAATTCTCTCCACAGACTAAGTTTGTGTCTGACTCCCCAGCTGCCCACACCGCTTTGGATGGTGCTGTGAAAGGTATGCACTTCTACAGTCACCTCCAGGCAGAGGATGGTCACTGGGCAGGGGACTACGGCGGACCTCTTTTCCTGCTCCCGGGTAATTCAAGTCATTCTCCTGTTTTATAACTGAAATGAGAATCATTCATATTTTGATTCTAGTTTAATTCAACCAGAAAGCACTGTGGCTGTCAATAATGTGCATTTCCCCTAAAATTACTTGAATTATCTGATATAATTTCTGACGCTTATTGGAAACTTAAAATACTTTGACCCGTCAAATCTATGTTGTCTGGGACTGACACGATGGGCAGTTTAAATTTTTTCAATTGTCACAGTGAACACAATTTGAATTTTGAATTTTGAAGACACCAACTTTTGTTTCCAAATGTATTTTTGTCTGTTCTTGTCATCTTTTTTTCTTGTTTGTTTGTGTTCGGATTTTCCAGGTCTCCTAATCACATGTCATGTGGCTAAGATCCCCTTGCCTGAGCCCTGGAAGAAGGAGATGGTGAGGTACCTGCGCTCAGTTCAGCTGTCAGATGGAGGCTGGGGTCTGTAAGTTTACATACTTTGGTATATTAAAGCACACTCTCAGGGGAGATTATTAAAGTAATGCCAGTAAATTAATTCACGTAGGATTAATAAATAAATTAATGAATGGTTCATTCATTCAGATGGGACATGCCCAAAACACCACTCCTGGGAGGCATCCCACTCTACAGGATAGATTAGTCCACATTCATCTTTTGCCAAGCAACCAACAAACATGGTTGGGTCCAAAAACCAAAGGAGTTCTACAAATATAATCAACCTATCTGACAAGAAAGAGAAGACGCTTCATCTGTCCCAGTTATTTAGTCTCGCTATGCTATCTTAAAGTCTTGGACCATTCAAGGACATACATTGCGTAGTATGAGCAGAGTGGACAAGTACAAGATAGGAACATAGGTTATTTAGAGAAATACAGATTATGAACAGATAATGTTTAAGAACAAAGCCAATTATAATACTTTGGTTAAACAGCATGAAACAGAAAATAAGATTCCTCTACATGCGGCCTTTAGTTGCAAAGTTCAGAATCAAGGATAAGATCAAATGGTACAAGTCAGACTTTTACTTACCTGACAGAACTTTAGTGTTTATTAATGCTCCCAAAATGATTATAGGAGAATGTGTAAAAAAATAAAAGAACATTTTTTAGAACATTGATCATGGCAGCAGTGTGTTTGCTGTTTCTCTGCAGACATATTGAAGATAAGTCCACTGTGTTTGGCACAGCACTGAGCTACATCTCATTGAGGATCCTGGGTGTGGATCCTGATGACCCGGACATGGTTAATGCCAGGAACAACCTCCACAGCAATGGTCAGAATAAAGTGAAATTTAGTCAAACACACTCTTTTTAATTTCTCCTTCGTTTCATTGCAGATAGAATGGACCCAGGGTATTTAATGTTTTGTGTTGTCCTCTTTCTTTCTTTTGTTAATATACATCCATTCTTATGTTTACGGTCCACTAAACACTTCCCAAAAATTTGTGACGAAAGGCAATATAGGGCTAGTAATGAGGTAGAAAAAATATTGTTTGTTGTCTGTAGATCACATCAACAGGTGATTTAAAACATGATTTGAGGTGAAAAGATGGACAAAGATGGAAAAAGATGGATCTCCAGTTTGTGAACTCGTGTTTTACAAATTGAACAGTTTAAAAACACATTTCATCAAAGAATGAATGAAAGGGATTTCCATTTTTCTGCTTCTACAGTACGTGATACCATCAAATGATTCAATGAATCTGGAGGAATTTGAGTGTGTAAAGGGCAAGGGTAAAAGCTTAAGCTCGACACCCAGCCCCTAGACGGCACCACATTAAGATATGTCATTTATCAAGAGCTGATGAAACCACACATACGAGAGAGTTTGGTGGGAAACCTATTCCATGCATGATGATACAAAGCTGCATAAAAAAAAAACTATTTACAAAATGACTGGTTAAAAATAAAGGTACATTTTTCACATTTTTGTCTGATTTGAGGTTGTGTGCTTCCTGCTGCTAACATGTAAGCTGTGTTGTCAGGATTTCATGTTGCTAACAGTACACTAAAGCTCTTTGTGTGGTTGATTTGGTACAGGTGGAGCGGTTGGTATTCCATCGTGGGGTAAATTCTGGTTGGCTATTTTAAATGTCTACAGTTGGGAGGGAATGAACACATTACTACCAGAGATGTGGTAAGCACAAAAACCCATGGTGGTCTCTCCTAACTGCTTTAAACATGGTGATTATATGCCAGCTGGTGACTTAGAGCAGCAGAGCATGGGAACAGAGATACAGTGTGAATCATTTCCCCTCTTGACAGATTCATGAACAACTAAACAATTTTTTTTCTGTTTCAGGTTGTTTCCGACCTGGGTGCCAGCCCACCCCTCTACCCTGTGGTGTCACTGTCGGCAGGTCTACCTCCCCATGAGCTACTGTTATGCTGTCAGACTTGCCGCCGAGGAAGACTCTCTGGTTCTCAGCCTCAGACAGGTGCTGAAAACACAACAAAACCACTACTGGGCACCATGCTTGTTATTTTGAAACCAGAAGTCATTAAGCATGTTTACTAGGGCTGGGAAACGATTAAATTTTTTAATCTAATTAATCACATGATTTCCCTGATTAATCACAGTTAATCACATTTGTACGCAAAATCCAAAAATGAATTCAAAAGTAGTGCATAGCTTTTAGCACTTAGTTTTATTTTAAATGTGCTGCCATATGAATGAAAGTGCCATAACATTTGTTGTGCAAACACACTTTTAACATCAGCATTTGTATGTAGTTTTTATGTAGAAGCCTTGCTCCACTTTCTGTTACCTTGAATGACTTGCTGGTATCAATTGTGTGTTTTGCCTTTAAGTGATATTTTAGACTGGAACTACTACGGTAATAAGACAATTCAACTTTTTTTTAAATTTATTTTGAAATACGTGCTTTTATGTTGAAACAAGTAAAACATGAATTAATGCCGGTTAGCTCTGTGAGCTTAATACAGATACCGAGGAGCATCTGTAGCGGTAATGTCCAACTTTAAAATGAAAATGGCCGAGTAAAAGTTCCGTACCCTTCTCCATGTTTGGTGGTTCCGCAGCAGAAAGCAACAGACTTTTACAATAATAAAACCTTCGTTAATGCGCGATAAAATATTTATCGGCGTTAAAGAATTTACAAGTTAATGCGATAATAACGAGTTAACTTGCCCAGAACTAATGTTTACATGACATTTAGAAAATAACACAATTGACTGCATCAGTTCTACTAAAACCTGACTGACAAATTGCATGTAAACATGTTGGTGTGACCAAAATGGTACAAAATGAAGTTTCTTAAAACCACACTAAGGCACTCAGATCATACAGTTGGGAAGACAATCTTTCCTGGTGGTATATGCTCAGCTAGACTCGAATGAGCTCTCATAGAATCCTGATTTTATAATGGCAATAATTTTTATCTGACAAAGTCACCATTCAAGTACCTTAACGACAACATCTGTCCAGTGAATTAGGCTGTACTTACATGTACAATGCTCTCCCACTGAGAAAGTTGAGAGTGGCAGAATGTTTTGAACAGTTTCTCACGCAGTTGACAGTGCCACAGGGTCGGATCTTCTTGTGTAAATAAGTCGATTTTCCTCCCATTTGCGTAAACTGGGACAAGGACTGTGTTGTAATTAAATGGCCAAGTTGAGCTGTAAACGACATTTTGGACATTGGACATTATGCTGTGACATTATCATACAGTTAATATTAATGCATAATGCAGCCAATGCAGAAAATTGGGATTTTTGTATTATGATGTATAGAAGAAAAGTTAAAAATACCCTTTTTACTTCCACATAACCCTGTATTTGAAACAGACGAAAAACAGCCATACGATGATGAATCTATAGCTCATTTGCTTGATGGACCTTTTTTGCTATAATCGTGGGCAAAATTGTTGTTATTTCAGTTTCTGGTAATTTAGGTCCTGAATCATTTATTTGTTAATCCTCTGATTATTTTCTGGACTATTAACCATAGTTGCTATTTTTCTTTTAATGAAAAATCTATCTGTATGTGTCCAGTTATATTAAAGGGCTTTTTCATGAAGGTGGAACTGGTAACCTTGATGATTATCATTGTTTTATTGTCAAACCTTGCAGTGAGCTTTGTGCCCTGCATGGTGGCATTTGTTCCATTTCTCCACACATTGGCCTACTTGGTTCTTAAATTTGAATGTTTTTCATTAACCTGTCTCTCTTTGTGCTTCAGTGTAGTTGTATTGAGGGGATGAAATTTTGATTTTGTGTGATCTTCGTTTGAATCCCAGAAACAATGCTGGTCGTGCAGCACAATAAGTGGTTAGTAACTTGACTAAAAATCCACAACAAAGACACAAATACATGCTTGAGAAGGGCTGAGCAATTTTATCAATACTGCGATATATATCGATATTTTGTTTCCCAATAAAGTATCGATTTTTCGGCCTCAAGTATCGATTTTAATTTAAAAAAATTTTTTTTTATATATATTTTTTATTTATTTATTTTAAAGCAAACTTTATTGAAAAGTCAGACATTCCAATTAGTGAAAACACAGAACATTAATATACAATACAATGCCAGGGGGTCACATTTTACAAAACAGTGATAAATTAGTTCATAAAAATGTTATATAAAGTGCATAGCTCTCACGTTTGTTTCTGTTTGTCTGGCGGTGTTGTCCTTCCGCTTCAAAGGATGGACCACCAGTCCAATCAGCGACGATTCATGTCAAATCCCACTGTCCCTTTTTTTTAGAAAATGATGTAAGTGTATCGAATTGAATCGAATCGTTGGCTGAATATTGTGTATCGTATCGTATCGTGAGATTCGTGTATCGCTACAGCCCTATGCTTGAGGGTCTTGCAGAGTCCTGACCTTTGCTTGTAACCCCTTTACTCTATGCTCCTCTTTAGTTGGATGCTGTTCACTGGTTGGTCAATATTTACACACAGAGATCTATATGAGCGGTTGAATTCTTAGACAGAGCTAGTCCACCAAAGTAAGCATAGATTGGAGTATTCATTTTTATAAGGATTTCAGACCATTAAAGCCTCCTCCTGTTCTTCTGCACAGTTGTGCAGTTGCAGCTATTCCCTTTTCTTAACAGATCATCACCCATTGGCAAAAAATGCACCCTACCTTTTCCACCACAATGTGGTTGGTTACATGCAGTCACACATGTTTCTCTAGGACCTTGTTGGATATGTACAATACCAGTCATTTTGGATGAGTATGTGTGTCTGAACTTTTAAGTGGTATTATATGTTAATACTGTGAATTGCAAGTTTTTTTGTTTTTAGTTTATTTATCAAAGTTTGCATAACTTTTTCAATGGTCTTTGTTCTTTAGGAGCTGTATATCCAGGACTACGCCACCATTAACTGGCCTGCTCAGAGGAACAATGTGGCAGCATGCGACATGTACACACCTCACAGCACACTCCTCACTGTGGCCTACAGTATGTATAGTCAAGTCAAGTCAAATTTATTTGTATAGCACATTTCATGTACAAAACAATTCAAAGTGCTTCACATAAAACATAAGCATTGCAGCAGGGAGTGTAAGAAGCATTAAAAATACATAAAAGAACATAAAGAGTAACAAATAAGATAATTAAAATGAAAAAAACAAGCAACAGTCTAGATAAGTTCAAAGATACCGTGCAGATGTAATGCATAAACTCATGAGAAAAGAAATGTTTTTAACCTGGATTTAAAAAGGTCTACATTTGGTGAAAGTTTAATCTCCACTGGCAGTTTGTTCCACTTATTTGCAACATAACAGCTAAATGCTGCTTCTCCATGTTTAGTCTGGACTCTGGACTGGACTAGCTGACCCGAGTCCTTGGATCTAAGAGCTCTGCTAGGTTTATATTCTCTGAAAATATCACGGATGTATTTTGGGCCTAAACAGTTCTGGGATTTGTAAACCATCAGCAGGCTTTTAAAATCTATTCTGTGACTGACTGGAAGCCAGTGTAAAGATTTTAAAACCGGTGTGATGTGTTCAGATCTCTTAGTCCGGGTTAAAACTCTAGCAGCACCATGCTATTTTTGGGAAGTCCAGTTAAAAGACCATTACAGTAATCGAGTCTACTGGAGATGAATGCATGGATGAGTTTCTCCTGTTCTTTTTGGGAGAGAAAACCTTTAATTCTGTTGATGTTTCTGAGTTGGTAAAACGCTGCTTTGGTGACAGCTTTGATGTGAATGCTGAAAGTCAGATCTGAGTCTATCAACACTCCAAGGTTACGAACTTGGTCAGTGATTGTAAGGGCCCAAGTCTCAAGATATTTATCAATGCTGAGCCTCTTCTCTTTGCTCCCAAACAGAATGATCTCAGTTTTGTTTTCATTTAATTGTAGAAAATTCTCTCTCATCCAGGTGTTTACTTCCTCCAGACACTGACACAGTACGTCTGCTGGGCTGCAGTCGTCTGGTGACAGTGATACATAAAGTTGTGTATCATCTGCATAACTGTGATAATTGATGTTAAGGTTCTGTAATATTCTGTAAAGTTCTGACCCAAAGAGAGCATATACAAGTTAAACAGAAGAGGTCCAAGAATTGACCTCTGGGGGACTCCACAAGTCATGGCCACTCGCTCAGATTCATAGCTGCCAATTGGAACAAAATAACTCCGGCCTTCTAAGTAGGACCTGAACCAGTTAAGGACCGTTCCAGAAAGTCCAACCCAGTTTTCCAGCCTGTGCAACAGGATTCTGTGATCTACAGTATCAAACGCAGCACTGAGATCCAACACAACCAGAATTGAAACACTACCTGAATCAGTATTCAACCGAATGTCGTTTAACACTTTGACCAGAGCTGTTTCAGTGCTGTGATGACGTCAGAAGCCTGATTGAAAGTTATCAAGACTTCCACTTTCATTCAGAAAGTCGTTGAGCTGGTTAAATACAACTTTCTCAATAATCTTGGATATAAAAGAGAAGTTAGAGACAGGTCTGTAGTTGTTTATCACAGAGGTGTCTAGAGTTCTCTTCTTTAGGACTGGCTTAATTGCAGCTGTCTTTAGTGATTTGGGAAAAATGCCTGATGCCAGTGAGCTGTTAACTATTTGTAGGAAATCACTTTCTACTGAGGTAAAAACTGTTTTTAAAAAGTCGGATGGTATTATGTCCAGAGTGCAAGTGGTTGATTTCAGATGCCCAACTGTTTCCTCTAGGATTTTTAAATCAACAATATTAAAATGTGACATAACGTCAGAGTTATTTCTAGGTTTTAGACACAGATTAGTTTTCTTGTTTGTCTGTGTGGTGTGAATGTTTTGTCTAATTGTTAGGGACCGAGCAGTGAAACTGCAAGGACCCTATTGTATCTGTAAGGTTTATTATTATTAGGGACCGAGCAGTGAAACTGCAAGGACCCTATTGTATCTGTAAGGATTATTAGGGACTGAGCAGTGAAACTGCAAGGACCCTATTGTATCTGTAAGGTTTATAAGGGACCGAGCAGTGAAACTGCAAGGACCCTATTGTCTCTGTAAGGTTTATTAGGGACCGAGCAGTGAAACTGAAAGGACCCTATTGTATCTGCAAGGTTTATTAGGGACCGAGCAGTGAAACTGCAAGGACCCTATTATATCTGTAAGGTTTATTAGGGACCGAGCAGTGAAACTGCAAGGACCCTATTGTATCTGTAAGGTTTATTAGGGACCGAGCAGTGAAACTGCAAGGACCCTATTGTATCTGTAAAGTTTATTATTTTTCTCCGTTATTTTTATTCTTTGCAAAAGGTATGCGAAAACTCAGGAAATTTTGTGAGCACCACCTGCCAATCGACGACATGAAAGAATCTAAACTTTATATTTTTGGGAGTCGCTCATTGACTCTGTAGCGCCCCCTATAATGCTTATAAATGGTCCCCTTAATAGGATTAGTTTCGCGTAGGACAACGAAATTCGGTACACTCATTAATCATGCCCACACGCACGAAAAAGTCTCATGCCACCATGGTCCCACGTCCACAGGAAGGCGGCCATTTTGGATGGAAAGTGCGTTTTCGTGCCATTTTTGACCGATTCCACGCCTTGCTTAAGATCGAACTTGTCCTACAGATTTAATGCTACAGACTTCAAACTTGGCCAGGTTACTCTTAAGACATGGGGGGGAAAATTCATGGAGAAACTTTTTCAAAACTTAAAGGGCGTGGGCGTGGCAAATCCTCAAAGTTCGATGACTCGCCATCACTCGCCACAACAAATGAAGTCGCTTATAACTCCCACATACATTATCCAATCTGTCCCAAACTTCATACGGTGAATGCTGGACCCAGCCTGAACGCGCACATATTATCATAACGACATCCACCTATAGCGCCACCTGCTGGTGGTCGGAAACATCTCTTTTTTTCCACATCTCGCATTTGATCGAACTCGTCCTACAGATTTAATGCTACAAGCTTCAAACTTGGCCAGATTACTCTTAAGACATGGGGGAAAAGAGTCATGGAGAAACTTTTTCAAACCTCAATGGGCGTGGCCGTGGCAACGCCTCAAAGTTATGACTCGCCATGAAAAATTAAGTCGCTTATAACTTCCACATACATTATCATATCTGTCCCAAACTTCATACGGTGATATCTGGACCCGGCCTGAACGCGCATAGATAAAATAGTGACATCCACCAACAGCGCCACCTGCTGGTGGTCAGAAAAGTCTTTTTTTTCCATACCTCACATTTTATCAAACTCCTCCCACAGATTTAATGCTACAAGCTTCAAACTTAGCCAAGTTACTCTTAAGACATGGAGGCAACAATTCATGGAGAAACTTTTCCAAACTCTGAACGGTGTGGGCGTGGCCATGTGGTGAAAATCGTGTGATGGCGTTTGTGATTTGAAAGCCTTATCATCATCTCAAGGTAATGAAACTTGGTACACACGTCCACCCTGACGACCTCGTACGTATGTAAAGGGTATCGTGTGTGGGCGGAGAAAAATTGCTCAGTGGCGCCCCCTAGTAATTTTCAAAAACCCCTCCGCATTGGAGTTATTATGTGCTCGTACCTACACAGAGGGTATTGTGTGTGTGGGTAGAGCTGCAGCTCCAGCGTCCAGCGCATGCCCAATGTACGCACATCCCAACGTACGCACACCTCGGTCCCGCTCACAGCTGCTTGCAGCTTTCTAGTTCTTTCTTTCTTATTCTTTGCAAAAGGTATGCGAAAACTCAGGAAATTTTGCGAGCGCCACCTGCCAGTCGACGACATGAAAGAATCTAAAGATTATTTGTTTGGGAGTCGCTCATTGGCTCTGTAGCGCCCCCTACGATGCATAAAAATGGTCCCCTTAATAGGATTAGTTTCGCGTGGGACGACGAAATTCGGTACACTCATTCATCATTCCCAGACGCAAAAAAAAGTCTCTTGCCGCCATGGTCCCACGTACACAGGAAGGCGGCCATTTTGGATGGAAAGTGCGTTTTCGTGCCATTTTTGACCGATTTCACGCCTTGCTTAAGATCGAACTCGTCCTACAGATTTAATGCTACAGACTTGAAACTTGGCCAGGTTACTCTTAAGACATGGAGGGAAAAATTCATTGGCCAACTCTTTCAAAACTTAAAGGGCGTGGCCGTGGCGACGCCTCAAAGTTCGATGACTCGCCATCACTCGCCACAAAAATTGAAGTCGCTTATAACTTCCACATACATTATCCAATCTGTCCCAAACTTCATACGGTGAATGCTGGACCCAGCCTGAACGCACAAATATTATCATAGTGACATCCACCTATAGCGCCACCTGCTGGTGGTCGGAAACTTCTTTTTTTTCCTACACCTCGCATTTGTCCTACAGATTTGATGCTACAGACTTCAAACTTGGCCAGGTTACTCTTAAGACATGGGGGGAAAAAATTCATGGAGAAACTTTTTCAAACCTCAAAGGGCGTGGCCGTGGCGACGCCTCAAAGTTATGACTCGCCATGAAAAATTAAGTCGCTTATAACTTCCACATACATTATCCTATCTGTCCCAAACTTCATACGGTTATTGCTGGACCCAGCCTGAATGCGTACATATTATCATAGTGATAAACACCTATAGCGCCACCTGCTGGTGGTTGGAAATGTCTTTTTTTTCCCACACCTCGCATTTGATCGAACTCCTCCTACATATTTAATGCTAAACGCTTCAAACTTGGCCAGGCTACTCTTAGGACATGGGCCAAAAAAATCATTGGCCAACTTTTTCAAAACTTAAAGGGCGTGGCCGTGGCGAAGCCTCAAATTTATGACGCGCCATAAAAAATTAAGTCGCTTATAACTCCCACATACATTATCCAATCTGTCCCAAACTTCATACGGTGAATGCTGGACCCAGCCTGAACGTGCACATATAAAATAGTGATATCCACCTACAGCGCCACCTAATGGTGGTCGGAAACTTCATTTTTTTCCACACCTCTTATTTGATCAAACTCCTCCTACATATTTCATGCTAAAATCTTCAAACTTGGCCAGGTTACTCTTAAGACATGAGGGCAAAACTTCATGGAGAAACTTTTCCAAACTCTGAACGGTGTGGGCGTGGCCAGGCGGTGAAAATCGTGTGATGGCGTTTGTAATATGAAAGCCTTATCATCATCGCAAAGTCATGAAACTTGGTACACACGTCCACCCTGACGACCTCGTACGTATGTAAAGGGTATTGTGTGTGGGCGGAGCAAAATGGCTCAGTGGCGCCCCCTAGAAATTTTCAAAAACCCCTATGCATTGGGGTTATTGTGTGCTCGTACGTACGCAATGGGAATCGTGCGTGTGGGCAGAGCTGCGCGACTACGGCGTCCAGCGCATGCCCAACGTGCGCACATCCCAACGTACGCACACCTCGGTCCCGCTCACAGCTGCTTGCAGCTTTCTAGTTATTAGGGACCGAGCAGTGAAACTGCAAGGACCCTATTGTATCTGTAAGGTTTATTAGGGACCGAGCAGTGAAACTGCAAGGACCCTATTGTATCTGTAAGGTTTATTATTATTAGGGACCGAGCAGTGAAACTGCAAGGACCCTATTGTATCTGTAAGGTTTATTATTAGGGACCGAGCAGTGAAACTGCAAGGACCCTATTGTATCTGTAAGGTTTATTAGGGACCGAGCAGTGAAACTGCAAGGACCCTATTGTATCTGTAAGGTTTATTATTATTATTATTCTTTCTTTCTTTCTTTCTTATTCTTTGCAAAAGGTATGCGAAAACTCAGGAAATTTTGCGAGCGCCACGTGCTAGTCGACGACATGAAAGAATCTAAACATTATATCTTTGGGAGTTGCTCATTGGCTCTGTAGCGCCCCCTACGGTGCTTAAAAATGGTGCCCGCAACGGGGTTAGTTTCGCGTAGGACAATGAAATTCGGTACACTGATTCACCATGCCCAGACGCACAAAAAAGTCTCCTGCCGCCATGGTCCCACGTAGACAGGAAGGCGGCCATTTTGGATGGAAAGTGCTTTTTGGTGCCATTTTTGACCGATTCCACGCCTTGCATAAGATTGAACTTGTCCTACAGATTTCATGCTACAGACTTGAAACTTGGCCAGGTTACTCTTAAGACATGGAGGGAAAAATTCATTGGCCAACTTTTTCAAAACTTAAAGGGCGTGGCCGTGGCGACGCCTCAAAGTTTGATGACTCGCCATCACTCGCCACGAAAAATTAAGTCGCTTATAACTTCCACATACATAATCCAATCTTTCCCAAAGTTCAACCGGTGATTGCTGGACCCAGCCTGAACGCGCACATGTAAAAAAGTGACATCCACCTATAGCGCCACCTGCTGGTGGTTGGAAATGTCTTTTTTTTTCCACACCTCGCATTTTATCAAACTCCTCCTACAGATTTCATGCTACAAGCTTCAAACTTGGCCAGGTTACTCTTAAGACATGGGGGAAAAAAAATCATTGATCAACTTTTTCAAACCTCAAAGGGCGTGGCCGAGGCGACGCCTCAAATTTATGACTCGCCATAAAAAATGAAGTCGCTTATAACTCCCACAAACATTATCCAATCTGTCCCAAACTTCATACGGTGAATGCTGGACCCAGCCTGAATGTGTACATATAAAATAGTGACATCCACCTACAGCGCCACCTGCTGGTGGTTGGAAATGTCTTTTTTTTTTTCCACACCTCGCATTTGATCAAACTCCTCCTACATATTTAATGCTAAACGCTTCAAACTTGGCAAGGCTACTCTTAGGACATGGGCCGAAAAAATCATTGGCGAACTTTTTCAAAACTTAAAGGGCGTGGCCGTGGCGACGCCTCAAATTTATGACGCGCCATAAAAAATTAAGTCGCTTATAACTCCCACATACATTATCCAATCTGTCCAAAACTTCATACGGTGAATGCTGGACCCAGCCTGAACATGCACATACAAAAAAGTGATATCCACCTACAGCGCCACCTAATGGTGGTCGGAAACTTCATTTTTTTTCCACACCTCTTATTTGATCAAACTCCTCCTACATATTTCAAGCTAAAATCTTCAAACTTGGCCAGGTTACTCTTAAGACATGAGGGCAAAACTTCATGGAGAAACTTTTCCAAACTCTGAACGGTGTGGGCGTGGCCAGAGGTGAAAATCCTGTGATGGCGTTTGTAATATGAAAGCCTTATCATCATCGTAAAGTCATGAAACTTGGTACACACGTCAACCCTAACGACCTCGTGCGTATGTAAAGGGCATTGTGTGTGGGCGGAGCAAAATGGCTCAGTGGCGCCCCCTAGAAATTTTCAAAAACCCCTATGCATTGGGGATATTATGTGCTCGTACGTACGCAATGGAAATCGTGCGTGTGGGAAGAGCTGCGCGACTACGGTGTCCAGCGCATGCCCAACGTGCGCACATCCCAACTTACGCACACTCGGTCCCGCTCACAGCTGCTTGCAGCTTTCTAGTTATTATTATTATTCTTTCTTTCTTTCTTATTCTTTGCAAAAGGTATGCGAAAACTCAGGAAATTTTGCGAGCGCCACTTGCCAGTCGACGACATGAAAGAATCTAAACTTTATATTTTTGGGAGTCGCTCATTGACTCTGTAGCGCCCCCTATGATGCTTAAAAATGGTCCCCTTAATAGGATTAGTTTCGCGTGGGACGACGAAATTCGGTACACTCATTCATCATGCCCAGACGCAACAAAAAGTCTCTTGCCGCCATGGTCCCACGTACACAGGAAGGCGGCCATTTTGGATGGAAAGTGCGTTTTCGTGCCATTTTTGACCGATTCCACGCCTTGCTTAAGATCGAACTTGTCCTACAGATTTCATGCTACAGACTTCAAACTTGGCCAGGTTACTCTTAAGACATGGAGGGAAAAATTCATTGGCCAACTTTTTCAAAACTTAAAGGGCGTGGCCGTGGCGACGCCTCAAAGTTTGATGACTCGCCATCACTCGCCACAAAAAATTAAGTCGCTTATAACTTCCACATACATAATCCAATCTTTCCCAAAGTTCAACCGGTGATTGCTGGACCCAGCCTGAACGCGCACATGTAAAATAGTGACATGCACCTATAGCGCCACCTGCTGGTGGTTGGAAATGTCTTTTTTTTTTCCACACCTCGCATTTGATCAAACTCCTCCTACAGATTTCATGCTACAAGCTTCAAACTTGGCCAGGTTACTCTTAAGACATGGGGGGAAAAAATCAGTGGCCAACGTTTTCAAACCTCAAAGGGCGTAGCCGTGACGACTCCTCAAATTTATGACTCGCCATAAAAAATTAAGTCGCCTATAACTCCCACATACATTATCCAATCTGTCCCAAACTTCATACGGTGATTGCTAGACCCAGCCTAAATGCGCTCATATAAGATAGTGATATACACCTACAGCGCCACCTACTGGTGATCGGAAACGTTTTTTTTTTTCAACAACTCGCATTTGATCGAACTCCTCCTACACATTTTATGGTAACAGCTCCAAACTTGGCCAGATTACTCTTTAGCAAGGGGGGAAGAAAAATCTTGAGAAACTTTTCCAAACTCTGAACGGTGTGGGCGTGTTCAGGCGGTGAAAATCGTGTGATGGCGTTTGTGATTTGAAAGCCTTATCATCATCGCAAAGTCATGAAACTTGGTACACATGTCCGCCTTGTCGACCTCGTACGTATATAAAGAGTATTGTGTGTGGGCGGTGCTAAATGGCTCAGTGGCGCCCCCTAGAAATTTTCATAAAACCACTCCGCATTGGGGTTTTTATGTGCTCGTACGTACGGAGAGGATATCGTGCGTGTGGGCAGAGCTACAGCCCCAGCGTCCAGCGCATGCCCCAACGTACGCACATCCCAACGTACGCACACTCGGTCCCGCTCACAGCTGCTTGCAGCTTTCTAGTTATTATTATTATTCTTATTCTTTGCAAAAGGTATGCGAAAACTCAGGAAATTTTGCGAGCGCCACGTGCTAGTCGACGACATGAAAGAATCTAAACATTATATCTTTGGGAGTTGCTCATTGGCTCTGTAGCGCCCCCTACGATGCTTAAAAATGGTGCCCGCAATGGGGTTAGTTTCGCGTAGGACAATGAAATTCGGTACACTCATTCATCATGCCCAGACGCACAAAAAAGTCTCTTGCCGCCATGGTCCCACGTACACAGGAAGGCGGCCATTTTGGATGGAAAGTGCGTTTTCGTGCCATTTTTGACCGATTCCACGCCTTGCTTAAGATCGAACTTGTCCTACAGATGTAATGCTACAAACTTGAAACTTGGCCAGGTTACTCTTAAGACATGGGGGGGGAAATTCATGGAGAAACTTTTTCAAAACTTAAAGGGCGTGGGCGTGGCAACTCCTCAAAGTTCGATGACTCGCCATCACTCGCCACAAAAAATGAAGTCGCTTATAACTCCCACATACATTATCCAATCTGTCCCAAACTTCATACGGTGAATGCTGGACCCAGCCTGAATGCGTACATATTATCATAACGACATCCACCTATAGCGCCACCTGCTGGGGGTTGGTAACATCTCTTTTTTTCCACATCTCGCATTTGATCGAACTCGTCCTACAGATTTAATGCTACAAGCTTGAAACTTGGCCAGATAACTCTTAAGACATGGGGGGAAAGAGTCATGGAGAAACTTTTTCAAACCTCAAAGGGCGTGGCCGTGGCGACGCCTCAAAGTTATGACTCGCCATGAAGAATTAAGTCGCTTATAACTTCCACACTCATTATCCAATCTGTCCCAAACTTCATACAGTGAATGCTGGACCCAGCTTGAACGCGTACATATTATCATAGTGACATCCTCCTATAGCGCCACCTGCTGGTGGTCGGAAATGTCTTTTTTTGCCACACCTCACATTTTATAAAACTCCTCCTACAGATTTAATGCTACAAGCTTCAAACTTAGCCAGGTTACTCTTAAGACATGGGGGCAAAAATTCATGGAGAAACTTTTCCAAACTCTGAACAATTCGGGCGTGGCCAGGCGGTGAAAATCGTGTGATGGTGTTTGTGATTTGAAAGCCTTATCATCATCACAACGTCATGAAACTTGGCACACACGTCCATCCTGAACACCTCGTACGTATGTGAAGGGTATCGTATGTGGGCGGAGCAAAGTGGCTCAGTGGCGCCCCCTAGGGTACTTAAAAATGGTCCACACATTGTGGTTAGTTTTGCGTGGGACGACGAAATTCGGTACACTCATTCATCATGCCCAGACGCACAAAAAAGTCTCATGCCGCCATGGTCCCACATCCACAGGAAGGCGGCCATTTTTGATGGAAAGTGCGTTTTCGTGCAGTTTTTAGCCGATTCCATGCCTGGCATAAGATCGAACTTGTCCTACAGATTTCATGCTACAGACTTCAAACTTGGCCAGGTTACTCTTAAGACATGAGGGGAAAAATTCATGGGGAAACTTTTTCAAAACATAAAGGGCGTGGCCGTGGCGACGCTTCAAAGTTTGATGACTCGCCATCACTGGCCTCAAAAAATTAAGTCGCTTATAACTCCGACATACATTATCCAATCTGTCCCAGACTCCATACGGTGATTGCTGGACACAGCCTGAAAGCACACATATTATCATAGTGACATCCACCTATAGCGCCACCTGCTGGTTTTTGGAAACGTCTTTTTTTCCCCACACCTCGCATTTTATCAAACTTCTCCTACAGATTTAATGCTACAACCTTCAAACTTGGCCAGGTTACTCTTAAGACATGGGGGGAAAAATATATTGAAAAACTTTTCAAAACTCTGAACAGTTTGGGTGTGGCCATGCGGTGAAAATCGCGTGATGGCGTTTGTGATTTGAAAACCTTATCATCGTCGCAAAGTCATGAAACTTGACACACACGTCCACCCTCTCAACCTCGTACATATGTAAAGGGTATCGTGTGTGGGCGGAGATAAATGGCTCAGTGGCGCCCCCTAGAATTTTTCAAAAACCCCTCCGCATTGGGGTTATTATGTGCTCGTACGTACGCAGAGGGTATCGTGTGTGTGGGCAGAGCTGCAGCTCCAGCGTCCAACGCGTGCCCCAACGTACGCATATCCCGACATACGCACACCTCGGTCCCGCTCACAGCTGCTTGCAGCTTTCTAGTTATTATTCTTTCTTATTCTTTGCAAAAGGTATGCGAAAACTCAGGAAATTTTGCGAGCGCCACCTGCCAGTCGATGACATGAAAGAATCTAAACTTTATATTTTTGGGAGTCGCTCATTGGCTCTGTATCGCCCCCTACGATGCTTAAAAATGGTCCCCGCAATAGGATTAGTTTTGCGTGGGACGACGAAATTCGGTACACTCATTCATCATGCCCAGACGCACAAAAAAGTCTCAGGCCGCCATGGTCCCACGTCCACAGGAAGTCGGCCATTTTGGATGGAAAGTGCGTTTTCGTGCCATTTTTGACCGATTCCACGCCTTGTATAAGATCGAACTTGTCCTACAGATTTAATGCTACAGACTTCAAACTTGGCCAGGTTACTCTTAAGACATGGAGGGAAAAATTCATTGGCCAACTTTTTCAAAACTTAAAGGGCGTGGCCGTGGCGACGCCTCAAAGTTTGATGACTCGCCATCACTCGCCACGAAAAATGAAGTCGCTTATAACTCCCACATACATTATCCAATCTGTCCCAAACTTCATACGGTGAATGCTGGACCCAGACTGAAAGCTCACATATAAAATAGTGACATCCACCAACAGCGCCACCTGCTGGTGGTCAGAAACGTCTTTTTTTTCCATACCTCACATTTTATCAAACTCCTCCCACAGATTTAATGCTACAAGCTTCAAACTTAGCCAAGTTACTCTTAAGACATGGAGGCAACAATTCATGGAGAAACTTTTCCAAACTCTGAACGGTGTGGGCGTGGCCATGCGGTGAAAATCGTGTGATGGCGTTTGTGATTTGAAAGCCTTATCATCATCTCAAGGTAATGAAACTTGGTACACACGTCCACCCTGACGACCTCGTACGTATGTAAAGGGTATCGTGTGTGGGCGGAGAAAAATGGCTCAGTGGCGCCCCCTAGAAATTTTCAAAAACCCCTCCGCATTGGGGTTATGCTGTGCTCGTAAGTACACAGCGGGTATCGTGCGTGTGGGCAGAGCTGCAGCTCCAGCGTCCAGCGCATGCCCAACGTACGCACATCCCAACGTACGCACACCTCGGTCCCGCTCACAGCTGCTTGCAGCTTTCTAGTTATTATTATTATTCTTTCTTTCTTTCTTTCTTTCTTATTCTTTGCAAAAGGTATGCGAAAACTCAGGAAATTTTGCGAGCGCCACGTGCCGGTCGACGACATGAGAGAATCTAAACTTTATATTTTTGGGAGTCGCTCACTGGCTCTGTAGCGCCCCCTACGATGCTTAAAAATTGTCCCCGCAATAGGATTAGTTTCGCGTGGGACGACGAAATTCGGTACACTCATTCATCATGCCAAGACGCACAAAAAAGTCTCAGGCCGCCATGGTCCCACGTCCACAGGAAGTCGGCCATTTTGGATGGAAAGTGCGTTTTCGTGCCATTTTTGCCCGATTCCACACCTTGTATAAGATCGAACTTGTCCTACAGATTTAATGCTACAGACTTCAAACTTGGCCAGGTTACTCTTAAGACATGGAGGGAAAAATTCATTGGCCAACTTTTTCAAAACTTAAAGGGCGTGGCCGTGGCGACGCCTCAAAGTTTGATGACTCGCCATCACTCGCCACGAAAAATTAAGTCACTTATAACTCCCACATACATTATCCAATCTGTCCCAAACTTCATACGGTGAATGCTGGACCCAGACTGAAAGCTCACATATAAAATAGTGACATCCACCTATAGCGCCACCTGCTGGTGGTTGGAAATGTCTTTTTTATTCCACACCTCGCATTTGATCGAACTCCTCCTACATATTTCATGCAAAAACCTTCAAACTTGGCCAGGTTGCTCTTAAGACATGGGCCGAAAAAATCATTGGCCAACTTTTTCAAAACTTAAAGGGCGTGGCCGTGGCGACACCTCAAATTTATGACGCGCCATAAAAAATTAAGTCGCTTATAACTCCCACATACATTATCCAATCTGTCCCAAACTTCATACGGTGAATGCTGGACCCAGACTGAAAGCTCACATATAAAATAGTGACATCCACCTATAGCGTCACCTGCTGGTGGTTGGAAATGTCTTTTTTTTTCCACACCTCGCATTTGATCGAACTCGTCCTACAAATTTAATGCTATAGACTTCAAACTTGGCCAGCTTACTCTTAAGACATGGGGGGAAACAATCATGGAGAAACTTTTTCAAACCTCAAAGGGCGTGACCGTGGCAACGCCTCAAATTTATGACTCGTCATGAAGAATTAAGTCGCTTATAACTTCCACACACATTATCCAATCTGTCCCAAACGTCATACGGTGAATGCTGGACCCAGCCTGAACGCGCACATATAAAATAGTGACATCCACCTACAGCGCCACCTAATGGTGGTCGGAAACATCTTCTTTTTTTTCACACCTCGCTCTTGATCAAACTCCTCCTACATATTTCATGCTAAAATCTTCAAACTTAGCCAGATTACTCTTAAGCAAGGGGGGAATGAAAATCTTGAGAAACTTTTCCAAACTCTGAACGGCGTGGGCGTGTTCAGGCGGTGAAAATCGTGTGATGGCGTTATTGATTTGAAAGCCTTATCATCATCGCAAAGTCATGAAACTTGGTACACACGTCCGCCTTGTCGACCTCGTACGTATGTAAAGAGTATTGTGTGTGGGCGGAGAAAAATGGCTCAGTGGCACCCCCTAGAAATTTTCGTAAAACCCCTCCGCATTGGGGTTTTTATGTGCTCGTACGTACGCAGAGGATATCGTGCGTGTGGGCAGAGCTGCAGCCCCAGCGTCCAGCGCATGCCCCAACGTACGCACATCCCAACGTACGCACACCTCGGTCCCGCTCACAGCTGCTTGCAGCTTTCTAGTTCTTTCTTTCTTATTCTTTGCAAAAGGTATGCGAAAACTCAGGAAATTTTGCGAGCGCCACCTGCCAGTCGACGACATGAAAGAATCTAAACTTTATATTTTTGGGAGTCGCTCATTGACTCTGTAGCGCCCCCTATGATGCTTAAAAATGGTCCCCTTAATAGGATTAGTTTCGCGTGGGACGACGAAATTTGGTACACTCATTCATCATGCCCAGACGCAAAAAAAAGTCTCTTGCCGCCATGGTCCCACGTACACAGGAAGGCGGCCATTTTGGATGGAAAGTTCGTTTTCGTGCCATTTTTGACCGATTCCACGCCTTGCTTAAGATCGAACTTGTCCTACAGATATAATGCTACAGACTTCAAACTTGGCCAGGTTACTCTTAAGACATGGAGGGAAAAATTCATTGGCCAACTTTTTCAAAACTTAAAGGGCGTGGCCGTGGCGACGCCTCAAAGTTTGATGACTCGCCATCACTCGCCACAAAAAAATAAGTCGCTTATAACTTCCACATACATAATCCAATCTTTCCCAAAGTTCAACCGGTGATTGCTGGACCCAGCCTGAACGCGCACATGTAAAATAGTGACATCCACCTATAGCGCCACCTGCTGGTGGTTGGAAATGTCTTTTTTTTTTCCACACCTCGCATTTGATCAAACTCCTCCTACAGATTTCATGCTACAAGCTTCAAACTTGGCCAGGTTACTCTTAAGACATGGGGGAAAAAAATCATTGGCCAACTTTTTCAAACCTCAAAGGGCGTGGCCGTGGCGACGCCTCAAATTTATGAGTCGCCATAAAAAATTAAGTCGCCTATAACTCCCACAAACATTATCCAATCTGTCCCAAACTTCATACGGTGATTGCTAGACCCAGCCTGAATGCGCACATATAAGATAGTGATATACACCTACAGCGCCACCTACTGGTGATCGGAAACGTCTTTTTTTTCAACAACTCGCATTTGATCGAACTCCTCCTACAGATTTTATGGTAACAGCTCCAAACTTGGCCAGATTACTCTTTAGCAAGGGGGGAAGAAAAATCTTGAGAAACTTTTCCAAACTCTGAACGGTGTGGGCGTGTTCAGGCGGTGAAAATCGTGTGATGCCGTTTGTGATTTGAAAGCCTTATCATCATCGCAAAGTCATGAAACTTGGTACACACATCCGCCTTGTCGACCTCATACGTATGTAAAGAGTATTGTGTGTGGGCGGTGCTAAATGGCTCAGTGGCGCCCCCTAGAAATTTTCATAAAACCACTCCGCATTGGGGTTTTTATGTGCTCGTACGTACGCAGAGGATATCGTGCGTGTGGGCAGAGCTACAGCCCCAGCATCCAGCGCATGCCCCAACGTACGCACATCCCAACGTACGCACACTCGGTCCCGCTCACAGCTGCTTGCAGCTTTCTAGTTAGGGACCGAGCAGTGAAACTGCAAGGACCCTATTGTATCTGTAAGGTTTATTAGGGACCGAGCAGGAACTGCAAGGACCCTATTGTATCTGTAAGGATTATTATTCTTCTTCTTCCGATTCTTTGCAAAAGGTATGCGAAAACTCAGGAAATTTTGCGAGCGCCACGTGCTAGTCGACGACATGAAAGAATCTAAACATTATATCTTTGGGAGTTGCTCATTGGCTCTGTAGCGCCCCCTACGGTGCTTAAAAATGGTGCCCGCAATGGGGTTAGTTTCGCGTAGGACAATGAAATTCGGTACACTGATTCACCATGCCCAGACGCACAAAAAAGTCTCTTGCCGCCATGGTCCCACGTACACAGGAAGGCGGCCATTTTGGATGGAAAGTGCGTTTTCGTGCCATTTTTGACCGATTCCACGCCTTGCTTAAGATCGAACTTGTCCTACAGATATAATGCTACAGACTTCAAACTTGGCCAGGTTACTCTTAAGACATGGAGGGAAAAATTCATTGGCCAACTTTTTCAAAACTTAAAGGGCGTGGCCGTGGCGACGCCTCAAAGTTTGATGACTCGCCATCACTCGCCACAAAAAAATAAGTCGCTTATAACTTCCACATACATAATCCAATCTTTCCCAAAGTTCAACCGGTGATTGCTGGACCCAGCCTGAACGCGCACATGTAAAATAGTGACATCCACCTATAGCGCCACCTGCTGGTGGTTGGAAATGTCTTTTTTTTTTCCACACCTCGCATTTGATCAAACTCCTCCTACAGATTTCATGCTACAAGCTTCAAACTTGGCCAGGTTACTCTTAAGACATGGGGGAAAAAAATCATTGGCCAACTTTTTCAAACCTCAAAGGGCGTGGCCGTGGCGACGCCTCAAATTTATGAGTCGCCATAAAAAATTAAGTCGCCTATAACTCCCACAAACATTATCCAATCTGTCCCAAACTTCATACGGTGATTGCTAGACCCAGCCTGAATGCGCACATATAAGATAGTGATATACACCTACAGCGCCACCTACTGGTGATCGGAAACGTCTTTTTTTTCAACAACTCGCATTTGATCGAACTCCTCCTACAGATTTTATGGTAACAGCTCCAAACTTGGCCAGATTACTCTTTAGCAAGGGGGGAAGAAAAATCTTGAGAAACTTTTCCAAACTCTGAACGGTGTGGGCGTGTTCAGGCGGTGAAAATCGTGTGATGCCGTTTGTGATTTGAAAGCCTTATCATCATCGCAAAGTCATGAAACTTGGTACACACATCCGCCTTGTCGACCTCATACGTATGTAAAGAGTATTGTGTGTGGGCGGTGCTAAATGGCTCAGTGGCGCCCCCTAGAAATTTTCATAAAACCACTCCGCATTGGGGTTTTTATGTGCTCGTACGTACGCAGAGGATATCGTGCGTGTGGGCAGAGCTACAGCCCCAGCATCCAGCGCATGCCCCAACGTACGCACATCCCAACGTACGCACACTCGGTCCCGCTCACAGCTGCTTGCAGCTTTCTAGTTAGGGACCGAGCAGTGAAACTGCAAGGACCCTATTGTATCTGTAAGGTTTATTAGGGACCGAGCAGGAACTGCAAGGACCCTATTGTATCTGTAAGGATTATTATTCTTCTTCTTCCGATTCTTTGCAAAAGGTATGCGAAAACTCAGGAAATTTTGCGAGCGCCACGTGCTAGTCGACGACATGAAAGAATCTAAACATTATATCTTTGGGAGTTGCTCATTGGCTCTGTAGCGCCCCCTACGGTGCTTAAAAATGGTGCCCGCAATGGGGTTAGTTTCGCGTAGGACAATGAAATTCGGTACACTGATTCACCATGCCCAGACGCACAAAAAAGTCTCTTGCCGCCATGGTCCCACGTACACAGGAAGGCGGCCATTTTGGATGGAAAGTGCGTTTTCGTGCCATTTTTGACCGATTACACGCCTTGCTTAAGATCGAACTTGTCCTACAGATTTAATGCTACAGACTTCAAACTTGGCCAGGTTACTCTTAAGACATCGAGGGAAAATTTCATTGGCCAACTTTTTCAAAACTTAAAGGGCGTGGCCGTGGCGACGCCTCAAAGTTTGATGACTCGCCATCACTCGCCACGAAAATTGAAGTCGCTTATAACTCCCACATATATTATCCAATCTGTCCCAAACATCATACGGTGAATGCTGGACCCAGACTGAAAGCTCACATATAAAATAGTGACATCCACCTATAGCGCCACCTGCTGGTGGTTGGAAATGTCTTTTTTTTTCCACACCTCGCATTTGATCGAACTCCTCCTACATATTTAATACAAAAACCTTCAAACTTGGCCAGGTTGCTCTTAAGACATGGGCCGAAAAAATCATTGGCAAACTTTTTCAAAACTTAAAGGGCGTGGCCGTGGCGACACCTCAAATTTATGACGCGCCATAAAAAATTAAGTCGCTTATAACTCCCACATACATTATCCAATCTGTCCCAAACTTCATACGGTGAATGCTGGACCCAGCCTGAACGTGCACATACAAAAAAGTGATATCCACCTACAGCGCCACCTAATGGTGGTTGGAAACTTCATTTTTTTCCAGGCCTCTTATTTGATCAAACTCCTCCTACATATTTCATGCTAAAATCTTCAAACTTGGCCAGGTTACTCTTAAGACATGAGGGCAAAACTTCATGGAGAAACTTTTCCAAACTCTGAACGGTGTGGGCGTGGCCAGAGGTGAAAATCGTGTGATGGCGTTTGTAATATGAAAGCCTTATCATCATCGTAAAGTCATGAAACTTGGCACACACGTCCACCCTGTCGACCTCGTACGTATGTAAAGGGTATTGTGTGTGGGCGGAGCAAAATGGCTCAGTGGCGCCCCCTAGAAATTTTCAAAAACCCCTCCGCATTGGGGTTATTATGTGCTCGTATGTACGCAGAGGGTATCATGCGTGTGGGCAGAGCTGCGCGTCTACGGCATCCAGCGCATGCCCCAACGTGCGCACATCCAACGTACGCACACCTCGGTCCCGCTCACAGCTGCTTGCAGCTTTCTAGTTCTTTCTTATTCTTTGCAAAAGGTATGCGAAAACTCAGGAAATTTTGCGAGCGCCACCTGCCAGTCGACGACATGAAAGAAACTAAACTTTATATTTTTGGGAGTCGCTCATTGACTCTGTAGCGCCCCCTACAATGCTTAAAAATGGTCCCCTTAATAGGATTAGTTTTGCGTAGGACAACGAAATTCGGTACACTTATTCATCTTGCCCAGACGCACAAAAAAGTCTCATGCCGCCATGGTCCCACGTACACAGGAAGGCGGCCATTTTGGATGGAAAGTGCGTTTTCGTGCCATTTTTGACCGATTCCACGCCTTGCATAAGATCGAACTTGTCCCACAGATTTCATGCTACAGACTTGAAACTTGGCCAGGTTACTCTTAAGACATGGGGGGAGAGATTCATGGGGAAACTTTTTCAAAACTTAAAGGGCGTGACCGTAGCGACGCCTCAAAGTTCGATGACTCGCCATCACTCGCCACAAAAATTGAAGTCGCTTATAACTTCCACATACATTATCCAATCTGTCCCAAACTTCATACGGTGAATGCTGGACCCAGCCTGAACGCGTACATATTATCATAGTGACATCTACCTATAGCGCCACCTGCTGGTGGTCGGAAACATCTCTTTTTTTCCACATCTCGCATTTGATCGAACTCGTCCTACAGATTTAATACTACAAGCTTCAAACTTGGCCAGATTACTCTTAAGACATGGGGGGAAAGAGTCATGGAGAAACTTTTTCAAACCTCAAAGGGCGTGGCTGTGGCGACGCCTTGAAGTTATGACTCGCCATGAAAAATTAAGTCGCTTATAACTTCCACATACATTATCCAATCTGTCCCAAACTTCATACGGTGATATCTGGACCCAGCCTGAACGCGCATAGATAAAATAGTGACATCCACCAACAGCGCCACCTGCTGGTGGTCAGAAACGTCTTTTTTTTCCATACCTCACATTTTATCAAACTCCTCCCACAGATTTAATGCTACAAGCTTCAAACTTAGCCAAGTTACTCTTAAGACATGGAGGCAACAATTCATGGAGAAACTTTTCCAAACTCTGAACAGTGTGGGCGTGGCCATGTGGTGAAAATCGTGTGATGGCGTTTGTGATTTGAAAGCCTTATCATCATCTCAAGGTAATGAAACTTGGTACACACGTCCACCCTGACGACCTCGTACGTATGTAAAGGGTATCGTGTGTGGGCGGAGAAAAATGGCTCAGTGGCGCCCCCTAGAAATTTTCAAAAACCCCTCCGCATTGGGGTTATGCTGTGCTCGTAAGTACACAGCGGGTATCGTGCGTGTGGGCAGAGCTGCAGCTCCAGCGTCCAGCGCATGCCCAACGTACGCACATCCCAACGTACGCACACCTCGGTCCCGCTCACAGCTGCTTGCAGCTTTCTAGTTATTATTATTAGGGACCGAGCAGTGAAACTGCAAGGACCCTATTGTATCTGTAAGGTTTATTATTATTCTTTCTTTCTTTCTTTCTTTCTTTCTTTCTTTCTTATTCTTTGCAAAAGGTATGCGAAAACTCAGGAAATTTTGCGAGCACCACCTGCCAGTCGACGACATGAAAGAATCTAAACTTTATATTTTTGGGAGTCGCTCATTGGCTCTGTAGCGCCCCCTACGAGGCTTAAAAATTGTCCCCGCTATAGGATTAGTTTCGCGTGGGACGACGAAATTCGGTACACTCATTCATCATGCCAAGACGCACAAAAAAGTCTCAGGCCGCCATGGTCCCACGTCCACAGGAAGTCGGCCATTTTGGATGGAAAGTGCGTTTTCGTGCCATTTTTGACCGATTCCACACCTTGTATAAGATCGAACTTGTCCTACAGATTTCATGCTACAGACTTCAAACTTGGCCAGGTTACTCTTAAGACATGGAGGGAAAAATTTATTGGCCAACTTTTTCAAAACTTAAAGGGCGTGGCCGTGGCGACGCCTCAAAGTTTGATGACTCGCCATCACTCGCCACGAAAAATGAAGTCGCCTATACCTCCCACATACATTATCCAATCTGTCCCAAACTTCATACGGTGAATGCTGGACCCAGACTGAAAGCTCACATATAAAATAGTGACATCCACCTATAGCGCCACCTGCTGGTGGTTGGAAATGTCTTTTTTTTCCACACCTCGCATTTGATCGAACTCCTCCTACATATTTAATGCAAAAACCTTCAAACTTGGCCAGGTTGCTCTTAAGACATGGGCCGAAAAAATCATTGGCCAACTTTTTCAAAACTTAAAGGGCGTGGCCGTGGCGACACCTCAAATTTATGACGCGCCATAAAAAATTAAGTCGCTTATAACTCCCACATACATTATCCAATCTGTCCCAAACTTCATACGGTGAATGCTGGACCCAGCCTGAACGTGCACATATAAAAAAGGGATATCCACCTATAGCGCCACCTGATGGTGGTCGGAAACTTAATTTTTTTCCACACCTACTATTTGATCAAACTCCTCCTACATATTTCATGCTAAAATCTAAAACTTGGCCAGGTTACTCTTAAGACATGAGGGTAAAACTTCATGGAGAAACTTTTCCAAACTCTGAACGGTGTGGGCGTGGCCAGAGGTGAAAATCGTGTGATGGCGTTTGTAATATGAAAGCCTTATCATCATCGCAAAGTCATGAAACTTGGTACACACGTCCACCCTGACGACCTCGTACGTATGTAAAGGGTATTGTGTGTGGGCGGAGAAAAATGGCTTAGTGGCGCCCCCTAGAAATTTTCAAAAACCCCTATGCATTGGGGTTATTGTGTGCTCGTACGTACGCAATGGGAATCGTGCGTTTGGGCAGAGCTGCACAACTACGGCGTCCAGCGCATGCCCAACGTGCGCACATCCCAACGTACGCACACTCGGTCCCGCTCACAGCTGCTTGCAGCTTTCTAGTTAGGGACCGAGCAGTGAAACTGCAAGGACCCTATTGTATCTGTAAGGTTTATTATTATTCTTTCTTTCTTATTCTTTGCAAAAGGTATGCGAAAACTCAGGAAATTTTGCGAGCGCCATCTGCCAGTCGACGACATGAAAGAATCTAAACTTTATATTTTTGGTAGTCGCTCATTGGCTCTGTAGCGCCCCCTACGATGGTTAACCGAGCAGTGAAACTGCAAGGACCCTATTGTATCTGTAAGGTTTATTATTATTCTTTCTTTCTTATTCTTTGCAAAAGGTATGCGAAAACTCAGGAAATTTTGCGAGCGCCATCTGCCAGTCGACGACATGAAAGAATCTAAACTTTATATTTTTGGTAGTCGCTCATTGACTCTGTAGCGCCCCCTACGATGGTTAAAAATTGTCCCCGCAATAGGATTAGTTTCGCGTGGGATGACGAAATTCGGTACACTCGTTCATCATGCCAAGACGCACAAAAAAGTCTCAGGCCGCCATGGTCCCACGTACACAGGAAGGCGGCCATTTTGGATGGAAAGTGCGTTTTCGTGCCATTTTTGGCCGATTCCACGCCTTGCTTAAGATCGAACTTGTCCTACAGATTTCATGCTACAGACTTCAAACTTGGCCAGGTTACTCTTAAGACATGGGGGGAGAGATTCATGGAGAAACTTTTTCAAAACTTAAAGGGCGTGGGCGTGGCAACTCCTCAAAGTTCGATGACTCGCCATCACTCGCCACAACAAATTAAGTCGCTTATAACTCCCACATACATTATCCAATCTGTCCCAAACTTCATACGGTGAATGCTGGACCCAGCCTGAACGCGTACATATTATCATAACGACATCCACCTATAGCGCCACCTGCTGGTGGTCGGAAACATCTCTTTTTTTCCACATCTCGCATTTGATCGAACTCGTCCTACAGATTTAATGCTACAAGCTTCAAACTTGGCCAGATTACTCTTAAGACATGGGGGGAAAGAGTCATGGAGAAACTTTTTCAAACCTCAAAGGGCGTGGCCGTGGCGACGCCTCAAAGTTATGACTCGCCATGAAGAATTAAGTCGCTTATAACTTCCACACTCATTATCCAATCTGTCCCAAACTTCACACGGTGAATGCTGGACTCAGCCTGAACGCGTACATATTATCATAGTGACATCCTCCTATAGCGCCACCTGCTGCTGGTCGGAAATGTCATTTTTTGCCACACCTCACATTTTATAAAACTCCTCCTACAGATTTAATGCTACAAGCTTCAAACTTAGCCAGGTTACTCTTAAGACATGGGGGCAAATATTCATGGAGAAACTTTTCCAAACTCTGAACAATTCGGGCGTGGTCAGGCGGTGAAAAACGTGCGATGGTGTTTGTGATTTGAAAGCCTTATCATCATCACAACGTCATGAAACTTGGCACACACGTCCATCCTGAACACCTCGTACGTATGTGAAGGGTATCGTGTGTGGGCGGAGCAAAGTGGCTCAGTGGCGCCCCCTAGGGTACTTAAAAATGGTCCACACATTGGGGTTAGTTTTGCGTGGGACGACGAAATTCGGTACACTCATTCATCATGCCCAGACGCACAAAAAAGTCTCATGCCGCCATGGTCCCACGTCCACAGGAAGTCAGCCATTTTGGATGGAAAGTGCGTTTTCGTGCCATTTTTGACCGATTCTACACCTTGTATAAGATCGAACTTGTCCTACAGATTTAATGCTACAGACTTCAAACTTGGCCAGGCTACTCTTAAGACATGGGGGGAAAAATTCATGGAGAAACTTTTTCAAACCTCAAAGGGCGTGGGCGTGGCGACGCCTCAAAGTTCTATGACTCGCCATCACTCGCCACAACAAATTAAGTTGCTTATAACTCCCACATACATTATCCAATCTGTCCCAAACTTCATACGGTGAATGCTGGACCCAGCCTGAACGCGTACATATTATCATAGTGACATCCACCCATAGCGCCACCTGCTGGTGGTTGGAAACATCTTTTTTTTTCACACCTCGCATTTGATCAAACTCCTCCTACATATTTTATGGTAACAGCTCCAAACTTGGCCAGATTACTCTTTAGCTAAGGGGGAAGGAAAATCTTGAGAAACTTTTCCAAACTCTGAACGGTGTGGGCGTGTTCAGGCGGTGAAAATCATGTGATGGCGTTTGTGATTTGAAAGCCTTATCATCATCGCAACTTAATGAAACTTGGCACACACGTCCACCCTGATGACCTCGTACATATGTAAAGGGGATCGTGTGTGGGCGGAGCCAAATGGCTCGGTGGCGCCCCCTAGAAATTTTCAAAAACCCCTCCGCATTGGGGTTATGCTGTGCTCGTACGTACGCAGAGGGTATCGTGCGTGTGGGCAGAGCTGCGGCTCCAGCGTCCAGCGCATGCCCAACGTACGCACATCCCAACGTACGCACACCTCGGTCCCGCTCACAGCTGCTTGCAGCTTTCTAGTTATTAGGGACCGAGCAGTGAAACTGCAAGGACCCTATTGTATCTGTAAGGTTTATTATTAGGGACCGAGCAGTGAAACTGCAAGGACCCTATTGTATCTGTAAGGTTTATTATTATTCTTTCTTTCTTCTTTCTTTCTTTCTTTCTTTCTTATTCTTTGCAAAAGGTATGCGAAAACTCAGGAAATTTTGCGAGCGCCACGTGCCAGTCGACGACATGAAAGAATCTAAACATTATATCTTTGGGAGTCGCTCATTGGCTCTGTAGCGCCCCCTACGATGGTTAAAAATTGTCCCCGCAATAGGATTAGTTTCGCTTGGGATGACGAAATTCGGTACACTTGTTCATCATGCCAAGACGCACAAAAAAGTCTCAGGCCGCCATGGTCCCACGTACACAGGAAGGCGGCCATTTTGGATGGAAAGTGCGTTTTCGTGCCATTTTTGGCCGATTCCACGCCTTGCTTAAGATCGAACTTGTCCTACAGATTTCATGCTACAGACTTCAAACTTGGCCAGGTTACTCTTAAGACATGGGGGGGGAAATTCATGGAGAAACTTTTTCAAAACTTAAAGGGCGTGGGCGTGGCAACTCCTCAAAGTTCGATGACTCGCCATCACTCGCCACAACAAATTAAGTTGCTTATAACTCCCACATACATTATCCAATCTGTCCCAAACTTCATACGGTGAATGCTGGACCTAGCCTGAACGCATACATATTATCATAACGACATCCACCTATAGCGCCACCTGCTGGTGGTCGGAAACATCTCTTTTTTTCCACATCTCGCATTTGATCGAACTCGTCCTACAGATTTAATGCTACAAGCTTTAAACTTGGCCAGATTACTCTTAAGACATGGGGGGAAAGAGTCATGGAGAAACTTTTTCAAACCTCAAAGGGCGTGGTCGTGGCGACGCCTCAAAGTTATGACTCGCCATGAAGAATTAAGTCGCTTATAACTTCCACACTCATTATCCAATCTGTCCCAAACTTCACACGGTGAATGCTGGACTCAGCCTGAACGCGTACATATTATCATAGTGACATCCTCCTATAGCGCCACCTGCTGGTGGTCGGAAATGTCATTTTTTGCCACACCTCACATTTTATAAAACTCCTCCTACAGATTTAATGCTACAAGCTTCAAACTTAGCCAGGTTACTCTTAAGACATGGGGGCAAATATTCATGGAGAAACTTTTCCAAACTCTGAACAATTCGGGCGTGGTCAGGCGGTGAAAAACGTGTGATGGTGTTTGTGATTTGAAAGCCTTATCATCATCACAACGTCATGAAACTTGGCACACACGTCCATCCTGAACACCTCGTACGTATGTGAAGGGTATCGTGTGTGGGCGGAGCAAAGTGGCTCAGTGGCGCCCCCTAGGGTACTTAAAAATGGTCCACACATTGGGGTTAGTTTTGCGTGGGACGACGAAATTCGGTACACTCATTCATCATGCCCAGACGCACAAAAAAGTCTCATGCCGCCATGGTCCCACGTCCACAGCAAGTCGGCCATTTTGGATGGAAAGTGCGTTTTCGTGCCATTTTTGACCGATTCTACACCTTGTATAAGATCGAACTTGTCCTACAGATTTCATGCTACAGACTTCAAACTTGGCCAGGCTACTCTTAAGACATGGGGGGAAAAATTCATGGAGAAACTTTTTCAAACCTCAAAGGGCGTGGGCGTGGCGACGCCTCAAAGTTCTATGACTCGCCATCACTCGCCACAACAAATTAAGTTGCTTATAACTCCCACATACATTATCCAATCTGTCCCAAACTTCATACGGTGAATGCTGGACCCAGCCTGAACGCGTACATATTATCATAGTGACATCCACCCATAGCGCCACCTGCTGGTGGTTGGAAACATCTTTTTTTTTCACACCTCGCATTTGATCAAACTCCTCCTACATATTTAATGCTAAAATCTTCAAACTTGGCCAGGTTACTCTTAAGCTAGGGGGGAAGAAAACTCTTGAGAAGCTTTTCCAAACTCTGAACGGTGTGGGCGTGGCCAGGCGGTGACAATCGTGTGATGGCGTTTGTGATTTGAAAGCCTTATCATCATCGCAACTTAATGAAACTTGGCACACACGTCCACCCTGATGACCTCGTTCGTATGTGAAGGGTATCGTGTGTGGGCTGAGCAAAATGGCTCAGTGGCGCCCCCTAGAAATTTTCAAAAACCCCTCCGCATTGGAGTTATTATGTGCTCGTACGTACGCAGAGGGTATCGTGTGTGTGGGCAGAGCTGCGGCTCCAGCGTCCAGCGCATGCCCCAACGTGCGCACATCCCAACGTACGCACACCTCGGTCCCGCTCACAGCTGCTTGCAGCTTTCTAGTTATTATTCTTTCTTTCTTTCTTTCTTATTCTTTGCAAAAGGTATGCGAAAACTCAGGAAATTTTGCGAGCGCCACGTGCTAGTCGACGACATGAAAGAATCTAAACTTTATATCTTTGGGAGTTGCTCATTGGCTCTGTAGCGCCCCCTACGGTGCTTAAAAATGGTGCCCGCAATGGGGTTAGTTTCGCGGAGGACGACGAAATTCGGTACACTCATTCATCATGCCAAGACGCACAAAAACGTCTCAGGCCGCCAATGTGCCACGTCCACAGGAAGGCGGCCATTTTGGATGGAAAGTGCGTTTTCGTGTCATTTTTGACCGATTCCACGCCTTGCATAAGATCGAACTTGTCCTACAGATTTAATGCTACAGACTTGAAACTTGGCCAGGTTAGTCTTAAGACATGGGGGAAAAAATTCATTGGCCAACTTTTTCAAAACTTAAAGGGCGTGGCCGTGGCGACGCCTCAAAGTTTGATGACTCGCCATCACTCGCCACAAAAAATTAAGTCGCTTATAACTTCCACATACATAATCCAATCTTTCCCAAAGTTCAAACTGTGATTGCTGGACCCAGCCTGAACGTGCACCTATAAAATAGTGACATCCACCTATAGCGCCACCTGCTGGTGGTTGGAAATGTCTTTTTTTTTTTCCACACCTCGCATTTGATCGAACTCCTCCTAAATATTTAATGCTAAACGATTCAAACTTGGCCAGGCTACTCTTAAGACATGGGCCGAAAAAATCATTGGCCAACTTTTTCAAAACTTAAAGGGCGTGGCCGTGGCGACGCCTCAAATTTATGACGCGCCATAAAAAATTAAGTCGCTTATAACTTCCACATACATAATCCAATCTTTCCCAAAGTTCAAACTGTGATTGCTGGACCCAGCCTGAACGTGCACCTATAAAATAGTGACATCCACCTATAGCGCCACCTGCTGGTGGTTGGAAATGTCTTTTTTTTTTTCCACACCTCGCATTTGATCGAACTCCTCCTAAATATTTAATGCTAAACGATTCAAACTTGGCCAGGCTACTCTTAAGACATGGGCCGAAAAAATCATTGGCCAACTTTTTCAAAACTTAAAGGGCGTGGCCGTGGCGACGCCTCAAATTTATGACGCGCCATAAAAAATTAAGTCGCTTATAACTCCCACTTACATTATCCAATCTGTCCCAAACTTCATACGGTGAATGCTGGACCCAGCCTGAACGTGCACATATAAAAAAGTGATATCCACCTACAGCGCCACCTAATGGTAGTCGGAAACTTCATTTTTTTCCACACCTCTTATTTGATCAAACTCCTCCTACATATTTCATGCTAAAATCTTCAAACTTGGCCAGGTTACTCTTAAGACATGAGGGCAAAACTTCATGGAGAAACTTTTCCAAACTCTGAACGGTGTGGGCGTGGCCAGAGGTGAAAATCTTGTGATGGCGTTTGCAATATGAAATTCTTATCATCATCGCAAAGTCATGAAACTTGGTACTCACGTCCACCGTGACGACCTCGTACGTATGTAAAGGGTATTGTGTGTGGGCGGAGCAAAATGGCTCAGTGGCGCCCCCTAGAAATTTTCAAAAACCCCTATGCATTGGGGTTATTGTGTGCTCGTACGTACGCAATGGGAATCGTGCGTGTGGGTAGAGCTGCGCGACTACGGCGTCCAGCGCATGCCCAACGTGCGCACATCCCAACGTGCGCACATCCCAACGTACGCACACTCGGTCCCGCTCACAGCTGCTTGCAGCTTTCTAGTTATTCTTTCTTATTCTTTGCAAAAGGTATGCGAAAACTCAGGAAATTTTGCGAGCACCACCTGCCAGTCGACGACATGAAAGAATCTAAACTTTATATTTTTGGGAGTCGCTCATTGGCTCTGTAGCGCCCCCGACGATGCTTAAAAATTGTCCCCGCAATAGGATTAGTTTCGCGTGGGACGACGAAATTCGGTACACTCATTCATCATGCCAAGACGCACAAAAAAGTCTCAGGCGGCCATGGTCCCACGTCCACAGGAAGTCGGCCATTTTGGATGGAAAGTGCGTTTTCGTGCCATTTTTTACCGATTCCACACCTTGTATAAGATCGAACTTGTCCTACAGATTTAATGCTACAGACTTCAAACTTGGCCAGGTTACTCTTAAGACATTGGGTGAAAAATTCATTGGCCAACTTTTTCAAAACTTAAAGGGCGTGGCCGTGGCGACGCCTCAAAGTTTGATGACTCGCCATCACTCGCCACGAAAAATGAAGTCGCTTATAACTCCCACATACATTATCCAATCTGTTCCAAACGTCATACGGTGAATGCTGGACCCAGACTGAAAGCTCACATATAAAATAGTGACATCCACCTATAGCGCCACCTGCTGGTGGATGGAAATGTCTTTTTTTTTCCACACCTCGCATTTGATCGAACTCCTCCTACATATTTAATGCAAAAACCTTCAAACTTGGCCAGGTTGCTCTTAAGACATGGGCCGAAAAAATCATTGGCCAACTTTTTCAAAACTTAAAGGGCGTGGCCGTGGCGACACCTCAAATTCATGACTCGCCATAAAAAATCAAGTCGCTTATAACTCCCACAAACATTATCCAATCTGTCCCAAACTTCATACGGTAACTGCTGGACCCAGCCTGAATGTGTATATACAAAAAAGTGATATCCACCTACAGCGCCACCTGCTGGTGGTTGGAAATTTCTTTTTTTTTCCACACCTCTTATTTGATCAAACTCCTCCTACAGATTTCATGCTACAAGCTTCAAACTTGGCCAGGTTACTCTTAAGACATGGGGGGAAAAAATCATTGGCCAACTTTTTCAAACCTCAAAGGGCGTGGCCGTGGCGACGCCTCAAATTTATGACGCGCCATAAAAAATTAAGTCGCTTATAACTCCCACATACATTATCCAATCTGTCCCAAACTTCATACGGTGAATGCTGGACCCAGCCTGAACGTGCACATATAAAAAAGTGATATCCACCTACAGCGCCACCTAATGGTGGTTGGAAGCTTCATTTTTTTCCACACCTCTTATTTGATCAAACTCCTACTACATATTTCATGCTAAAATCTTCAAACTTGGCCAGGTTACTCTTAAGACATGAGGGCAAAACTTCATGGAGAAACTTTTCCAAACTCTGAACGGTGTGGGAGTGGCCAGAGGTGAAAATCGTGTGATGGCGTTTGCAATATGAAAGCCTTATCATCATCGCAAAGTCATGAAACTTGGTACTCACGTCCACCCTGACGACCTCGTACGTATGTAAAGGGTATTGTGTGTGGGCGGAGCAAAATGGCTCAGTGGCGCCCCCTAGAAATTTTCAAAAACCCCTATGCATTGGGGTTATTGTGTGCTCGTACGTACGCAATGGGAATCGTGCGTGTGGGTAGAGCTGCGCGACTACGGCGTCCAGCGCATGCCCAACGTGCGCACATCCCAACGTACGCACACTCGGTCCCGCTCACAGCTGCTTGCAGCTTTCTAGTTATTAGGGACCGAGCAGTGAAACTGCAAGGACCCTATTGTATCTGTAAGGTTTATTAGGGACCGAGCAGTGAAACTGCAAGGACCCTATTGTATCTGTAAGGTTTATTATTATTCTTTCTTTCTTTCTTTCTTTCTTATTCTTTGCAAAAGGTATGCGAAAACTCAGGAAATTTTGCGAGCGCCACGTGCTAGTCGACGACATGAAAGAATCTAAACATTATATCTTTGGGAGTTGCTCATTGGCTCTGTAGCGCCCCCTACGATGCTTAAAAATGGTGCCCGCAATGGGGTTAGTTTCGCGTAGGACAATGAAATTCGGTACACTCATTCACCATGCCCAGACGCACAAAAAAGTCTCTTGCCGCCATGGTCCCACGTACACAGGAAGGCGGCCATTTTGGATGGAAAGTGCGTTTTCGTGCCATTTTTGGCCGATTCCACGCCTTGCTTAAGATCGAACTTGTCCTACAGATTTAATGCTACAGACTTCAAACTTGGCCAGGTTACTCTTAAGACATGGGGGGGGAAATTCATGGAGAAACTTTTTCAAAACTTAAAGGGCGTGGGCGTGGCAACTCCTCAAAGTTCGATGACTCGCCATCACTCGCCACAAAAAATGAAGTCGCTTATAACTCCCACATACATTATCCAATCTGTCCCAAACTTCATACGGTGAATGCTGGACCCAGCCTGAACGCGTACATATTATCATAACGACATCCACCTATAGCGCCACCTGCTGGGGGTTGGAAACATCTCTTTTTTTCCACATCTCGCATTTGATCGAACTCGTCCTACAGATTTAATGCTACAAGCTTCAAACTTGGCCAGATTACTCTTAAGACAAGGGGGAAAAGAGTCATGGAGAAACTTTTTCAAACCTCAAAGGGCGTGGCCGTGGCGACGCCTCAAAGTTATGACTCGCCATGAAGAATTAAGTCGCTTATAACTTCCACACTCATTATCCAATCTGTCCCAAACTTCATACGGTGAATGCTGGACCAAGCCTGAACGCGTACATATTATCATAGTGACATCCTCCTATAGCGCCACCTGCTGGTGGTCGGAAATGTCATTTTTTGCCACACCTCACATTTTATAAAACTCCTCCTACAGATTTAATGCTACAAGCTTCAAACTTAGCCAGGTTACTCTTAAGACATGGGGGCAAAAATTCACGGAGAAACTTTTCCAAACTCTGAACAATTCGGGCGTGGTCAGGCGGTGAAAATCGTGTGATGGTGTTTGTGATTTGAAAGCCTTATCATCATCACAACGTCATGAAACTTGGCACACACGTCCATCCTGAACACCTCGTACGTATGTGAAGGGTATCGTGTGTGGGCGGAGCAAAGTGGCTCAGTGGCGCCCCCTAGGGTACTTAAAAATGGTCCACACATTGGGGTTAGTTTTGCGTGGGACGACGAAATTCGGTACACTCATTCATCATGCCCAGACGCACAAAAAAGTCTCATACCGCCATGGTCCCACGTCCACAGGAAGTCGGCCATTTTGGATGGAAAGTGCGTTTTCGTGCCATTTTTGACCGATTCTACACCTTGTATAAGATCGAACTTGTCCTACAGATTTAATGCTACAGACTTCAAACTTGGCCAGGTTACTCTTAAGACATGGGGGGAAAAATTCATGGAGAAACTTTTTCAAACCTCAAAGGGCGTGGGCGTGGCGACGCCTCAAAGTTTGATGACTCGCCATCACTCGCCACAACAAATTAAGTTGCTTATAACTCCCACATACATTATCCAATCTGTCCCAAACTTCATACGGTGAATGCTGGACCCAGCCTGAACGCGTACATATTATCATAGTGACATCCACCCATAGCGCCACCTGCTGGTGGTTGGAAACATCTTTTTTTTTCACACCTCGCATTTGATCAAACTCCTCCTACATATTTAATGCTAAAATCTTCAAACTTGGCCAGGTTACTCTTAAGCTAGGGGGGAAGAAAACTCTTGAGAAGCTTTTCCAAACTCTGAACGGTGTGGGCGTGGCCAGGCGGTGACAATCGTGTGATGGCGTTTGTGATTTGAAAGCCTTATCATCATCGCAACTTAATGAAACTTGGCACACACGTCCACCCTGATGACCTCGTTCGTATGTGAAGGGTATCGTGTGTGGGCTGAGCAAAATGGCTCAGTGGCGCCCCCTAGAAATTTTCAAAAACCCCTCCGCATTGGAGTTATTATGTGCTCGTACGTACGCAGAGGGTATTGTGTGTGTGGGCAGAGCTGCGGCTCCAGCGTCCAGCGCATGCCCCAACGTGCGCACATCCCAACGTACGCACACCTCGGTCCCGCTCACAGCTGCTTGCAGCTTTCTAGTTATTCTTATTCTTTGCAAAAGGTATGCGAAAACTCAGGAAATTTTGCGAGCGCCACGTGCTAGTCGACGACATGAAAGAATCTAAACATTATATCTTTGGGAGTTGCTCATTGGCTCTGTAGCGCCCCCTACGATGCTTAAAAATGGTGCCCGCAATGGGGTTAGTTTCGCGTAGGACAATGAAATTCGGTACACTCATTCACCATGCCCAGACGCACAAAAAAGTCTCTTGCCGCCATGGTCCCACGTACACAGGAAGGCGGCCATTTTGGATGGAAAGTGCGTTTTCGTGCCATTTTTGGCCGATTCCACGCCTTGCTTAAGATCGAACTTGTCCTACAGATTTAATGCTACAGACTTCAAACTTGGCCAGGTTACTCTTAAGACATGGGGGGGGGAATTCATGGAGAAACTTTTTCAAAACTTAAAGGGCGTGGGCGTGGCAACTCCTCAAAGTTCGATGACTCGCCATCACTCGCCACAAAAAATGAAGTCGCTTATAACTCCCACATACATTATCCAATCTGTCCCAAACTTCATACGGTGAATGCTGGACCCAGCCTGAACGCGTACATATTATCATAACGACATCCACCTATAGCGCCACCTGCTGGGGGTTGGAAACATCTCTTTTTTTCCACATCTCGCATTTGATCGAACTCGTCCTACAGATTTAATGCTACAAGCTTCAAACTTGGCCAGATTACTCTTAAGACAAGGGGGAAAAGAGTCATGGAGAAACTTTTTCAAACCTCAAAGGGCGTGGCCGTGGCGACGCCTCAAAGTTATGACTCACCATGAAGAATTAAGTCGCTTATAACTTCCACACTCATTATCCAATCTGTCCCAAACTTCATACGGTGAATGCTGGACCAAGCCTGAACGCGTACATATTATCATAGTGACATCCTCCTATAGCGCCACCTGCTGGTGGTCGGAAATGTCATTTTTTGCCACACCTCACATTTTATAAAACTCCTCCTACAGATTTAATGCTACAAGCTTCAAACTTAGCCAGGTTACTCTTAAGACATGGGGGCAAAAATTCATGGAGAAACTTTTCCAAACTCTGAACAATTCGGGCGTGGTCAGGCGGTGAAAATCGTGTGATGGTGTTTGTGATTTGAAAGCCTTATCATCATCACAACGTCATGAAACTTGGCACACACGTCCATCCTGAACACCTCGTACGTATGTGAAGGGTATCGTGTGTGGAAGGAGCAAAGTGGCTCAGTGGCGCCCCCTAGGGTACTTAAAAATGGTCCACACATTGGGGTTAGTTTTGCGTGGGACGACGAAATTCGGTACACTCATTCATCATGCCCAGACGCACAAAAAAGTCTCATGCCGCCATGGTCCCACGTCCACAGGAAGTCGGCCATTTTGGATGGAAAGTGCGTTTTCGTGCCATTTTTGACCGATTCTACACCTTGTATAAGATCGAACTTGTCCTACAGATTTAATGCTACAGACTTCAAACTTGGCCAGGTTACTCTTAAGACATGGGGGGAAAAATTCATGAAGAAACTTTTTCAAACCTCAAAGGGCGTGGGCGTGGCGACGCCTCAAAGTTTGATGACTCGCCATCACTCGCCACAACAAATTAAGTTGCTTATAACTCCCACATACATTATCCAATCTGTCCCAAACTTCATACGGTGAATGCTGGACCCAGCCTGAATGCGTACATATTATCATAACGACATCCACCTATAGCGCCACCTGCTGGTGGTCGGAAACATCTCTTTTTTTCCACATCTCGCATTTGATCGAACTCGTCCTACAGATTTAATGCTACAACCTTCAAACTTGGCCAGATTACTCTTAAGACATGGGGGGAAAGAGTCATGGAGAAACTTTTTCAAACCTCAAAGGGCGTGGCCGTGGCGACGCCTCAAAGTTCTATGACTCGCCATCACTCGCCACAACAAATTAAGTTGCTTATAACTCCCACATACATTATCCAATCTGTCCCAAACTTCATACGGTGAATGCTGGACCCAGCCTGAACGCGTACATATTATCATAGTGACATCCACCCATAGCGCCACCTGCTGGTGGTTGGAAACATCTTTTTTTTTCACACCTCGCATTTGATCAAACTCCTCCTACATATTTAATGCTAAAATCTTCAAACTTGGCCAGGTTACTCTTAAGCTAGGGGGGAAGAAAACTCTTGAGAAGCTTTTCCAAACTCTGAACGGTGTGGGCGTGGCCAGGCGGTGACAATCGTGTGATGGCGTTTGTGATTTGAAAGCCTTATCATCATCGCAACTTAATGAAACTTGGCACACACGTCCACCCTGATGACCTCGTTCGTATGTGAAGGGTATCGTGTGTGGGCTGAGCAAAATGGCTCAGTGGCGCCCCCTAGAAATTTTCAAAAACCCCTCCGCATTGGAGTTATTATGTGCTCGTACGTACGCAGAGGGTATCGTGTGTGTGGGCAGAGCTGCGGCTCCAGCGTCCAGCGCATGCCCCAACGTGCGCACATCCCAACGTACGCACACCTCGGTCCCGCTCACAGCTGCTTGCAGCTTTCTAGTTATTATTCTTCTTATTCTTTGCAAAAGGTATGCGAAAACTCACGAAATTTTGCGAGCGCCACGTGCCGGTCGACGACATGAAAGAATCTAAACTTTATATTTTTGGTAGTCGCTCATTGGCTCTGTAGCGCCCCCTACGATGGTTAAAAATTGTCCCCGCAATAGGATTAGTTTCGCGTGGGATGACGAAATTCGGTAAACTCGTTCATCATGCCAAGACGCACAAAAAAGTCTCAGGCCGCCATGGTCCCACGTACACAGGAAGGCGGCCATTTTGGATGGAAAGTGCGTTTTCGTGCCATTTTTGGCCGATTCCACGCCTTGCTTAAGATCGAACTTGTCCTACAGATTTCATGCTACAGACTTCAAACTTGGCCAGGTTACTCTTAAGACATGGGGGGGGAAATTCATGGAGAAACTTTTTCAAAACTTAAAGGGCGTGGGCGTGGCAACTCCTCAAAGTTCGATGACTCGCCATCACTCGCCACAACAAATTAAGTCGCTTATAACTCCCACATACATTATCCAATCTGTCCCAAACTTCATACGGTGAATGCTGGACCTAGCCTGAACGCATACATATTATCATAACGACATCCACCTATAGCGCCACCTGCTGGTGGTCGGAAACATCTCTTTTTTTCCACATCTCGCATTTGATCGAACTCGTCCTACAGATTTAATGCTACAACCTTCAAACTTGGCCAGATTACTCTTAAGACATGGGGGGAAAGAGTCATGGAGAAACTTTTTCAAACTTCAAAGGGCGTGGCCGTGGCGACGCCTCAAAGTTATGACTCGCCATGAAGAATTAATTCGCTTATAACTTCCACACTCATTATCCAATCTGTCCCAAACTTCACACGGTGAATGCTGGACTGAGCCTGAACGCGTACATATTATCATAGTGACATCCTCCTATAGCGCCACCTGCTGGTGGTCGGAAATGTCATTTTTTGCCACACCTCACATTTTATAAAACTCCTCCTACAGATTTAATGCTACAAGCTTCAAACTTAGCCAGGTTACTCTTAAGACATGGGGGCAAATATTCATGGAGAAACTTTTCCAAACTCTGAACAATTCGGGCGTGGTCAGGCGGTGAAAAACGTGTGATGGTGTTTGTGATTTGAAAGCCTTATCATCATCACAACGTCATGAAACTTGGCACACACGTCCATCCTGAACACCTCGTACGTATGTAAAGAGTATTGTGTGTGGGCGGTGCTAAATGGCTCAGTGGCGCCCCCTAGAAATTTTCATAAAACCCCTCCGCATTGGGGTTTTTATGTGCTCGTACGTACGCAGAGGATATCGTGCGTGTGGGCAGAGCTAAAGCCCCAGCGTCCAGCGCATGCCCAAACGTACGCACATCCCAACGTACGCACACCTCGGTCCCGCTCACAGCTGCTTGCAGCTTTCTAGTTATTATTATTCTTTCTTTCTTATTCTTTGCAAAAGGTTTGCGAAAACTCAGGAAATTTTGCGAGCGCCACGTGCTAGTCGACGACATGAAAGAATCTAAACATTATATCTTTGGGAGTTGCTCATTGGCTCTGTAGCGCCCCCTACGATGCTTAAAAATGGTGCCCGCAATGGGGTTAGTTTCGCGTAGGACAATGAAATTCGGTACACTCATTCACCATGCCCAGACGCACAAAAAAGTCTCTTGCCGCCATGGTCCCACGTACACAGGAAGGCGGCCATTTTGGATGGAAAGTGCGTTTTCGTGCCATTTTTGGCCGATTCCACGCCTTGCTTAAGATCGAACTTGTCCTACAGATTTAATGCTACAGACTTCAAACTTGGCCAGGTTACTCTGAAGACATGGGGGGGGGAATTCATGGAGAAACTTTTTCAAAACTTAAAGGGCGTGGGCGTGGCAACTCCTCAAATTTCGATGACTCGCCATCACTCGCCACAAAAAATGAAGTCGCTTATAACTCCCACATACATTATCCAATCTGTTCCAAACTTCATACGGTGAATGCTGGACCCAGCCTGAACGTGTACATATTATCATAACGACATCCACCTATAGCGCCACCTGCTGGGGGTTGGAAACATCTCTTTTTTTCCACATCTCGCATTTGATCGAACTCGTCCTACAGATTTAATGCTACAAGCTTCAAACTTGGCCAGGTTACTCTTAAGACATGGGGGGAAAGAGTCATGGAGAAACTTTTTCAAACCTCAAAGGGCGTGGCCGTGGCGACGCCTCAAAGTTATGACTCGCCATGAAGAATTAAGTCGCTTATAACTTCCACACTCATTATCCAATCTGTCCCAAACTTCATACGGTGAATGCTGGACCAAGCCTGAACGCGTACATATTATCATAGTGACATCCTCCTATAGCGCCACCTGCTGGTCGTCGGAAATGTCATTTTTTGCCACACCTCACATTTTATCAAACTCCTCCTACAGATTTAATGCTACAAGCTTCAAACTTAGCCAGGTTACTCTTAAGACATGGGGGCAAAAATTCATGGAGAAACTTTTCCAAACTCTGAACAATTCGGGCGTGGTCAGGCGGTGAAAATCGTGTGATGGTGTTTGTGATTTGAAAGCCTTATCATCATCACAACGTCATGAAACTTGGCACACACGTCCATCCTGAACACCTCGTACGTATGTGAAGGGTATCGTGTGTGGAAGGAGCAAAGTGGCTCAGTGGCGCCCCCTAGGGTACTTAAAAATGGTCCACACATTGGGGTTAGTTTTGCGTGGGACGACGAAATTCGGTACACTCATTCATCATGCCCAGACGCACAAAAAAGTCTCATGCCGCCATGGTCCCACGTCCACAGGAAGTCGGCCATTTTGGATGGAAAGTGCGTTTTCGTGCCATTTTTGACCGATTCTACACCTTGTATAAGATCGAACTTGTCCTACAGATTTAATGCTACAGACTTCAAACTTGGCCAGGTTACTCTTAAGACATGGGGGGAAAAATTCATGGAGAAACTTTTTCAAACCTCAAAGGGCGTGGGCGTGGCGACGCCTCACAGTTTGATGACTCACCATCACTCGCCACAACAAATTAAGTTGCTTATAACTCCCACATACATTATCCAATCTGTCCCAAACTTCATACGGTGAATGCTGGACCCAGCCTGAACGCGTACATATTATCATAGTGACATCCACCCATAGCGCCACCTGCTGGTGGTTGGAAACATCTTTTTTTTTCACACCTCGCATTTGATCAAACTCCTCCTACATATTTAATGCTAAAATCTTCAAACTTGGCCAGGTTACTCTTAAGCTAGGGGGGAAGAAAACTCTTGAGAAGCTTTTCCAAACTCTGAACGGTGTGGGCGTGGCCAGGCGGTGACAATCGTGTGATGGCGTTTGTGATTTGAAAGCCTTATCATCATCGCAACTTAATGAAACTTGGCACACACGTCCACCCTGATGACCTCGTTCGTATGTGAAGGGTATCGTGTGTGGGCTGAGCAAAATGGCTCAGTGGCGCCCCCTAGAAATTTTCAAAAACCCCTCCGCATTGGAGTTATTATGTGCTCGTACGTACGCAGAGGGTATCGTGTGTGTGGGCAGAGCTGCGGCTCCAGCGTCCAGCGCATGCCCCAACGTGCGCACATCCCAACGTACGCACACCTCGGTCCCGCTCACAGCTGCTTGCAGCTTTCTAGTTATTATTATTATTCTTATTCTTTGCAAAAGGTATGCGAAAACTCAGGAAATTTTGCGAGCGCCACGTGCTAGTCGACGACATGAAAGAATCTAAACATTATATCTTTGGGAGTTGCTCATTGGCTCTGTAGCGCCCCCTACGATGCTTAAAAATGGTGCCCGCAATGGGGTTAGTTTCGCGTAGGACAATGAAATTCGGTACACTCATTCACCATGCCCAGACGCACAAAAAAGTCTCTTGCCGCCATGGTCCCACGTACACAGGAAGGCGGCCATTTTGGATGGAAAGTGCGTTTTCGTGCCATTTTTGGCCGATTCCACGCCTTGCTTAAGATCGAACTTGTCCTACAGATTTAATGCTACAGACTTCAAACTTGGCCAGGTTACTCTTAAGACATGGGGGGGGGAATTCATGGAGAAACTTTTTCAAAACTTAAAGGGCGTGGGCGTGGCAACTCCTCAAAGTTCGATGACTCGCCATCACTCGCCACAAAAAATGAAGTCGCTTATAACTCCCACATACATTATCCAATCTGTCCCAAACTTCATACGGTGAATGCTGGACCCAGCCTGAACGCGTACATATTATCATAACGACATCCACCTATAGCGCCACCTGCTGGGGGTTGGAAACATCTCTTTTTTTCCACATCTCGCATTTGATCGAACTCGTCCTACAGATTTAATGCTACAAGCTTCAAACTTGGCCAGATTACTCTTAAGACAAGGGGGAAAAGAGTCATGGAGAAACTTTTTCAAACCTCAAAGGGCGTGGCCGTGGCGACGCCTCAAAGTTATGACTCACCATGAAGAATTAAGTCGCTTATAACTTCCACACTCATTATCCAATCTGTCCCAAACTTCATACGGTGAATGCTGGACCAAGCCTGAACGCGTACATATTATCATAGTGACATCCTCCTATAGCGCCACCTGCTGGTGGTCGGAAATGTCATTTTTTGCCACACCTCACATTTTATAAAACTCCTCCTACAGATTTAATGCTACAAGCTTCAAACTTAGCCAGGTTACTCTTAAGACATGGGGGCAAAAATTCATGGAGAAACTTTTCCAAACTCTGAACAATTCGGGCGTGGTCAGGCGGTGAAAATCGTGTGATGGTGTTTGTGATTTGAAAGCCTTATCATCATCACAACGTCATGAAACTTGGCACACACGTCCATCCTGAACACCTCGTACGTATGTGAAGGGTATCGTGTGTGGAAGGAGCAAAGTGGCTCAGTGGCGCCCCCTAGGGTACTTAAAAATGGTCCACACATTGGGGTTAGTTTTGCGTGGGACGACGAAATTCGGTACACTCATTCATCATGCCCAGACGCACAAAAAAGTCTCATGCCGCCATGGTCCCACGTCCACAGGAAGTCGGCCATTTTGGATGGAAAGTGCGTTTTCGTGCCATTTTTGACCGATTCTACACCTTGTATAAGATCGAACTTGTCCTACAGATTTAATGCTACAGACTTCAAACTTGGCCAGGTTACTCTTAAGACATGGGGGGAAAAATTCATGGAGAAACTTTTTCAAACCTCAAAGGGCGTGGGCGTGGCGACGCCTCAAAGTTTGATGACTCGCCATCACTCGCCACAACAAATTAAGTTGCTTATAACTCCCACATACATTATCCAATCTGTCCCAAACTTCATACGGTGAATGCTGGACCCAGCCTGAACGCGTACATATTATCATAGTGACATCCACCCATAGCGCCACCTGCTGGTGGTTGGAAACATCTTTTTTTTTCACACCTCGCATTTGATCAAACTCCTCCTACATATTTAATGCTAAAATCTTCAAACTTGGCCAGGTTACTCTTAAGCTAGGGGGGAAGAAAACTCTTGAGAAGCTTTTCCAAACTCTGAACGGTGTGGGCGTGGCCAGGCGGTGACAATCGTGTGATGGCGTTTGTGATTTGAAAGCCTTATCATCATCGCAACTTAATGAAACTTGGCACACACGTCCACCCTGATGACCTCGTTCGTATGTGAAGGGTATCGTGTGTGGGCTGAGCAAAATGGCTCAGTGGCGCCCCCTAGAAATTTTCAAAAACCCCTCCTCATTGGAGTTATTATGTGCTCGTACGTACGCAGAGGGTATTGTGTGTGTGGGCAGAGCTGCGGCTCCAGCGTCCAGCGCATGCCCCAACGTGCGCACATCCCAACGTACGCACACCTCGGTCCCGCTCACAGCTGCTTGCAGCTTTCTAGTTATTATTATTTCCGATTCTTTGCAAAAGGTATGCGAAAACTCACGAAATTTTGCGAGCGCCACCTGCCAGTCGACGACATGAAAGAATCTAAACTTTATATTTTTAGGAGTCGCTCATTGGCTCTGTAGCGCCCCCTACGGTGCATAAAAATGGTCCCCTTAATAGGATTAGTTTCGCGTGGGACGCCGAAATTCGGTACACTCATTCATCATGCCCAGACGCACCAAAAAGTCTCATGCCATCACGGTGCCACGTACACAGGAAGGCGGCCATTTTGGATGGAAAGTGCGTTTTCGTGCCATTTTTGGCCGATTCCACGCCTTGCATAAGATCAAACTTGTCCTACAGATTTCATGCTACAGACTTCAAACTTGGCCAGGTTACTCTTAAGACATGGGGGGAAAGATTCATGGAGAAACTTTTTCAAACCTCAAAGGGCGTGGCCGTGGCGACGCCTCAAAGTTCGATGACTCGCCATCACTCGCCACAAAAAATGAAGTCGCTTATAACTCCCACATACATTATTTAATCTGTCCCAAACTTCATACGGTGAATGCTGGAACCAGCCTGAACGCGTACATATTATCATAACGACATCCACCTATAGCGCCACCTGCTGGGGGTTGGAAACATCTCTTTTTTTCCACTCCTCGCATTTGATCGAACTTGTCCTACAGATTTCATGCTACAGACTTCAAACTTGGCCAGGTTACTCTTAAGACATGGGGGCAGAAATTCATGGAGAAACTTTTTCAAACCTCAAAGGGCGTGGCCGTGGCGACGCCTCAAAGTTATGACTCGCCATGAAGAATTAAGTCGCTTATAATTTCCACACTCATTATCCAATCTGTCCCAAACTTCACACGGTGAATGCTGGACCCGACCTGAACGCGTACATATTATCATAGTGACATCCTCCTATAGCGCCACCTGCTGGTGGTTGGAAACCTCTTTTTTTTCCGCACGTCACATTTTTTCAAACTCCTCCTACAGATTTAATGCCACAAGCTTCAAACTTGGCCAGGTTACTCTTAAGTCATGTGGGGAAAAATTCATGGAGACACTTTTCCAAACTCTGAATGGTTTGGGCGTGGCCAGTCGGTGAAAATCATGTGATGGCGTTTGTGATTTGAAAGCCTTATCATGATCGCAAGGTCATGAAAGTTGGCACACACGTCCACCCTGATGACCTCGTATGTATGTAAAGGGTATCGTGTGTGGGCGGAGCAAAATGGCTCAGTGGCGCCCCCTAGAAATTTTCAAAAACCCCTCCGCATTGGGGTTATGCTGTGCTCGTAAGTACACAGCGGGTATCGTGCGTGTGGGAAGAGCTGCAGCTCAAGCGTCCAGCGCATGCCCCAACGTGCGCACATCCCAACGTACGCACACCTCGGTCCCGCTCACAGCTGCTTGCAGCTTTCTAGTTATTATTCTTTCTTATTCTTTGCAAAAGGTATGCGAAAACTCAGGAAATTTTGCGAGCGCCACCTGCCAGTCGACGACCTGAAAGAATCTAAACTTTATATTTTTGGGAGTCGCTTATTGACTCTGTAGCGCCCCCTATGATGCTTAAAAATGGTCCCCGCAATAGGATTAGTTTCGCGTGGGACGACGAAATTTGGTACACTCATTCATCATGCCCAGACGCACAAAAAAGTCTCAGGCCGCCAATGTGCCACGTCCACAGGAAGGCGGCCATTTTGGATGGAAAGTGCGTTTTCGTGCCATTTTTGACCGATTCCACGCCTTGCATAAGATCGAACTTGTCCTACAGATTTCATGCTACAGACTTGAAACTTGGCCAGGTTACTCTTAAGACATGGAGGGAAAAATTCATTGGCCAACTTTTTCAAAACTTAAAGGGCGTGGCCGTGGCGACGCCTCAAAGTTTGATGACTCACCATCACTCGCCACAAAAAATTAAGTCGCATTTGATCGAACTCCTCCTACAGATTTTATGGTAACAGCTCCAAACTTGGCCAGATTACTCTTTAGCAAGGGGGGAAGAAAAATTTTGAGAAACTTTTCCAAACTCTGAATGGTGTGGGCGTGTTCAGGCGGTGAAAATCGTGTGATGGCGTTTGTGATTTGAAAGCCTTTTCATCATCGCAAAGTCATGAAACTTGGTACACACGTCCGCCTTGTCGACCTCGTACGTATGTAAAGAGTATTGTGTGTGGGCGGTGCTAAATGGCTCAGTGGCGCCCCCTAGAAATTTTCATAAAACCACTCCGCATTGGGGTTTTTATGTGCTCGTACGTACGCAGAGGATATCGTGCGTGTGGGCAGAGCTACAGCCCCAGCGTCCAGCGCATGCCCCAACGTACGCACATCCCAACGTACGCACACTCGGTCCCGCTCACAGCTGCTTGCAGCTTTCTAGTTATTCTTTCTTTCTTTCTTATTCTTTGCAAAAGGTATGCGAAAACTCAGGAAATTTTGCGAGCGCCACGTGCCGGTCGACGACATGAAAGAATCTAAACTTTATATTTTGGGAGTCGCTCATTGACTCTGTAGCGCCCCCTACGATGCTTAAAAATTTTCCCCGCAATAGGATTAGTTTCGCGTGGGACGACGAAATTCGGTACACTCATTCATCATGCCCACACGCACAAAAAAGTCTCATGCCGCCATGGTCCCACGTCCACAGGAAGGCGGCCATTTTGGATGGAAAGTGCGTTTTCGTGCCATTTTTGACCGATGCTACACCTTGTATAAGATCGAACTTGTCCTACAGATTTAATGCTACAGACTTCAAACTTGGCCAGGTTACTCTTAAGACATGGGGGGAAAAATTCATGGAGAAACTTTTTCAAACCTCAAAGGGCGTGGGCGTGGCGACGCCTCAAAGTTTGATGACTCGCCATCACTCGCCACAACAAATTAAGTTGCTTATAACTCCCACATACATTATCCAATCTGTCCCAAACTTCATACGGTGAATGCTGGACCCAGCCTGAACACGTACATATTATCATAGTGACATCCACCCATAGCGCCACCTGCTGGTGGTTGGAAACATCTTTTTTTTTTCACATCTCGCATTTGATCAAACTCTTCCTACATATTTAATGCTTAAATCTTCAAACTTGGCCAGGTTACTCTTAAGCTAGGGGGGAAGAAAACTCTTGAGAAGCTTTTCCAAACTCTGAACGGTGTGGGCGTGGCCAGGCGGTGACAATCGTGTGATGGCGTTTGTCATTTGAAAGCCTTATCATCATCGCAACTTAATGAAACTTGGCACACACGTCCACCCTGATGACCTAGTACGTATGTAAAGGGTATCGTGTGTGGGCGGAGCAAAATGGCTCAGTGGCGCCCCCTAGAAATTTTCAAAAACCCATTGGGGTTATGATTTGCTCGTACGTACGCAGAGGGTATCGCATGTGTGGGCAGAGCTGCGGCTCCAGCGTCCAGCGCATGCCCCAACGTGCGCACATCCCAACGTACGCACACCTCGGTCCCGCTCACAGCTGCTTGCAGCTTTCTAGTTAGGGACCGAGCAGTGAAACTGCAAGGACCCTATTGTATCTGTAAGGTTTATTATTAGGGACCGAGCAGTGAAACTGCAAGGACCCTATTGTATCTGTAAGGTTTATTATTATTCCGTTCTTTCTTTCTTTCTTTCTTTCTTATTCTTTGCAAAAGGTATGCGAAAACTCAGGAAATTTTGCGAGCGCCACCTGCCAGTCGACGACATGAAAGAATCTAAACTTTATATTTTTGGGAGTCGCTCATTGACTCTGTAGCGCCCCCTACAATGCTTAAAAATGGTCCCCTTAATAGGATTAGTTTCGCGTAGGACAATGAAATTCGGTACACTCATTCATCATTCCCAGACGCAAAAAAAAGTCTCGTGCCGCCATGGTCCCACGTACACAGGAAGGCGGCCATTTTGGATGGAAAGTGCGTTTTCGTGCCATTTTTGACCGATTCCACGCCTTGCTTAAGATCGAACTTGTCCTACAGATTTAATGCTACAGACTTCAAACTTGGCCAGGTTACTCTTAAGACATGGGGGGGGGGGGGGGGGGAATTCATGGAGAAACTTTTTCAAAACTTAAAGGGCGTGGGCGTGGCAACTCCTCAAAGTTCGATGACTCGCCATCACTCGCCACAAAAAATGAAGTCGCTTATAACTCCCACATACATTATCCAATCTGTCCCAAACTTCATACGGTGAATGCTGGACCCAGCCTGAACGCGCATATATTATCATTGTGAGATCCAACTATAGCGCCACCTGCTGGTGGTTGGAAAAGTCTTTTTTTTTTCCACACCTCGCATTTGATCAAACTCCTCCTACAGATTTCATGCTACAAGCTTCAAACTTGGCCAGGTTACTCTTAAGACATGGGGGGAAAAAAATCATTGGCCAACTTACGCACATCCCAACGTACGCCACCTCGGTCCCGCTCACAGCTGCTTGCAGCTTTCTAGTTATTATTATTCTTTCCGATTCTTTGCAAAAGGTATGCGAAAACTCAGGAAATTTTGCGAGCGCCACGTGCCAGTCGACGACATGAGAGAATCTAAACTTTATATTTTTGGGAGTCGCTCATTGACTCTGTAGCGCCCCCTATAATGCTTAAAAATGGTCCCCTTAATAGGATTAGTTTCGCGTGGGACAACGAAATTTGGTACACTCATTCAACATGCCCACACGCACAAAAAGGTCTCATGCCGCCATGGTCCCACGCCCACAGGAAGGCGGCCATTTTGGATGGAAAGTGACTTTTCGTGCCCTTTTTGACCGATTCCACGCCTTGCATAAGATCGAACTCGTCCTACAGATTTCATGCTACAGACTTCAAACTTGGCCAGGTTACTCTTAAGACATGGGGGGAAAAATTCATGGAGAAACTTTTTCAAAACTTAAAGGGCGTGGCCGTGGCGACGCCTCAAAATTTGATGACTCGCCATCACTCGCCATGAAAAATTAAGTTGCTTATAACTCCTGCATACATTATCCAATCTGTCCCAAACTTCATATGGTGAATGCTGGACCCAGCCTGAACGCGCACATATTATCATAGTGACATCCACCTATAGCGCCACCTGCTGGTGGTTGGAAACAGCTTTTTTTTTCCACACCTCGCATTTGATCGAACTCATCATACAGATTTAATGCTACAGACTTCAAACTTGGCCAGGTTACTCTTAAGACATGGGGGGAAAGAATCATGGAGAAACTTTTTCAAACCTCAAAGTGCGTGGCCGTGGCGACGCCTCAAAGTTATGACTCGCCATGAAGAATTAAGTCGCTTATAACTTCCACACATATTATCCAATCTGTCCCAAACTTCATACGTTGATTGCTGGACCCAGTCTGAACGAGCACATATAAAATAGTGACATCCACCTACAGCGCCACCTGCTGGTGGTCAGAAACGTCCTTTTTTTTCACACCTCGCATTTGATCAAACTCCTCCTACATATTTCATGCTAAAATCTTCAAACTTGGCCAGGTTACTTTTAAGCTAGGGGGGAAGAAAACTCTTGAGAAACTTTTCCAAACTCTGAACGGTGTGGGCGTGGCCAGGCGGTGAATATAGTGTGATGGCGTTTGTGGTTTGAAAGCCTTATCATCATCGCAAAGTCATGAAACTTGGCACACACGTCCACCCTGACGACCTCGTACGTATGTAAAGGGTATCGTGTGTGGGCGGAGCAAAATGGCTCATTGGCGCCCCCTAGAAAGGTTCAAAAACCCCTCCGCATTGGGGTTATTATGTGCTGGTACGTACGCAGAGGGTATCGTGCGTGTGGGCAGATCTGAAGCTCCAACGTCCAGCGCACACCCAAACGTATGCACATCCCAACGTACGCACACCTCGGTCCCGCCTACAGCTGCTTGCAGCTTTCTAGTTTTGATTGTTTTGCTAAAAAAGTTGGCAAATTCGTTGCATTTCTCAGTAGTTAGGTCTGGGTTTGCCTGTTTAGGGGAATTGTGAGTTTTCCAACCATAGCAAACAGAGTTCAAGAATTGTTGACATTCTTATTAATAATTTCAGATAAATGCACAGCACACTGTACACTATGATGAGTACGTGCCATGTGGCCTTTTAATAGGCAGAATATACTAATGATAAGATGTTTTAAGTGGATACTGGATATATATGACAAAGCTTTTATTTCTAATCAGTTTTTATACAGACTGTAAAATGCAGTAGCTCATATTCTCAATTTTGTTCAACCCACCAAAAACGTTATTTACTCAGAAACTTTGATTGCATTTGTGGTTAAATTTTTTTTTTTAATTCAATGATAAAAAATGTTCACTTATTTTTCACTTGCTTTCTCCCACAAACCGCATCATGAACCACTCCCGCTAACTTAGTGCTCCTGTCGCCTTGCAGTGATGTTGAATGTGTACGAAGCCCACCACAGTACTGCACTGAGAGAAAAGGCTGTCAAAGAACTGTACGAGCACATCCAGGCTGACGACCGCTTCACCAAATGTATCAGCATCGGACCGGTAATAAAATCGCACATCCAAAAGTTACATGAAAGGAAATCTAACAATTATTTTCAAACATTTCCAAATCATCCTATATAAACATCTTGAAGAAAAAAACCCACAAACATAAAGCAAAGTTTTGGCTGTTCTCCTCAGATCTCAAAGATTATCAACATGCTGGTCCGCTGGTATGTAGATGGTCCATCCTCTCCAGTCTTCCAGGAGCACGTGTCCAGGATCCCCGACTACCTCTGGTCAGTCAGCCAGTGTCTATTAACTGATTGCCAAACAAAACAAACTTATTTCCGACTTCTGATTAGTATTATTATGCCAGCTACTACTAAAAAATGATAAAACTAGTGAGCTAGCAGAAAGTTTTTCTGTGTTGCAGGTTGGGACTGGATGGCATGAAAATGCAGGTGAGAATTTGCTCTTTTATATGTTTATCTCAACCCAAAGGCTTATGTTTCAGAAGGCCTTAGATATCCAAAAGGAGCTGAGAGTTGAACCGTTGCTTTTTCACAATGAGAAGAAACAGCTTAGATCCAGATAAATAACAGATGAATGACTACAGATTACATGAGCACTAAATTAGTCTTACACCTTTCAGTGATACCTTCATGTTCAGTGTCGTGGTTTCATATTTTTGCCCTGTTATGCTAGTTTCCATGTAATCTTTTTTCCACACAGGGAACAAATGGATCTCAGCTCTGGGATACATGTTTTGCTGTACAAGCTTTTCTTGAGGTAATATAAAAAGAGACTGTCAGGCTCACACTGTTTTCAGTGTATGTTGTCAAGCACATATTGTGTAGACTGAAGAATGCCTATAATGTGTTTGGGGCATGTGTTTTTTGGGGCCCTTCAGGCAGGAGCCCAGAATGACCCCAGACTGGCAAAGAGTCTTATTGAGGCCCATCACTTTCTGACTTTCACACAGGTACGGCAAACATTAATCTCACCCACCAGAGGAAACAACTTCTACTTCTAAAACTCATCCTGCGCTATGCTGATGAAGTCTTTATAAACTTAATATTCTGTTAACGCCACAACCAAATATGTGCCAAAGATTAAAACTGTGCGTCATGAATGTCCACTACTTTCATACATGTGAATATGAATGCTGCTCATCCAGATACCTGAGAATCCTCCTGAATACCAGAAATACTACAGACAGATGAACAAGGTACAGCCAAATACCACATTATACTAGACTTGATATTGTTGTTAGATAACAAAAAAAAAAAAAACCTTCTGAAAAAAATGGGTATATGGTACATTACCCATTTTTTTGTGGTAAAGTACATTCACTGTATATCGCTGTACATTTTTGTTAGGGAGGCTTCCCTTTCAGTACCCGCGACTGTGGTTGGATCGTAGCTGACTGCACAGCAGAGGGCCTAAAGACACTGATGCTGCTGCAGGAGCTCTGTCCCTCCATCAGGGAACCCGTCGCCTCTGAGCGTCTGTATGATGCTGTCAATGTGGTGAGTCTATGAAGAAAAAAGATTTGAACTAATTTACATTTTAAGTTTTTTTTTAAGTTTTGCATCCCCATAAAGTGTAATACTTGCTTAGTTTTTGAACAATTAGAATTAGCGGCAGTGCTTATGATGATAAATAACATGAGAAAGCCACAAAAATAAGAGTTTTGTAAAATATGTCAAACATCTACAAACCCTGAAAATCATAAATCTTTTGAGTGTATACCCTGAACAGGTTGCCAAATTTATTTATTTATTTTTTATCTAAGCCTGTCCTGTCCAGCATCATGACAAGCAGAATTTTGCCATGTCGTGCCAAACACGTTTGCTTTGCCAAGTGACGCTATATGTATATAAAGCTGCCCTCGATGCTTGCGCACTAAATATTAATTAATTATTTATTCTTGTTGAAATTATATATTAATGCCAAACCTGACGGGGAGAACAGAGAAAAGGGAAGAGAGAGGAGACAAAGATATCATGAAATGAAAACACCAGCAACAATAATGTTGGGCCCAGAGAATGGAATGCAGAGAATGCAGAGAATGCAGGAGCAGGAGATGTTTTATCCACAAGCTTTTAATGGAGGAGCAGGAGTTCACAAAACTCTCCAAGAGAGAACAAAGCAGGCTATAGAAGTTATCAATAATATATATACTTCTCCCAAAATGAGAGAAGTATATCTATGAAAAATTATCAAAAAATAAGGATCACTCCACTAAGGAGGAAAAATCAAAAGGATTATCAAACTTTAGAATTGAACTTAAAGTCACTCCTGCTACGGAGGAAAACAAAAAACCTCACCTGAAAAATAGGAGGCACGAAATAGGAGGCTATGAAATATTATCGAAACAAAAAGTCACTCCACCTGGAGGAAAAAGCAAGAAAGCTATTACACGTAAACTTTGCTTTATCAAGGCTATCTTATTAAAGTTATTCAGAACAAAAAACTCTCTTAGCGAGGACACGATCAAAACGATTACTTGGAACTTAGACGATGGCTTAGAGAAGGCAAGAGTGAAGCACGTTAGGACCAACAAATACGACACACTGGCACAAGAAAAGGGGAGAAGCAGACTCTTATACACACAGGGTTAACAGGGAACAGGTGGAATCATTCATGCGACAATCAGACTGGGACACGAGAGGGAGGGCAAGTGACCCGAAACGACAGGAGAGTTAATCTTTCAAAATAAAACAGGAAATGACGAGACATGACATGGAGACGAGACAAAAAACCAGCTTGACCTCACTGCGGTGTGACAAATAAATGTTAAAGAAAAACAAAAGAAAACCAGACAACCAGCTAGCAGCTGGTGGCAATTTGATTGGATTAGGATCGTAATACAATGAATTGGATTATGTTTGGCTTGAATTGAACTGTATCTTGAGAAGTGTCTTGAGAAAATATTTGTTGTGATTTGACTGAAGTGAATTGAACTGAATTACTAACCCCTACACCACTGTGCAGTACATGGTAGCATGTGGCGCTACAAAATTCCATCAAACTTCTGCATACAACAGCTTTTAATTTATGCCTTTTTTTTCCAACTTATGCAGAGCTTTCTCTTGAATACACACACTCAAATATTGACGAATGCATTGGAGGCTGTCTGGAAACGGTGTCTTACCCAAGGACATTTGAAGCCGTTGTATCCAGTTGTAGCTTTGCAGCATTTTAACTTTTTTTACCATTTGTCTGTCATCCCTTTGTAGCTGCTAAGCATGAGAAACGCAGACGGTGGATTTGCTACATATGAAACCAAGAGAGGAGGGAGACTCTTGGAGCTGCTCAACCCATCTGAGGTATTTGGTAAGTCTGTTGCCAACAATATCCCCGATGTCCACTATGTTACTCAGTATGTTAGAGAAAAGTCCATGCACTGATTTGTTGTTATCACAGTCCTGGCTAAGAGCTCAGTTCAATGCTCAGACCTCCCAAGACCACCTGTTTTTGTTACTCACCCTACAATGTATATGTGAAACCAGGAACCCAAATATATAAACATGACATTTTACTGATTAAATTCACTCTACTCACCCTTAAGAGAATGACAAACTATCGTTTTTCTCAATTCAACGCTGACTATGTGGAGATATTATTAAAGGCTGTGAAAAATAGAATCTGTGGTTGGAATAAATATACTATAAAAATAAACTTTGAACTGACTTGACTTAATAATATGTGTTAAGAAATGTATGTTTCTTTCTATCACCGTGCTCCATCTCTGTCTGCAACAGGTGACATCATGATAGATTATACATATGTGGAGTGTACCTCAGCAGTAATGCAGGCTCTGAGGCACTTCCAGAAAGCCTACCCTCATCATCGCGCTGAAGAGATAAGGTACACAACACAACACATATAGTTGAGGAGGTTATTGATATGGTTTCTGAGTTCTTATCCTTATTTCCTCTTCAGGTCAACTCTGAGAGATGGAATGGAATACTGCAGGAGGGTGCAGAGGTCTGATGGATCATGGGAAGGGTGAGTGTAAACTTGTTGTTTTCCTACCTGATACCTAACTGATAGATCATCCCGAGTCTGTTTGTGTTTGTGCTCAGATCTTGGGGAGTGTGCTTCACATATGGAATATGGTTTGGCCTCGAGGCTTTTGCTTGCATGGGCCACATCTACAAGAATGAGTAAGTACGACAAAGGACATGTTGAAAAGGGCTGCAGGACCACTTCTCCTGAACTTGCTTTTTTTAAACTCCTCACTCATTTACTGTTATAAACTGCTGCATTTTTTTGTTACCAGGGATGCTTGTGAAGAGGTGCAGAGTGCTTGTCAGTTCCTGCTGAAGTGGCAGATGTCAGACGGAGGGTGGGGGGAGGATTTTGAGTCATGTGAGCAGCGGCAGTACATCCAGAGCAACACCGCTCAGATCCACAACACTTGCTGGGCTTTGTTAGGGCTCATGGCTGTCAGGTAAAGCATAGCTGACATGTGCATTCAGACACACAAGGGAATAATGTTGAGAGTTTGAATAGAGTGTGTTTTGGTTAGAATGAAAGATTGGTATTGAAAAATATTTCACCTTCACTAAATCTCTTGTGTGTATAAGCAGGCATCCCAACATGCAGGCCATTGAGAGAGGCGTTCAGTTGTTAATTGATAAGCAGCTTCCCAATGGAGATTGGCCACAGGTGATTATGCATGTTACAATGTGTATACTCTAATTATACATATCTTACTCTGCCATATATATATAGATAAAGACATAATAAGTTAATCCATTGAGAGTTTGATATATAATTGTAGCGTTATGTGATTTTTCTTCTCTCTCAGGAGAACATTGCAGGTGTGTTCAACAAGAGCTGCGCCATTAGCTACACCTCCTACAGAAATGTCTTCCCAGTCTGGACCCTGGGCCGCTTCTCGCTGCTTTACCCCAGCAGTCAACTGGCTGGGAAGGTGAAGCTGTGACAACCTTCAGAACAACTTCAGAATGCATTCCAGGATGAGAGGACTAAATATCTTCAGCCGATGCATCAGCAGCCAGTCAGAGATTACATGGACAGTATCATTTTTGACTGAGTGAATGGAACCATCAGCTGTGTTTTTTAGAGTTGAGTCCATCAGATTACATAACACATTTCATGCCATGAAATTTTTTTAAGTGAATTATCTCCCTGAATTGCCTCCTACAAGATTTAACATTTGGGAGTTGACTCCCAAAAGTCAAGATTTGAGGCTTGATTTTTTTTTTTCCAATCTCAGGTATAGTTTGTAAAGCCATGTGGAATATTTTCTTAATATTCCCTAAAATTAAGTCTTTAGATCATTTAATTTTTTTATGATTGCAAGCATATTCTACAGAAAACGGTCAGCAAGTGCTACCAGTAACACAAGCGTAGAAATGTACCAGTATTTGAAAACCAGTAAATGTAATTTTTTTGTATGTTATTTCATTCTATTTTTTATAGTCTAAACCTTTAAAACCATTACACAGCTTTGCATATTGTGTGCTTAGATAGGACAGACTGCTTTGTCTTCCTGTAGAGGACTAAGTTATCATTCCTATGTTCTCATTTATAAAGCAAATCTACAGACCTATATCATTCCAAAAATGCACTGTAAGCTATTGTCTATTTCCAATGGAGTGTTTTCTTTTATCTAGACCAGAGGGGTATTCCACGAAGCTGCCTTAGCGGAAAGCCTGGCTTTTCTCGCTACTTCTGGCTAAACTTAGCGGGAGTTCCGTTCCATGAACGTGGCTTATTTTAATGCCCGCTCAGTAACCATCGTAACTTATGCCGCTGAACTAGCCTGGTCCCGGGCAGGCTAAAGTTGAAGCTTAGCTTAGCTGCATCTCAAAGAATGTCCGACCAGCTGAAACAGACTCCCGAAAGAAATGTTCACCTAGAATTCTGCGCTCCCGCAACTCATGTCTTGTCTAAAAAACGAAACAAAAACTGTGGTTATCATATCACCACTTTCACTGTCTCGAAAAATCCATCAGTCGGTGCCAGTGCAACTAAAGAAACGCAACTATACACACGTATTGAACATGAAATTAAATGAGCGAGAACATGGTATTCATTAAAACTAATCAATACCTAACAAACATCCGATCTACACACACGTAGGACCAGACTCAGAAAAATGGGGGACAGGTAATAATGTTAATAATACAAATTATTGAAAGCTCCTTTCAAAACAGTCAAGGACACTGTACAAACAAACAATCTCAGCGGGGATTTTACAGTAGAGTAAATATTGCAAATAATGCCTTTTTCACATCAAATGAATGACCTTTGAGGCTGAATTTCTCAAAAATGATACAGTGAATGAGCTTGATACTGAGTGAGTGAACAGTCAGGATGTTCCTGAGTTCAAGTGTACACGCCTTTGTCAGAAATTATGGATCAAAGGGATTTTACAGTAGCATAAAAATCACGCATAATGCCTTTTTCACTTCAAAATAATTAACTTTGAGGCTGAATTTCTCCAAAATGATACTGTGAATATGTTTGATACTGAGTGAGTGAACAGTCAGGATGGTCCTGAGTTCAAGTATATGAACCTTTGTCAGAAATTATGGATCAAAAGGATTTTACAGTTGAGTAAAATATTTGCACGCTCCGTATCATGGACTTCCTGCATTTGCCATAAATTCTGTAATACGGGCGCACTTTAAACCAGGAAAAGACGAACGTCTGCTCACTTGACCGCAGTCCAAAGATATTAGATAAAACGCAGGAATTAAAACATCATACCATATTAAAAATACACAGAACGGATCAGGGCTGGACTGGGACCAAAAAAATGGCCCGGGCGTTTTTGGCCATGGCGGCCCACCTTTGAATATTTATACGATCACACAAGTAATCTCATCACTTTCTGTGAAAAATGCAATTAAATCCTTACACAAATGTATTCATTTAAATACATCTCCTCACCTTACAAAAGCAGTTTTTTCATTAAATCGCTCTTCTCTGCCACTCTGTCAATCACTGTGTCAGTATCAAGGGACACAAGAACATCTTTCTCGGTGGCCATCAACATAAAGGCTTCCAGTTTGCTGGCAGAAAGGCAACTCCTCAGTCTGTGTTTGATGTAGCTGAGGGTTGAAAATGACCGAGGCAGGAATATTAATTCCGTATTTCTCCGGTTACCTACCAATCCATTTCAGCAAAGCAATGTTTCACAAATATTACATGGGCAACTGTAACCTGTAACACCTGCAAACAATATAGTCATAACAAGCTAAAATAACACTGAACACTTTGGTGTCTACATGAGAGTGTCATAAACATAACATTAATGACACACTTGATATCTATGACTGATGTCATTGGGTATTTGCAAAATCTGCACACCAGTCAACTTTACATAAGCCTACAAAATCAAATGGCACTAGATACGTTATAGCCTTTCCTACATTAATGATGGTTTAAGTACTGTAATGCTAATGACAGGCGCATGTCACTTTTACACCTTCAAATAAAGTAAATCTACTCATAGCATTAGTTGAAAATAAAGACTCTGAATGATCTCTGTGACACTGTGCACAAGGCGCAAGAATTTTACTTACCCGAAGGAGTGTACTTTTGAAGTAAGGTGTAGCATAGGCAGAATTTTGGTAATCTAATGAGAGGTCAGGTGTAGAGGTCATCTTAAGGAATTTAAAGTGCTCGTCATACTTTATTATAGATAGCCATATAAGGCACATATTGCATCAAATTGCCAAGTCTTAACACATGTATATCCATCCAACATTTCTCTTATTCTGCAGGAGAGTTCAATGGTGTCCTGCTTGGGGACAGAGGCTATGCATGCTGGCCGTACCTCCTCACGCCATATCCTGATCCAGGAACAAGGGCATGCACATGCACTTGCTAAAACAAGGGCACGGATAAAAATGACCTTTGGCCAAATTAAATACAGGTTCATTGCTTAAAGTTCTCAGGCACCATGGCTGACTTCTGACAGAGCCATCTTAAATTAATAGTATACTTCATATTTTATACATTTTGTCTTGTGGACAACTTTTCAGGCTCAAGTCTTTTCTTCGTTGAGTCCCTGCAGGTTCTAGTGCCTGAAAGGACTCAGTTTCTCCTGACACAGTGAGGGGACCTATACAGGGACACATATTTCCATTGACCCTTATTGTTGTGACCCTCGAGTTCGACCTTCTTTTCATAATTTAGCATTGACACAGTAGCAGTTTAAGTCAGAGCAAGTGTAAGAAGGCTAAATGGACAGAGATGATTTATAACTTTCCATACGTTTAGGTCATGGCACCCCACTGTGAATAGAAATGTAAAAAACACATTTCTAACACGTTGCATGAACCGTACAATAATGACAAGTTTGAGTTCAAGTTGTGTTGAATTGTTTAATTATTATTACATGTTTCTCAAGCTGTGGAGAGGAAACCGAATTAAATACAGTTCACAACACGAAATTCTCCTTTATCTGAATTTATACTAACATCCCTCTCCAGTTTCATAATCTCCAGCTTGATCTTTTTTATTTTCAGTTTCTTGTATTCCATATCTAGTTTGGCACTCTCTTTATTGGACAAACACATTTATTCAAAGGCTACTTACCACTCTGAAATATTTTCCTGTACTTTACCGTCACCTGCTGCCAGGTATGCTTTTGGCTGTTAAGATAGCTCCTGTTGAGATGTAACAGTGAAAAATTAATATGTGGGTCACACACTCAGGATAATATAGTCACAAAGTATGATGATGCGTGTCGATTATTGGGTTATTAATAAACTGAGCAGGGCCAATATACTTGTGCTGTACATCTCATACAGAGACAATTCAGCATGCTTTATGTAAATAAATTACAACACAAAGAGGAGCGCATGAATTGAATTGAATTGAATTGAATGCCTTTTATTGTCATTGAATTTAGTACAATGAGATTTCATAGAGCCACTCTAGTAAAGTGCGTCAACACATATACACTTAAAAAGTCTATCTTTACAATCCATACATACACACAGACACATCCACATCCACATGCAAACATTGCAAATATCCCCCATTTTTGTCATATCAACAGCAGCATGTTTGATAAGAATAAAAGCATGTGATAAATGATAATAAATAGATGACTAGATTGATCTGATGAGCATAAAGTGCAAGGTGCTAAGTAACATCTGTGCAATCTGCATCATTAAAGTGTTGTTGCCTTAGGAAAGAAGCTATTCCTAAACCTGCTAGTTCTTGCTTTTAGACATCTATAACGTCTCCCTGAGGGCATGAGTTCAAACAGTGTGTGATCTGGGTGAGAACAGTCCTTTGTGATTTTTTGGGCTTTTGAGATCAGTCTTGAGTTGGCAGTTTCCTCTAGTGAGGGTAGAGGACAACCAATGATCTTCTGTGCTGTGTTGATTACTCGCTGTATACGTTTTCTGTCTGCTGCAGAGCATCCAGCGTACCATAAAGACACACAGTACATCAGGACGCTCTCTATAGTGGAGCGGTAGAAGAGCACCATCAGCTTCTTAGACAAGAAGTCTGAGAAAGTGCAGGCGCTGTTGTGCCTTCTTTACCACTGCTGTGGTGTTGTCCGTCCAAGTGAGTTGGTCCGAGATCAGGGTTCCCAAGAATTTAAAACTGTGTACCCTCTCCACAGGGTCCCCTTTGATAAAAAGAGGGAGGGGATCGGCTATGCACTTTCTGAAGTCTATGATCAGTTCTTTGGTTTTCCCAGCATTGAGAGACAAGTTGTTTTCTGTGCACCATGTAACTAGTCTTTGGACCTCAGATCTGTAGGCCGCTTCATCTCCTCCTGTAATAAGATGAGGACAGTAAAATAAATGTCTAACAATTGACAATTGACTTACGCATTTAGTCTGTCTGCAGTTGTTAGCCATGCCGTTTTCTTCACTTTATTGATCACAGCTGTTTTACCATTTCTGGTGATGACACTTTTAAAATCCTCATACAGCTCCATAAGCATTATTTGTTCAGCTCTTGTCTTGCTCTTCTTTTCTGCCATCTCCATTTTTCCACCATCCACTCGTCAGGGCTTCTTACGTTCCTCGTGTACTCGCACTTAGCCAGGCTATGTAAGCCTCGCTTGGATTAGCCTCACCGAGATGCAGCTAAAATGCCTTCGTGGAACGACTTGAGGCTTAATTGGGAGATGGTGTTAGTTCAAGCAACGCTTTCCGGCTACAGCCTGGCTTTCTTTAGCTACTTTCGTGGAATATCCCCCTGGTCTCATGTTGCCCATCGTAGAGGTAAACCCAGCACGAAACCTAAACCTCCAGCACTCACTCCGCCACATGAAGTCCCACTGCATAATAGATACGATCCGTTGACTCCAAATAGAATGTGGGATGATGAATGTATAATGCAAACATGAATAAAAACAAGAGAAGTGGCCCCAAAACTCAGCCAAGGGCTAACCAGATCATTAGGAGAAGCCCAAATCCCACAACCAAGGTGAGGACTGTAGAAGAAATCCACACCTTCACACAAAATGGAATAGATACCATTCTACTTGGGAACTCTATAACGCAGCATGTCAGAATGGCAAAGATGGAAAATATAACTTTTTCTGATACATCAGTCAGGGAACTGATAGATATCTTGCCAACCATTCTGTCTACAATCCAGATGGCATGAGGATCATTGTCCACACAGGGTCTTTTGATATTCTGAGAAGGAAGACTGGCTCTGAGATCGTGAAGAAAGACTTTTCTCTGCTGTTGGAGAGACTGCTTTACTATGGAGCACACTGGCCCTCATTTATCAAGCCGTCGTAGAAAGCATCGTTGATATGAGCGGAGAACTCGTCGTACGCAGAGGCTCAAGTGAGATTTACAGAACATGCGTACCACACCAATCCCATCGTAAGACCGAGCGGCTGTTGATAAATCCGGCGGCCGAAATCCATCGTAATGATCCTAACCACGCCTTCTACAAAAGGGGGTTGAGAGGCCGCACCTCTAGAATTTGCGACATGGATAGACGAAAGGCGGCAAAGAAACGCTGTCAACGCTGTTGACAGCTGGGACGGCTGTCAACAGCGTTGGTGATGTAAATCGCAGACCGGACGAGTTATGTATTTTCCCCTACTGTGATGGTCAATAAAATGTGATAAACTCCAGATTAAATGAAATCTAAAATTGAACGATGTTTTACTTTTTCTCCAATAAGATCAGGAAGAAGTGGTCCGATATGAAATTTGCAGCTCTCCGACGCAGCATGTCACAAACGGAGGGGGGGGGGGGGGGGGGCTCCGATCCAGGTTTGGATTTGAGTGCCTTGGAGGAGAGGGTGGCCGGCCTGATCGGAGCTACGTCTTTGCGTATGCGCAGTGTTAAAGCGCCTCTCCTGTACGGCTCATAAGCCACTCATCATTTTCCCGAAAGAAATCCTGCCGGTCCCGGAACACTCTCTCGCGCCTGATGCGCGCGTTCAGGTCCTCTAACAAAGCCAGATCTGCCATCGTTTCGCCATTACCGCGCCGCTAGAATCACCTCTTAAATAGGCGGTTGAATAATGAGCCATCACTCTTCCAATTACGGAGTTGTACTTGTTTAATTTTTTTATTTATTTAATTTGCATTTATGTTTATATTTATGTTGAAGTCAAATAAAACATGGGCCTTCTTTGAGTGATAAGTCTGTCATTTTAACCAAGGGATTTGTTGCGACTCATGAGGCACGCACTAGTGACGCTGCTGTTTATGTATGCTATTGCAGTCACCGCAAGTCAAAATGGAAAAGTGCGTACACGGCTTCAGACCTGTCGTGGCGATTTCATCTTTCCTGCGCTCACGATGTATTTGATAAATGCCAACCTTTGCGCAGAAAAGAACGTACACACGACCTACGCATGTTTTTCGTCTTACGCAAGTTTGATAAATGAGGGCCACTGTGTCTCCATTTCAGGCCCCATTCCTACTGTGGGTAAAGGAATTGAACTTTTCAGCCGACGTCTTGGCCTAAACACATGGTTGTTGAATGCATGCATCGCCCATGGGATTAAGTTCATTGATAACTTTAATATCTTTTGGAACTGTACGGAGCGTTTCAGACCTGATGGCGTGCATCTGAATCGAACTGGATGCAGATTACTTGGTGCACACTAACGTCATGCTGTTGGGACGGCAAACCCAAACATGACTGTACAGATTAGACTGAAGGACACAGCAGCGAGGCAAACAACCCCCAGCCCTCCCCCCTCACCAGACCCTTTACTCCACATCACCCAAGGTCTCCAAAGGATGCCTCTATCCCAGCCAGGACTCCAGCGACCACCATCTTCCAAGAAACGCAGGGCACCCCCTCCTCCTCCTCTTACATCATCTGTCCTGGTAGAGCAGGGCACAAGGGGATGTGCAGGATGTTCAAGGAGCAGCAGAACATCTAGAGTTCAAAACAAAGATAACATGCCATGATGCTTTCAAAGTCCCTGCTATAGTAGTCTTCCTACTGACAGCTGTTCTGAGAACAAGCTGGGACCTAGTAGGATTCCTGTATTACTTAGTAAAATAAGGAATCGAAAACAGTCAACTTTCTGGGTGAATCTATCTAATCTGTTAACGGTACCATGTACAACTCAGAATAGAACAGAGACCAGTGTAAACTCCACAAAGCTAGCCTTACTTCATATTAGATCTTTGTCCAATAAGTCACTGTTAGTTAATGACTTCATAATTTCACACAATTAAGATTTTCTTTTTCTGACAGAAACATGGTTAACAGAGAGTACAAGTGCTGCTGTTCTTAATGAAACAGCATGAATAAATGCCAAAATGGGAGGAAAGTTGGGGGAGAAGCTGCCTTATTTAAAGATACTTTCCAGTGTAAAGAGAGCTCATTTGGCGATTTCACTTCTTTTGAATATCTTAGTTTTATTTTAAAGGGTATTCCTAAAATTCTGTTCTTAATCATTTACAGATCTCCAGGACACTGTGCAAGTTTTATTGATGAACTTTCTGAATTATTATTTAACCATTTTATCTTGACCGGGGATCTTAACATTCACATAGATAATATGACGGATGGTAATGCCAAATAATTTTCTTCTGGGCTGGACGTGTTTGGTTTGTGGCAACATGTAACAGAACCTACCCACCTTCGAGGTCACATTCTGGACCAGAGGCCCGTTTCATGAAGCAGGTTTAGTGAAAACTCTGAGTTTGTTAACCCTGAAATGAGGTAAACTCTGAGTTTTCCGTTTCACAAAGGGAGGTAACTCAACCCCGAGAAAGAGGGGTAACTCTAGCCTGTTTCACAAAGAGAGGTAACTTAACCTCTCGGTCAGTTGCCGTAGTAACAGACTCTCTGAACCTAACCTGGTCGGGACCAGGTTTTATTCAAGAAACCTCGAGTTTCTCTCTGTCTCCGCCCTCTTTCAGCCACACACGCCATTTGATTTCGAACAGGCTTAAAACAGATATATATAGGCCTATTATATTTTATAAAGACACTTGTGTCTTGGGGGTGGACTAAGAGGATGAGCTCCCTCCAGGGATTCCCTCAGCCACTGCCCTTCCGTAAGAGGTGGCGGTGCTGGCCCACCACCCGTTTTACGGGCATCTGCCTTCTTTCTGTTGGCTCATTAGAAGTGTGTGTTAATTTAAATAGGCTTAATTATTTAACAGAACATGATGAGAAGACATTTATGTGTGTGAAAACAGCATTATGTTGGGGATAAAATAACTGCACAATCAAATAACCACTTAATATTTATTTTACAGTGTAAAACATGATCAAAATGAGGTACCTCCATGCCGAGGTCTCACCTGTTTGAACAATGTTTTTATATTTCATCTTAAACTGGTGCCAAGTGCGCTTCTCCCCCGCGGGATTGCACCTAAATTAAATAAATGAATGGGCTACCATTCAAGCAGTTTTCCCCTGTAATATTATTATGATTGCAAAGGACTACATTTAAACTTACGCTTTTGTAGCTGCAGCGGTGTTATTAGCACTTATTTCTAAAATCGTGTTGAAACTCGCCGCATGAGCGCATTAAGATTTCCAATTCAAGGTTGGTGAAAAACATAGCCCCGCCTCTTCCCCGTTGCCATGGTGACTCGTCGAATCGGGGTTCCATTGATATGGGGGAAAATTTGGGTCAATTGATCGAGATATATGTGAGTAAAAATTAATATAAATAATGTATTAAACAAATTTATAAATGTATATATAACTAGAAAATTTCTGAAGAAATTTAGAAGGGGCCTGCCAAAGTGTGCGTATCGCTCAACCAATCACGGCTGCTCAGGAATGGTTCGCAAGGCCTAAAGAAGAAGCATTCAAGCCTAAACGGCAAACTGTCCCTTTAAAGAGGCGAACTGTCCCTTTAAAGAGGCAAACTGTCCCTTTAAAGAGGCGAACTGTCCCTTTAAAGAGGCAAACTGTCCCTTTAAAGCGGCAAACTTTCCCTTTAAAGAGGTGAACTGTCCCTTTAAAGAGGCGAACTGTCCCTTTAAAGCGGCGAACTGTCCCTTTAAAAAACTTTTTTTTAGTCATATTAGCTTGAACTGTCATGGGATTCTGGAAGTGGAATATTAAATAGGTTGTTTAGGAAAAATAACGAAATCTGTAGCTCCCTCTGAAGCCTGTAATCATGCTTGCAAAAACCGAGCGCTCCCGGCTATTTTTAACCAATCAAGTTAGGGTGGAGGAATCCTACATGTCAATCACAGCTTGTGCACACGCTGCTGAGCGTGAGTCTGCCCCAGCTTGTGTGCGCTCACACTGGTGTGAACTCACGTGCACAACCTCGTACACAGAGGGGGAGGGGTTTGGGTGGCGATTCGGAGCTTGTTAGAGGTTGGGGGAGGGACCTGAAAGTTGTATCAGTTCGAATTTTCCGACTTTAGACTCGCAATTTTGAAAACCTGCCGACTGCAGCTTTAAAGAGGCGAACTGTCCCTTTAAAGAGGCGAACTGTCCCTTTAAAGCGGCAAACTGTCCCTTTAAAGAGGCGAACTGTCCCTTTAAAGCGGTTAATTGTGCTGTTGAAACTTCAAAGGACTGGCTGGGCCACTAATAGCCTTGTTTCTATGGTAATTAATCTCCCTCAATTAACTGACAGTTAAGCTGCCCCAGCTGCTGCTACACAAATGATATGAGACTCAGGCTTCTCAGAGCCAAAAAACCTCTACGAACAGATGCTTCCCATTCGGAAACCGTAAGAGCTACGGAAAAAAATTCTCGCAGAATGAGCGAGGAACGCCTTTGGACTTCAATATTCCCGCGTTTCAGATCTGTAGCACATTCACAGTGAAAGCACGGATGAGAGAAAGAAGGGCTGCAGGAGCTGCTGAGATTCTGAGAATTGGATGAATTAAAATGGGGATTTGAGGTCTTTGAGCCCCGACATCACTTTGCTCTGAGGGGCTCTGAGAGCAAACGGTCAGCCCTAGATGAAATATGAAAACATTTTATAAATCCCAACATGCGTGCCTATATTATGACAGTATATAATCGCATTGGAGCGATATTTGTAGGCGTGAGGGCGATTCAAAAATGAATCTGAGGTCAGAACTCTTGCTCTTCCCACACTCTAATGAAATGGCAGTTGTGCTCTAAAAATTCAAATTTTGCAGATTTTGGCCAAAACTTTGGGTCGCTTGGAGGCATGCTGTGGGAAATCCGTAGCAGGTATCGACATGGCGTCTTCACTTCTGAACACAGCACAGACGTATCTACAAACTGACATTTGAATGGCGTTTCTAGGTTAATGCATGATGACACTAGCCTGGGAATTCCCATGCTGCTTTGCGTGCGATTTCATTCTCACTGCAAAGTCAGCCTGGAAACCACCGCCCTTATTTTTGCCTGAGTTAGGGAACCAATCACAGAACGGGGGGGGGGCAGCAAGACGATGACGACGTCTATGCGCTACACCGAAGCTTGTAGAGTGTTAATCCAACATGGCAGCGGACACAACGTTACCGTTCGATGCAGCTTTAGAAAGTGTTTTAAGTAGCTTAGAGCGCAAGTTTACTTTTATTTTACTTTTTTTTCTTCTTCTTCCACGTCGAATTTCTGTCGTCATCTGGTATAAGTGATACAATTGGCTATGAATCACGCGCAAAGCAGCATGGGAAGAACCAGACGCCATTTGATAGACATTTGTAGCGCCCAATAAACGGCTCTAGGCATTCGTAAACCACGCCCCAAATACGAGAAAATCCACACCTAGTTCCCAGACCACCATCTCATCGAGATTGTGGACGCGTCAGCCAGGCTATGATGACACAGTAACTGCTCAAAATTTTGGGTTTTTTATGATTTTTCCAGGTCATCCCCCTGTTTATTCCTAGGGGGGCTTTGGGGGGCTGTTTTTTGCTTATTACGTCGCCATGGTAACTCCAATCTTCAATAAAAGTAATAGCCCGCGAAAACTCATCGAGCCGGTCGTTTTGATATATATATTGTTGGGATGTGCGGGCCCTGTGGACGGAAGAATAAATCTAGCCTATAAATAAATCTACCTATAAATAAATAAAGAGACACGTTTTCAATGTTAAATCCCATAGACTTTTGCCAACGGAATAGTAATAGGTGCCTTGCCATGCATTTGCATGGAGGCACTGCATAGCATTCTATGCAATGCTATGGCAGGCCCCAATTAATATAAATATAAAAATGTGACACACAAATAAATGTATATATATATATATATAAATATACATACATTTGTAAATATATTTTCGAGATTTTAAAATAAATATGCTTGACTTTGTGTGTGCAGTCTGCATTTGTGGATCCATTGTTTGCATTTGTGGATCCATTTTTTGCTCTCTTGTCCATGGCGTAATTTTGACACAATCCTACTGTGCTGCAAGATGCACAAACAAATGCATGCCGATTTGAATGTGAACAGCGGCACAGCCCTCTATTCACGGAGCATCCACCAGATGGCAGTATGCAAGGCACAGGGCAATGGCAGTGCCTAGCAGTCCAAGACAGAGGCTTTGGACGATCAATATGGAGTCGATAAGTGGAACAACTGGATGGGTATGACTAGCAGTTTAATCATTTATGACTTTTCCTAAATCCCTTTGGCTAGGCAGAATGAAAGGTAAAATGTATTAAACTTATTAGTCCAGGGTATTCTTCATTAAGACTGGTCTGGAGCTAGCATTGACGTAGATAGAATCAGAGTAGATAGAACCAGAGTAGATAGAACCTAGAGAATCTTTGATAGATTCCGATTCAGGTTCTAGGTCAGTGGGAGAAAGCATTCCGACAACAGAATAGCTATTGATGCTAGCGGAGCTGCTATGACTAGCGTCATTGATCATATGTTCTGAACATTTAGATAACAAATATAACACAATGAACATCAGCTGCACTATGTTATAAGCTGCAGGTTTCAAAGCATGAGAAAAAAATTGCGGGTTATAGCTGGAAATCACAGTATTTGTAATACAGTAGTGGTTTTGGGTCTAACATCTGCGAGCATTAGCCAAGATCATGGTAAAGTGACAAACCTGGCTAAATAATTGAGTAAATAATTAAATAAGTAAATTAATGACTTTGCTTGTTTATGGCGTCGACTGTACGTTATATAATCGCAGAGGCTTGCCAAAAGCTTTTCTTTTGGCATGTTAAGTTGTGCCAGAAAACATTTTACCTTTTATTCTGCCTAGCCAAAGGGATTTAGGAAAAGTCATAAATGATTAAACTGCTAGTCATACCCATCAAGTTGTTCCACTTGTCGACTCCATATTGATCGTCCAAAGCCTCTGTCTTGGACTGCTAGGCACTGCCATTGCCCTGTGCCTTGCATACTGCCATCTGGTGGATGCTCCGTGAATAGAGGGCTGTGCCCTGTTCACATTCAAATCGGCATGCATTTGTTTGTGCATCTTGCAGCACAGTAGGAGTGTGTCAAAATTACGCCATGGACACGAGAGCAAAAAATGGATCCACAAATCCAAAAAATGGATCCACAAATGCAAACAATGGATCCACAAATGCAGACTGCCAGACTGCACACACAAAGTCAAGCATATTTATTTTAAAATCTCGAAAATATATTTACAAATGTATGTATATTTATATACACATATATATTTATTTGTGTGTCACATTTTTATATTTATATTAATTATATATACATTTATAAATTTGTTCATATTTATATTCATTTTTACTCACATATATCTCGATCAATTTGACCCAAAATTTCCCCCATACATTGATGCTGGCTTTTTAAAGTTGTGGCGCACAGGCAAAACTCAAGGTGAACCTACTCAGAGTTGATTAAGCTCACTCAAATCAGCGTTTCTGGAACCGAAAACTCAGAGTTTTCTATCTCAGAGTAGATCAACTCAGAGTTCAGGAATAGACTCAGGCCATAGCTATGTTACCAACAACCAGCGCAGAGTCGGTTGAAGGACTGCTGGATCATTTCAACTTGATAATTTTGAATGTAATGGAAGTTGTTGCACCGATAAGAATCAAGAGCACCTGGAGCAATCAGAAAACACCATGGAGAAACACCACTATGGTCAAAAAGCTGAAAAGAGAATGCAGGAAAGCTGAACGTAAATGGAGGAAAACAAAGCTTCAGATTCACTTTGAGCTGTACAAACAAAACCTGCGCTGTTATAACAATGAGCTGTGCAAGGCCAGACAGCTCCATTTATCTGAAATGATTAATAAGAATGTCAACAATTATCAAACTCTGTTTGCTATGGTTGAAAAACTCACAAATCCTCCTAAACAGTCAAATACGGACCTCCTCTCCACTGAGAAATGCAACGAATTTGCCAACTTTTTTAGCAAAACAATCAAAACAATTAGACAAAACATTCACACCACACAGACAAACAAGAAAACTAATCTGTGTCTAAAACCTAGAAAGCACTGAAACAGCTCTGGTCAAAGTGTTAAACGACATTAGGTTGAAAACTGATTCTGGTTACGTTTCAGTCCTGGTTGTGTTGGATCTCAGCGCTGCGTTTGATACTGTAGATCACAGAATCCTGTTGCACAGGCTGGAAAACTGGGTTGGACTTTCTGGAGTGGTCCTTTACTGGTTCAGGTCCTCCTTAGAAGGCCGGAGTTATTTTGTTCCAATTGGCAGCTATGAATCTGAGCGAGTGGCCATGACTTGTGGAGTCCCCCAGAGGTCAATTCTTGGACCTCTTCTGTTTAACTTGTATATGCTCTCTTTGGGTCAGATATTACAGAACTTTAACATCAATTATCACAGTTATGCAGATGATACACAACTTTATGTGTCACTGTCACCAGACGACTGCAGCCCAGCAGACGTACTGTGTCAGTGTCTGGAGGAATTAAACACCTGGATGAGAGAGAATTTTCTACAATTAAATGAAAACAAAACTGAGATCATTCTGTTTGGGAGCAGAGAGAAGAGGCTCAGCATTGATAAATATCTTGAGACTTGGGCCCTTATAATCACTGACCAAGTTCGTAACCTTGGAGTGTTAAAGCTGCCGTCGGCAGGTTTTCAAAATTCCGAGTCTAAAGTCGGAAAATTCGAACTGATACAACTTTCAGGTCCATCCCCCAACCTCTCCCCCTCTGTGGACGAGGTTGTGCACGTGAGTTCACATCAGTGTGCGCGCACACAAGCTGGGGGCAGACACACGCTCAGCATGGAAGACGTGGTTGGTGACTGTTCTGCTCAGATAATAGATCAATAATAAACCTAACGTGATTGGTCAAAAACAGCCGGGAGCGCTCGATTTTTGCAAGCACGATTACAGGCTTCAGAGGGAGGTACAGAATTCGGGACTTTTCCTAAACAGCCTATTTAATATTCTCCTTTCAGAATCCCATGACAGTTCAAGCTAATATGACTAAAAAAAAGTTTAATAGACTCAGATCTGACTTTCAGCAGCCAAATCAAAGCTGTCACCAAGGCAGCTTTTTACCATCTCAGAAACATCAACAGAATTAAAGGTTTCCTCTCCCAAAAAGACCAGGAGAAACTCATCCATGCATTCATCTCCAGTACTCGATTACTGTAATGCTCTTTTAACTGGACTTCCCAAAAATAACATTAAACATCTGCAGCTCATCCAGAACGCTGCTGCTAGAGTTTTAACCAGGACTGAGAGATCTGAACACATCACACCAGTTTTACACTGGCTTCCAGTCAGTCACAGAATAGAGTTTAAAAGCCTGCTGATGGTTTACAAATCCCAGAACGGATTAAGCCCAAAATACATCTGGGATATGGGCAGAGAATATAAACCTAGCAGAGCTCTTAGATCCAAGGACTCAGGTCAGTTAGTCCAGTCCAGAGTCCAGACTAAACATGGAGAAGCAGCATTTAGCTGTTATGCTGCTGTGACGACGCGCCGCCGTCACTCGCTCTTATATGAGCTTATAAAGCATAAACTTATATGAGCATAAACTTACCTCTGCTCGTCGTCCTGTCTCCTGAGGTGTTCGGGCAAAACAATTCCCCGGGGGCACGCGCACTTTATTCGATCCGGGAGGGAGGAGGACAAGTGGGAAATAAGTAGAGGGGAGTCTCATATGGTATAAATATGTATTTAACCGTGGTAAAATATATGTGTGTGTTTATTATGTTTACTCTGGGTGTATTGATGGTTATTAAGATTGTATATATATTCCAGTGATGAGTTATGTAAATATGGTTGTAAATCTAAGTGGATGTAGGTGTTGGTGTATGTGTTGGTATATGGTAATTATTGAAGAAAATAAACGTATCTGGATCCGTACTCTGAAATTCTCCTGATTGCCTCCATGGCCGCTTGGGCATTCTAACAGCTGCAAACAAGTGGAACAAACTGCCACTGGAGATTAAACTTTCACCAAATGTAGACCTTTTTAAATCCAGGTTAAAAACATTTCTTTTCTCATGTGTCTATGCATGAAATCTGCACAATTTCTTTTAACTCATCTAGACTGTTGCTTGTTTTTAATCATTTTAATTTCATTTTAATTATTTTCTTTCTTTCTTTTTATATTCTTTTATGTATTTTTAATGCTTCTTCCACTCCCCGCTGCAATGCTTTTATTTTATGTAAAGCACTGAATCGTTTTGTACATGAAATGTGCTATACAAATAAATTTGAATTTGACTTTGACTTTATCCTTAAATCCTGTTGAGGGTTGGGAAAAACAACATTTAAAAAGTTCTACTCCCTCTGCTTGGAATCCGCTGCAAAATCACCTGAAGAAATGGTCTCACTAAACTAATTCAAACTCATTTTTAAACATATTGGAGGAAGATATGTCTAGCTGTAAATGTTTTGATTGACCATTCTGGCTGCTTTTGGCCTGCCCTGACTGTAGTGATTAAAAATTCAGAAGCATAAGTGTCTCTAGTGCTCTGGAACCACAAGAGGGCACCAGGCTCATTACATAAAAGTCAGAAGTTGCTAAGCATATAAAGTTTGACAAGTTACTTTTTAGCTCTCAGTTTATTTGAGATTAACTATTTTATCTAAATGGAAATGTTGTGGAATTATCAGGTAGTCAATCAGATTCATCAATATAGTTGAATGCGTAGGGCTTATCATAAGTATTTTTCTTTCTTTGAAATAGAATAAAAGAAATGTCTAATTCCAATGTCTTCTCTGCTCTGTCAGATGGAAGGACAGAGGAAGGCTGCAAAGCATCACTCCATCATAAATATATAGATCATTTACATCACTCAATTGTTGTGTTAAATTTCTGTTCACTAAGGTCCTTAATTATTCAATAATCTATTCAATGGTTTCAGTACTATTAAACGTTAATGTGAGATTTGGCTGTCTGTGTCAATTAAATTCATTAAGTTTTATTTATATTGCGTCAAATCACAACAAATGCCATCGTCAGACACTTCAAAGATACTGTCCAGTTAAAGCCAGTTATGACCCAATTAATTATAATCAAATCATAATCTGATAAAATCAAATTCATTAAAATCCACATTAGTCAAATTAATTTAATGCCAATTCAAAAAAAGTAAGGATAACTCAAAACAAAGGAGAGAAAAAATTCACTTTTAACAGGAAGAAACCCTCAGCAGAGCATACTCATTAATTACTCGAAGCCATCTGCTTCGACCAGTATGGGGTTGAGAGTACAGGAAATTGGGTCATCAAGCACCATAACACCAGGCCAGGGATACCTGCTGTGAAGGGGAAACATGTTAATGACAACAATAATGTCATATGTATTTGCAAAGTAAAGAGAGTAGGGTGAGGAGAGGTGCATCACGGGAGGCCCCCCAGCAATCTAGGACTAGAGCAGCAAAACAGTGGAATGTTTCAGGGTCACCTGAGCCATCCCCAACTTTAAGCTTTATCAAAAAGGAAAGTTTGAAGTCAAATCTTAAAGGTGGAAAGGGTGTCTGCCTCCCAAACCCATACTAGCAGCTGGCTCCACAAGAGAGGGGCCTGATAAATGAGGGCTCTGCCTCTCCTTCTACTTTTAGAAACTATCGGAACCTCAAATAAGCCTGCTGTCTGAGAACAAACATTGAGGTCTTTAAGATATGATGGAGCTTGGTCATTAATAGCTTTATATGTGAGGAATAGAAGTTTATATTCTATTCTGGATTTAGCTGAGAGGCAATGAAGAGAAGCCAATATGGGTGGTTCTCATCAGAATTGGCTTCAGCATTTTGGATAGCTGGAGGCTTGTTAGAGCAATATTCGAACAACCAAAATGACAAAGAATTACAATAGTCACATCTTGAAGTAACAAATACATGCACTAGTTATTTTGTATCACTCCAAGACAAAATTTTTGGCAATATTACACAGGTGAAAGAAGGTGGTTCTAGAAACCTGTTTTGAATGTGAGTCAAAGGGCAGATCTGGTAAAAAAAAATAAAAAAAACTCCAAGGTTTCTCACAGTAATACTGGAAGTCAAGGCAATATTATCAAGAGTAAGTATGTAGCTAGACAGCATACCTGAGGTGCTCGGCTCCAAAGACTACACTACTGTCTGAATTCACAGCTGAAGATTTAGAACCATTCACATATTCATGTCTATATAACAGTGTAGTCTGAACTACTTTGATTAATCTTGCCTCATTGACAAATATAGCAGAGTATCATCTACATAGCAATGGATATTTACGCCACAATATCGAATGATATTATCTAACAGAAGCATGCATAAGGTGAAAAGAATTTGTCCAAGCACAGAACCCTGCAGAACTCTATGACTAACTCCAGTGCATGAGGAAAATTCCTTTGTATTGTGCTGTTATATAACGATGCTTTTTGCAACAGATAAATTGGACTGTACCATTATGACTATATCAACTTGATAGCATTCAAATTGATTACTTAAGCTTAACAGTGCCATTGCTCCATTTTCAAATCTAAAGATTTTAGTTGTTCCTAAATGAGCCTTGAGCCCTGCATGGTGACATTTGTTCCATATCTCCACATATTGGCTTACTTAGTACTTCAATCTGAATGTTTTCTTTTAATATGTCTCTGTTTTGTGCTTCAGTGCAGTTGTATCTAGGGAGTGGAATTTCAATTTCCAGTGATCTTCCTTTGGATCCCAGAAACTAAGCTGGTAATGCAGCACAGTAAATGTTCAGTAACTTCACTGACTATACACAGCAAAGATATAAAGAGATGCTTGCTCACAGCTTTTACTGTTCAGATATCAGTGCAAAGAAGAGACCCGATATTGTCCTGATGCATGCAATAACCCCTATAATCCACGCTACTCTTTAGAGGGTTGCTGTTTTACTGGTTACTGGTCGATATTTACACATACAAATCCATATTCAAGGTTGAATTCTCAGACAGAGCAGGTCCATCAATATCAGCATCGATAGGAATCCTACTGGCCTGTTCAGTGTGGCAGCATGTGACATGTACACACCTCACAGTAATCTACTCACTGTGGCCTACAGTATGTACACACAGAACGCTGTATACGCTGTATGATTAACCACCATTTAACTGTTTAACAGCCAGCATGTCACACGTCAGCATTTCTAAATTATTTAAGAAGTTACTTTATGTATGTATTCAGGCATTTATTTTGAGGTTTTATAAGTGACTGTAAAATGAATAACACTTGATCGTCTCAACATGGCACCTCGCCAATACATCTTGAATGTTGAAAGAATTGTGACTGTGGTTAAAGGTCGTCTTTTTGCAATGATAAGCGCTTTTCACCAGCTTACTCCCACAAGCTGCGTCATGAACCACTCCCCTGAACTTTGTGTTCCCGTTCCCGTTCCCACAGAGTCAATTGAAAAACAATTTCCTAGCTAAAGAATCCACCTGATTACACCGAAACTTCTCTTCCAATCCTCCATCCTGAGCATGCATGAGGCGACCGTGGAGAGAAACAACTCCCTTTTAACAGGAAGAAACCTCAGGCAGAACCAGACTCAGGAAGGGTGGCCATCCGCCATGACCAGCTGGGGTCAAAGAGCTGTATGAGCACGTAAACTTGCATGTCTAAAAGAAAGAAAACTTGCTTATCCAAAAAAAGGAGCTCTGGCTGAAAAGAAGATGAGCCTTGTTATATGATCTGGCAAAAAAGAATATTATATAAAATATGAATAAATTAGATATTAAAGAAGCACAAAATTTAAACAAGATGCAGACAGTTTAACTTATTTTGATGTGATATAAACTTCTTAAAAAATATGTACACGGGTTGAAAAGTCAAAAGCAATATTTCATATTTTTTTAATATAAGCACAGATGTTTGAAGTTCTTTTGAGCTATCAGTCGTACCTACTAGACATCATTTAGAGCCCTCTCAGTATTAAAGCTATGGTAGGTAATCCTAGAGAGCTAGCAAGAGAGCTAGCAAGATTCGAAAGTGGCCCCTCCTCTAAGCTCCACCCCCCCTCCCCATTCCGTCAGTGCTTCATCCAAAGCCGGTAGAACCGCGTGCGCACACGGAGCAGGGAGCCAACAGAGGGGGGCGTAGGCAGAAAGCAGAGACATCTGATTGGTTTTTTGTAGGCGGTCAGCTTTTTCTCAGTCCTGCAGCTGCCACAGAGGTCTGATTATTTTCGTCCCTTTTTCTAAATACATCTTGTATAGATTTCTCTCAGGATAGACGGACCATTTCACCCAGTATTACAAAATGTGTTTCTGAACAGGATTACCAACCATGTCTTTAAATAGTTTTTGACAATGTGAACCATGTACACGTCAGCTGTGTTTCCAGTGTTGAATCCATCCATCCATCCATCCATTTTCTATACCCGCTTAATCCATCGGTCATTGGGTAAGAGGCGGGGTACACCCTGGACAGGTCGCCAGTCCATCACAGGGCCACACAGAGACAAACGAGACAAACAACCACACACACGCTCACACTCACTCCTAAGGACAATTTTAGAGACACCAATTAAAGGGGAACTCCGGGGCATTTGAAGCGTGTTTCCATTGCTAGAGGTTGTCAAATACTGATAGTAGGACACAGAGAGGTCCAGATCTGTGCTCCCTGTGTGGAGATCGCTCTGTCCGCACAGCATGTCATGCGAGGCTAATACGTGGTGGCTAAGGGGCAAGCGCTAACCCTTCCACGTAAAACAACAACTTGCACACTGCAGAAACGTCACACCACTTTATAACCCATCCGACAATAAAGTCATAAGCCTTACCATCAAAACCATATGCATGGTTCTCACATTACTGGCATGGGGACGTTACAAAACAACTTTATAAACAGCATGTCACTCACCGGCTGGTTGTAGGCTCGCGCATGTGAAAGCCCAAAAGAGTCCATGGAGAATAATCCCATATACAAAGCAATTATCTTCTGTGTTCAAGTATTTAAAACATTACAAGAATATTACTGGGTATGTATTGTTGTAATGTTTTAAATACTTGAACGCAGTTTTTCTAGAGAATATAATTGTTTTGTATATGGGATTTTTCTCCATCGACTCTTTTGGGCTTTCACATGCGCGAGCCTACAACCAGCCGGTGAGTTACATGCTGTTTATAAAGTTGTTTTGTAACGTCCCCATGCCAGTAATGTAAGAACCATGCATATGGTTTCGATGGTAAGGCTTGTGACTTTATTGTCGGATGGGTTATAAAGTGGTGTGACGTTTCTGCAGTGTGCAAGTTGTTGTTTTACGTGGAAGGGTTAGCGCTTGCCCCTTAGCCACCACGTATTAGCCTCGCATGACATGCTGTGCGCACAGCGCGATCTCCACACAGGGAGCACAGATCTAGACCTCTCTGTGTCCTACTATCAGTATTTGACAACCTCTAGCAATGGAAACACGCTTCAAATGCCCCGGAGTTCCCCTTTAACCTAACATGCATGTTTTTGGACAGTGGGAGGAAGCCGGAATACCCAGAGAGAACCCACGCGGGGAGAACATGCAAACTCCACACAGAAAGGCCCCAGCCGGGAGTTAGTGTTGAATCAATCAGATAAAATTACACATTTAATTCTGTGAAATACTTTCGATTTTATGTTCCTTATTACCGTTATTAAGTCTTTATTACCAAAACATTGACCTGCTTGAGGTATGAAGAATTTTCTAACAAGAATGGGAGGCAGAGCTTTCAGTTTTCAGGCCCCTTTTCTGTGAAACCAAAAGCACAAAATGCTGACACCATCTTCGAAAGAGCTTATATCTAATTGTTTATGTTTATGTTTATGCATTTAGCAGACACTTTTATCCAAAGCAACTTACAAATGAAAAAAAAATATATATAACATTACAGCTAACATCAAAGCTAACAATAAGCTACATAGAAGGAAACCACTAGTCAGACTCTGTCAGAGGTGACAGGGGTGACAGTGTAGAGATAGAGTGCATAGAGGGAAGTACAGAAAGATAAAGTGTAGGATAGGAGATGCCCTCTGAAGAGCTGGGTCTTCAAGAGTTTCTTGAAGATATTCCCGGGATGCCCCTGTTCTGGTAGCACTCGGTAGGTCATTCCACCATCGTGGAACGACACATGAAAAGAGTGGATTGTCTTAAGCGTGATGTAGGCACTGCTAAACGACAATCCTGTGACGACCGGAGTGACCGAGTTGTGACATAAGCCTTTGCAAGAGCATTCAAGCAGATGGGAGCTGTTCCATTAAGGACTCTGAAAAAAAAAATGTTTGATCTGGTTTTAATATTACCTGTCTTGATATTCCTTTTATTCCCCTTTATTACTTTTTCCTTTTTATGTTATATTACTGCTATTTGCATGTAGTTTTATAATTTCTTTAACTTCTTTAATCTTTACATTGTCTTTTAATACTTCTATATATTGTATTTAATTCTACAACCTTGTTTTATTTCAATTTTACTTTTTATTTAAATATTTATTTCGTAAAGCACTTTGGGTTTAACTTGTGTTTAAAAAGTGCTGTATGAATAGAAATGAGTTAAGATGAGTTAACATTACCACACGACTCATCTGGCAGAGCTACTCTGAGAAATTCTTCATTAAACTGTGTCTTTTGTGTAATTTAAATTCATGTTCATGCTGTCTTACATTCCTTGTCCTTGTGCTAAACCTACCATCTGTTAAGTATGAATTTAATTGAACCTGCATTGATTTGACTGTATTAATTCAGTCGATGAATTAGTGTATGCCTTGCTTGTCTCGTGTGTTTTTTTATGCTTTTTAAAAAAAAATTGTCTAATGCAGAGCACACTTTGATTTCTCTATCTAAAAGGAAACTTTATTCATCCAGACGTGATGCAGATAATTCAGCAACTGTATGCTAGTTCTTCATGATAATGCCACCACTCTCACCACTCTCACAAAGTAGATAAGTATAAAGATAGGATGTTTTAATCCAATTTACAGTAAGCCCTTGGCAAAGAGCGCACATTTCTCAGGAACAGCAGAAAGCCTTTTTGACAACCCACATTGTCACTGACACACCTACATTTTTCAGGTGGGGTTCATAGTGTGGACGTGAGGAATGATTGTGTGTTTTGTTGATTGAGAGGTGTTTTTTTTTAATGTACGGAAATGTTTGTTTAAAAGATTTACGTTCAGGAGTATTCAAATATCAAGGGAACATCTCCAGTACGTGCACGGAATAAGCGTGCTCCTTATTGTAGCTGTGCTGCAGAAACATGTTGGTCATGAGAGGAATAAGTTTCTGAGGTTGAAAACAGATATCAGCGACAACTGACTTAACCTATTGTCTTTTGTCTGTTCAGAGTCTGACGCATGACAGGATGCTGATAAGAAACCTGAATTTCGCTAACGTCCCTTGACAGAGAGACAAATTGTCATTTTCAGGTTCATGCATTTCTGGAACTTGTTATTACTTCTCTTGAGATCTTAAAAGCTCTGTTTGTTTAAATGTGCTATCATGTTACAGAATAAATCTGGGACCAATAGAATTGTTTCTTTTTCCTGGTGGAACTGCATGATGAATCAGTACCACCAAGCCAAAAACCTTTGTACAGAACAATATGGACATTATAAATTGTAAACTTTTGATTAGTACACTTTTATATTAGTGTACAATCAAAGTGTACTTTAGACAAGTACGGTACTTTAGAAAAGACTGACCATGTTCTGAGCATTTAAACACATGAGTACAAGTAGATATCTTGGTCAACCTGTCTTTACTGGAACAGCATCAGGCTTGTTCTGGAGGCCAGTGCTGACTCCCCAGTCTCATTGACTTACTGCCCTGACTGGTGCAGCCCTGCAAGCGCCTCACAGGGGCTGCCTAAAAATACACAAGTTAGGCCCTCCAGAAAAACGCGATTTTGCGAATGCTGATTTTATTGCAAATCAGCAAAATACCGCTGATTATGCGGGGGTCAATATTTAAAAAAAAAAAAAACGCATATTCACCGCAATAATCACATTTTCCGTGCAAAATATGCAAAATATGCGGGACTCGCTTGATTTCACAATCTCCGCACTTTTCTGCATAAAGTTGGGAAGAGAAAAAAATGTCTAAATGAACCAAATTAAAGCTGCCGTCGGCAACTTTTTTTTAGTCATTTTAGCTTGAACTGTCATGGGATTCTGAAAGGAGAATATTAAATAGGCTGTTTAGGAAAAATCCCGAATTCTGTAGCTCCCTCTGAAGCCTGTAATCGTGCTTGCAAAAATCGAGCGCTCCGGGCTGTTTTTAACCAATCATTGACCACCCTTTTCACCCCCATTGGACTTACTGCGCCCAGTGAAGTAGCTTTCACGTCCGAATGAGATTCTTTTTCCTCCGCTTCTGGCTGATAAGAAAACCTCTGCCAGTCGGGCAGCGTCTTCTGCAGACCTCGGGTCACGTTCTCGGATCCAGACTTCCAGCTCCGGGTTCACCATCCTCAGAAACTGCTCCAGTATCAGCAACTCCGAAACATCTTTCATTGTGGAGGTCTCTGGCTTAATCCATTTGATAAACAAGTCTTTCAATCGAACATAAAATTCCTGTGGGGTTTCACTGTGATTAATGTCCAGGGAGCGAAACCTTCTCCTATAGGTGTCGGCTGTGATTTCATACTTCCTCAGAATGACTTCTTTGACTTTGTCACAATCCTCTGAATCACTGGAATATATATACAATCTTAATAACCATCAATACACCCAGAGTAAACATAATAAACACACACATATATTTTACCACGGTTAAATACATATTTATACCATATGAGACTCCCCTCTACTTATTTCCCACTTGTCCTCCTCCCTCCCGGATCGAATAAAGTGCGCGTGCCCCCGGGGAATTGTTTTGCCCGAACACCTCAGGAGACAGGACGACGAGCAGAGGTAAGTTTATGCTCATATAAGTATATGCTCAATATAACTCTTATGTGTTGTCTTCATTTATATTTTATATAGTCTTTATTTCCTTCTGCCGCTATCGGCTTGTCAATCAACGTTCGTCTCATTCCACAGGTGAACTACGAGGTGCGTCAGCCCCGTGTCCCTCCCGTGACAGGATTGTTCCTGGAGCGAGTGACGGCGGCGCGTCGTCACAGCAGCATAACAGCTAAATGCTGCTTCTCCATGTTTAGTCTGGACTCTGGACTGGACTAGCTGACCTGAGTCCTTGGATCTAAGAGCTCTGCTAGGTTTATATTCTCTACCCATATCCCAGATGTATTTTGGGCTTAATCCGTTCTGGGATTTGTAAACCATCAGCAGGCTTTTAAACTCTATTCTGTGACTGACTGGAAGCCAGTGTAAAACTGGTGTGATGTGTTCAGATCTCTCAGTCCTGGTTAAAACTCTAGCAGCAGCGTTCTGGATGAGCTGCAGATGTTTAATGTTATTTTTGGGAAGTCCAGTTAAAAGAGCATTACAGTAATCGAGTACTGGAGATGAATGCATGGATGAGTTTCTCCTGGTCTTTTTGGGAGAGGAAACCTTTAATTCTGTTGATGTTTCTGAGATGGTAAAAAGCTGCCTTGGTGACAGCTTTGATTTGGCTGCTGAAAGTCAGATCTGAGTCTATTAAACTTTTTTTTAGTCATATTAGCTTGAACTGTCATGGGATTCTGAAAGGAGAATATTAAATAGGCTGTTTAGGAAAAATCCCGAATTCTGTACCTCCCTCTGAAGCCTGTAATCGTGCTTGCAAAAATCGAGCGCTCCCGGCTGTTTTTGACCAATCACGTTAGGTTTATTATTGATCTATTATCTGAGCAGAACAGTCACCAACCACGTCTTCCATGCTGAGCGTGTGTCTGCCCCCAGCTTGTGTGCGCGCACACTGGTGTGAACTCACGTGCACAACCTCGTCCACAGAGGGGGAGGGACCTGAAAGTTGTATCAGTTCGAATTTTCCGACTTTTGACTCGGAATTTTGAAAACCTGCCGACGGCAGCTTTAACTGGTGATGTAATTTATATCCGACTCGCGGCTTGCGACGTCATTGCCACCGACACACACAAGGAAAACAGCACCGTAGCGTGAAGAGAAAATTAACGAGAGACAAAATGAAAAAACTAATCGATCTCACCTACCGACGCACATTACTGCCAAAGACCGGGCAAACCAGTACCCCGATGTCTTGCACGAAAGCGGGGGGAAACTATTCTGCACCCGGTGCAACTGTGTGTTGGAGCATAAAAGAAAATTGTCGGTGACGTGCCACTTTACCAGCGCGAAACATTTGAAAATGCTCTCTGCAGCTGCGGAAAGGAAAGCCAAAGGTAGCATTTATTTTATCTTTTACAATTCTGTGACTCAGGAATGTTTAAGCCATTTTTTTTTACGACTGATTGTGAAACTGCTCAAGTTGTTAAAATAAAAAAAACCTTCTGTGAAGTAACTTGGTTCCAGTATGCTTGTTTATCATAGGAGGTCTTTAAAATGACTCTTTTTCATTCAGTAGCAGCATATTTTGCAACTTTGCATAATTCGCAAGTTTCCGCAACTTCTCGCAATTTCACGGCATAAAATCATTAAAAAACCCCGCATATTCAATAGCAAAATCCAGAATTTTAGCCCGCAAGATCAAGGATTTTAGCCCGCGTAACACTGGAGGGTCTAACAAGTCACCCGCTTGCTGTTTAAAGTGATACTCCGGAGTAGATTCAACCTGGGGTCATTTGAACCGTGATATCCAGCCAAGTAGCCCACCCGCAGTTTTTTCGATATTGGCTGAACATCAGCTGAGTTACTGAGTTATCCCGAATAGCTTCGTACAAGGGTTAATGGATCCTGGTCCGTATCTCCAAAATTACCACACTAAAATCACATGCCATGACACCAAACTTCTACAGTAGTACAAATATGGTCTGTACTCACCAAACGATGCATTTGGAAGTTTGAAAATAGTCCAGGAGTTTATTATTATCAACACAAGCCTGATAGCTTCTCTGCAGCTAAAGCTGCGTCGACGTCACTTCAGAGAGCTGGGAGCTTCAAAGTAAGATGAGGGTTGATCTACTACTGTAGACAACAAAGTATATGCTATATTCTACATGCTTTTTTTTATGAATTTTTATGTTGTAGAGTTGTGAAGTTATTTTATCAATGGAGAAACTGAGCAGCCTTGCTTTGTTGTCTACAGTAGTAGATCAACCTTCATCTTATTTTGAAGCTCCCAGCTCTCTGAAGTGACGTCGACGCAGCTTTAGCTGCAGAGAAGCTATCAGGCTTGTGTTGATAATAATAAACTCCTGGACTATTTTCAAACTTCCAAATGCATCGCTTTGTGAGTACAGACCATATTTGTACTCCTGTAGAAGTTTGGTGTCATGGCATGTGATTTTAGTGTGCTAATTTTGGAGATACGGACCAGGATCCATTAACCCTTGTACGAAGCTATTTGGGATAACTCAGTAACTCAGCTGATGTTCAGCCAATGTCGAAAAAACTGCGGGTGGGCTACTTGGCTGGATATCACGGTTCAAATGACCCCAGGTTGAATCTACTCCGGAGTATCACTTTAATCTTCACGATATGAGCAAAGCTGAACTAGCTTTGCACAGTCGAAGCAGGCTTTGCAGAACTGCAGAACTGGTGAGTAAAGAGAAAAGCTTAATGTCGTGAGAGGTTTGGTGGCAAAAACTTACAATAAAATATACAATTGTGTTGAGATGGTTTGAACTTTGTCATGGAAATTATATTACAAGCCCATTCCAACTGAAAATGTAAAAATACAGGTTTAGTTGCTAGAAAACAATACGCTCTTTGACTATGAGGAACTTAAGTCAACAAACAGTTATGTCAAACATGTGGGCAGTGGATTAGAACATTGATACCTGCAGACTTAATCTCTGATTTTTATGATGATTGATCTGGCTCATGGATTCAACACATCATATTATTTTTTAAACAATATGAAAAAAACAAGTTTAATAGATATGAATACATTTTAATTGGGCATTTATGAAGTATGGTGATAATTATGATTAATTGCACTTACATACTTTTCCCTCACTAAACAAATACTTCTGTAGGGAGGTCAGGCATAGATGATGTGAGAGGGAGTGGCCCAAGATGAGGTGTGGCTTCACATTAAAAACAGCATCAGGTCACAGCCAGCTCTGTGGAGCAGCTTGCCTACACTGGTACGGTAAGTTTACATATGCAGAGCCCTGTTGAGGATCTTTTCCTTTTTAACTTTTTTATTTGCAAAAATTGAATGCACCTGTTACCTCTTTTCAAGGTTTGAAGTTTTGAGATGAATCGACACGGGCATGGTGAGTCACAGTCTCTGTTTCTTTTTTCCAGATATAGTAACTAGATACTGTATACTTATTATTTACCTATACTAAATATACTAAATTTAGGATGCCAAGGACCTGGCCCTGGCTATGGACAGGGACATGGGCAATGTGGTGGCCAGGGACATGGACATGGACAGTGTGGTGGCCAAGGACATGGACAAGGACAGTGTGGTGGCCAAGGACATGGACACGGACAGTGTGGTGGCCAAGGACATGGACACGGGCGGTGTGGTGGCCAGGGACATGGTCATGGTCATGGTCATGGACATGGACATGGTCATGGACATGGACATGGACAATGTGGTAGACCAAAGCGCAAGCACAGGTGCGGTCACAAGCATCGCAAATGTCACAAAAAGGGGAAGGACTGTCATGGGGTAAGATTCAATAGAATGAGTTTTATCAGATGGAATTGAAACACACTGTATAAGATGGTTTCACAATATGTCACTGATGTCTTTTGAAGGTCAGTGGTCAGTGGATATTGAGATAATGGGCCTCATGCAAGAACCGTTCGTACGCACAGATTTGTTCTTAAATCGTCCGTACGAGTGATTTAAGAGAATTTGCGCATTCACCAATCTTTTCGTATTTTACGTTTTCTTTCAGGTACGAACAGAATTTACGAGTGATCCATACCTGTCGTAGGAGATTCGTAAAATAGTCCGCTGTTATTCCAATCAAGTTTGCTTGACTAATGGCTTGTATATTTAATTACTTTGAAGAAAACATAAATAAATATACATTATACCCCATAATTATGCTGACATTATTTTGTTTGACTTAAATTGGGTTAAATTGTGCACTAATTGAAGGTTCATTTGAATCTGTAACGGGAAGCGCAGCGGCTGTCTTGCTTTTGGATACCTTAGTGCGTCAGGCTCTTGGAACAGACCGTGTGGAGACAGACGAATGGCTGTAATCGCGATTAAGATTGCCAAGGACTGTGCTGCTGCTAATATGCAGCTTGCTAGAGCCACAACTCCAGAGAAAAACACGCCGATCAAACCCAATTCCACCACACGTCCAGGTCCACCCTTGGATTTTTGGCCACTGGAACCTTTCAGAGCGAGATTGGAGACAGATCGGGGGTGTCCCAGTCCTCTGTGAATCGTGCGCTCCCCTTGGTCATCAAAGCTCTCATCAGTTTATCACCTATGGTACATCAGATTCCCATTTACCGCTGTCTAGGGTCTCCATCTGAAGCAGCCCAGGCAGACAAGAAGCTGTGGTGCCACAAGACCCCCCTCATGGACCACCCCATCAAAGTGCCATCATGATGAGGCAACAACTGATTGCACGGCTTTAGTCGCAGTCATCGAGCGCCTGGCCATGGCGAGACGTTTTTTTTTAAGCCATTTTCATATCAAACCATTTATTTTTTTTATTTCGGTGACATGGTATTAACAGCACTCCTAATTGCTTCCCATTTCTTCGCTTTAGTGGGTCCCGTAATTCCACTGCTGACACTGCTAAAAATGACAGATTTTCCTTTTTGGATCTCTGGAAGCAGAACTTCAAACTCAGAGCCCGTAAAGTTGTTCTTTTTGCGCCTTGATGTCAATTCTCATGACTCAACACTCAACACTTCCTGGCAAAGGAGAGAGGAAGCACTGCCTTATATGGTATAATTTGGGGCGTGGGGTATGCAAATCTACTATCCTCGTGCAAGTGCACATAGATACGCACAGGTGTGATTCATCATTTACACAGATCGTTTACACACTTTTTCCGAAGTTAAGAGCGCTTGTTGAATCTGACGTGGCGTGTTCGTACGAGACCTTCTTACGAAAAAAGTGAGAGAAATTTAGAATAAAAATACGAAAATGTTCTTGCATGAGGCCCATTGAGACTAAATGCTACTCTTTCGCAGCACTCTTAACTAAAGAAGGCTAAGAATAATGACAGAAAACTAGAAAAAAATTGATTTTGATGTGTCCACAGGATGTAAATAACTTCTTTTTTTTGTTTCCTTCCCACCCGCAGTCCTCCAGCAGCTCCTGCAGCAGCAGCAGTGACTCTGACTAGATGAAGATTTGTGGAAATCTTGCAAGCTGTCTCAGCGATTACTTATACAGTAATCTGTTGCAGCGCTAAGTTTGGCAATGCTCATAGTAATCACCCTTTAACTCAAGTGCATTTGCATTTTTGGAAATGGAAATAAGCATTTTTTTAAGAATGTGTAGTAAACACAATTAACTTCCACTGGTTGTGTGAACTTATATAAACTTATATAAATTTTAAAGTGAAAACAAAGGTGGATTGCAGCCTCATTCATTCTTTATTCTTGGTTTTCCTATTAAGCCACTGTCTTGAGGCCAGGTTTTTGCCCCCCCCCCCCTTAATAACTTTTCTTAAGAATTATAATGTGATTATGATAGGTTACAACTTTCCCTTTTGGAATTTTATCGGTTCATTTACATACTTTGTTAAATCCGATGGGTCATCCCAGCATCCTACTTATTATTATTTTTTTGGGGGGCTTTTTATGCCTTTATTAAATAGGACAGTGAAGGGAGACAGGAAGCAGGGGGCAGAGAGAGGGGGAATAACACGCAGCAAGGGGCCGTCCGATGCGGGATTCGAACCATCCTACTTGATTGAAGAGTAGGTTCGATTAGGTGTGCTGTGCTTTTTCCTGTCATCACTCTAATATCACTCAGTTGCACCATAGTACGACACATACACTGTGGGTTTGTTTCTGCTGTTAAAGACACATGTTAAGACACGTGTAGGCAGTTGATATCAATGACTGTATTTTTTTAGGATTCATTTCAGAAACTAAATGTTGCCAAAAGATGATTATTCAGGTTTTAACTGTTTGTCTTTTCATCATCACTATAAGTAATTAATGACAATGAGTTCAATAAGTTCTTTAAATTTCAGAGTTTGGGTCATGACAAAGGTTCATAAATCACTTGGTCATTTTCAATAAAAAAAAAAAATAAAATGCTGTGGTTTTATTAAATCTGTCATGAAGGGAAAGTGTAAAAATGGACATCAAGTGTGTCAGTCCTGAGAGGAAATGATTAGTCTGTCTGTACTTGTGTACGGATTGTCCTCTACAAATAAAATTGCCTTGCCTTGCCTCTGTTTAGTCTCCCAGGCCATCATCCTCAGCCAGTTCAGGGGAATGCCCTCCAGGAATCCCCCAACCGCAGCCATGCCCTCTACAGTAGGATCCACCTTTGTACCATTCTGTGACCACACCTTGTGAAGGCCATGATCGTGGTTTAGGGCCTGGTTTTGGGTGTTGATCTGGCCACTGATATGGTCAATTCTCACAGTCACAGTCCTGGACCTGCACATAGTCATAGTCATGACTCCAAACATGAACATGGTCATGATCATGGGCGTGGTCATGGGCACTATCATAGTCATGGGCAGGGGTATGGGCGTATTGGGATGAAAGCTATGGAAACAGACATGGTCATGAGCACAAGCACAGGCAGGGTCATTTACATGGTCATTGTTAGAAGAAAGGAAATAGGTGTCATGGGGTAAGATCCAATTCTTCCTCAATTAAATTAGACTAAAAAACAGAATCTTTCTGGACCCCTTGTATGTCCATGTTAACGTAAAGACATTGCTTGTAGTGATGAGTCATTGGAGATTTTGACTCAGCTCTGCTTGTTATTTTATAGCATCATAAAAAAGAAAATAAATTAAAAACTCCAGAAAAATTAGATGTGCACAGCTCAGCACAAAACAACAAGCTACTGCAAGTTTGTTGCAGCTAGTTGATAGCTATCAAAAACTGATCTAACATAGTAAATATTACACAGAAATTTAATTCCAAATGAATTATTGCTTCACCTCTCTTAAGTATCTAGTAGTAAATTTGTCCCTCCCACATACCATGATTGCAAATGAGTGTCATTTCTCCACACTGGCAGAATGCTCCTGTTTCCCAGATCAGGACTACAAGTAAGAAAAGCATTGCCAGTCAGGAATGAACCAGTTAAACCAGAACTGGCCCAAAACTGTGCAACAAGTAATGTTCAATTGAAGGTTGTATGGCTGAGTGGGGCCACACCAGTAAACAGAAAACAGTTAGATTATCAACCCTCACAACATAGTAATATAAAGTATTTACAGTCAAATCAATTAAATAATTCATCAGTCAACTTTCTTAATAATCTTATACAAACTTACTAACTGACATATCATCTGCACATGAAATGTGGTGTTTGTCTTTGCTTAAAGTCCTTTAGTAGCTTCTGGAGCAGCGACTCTGAGTTGACAGTGATTTGTGGATGTGAAGAGAAATAAACAAGCTGACTCCTTAAAATCTTCATCCCCATATCTTGCATAGAAACGGTTATATGTGTATTCTGCCACTTATGTTTCAAAGCATGTTTTTGTTCTTATTTCCGAGTGTCAAATGCAAAACTGACATTTAAAGAAATCTTTTAGCTAGGAATGATGCAATTGTAACTTGCACAAAGTGTCAAACCAAAAAACTTATAATAAGTAACTAAAAATAACTAATAATAAATTCTAAAGTCAAAGGAGATATAGATGTACTGTTCTCTAGACCAGCAACAAATCCTTAGTCTCTGACTCTATTCTGACCCAAGTGTTGCATCGTCCTTTAAAGTTATTTAAACAGGAGTCTGTGTGTTGGTATCCTCTATACTTTAATAGTTCTAAAAAGCAATGAACTTGCTGTTAATTGTGTCTGTATTAGATTATGGTCTTAATTATTTACAAGTTAAACTATTTAACATTGTGTTAAAAAAGGGCAACTAATCCCTAAAACATTGCCTCCTTATTCTTTTTTTCATTTGACATCTTCCTATTACTCTGTTGCCTTATATAAAACTTTTTTTTCCCTTTTAGATTATCTTTATATACCTAAGGAAGGTTAAATTAAGACCTTTGTTCAGTAGTGTTTTTCAGGTACACACCCAAAAGTTCCCTGTATAGTACAGTCACTTGACTACAGATTTTTTGTGTGCGTGATTGTGATTAGGAAGCTCTCTCAGTCTAACGTCACTGAAGGTGTAAACGCTGTACGTGCAATGGGTCATCTATTGAAGCACAGATTCAATAGATTGAATAGAATGATCAAAACATTTTAGTGATAATAGATCAGTGGTTTTAAGATAGGTATGAAAAACGAAAGCTATATATATAAAACAGCAAGTAGGTCAAACAATATTGCAGAAGTTGGGAGGAGGGTGTGTATCTCTACAACACTGTTTATAGTTCATACTGATGTTAATGATTACATATACACTCTTGTAGGTCAAAATATAAAAACTGCCTGTAAGGTAGTTGAGGCACTGCCCCTGATGGTGTAATGATCGCTTAAGTCTGAGGTGCAGCAACACATAAAAAGAAGCTGTAAGATACATCTTCATCACAAGATCTGCTTTCGAGCACTCAGTAAGTTCACCTCTGACACTGCTGAACATTTGGAATTCTCAGGGGGTTTTATACAAGTGAATGTTTTGTATTCAAGTGTGATGAAAGGTGCTGACTTATTTTAAGTGTCATTTTTCTCTTTCAGAAGCATCTGAATTTTCAAAATGTACGGGCACAATCAAGGTAAATGACTTCTATTAAATAACACACACATAATGTGTTTCGTATTTTTGAAAATCACTTTTCTGGAATGCAATAGTGGAATCCCCTTTTCTCTTTCTGTTTAGGAAACCAGTATCCAGGCGGGTACCCCAACAATCCTCAGCAGGTGCCAGGGGGCTACCCCAACAATCCCCAGCAGATGCCAGGTGGCTATCCCAACAATCCTCAGCAGATGCCAGGGGGTTACCCCCAATATCCTCCATCAAACTACCCTCCCGCACCTGGACACCCTGGACTTGGACCTGGACCTGGCTATGGTCATGGCCAAGGGCAGTGCCATGGTCAGGGCCATGGTCAATGTCACGGACAGGGTCATGGACAATGCCATGGGCATGGACATGGACACAAGGAAAAGGACAAGGACAAGGACAAGCACAAGCACAAGCACAAGCATGGTCACAAGCACGGCCATTGTCACAAGAAAGGGAAAGACAGCCATGGGGTAAGAGCTTTTTCAAAGAACGCACTGAATAATAGCATAATTTTTACATTTGATGTTTACAAAACAGTCTCAAACAGGGGTTTATGTCATGTTTGCAGGTTAAATAAAGGGATTCCTTGACTTATTTTCTGTGTTTCCTTCATCTTTGTTACAGTCCTCCAGCAGCTCCAGCAGCAGCGACTCTGACTAAATAAGAATTCTTGGATTTGAAAGAAAGACGATAATTAGGACCTGGAACCCTTCATCCTCCTGCTTGATCTGATTGTCATTTTGGTGCACAGAGATTTCTTCACAGTGAAAATACCAGCTTTTATCTGAAAGGTCTGCATGTAAAAACATGGATGAGCTTTTCTATGTTAGCTTTTATCGTGTTAAAAAAGATAGGCATGATCTCCTTTTAACAACAATTGAAAACATTTTGAATGTTATTCAAGATCACTATGAATGATCCTTGTACTGAGGTTCAGATAAAATTGTATTTGTGAGAAAAAACTTAAAAATGTTGTTCTACGCACAAGTGTCTGTCTTTGTTTTTTCATTTTGCATTCCCACCCAATTTCTTAATATCTTGCTGATGATGCTATCTATTTGTCCAGGTGGGGCTGACTAAGCATATTTGCTCAGCCACACCTGGGTTATTGTACTAAATCACACCCTGCAAGTACAGTGAAGCTTATCTCATTCTGATACGCTGTGCAATCAATCACACATTGATGGTAAACTGCAGCCTTTTCCCACAGAGTCATTTTGAGAGCCAACATTTCTTGTTCATTGTATGAGAACATTTAAATTAAACGCGTACACCATTTGTAGTAATTAATTAATATTCACTATAGTCCTATAGAAGGTGATCAAATAGTCAATGAAAAGAAGTCTGGAGGTATTTGGAGAAAAAAAAGTTTACATAAGTAGGTATATTGTATCCTTAACACATACTTTAATGCATTTGTGGTTGCTTTGTTACTGTAAGAAGAATTTGACTTTTATTTCTATTGTATATACAAAAGGATTTAGGTTACTTTGAACCATTCTTGATATTTTATAAGTTATCCCTCTAGTTGTGTTCAAATTTAGATTTTTAATGTGGTTGATATGTTAAATTATTGTTTACTCATCTCAAATTTACTATCACTTACTATCTAGCAATTCTTTCCCCCCTTTTGTTATGCTGAAAGAATTACCTGTGGGGGGGGGGGGGGGGGGGGGGCAAGCAACTTTGACTTTGCGCTGGTGACCTTTGTTTTTCGTCTGCAATCTTCATCTGGGAAAAGCAACAGCTTTGTTCATTCTTCTTCTCTGCCTTCACTTTTGTATTGTATCTTCATAATTGTGCTTCTTTGGCAAGGCTGTTGTCTGTTCTCACATTATAAAATGAATAGTATCCTCCTATTTCTCAAATGCGTTTCCTAAAACAAACATTCAAACAAAAAACAGTATACACAATGACTGCTTTACCCACCTTATTTTTCATGGTTAATCTCTGAACAGTACTTTTCCTCTGTGTACCTTTTATGGCAGTAATATACTTTTTCTCAACTGTAAAAGGACCCTCTGAGGAAATATATATAAATGGTTCATTTTAAGGTAAAAAAACTAAAATATACCATTTTTTTTTAGCGCTGTAAATAAATACTATTTATTGTTAATGAGATAATAATACAATCATTTCCCTCATTGTATTTTTGTTTCTGTTACATACCATAACTTTAACAAGTAAAATACAAACAGACCGTCAAGGTGATTCATGGTCCTCCCATTACATTCCTAAAGTCAAGCGACAAAAAATATGACATATTTTAAATATACTTTTTTTCGAAAGTCGGTGTCCTTTGTCTGTAAATTCAGTAGGCGGCAGTGTGGCTCAAACACAACAAGGAACGACTCGATGGTGAGACCTCCCCACTCCGTTCCCTCCCCTCAAACGTCATCAATAACCACCAATGAGCGCTAGCTCGTTGCCTCCTCCAGGAAGTAACTGTACAGACTTGAGAAGAGAGAAAAAATAACCATTGCTAAAAGTGCAGCTACTGGTCTGAACTGAAAAGTAAAATGTCTTTAACAATTTTGACAACTGCTTCCAGGTATAGTTGACGGCGTTTGAAGTTAACCAATGAGGATTGTTTTTTCTCCTTGGTGTGTTGGCATAATAGAGTAAAGTTGAACTGGTAGTGTATGTCCGACATGTTGACAGCAGGTCGACCTTTATACCCAAGATATTGTTTTGCTTGTAATTCTGAAATTAAATAGTGCTTAAACGATTTTAGTTACAAGCACAGCTAAGCTACGCAAAGTGTCCCTATAATAGCTAAAATACACAATGACAAGGCTATGAGCTTAGCTCACTTAAACGAAATACAGTTTTTATGTGTAGTATATCAAATTAACGTTGTGATCTCTCTGTCAGTTAAGCATGTATGCTGTGGAAAGTAGGCTAACTAATTTATTGTATGGTCATCTTGTGGCACAGAAGTTAGTAAAGTTAATGTAAGGTTGTATGTCATTGCTTAATTGCAAAATGTGTAAGTCTGTTGGAATTTGTAAAATGCGAGAAAATAATTGCTCATTTAACTGAGTCTGAAAGTGTTTCAGATACCATGTGTCCAGCCTGTGTAGTTATTTGTACTTACCTCACCTCTATGCTTGTTTTCCTCAGACTGAAGTGTATATACAGACTGCAGCGAATCCAAGGGCACATGGTGAGAAACTGCACCAATGTGTAGCTCTGTAGCTGCCAATATGCATTCAGTGGATAGTGAATCATTTCAAAGCTGATATCTTTTATAAGCATTTTCATATTCATTTCAGCCATCTTCTGAACAGTGCAGTTGAGTATAATTGCCCAGTGTGTACACTTCAGTTACCGTTCCTTTTATGCTGTAATAAAGGCATCTTTGGTTTACTTTTCACTAAGGGCAGTCTCGCTGCATTAGGAAGGGATCATTTCTCATGTTTCATGTTGTAATAATTGGTTTTCAGCATTACCTAACACTTATTAATTTAAGTTATTAACTTATTAGTTGACTTTGTTATTTTGTTATACTCTTTAGTTAGAGCGCAGTTGAAAGTTGTAATTATTTAAAGTTTATTAATTTTTTATTTTTTTTCCCTGGTGGAACAGTCAGTTGAATTAGCTTTTCCTCATCACTTCACCTTCTTGGAAATAAAAGCTGCTGTTGGTACCTGACAATTCAAGCCAGAGAGTGATCTAGATGTGTTTGAGAGGAAACAACATTCTGTTGTGCTGTGTGTGTTGTAGAGAGAGGGTCTCAATCACTGGAGGACAAAATGAGCCTAAAGCTTTGTAGCCTAAGGATGCATACAAATACACAAAAAACAGCTGAACATACAGGCAATGCAGCTACTGAGACTTACAGGAAACTGGAGTAAATTAAGTACATCAAGCTAATAATGAGTTGCTTAGTGTTAACCAGAAGAAGTAAGCCCTTCCATGCAAGTCGAAGAGATTGTTTTTTTTATGTTTAAGGAACTACCTGGTGCCTGAACCCCCTGACCTGTTTGATGGCCACGTCTGGCCCATGTTTGAATTTGAAAACACAAGAACTGTGAACATGTGAATCTGTGACAGTTTGAACCTATGATTAGGAAATTGTCAGTAGCACACTGCAGTTTTCACTTAACCATATTTCTTCAGGTCCATCCATTCATCTCCTATACCCACTTTATTTAATTCAGGGTCGCATGGTGGCTGGAGCCTATCCTGGCTGCAGTTGGGCGAGAGGTGGGGTACACTGGATAAGGCACCAGTCAATCACAGGGCCACACAGAGAGAAAAGACTATGCACACTCACAGTCACCCCTCCGGTCATTTTAGAATCACAGATTTTTTGGGTATCAAACTAGCAACATTCTTGCATCATAAAAGCACTAGGTGATCCTGTTGAAATAATTAAAAACTTGCTTTTCATAGCTGGAATTAGTTTAAGAGATTCTAATGCCTTTTAAAATGCACCTAATAGAAAAATGTCAGTCTAATTTTAGATTTACTCTAACCACTCTTGTCTAATTTCTTTAGAAATTACATATCGCCCTGTCTTAACAGGAAGGTTGAGGGATTTTCATAGGTTCCATAACCTAATAAATCTGTTGAATTGAGTGTGTTCCAGTGAGTGATTAAGATTTCTGTTTTGTCACAGATGTCAACTCATGTGGTCCCAGAGGTTCTCATGGAGAGAGTGGGTCGGGCCGGTGTGATCACAATGAACAGACCCAAAGTCCTCAATGCTCTCAATTTGACTATGATCCGGCAAATCTACCCTCAACTTAAGGTACTGTATATTTAAAGCTTAGCTAATGGAATCATTGACTGGGACGGATTTAATGGTTGCATGCAGTTTCCCATGTTCAAGGTTCTGAAATAATTCACAGATTATTTTATCTCATAAACCCATTCCAGACCAGTTTTGACTTTCTGTTAGTTTTTTCAAGACTATGTACACTGGTGTTGTGAATATTTAACCTTGAATAAGCTGATTGGAAACGTGAAATATTCTGTTTCTGATGATTTTATGGGAAATGTTGCCACCTAATTTCTGTGTTTCTAGAAATGGGAAAAGGACAACGAGACTGATATTGTGATTATTAAAGGAATAGGTGGAAAAGCCTTTTGTGCTGGTGGAGACATCAGAGGTAAGCAGACATCTTGTAGGTTCAGTTATTGCGGTCTGGGATGATTTTCGATTAATCTGCATAATTATAGCAGAAATTTTATTACATCACTGTTTTGGTTTTTGTTTTTCTTCTCAGCGGTCACAGAAGCAGGAAAGGCTGGTGAATCCCTAGCGCAGGACTTTTTTCGTGAGGAATACATTCTGAACAATGCCATTGGTATTCTTTTCGACTTTATAGATAATTACATTAGTCAGTTTTATACTTTATTGGTATTTATATCCCTTTTAAACTTCCAAACAGCAAGGTCAATACCTCACCAGTTTGCATGTTTGAAAGCTTTTTTTTTTTGTCTTATTTGAATACATCTTATTTCATTTTTCAAGGAGCATGCAGGAAGCCGTATATTGCCATTATTGACGGCATAACAATGGGAGGGGTGAGTGTGATATTTTCATCCAATGTGAATAATGAAAATTTTCTTTTAATGTCTTATAATTAGTATTTTAAGCAGCATAAAAATCTCTTATATGTATGAGATGTAATAAGAAATCATGTCAATAGGTGTCAGTAGATAGCTATGTGCCTCTGTGACCTTCTGCCAGCGGCAAGATGGCCTCTGATTGGATGAAATATAAAATATCAAAGCATTGTTACTGCTGGTGGTTTTTCCCCCTAGGTGCTTGATGTTTTTGGAATTTGAATTGCTACCTTTGCCCCACAATAAGCATTATAAAAAAATACATTCAGCCAGAGTATTTATCAGTTCTGATTATAATAACAAAGCAATATAACTTGTTTAACCAACTCAGTCCTATCAAATGAGTAATAGTGAGGTCGGTCCAAACTACAGAGGTCTTCCCTCAGCTGTAGGAGTGTATTTTGGTGGCATTAGTAAAATACAGGACTTTACGCAGTAGGCTTTCTGGTACTATTATGTTTGAACATAATTTTAGGCTAAGTTTCACTTTATAATTAGACTTATTTTGTGTGCCGTTACTGTTTACAATTGTCACCACCAATATGTCTAAGTTAAGTTTAGAATCGGCACATTTACAGATGAAATAACAAATTTAAAAAGAGAAAGAATAAGGTTTGAGTTGAAATGGATCTTTTAACAGCCTTTCAAAATTTGACTGCCTTTATTGTACAAGTACCTCTTTTCGTGTCGTGGACCAATTTATGTGTCGTGTGGATTCATCTCACCATGTTTTCTGTTGTTACCTTTACTGTTAATTTACTACTGAGGTCTCCACAGTATTATCAGGCTCATTACTCAACATGTCTGTGTATTTGTATGCATGTTTCTAATTCCCTGTGGGGACTCGCAGGTAGAGATTCTTTCATTTTTAGGATTTGCTTCTGGGATTAAGGATTTTAGGATTAATTAGCTTAATGTTAATGTTAGCGTGAGGGTGAGGTTGGTAGGGTTGGGGCTAAGAAATGCATCATGTCAGTAAGTAGTTCCCACTTGGGGGACCCCACAAGTGCCTTTGCTCATCAGTAACCCTCACTTAGTGCTGGTCAGGTAGGAGCTCTGTGCTCTGAGGTGACATTATGTACTACAAAATCATCTGATTTTAGGTGGCAGTGCATTTGTATGTTTTATGCTCTTGTTTGAACGCAGCTTTTAAGCTCCATGCTTACGTGTTGTTTCTTTGCTTGTGCTGTCCAGTGTTTGACATTTTTGGCCTGTAATGCAGAGTTCTGTGTTGTGATAATAATGGGCTAGCAATTTATGCTGTCAAGCATAAATTGATGGCAAGTATGTTTTGTGCTGGTGCTTACACTGCTAAACATGAACAAATTGATTCTGATATTGGAATTTACAGCTGTCTTTTTTTTTATCTTTGCAAAAGCTAAAGTGATTTCCATGTTTCTTCAATTTAATATCCAATGAATGTCTTTGTTGCGTGAATTGGTTTTGTATATTTTTTGAAAATATACATTGATAGACTTCTGGATTGCCTATTGGTTACATTGAGGCATACACTTACCACCAATCAGGGACAGGATTGAAAGGTGAAACGTATACACATTTACAATTTTTGTAAAAAGCCACGCCCACTTCCGCCCACATTTTTAAATGTAGTGTGCTACATGGACACTACTTGGATTTAGCAGCAGAATATGGAGGACATTCGCTCAGTGGAACTGTGAAAGGCCGGGCACAACACGGATCAGTTCCTTCAGTGCATGTCACTCGTGTTTCAGTTTTTTAGAAATCAATACATTCATGAGTCATTATCAATTATGAGTCAAATTTTTTTTGAAATGACAGATTTTCAATCGACCGAATCTTCTAACTTTAAAAGTAATTGAGATGTTGGAATTTAATTTATATCAAGATGCTACAGTGCTTTATTGCGGATGTAAAATACTTGTGTAATTGCTTTCAATTTCAGAGATTAATCCCAGAAGTGGCAAAAACAAAAGCGATCTTTTTTGTTTCCCTGCGTTCAGACAGTCATAATGATTATGAAATTCTTAATATTTTCTAATCCAAGAGTGGCAGAAGCTATTATTATTATGTCAGAAAAGTAAAAAAAAAAATATTTCGAAAAAGGCTGTAGAAGATGCCATGGACAGATTTGTGCTTGGATCTGGTGAAAGTATTTTGAATTAATACTGGTCATCCCCTAGCAGAAAACATTTAAAGCTGAAATGTTTTATTTTATTATTATTACTTTTATTATTTGGACTACTTTCTGGCCTAAGATATTTTGTGTTTGCTTCTTGTGATCTATGAACCTCTGACTGTGGAAGTAAAATTATTTGCAGTCCACGTCTTATGTCATGTGAGTACAGAGAGAACACGAGTGTTGACACAAACCATCCTGAGGGTGATTGCTGTTTAATGCTCATACTGAATAGACACAGGCCAGTTCTATATATGGAAGAAACCAAGAGGCACTAAAGTCCCTGCTCCCAGATCTGTTATGAGCTCAGGGCAGAACTCCCACATAGAGCAAATCGGGATAACAAATCATGAGAGAGTAAAGGCATGTCATCATCAGGTCAAAGACACACAAGCACAGTGTGTGGAGGGATCTGTTATCAGAGGGATCTCATCTCACACACGTTATTCATTGCTCAGCAAGTTTCAGATCCTGAGAATAAAGGTCTGTGAAGCCTTTAGTGTTATCTGTGTCTACTGTGTGTTGTACTTGAGCAGACACAGTGTCTCTCTCGGTTTACGCATGAAATTTCAAACGTGTAGTGAAGTGAAGTAGCTGCTGCGCCTCTGATGAGTATGGATCCAGAGCTGTGCAACTGCTATGAGGTCCGATAATGTCCATTTCTTCTGATGAGATAAGAACAGTGGGTGCCAAAACGGGCCTGAAGCCATATTTTCGTCCATGCTTTCCAGTTTTCAGCCCGCTTGGAGCTTGTTTTGAAAGGAAATACTTTCTGCAAGAGTAATGTGGAAAGTCACCCAACTGTTGTGTATTTTCAAACGGACATCATTTTCTCTGGATGTGATTGCTAAACTATTAATTATCTCTTGGTTTCTTCATACACCCCCTAATCACCTCAATAACTGTTTTTGATGCAATTGGCCTCACTTGTTCTGTCATTATTTAACAAGGGTTTCTCAAACACCTCCACATTCTTTGGCAGTGAACACTATTCTGTACAGGTTGTAAATTTTGCAGCCCATTATATCTGTGAGGGCCATAAACACACTTGTCTGCACTTTTGCAAATGGCTGTTGTTCGCAGCAGGACCTGAAGACATGTTCATATATGGTACTTGGTGGAACAAGATAGCACTTAACAATATTCCACTACTTTTATGGCAAAACTCAGAGTAAGGTGAGATTACACTGCCCCTAATTCTGTATCCATCTTTTTTTTCTGTCTCTGCAGACATTTTTAAGCTCATTTAAAAAAGTTGCTGTTATTTATATGCTATATTTATCTTATAGTTCAACTTTCTCTACTTTCTACATTCCTTTTTGAGAATCTAATAACACATGTAGACAAGAGAGAATCGAGGTACTATTTGAAAGGTTAGTGTGAAAGTATTTTGGGGGCGGCCATGGCTCAGTGGTTAGAGTCGGTCGTCCAATAACCGGAGCATTGCATAGGATTGCATAGGAGAGCATTGCATAGGAGAGCACTGCATAGCATTGCGAACTGTCCCTTTAAAGCGGCGAACTGTCCCTTTAAAGCGGCGAACTATCCCTTTAAAGAGAAGAACTGTCCCTTTAAAGAGGCGAACTGTCCCTTTAATACCCCACCAGTGAAACAGGGGCAGTTACCTGTTCCTTTGTCCACGAAGCTGGTGATGGTGTTGGCCAGGCTGCCGTTCAGCTCCCCGCTGGACAGGGACCAGTACAGGGACAGCATGTAGTCATGGGGGGGTCACCAGCAGGGCTTTTGGGGGCTGTTTTTTTGCTTATTACGTCGCCATGGTAACTCCAATCTTCAATAAAAGTAATAGCCCGCGAAAACTCATCGAGCCGGTCGTTTTGATATATATATATTGTTGGGATGTGCCGTTGGGATATTTATACTTCAGTCCATTAATGTGGATGGAAGAATAAATATATCTATAAATAAATAAAGAGACACGTTTTCAATGTTAAATTCCATAGACTTTTGCCAACGGAATAGTAATATGTGCCTTGCCATGCATTAAAGAACTGTCCCTTTAAAGCGGCCAACTGTCCTTTTAAAGCGGCCAACTGTCCCTTTAAAGAGGCGAACTGTCCCTTTAAAGCGGCCAACTGTCCCTTTAAAGCGGCGAACTGTCCCTTTAAAGCGGCCAACTGTCCCTTTAAAGAGGTGAACTGTCCCTTTAAATCGGCAAAGGACTGGCTGGGCCACTAATAGCCTTGTTTCTATGGTAATTAATCTCCCTCAATTAACTGACAGTTAAGCTGCCCCAGCTGCTGCTACACTAATTATATGAGACTCAGGCTTCTCAGAGCCAAAAAAACTCTACGAACAGATGCTTCCCATTCGGAAACCGTAAGAGCTACGGAAAAAATTCTCGCAGAATGAACGAGGGACGGCTTTGGACTTCAATATTCCCGCGTTTCAGATCTGTAGCACATTCACAGTGAAAGCACGGATGAGAGAAAGAAGGGATGCAGGAGCTGCTGAGATTCTGAGAATTGGATGAATTAAAATGGGGATTTGAGGTCTTTGAGCCCCGACATCACTTTGCTCTGAGGGGCAGGGGCAGGGGCAGGGGCAGGTCTTTAGCTCTGCATTAATTGGGGCCTGCCATAGCATTGCATAGGAGAGCACTGCATAGCATTGCTTCGCAATCCTATGCCTCCATGCAAATATTTGGCAAGGCACCTATTACTATAGGTTAGTGTGAAAGTATTTTGGGGGCGGCCGTGGCTCAGTGGTTAGAGTCGGTCGTCCAATAACCGGAGCATTGCATAGGATTGCATAGGAGAGCATTGCATAGCATTGCGAACTGTCCCTTTAAAGCGGCGAACTATCCCTTTAATACCCCACCAGTGAAACAGGGGCAGTTACCTGTTCCTTTGTCCACGAAGCTGGTGATGGTGTTGGCCAGGCTGCCGTTCAGCTCCCCGCTGGACAGGGACCAGTACAGGGACAGCATGTAGTCATGGGGGGGTCACCAGCGGGGCTTTGGGGGGGCTGTTTTTTTGCTTATTACGTCGCCATGGTAACTCCAATCTTCAATAAAAGTAATAGCCCACGAAAACTCATCGAGCCGGTCGTTTTGATATATATATTGTTGGGATGTGCCGTTGGGATATTTATTCTTCCGTCCATTAATGTGGACGGAAGAATAAATATATCTATAAATAAATAGAGACACGTTTTCAATGTTAAATTCCATAGACTTTTGCCAACGGAATAGTAATATGTGCCTTGCCATGCATTAAAGAACTGTCCCTTTAAAGCGGCCAACTGTCCTTTTAAAGCGGCCAACTGTCCCTTTAAAGAGGCGAACTGTCCCTTTAAAGCGGCCAACTGTCCCTTTAAAGCGGCCAACTGTCCCTTTAAATCGACAAAGGACTGGCTGGGCCACTAATAGCCTTGTTTCTATGGTAATTAATCTCAATCAATTAACTGACAGTTAAGCTGCCCCAGCTGCTGCTACACTAATTATATGAGACTCAGGCTTCTCAGAGCCAAAAAAACTCTACGAACAGATGCTTCCCATTCGGAAACCGTAAGAGCTACAGAAAAAATTCTCGCAGAATGAACGAGGGACGCCTTTGGACTTCAATATTCCCGCGTTTCAGATCTGTAGCACATTCACAGTGAAAGCACGGATGAGAGAAAGAAGGGCTGAAGGAGCTGCTGAGATTCTGAGAATTGGATGAATTAAAATGGGGATTTGAGGTCTTTGAGCCCCGACATCACTTTGCTCTGAGGGGCAGGGGCAGGGGCAGGGGCAGGTCTTTAGCTCTGCATTAATTGGGGCCTGCCATAGCATTGCATAGGAGAGCACTGCATAGCATTGCTTCGCATTGCTTCGCAATCCTATGCCTCCATGCAAATATATGGCAAGGCACCTATTACTATTCCGTTGGCAAAAGTCTATGGGATTTAACATTGAAAACGTCTCTTTATTTATTTATAGATAAATTTATTCTTCCGTCCACATTACGGGCCTGCACATCCCAACAATATATATATCAAAACGACCGGCTCGATGAGTTTTCGCGGGTTATTACTTTTATTGAAGATTGGAGTTACCATGGCGACGTAATAAGCAAAAAAGTAAGTAAGTAAGTAAGTAATTTATTTGTACAGCGCCTTTCACAGACCAGGGTCACAAAGCGCTTTACAGGTACAATAGAAACACACAGTTAAGAAGTACATAAAAGTATAAGTTTAAAAAGGCCAAAGCAACTCAGTGGCAATCATAGCAGCCCAAGACAATTAAGAAAATTAAGACAATTAAGACAGTTAAGAAAATTAAGAAAAAACCTGAACAAATAAAAAGGTCTTAAGTTGCCTTTTGAAGGCGTCAACAGACTCCATCGAGCGCAGAGAGAGCGGAAGATCGTTCCAAAGCCTGGGAGCAACAGCCTGGAAGGATCGGTCTCCTCTGGTCCGGAAACGCGTGCGTGGCACCATCAGAAGATTCTGATCCACAGACTTCAGAACCCTAGCTGGGGTGTAAGACTGGATCAGATCTTTGATGTAGGGTGGAGCCTGACCATGCAATGCTCAGAAAGTTAAAACCGAAATTTTAAAATTTATCCTAGAGGAAACTGGTAGCCAATGAAGAGCTTTAAGAACAGGAGTTATGTGAGTCCTCCTATTTGAGCGGGTCAGAATTCTCGCAGCAGAGTTTTGCACCAACTGCAGGCGAGACAGCTCCTTCTTGTTCAGACAAGAAAACAGACTATTACAATAGTCCAAACGCGAAGACACAAATGCATGTATAATCAGCTCCAAATCATCCCGTGACACCATTGCCCCCCAAAGCCCCGCTGGTGACCCCCCATGACTACATGCTGTCCCTGTACTGGTCCCTGTCCAGCGGGGAGCTGAACGGCAGCCTGGCCAACACCATCACCAGCTTCGTGGACAAAGGAACAGGTAACTGCCCCTGTTTCACTGGTGGGGTATTAAAGGGACAGTTCGCCTCTTTAAAGGGACAGTTCTTCTCTTTAAAGGGACAGTTCGCCGCTTTAAATTTTTAAATTTAAACGGCTTTGATGCCGTTTAGGCTTGAATGCTTCTTCTTTAGGCCTTGCGAACCATTCCTGAGCAGCCGTGATTAGTTGAGCGATACGCACACTTTGGCAGGCCCCTTCTAAATTTCTTCAGAAATTTTCTAGTCTTTGTTTATAATCTATCTATATCTATTTGTTCAATATTAGCAAGGTGAAGACGGGTGAGTACAGTGAGTCATCTTTTATCCATATAGTGACCTTTCGTGGGTTCAGTGCCACATGAGGTCAGTATGAAAACCAAATATTTGGAATGTATATAAATCGTTCCAACTGCAGGTATTCCCTGAACTTCCTTTGCAGTTACATGATAATTTTTTGCATTTTTACATATCATTGTCGCCTGAGATTTGGAATAGGTGACCAAAGAAGATTGCATTTGCCTTTTAAAATGTCAGTCGAGTGACATTTCCTCTCTTTCCACAACTGGTTTATCTGCATCACTCTGAGACAGGATGTTCCTGATTTTAACAATATTACGAAGGTGAAAGAAGGCAGTCCGAAAAAAACTGTTTTATTTGTGCGTCAAATGATAAATTCTTGTCAAAAATTACTCCAAGGTTCCTCACTGTAGTATTGGCAGACATGTTCACAAGTCAAGTCTCAAGTCTCAAATGACTGAAATGAAAGTTCTATCATTACACACATGCCATTTGGTCTAGATAAGACATTATGTGACGATGCATTGCTGTATTTAACGGCATGAAAGCATGTACTGTATTATCAATATATGTAATATCATTATATACTGCAGGATCAAAATGGATCACAGCATGGTCACTTAAAGGCATGGTTGGTAATCCTGTTCAGAAACACATTTTGTAATACTGGGTGAAATGGTCCGTCTGTCCTGAGAGAAATCTATACAAGATGTATTTAGAAAAAGGGACGAAAATAATCAGACCTCTGTGGCAGCTGCAGGACTGAGAAAAAGCTGACCAATCCGAGATCAGCGTCCCGCTGATCTCGGATTGGAGCGCCTACAAAAAACAATCAGATGCCTCTGCTTTCTGCCTACGCCCCCCTCTGTCGGCTCCCTGCTCCGTGTGCGCATGCGGTTCTACCGGCTTTGGATGACGCACTGACGGAATGGGGAGGGGGGGGTGGAGCTTAGAGGAGGGGACACTTTCGAATCTTGCTAGCTCTCTTGCTAGCTCTCTAGGATTACCTACCATAGCTTTAAGAGGGCTTTTTCAATCCAATGTGAAGAAATGCCATGAAAAACGCTTGTTTGAAGTATATAAATGTATTTGGAAATATGTGTGTGTAAAAATTCCCGTTGCCACCGTGGGTTCACCCAACACATGAGCAGAGACCGTGGTTGACTTATACTTGTTTATTTCTTATTGATCGAGGTTAATAGCCTGAACGGCAGAAGATGAACTCCAGCTTCTCCGTGTGCTCGGTTCGTTCATTCGTCCTTCCGTCTCTGGCTCTAGGTCTCGATCCCGTCATCTCCCCCTCTGCCTGGACCAGTACGCTACTGATAAAGGGGAGAATGATTAGCCGACGATGTACAGGTGTGCCAATCATCTCCCCTCCCACTGTCCTCTGAGCTCTTCCCACCTCTCCACCTCTCCTCTGCACCTGATGCACCACGCCCCCCTCCACAGTGTGCTTGCTCTGCACCACAGGATACATGAACAGACATATTAATAACTGGCCGTGTAGCCTGAACTTCTCATGCATGACATTTTTCAGTGCAATTTCAGTGTATTTTTCAGGGTTTTGTGGACAGTGTCAACCTGGAATTTTATCAGGTGTCCCTGAAATTGTAAAAGTAGGCTATTTTAAAACAGCAATTAGATTAACGTTAAACTATACCCACGTAGGCTTGGCATAGCAATTAATTTGGTAACTGTTAACCTAGGCTACTTAACCACAGTCTTAACCCTTAACTCTTCCCAAATTTCATAGGCTGCTGCAGATAAATCAGCAACACTGTGTAGTGAACAATGAAGCTATTATCTGCATATAGTTTACGACACTGTTTACTTTGATTAGTTTTGTAGCGGTAGCTGTCGATACGCGCTAAGTTTCCCTGTCACATTACAAAGAGACTGACCTATTCTTGTGCATTTTTAGGTGCCTGATGAAGTTGGACGTAGTTGAGCCGGCATCATTTATCCTGATACCACACACTTTGCAAGCTGCAGTTCGCTTGTTTGCTGTCTGTGTAAACGCTTTATAACCAAATGCCACAGTTCCAGATAAGCTTGACGTTGCCATGGTTAGAGTAGTTTTAATATCAGTGGCTGCACGCATGCACGAGGCTATGTTGCGCTCAGCCTGCCATCAGCCTTGTCATGCATCGGAATTCATTAAATAAAGATCAGAAACAATAATTTCACGAAATGAAGATTGTTTACGAGTCCCAAGCCTTGAGTCCAAGTAAAGTCTCATGTCTTTTGAGGGCAAGTCTGAAGTCAAGTCTCGAGTCTTTGTGCGACTTAAGTGCAACTCGAGTCCCCATCTCTGAGTATTGGAAGCCAAGGAAATGCTATCTAGAGTAACTATATAGCTACAGTTTCTCCCTGAAGCGCTCAGGTCCAAAGACAACAGCTTCAGTTTTGTCTGAATTTAGGAGCAGAAAGTTCTGAGTCATCCAGGTCTTTATGTCTTTAAGACATGCTTGTAGTCTGACCAACCTATTGGTTTCATCTGGTTTCATAGATAAGTACAGCTGAGTATCATCAGCATAGCAATGGAAATTTATGCCATGCTGTCAAATGGTGCTTTTCCACTAGCTCTCTTCGGCTCGGCGCGCTATTGCGTGTTTCCACTAGCACGCTGTACCTGCAACCGGGACGATTTTTCGTATCACCTCAGCCCTGGTTCCAAGCGGGCCGAAGCGTTACTAAAACGTGACGTCAGCCGACTGCCTTCCACTGATTGGGCGATGAGTGTCGTCACTGGAAGCGTCATAACGAGGATAATAAAAGCTAGCGTTAGCAACCGTTAGCTTACCTCCAAACGTCGTCTTTTTGAAGCTCGTAACAAAACTCTCCGGTACTTTTCAATACTGTTTTGTCTGGCGGCCAGGAGTCTTCTCTGGCTCCTCTGCATTCTGTGTAACAAAAAGCCGCAGGGTGAGCAGCAACACGTGCAGCCGTGTTACGACGACCCCGCCAACGTCGAGGAGGCACGAAGTATACTCGTTTGTAATGGAAACACAACCAAACCGAGCCGTGCCGAGCTAGTGGAAAAGCACCATTATAATGTTACCTAAATATATATAAAAATGAAAAGGATTGGTCCAAGCACAGAACCCTGTGGAACTCCATACCTTACTCTGTTGTGCGAGGAAGATTCTTAGTTTACAAGAACAAACTGGAATCTATCAGATTTCCAGTGCTATGTACAGTTTGCCTGGTTGTTTATTCCCTTGCATTAACGTAACTGCACTCCATACCTGAGTGTCATGCTGAGGGATGAATTGGTCTGTCAGTTCACTTTTACATGACTGCATTAAGATAAAATATCAGCTGGTGTTCATTTCTTCTATCGGGTTAATGAGGTAGGCCTAATGGGGAATAGAGTGAATTGGACTTCTTGTAACAAAAAGGAGCTCGCTGGATAATTTGGCAATAAGTTTTTTGTTTTTGTGAAATAGTGTTTTCAGTTTATTGTTGTGAAACTTTTTTAAGCAGGTAAAATAGATGTATTCGGGTGCATTTGAAACAGTATTCAAATGCATATACAGTATACAGTATTTTGGAATATATAAGGATTACCTACAAATCTTTATGTTTTGGACCTGAAACCATTTCATATTAAAAATAAGATGATCTTGAGCAGAAAGCGAACACCATGGAGGAACACTATGATGGTAAAGGCCTTGAAAACAGAATGCAGGAAAGCAGAGCGTAAATGGCGAAAAACTAAACTTCAAATTCACCATGACCTCTACAAACAAAGTCTTTGTAATTTTAACCACGGGTTACTCCGGGCTAGACAGCAACACTTATCTGAAATGATTAATAAGAACATCAACAACACTCGTGCTCTGTTTGCTATGGTTGATAAGCTTACAACCCCCCCCCCAAAACAGATAGTTTCAGAAAAATGAAATGAATTTGCTTGTTTTTTTCAATGAAAAAATCAAATCTATAAGGCTAAGTATCAACATAAATCAGCAAAATAATAAAATGACACAATCCTTAAAACCACCTAGGAATCAATCAACTATAATGTCAGAATTCAATACAGTTGACCAAAAAACCATAGAAGAAACAGTCCAGCATCTTAAACCATCAACATCCTGTCTTGACACAATGCCATCTGACTTCTTTAAAACTATTGTAAGCTCTGTCCAAACAGATTTGCAGCAAATAATAAACTGCTCACTTCAATCAGGCACGTTTCCTAAACCCTTAAAAGTAGCTGCCATCAAGCCACTCCTAAAAAAGAGAACATTGGATGCTTCCATTTTAACCAACTACAGACCCATCTCAAATCTTCCTTTTATTGCCAAGATTGTTGAGAAAGTGGTTTTTAATCAACTCAGTAACTTCTTGAACTCCAGTGGACTCCAATGTTCCCTCTAATTTTTCATGTGTCTGGGCATACACACAAACTCTCTGAGCACACTGATGAGCACTGTGAGCAACATCAGATGTGCACGCTGTGGCCACACACCTGTTCAAAACCTTGGATCATAGCAAGTTACATGGCTTATTAGAAGAATCAAATCACAGCAGCAATTTTCATTAGTTTACTTTTAATATAAGTGATTTGACCCAGTTAAAATGAAAAAGACAAAAATCTTGTTGTTCATGAGATGTGTAGTATGTTATGTTGTATGTGAGAGTCATGCTTTGGCCTTGGGAAGAGTCATGCTTGCAGCCTTGTTTTGCAGAGTAGATCTTTCTCAATCGAAAAAGAAAAAATCTCATCCAGTTTCACTGCTTTTTCTTCTATTTCACACATACTCAGACAGCAATTCTGTTCTAAAAGAACCGCAGGGGATTGTGTCTTAACTCCTAGCTCCGCCGCACTGTTGTTAGCTAGCTAACCTGCACGGCGCGTATGGGTAGGGCACATATGCGAGCACTATCAATGCTATGATTGGCTGCATAGCGTAAGTAAATCGTATCATTGGCTGAACACCTGTCACTCACTGCGTTATATTGAAAAATGGTACAGAAAAACATTAGGTCTTAGGTATTAGATATTGATTAATACGTTTATGGTGAATTTTATTTTATGCGCTACATAGATTTTCTTGTGCGCTGAGAATGTGCGAGCAGTGCGTGATTGCGCAGGCGCGCAGCTTAGAGGGAACATTTGTGGACTCCTTGACAAAATTTCAGTCAGGCTTCCGACCTCACCACAGTACAGAAACGGCTCTTATTAAAGTGTTAAATGACATAAGGTTGAACACTGACTCAGGCAAGGTGTCAGTTCTGGTATTGTTGGATCTCAGTGCTGCATTTGACACTGTGGATCACAGTATACTGCTGAACAGGTTGGAAACCTGGGCAGGACTCAGCGGGACAGTCCTAAAATGGTTCAGGTCCTACTTGGAGGAGCGGAGTTATTTTGTGACTATTGGAAGTAATCAATCTGATCGAGTGGCTATGACATGTGGAGTTCCTCAGGGGTCAGTTCTTGGACCCCTTCTGTTCACTCTATACATGCTGCCTCTGGGTCAAATTCTGAAGAACTCTAAAGTCAACTACCACAGCTATGCAGATGACACACAGATATATCTCTCACTGTCTCCAGATGACTGCAGTCCTATAGAGTCATTGGGCCTCATGCAAGAACCGTTCGTACGTACAGATTTGTTCTTAAATTGTCCGTACGAGTAATTTAAGAGAATTTGCGCATTCACCAATCTTTTCGTATTTTACGTTTTCTTTCAGGTACGAACAGAATTTACGAGTGATCCAGACCTGTCGTAGGAGTTTCGTAAAATAGTCTGCTGTTATTCAAATCAAGTTTGCTTGACTAATGAATGGATTCTATATTTAATTACTTTGAAGAAAACATAAATAAATATACATTATACCCCATAATTATGCTGACATTATTCTGTTTGACTTAAATTATGCACTAATTGAAGGTTCATTTGAATCTGTATATAACAAGGTCAATGGGAAGCGTAACCAGCAGCTGTCTTACTTTTGGATGCCTTAGTGCGTCAGGCTCTTGGAAGAGACCGTGTGGAGATGTCAGGACCAGACAGAGAAGGACCACAAATGCGTCACGTTTAAACAGTTTATTTATGTTTCAGGGGAAAGGGAGTTGGGGCTGACTCTGGTATCGAACCCGGGTCGCTGGCTTGGCAGGCTGGTGTCCTAACCACTGTCCTATGGTCCAGGTGCCTGTGTGTGTGTGTCCCCCAGTGGTTGAGCGGCGTCTCGTGTAGGTGGTGGTAGGTCCGAGCTCACTCGCCACGGGGCAGGGAGTCCTGGGGGGAACACACACACACAACAGCGGCAGTACAGTCAAGGGTAATCCAGAAATCGTGGTAGGTAGGCGGAAGGCAGGTCAACATTACCGGGGCAAGAGATCAGTGAGGATTCCAGGCAGAAGGCAGGTCGGGTTTATCAAGGACTGGAGATCAGGCAGGGTTTCAGAGCAGGTCCGGGTTTGTCAACAGGAGTCAGAGTTCTTTTGCCAGGGAACAGGAATCAGGAGCGTGTTCGCAGACGGTCTGACAGAGTGGAACTGAAAACCAGAGCTTAATATACAGAGGTTAATGGCAAAGTGAATGCAGTGCAGCTGGCTGGTCAATGAGGAGGCAGATTGAAAACAGGTGTACCAATTAAGCAGAGCAGAGTGAATTGAAGGCACTAAGTGCTTGTTACCAGGAGCCAGGGGAGAGACCATGACAGAACCCCCCCCCCCCCCCCCCCCCCCAAGGGACGGCCCCAGAAGTCCCCAAGAGACACCACCAAGCAGGGAGGGCGGAGGGGGGAGCCGGAGGAGGGTCAGAATTCCTCACTTCGATCAGTCTCCATCGCTTCGTCCTCAGAGGGGACCGGTGAATCCACGTCGCCAAGGGGCCTTGTTCCCCCATCAGCAGGGAGCACGTCAGAACACAGGCCAGGTTCTGGGTCAGGGTCAGGTGTCGAGCGGGTAGCCTGTCGGGACCCCCTAGGGCGGCCACGCCGGATGGAGGGCTGGTCAGGATGCAGACGATGAAAATCAGCAATAAGTGTCCGATCCAAAATTCGTCTGGCAGGCACCCAGGACCTCTCCTCTGGACCGTACCCTTCCCAGTCGACTAGGTACTGGATACCTCTGCCTCTTCGCCTGGACCGGAGCAGTCGTCGGACGGAGTAGACCAGGCCTCCATCAACAAGACGTGGTGGAGGAGGAGGATCAGCAGGGGGCTGGTTGGATGACTTGTTCTGGCTACAGGTGGGGCAAGCACGGACAAGGTCCCTCACATCCTTCCTCAGAGATGGCCACCAGAACCGCTGGGTGAGAAGGTGACAGGTGCGAGTAGACCCAGGATGGCAAGCGAGATTGGAGCTGTGACCCCACTGTATGACTTGAGACCTCAGGTTTTCCTGGACGAAGAGGCGGTCATCAGGGCACGTACTGGGGCCAGGCTGGTCACGAAGAGCCTCCCGTACTTGTTCCTCAACATCCCAAGTCAGAGCGGCAATGAGACAGGGACCGGGCAGGATGGGTGCTGGGTTGTTTGTGTGAGTGTTGTCTTTCTGGAACTGACAGGAAAGGGCATCAGGCTTAGTGTTTCGTGTTCCGGGGCGGTATGACAGGGTAAAGTTGAACCTGGTAAAGAACAGAGCCCAGCGGGCCTGTCTGGAGTTCAGTCGTCTAGCGGTTCATATGTATTCAAGATTTTTTGTGGTCAGTCCAGACTATGAATGGAACAGTTGAACCCTCCAGCCAGTGGCGCCACTCTTCCAGGGCAAGCTTGACAGCCAAAAGCTCACGGTTGCCTATGTCGTAGTTGCGTTCCGATGGTGATAGTCTGCAAGAATAGAACGCACAGGGGTGGAGTTTGCCATCTTCGGCTGCTCGTTGCGAGAGAACTGCTCCGACTCCCACATCAGAGGCGTCCACCTCCACAACGAATTGCCGGTCTGGATCGGGCATCTGGAGAATGGGGGCAGAGGTGAACCGGGATTTGAGGACACCGAAGGCTTCATTGGCTGCTGAGGTCCAGGCGAATGGTTGTTTGGGACTGGTCAGAACGGTGAGAGGAGAGGCTACTGTGCTGTAGTTGCGGATGAATTTGCGGTAGAAGTTGGAAAACCCAAGGAATTGCTGGAGCTTTTTCCTGCTCTCTGGTACGGGCCATGAAGTCACTGTTGAGACTTTAGCTGGGTCCATTTGGATGCGCCCTTCTGCCACAATGTATCCCAGGAAAGCCATGTATCGAGCACGAAACTCACACTTCTCTGCCTTGACATACAGGGAGTTCTCCAGGAGACGACTGAGGACCAGTTGGACGTGGCGGGTGTGTTCGGTCAGGGTTCGGGAGAAGATCAAAATGTCATCCAGGTACACGAAGACAAACTTGTTCAGCATGTCCCGCAAGACGTTGTTTACTAGAGCCTGGAACACTGCTGAGGCATTGGTGAGGCCGAAAGGCATGACCAGGTACTCATAGTGACCTGTTGGGGTGTTGAACGCTGTCTTCCATTCATCTCCCTCCCTCACCCGCACCAGATGGTAAGCATTCCTGAGATCCAATTTTGTGAAAATTGTGGCTCCCTGGAGCAACTCAAAAGCGGAAGTGAGCAGAGGAAGAGGGTAACGATTCTTAACTGTGATATCATGACTACAAGACCCCGGTAGTCGATGCAGGGGCGGAGGGTCCCATCTTTTTTCCCCACGAAGAAGAACCCTGCACCGGCAGGAGAAGAGGACGGGCGGATGATCCCAGCTGCTAGGGAGTTACTGATGTACTCCTCCATGGCTCTTCTTTCAGGGGCAGACAGAGTACAGGCCACCCTTGGGTGGAGCAGTTCCAAGGAGGAGGTCTATGGCGCAGTCATAGGGGCGATGCGGGGGCAGTGACGTGGCCTTGTTGAATACCTGCCGAAGTCTGTGGTAGCATTTGGGGACATTGGAGAGGTCAGGGGCCGAATCGGTGGGCACCGAACTGGGGGGCAATGTGGCAGAATGCAAACAGGTCTGGTGGCAGTCCTCTCCCCACTCCTTGATTGTCCCGGTCATCCAGTCGAGGTGAGGGTTATGGCGGCGGAGCCATGGGTAGCCCAGGATAAGAGGTTGGTTTGGGGAGCGGAGCAGGTGAAAGCAGAGACTCTCCTGGTGGTTACCCGACAGGATCATTGAGATGGGGGCGGTGATGCTGGTGACTGTACCAAGGAGATGGCCATCTAGAGCACGGACTGTGATAGGAGAGGGCAGATGATGGGTCTCCGGACCCAACTGATGGGCCAGTTCAGGGTCCATAATGTTGGCTTCGGCACCAGAGTCCACCAGGGCAGCCAAAGTGTGGGTGGTTCGGGAGAAGAGGAGACAGACTTGAAAAAGAGGCTTACAGCCGGTGGAGGAAAGGGTGTTCATCGAGCTCAGCCGGACCCCTCCTACGTCCGGTGAGCTCCGGCTTTTGCTGGACAGGTGGCGACACGATGGCCCTCACTCCCGCAGTACAGGCAGAGGTTGGACGAGAAGCGGCGCTGGCGCTCTGCTGCAGTGAGGGAGGCACGACCAATCTCCATGGGTTCGGGCTGGTTCTGGGGAGCAGCTGAGGTGGGGGGCAGACCAGAAGAATCACTCAGAGTGCGGACAGAGGGCTGGATGAAGCGTCCCTTCTCCTGGATCCGGCGGTCGATCCGAACAGCAAGACTGATGGCCTCATCGAGTGTCGGGGGTTGATCGTGCGAGACGAGTTCATCGTTCATGTAGTCTGCCAGGCTGTGAAGGAAGGCATCCACCTGTGCGGCCTCATTCCAGGAGCTGCGCCTTGCCAGGGTGCGGAAATCGATGGAATAGTCCGACACTGTCTGGTTCCCCTGGCGAATGGTCATCAGAGCCCTGGATGCCTCCGAAGTTGATGAGCCCAGGTCGAACACCTTCAACATCTCCTCAGAAAAGGCATCGAAAGAAGCGCAGGCTGGTGTCTGCCGGTCAAACTCAGCGGTTCCCCACAGCTGAGCCCGACCTGTCAGGTGTGTAATGGTGTACCCCACTCTAGCCCCCTCTGTGGCGAAGGTTCTGGGCTGTAGTGAAAACTGGAGCCGGCAGCTGGTCAAGAACGCCCTCACTTGGCCAGGGTCACCGTCAAAGCGTTCGGGGTTGCCAATCTTCGGCTCTGGGGCACCGGGAGCTTGAAGTGGGGACACCGGAACTGGAGCGTTGGGGTCTGGAGCGGTGCTGGGATGCAGAGAGTAGAGGTGGTGCAGATGGAGCAGGGACAGACGGAGAAGTCAGGTGGGTAAGCATTTGCAATACCTGGGCTAGCTGTCCTTGCTGCTGCTGGATCTGCTGTCGCTGCTGGTGACCAAGCTGAATCAGCGATGAAATGTCTCCAGATATTCGTTGCATCTCTCCCTCTGCATGTTCCAGTCGCTGCATGGCAATTGGTGACTCAGGGTCGGAGGTTTCCATACTGGATGTGTCATGCGCTGGGTCCATGCTGGTCAGACCGTACTGTCAGAACCAGACAGAGGAGGACCACAAATGCGTCACGTTTAAACAGTTTATTTATAATTGCTTCCCATTTCTTCGCTTTAGCAGGTCCCGTAATTCCACTGCTGACACTGCTAAAAAAGACAGATTTTCCTTTTTGGATCTCTGAAAGCAGAACTTCCATCTCAGAGCCCGTAAAGTTGTTCTTTTTGCGCCTTGATGCCATTCTCATGACTCAACACTCAACACTTCCTGGCACAGGAGCGAGGAAGCACTGCCTTATATGGTATCATTTAGGGCGTGGAGTATGCAAATCTACTATCCTCGTGCACGTGAACTTAGATACGTACGAGTGGGATTCATCCTTTACGCAGGTCGTTTACACACTTTTTCTGAAGTTAAGAGCGTTTGTTGAATCTGATATGGCGTGTTCGTACGAGACCTTCTTACGAAAAAAGTACTAGAAATTTTGAATAAAAATACGAAAATGTTCTTGCATGATGCCCAATGTGCGACTGCTTAGAGCAAGTCAAAAAGTGGATGAACCAAAATTTCCTTCAGTTAAATAAAGAAAAAACTGAGGTCATTGTGTTTGGCAACAAAGAGCAGAGGTTTGCTGTCAGTAAACATCTTGAGTCACTGTCCCTAGAAACTAAAGACCAAGTCCGGAACCTCGTCGTGCTGATAGACTCAGACCTGACCTTCAACAATCGTATAAAATCAGTCACCAAATCAGCCTTTTATCAACTTAAGAACATATCCAGAATTAAGGATTTCATGTCCCAAACAGATCAGGAGAAGCTGATTCATGCTTTCATCTCCAACAGACTTGACTACTGTAACGGTCTTCTGACTGGACTCCCCAAAAGAGTCTCAAACAGCTGCAGCTCATTCAGAACGCTGCAACCCGAGTTTTAACCAGAACAAAGAGATCAGATCAGTTCTCAAGTCTTTACATTGGCTCCCGGTCAGATACAGAATAGATTTTAAAGTTCTGCTACTCGTCTACAAATCACGGAATGGTTTAGGTCCAGAATACATGAATGACATGCTAGTAGAGTATAAACCCTGTAGAGCTCTGAGATCTACTGACTCAGGTCAGATAGTGGAGGTCAGAGTCCAAACTAGACACAGTGAAGCAGCTTTTAGCTATTATGCTGCATACAACTGGAACAAACTACCAGCAGAACTGAAATCAGCCCCAATTGTAAGCACTTTTAAATCCAGGTTAAAAACATTTCTCTTTCGGTGTGCTTATGGTTGAGTTTATATTTTTCTTTTTCCCCTCTTCTTTGATCGCTTTTAACTGTGTTTTTAATTTTTATTCTATTTTTTTCTCTTTCAATTGCTTGTTTTTCTTTTAAATGCCTTGTCTTTATGTAAAGCACATTGAGTTGCCTGTGGTATGAAATGTGCTATATAAATAAAGATGCCTTGCCTTGCCTTGCCTTGCCTTGCCTTGCCTTGCCTTGCCTTGCCTTGCCTTGCCTTGCCTTGCCTTGCACCTCACCACTGACCAGAAATGTCTGACAAACTTACAGGCAGAACGACTTATTGGAAGAAGACACTAACATGCATGGACTGTGGCCTGTACAAAGTTGAGGCATACCAGGATGGAAAAAAAGTTCTTGGCATATGTAATGTTTACTTATAAAAGCAGGGACACTTGACTTGACAGTGCCAACTTGAAGCAAACCAGATATCTTTTTCTTCTTTTTTTTTTTTTTTTTTTCTCCAAAAGGAATGAATCACTAGTATCTCCAGACTCAGTTCGTGGGATTGACCTTATGATCACCTGACAGCCATTGTCAAAAATCGCCACCAGTCACTGGCATATTCGATTTTCCTCTTACCTGCTCAGGAAATGGCCTTGCTATTAAGTACAGATTGCTATGATAAAAGGGGACCGGAGGGTGTGTTCCAACTATAGGGGGATCACACTCCTCAGCCTCCCTGGTAAGGTCTATTCGGGGGTACTGGAGAGGAGGATCCGCCGCATAATCGGATCTCGGATTCAGGAGGTGCAGTGTGGTTTTCGTCCTGGCCGTGGAACAGTAGACCAGCTCTATACCCTCAGCAGGATCCTGGAGGGTGCATGGGAGTTCGCCCAACATACATGTGTTTTGTGGACTTGGAGAAGGCGTCCGACCGTGTCCCTCGGGGACTCTTGTCGGGGGTGCTCCGGGAGTATGGAGTGCCGGACCCCTTGATATGGGCTGTTCGGTCTCTGTATGACCGGTGTCAGAGTTTGGTCCGTATTTCTGGCAGTAAGTCGGACATGTTTCCTGTGAGGGTTGGACTCCGTCAGGGCTGCCCTTTGTCACCGATTCTGTTCATAATTTTAATGGACAGAATTTCTAGGCGCAGCCAGAGCTTTGAGGGGGTCCGTTTTGGCGACCTCAGAATCGGGTCTCTGCTCTTTGCGGAGGATGTGGTTCTGTTTGCGTCGTCGGGCCGTGACCTTCAGCTCTCACTGGAGCGGTTCACAGCTGAGTGTGAAGCGGCTGGGATGAGAATCAGCGCCTCCAAATCCGAGACCATGGTCCTCGGCCGGAAAAAGGTGGAATGCCCTCTCCGGGTCGGGAATGAGATCCATCCCCAAGTGCAGGAGTTCAAGTATCTCGGGGTCTTGTTCACAAGTGAGGGACGAATGGAGCAGGAGATTGACAGGCGGATTGGTACGGCGTCTGCAGTGATGCGGGCTCTGCACCGGCCCGTCGTGGTGAAAGAGGAGCTGAGCCAGAAGGCGAAGCTCTCGATTTACCGGTCAATCTATGTTCCTACCCTCACCTATGGTCACGAGCTGTGGGTAGTGGCGGAAAGAATGAGATCGCGAATACAAGTTGCCGAAATGAGTTTCCTCCGCAGGGTGTCTGGGGTCTCCCTTAGAGATAGGGTGAGAAGCTCGGTCATCCGGGAGGGGATCAGAGTAGAACCGCTGCTCCTCCGCATCGAGTGGAAGATGAGATGGCTCGGGCATCTGGTTAGGATGCCTCCTGGACGCCTCCCTGGTGAGGTGTCCCGGGCCCGTCCCACTGGGAGGAGACCCCGGGGAAGACCCAGGACACGTTGGAGAGACTATGTTTCTCGGCTGGCCTGGGAACGCCTCGGGGTCCCCCCAGAAGAGCTGGAGGAAGTGGCTGGGGACAGGGACGTCTGGGTTTCTCTGCTTAAGCTGCTGCCCCCGTGACCCGATCCCCGGAGAAGCGGAAGATGATGGATGGATGGATGGATGCTATGAAGTGAGGAGTCCAGTCTTCACATAACCCCTTAAGGTGAATGACTGCATAGTAAGATAAAAGGTAGAAATAGAGCAGACTTGCAGTCTGTTTTTTTTTCTGTTTCGAGCAGAGGGCAGGTCAAGTCGAGGCATTATGAGTGTTGTTTTCTTATTATTTTAATAACATCCACACAATGTGCTGTTCAAAAGTCTTGAACCATCACTTTGTTTATGTATTACCAGGTTCAGTAAATGTTGAATCGTGCACTGATAAATAGAAGTTTATCTTAAAAGGCAAAAACAGAGTTTGTGCAAAACTGACAAGCTTGAAAGTCAACATTTGATATGACCATCTTTGTTCTTCAATACAGCCTAAATTATTTTAGGGTTGTTTTATACCCACAGAAGTATCTGTCTACCATACTCTGAGCCACGCAGGCTCTGGAGATGATAATGATCAAATGACGATTGGTTGAAAGTTATCTTGAGCCTGCAGGGGCCAACAACAGCTGATTTCATATAGAAAGAGGTTGAAGCACCAAAAACCATGTGTAGCACCCCACCACAAAGCAGGTCTTTCTCAAATTAGGGACCGAGCAGTGAAACTGCAAGGACGGCCATTTTGGATGGAAAGTGCGTTTTCGTTAGCCTGGGTGCCAGCCGAACTTAGCCCTGCCCATAAAAGTTTTGGTCGGGAAGTTCGGTCTGGCTCTGCTCAGTTGGGAAATCATTATGCCCGACCAAGAATCGGTCGACCCAATCAGATTGCCAGGGCGGGCTTTATACGATGATGGACAGATGATCAACAGGGACATTATCGACACTAAAGAGCTGAACATGGCTGCTGCTGGAGAGCAAGGGTGTGTAGATTCTGCCATCGAGTCTGTTCTACAGGATCTCCACATTGCATTCATTTTGAAAGACGAACAGAGGAACGCGATAAAGGCTTTTATCGATAGAAAAGATAGAAGAGAGTTTTTGCCGTCTTTCCTACAACAAGTGTGTGTTGCTTAATCTACGTCACATACTACGCTGCTCTGATTGGTTGTAGGTCTATCCAATTGAGCAAAGAGGCATTTTTTCTCCTGGTTCGGTTGAAACACGCCCCACACTCAAATCCCTATTGAGCGGTATCAGACTCACATTCTGACTAGAATCGTGAGTATGACGTAGTCAGGCTACGTTTTCGTGCCATTTTTGCCCGATTCCGCGCCTTGCATATGATCGAACTTGTCCTACAGATTTAATGCTACAGACTTCAAACTTGGCCATGTTACTCTTAAGACATGGGGGGAAAAAATCATGGAGAAACTTTTCCAAACTCTAAACAATGTGGGCGTGGCCAGGCGGTGAAAATCGTGTGATGGCGTTTGTTATTTGAAAGCCTTATCATCATCGCAAAGTCATGAAACTTGGCACACACGTCCACCCTGTCGACCTCGTATGTATGTAAAGGGTATCGTGTGTGGGTGGAGCAAAATGGCTCAGTGGCGCCCCCTAGAAATTTTCAAAAACTCCTCCGCATTGGGGTTATTATGTGCTTGTATGTACGCAGAGGGTATCGTGCGTGTGGGCAGAGCTGCGCGACTACGATGTCCAACGCTTTCCAACACTTGTCTGGTCCTCCAGTAGATAGATCAACTCTAAGGTACTGTGCCATGCCTTTGCTGGAATTTATCCTATTTCCTACAAACATCACTTCGGGGTGCTGCTCATCTACTGGGGATTTATCCATTAATTTTAGGTGCCTTTTTTCAGCTCAAATAATTCTTAAGTCAGTGCTAAGTGGCTTAACAAACAAGAAAAGACACATTCCTTTGAAAATTGTCAGGTACAAGGACTGGACTTGAAATGTCTGAAAAAGCAGCCTATTTCCAAAGGAAACTTTGAAAAATCCTCAGAAAGCCTGAAGGACTATTGCTCAAGCCTACTTTGAAAATCCATCCATTTTCTATATGGATGGATAAACCAACTCAAGGTCGCATGGGGGCTGGAGCTTATCCCAGCTGTCATTAGGCTAGAAGCAGAGGGTACACCCTGGACAGGTCGCCAGTCCCATCACAGGGCCGCACAGAGACCAACGAGACAAACAACCATGCATGCTCACACTCACTCCTAGGTTCAATTTAGAGACACCAATTTTCCTAATATGCATGTTTTTTGGCAGTGGGAGGAAGCTGGAGTACCCAGAGAGAACCCACGCATACACGGGGAGAACATGCAAACTCCACAAAGAAAGGTCCCAGTCGGGATTCAAACCGAGAACTTGCTGTGAGATGGCGATGCTAACCACCACACCACCGTGCATGTCCAAGTCTGGCTCCTTGAAAGCAAATTGTAAAAAAATATAATGGGTAGCTGAAGACCTTTTCACATTAACACAAACTGTTCTGTAGATTGATGTATGTGATAATATTCATTTCAAGTTAATTTATTATCATGTGCTCAGGACAGATCACTAAAAACATGCATTCGGGCATAATCCTCAACTGAAGCTCAGATTTTAGCTCCTAGAAGTGATTATAGGCGGTACTATTTGCTGATCTGTCAGCATACTAGTAGTACTAGTACTAAGAAATACTATTTACATCTGTCTACATATTCAAAACTGCTCAGTTAATTATTTATATCACCAAATTACAACCGTCATTTTGGAACTTTTTATTGTAAGGCCAAGACCTCATAACACTATAGAAAGTAACCCCTTTGAGCATTCACACATGCAGTTGAATGTTTGCAAAGAGATTTTATTTCCAAGGTAACCCTACAATCTCTCTCTCTCTCTCTCTCTCTCTTTCTCTTTCTCTTTCTCTTTCTTTCACAGAAAACACAAATGCACACACACCCCCAAACAGAGTTTATACCGTGCTGAAAATGTTCTCTGGCCAACCCTGCGTATTATCTTTCACCTATCCCCCTGCTTGGAGCCACATGCATTAATCACACTCAAGGAAACACACACTTATAAATGTAGAATAATTATTCAAATAGATTTCTTTGGAACTTTGTTCAACAATTTCACAAAGTGAATAAGGAAGAAAACGAGGTGCTGAGGAGATTAGCAACAAATCTCTGACAACTAACTAATCACAGCCAATGTTATGGCATAAGCAAGCCTGTTGTCCAAATGGCTGATAGTTGCATTGCTGCAAATGTAATTAAGTACATGTAATGTGCAGAATGCTATCATGTCATACATTCTATGGTTTTGGGGAATGAATGAAGCTGTGATCAGTTTTACCACTGGAGGTAAAATGATAAAGCCAAGCAGTTCTTTGAAAGTAACTTTAGTTCTAACATTTTGGGACTCCTAAAGCAGAAGCCCTCTTTTCCTTTGTCAGAATCTGTGACCTAGAAATATGGGCCAGCCTGGTTTATGCACAGTTTCATCCAAACTTTCAGCTCTCTGTATATATGACAGTTATTAATGCTTTGTCAACGGCACTGTTTCCACTTATGTGTTGTGTCCTTGATCAGTCTGTACCTGTGTTCTCTGCTCTTTTTATCCAAGGATTGATTGATTTTCTTTTTTGTACCCTTCTTGTTTTCCACCTGCAGGGTGTAGGTCTAGATAGACAACACAAGTGCAACACAACACACAACCACAGACAACACAGCATACTAACATCACAGATCACAGTTCACATACACAAAACAAGGAATGAACAAAAACTGTACCAGAAGAGGAGTGGGATGCTTTTCTTTTTTGTAACCTTCTTGTTTTCCACCTGCAGGGTGTAGGTCTGTCAGTTCATGGGCGGTTTCGAGTGGCCACTGAGAAGACACTGTTTGCCATGCCAGAGACTGCCATTGGTAAGACTATCCGTCTTGCTGTATTTTTGGAGTAAAGCATTTGATTGGATAGAAGGCTTCACCTTCACGCTCTGTGATATTCCAAAAGAACAGGTCAAAACCTCATTGTTTATTTATTTTTTATTCATCTGTGTTTGTGAAAGAAATGTAAATATTGGTGAAATAAGGGGTTAACAGCAACTTTTCTGGGATTTCAGGACACTGAAAAGGATTTCACTTAAAAACAAAGTAGTGTCTCAGCGTAGCCATTTTAGGGTACTTTCACTTGGCCAAAATGTTGAACAGGCATGTGTTCCACATGATCCTTGCCTCTTGACAAAAGATCTTTGGTTCAAGTTCTACTATTGGAGCACTTGAACATTCAAAATATGATTTTACTGACTTTTAGTCTTGTTGTGTCATCTTATCATTGAAATGGTTCCAAGAAAGTTATTAGTTTGGAAAAAAATAAGAAATTGTTAATTACTGAATATTTGTTAGACCAATTGTATTTGATGTATTTGGGTCTTCTTTTTTTCAGTTTCTAGCCTCTTTCACATATCAGTTGCACCTTATTGGCACAAAAAAGACATATTTGTTAACCCGCCACTGTTCCTCCTCGTAATTTACCCATGCCAAGCAGAGGATGCTCAGCCCTGTGTTGCTGTGCCCTTACACACATAAAGCTGGAATTTCTAAATCAGCTGAGCGATAAGGGCAATGAGTGGTGAGCTCCATGATGCCGGCTTGATTCAATTAAATTCAATTCATTTTTATTTATATAGCGCCAAATACAACAAATGTCATCTCAAGGCACTTAGATAATAGTCCAATTCAAGCCAATTGGAATTCAATTCATTGTAATCATAATTATTCATAAAATAATCCAATTCGTTCATATAGAGCCAATTCAAAAACAATTTCCTAGCTAAGGAAACCAACAGATTGCACTGAAAACTTTTTCTTTTTCGGTCCAATCTCCCGTCCTGAGCTTGCCTGAGGCGACTGTGGAGAGAAACGACTCCCTTTTAACAGGAAGAAACCTCTGGCAGAACCAGACTCAGGGAGGGTGGCCATCCGCCTCGACCAGCTGGGGTTTGAGAAGACAGAAAGGGGGAAGGGGGGGCGGCGGCACTGTAACACCATTCAAAGGATATCTGTTGGAACAGGGAAACACGAGTTAATGACCACAATAATGTCACATATACATAAAGAGAGTAAAGTGAGGAAAGGTGTGACAGATGAGGCCCCCCAGCAGTCTAGGCCTATAGCAGCTTAACTATGGGATGTTTCAGGATCACCTGAGCCATCCCTAACTATAAGCTTTATAAAAAAGGAAAGTTTTAAGCCTGGTCTTAAAAGTGGAAAGGGTGTCTGCTTCCCGGACATTTACTGGCAGCTTATTCCACAAGAGAGGGGCCTGATAACTGAAGGCTCTGTCTCCCATTCTACTTTTAGAAACTCTGGGAACCTCAAGTAAACCTGCAGTTTGGGAACGAAGTGCTCTGTTAGGAAAATATCTTATAATGAGATCTTTAAGATATGATGGAGCTCGGTCATTAAGAGCTTTATATGTAAGGAGAAGAATCTTAAATTCTATTCTGAATTTAACAGGGAGCCAATGAAGAGAAGCTAAAACTGGAGAAATATGATCTCTCCTGTTAGTTCTCATCAGAACTCTGGCTGCAGCATTTTGGATCAACTGAAAGCTTTTCAGAGAATATGTGGGACAGCCCAATAATAAAGAATTACAGTAGTCCAATCTTGAAGTAACAAATGCATGGACTAGTTTTTCTGCATCACTCTGAGACAAGATGTTCCTGATTTTAACAATATTACGAAGATGAAAGAAGGCAGTCCTAGAAACCTGTTTTATATGCGAGTCAAATGATCAATTCTGGTCAAAAATAATTCCAAGGTTCCTCACTGTAGAACTAGAAGCCAAGGAAATACCATCTAGAGTAACTATATAGCTAGACAATTTCTCCCTGAAACGCTCAGGTCCAAAGATAACGACTTCAGTTTTGTCTGAATTTAGAAGCAGACAGTTCTGAGTCATCCAGGTCTTTATGTCTTTCAGACATGCTTGTAATCTGACCAACCTATTGGGTTCACCTGGTTTTATAGATAAGTACAACTGGGAATCATCAGCATAGCAATGGAAATTTATGCCATGCTGTCTAATAATGTTACCTAATGGAAGCATGTATAAAGTGAAAAGAATCGGTCCAAGCACAGAACCCTGAGGAACTCCATGACTTACTCTGGTGTGTGAGGAAGATTCTTCATTTACAAGAACAAACTGAAATCTATCAGATAAATATGACTTAAACCAGCCTAATGCAGTTCCTTTAATCCCAATAACATGTTCAAGTCTCTGTAATAAGATACTGTGATCGACCGTATCAAATGCAGCACTGAGATCCAACAGGACAAGCACAGACACAAGTCCGCTATCAGAGGCTAAGAGGAGATCATTGGTAACTTTCACCAGTGCTGTTTCTGTGCTATGATGCACTCTGAATCCTGACTGAAACTCTTCAAACAGATTATTTCTGTGTAAATGATCACAAAGCTGAGCTGCAACTATTTTTTCAAGAACTTTAGACATAAAAGGGAGATTGGATATAGGTCTATAATGAGCCAACACCTCTGAATCAAGAGTAGGTTTTTTAAGTAAAGGTTTAATTACAGCAACCTTAAACGTCCGAGGTACATATCCTGTCAACAAAGACAGATTGATCAAATCCAATATGGAATTGTCAATTAATGGGAAAACCTCCTTGAACAGTCTGGTTAGGATTGGGTCTAAAACACAAGTTGATGGTTTAGAAGAGACTATTGCTGTTGTTAGTTCAGAGTGATCAACTGGGCAGAAGCCGTCTAAATACAAATCAGGTTCTAAAGATACCTCTAAAGCTGCTGTACTTGATGATACATCACTGATAATAGTGGGAAGGACTCCATCAATCTTCTCTCTGATAGAAACTATTTTATTGATAAAGAAGCTCATGAAATCATCACTGCTGAGAGTTAAAGGAGTACCTGGCTCAACAGAGCTCGGACTCTTAGTCAGACTGGCTACAGTGCTGAAAAGAAACCTGGGATTGTTCTTATTCTCTTCTATCAATGATGAATAATAAGCAGTTCTAGCTTTACGAAGGGCTTTCTTATACGTTATTAAACTATCTTTCCAGACTAATTGAGACTCTTCTAAATTAGAGGAACGCCACTACACCCACTACACTAAGTCACCCACTACAATGACTTTATCTGTACTCAGCACTAACTGGGATAAAAACTCTGAGAATTCAGACAGAAACTCAGAATAAGGGCCAGGTGGACGATACACAACAACAAACACAAGAGGTTTCTGGGATTTCCACTTTGCGTGGGAAAAACTGAGAATCAGATATTCAAAAGAGCTCAAACTAATCTTGGGTCTGGGACTGATTAGTAACCCTGATCTGAAGATAGCTACCACTCCTCCTCCTCTGCCTGTGGTTCGAGGAACGTGAACATTTAAACAGTCAGAGGGAGTTGCTTCATTAATGCTAACATGATCCTCCTGCTGCAGCCAGGTTTCTGTAAGACAAAATATATCAATATGATGATCACAAATCAACTCATTCACTAACAGAGACTTCGAAAGGAGAGATCTGATATTCAGCAAACCACATTTAATACTTTGATGTTTTTGTTCAGTTAAAGTTTTTGTTTTAATAATTTTTTTTGCACAAGAGGATTTGCTCCTTTTGTGTTAATTGATTGGGTGGGTAGCAGCAGGTGGGAAGCTGCAGAGAAGTGTGTAAGACTACAACTCTGCATCCTGGTCTGAGCCCTGGGTTGTCATGTTTTAGGGTGGCAAATAAATTCGTCCATATTTCTAGAAATGAGAGCAGCTCCTTCCAAAGTGGGATGGATGCCGTCTCTCCTCATCAGACCAGGTTTTCTCCAGAAAGATTGCCAATTATCTATGTAGCCCACGTTGTTTGCTGGACACCTAGACAACCAGCGATTGTAGGACGACATGCGGCTATACATGTCATCACTGGTCAGATTTGGCAGGGGTCCAGAGAAAACTACGGAGTCCGACATTGTTTTGGCAAAATTACACACCGATGCAACATTAATTTTAGTGACCTCCGATTGGCGTAACCGGGTGTCATTAACGCCGACGTGAATAACTATTTTACCGTATTTACGTTTATCCTTAGCCAGCAGTTTTAAATAGGATTCTATGTCGCCCGCTCTGGCCCCTGGAATGCATTTGACTATGGCCGCTGGTGTCTCTAATGCCACGTTTCTGACTATAGAGCTGCCAATTACCAGGGTTTTGTCCTCAGCGGGTGTGTCGCTGAGTGGGGAAAATCTGTTAGAAGCGTGGACAGGTCGATGGTGAACAACGGGCTTGACTTTAGAGCTATGCCTCTTCCTGACAGTCACCCAGCCACGTTGTAATCCTGGCTGCTCAGGTTCTGCTAGGGGGAGGCTAATTGAGCTAGCTACGCTGGGTGGCTCCACACTGGCTAAAGGGACCTGGCTCGCTATCGGTTGATTTTCAACAGTGCAGAACCTCGCCTCCAAAACTACAAAAAGACTACATTTGTTATATGTACCATTATCGCTAAAGGAGGCAGAGGAGTAACTAAACATCTGACACACGGAGCAGGTGAAAGCAGGAGATGGAGGGAGAGAACTGGTAGCCATGCTACGCTAGATAACCAGACACACCACTAAAAAGTGAGAATAAAGATTAAAGATCTGTAGGAGTGTGTTAGAACAGAACGATAAGCTATAGAGTTTAACTATGCAAAATTGTGTAAGTTATAGATAGAAATAAAGTGATTATCAGTATTCCAAGCGGAGCAAGAAATTCCACAGTGCACAAGCAAGGTAACAGGAAGTGATGCAATACGTCTTACCGCAAAGCAAAGCGTCACAGCGTCACAATTGACACTTGACTAACTCTCATGTGTTGGTCTCTTACCTCTGTCACACTACTGAAATTCAAAATTCAAGAAAGTGTTTCATTTGGTGCAAAATCTGTCTATATCCCCATCTCTATATGATTATTCAACGTAATATCAACGTTGACTGTTTTCCTTTTTTTTCCCCATCGTTGGACCAGATTCTGGTTTAAGACAGATTAAATAAAGACACTCAAACATTAACATTTGATCTCATGGCAACATTAAATCCGTTTTTAGATGTCACAGAATGGTTCAAGATAATTTACATCTTCTCGTAAGAATGTGATCTTATGTATTTTGTTGTATGTATTTGATTGAACATTAAAACATATAGTAATCCTAGATCCCCTGCTTAATTGGAACAAATGACATTTGTTTTTCTGTCAGCAAGATCATGCAAAAACTACCAAACCACAGTTAGAACCATCCATCCATCCATCCATTATCTTCCGCTGGTCCGGGGATCGGGTCGCGGGGGCAGCAGCTTGAGCAAAGAGACCCAGACGTCCCTGTCCCCGGCCACTTCCTCCAGCTCTTCTGGGGGGACCCCGAGGCGTTCCCAGGCCAGCCGAGAGACATAGTCTCTCCAACGTGTCCTGGGTCTTCCCCGGGGCCTCCTCCCAGTGGGACGGGCCCGGAACACCTCACCGGGGAGGCGTCCAGGAGGCATTCTCACCAGATGCCCGAGCCACCTCATCTGACTCCTCTCGATGCGGAGGAGGAGCGGTTCTACTCCGAGCCCCTCCCGGATGACCGAGCTTCTCACCCTATCTCTAAGGGAGAGCCCAGACACCCTGCGGAGGAAACTCATTTCGGCCGCTTGTATTCGCGATCTCGTTCTTTCGGTCACTACCCACAGCTCGTGACCATAGGTGAGGGTAGGAACATAGATTGACCGGTAAATCGAGAGCTTCGCCTTCTGGCTCAGCTCCTTCTTCACCACGACGGGCCGGTGCAGAGCCCGCATCACTGCAGACGCCGCACCAATCCGTCTGTCAATCTCCTGTTCCATTCGTCCCTCACTCGTGAACAAGACCCCGAGATACTTGAACTCCTCCACTTGGGGAAGGATCTCATTCCCGACCCGAAGAGAGCATTCCACCCTTTTCCGGCTGAAGACCATGGTCTCAGATTTGGAGGTGCTGATGGTCATCCCAGCCGCTTCACACTCGGCTGCGAACCGCTCCAGTGAGAGCTGAAGGTCACGGCCTGACGACGCCAACAGAACCAAATCGTCCGCAAAAAGCAGAGACCCGATTCTGAGGTCGCCAAACCGGACCCCCTCAACGCCCTGGCTGCGCCTAGAAATTCTGTCCATAAAAATTATGAACAGAATCGGTGACAAAGGGCAGCCCTGACGGAGTCCAACCCTCACAGGAAACATGTCCGACTTACTGCCGGCAATGCGGACCAAACTCTGACACCGGTCATACAGAGACCGAACAGCCCATATCAAGGAGTCCGGCACTCCATACTCCCGGAGCACCCCCCACAAGAGTCCCCGAGGGACACGGTCGAACGCCTTCTCCAAGTCCACAAAACACATGTAGACCGGTTGGGCGAACTCCCATGCACCCTCCAGGATCCTGCGGAGGGTATAGAGCTGGTCCACTGTTCCACGGCCAGGACGAAAACCACACTGCACCTCCTGAATCCGAGATTCGACTATCCGGCGGATCCTCCTCTCCAGTACCCCCGAAAAGACCTTACCAGGGAGGCTGAGGAGTGTGATCCCCCTATAGTTGGAACACACCCTCCGGTCCCCCTTTTTAAAGAGGGGGACCACCACCCCGATCTGCCAGTCCAGAGGTACTGCCCCCGATGTCCACGCGATGCTGCAGAGGCGTGTCAACCAAGACAGCCCCACAACATCCAGAGCCTTGAGGAACTCAGGACGGACCTCATCCACCCCCGGGGCCTTGCCACCGAGGAGTTTTTTGACCACCTCGGCAACCTCAGCCCCAGAAATGGGAGGTCCCACGTCCGAGCTCCCCAACTCTGCTTCCTCATCGGAAGGCGTGTCGGTAGGATTGAGGAGGCCCTCGAAGTACTCCCCCCACCGACTCACGACGTCCCTAGTTGAAGTCAGCAGAGCCCCGCCCTCACCATACACGGTGTTGACGATGCACCGCTTCCCCCCCCTGAGCCGCCGGATGGTGGACCAGAATCTCCTCGAGGCCGTCCGGAAATCGTTCTCCATGGCCTCCCCGAACTCCTCCCAAGCCCGAGTTTTTGCCTCAGCAACCGCCGAGGCTGCGTTCCGCTTGGCCTGTCGGTACCCATCAGCTGCTTCCAGAGTCCCACTGGCCAAAAAGGCCCGATAGGACTCCTTCTTCAGCTTGACGGCCTCCCTCACCACTGGGGTCCACCAGCGGGTTCGGGGATTGCCGCCACGACAGGCACCGACCACCTTGTGGCCACAGCTCCGGTCGGCCGCCTCAACAATGGAGGCACGGAACATGGCCCATTCGGGCTCAATGTCCCCCACCTCCCCCGGGACATGGTTGAAGCTCTGCCGGAGGTGGGAGTTGAAACTCCTCCTTACAGGGGATTCCGCCAGCCGTTCCCAGCAGACCCTCACAATACGTTTGGGCCTGCCAGGTCTGACCGGCTTCCTCCCCCACCAGCGGAGCCAACTCACCACCAGGTGGTGATCAGTTGACAGCTCCGCCCCTCTCTTCACCCGAGTGTCCAGGACATACGGCCGCAAGTCCGATGATACGACTACAAAGTCGATCATCGAGCTGCGGCCTAGGGTGTCCTGGTGCCAAGTGCACATATGGACACCCTTATGCCTGAACATGGTGTTCGTTATGGACAATCCGTGACGAGCACAGAAGTCCAACAACAAAACACCACTCTGATTCAGATCGGGGGGGCCGTTCCTCCCAATCACGCCCCTCCAGGTCTCACTGTCATTGCCCACGTGAGCATTGAAGTCCCCCAGCAGGACGAGGGAGTCTCCCGGAGGAGCACTCTCTAGTGCCTCCTCCAGGGACTCCAAAAAGGGTGGGTACTCTGAACTGCCGTTCGGTGCATAAGCACAAACAACAGTCAGGACCCGTCCCCCCACCCTAAGGCGGAGGGAGGCTACCCTCTCGCCTACCGGGGTAAACCCCAATGTACAGGCGCACAGCCGGGGGGCGATAAGTATGCCCACACCTGCTTTACGCCTCTCACCGCGGGCAACTCCAGAGTGGAAGAGAGTCCAACCCCTCTCGAGGAGGCTGGTTCCGGAGCCCAAGCCATGCGTCGAGGTGAGTCCGACTATATCTAGCCGGAACCGCTCAGCCTCGCGCACCAGCTCAGGCTCCTTCCCCAGCAGAGAGGTGACGTTCCACGTCCCAAGAGCCAGCTTCAGTAGCCGAGGATCAGACCGCCAAGGTCCCCGCCTTCGGCTGCCGCCCAGCTCACATTGCACCCGACCCCCATGGCCCCTCCCACGGGTGGTGAGCCCGTAGGAAGGGGGACCCGTGTCGTTTCTTCGGGCTGTGCCCGACCGAGCCCCACGGGCACAGACCCGGCCACCAGGCGCTCGCCGGCGGGCCCCACCCCTGGGCCTGGCTCCAGGGGGAGGCCCCGGTGACCCGCGTCCGGGCAAGGGAACACGGTGTCCATAAATATTTTTAGGGTAGAGAAATATTGGTGCTGAAACAGATCAAAAATGCAAAATAGCCTGAAATGTTTTGCAGATGCTCTGTGCACCTCAAATCAATAAAAATGAATTATTAATACCCAGTAATAAAAAAAATAATAAACTAACAATATCTTTGCATTTTAAAGAATACAGTCTAGTGCAGGGGTCTTCAACGTTTTTCAGGCCAGGGACCCCCAAACTGATGGAGAGTTGGAGCAGGGACCCCCCTACTATTTATATGGCATACAATTGTGTTTTATATTTAACGGGGCCTAGTGCCGTGTATAAACATAGCTACTCTGTTATTGTACATTCAATACTAAGCTATTCAAATAATACACAGGTTAATATATTCATGTTTTTATTTTAAACATGTGCAAGGTACAAGGTGGCCGTGCCACTGCCATTTATAAACATCTTGCATACAACACTGAGCTATTCAAATAATCCACAGATTTTAACTTTAAACATGCATGTAGATGGGACAATGAATCCTCAAAGCATCTGTGGATGGCACACGTTTGCACACAATTTGTGAGAAAAAACTGTTTGAAAAAAAAAAACAATTTTTTTTTTTTTAAATCGTCTAATCAACCAAAGATTTCGCGACCCCCCTGCAGTACCTCCGCGGACCCCCTGGGGGTCGCGGACCCCCTGTTGAAGACCTCTGGTCTAGTGCTTTTGATATTTTTATAAATGTTATAAGAAGCAGGTAACAGCAATATAGGTCCAAATAAAGCCATATCTACAGGACAGACAAATATCTTGTAGCATTGGGATGGCAGGTATCTAAATATATATTGTTTAAATTTATGTTTCATATCTCTCACTGACACACTTATTTTATACAGGTACACTGCTTCCAGGATGATGAGAGATATAAACACAGTGTGTCATTCAGAGGAGAAATGATTACCCAAGTGACTGTGCAAGAAAAGGTCTGGATTTTGTCGGTTTTTGTCAAGCTGTCTTCTCTCTGAAAACATAGTTAAAAAAAGAAAACTATAACCCCTCATTTGATTGGCTGCAAACCGTTGTGACTAGTCTGATTGCTGTAGCTTTTAAGTGGATTGTGCAAATGATATTATTTCGAGGAGTTAATCTGAAAATATTAAATTTTTCTAGAGAACAGATTTTTCCTGTCTCTTTCCTGTCCTGCACAATCTGATGTCATCATTAACTTACTGAAACGCTCACATTTGAGAGAAGTGCTCACATTTGAGAGAAGTGTTAATCCTTAAAACCTAAGTAGCCTTTAATGGTCTAAAGAAAGGAGAGAATAATATGCTTACACAGATCCTTAGACATGTGCTATTTGTGTACTCTAAGGAACACTTTTTTATATACATTACATAACACATCAGTGCTTGAATGGCTTGACTTCTTGTTTTATCATCAAAAACTCTTTGTTTTTGTTTTTTTTTTACTGTCTGAGCCAGTTCTTCAAGTGCACATGACCCCTACATTGACACTAAGCCATAGTCTGCTCTTTAGCTAATTGACACATGTAGACAGATGGCCTTCTTTTCAGGTGCTGAGGAGATTAGCAACAAATCTCTGACAACTAACTAATCACAGCCAATGTTATGGCATAAGCAAGCCTGTTGTCCAAATGGCTGTAGTTGCATTGCTGCAAATGTAATTAAGTACATGTAATGTGCAGAATGCTATCATGTCATACATTTATAACTATGGTTTTGGGGAATGAATGAAACTGTGATCAGTTAATGTTGTCTGTTCCATCTCAGCCAGTGTAATCACTTCATATTACTGGGTGAGGGATTCTGATGTGTTTCTCAAGCATCTCTGATGCTCATTTGATAGGCTCTTGAAAGACTGTGTGCCCAATCATAATCGGTTTGGAATCAGGTGACAAGTATGAGCTCTGTTGTTTCAGCATTTCTGTTTTTTCTGTTTATTTCATGTAAATCAGTTCATGTTCTGATAGATTATGTTCACTCAGGTGTAAATGTGAGGGTTGGAGATGGGGTTGACTTGCAGCTTTCAAGGATGCTTGCGTCATCGTTCATTTGACACAAACCCATGAAATCTCAGACAAAGAAACATGCATCAGACTCATTCTGATGCATTCTGGGCTCTGACTTTAAAAAGCAGTCTTCAGCTGATATGTAGTGATGTGTTGGATTTAGCTTCGGATGTCAGGCGGAGGGTTTGGAGGAAGATTATGTTGTAAGCGGACAGGAAATGAGGAGGGGGGGGGGCTCTTGTGGGTACGGTCTGATAGTTGTATGTGATTTTCTCAAAGACCAGACCACAATGAGAAGAGGGAGTAAATGGGATAGTAATGGAGATGTGCTGACTGAGGGTTGACTGTATTTGGGGGTGGAAATATTTCAAGAGATTTGTGTTCTCTGGGATTTTTCTGCAAGCCATGAATACTATTATCCATGGCTCTCTTTTTTTATTATTATTATTCCACACACGCATATAGAAATACTAGAAATACTAGAAACACTCTTCATCAACTGTAAACCGTTCTATTCGCCGCGGGAGTTTTCCTCGTTTGTTCTGGTCGGAGTCTACATCCCTCCTCAGGCCTGTGTTACTGAGGCGTTACAACACCTGGCCGACCAGATTAATAACGTGGAGAAAAAACACCCGGACTCTCTGCTCATTGTTTTGGGGGACTTTAACAGAGCAAACCTCAGCCACGAACTCCCAAAATATAAACAGCATATTAAGTGTCCCACCAGGGACACAAACACTCTGGACCACTGTTACACTGTTTTTAAGAACTCATATAACTCTGTCCCCCGTGCAGCCCTGGGACTCTCTGACCACTGCATGGTTCATCTTATCCCAACCTACAGGCAGAAGCTGAAATCTGCTAAGCCTGTGGTCAAGACGGTGAGGAGATGGACCAACAACGCCAAAGTGGAATTACAAGCCTACTTTGACTGCACTGATTGGAGTGTTTTTGAGACTGCACCCTCAGACCTGCATGAACTGACTGATACCGTGACATCTTACATCAGCTTTTGTGAGGACATGTGTGTGCCCACCAAAACCTTCCGCACATACAGCAACAACAAACCCTGGTTCACTGCAAAACTCAGGCAACTTCGTCAGGCCAAGGAGGAGGCCTACAGAAGTGGGGACAGAGTCCTGTACAACCAGGCCAGAAACACGCTGACAATGGAGGTGAAAGCAGCCAAGAGGAGCTACGCTGAAAAGATTAAAAACAGCCTTTCAGCCAACGATCCAGCGTCAGTGTGGAGAGGCCTGCAGTCCATCACCAACTACAGGAGACCATCCCCAAACACTGCAGCGAATCATCAACTGGCTGACGAGCTGAATGTGTTCTACTGCAGGTTTGACACATTCACACCTCTCCACCCCCCCCCCCATTGACATCACCTGCCACCTCTCCCCTCTGACCCCCCACCAGCACTCACGATCTGTGAAGAGGATGTTCTGTCAGTCTTTCACAGACAAAAGATCAGGAAGGCACCCGGCCCAGATGGTGTGTCACCTTCCTGCCTGAAGGTCTGCGCTGACCAACTGGCCCCCATCTTCACCCGGATCTTCAACAGATCCCTGGAGCTGTGCGAAGTCCCCTCATGCTTCAAACTCTCCACAATAATCCCGGTCCCCAAGAAACCCACCATCACAGGACTGAACGACTACAGGCCTGTTGCCCTCACATCTGTAGTCATGAAGTCCTTCGAGAGACTGGTGTTGGGGTACCTGAAGGACATTACAGACCCCCTGCTGGACCCCCTGCAGTTCGCCTACCGAGCGAACAGGTCAGCGGATGATGCCGTTAACATGGGACTGCACTACATCCTGCAACACCTCGACTCTGCAGGGACGTACGCCAGGATCCTGTTTGTCGACTTCAGTTCGGCGTTCAACACCATCGTCCCAGCCATCCTCCGCAACAAACTCACCCAGCTCACTGTGCCCTCCTCCACCTGTCAGTGGATTACAAACTTCCTGACTGACAGGAAGCAGCAGGTGAGGCTGAGGAGCATCACATCCAGCACCCGGACCATCAGCACAGGTGCCCCCCAGGGGTGTGTACTCTCCCCACTGCTCTTCTCCCTTTACACCAACGACTGCACCTCAAGAGACCCGTCTGTTAAACTCCTGAAGTTTGCAGATGACACAACAGTCATCGGCCTCATCCGGGACGGTGATGAGTCTGCATACAGACGGGAGGTTGAACGGCTGGTCTGCTGGTGTGGTCAGAACAATCTGGAGCTGAACACGCTAAAAACAGTGGAGATGACAGTGGACTTTAGGAGAAGCCCCCCCACTCTGCCACCCATCACCATCACCAACAACGCAGTGTCTGCTGTGGAATCCTTCAGGTTTCTGGGCCCCACAATCTCTCAGGACCTGAAGTGGGAGACCAACACAGTCACTACCATCAAAAAGGCACAGCAGAGGTTGTACTTCCTGCGGCAGCTCAGGAAGCTCAACCTACCTAAGGAGCTGCTGATCCAGTTTTACACCGCCATTGTTCAGTCTGTTCTCTGTTCATCCATCACCGTTTGGTTCGGATCAACCACCAAACAGGAAAAAAACAGACTGCAACGGACAATAAGGTCTGCAGAGAAGATTATTGGTGTCAGCCTGCCCTCCATCCAGGATCTATACCTGTCCAGAGTCAGGAAACGGGCAGGTTACATCTCTGCAGACCCATCACACCCTGGACACAAACTGTTTAAACTCCTCCCTTCTGCAAGGCGCTACAGAACTCTGTACGCCAAAACAACAAGACACAGGAACAGTTTCTTCCCTCAGGCTGTCTCTGTGTTAAACAGCTAAAACCGGACTTCAGTGTTTCATCCTTGCACCATGCACCAATTTGCACTTCTGATTTAATCTTGTTCTATGTCTATTTTTTTGTCTATTTTTTTGTAATTGTTGCACTAAAGAGAGTGAGGTGTAACCGGAGTCAAATTCCTCGTGTGTGTCCACATACCTGGCAATAAAAAGCGATTCTGATTCTGATTCTGATTCTGATTCTGATTCTGATATCTTTGTGTTAAGACTTGCTGGGAATTAGCACATTTGATTAGATTTGGTTTGGTCTCATTATTGATGCCCGTTTAAAAAAATAAGGCACTACTGTTTTTACTGCAGGCACGAAATTTAGGATGAATTTTCTTATTTTTTCTTAAAAGGCAAAGAAAAGTCATTGATATTTATGAGGAGATGTCTATCTGATCTGATTGGATTGGAATCGGAATTGGAAGGTGAATTAAAAATAAGGAGTGAAATTAGTAATATTTATGTTGTTGCTGTACACTTTGGTTATGGTAAGAAGAGGCAGAGTATGGTGAGTAATGTCTTAATCACCCTGCAAAAAGAAATTTGTGAACACGCCAATCCAGTACATTTCCATTATCTGAGCATCCCCTCTGCCATCAGTAACTTGGAATACTCACTGCACTGCTTATATTAGAGAAAAGCATTTCCTCCTTTTCACTGAAGCACAGCTGCCTCACACACCCCACATGCTTATTTTAGCCCTGATCCGGAGGTCAAAGCCTCTCAAGAGCCTCTCTTATGAGTTATCTACAGTCGCTCTGTATACCACCATACTGTAACTGGTTAAATGTGACGTTATTCAATTAGAAATAGTGTAAAATCAGTATATCAGTCGCATTTTATCATTTTAGATAGTAAATTGCTTTAAATGCAGCTTGCCGGAGTATGCTTGGCAAGCACAAACCTTTGCAGTCCATTGCAGTCCTGAAATTGTCTAGAGCTGTTCTAGTATAACTTCTCGCATGTATTTTGTACCAGCCCCCGAAGCAAAATGTCCAAAAGATCAGAAGAGACCAAAAGAGCCTCATCCTTCAATTTCGATGTGCCATAAACAAAACATGACAATGTCCACATCTTTCTTTTTGCATCGCGTTCTACCTCCTGCAGTTTTTAGACAGGTGCTCTTCGTTTCCTCCCCTCTAGCAAAACATCTCCAACTGTAAAGAAACGCGTGTCAACCACAACTGCAGAAAAAGTCTGAACCAAATTATCCGAACGTGAAAACCGGTTTAATATCACTCCAGCAGTTTTTTTTCATTCCCAAATGGACCCATCTGTTTTCTCACAAGTTTTTGCCATGTAAAACATCTTATGGCAATAATATGGTTTGATAGTATGACTAGACTTATTTTCCCCATTCAGTGAAAGGGGATCTATCTGGCCCAGCCTGCCCACCAGCAAATGACACTGCCTGTCCTGTTTACTCCAACTTTGTTGATGCTTTGTGTTGTTAGCATTTCTCATATAAGAAAATATGGTTATTAGATGTTTGAAATGGAGAGCAATACACAAGACTTTGCAGCACTTTGAAAATGAATTTAGATAAACTAATTGGAGTAATATTGTGAAGGATAAAAACAGTGAACAAGCCTGCAAAGATTAAATGCCTTGTATCTAAACATACAAAAAACATCCCTCTTAAACGTAGAAAACAAATGTTGCCCTGGTTTAACCCCACATTATGGCAACTGATTAAGGAAAGGGACACAGCCTTGAAAAAATGTCTGAAATCTGGCCTTGATAGTGATCGCTTAACATATAAAAGCCTCAGAAACAAGGCAACATCACAGTTTAGAAAGGCTAAAGCCAACTATTTCCTGGAGATTATAACACAAGCAAGAAGTAACTCAAAAATATTGTGGAGAACAATTGACCAACTCTCTGGTAAAGAAAGTAAAATGAGTGCACCTATACAGCTTAAATCACATAGATCACATAATGATAGTTTAGTAATCGCCAAATGTTTTAATGATTATTTTATTGATTCCGTTTTAGAATTGGGCAGTAATTCATCAGATCTTCATTTCCCAAGGGTTGTTGAAAACAATGTTACTTTAATGAATTTCAATAATGTAGATGAAACGAAAATAGCCACAATTTTATCAACAATATCACTGTCCAAGGCAAAAGACATCTGGGGCTTTGACACTTCTCTACTGAAAAACTTTAAGGATGTCTTATCTATTCCCATTATGTACATTGTAAACAGATCATTGGAGGAAAATGTTTTCCCCAATACTCTTAAAACAGCAATAGTAACTCCAATCTTCAAAGCAGGGGATAGACAGAATGTTACAAATTATAGGCCAATAAGTATACTACCAGCAATTTCTAAGGTGCTTGAAAAAACAGTGTCAGAACAGTTAATAGCACACTTCAATGAAAGAAATTTATTACACCCCATGCGGTTTGGATTTAGAGCTAACCACTCTACTGACACTGCATGTTGTTTTTTTATTGAGCATATCAAGGCAAATCTGGACAAGGGAGGAGTAGTGGGTGCAGTGTTTTTAGATCTGCGAAAGGCATTTGACACTGTAAACCACCCACTACTCCTCTCCAAATTAGCTAGCTTTCAGTTGTCTCCAAGTGTATTGTATTGGATTGAGTCTTATCTTTTAAATCATTCCCAGTGTGTCAGGATAAAGGATAAAACATCATCCCTCAGAGCATGCTCTATGGGGGTACCGCAAGGTTCCATTTTTGGGCCACTTCTGTTCAGCGCATACATCAATGACCTCCCATCAGTATGTGATGGTGTGGAAATATTGATGTATGCTGATGATACAGTATTGTTCACACATGGCAAAGACTCAGAACAAGTTGCAAACACACTGACACAAACTCTCACTAAGGTTACCAAGTGGTTGACCAATTCCTGTCTTACACTTAATACTGATAAAACTGTCACCATGTTTTTTAAAAACAGATGTAAACTAAAGTCTGTACCAAATATATATGTAAGTGGAGAACCGTTAAAAAATGTTGATGAGTTTAAATATTTGGGAGTGACTTTAGACTCCACACTTACTTTTAAGAAACACATTAAAAAAACTGGGCAACACTGTGAAATACAGCATAGCAAATTTTAGACATATTCGCAATTCCCTAACTGTTGATGCTGCAAAGACCTATGTAAATGCCATGATAATGTCTCATTTACACTACTGTATGTCAAGCTGGTCTCAGGCTACCAAGACTGCCATGAAATCAATTGCATCACTTTACAAACAAGCTCTTAAAGTTTTGGACAGACGTCCCTCTCAATTTCACCACTGTGTCATACTGGACAAGTATAACTTGCTCAGCTTTGACAACCTCATCCTATATTCTGATATACGCCTCATGTACAAAATGATCCACAATACTGCTCCACCACCTCTGAAAACCTTCATCCATCCTTGCTCTGAACGCATTAGCAGAACAACTAGATCTACCAGCAGGGGAAACTGTAGCCTCCCAAGTCGGCTCACTGCATTTGCACAATCTGCTTTTTCTTTTAGAGCAACTAAGCAATGGAATACCCTTCCCACTCACATAAAAAACATTGCAAATTTCTATACCTTTTCACGTGAAGTGAAGCAATGGCTTTTATGTAATCAGCCTTGTCACCACTAATAGATTTGCACATGACTGTTTTGACATTTTGCTGAGCATTTGCATATGATAATATTTTTATGTTGTGTGTGTGTGTGTGGTCTTTGCCTGAGTGACTGTTTCTATTTTATTGTATTTAATGTTTTTATGTTTCTAACTTGCCCAGGGACTGCAGATGGAAATTAGCTGCTAAGCTACAATCTGGTGCAGGTCATCTTTTTACTTTGTAACTAATGTACTTTGCACATGGTCCCTGACTAAATAAACTAAACTAAAAGAGAAAGCTGCATTATACAAGGTTGCATGTAAATTGAATTATCAGAATGGTAAAGTATTCACTTTCTACCACTTTCTAAAATATTAAAAATGGATTTGTCACCAGTCAGCCATCTCTCAGCTTGCTTGCGTGGCCCAACAGCTTACTTGGTCTTATCAATGTGCCTGTGCTAGCTTAATTTAATCGGTTTCTCACAGTCCTCGCAAAAGGCTCCACTAAGCTGGTCGGGGCAGAAAGTTTTCAGAATCAGTTCTTCTGATATTTCATGTAGAACATATTCCTTTCTGAGACTGTTGGTGCTGTTCTGTAGATCCAAAGCAGAAATCCTCAACTACAGCATTGACGTTGTAATTCACTCATGTTAACAATGTTAAAAACATGATTTATAGTGGAAGTGGACAATTCTGAATGAGGAGAAATTTTGCCTAACAATTAAATACTCATTGTAGGCATTTAATCTTTCTTTTTCCCCTTCAGAAATACAGTAAATTTTACAACCAGTACTTTTTTAGGTTTAAATGGTAAACTGTCTCTCTTATATAGCACTTATCTGGTCTAGGTGACCACTCAACGCACTTTTACGCTACAAGACACATTCACCAATGTAAACACACACTGGTACAACACGTTTTTCCGTATACAATGTAACAGGCGACACAGCGCTTTTTCTCTATCATAAACATTTACATACCAATGGACACAGCAGAGGCAATGTGGGGCTCAATGTCTTGCCCAAGGATGCCTTGACATGTGGGCTAGGGAAGCCAGGAGTTGAACCCCCAACTCTCTGAAAGGTAGATGATTGCTTTTCCTCTTAAGCCACAGCCACCCTTTAAATTTCTATACATAGCACTAAATTATAACAGTGCATCCCTGACTTCTCAAAGCAGTTTATTTAAGGAAACCAAATTCAACCCAACCTCGTGCAGTGTTGACTTGCCTTTACACCTTTTTTCTTTTAAATCTGAAAAGTAACCTGAAGTTGTAGCTGTGAACTAAATACAGTGTAGTAAAAAACTAATAAACCATTGTTAAGTTGAATGAAGTAAAAGTTTCAAGTAAAGCAGAAGTATCTCACTTGAGTACAGAACTTTTTCTTTGCTCTTCCAATCCTTTACTTGATAAAAAAAAATCTAGCAAATCCAGCAATAAATATACATCAGAAATCCAAATTATTTATTTACATGACATATCCCTTCATTCCCATAAGAAGGGACTCTGCAGCCTATTTTCATTTTGATTCCACATACACTGTTCTGCTGCAAGAAACACCTGCAAGGGCGCCACATTGTTTTTTTGAAAAATTTCTCTCTCCATACCTGTTTATGAACACACTAATTCATCTATGACAGACAGTCCTCACACACAAACATTAACCCTTCGCTACAGGATAAACAGATTTAACATCTGCCAACATCTGCCACTTTTATGATATTACATTTTCAGCCATGAATGAGGTCAACACAACTAATCCCTCTCTACTCTTCACCTCCCCCTCTTCTTGCCTCATGCCACACAACAAAAGATGTGCGAAAACAAGGCGTAACAAATGGAAGTTTATTTCATGTCAGGAATATTGACATTAGTGACAATACAGCATGAACGGTGTATAGATTAAGGCTTTGGATTATAATTGAATTAACCATAAAGCTTGTAAGCTGTAAAGCTGCATGCTCCACTCTTTGTAATGTGCCAGTGGTGATTTGTTCATACATCATAACTGTCAGTTAGGTGTGAGGAGGGAGGACACGGATGCGGATATTCAAAAAGCAAACTTGATTTATTAACAAAAAACACAAAGTTCCAAAAGAAAGCGCGGCTGAGCTGGATACAAAAACCTAAACTGTGGAATGATTATTTAACAGAATAAAACAAAACACTTGGCATATCATGGTAAAAAGACTTAACTGTGGCGTGGCATGGCATGGATGGTGACGGGGAAGGATCTCACAAAAACTGAAAGGAAACCTGGAAACTAAATACTGTGGAGGGTGATTAGGGATTGAGTGCAGCTGATGGCGAAAACACAGGTGAGGGACGTGAGGCTGATGGCAGGACAGGAGAGGGTGGCATGACATAAACTAAACACAAGACCTGAACCTGAAACATGAGAACTAAACTAAGACATGACTAAAAACCAAACATGACCTAAAACATAAAACTCAAGATATGAGTCCATGGCGTGACAGAGCCCCCCCCTCAAGGGGCGGATCCCAGACGCCCCTAAAAAGTCTGCAGCGGCCGACCAGGCACACGGCAAGAGCACCGGCCTCGGACGGCAGGAGACGGTATCTGGCGGACGCCCAGACCTCTGACGGCGTGGCAGGAAGAGGCGGTGGTCTGGCGGACGCCCAGACCTCTGACGGCGTGGCAGGAAGAGGTGGTGGTCTGGCGGACGCCCAGACCTCTGACGGCGTGGCAGGAAGAGGCGGTGGTCTGGCGGACGCCCAGACTTCCAATGGCGTGGCAGGAACAGGCGGTGGTCTGGCAGACGCCCAGACTTCCGTCGGCGTGGCGGCAGGAGACGATGGTCTGGTTGGCACCCAGACTTCCAATGGCGTGGCGGCAGAAGACAATGGTCTGGTTGGCACCCAGACTTCCAATGGCGTGGCGGCAGGAGACGGTGGTCTGGCGGGCACCCAGACCCCCGACGACATGGCAGCAGGAGGCGGTGGTCTGGCAGGCGGCCAGACATCCGTCGACGTGGCGGCAGAAGCCGGAGACGGTCCGGCAGGCGGTCGGACATCCGGCGATGTGGCAGGAGAAGGCAGTGGTCTGGTGGGCGCCCAAACCTCCGACAGCGAGGGGGGAGCCCCCCCCTTAAGGGATGGATCCCAGACATCCCCAATATCTGGGGGTGGGAGGGAGGGGCTCGAAAACAGGAGTCCATGGGCTCTGTGGCTTGGTCTGGCCCTGTGGCCTCTTGGTCTGGCCCTGTGGCGCCTGTGGCTGTGGTCTGCTCTGAGCCTGTTGCTGTGGTCTGCTCTGAGCCTGTGGCTGTGGTCTGCTCACAGGCGCCCCTGATTAATCACGATTAATCGCATTTGTACGCAAAATCCAAAAATGAATTCAAAAGTAGTGCATAGCTTTTAGCATTTAGTTTTATTTTAAATGTACTGCCATATGAATGAAAGTGCCATAACATTTGTTGTGCAAACACACTTTCAACATCAGCATTTTTATGTAGTTTTTATGTAGAAGCCTCGCTCCACTGTCTGTTTCGTTGAATGACTTGCTGCTATCAATTGTGTGTTTAGCCTTTAAGTGATATTTGAGACTACGGTGATAAGACAATTCAACTTGGCAGTGTTTACAGATGACTTTGGTTCTGTCGACTCCGCCGTCTGGAAGAACTTTAAAATGAAAATGGCCGAGTAAAAGTTCTGTACCCTTCTCCATGTTTGGTGGATCCGCCAATTACTTTCTTTTCTGGTTCCGCGGCAGACAGCAACAGACTTTTACAAAATAAAAGGCTGTGAGCAACAGACTTTTACAATTATAAAATAAATAATAAAACGGGTGGTTTGTGGCATAGTGGGTTGAGCAGGCGCCCCATGTACAAGAGGCTATAGTCCTCGCTGCAGCTGTCCCCGGTTCGAGTCCCGCAACGGATGGCCCTGTGCTGCGTGTCGTTCCCCCTCTCTCGGCCACCTGCTTCCTGTCTCTCTGAACTTTCCTATCCAATAAAGGCACAATAGACCTCAAAATGTTTTTTTGTTAAAAAAATTTCAAAAATTAAAAAAATAATAATTTTTAAAAAAGATGCGTTAATGCACGATAAAATATTTATCGGCGTTAAATAATTAATGCGTTAACGCGAAAATAACGAGTTAACTTTCCCAGCGCTAGTCATTTTACTTGATGACATACATTTGTATTTAGAACTATACCAGACTGTGTGTGAATGCTTTCTGTTTTACTTTGACAGGGCTTTTCCCTGACGTGGGAGGTGGCTTTTTTCTGCCAAGGCTCAGGGGGAAGTTGGGACTGTTTCTCGCCTTGACGGGCTACCGGCTTAAAGGACGTGACGTGCAGAGAGCCGGAGTTGCCACTCACTTTGTAGAATCAAAGAAGGTGCTGTTACTCAACTGAATGAATAAACTTATTTAAATGGCCCATGCCCACTCTGAGGTTGAGTGATATTTATGCTGCAGGGACGAATGCAGGGCAGGTGTGCTGAGTGGCCAGATGTTGAGTCACTGGATGCCTGGATAAAAAGATCAAACTAATGTAGACTTGGTCTATAAGCTGTCAGTTTATGTGCTTGCATGGCAGACTGTTGGACTCCTGCACAACAATGCCTTTGAATTAGTTTCTTTCTCAGTCCAAACTAAGATGAACTGTCCTTGGTATTCTTACCAAATTCTACAATAGAAGAAAAGAGCTGATGAAATACTCAGTTTACGGAAGCTGCTTCCATTATGAAGTATTTCTTCTTTGAGGACCAAAAGGAAAAGATCTATCTGTCTCCAAAAATAATAAGAATGCAGTCAGACTTCTTTTTTTTTCTTTACACATTTTTTGGGATTTTATACATCAATAGGTCCCAGATCTGGAGAAGGAGCTAGTGAACTTGAAGTCTCCCTCAGATTCAGAGGTCTCCAGAGTGCTTGAGTCCTTCCAGAACCAGGTCAGAAACTAAAGCAGCCTTTATACACTTATCACAAACACTAAGCTTAAGATCTTACTTCGATCAAAAAATTATTTCTCCTACACAGGTGTGTTTTTGTGTTATTTTGTCTGTGCTCATTTTCCACAGAGTAGTCTGGACTCTGAAAAGCCTTTTGTCTTGGATAAGCACATTTCTGATATTGACAGGTAGGCCTTCCATTTCTGTATAACCTGAGAAGTAAACAGTCATTTTTCCGAAGCATAATTTCTTAAAGAATAAGGTGGAATATAAGAATATATTAGTTAGTCTTACTCTGTCAACCCTCAACTTAATTCCTGTAATCAATAAGAAAATAACTGGGGCCTGTAGAACAAAGAAGCTGAGTCTGAATGTTCAGAACAAAGACAGTTTTTTTTTATCTAATCATTAGGTCTGTTTATCTTCATTTATTTCAACCATTATGGAATCAAAATAAAAATTTGGTTAGAATCTGAATTAATTAGATTAATCAGAGTTGAAATTGATAGCTATTCAAAAGATAACCAACCCTAATAACTATTCATGGCCTTCCATCTCAAGATTATTCACTCCTACTTTTAGTTGACTTCTCCAAAGGCAAACCAGAATTTCCCCCAACCTGCAAGGCTCTTTAATTGTCAGGAGATGAGTACAGTGCACTGCACTGACTATTTGGGGGATTTAATGTTTTTAATAGTTGTTGACAACAACGGTGCTCCATTAGGTTTACCATTTACAGGCCTTTGGATACACTCACAGTACTTGAAAGGACAAATGGGAAGTCAGGAGAATACCTGTCTTGTTTTCAGTTCTGAATTTCCTGTTCCCTCCCATCAGGCTGTTCAACTCCGCCAGTGTGGAAGGAATCATGCAGAAACTGAAGGCAGACGGTTCAGAGTTTGCTAAGAAACAAGCCGAGGTATGTCCTTGATCTGCATCTGAATCACATTCACTGTCGGAATTGGATTGTCCTCTAAATAAAGTAACTGTACAGAAATCTGTTAACACTTGTGCAGAGACATGCTGTCAACTCCTGCTTCTAGCATCAGTTGTTTTTAACACCTGGCAGTCGTGTCCCCATGCACGCAACAGGCAGACTTTAATGCACATCTCATTCATACATCAACTTTAAGGCTTTGTGTTAGTACTGCTATTTAGACACATTCCACACATCTCTAATACAAAAGATAAGGCATCACCTGTACTCGTCGTTTGATGCTTTTTCACGTTACATTGCTCCTCGTAACAAACAGAAAAAAAAAACGCACAGGGCTCTTGTCGATGTTTTTTGAGAGGCCAGCTGTTGTTGTGGCCATTTATGTTTTGTAAGTCATGGGTTCTATCGGTTTGGTTTTCTTTGGGATATTGGAATATACTTTGGTTGATTTGGATTCAAGACTTTTGTATTTGAGATTGTTTAAAATATTTTGGTGACTTTTGGACCCGCCTATTAATCAGACAGATTAAGAACACACCAGGGGCTCTTTTTTTGTCTGTCAAATGTCCGGTGTGAGGATGGGAGGTGGTGGTGGAATGATTTTTTGACCACTTTTAGATCTTGTTAAATTCAAATAAGTTAACTTTCGTTTTCAACTAAATTGTAAGAATTTTTTTTGTTATTGTTTTGTTCATATTTTTTTGTTGGTAAAAAATAAACTACGTATATTTTAACAATCAACTGAAGTGTGTGCAAGAACACAACCACCTGCTGCCACCCACGGCCTTTGTTGGAAAATATCATTTGGAAATTTAAAAGGCCCCGACAGCTGTGATGTTGAACTTTTCAGCTATGTGATCTTTGTTGCAAAGTATAGCAGACAGTTCCAAATAGGTCTGTAGAACCTTCTGGTGCATCCTAATGCAGCACCTTCAGCAACCGCAATATGTATCCCAAACAAACATCTATGTTGTTTTCCTGGATCATGGGCAGTTGGTGACTGCGGTGTGTACAGTCCTCATAATAACAAACCTTTAAGCTGCATGCAGATGTCTACAGACGAGGAAATTTACGTCCTGTGTACCTAATTGGAACCTTAAAGACACAGGGAGGTGGAAAACATGTATTGGTTTCTATAGAAACCGTTGTCTCTGTGAGTAATACCTACCTTTAGCCCTGGTATATCACCAGTAGATAAAGCCCATATTGAGTACCAATGAATGAAACCAGAGCATCGTTTGGCTGTGCAATCCATGTTAGCAATAAGTAGTAAACTCCGTCTAAGTACTTAATGGGCTTAGTCTCTGACTCTTTCCTGTGGGATTTCAGGGTACTTAATCTTAATCTGCATTGTGATGGCCTTTAGTCTTGCCCATATCCCAGTTTCCACATGTTCTTACTCTATCTTGCAGAGCAGCTGGTTTAGTCACAATTTGCAAGATAACCATCACAAGAGAATCTATCTTTGAGCCGTTGGTGGCCAAAACCCAAACATTTGGACCAGTAGGTGTGGCAAGTCAGCAAGGATTGTTCCACTGACTTCTTGTAAGCGCGTCGTTGATCTGATTAGTTGATGTTTATTTATGTTGGTGATAGGCAATTTCTTATCTGCTAAATATCTTTTGAAATTCCTTGCCATTTTTTCAGAGATTTCTCCCGAGGACTTCTCAGATGCTTCCAAACAACAACAAATCTGGCATGTCATGCTACATGTTTAGACTAGTGAAAAAAAAACCTGGAAAAGGAGCTGTTTAATCTCATGAAACTGTGCCCATGCCCCTGATTTTACCCCTCCCTTCCTCTCCAGATAACTCAAATTCCTGGATTAAGATTTCAACTACTCATTTTTTTTTTTTTTTTAGATTCAGATGACTGCTAATTTTCTGCTGTTTTAAGCAAACATAGTCACATTCAGTATTATTTCCAGCTATGCCAATATGAATTACACCCAGTGAGGGTTAGTTGAGTCATCAAATATTTATAAAAAAAACACTTCCTGTAACTCTACACCCCTAATCCAATTTCCTGCCTTACCATCAACATCCTGTTTTGCTCATTGCTTTTTTTTTTTTTTTTTTTTTTTCCCACGACTCACAAAAATCTGTCTGAGGGAAAGGAACCAAAGCAGGTTTTTTGCATCTTTCAGTTTGAAGGCTGAGCCTCTCTGACAAACACTGGTTTTACTTCCTTTAGACCTTGGTCAAAATGTCTCCCACATCTTTGAAGATCACCTACAAGCAGCTTGAAGAGGGCGCAAAGCTGAGCCTGCAGGATGTGTTGGTGATGGAGTATCGACTGAGCCAGGCCTGCATGGTAAAAACAAATAGGATTCCAGTCTACATTCATGAGCACCAGTTTAATTATATTTTGGTTCAAATTAGCACAGATTACATTATTACCATTTTAATTGGCATTCAGTGCTAAAGTAGCATGTCAGTTTAATTTAATTTGAAATTTATTTTAGAGTACAATATGAATTAAATCATCTTATTGGATTGTTTCTGTTGTGTTGCAGAGAGGGTGTGATTTCTATGAAGGCGTACGAGCCGGTAAGTTACTGCAGTAGTATATAATTTCCCCATTGAGCAGGAAAGAATAGAAAACAATGTAAATTCAATAAAAAAATATTTTACACTGACTGTTAATGTTATCAAAGATCAATAAATAATAGGGCTGGGCAACGATTAAAATTTTTAATCTAATTAATCACATGATTTCCCTGATTAATGGCAATTAATTGCATTTGTATGCAATATCCAAAAATTCATTCAAAAGTAGTGTAAAGCTTTTAGCATTTAGTTTTATTCTAAATGTACTGCCATATGAGTGAAAGTGCCATAACATTTGTTGTGCAAACACACTTTTAACATGTAGGTTTTATATAGAAGCCTCGCTCCACTGTCTGTTTCCTTGAATGACTTGCTGGTATCAGTTGTGTGTTTTGCCTTCAAGTGATATTTTAGACTGGAACTACTACGGTGATAAGACAATTCAACTTGGCAGTGTTTACAGATGACTTTGGTTCTGTCAACTCCGTCGTCTGGAAGAACTTTAAAATGAAAATGGCCGAGTAAAAGTTCCGTACCCTTCTCCATGTTTGGTGGATCCGCCAATTACTTTCTTTTCCGGTTCTGCAGCAGACAGCAACAGACTTTATAAAATAATTTATTTTGTAAAACAGACTTTTACAAAATAAAATAAATGATAAAACGGGTGGTCCGTGGTGTAGTGGGTTGAGCAGGCGCCCCATGTTCAAGAGGCTATAGTCCTCTGCAGCTGTCCCCGGTTCGAGTCCTGCATCGGACGGCCCTGTGCTGCGTGTTGTTCCCTCTCTCTGCCCCCTGCTTGCTGTCTCTCTGAACTTTCCTATCCATTAAAGGCACAAAAGCCCAAAAAAAAAAAAAAACTGCGTTAATGCGCGATAAAATATTTATTGGCATTAAATAATTAACGAGTAATTAACTCGCGCAGCCCTAATAAATAATATTTCCGCCTGCTAGTGTAAACACAGAGTATCAGCTTAGACTTAAAAGGATTATGATTCGGCCGTTGTGTTGTCGGCTGCCGAGAATCTTCTCATGCACCATCACTCTACAGGTTGTCAGTAAATTTTGCAATTAGTTATCATTCCTCTCAGTAGATTCTTGACTTTTTTAACATTTTGGCTTCCGTTAAGTAACAGCATCCGAGTCCCTATTGAATATCACGATTCCTTGTGTGTTTCCAGTGCTGGTTGACAAAGACCAGAATCCCAAGTGGAACCCAGCAACACTGGAGGAGGTATCCGACCAGAGCGTGGCTGAGTGTTTTTCCTCATTGGGAGAGAAGGACCTGACTTTCTGATGTTTGCCAGCCAATTGCTTCCCACCTTCAAAACACATACCACTTAGCCTTCTCTAAACAGCCACTTCCTGTCCTCTTATCCTTTCATGGTCACTCATTTCAGAGGACTGTACTGCTGTTAGGAGAGACCCTGTTGTTTTATGAATAGAAAGGTCATGGTTTAAATCTATGGGATGTTGTTAATATGGAATACAAATACTGGAAATACAATCTTCATCCGGTGATGTTTTACAGAAAGAAATACAATTACAGGCTGTTTCTCTGCATCAGTAGAAAAAAGGGACTGTTTCACTTTTACAGACAGAAATAAAATGAAGAGGGAGCTAACAGGTGCCCTGTTTGTCACATGCAAAGTAGAGTGTTCTCCATGAGTTGTACAGCAATACCTCTGTTATGTTGCTAATTTAAGGACCCAAAAGCAGCACTACATCAACACGAGGACACAGGAGGGGAAATGATCTCACCATTGAGTGCTTTATTACACTTCCTGTGGGTGTTTGTTGATGTGACACACATCATTATCATCTGTATTTCAGCAGTGTGGTCTGTAGCTCTAATGCAGATAATGTATCGTCTTTGTTTCATTAGGTTTTTTTTTCATTCTTTTAATTGCTTTCTATTTTTCTTAGAAATGTTCCGACTTATCCATCCGGCACTCCCAAGATAAACACACTTTTTAGTATTATATTAATATCTGTAATGAACTTGTTTACGTGATTGAGTTGTTGCATTTTACAAAACAAATGTGGTTGCAATAAACTATAATGTGTGATATTGTGGTGTTTTTTTTGTTAGTTTTTTTCAAATTTTGTGATGGTCTATATATTTGCTCAGGAGGAATCAAATCACTTCCCTAAACATTAGAGTTACACATCGGCAGTAATAATGGGACAACCAGGATCATACGAGGCATCAGTGCAGGAGCAGATGGCAATGAAAAAAGTTTGTTACGTAACATATAATGAGAAATTTTCTTTGTAAGTGCAGAAACTGCTTGGACATATTGCATTAAAAAAAATTAGGCTGCAGTATATTTTGTCAGCTGCCGTAAGTGTTGTAAACACAGATAACTTCAGAATTGTGCTGTTCTCAGCAGCTTCTCAGACAATAGGTGTACAAAAATTTTTTTTTTACATTATATATTCAATTTAGGGTTCAGGTTTCTATTCTAATTCTCACACAATACGAACTAACCAGTGCTTTTAATCTGCAGTTTGTTTCAACTCTCCCTTTTTACTCTGCGTTTGTGGCCTAAACCCATAATACTTGTTTCTTCGGTAAGCTGTAAGGGTTTGTCTCAGCACCACAGTGCAGTTTTAGGCTCATTGAGCAGACAGGATGACCTTCACATACTTCAGACCATAAACTGCCATAAACAAAGAGAACACGGACTATTTGTCCTGCCGTCACAGATGAGTCTTCGTGGTTTATGGCTTTACTCTTCAAACAAAGACGGTCAATTGTAAATCCTCTTATTTATCTTCCTCATAAGCTGTACTCTTGACCGGTTGTGTGCTCACCATATATCCGGATATCTTGTTTGACTTGTGTTTTACATCAAGCACTGTTAGTGTCTAAATGCACCACTAATGTGTTTTAATATGATCCAAGCTCCAAAGAAGTAAAAAGTTAGGAGACATTGAAGGCATTACTGATTTATTGGCATCAATTTTGCATGTACTCTATGTACAGTATGCATGTTGAATGAGCAATTAACCATGGGAATAGCAAAATCTCAATCATTTTAGATCATTTGACAATAAATGTTCACAGGCTGACATGGATCATCTCACAGAACTGGTTCCTGGATATTATTCTTCTCTTATTTGGCAACAAATAAATCCTGGACAAAGAGCAGGTGGTCCTATCTTAATTTATCAAGCTGCTTGTGCTTCACTTTATAAAGTCAACAATGTAGCCGCTTTCACCACTTTTGCTGCACCCCAGCACATTCAAGAAACTATGAGGACAGGAAATCCCTGTGATCACTGGCACCATTTCTATCAGACTGACCTCAGTTACTTGGCATATGTAGGGCATTATTGGAAGAGCTCAGCCGTTTTCTGGCCAGTAGCACAGCTTTGAGTCGTGCTAATACCACACTTTAAACATCTTTCTCGAGTCACTGCACAAATGTGGAAAAAAAAGATTAGTAGAGCTGCAGAGAAGCAGCTTCAACAATTAAGACAGAAAATTATGCAGCTGTTGGCTGCAGTTTCTCAAATGACAGTATGTGGTGCTTTTCTGCCCATAAGAAAACAACTAAATCAGATCATCTGGAGCTGGAGAATTAAACCTTTTTCAACAAGGAAATAAGTAACAGGTCAATTCACAATCAAATCAGTTCAATTGTACCAAGGGGTACTACAGCCATTTTGACCCTGTACATCAGGTAATCTGTCCTTGTTATGATGAATAAATCACATATATAACTGCAGCCCACACTGCAGCCCATTCTCCACTTCTACCAGTATAACTTAAAATGTGAGACCTTTAATGCTACAGGTATGATTTCCAAAAGAAGCCGTCACATGGAAGACACAGATGTTTGAATGAACACTGGTGTTCGCAGAGGATCAGAACTGTGTGGTCTCGCTAGCTGTAACAAAGATGTCTAATTCTCTGCTTTTTGCTTGAACAACCTAAGAACTGATCTTTTTCATTGTTTTCTCAAAAAAAAAATCAATTTGCACAAATAAACTGTGCTTAAAGATGACATATTGGAAATGTAGCCTGTACAATAAAACAGTTAATTGTAAAGAAAATGTGCATCTTTATTCACACAAACTCTGGCCATCACAATGTTTCCAACACTGCCACCAGTTCCTTGTTATGTTACTGAAACCAGCTTTTTTGGTGTTGATCTGACCATTCACAGAAAACGGCTTCCACAACACAACAGTGAAATGTACATTTCTAATTTTGCCTGAAGCCAACCAAATGGCACCTGATGGAGAATTAGAAATACAGTGTGAGGAGAACAACCGGCAGTTTGTTCGCAGCTTGTTTGGAAAGACCCCGAGAAATGGATCTGTCCACATAGGTCAGTGAAAATAGCACTGTATAACGTGTGTATCAACAGAACATAGACATGGATTTGGGTATTTGTTTTCTCGTACATGATTGTGTTTCTTCAGACGGGCCTCAAACCGCTTTTCATTCAATCAGCTCACAAAAACAATATAACCTGTAAACTGGTGCCATGAAATGCCATGAAGTTGGAGACACCCTTCTCTATAAATCAGCAATGTTACAGTATTGGCTAATCTTCCTAAAAAAAAAGGTGACCTGCACTTGTATTTTAATGGTATTGGTCAGTAATATGTCAACACACAAACTCTTATTAGAGTCTTTTGGAGAAGGCAAGTGGTGACTATATCCTACCACATCCTTTTATGGCTTATCAGTTGATGGTCACTGCTGTTTTAATTTATCTTTACAATACAATACTATTCAAAGCAAATATTTGTGTGACAGTTAAAGTGTACTTGTCACTTTCCTTAACAGATAAGTTTGCAGTGTAACTTGTAATTTGATTAATTCAACAAACAGTGAAAATTCTTGAGTACAAATTAGACACATTATTTTTCTTCTGAAGCTCCTTTCTGTATCAACAACAACCAAGGACCAGACCTGTGTGATGCCCTCTTTTGATAACAAGGGTCATAGTGACACTCACTGTGGACTCTGGCAGGGTCTTGATCCAAAAGTACTTCTGTTCTCTTGTACGTAAAGGTGCCCCCTCTTATAGAGCAGCACCACAGAACTTTAAAGGTATCATATTGGGGTTGGAAAATCAAGCTAACTCAGAATGGGGCCATGAGAAGAAAACGTTTCAAAATCAATTCAATCCCTTAAGAAATTTCATAGTGGTTTGAGCCATATTGTGGGTTTTTCATCTTGTCCCATCAGCATCAGGCTGTTGTTTACTCTGTCACTATATTTTCTCAACAGCAGAGCATCTGCACAGCAACAGTCTGAGTTGCAACACATGGTAGCAACATGAACCTTGTTACGTGGACCCAGTATGTTTAACTGTCCAATGCATATTAGGTGCGGTGTAAAAAAGCACAATATAGTGTTTGCTTAAACCTCTGTGAAACTCTTTGGGTTTAATTTGTTTAGATGGGATCAAATTTGCTCTTCTGTTAGCCCCTTCTCTGTAGCTTTTAGATTAACTCACCTGTCAGGAAACCTTTTGATTCTCCAAACTGAGAGTGCTGTGACTCCAGTCGACTGAAGGTATAACAGTGACAATCAAAAGCACTTCATACAGTCACACGTAAAAACAAATATCCCTTCAAGGGGTATATATTGAACTGAAATCTCAAGGGTTTCAAGGTTCACATATTTGTGTTGTTTGCCTCTATAGGGCAGGTGGCAGTGTTTTTCAGTCCGGCATTACAATGACACAAAGTGAACAAAACTGGGGCTTCAACACTTTAGCCAAGCTGTTTTTTTATATTCTGGTTCGACAGATGAGTTGGACCCAGTTCGAAAGTATGTCAGACCTTTCTCATGCTCTGGTTTCTTTGTGGTTAAGAGAGCTGCAGGCCCCCCAATGAGCTAAGTCCTTTCGAGGTTCCCCAAACTAAGCCTTGTTAACAGACAATACATTACAGAACAGGAAAACCAACATTTGCACAAATGAGTTCCTGGAATCATTTTGAGAACCCTGAATGTTAGAAGGAGGGCAGTGAAATAAGCTGAGCTGAACATGATGTCCACTGTGGCTCCACAGCAGGTTTTTAGAGACATCTTCAGTCATCCTTTTGTTAGAACAGAAGACGTCAGACAGATGGGTGTGTTTCTGTCATGGTGATACCAAGTAAGGGTTTTCAAGTGGGCGCCTTCACCAAATGAAGGGGATCTATTAATAACTTTTGCCATAAAAGGAGAGAATCTTGGCCCAAGAACAACAGTGTAGACTTTCACTGGCAACATCATGATTCTAGGCAATATCTGATAGGATTTCTTCTTTTGCGGTGTGAGCCGGGTGACGGAGACCCGGCACCTAACTAAGAGAGTACAAATATGGACAGAGAAAGGTGATATCCTAGTGAAGACGCTCTGCTTCAGCAAGGCTCCTGCTCTGATGCAGATAATTAAAGAGATGTAGATGGGATCAGAGTGCTTTGGTCAGTTTGGAGGAGGATTTTAGGCTCAATCCAAGTATAATCCAATCCAAAAGTAGGTCAAAACTGAATTACTGACAGCACATTCTCTCTCCCACTCACGGCAGTTAGACGTTTGACAGATTAATTTAGAATTACGCTATCGGCCTTGTTGCCCATATGCGGACCCCAAGGTATCAAGGTCCATGTAGTCTCAGGCTTTCCACTGTGATATACTACGTCCTCTGTCATGGCACATCACATTCAATGTAAGGAATGTCACTGTAGCGGCTGTCGACCTCCACCCACTGCTGCACAGCCCGGGCCACGATCTCCTCAGAGAGCCTCTGGGCGTACTCCAGCAGTACCGGGTTCACCTGAGGGGAGCTCTCCACCGAGCCCGTCTCTGAGTGAACCAGGTAGGCCTTCTCACCCCTCATTCCCTTGCTTCTACCTTCCACCTTTTCTGTAGAGTTTGTATTTTGGGAAGCAGGGTCGCTCCTCTTGGATTTGACGCACCCCATACTCTGGAGGATGTAGCATTGATTCACTCCAGTGTGGGAGATGTACAGTGGCCCTAAGGTGTTGGAGTCTGTTAGATTTTTAGCTCAAACGTCATAGTTTTACCTTGACTCTGGAAGTGAGCAATCGGTGCTTTCAACTTTGTGCCTTCAGTCAACTTTTCTCTGCTGCAGTCACTTTGAACTGCTGTCATCCACTTCCACTCTCATCCATGTCTGTGTGACAACATGTGATGATCAGGGGTATTACACAGTGGAGGGTATTGATTTAAAGGCTTTCGAGGAGTAACTGGCTAAGAAGTCCATCGCTGTGCAGGTCTGGCTGCGCTGACACAGACAGTCCAGCTGCTTTGTTGACATGAACTCATACCTTCCTCAGCTGTGGAGACAAAAGAGATACAGGGGGAGGAACGACTTCAGTGATTTATTTTCCAGAGACAGCCTTAAAATACTAGATGTCAAGAAGCATGTAGATCGTTTTTTACTGATTTTCACAATGGCGACTACAAGAACTGGCTTCCAGCCAGCGGCTGGAGGTCAAGCCCCTGGTGGGGCTCCCCTCACCTCCACACCTCACAGTCGTGTTAAAATAAAATGCACTGTCCTGCTCACCAGCTTTTTACTCATTCACCTCCCCCCACCTCTACCTCAAGAGTGTTTTATGACTCAATCCCTCGCCCTATTTTGTTCGACATGAAACAGGGATGTCTGTCGTGCTTGAATATACTGATGCCTTGCTTTGTAAGCTTCTGTCTCCCATCTGCTCCACGAACTGAGCATTTGCAGCCTGATTCACTGTGACAGTTCCTTGTCGAGAATTAAAGGCCTCGGAGCCCAGCAGACATGTGCTTCATTCAGAAAGCATGCTGTAGTCTACACACAACATGCAGGCCGTGAATGATTTATGCAGAGTGGGGAGTCTCCCTGTGAGTAAAACAACATTTGGAGGTTCAGCCATAAACATTGGAATCTGTCACTTAAATCCTGTGCCACAGCTCACAGTGTTAATGAGTTTAAATGGCTGTAAACGCGCCTTAATATTAATGTGTACCAAACAGTGAAAGCACAAGCTAGATGAGGTCAGGCACATGGGTTGTGGATTAAACCTGCTCACTGACTTCTTTGAACAACACAGAGTGGAGCCTTTGTATAAAGATGCACAGCAAAACACGAGACTGAGAAAACTAAACATGTCAAAACAATATGTGATCCAGTAGAGTTGTACATACTTTTAACTGAGTGAGGCAAATGGGTCCGAGTTCTCTCCATTTCAGTAAGAAGTGATCTGGCCACAGAGGAGATAACCCAAGGTCGTTTAAGTAAATAACAGTCTGGACATCATCTGGTGTCGTACCGGATCCTCACTATTGTCCTCTGCACTCCCAGCGGCGCCGGAGCGATCTCACAATAAAATGTATCCCCCAAATTGTTCGCTGGTTTTGTTATACAGGATAAGCGCTCTGTCTCAGATTTAAAGATAATCTCTCACAGGGGTAAAAACACATATTAATGAATGATAAGAGCCTGGGGGATCATGCAGCAGACGGATTCCCTGCTGCCTTCCCGTCAGTCACCCTCAAATGGAGCTCCGCACCACAGAGGAAAACAGAGGTCTGGTCTGGACCGAGTTCAGCGCAACGACTCTCCACGCAGATTACCGCCGAGACGAGCTGCAGCGAGTCTGGGTGCAGCTCACTGACGGCTGCTGCCCACCAACACTCAGCAACACTGCCATCTGCCGGACATTCGGTAGAACACTGCAGACAACTTCAACCATGTAAACAAATGAATGAATGAACGAACGAGTGAAAGAATTAATGAATTTTAGATTTGGACCAATATCTAAGAGTATAGAACTCACTCACTGGCTCAAGTTCTGTATGAATGACCTAACAGACTCTAACAGAATTGTCAGAATTGTGAATTGCCCAAGTAGAAGTACTGAAACCAAACCCATGTCTGTAGCTTGTTCACATTCACATCACCCAAACTGGCCCAAATTCACACATCCAAGACCTGACCGAATCTGGCAACCTGCCAAGCTGGCTCATCAAAAGTGAGCTGATGTTGGAGTACTATTTCCTAAGTTTAAGTCTTCTGAAAGCCAAACACTCATAATTTCAGAAGTAACCAGTTACTATTCAGAAAGTAAAACAGTAAATTACCACTTATATATCACGTCAAAAAATCTGAGTTAAGTGTTTCAAGATAAAAGGGAAAAAAAGACTAATTAAAACATTTCAGGGGAGACAAATAATATAATACATCACTAAATCAAATCAAATCAAATCAAATCAAATTTATTTGTATAGCACATTTCATGTACAAAACAATTCAAAGTGCTTTACATAAAATAAAAGCATTGCAGCAGGGAGTGTAAGAAGCATTAAAAATACATAAAAGAATATAAAGAGAAACAAATAAAATAATTTAAATGAATTTAAAAACAAGCAACAGTCCAGATAGATCAAAAGATATTGTGCAGATTTCATGCATAGACACATGAGAAAATAAATGTTTTTAACCTAGATTTAAAAATGTCTCCATTTGGTGAAAGTTTAATCTCCACTGGCAGTTTGTTCCACTTGTTTGCAGCATAACAGCTAAATGATGCTTCTCCATGTTTAGTCTGGACTCTGGACTGGACCAGCTGACCTGAGTCCTTGGATCTAAGAGCTCTGCTAGGTTTATATTCTCTGAACATATCACAGATGTATTTTGGGCCTAAACTGTTCTGGGATTGTTCACTAAGCAGAATGCTGTAACTGGTTGAAACAGAGAAAAGAAAAGAATTGGGTCTTCAGCTGTGATTTAAAACACCAACGAGAGTTCGGTGTCGGTATTCGGGGAGAATGTTCCACAGTTTGGCATCAGGACAAGACAGCAAATTCACAGGCCCCACGAGTTCTTAGTCCAGAGCAAGGTGCAACTAGCAGGCCTTGATCAGAAGTGCTGAGGGGTCAAGTATGAATATAAGGCGTTAAAAGTTCACAGAACTATTCTGGAGTCATAGGGATCAAGGCTTTATAGATGAGGAGGAGGTTTGGTGGCCAGTCCAATGATATGAGAATCAGGGAGATGTGAAAGTAATATGGGGTCTTAGTCAGCAGTCTGGTGTAGAGTTTTGGACCAACTGTAAATTAGTAACATAATCTTGGCTTAGGAAGGAAAAAATAATGTAACATTAGTCAAAGTATGGGAATACAGAAGAATGGATCTCCATTTTTCACTGCCGGAAAGATAATCAATCTTTTTTGCATGGCTTCTTAGGTGAAAATAACTAGATTGAACAGCTGAATACATATAAAATTTTACTTACTTATCAGAAAATGATTTTGTATTATAGGATGTTGTTTTACCTCCTGTTTCAGGAGAAAAATCAGAACCTTAGTTTCACTGATTTTTGTTTTGAAAGAAATTTAGAGCCATCCAGCCAATTTATCTATCTATCAGCCAGACAACTGAGTAGCGGTTATATTTGGGAGGCCAGGTTACATGAGTACAACTGTATCATCAGCATAACAACCCTAAAAAAATAAAACAAGTTTGGTGCCATTTTGTGAGATGCACTTCAGAGTTCAGAGGCTCTAAGGAAGATGCATCATCATTATTTGCACAAAAAAAACAACGACAACGAGAGAATCAGTTGGATAAATAAAATGAAAAATAGCTTGGCGTTACATCAGAGATCCCTGACCCATTTCTCTGGTAATAGCACTGATAAATCTTAAAGAACTAAAATGGAAATTTCTATTTTCAGTGGAATTATATTAACGTATCTTTGATAACTCTAAGAGGTGCTCTCTCTGTGTTGTATTTCTGCAGAAATGAACAGATTTATCAAATCTGTAAATTTCAGTTTCAACTGTTGCTCACAAACAATTTTTTATAAAAATCTTTTGTGTAATAGATAGTTTAAATGGGTGTCTGGGTGGGCTTTCTTGAGGACGGGCTGATCTGAAGCCACTTTAAACAAATCCGGAACGCAGCCTGATGACAGGGACAGACAGGGACTGATAATGGTCAGCAGAGATGGTTTAAGAATGCTTCTTGCTTCACTGAGTGACTTTGTGGACACAATGTCATGCACACCGGTGGAGGAGTGTGTGTCAAAAATGGAATAAACCAGTTCACTGAGACAAATGGGTGGAAAGTGGTGAAATGGGACTGGACAGATGTGGAACTTTTCAGAATGTGGGACAGAAAGGCCAGGGACACAATAGATCTTCTTATTTTGTTAGAATTATCAGCTCCATCAATCCTTTAACAATCTTTTCTCGAACCCAGGGCTACTGTGGATTATACTTGCTTAATGGTAATGAGATTATTAAAATAGGCCATTTCTGATTCATTAGGAGTTTCAGTTTTCTCGTGCGATGGTAGTTGAAAAGTACTTTTGTGGATTTTGTAATGATAATATTTAAAACTTTTTTTTTTTTTGCATTATGTTTCATTACGCAGGTGGTGGAACTAGACTGATGGTGATGGACATGTTGGATAAATAACATGGCACCAGAGCAAGTCGTCAGTTTGGGAGGGGGATTCCACTTGGCCCAGTAGAGAAAAGAGAAAAGGGAATAAAGCGTGCGCTTATTGGCAATGAGGCGATTTTCTAAATTGCCCTATGTCTTGAAAGGTTATTATGTGCTGTCAATTACTTTAACAAACCAATAATGTGCTTTTTATTTCATTAAATCTTTGCAAGTACCTGAACCTATCACATAACCATAGTAGAGAGGGGGGAAAAAAAAAGATCTATCCTGTAGTTGCATCAAATGGTACATAACAACACCTCAACACTGTACTTGGATACAGGGCTTGAGTAAGTACATTTTCACAGAAATACTGGTAAAATACCCCCCAATGTGAAATACATTCAGCTTCATTAAGACAGCCTATATGCCCTAAACTTTAGTTCCAAACAAGACAAGTTTGTGAAATTAACTAAATATATATCTTAGATTCAGTCATGGTTGTTAGCACCCAGCAGCATGATCTCACAATTAATTTAGCCTCCTCTTTCACAAATTGGTAATTAATAGAGCAAACATGCTATTTGTTGTGTTATGTGTGAACAAAAGAACCCAATGAAGTAGGGAAGATACCAAACTATCTATCATAGCTTAATCTCACTTCAAACTGTGGCTAATTTATTGAATGACACTCTCACATTATCTCTGTGAAATGGAATTAGTAAGGTAAACATTAATTTGATCTGTATGTAAAACGTTGTGATGAGCCCTCGTGAGAATTGTGTTAGTTTGTCTCAGTTATATTCTAATTTTGACAATCATTATCATTATTACAACAAAGTTAAGCAAAGTTGGACACCTAAACTCTAGTGTGTTTTCTGATCTTGGAAAAATCCTGTCAACAGGACAGCTAAAATAGGCTTAGCATAGATGTTATGTGACTAAAACTGCCTGACTTCATAGGGTACATGTCACAGGAAGCCAAAGTCAGCACCAGTCAGTTAAAAAGTTCTACTGGGAATTGCATGACAAGGAATTGTAAGATGATTATTGGGTATAAATTTCCCAAGAATTAGATGATGTTCCAAACTCTTAGCAGATCAAGTGTTGAAAATTACTTTTAGTATTTTAAATTTTCAAACACATTTAGCTGTCTTACTTGATCAAATATGACAAAAAAAATATATATATTTAAGATGGTCATTTAAGTCTTTTAAATGGGAGATATATGCATTTAGGAGCTTCTTAAAATTGAATAAGCCAACATAGATGTTCAAGTTTTATAGTCCTGGTTACAAAATTCTGAACATTTCAAAGGACAGTTTGTGACACATTTTTCACAAAACAGAGAACTTAAAATCCATTACAAATATTAGAATGTACCAACTTTTCCTGGCTGCATGAATTTAGGTTGAATATGTTTGAACATGCTATATAGTTAGAATGGCAATCTGTACAAGGTGCACCTGCCTCTCTGGGAAAGGCTCCATCTCCACTGTGACCCTGAATAAGATGAAGTGGGTAGATGGAAGATGAATGATATATAGTTTTACCAGTGAGTTTTATATGAGTTGACCCTGTAAAATGATCAATCTAGTGCAGGGACATAGCTTGTTTGACATAGAGATGTTCTCTTTATTCAGATCTTTATGAACATGTTTTAGATTTATTTTAAATTTCCCTGGGGATTAATAAAGTACCTACCTATCTATCTATCTTTTTGTCCACCTATTTAGTCAATTTGTCTTCACAATGATTTTTAAAACATTTTAAACTGAGTCTGACATGAATAAAATAAGGTGAATTAGGCTTTTTTTTTTAAGAGTCCCTGGCAAAAAAGAAAGAAAGCAAATTCTGTGTAGAAAAACATCTTAAGGATTTGAGACAGCTATAGTGGGTTGATATAATTAAATCAATATCAATTCAGTTTATTTATATAGCGTCAAATTACAAGAAATGTTATCTCAAGGCACTTCAATTCAAGCCAATTAAAGTCCAATTTATTGTAATCATAATCTAATCAAAACATTTAAAATTAGTCCAATTACAGTTTCTCAGTCGCTTTGGTACAGTTCTCGAATCATCCTCGCCATTTGCAAAACAGTAGCCTACGCCATTTCTCAAAACTATTTGGACAAATAGAAAAACACCATGGATGACCTGCAAAAGCTTGCTCAAAATACTTAGTTCATCTCTCAAAACTAAATATCTGTGTCAATGAACATGTCAGTGCCATCAGAATGTCAAGTCCTTGTGTCATTGTGTACGGATAAGACAGTCAAATTGCTTAGTCATGTTGTCAATATAACAGTGTACTCTGGAGGGATGTTCTGATGTAAACTATGGCTAAGTTTTGATGACAATTATTGTAATTTACACCTTAGTGTATGTGTGAGATTGATTACAAGAGACAAGATTCACAATTACCCTTTTACTGTTTGAAATTTGTACAAAAAAGAAAAGACAGCACTGCATAGCACAAAGAAAAAGTAGAAATGTGAACCTACAATCTAGTAAGGGAAAACTGTACATACAGTGCTGTAGGAATTACAGTGCAGACAGTCTTCCTAGACCTGTTGACGTTCCTGTCTGTTGGGCCACATATTCTCATCCACGTCACATTGAATATTATCTCTTGCGATGCAGCATGGAAAGAATCTTCTTGAGTGTCTTATCCAGCCTCTGTAGGCATCTGCTGTGATGTCCTCACACGCCGCATCCATGGCAGCCAGAAGGGTAATTTGTGTATGTGGCTGGCGATCATACACTTTCCAACGCCACGCAGAGAAAAACTCTTCAATGGGGTTAAGGAATGGGGAGTAGGGTGGGAGGAACTCCATCAGCATCCTATTGTGAGCTGCAAACCATTGCCTGACGATGTTTGAGCGATGGAAGCTGACATTGTCACAAATTACCACATGCTTTGGCAAGTCATCTCCAATCTGACCTCTCATGTTCAGGGATGAGATCCCTGTAAAGAGTGTCTAAAAAGGTGACTAGACGCTCTGTGTTATATGGACCAATAAGGGGAATATGCGTTAGCACACCATATTCTGAGATGGCAGCACCCATTGTTATGTTCCCGCCCCGTTGGCCTGGCACATCAACTGTCGCTCTGTGCCCGATGATATTTCGCCCACGCCTTCTGCGTTTTGTGAGGTTGAAGCCAGCCTCATCCATGTAGATGAAGCTGTGCGGTGGCTCGCTTGCTTCCAGTTCCATTATACGCTATATCCAGAATACACAAAATTAGTTTTATGAGTTACATGCATTTTCATTTTGATAAGGTTACATCAAATGTATACAGCACATATTGCATCTTCTTTTCTACAGCCATAGCAAATGTGTAAAGGTCACACTTACTGTACTGTATATCACTATGCAATGTTGTACTGTTTACTGTGAAGTACGGCTACCGTATGCTCATACATGTTTTACCTGTACATAATGGTAGCGCAGCTCCTTCACTCTTTCATCATTTCTTTCAAAGGGAACAGTGTACAGATGTTTCATATGCATTTGGTGTCTTTTCAGTACCCTGTCAATTGTTGAGATGCTGACTGTTTGGGTGTTTGCAAAGATGTTGTTGTCCTCTATAATGGCACTCTGTATCTCCCTAAGTCTTATGGCATTGTTCTCTATAACCATGGTGCAAATGGCCTCCTCCTGTTCAGGTGTGAAAAGGGGCCCTCTGCCACCCCTGTGAAGTTGTCTTGCAGTCCTATGTGGAAACAATATAGCAATGCAAAACACAAAATTGAGTAAGATAAAATGTCACTGTATGAAGTATACTTACTTACATTGTAATGTGGAATACTGTTACATTGTATGAAGCATTACAGAACAGTGCCTATTGTTGGATTACATACCTGTTCTCTCGACAAAAAGTCTGAACGATTGAGGACAGTTGTTCTGCCAACATTTGGCTGCACCCTTCGACCAGCCTCTGCCATTGTAAGCCCATGATTGAGAACATGGTCCACAAGGGTGGCTCTGATCTCATCTGGAACGCGCATATGTCATCGGCCTCTTCTGCCTCTTCCTCTGTTCTGCCTCCCAACTCCTCCGCCACGCAACCTCACTCCTCTTCCTCTTCCTCTTCCTCTTCCTCTTCCTCTTCCTCTTCCGCTGTTGGCCCCGTCTAATTCCTTCCATTGTCAGACATTGAAACATTGTGGTGTGCTCCAGCTATATATATATTTGTCAGTTGATTGGTCGTTAGAGAAAGTCAACATTCACCTGGGAGCAATTTACCAATTCAGGACAGATTTTGAACAAAAGTCTAATGGAAATGTATAGAAATATACTTGACATATTATGACAACTTGTTCAACCATTTTGCATGTAAAGACCTATACGATGAACTAATGCCTTAATGTTGTGGGGGGTGAGACTATTCAACAGAGACCTGGGGCCCGTTGCACAAAAGTAGGATAAGGGATTAAGCCGGGATATGTTGGCTATCCTGGATCAACTTATCCGTGATCCGGTTGCACAAAAGTAGGATAAGGGAAGTGGGATATGTTCAGACCTAAGTTACCATGGAGATTTATTCTGTGAAGCTAGCCTGCTCCAGACCAGGCTAAGTTCCAGGATCTATTTAATCTCATTCCTTTTCTCAGTCAGCGGTCGCCACAAATGGAAACCAATATTTATTCCACTGCCTAGAACATATTGTTAAAACATTTAACTATACCCACTATCATTATTGAAACATTTGTGATCATTAATCACAATCATTTTAGATAACTGATGATTTTAGATGAACTTGCAATCATTAGATAATTTAGTTTCCCACAGACTACACATAAAGTACATCACCATATAAATATAAATACACAGAGAGTACCATGATGTTCCTTTATTGAACAAGGATGAATCAAAGCAAGTAAACCATCAGCTCCTTTCAAAACTGAAGTCACACAGTGCTCTTCAAAACAAAAAGTACAGAATCATGCAGTTTGAGACAAACTGTTTGTAAAAATGGTAATACAAATAAAATTGCCTTGCCTATACAGCACAAAAATGCCTCTGCCATTGCAGGCTCAACTTAAATAAACATGCAATATTAATTAAAACTAGAAAGCTGCAAGCAGCTGTGAGCGGGACCGAGGTGTGCGTACGTTGGATGTGCGCACGTTGGGGCATGCGCTGGATGCCGTAGACGCGCAGCTCTGCCCACACGCACGATACCCTCTGCGTACGTACGAGCACATAATAACCCCAATGCGGAGGGGTTTTTGAAAATTTCTAGGGGGCGCCACTGAGCCATTTTGCTTCGCCCACACACAATACCCTTTACATACGTACGAGGTCGTCAGGGTGGACGTGTGTGCCAAGTTTCATGACTTTACGATGATGATAAGGCTTTCATATTACAAAAGCCATCACACGATTTTCACCTCTGGCCACGCCCACACCGTTCAGAGTTTGGAAAAGTTTCTCCATGAAGTTTTGCCCTCATGTCTTAAGAGTAACCTGGCCAAGTTTGAAGATTTTAGCATGAAATATGTAGGAAGAGTTTGATCAAATAAGAGGCCTGGAAAAAAATGAAGTTTCCAACCACCATTAGGTGGCGCTGTAGGTGGATATCACTTTTTTGTATGTGCACGTTCAGGTTGGGTCCAGCATTCACCGTATCAAGTTTGGGACAGATTGGATAATGTATGTGGGAGTTATAGGCGACTTAATTTTTTATGGTGAGTCATAAATTTGAGGCGTCGCCACGGCCACGCCCTTTGAGGTTTGAAAAAGTTGGCCAATAATTTTTTCCCCCCATGTCTTAAGAGTAACCTGGCCAAGTTTGAAGCTTGTAGCATGAAATCTGTAGGAGGAGTTTGATCAAATGCGAGGTGTGGAAAAAAAAAGACATTTCCAACCACCAGCAGGTGGCGCTATAGGTGGATGTCACTATTTTACATGTGCGCGTTCAGGCTGGGTCCAGCAATCACCGGTTGAACTTTGGGAAAGATTGGATTATGTATGTGGAAGTTATAAGCGACTTAATTTTTCGTGGCGAGTGATGGCGAGTCATCAAACTTTGAGGCGTCGCCACGGCCACGCCCTTTAAGTTTTGAAAAAGTTGGCCAATGAATTTTTCCCTCCATGTCTTAAGAGTAACCTGGCCAAGTTTGAAGTCTGTAGCATTAAATCTGTAGGACAAGTTCGATCTTAAGCAAGGCGTGGAATCGGTCAAAAATGGCACGAAAACGTACTTTCCATCCAAAATGGCCGCCTTCCTGTGTACGTGGGACCATGGCGGCGAGAGACTTTTTTTTGCGTCTGGGCATGATGAATGAGTGCACCGAATTTCGTCGTCCCACGCGAAACTAATCCTATTAAGGGGACCATTTTTAAGCATCATAGGGGGCGCTAAAGAGTCAATGAGCGACTCCCAAATATATAAAGTTTAGATTCTTTCATGTCGTCGACTGGCAGGTGGCGCTCGCAAAATTTCCTGAGTTTTCGCATACCTTTTGCAAAGAATAAGAAAGAAAGAAAGAATAATAACTAGAAAGCTGCAAGCAGCTGTGAGCGGGACCGAGTGTGCGTACGTTGGGATGTGCGTATGTTGGGGCATGCGCTGGACGCTGAGGCTGTAGCTCTGCCCACACGCACGATATCCTCTGCGTACGTACGAGCACATAAAAACCCCAATGCGGAGTGGTTTTATGAAAATTTCTAGGGGGCGCCACTGAGCCATTTAGCACCGCCCACACACAATACTCTTTACATACGTACGAGGTCGACAAGGCGGACGTGTGTACCAAGTTTCATGACTTTGCGATGATGATAAGGCTTTCAAATCACAAACGCCATCACACGATTTTCACCGCCTGAACACGCCCACACCGTTCAGAGTTTGGAAAAGTTTCTCAAGATTTTTCTTCCCCCCTTGCTAAAGAGTAATCTGGCCAAGTTTGGAGCTGTTACCATAAAATCTGTAGGAGGAGTTCGATCAAATGCGAGTTGTTGAAAAAAAAGACGTTTCCGATCACCAGTAGGTGGCGCTGTAGGTGTATATCACTATCTTATATGTGCGCATTCAGGTTGGGTCTAGCAATCACCGTATGAAGTTTGGGACAGATTGGATAATGTATGTGGGAGTTATAGGCGACTTAATTTTTTATGGCGAGTCATAAATTTGAGGCGTCGCCACGGCCACGCCCTTTGAGGTTTGAAAAAGTTGGCCAATGATTTTTTCCCCCCATGTCTTAAGAGTAACCTGGCCAAGTTTGAAGCTTGTAGCATGAAATCTGTAGGAGGAGTTTGATCAAATGCGAGGTGTGGAAAAAAAAAGACATTTCCAACCACCAGCAGGTGGCGCTATAGGTGGATGTCACTATTTTATATGTGAGCTTTCAGTCTGGGTCCAGCATTCACCGTATGAAGTTTGGGAAAGATTGGATAATGTATGTGGGAGTTATAAGCGACTTCATTTTTCGTGGCGAGTGATGGCGAGTCATCAAACTTTGAGGCGTCGCCACGGCCACGCCCTTTAAGTTTTGAAAAAGTTGGCCAATGAATTTTTCCCTCCATGTCTTAAGAGTAACCTGGCCAAGTTTGAAGTCTGTAGCATTAAATCTGTAGGACAAGTTCGATCTTATACAAGGTGTGGAATCGGTCAAAAATGGCACGAAAACGCACTTTCCATCCAAAATGGCCGACTTCCTGTGGACGTGTGACCATGGCGGCCTGAGACTTTTTTGTGCGTCTGGGCATGATGAATGAGTGTACCGAATTTCGTCGTCCCACGCGAAACTAATCCTATTGCGGGGACCATTTTTAAGCATCGTAGGGGGCGCTACAGAGCCAATGAGCGACTCCCAAAAATATAAAGTTTAGATTCTTTCATGTCGTCGACCGGCACGTGGCGCTCGCAAAATTTCCTGAGTTTTCGCATACCTTTTGCAAAGAATAAGAAAGAACTAGAAAGCTGCAAGCAGCTGTAAGCGGGACCGAGGTGTGCGTACGTTGGAATGTGCGTACGTTGGGGCTGGAGCTGGACGCCGTAGTCGCGCAGCTCTGCCCACACGCACGATTTCCATTGCGTACGTACGAGCACGCAATAACCCCAATGCATAGGGGTTTTTGAACATTTCTAGGGGGCGCCACTGAGCCATTTTGCTCCGCCCACACACAATACCCTTTACATACGTACGAGGTCGTCAGGATGGACGTGTGTACCAAGTTTCATGACTTTACGATGATGATAAGGCTTTCATATTACAAACGCCATCACACGATTTTCACCTCTGGCCACGCCCCCACACCGTTCAGAGTTTGGAAAGGTTTCTCCATGAAGTTTTGCCCTCATGTCTTAAGAGTAACCTGGCCAAGTTTGAAGATTTTAGCATGAAATATGTAGGAAGAGTTTGATCAAATAAGAGGCCTGGAAAAAAATGAAGTTTCCAACCACCATTAGGTGGCGCTGTAGGTGGATATCACTTTTTTGTATGTGCACGTTCAGGTTGGGTCCAGCATTCACCGTATCAAGTTTGGGACAGATTGGATAATGTATGTGGGAGTTATAGGCGACTTAATTTTTTATGGCGAGTCATAAATTTGAGGCGTCGCCACGGCCACGCCCTTTGAGGTTTGAAAAAGTTGGCCAATGATTTTTTCCCCCCATGTCTTAAGAGTAACCTGGCCAAGTTTGAAGCTTGTAGCATGAAATCTGTAGGAGGAGTTTGATCAAATGCGAGGTGTGGAAAAAAAAAGACATTTCCAACCACCAGCAGGTGGCGCTATAGGTGGATGTCACTATTTTACATGTGCGCGTTCAGGCTGGGTCCAGCAATCACCGGTTGAACTTTGGGAAAGATTGGATTATGTATGTGGAAGTTATAAGCGACTTAATTTTTCGTGGCGAGTGATGGCGAGTCATCAAACTTTGAGGCGTCGCCACGGCCACGCCCTTTAAGTTTTGAAAAAGTTGGCCAATGAATTTTTCCCTCCATGTCTTAAGAGTAACCTGGCCAAGTTTGAAGTCTGTAGCATTAAATCTGTAGGACAAGTTCGATCTTAAGCAAGGCGTGGAATCGGTCAAAAATGGCACGAAAACGTACTTTCCATCCAAAATGGCCGCCTTCCTGTGTACGTGGGACCATGGCGGCGAGAGACTTTTTTTTGCGTCTGGGCATGATGAATGAGTGCACCGAATTTCGTCGTCCCACGCGAAACTAATCCTATTGCGGGGACCATTTTTAAGCATCATAGGGGGCGCTACAGAGTCAATGAGCGACTCCCAAATATATAAAGTTTAGATTCTTTCATGTCGTCGACTGGCAGGTGGCGCTCGCAAAATTTCCTGAGTTTTCGCATACCTTTTGCAAAGAATAAGAAAGAAAGAAAGAATAATAACTAGAAAGCTGCAAGCAGCTGTGAGCGGGACCGAGTGTGCGTACGTTGGGATGTGCGTATGTTGGGGCATGCGCTGGACGCTGAGGCTGTAGCTCTGCCCACACGCACGATATCCTCTGCGTACGTACGAGCACATAAAAACCCCAATGCGGAGTGGTTTTATGAAAATTTCTAGGGGGCGCCACTGAGCCATTTAGCACCGCCCACACACAATACTCTTTACATACGTACGAGGTCGACAAGGCGGACGTGTGTACCAAGTTTCATGACTTTGCGATGATGATAAGGCTTTCAAATCACAAACGCCATCACACGATTTTCACCGCCTGAACACGCCCACACCGTTCAGAGTTTGGAAAAGTTTCTCAAGATTTTTCTTCCCCCCTTGCTAAAGAGTAATCTGGCCAAGTTTGGAGCTGTTACCATAAAATCTGTAGGAGGAGTTCGATCAAATGCGAGTTGTTGAAAAAAAAGACGTTTCCGATCACCAGTAGGTGGCGCTGTAGGTGTATATCACTATCTTATATGTGCGCATTCAGGCTGGGTCTAGCAATCACCGTATGAAGTTTGGGACAGATTGGATAATGTATGTGGGAGTTATAGGCGACTTAATTTTTTATGGCGAGTCATAAATTTGAGGCGTCGCCACGGCCACGCCCTTTGAGGTTTGAAAAAGTTGGCCAATGATTTTTTCCCCCCATGTCTTAAGAGTAACCTGGCCAAGTTTGAAGCTTGTAGCATGAAATCTGTAGGAGGAGTTTGATCAAATGCGAGGTGTGGAAAAAAAAAGACATTTCCAACCACCAGCAGGTGGCGCTATAGGTGGATGTCACTATTTTATATGTGAGCTTTCAGTCTGGGTCCAGCATTCACCGTATGAAGTTTGGGAAAGATTGGATAATGTATGTGGGAGTTATAAGCGACTTCATTTTTCGTGGCGAGTGATGGCGAGTCATCAAACTTTGAGGCGTCGCCACGGCCACGCCCTTTAAGTTTTGAAAAAGTTGGCCAATAAATTTTTCCCTCCATGTCTTAAGAGTAACCTGGCCAAGTTTGAAGTCTGTAGCATTAAATCTGTAGGACAAGTTCGATCTTATACAAGGTGTGGAATCGGTCAAAAATGGCACGAAAACGCACTTTCCATCCAAAATGGCCGACTTCCTGTGGACGTGTGACCATGGCGGCCTGAGACTTTTTTGTGCGTCTGGGCATGATGAATGAGTGTACCGAATTTCGTCGTCCCACGCGAAACTAATCCTATTGCGGGGACCATTTTTAAGCATCGTAGGGGGCGCTACAGAGCCAATGAGCGACTCCCAAAAATATAAAGTTTAGATTCTTTCATGTCGTCGACCGGCACGTGGCGCTCGCAAAATTTCCTGAGTTTTCGCATACCTTTTGCAAAGAATAAGAAAGAACTAGAAAGCTGCAAGCAGCTGTAAGCGGGACCGAGGTGTGCGTACGTTGGAATGTGCGTACGTTGGGGCTGGAGCTGGACGCCGTAGTCGCGCAGCTCTGCCCACACGCACGATTTCCATTGCGTACGTACGAGCACGCAATAACCCCAATGCATAGGGGTTTTTGAACATTTCTAGGGGGCGCCACTGAGCCATTTTGCTCCGCCCACACACAATACCCTTTACATACGTACGAGGTCGTCAGGATGGACGTGTGTACCAAGTTTCATGACTTTACGATGATGATAAGGCTTTCATATTACAAACGCCATCACACGATTTTCACCTCTGGCCACGCCCCCACACCGTTCAGAGTTTGGAAAGGTTTCTCCATGAAGTTTTGCCCTCATGTCTTAAGAGTAACCTGGCCAAGTTTGAAGATTTTAGCATGAAATATGTAGGAAATGTTTGATCAAATAAGAGGCCTGGAAAAAAATGAAGTTTCCAACCACCATTAGGTGGCGCTGTAGGTGGATATCACTTTTTTGTATGTGCACGTTCAGGTTGGGTCCAGCATTCACCGTATCAAGTTTGGGACAGATTGGATAATGTATGTGGGAGTTATAGGCGACTTAATTTTTTATGGCGAGTCATAAATTTGAGGCGTCGCCACGGCCACGCCCTTTGAGGTTTGAAAAAGTTGGCCAATGATTTTTTCCCCCCATGTCTTAAGAGTAACCTGGCCAAGTTTGAAGCTTGTAGCATGAAATCTGTAGGAGGAGTTTGATCAAATGCGAGGTGTGGAAAAAAAAAGACATTTCCAACCACCAGCAGGTGGCGCTATAGGTGGATGTCACTATTTTACATGTGCGCGTTCAGGCTGGGTCCAGCAATCACCGGTTGAACTTTGGGAAAGATTGGATTATGTATGTGGAAGTTATAAGCGACTTAATTTTTTGTGGCGAGTGATGGCGAGTCATCAAACTTTGAGGCGTCGCCACGGCCACGCCCTTTAAGTTTTGAAAAAGTTGGCCAACGAATTTTTCCCTCCATGTCTTAAGAGTAACCTGGCCAAGTTTGAAGTCTGTAGCATTAAATCTGTAGGACAAGTTCGATCTTAAGCAAGGCGTGGAATCGGTCAAAAATGGCACGAAAACGCACTTTCCATCCAAAATGGCCGCCTTCCTGTGTACGTGGGACCATGGTGGCATGAGACTTTTTTTTGCGTCTGGGCATGATGAATGAGTGCACCGAATTTCGTCGTCCCACGCGAAACTAATCCTATTGCGGGGACCATTTTTAAGCATCGTAGGGGGCGCTACAGAGCCAATGAGCAACTCCCAAAGATATAATGTTTAGATTCTTTCATGTCGTCGACTAGCACGTGGCGCTCGCAAAATTTCCTGAGTTTTCGCATACCTTTTGCAAAGAATAAGAAGAACTAGAAAGCTGCAAGCAGCTGTGAGCGGGACCGAGTGTGCGTACGTTGGGATGTGCGCACGTTGGGCATGCGCTGGACGCCGTAGTCGCGCAGCTCTGCCCACACGCACGATTTCCATTGCGTGCGTACGAGCACGCAATAACCCCAATGCATAGGGGTTTTTGAAAATTTCTAGGGGGCGCCACTGAGCCATTTTGCTCCGCCCACACACAATACCCTTTACATACGCACGAGGTCGTCAGGGTTGACGTGTGTACCAAGTTTCATGACTTTACGATGATGATAAGGCTTTCATATTACAAACGCCATCACAGGATTTTTTTCTCTGGCCACGCCCACACCGTTCAGAGTTTGGAAAAGTTTCTCCATGAAGTTTTGCCCTCATGTCTTAAGAGTAACCTGGCCAAGTTTGAAGATTTTAGCATGAAATATGTAGGAGGAGTTTGATCAAATAAGAGGTGTGGAAAAAAAATGAAGTTTCCGACCACCATTAGGTGGCGCTGTAGGTGGATATCACTTTTTTGTATGTGCACGTTCAGGCTGGAACCAGCATTCACCGTATGAAGTTTTGGACAGATTGGATAATGTATGTGGGAGTTATAAGCGACTTAATTTTTTATGGCGCGTCATAAATTTGAGGCGTCGCCACGGCCACGCCCTTTAAGTTTTGAAAAAGTTGGCCAATGATTTTTTCGGCCCATGTCCTAAGAGTAGCCTTGCTAAGTTTGAAGCGTTTAGCATTAAATATGTAGGAGGAGTTTGATCAAATGCGAGGTGTGGAAAAAAAGAAAGACATTTCCAACCACCAGCAGGTGGCGCTGTAGGTGGATGTCACTATTTTATATGTACACATTCAGGCTGGGTCCAGCATTCACCGTATGAAGTTTGGGACAGATTGGATAATGTTTGTGGGAGTTATAAGCGACTTCATTTTTTATGGCGAGTCATAAATTTGAGGCGTCGCCACGGCCACGCCCTTTGAGGTTTGAAAAAGTTGATCAATGATTTTTTTCCCCCCATGTCTTAAGAGTAACCTGGCCAAGTTTGAAGCTTGTAGCATGAAATCTGTAGGAGGAGTTTGATAAAATGCGAGGTGTGGAAAAAAAAAGACATTTCCAACCACCAGCAGGTGGCGCTATAGGTGGATGTCACTATTTTATAGGTGCGCGTTCAGGCTCGGTCCAGCAATCACCGGTTGAACTTTGGGAAAGATTGGATTATGTATGTGGAAGTTATAAGCGACTTAATTTTTCGTGGCGAGTGATGGCGAGTCATCAAACTTTGAGGCGTCGCCACGGCCACGCCCTTTAAGTTTTGAAAAAGTTGGCCAATGAATTTTTCCCTCCATGTCTTAAGAGTAACCTGGCCAAGTTTCAAGTCTGTAGCATGAAATCTGTAGGACAAGTTCAATCTTATGCAAGGCGTGGAATCGGTCAAAAATGGCACGAAGACGCAATTTCCATCCAAAATGGCCGCCTTCCTGTCTACGTGGGACCATGGCGGCAAGAGACTTTTTTGTGCGTCTGGGCATGGTGAATCAGTGTACCGAATTTCATTGTCCTACGCGAAACTAACCCCATTGCGGGCACCATTTTTAAGCACCGTAGGGGGCGCTACAGAGCCAATGAGCAACTCCCAAAGATATAATGTTTAGATTCTTTCATGTCGTCGACTGGCACGTGGCGCTCGCAAAATTTCCTGAGTTTTCGCATACCTTTTGCAAAGAATAAGAAAGAAAGAAAGAAAGATTTGATTTTTAAAAAACTCATTTATTCACTCAATGATTATTCAATTAAACATTCAACTCCTCTTCAAACCAACACATTCGTAAATGAAAGTTCAGAATTATTCAGAGTAAACAAAACACTTTCATAATCCCAGATATTTTGAAACACACTAAATTCATCCATTTTAAGGTAATATTTATATTCTAACAACACTCTTGCTCTAATCATACTCTTGAAAAGCTTCACACACTCAGTGTTCTGTTTATTTTTAATTTTATACTTTCTACTCAAATAAATGGCCAACTTTGCTTGACCAAGAAAAAAATTCAACAACCGCCCTTTTTTCTTTTTTCTTTTGTCATATGAAAAACAAAAAATAAAACACTGTTCAGTAAAACTTTCTCCAAATAATCCCCAAATATCTCCAAGTAGTGTAAATAAATCTATTATTCGAACGCATTGTACAAAACAATGAAAAATCGTTTCCCTTAATGAACAAAAAGGACATTTATCTGAAACAGCAGGATTAATAATAGAAACAAAAGCATTAACTGCAATAATACCATGCAAAATCCTCCACTGTAAATCACCAACATTTTTAGTCAATGGTGCTTTATAAAGAAAACCCCATGCAGGTTTCACATCAATACCAACTTTAAAAAAACCTCTCCAAGGAATATCTTTTTTGTCACTTAACTTTACCTTATTTAAAGCTTTGACACATCTCATATATAACGTCTTCCCACTCACAGAATCCAATGTTGTCCATTCATTTTTCCCTTTCTCCAGAAAAACCCCAGGACATTCATTGTTAAACAATTGCGGCTTGAAACCTATTTGAAAAAAAGGATCTGTTTTTTCAGGTGTTAACTGTCCGTTAAACCATCCATCCATGAGTCTTTTGTCCTTATCTGATAGCACTTGCTTGAGTCTTGCCAGCATCATGCCAACAATTCGCAGAGAATGAATCCCCAGCCTTCTCGCAAGGGAAGACACATCTCCCATTTCAGGACCAACAAGTTCAAGCAAATGTTTCAGCGTAACAATGCCATTTTTAAATAACAGTTCAGAAATCATAGCCATATCGTCCCACGCTGAACCCAAACGAGATCCTTTGAGGACGGGTTCCATCAACAGCCAGTTTAATGATGTAGATGTTCCAAGTCTCTTTATTTCCATTAGTTTCCAAGTTTTCAAGATACTGACATAAAAAGATGGCAAACATTTTACACTATACCTTGAGTAGTCCAAAATAAATAAAGTTTTACCAAGGCCTAAACCACCCACTTTTGATAATAAACAATCTGCGACCTGCCTCCACAAAACATCTTGATCTCCATACAAAAAACTCTGTAAAAACTGCAATCTAAAGGCTGCTTTCCTACTTTCTAAATGAATCAAACCTTGTCCTCCTTCTTCCTTAGGTAAAAACAGAACACTCTGAGGAACCCAATGCAACCTGTCCCAAAAAAAGTTAACTATGATAGTCTGTAATTTAACCAAAAAATTTGGTGGAGGTTCCAGCACTGCTAACCGATGCCACAAAGATGAAGCAACAAGATTATTGATAATAAGTGTACGGCCTCTATACGATAATCGTGGTAGAAGCCATTGCCATTTCTTTAACCTGCCCTCCATCAGCTCAAAAAAACCTTCCCAGTTTTTCATTTCCTCTATGTGATCCCCTAAGTTAACACCCAAATATTTAAAACCACCTTTCACCCACTTAAACTCATTAGGTAATTTAGGTCCTTCTTTTGACCACTTACCAACTAGCAATGCTTTACTTTTACTTCAATTAATTTTAGCTGAAGAAATTTTACCAAAACATTCAATAATTTCAGTTAAAGTGAGAACATCTACCTCTTTTGTTATCGCTACAATAACATCATCTGCATATGCAGAAAGTTTAAAAGGTAAAGAAAATTCATTTATTTTTACACCTTCTAATCTTTTCCTGATTTGACATAGTAAGGGTTCAATACTTAAAGAGTACAACATACCAGACATCGCACACCCTTGCCGAATACCTCTTTGGACATTAAAAGGAGCACTTAAACCACCATTGACCTTCAATACACTTTCGATGTCACGATAAAGGGTTTTAATCATGGCAATAAAACCAGAGGGAAAACCAAAAGCCTTCAGACTAGTCCAAAGATATTGGTGCTCCACCCGATCAAATGCCTTTTCTTGGTCCAAAGAAAGCAGACCAAAATTTATATCCAATGAGTTAGAGATGTCCAAATAGTCCCGAATTAGTGATATATTATTTCTTATTGATCTCCCAGGAATACAGTAGGACTGATCAACATGTATGACTTGATCTATAACTTTTCTCAATCTGCAAGCCAGAGCCTTCGAGAAGATCTTATAATCAGAACACAATAGACTGACAGGTCTCCAATTCTTTATTTCATAAAGATCTCCCTTTTTTGGAAGAAGAGTGAGCACAGCTCTGCGACAGCTAAGGGGTAGTTTTCCCCTCGTTATGCTGTCATTGAGGACCTCCAACAAATCTTCCGCCAACACAGGCCAAAAAGATTTATAAAAATCCATCGGCAAACCGTCTATTCCAGGAACTTTGCCATTTTCCATGCTCATCAGTGCCTCTTGCAGTTCTTGCAAGGTTAGAGCATTCTCCAGAAAAACATTATCTTGTTCTGTCACCTTTGGCATGTTATCGAGAAAGGTTTCTGTCATCACAGAGTCTTCTCTAAACTCACTAACATACAGTCTTGAGAAAAAGTCCACCGCTCTTTTTCGCAGTTCGGTAGGTTCTGTCAACTCTTTTCCATCTTCTGACCGAATACAATGAATAAGATGCTTTTGTCCATTTTTCTTCTCTAAGCTGAAGAAGAATTTAGACGGAGCATCCATTTCAGAGAGATTTTGAAAACGTGAACGTACCAGAGCTCCTTGTGCTCTGAGCCCAAGAAGATCAGCCAAGGCAGTTTGTTTTCTTTTGAGTGCCTGAATATGGCCTCGATTTCCAGTGGACTCACAAAAACTCTGAAGTTCCACAATATCAATCTCTAATTCTTCTATTGATTTCACTAACTCTCTCGTAACATTTTGTGTGTATTGATTACAAAACTGCTGAATTTTTATTTTACCAATATCCCACCACTGCTGTATAGACGTAAACTGACATTTCTTAACTTTCCATTGTTTCCAAAAAAAAGAAAAACCACTTTTAAAACACCCGTCATTTAACAAAACAGTGTTAAAGTGCCAATATGCACTCTTAGGTCTTAAATTATTAATGTAAACATTTGCTATGATCATACAATGATCAGAAAAACCCACTGGACACAAGATGCATGATTTAATAATTTGTAACTGGTGAGCGTAACAGTAGAACCTATCTAGTCTTGCTAAAGAAATATAATTGTCTTTACAATGAGCCCATGAATACTGCCTTGTTTTTCCATGTTTGGAACGCCATACATCAACCAAATCATAGGTTTCAATAACACGTTTCAAGACTTTTCTCGAATGTGGATGTGGCTCCAAATGATTTCTATCCAAATCATCTATCGTACAATTAAAATCACCTCCTAAAATCATATAATCTGTTGACGCACAATTTAACAGCGTATCTGCTAATTTATCCAAAAAAACACATCGCTCATTTGGCGTCACCGGAGCATATACATTCAGTAAAGTTAACTTTATATTTTCATACTTAACAATAACCTTTAACAATCTCCCAGACACAATATTTTCAGTTTCAATTGAAACCGGAATAAAATTTCTGGAAAAAAGAATTGCTATTCCCGCACTTTTTGAAGTTTTATGACTCAAAACAAGATTCCCATCCCATTCTTTCTTCCAATCAACATCATTATCAAAGCTACTATGAGTTTCTTGAGCAAAAGCTATATCAATGTTTTTAGATTTTAAAAGTTCATAATACACAGCCCTTTTCTTCGTATCCCTTGCACCATTAAGATTTAAAGAAGAGATTTTAAAGCTACTCATAGTCACACACAACAAAAACAAAAAAAGAACCATAGGAAAAATGAAGTGCAGCATCCTGTCAGCTGTTTTTCAACCTTCATGTAACTAATCATTTAATCCTAGCTCGAATTTTCTGCATCAGTTTTCGAAGTCTATACACCTCAGTGTCCCTCAAACCATCAGAAGTCCTTTGCCTCATTAACCATTTAACTGAATCAACAAACAATTTTCTATTAGGAAAAAAATCATCTATAGACACTTCCCGCTTTCCTTTTGTTACTTCCAAAAAACTTCGAATCTGTTCTAAACCGTATCCATTAGTTCCCTGGCCATCCGGAATAGAAGAATCAGAAGATTCTTTATCACTATCAGAATCAGTTAAGGCATCTGAGTCACTCTCTCTTCCACTCTTTTCCTTCATCTGCATCTTTTTAAGTTTTACCCCTTTAGATCTTTCAGATTTTCTTTTAGTGTTTGGTACTTTAAAAAAACTTTCGTCATCCATCATCACATTTTGTTCACTATGAGCTAAATCATCAACATCCCTTCCTTCCTGAACCCCTTCTTGTGTAGTCGTTTGGCTCAATTCCTCATGCACTTCAGCAGACGCACTGACACTCTCCATGCCTTCCTGGCTTTTATAAAGTTCACACTCTGAAACACCCGACTGGTTTTGCATTTCTGTTGAGACTTCTTTTCCAGTATTAACTGCTGGAGCCTCAACCAAAGTATCTGCTGATGTTCCTTCCCTTGGATCTTCATTAACCTGAACAGGTTCTTTTTGAATCTTTTCAGGGCAGTTACGGACTGAGTGGCCTTCCCGATTGCATCCAAAACACCTCATATTTTCTGTTGTTGCAAATATTGTGTAATCAAATCCATCAACCTTAAATTTCATCACGATATTCAGTTCCTCATTATCATTCTTTAAAATCATAAACACTTGTCTTCTAAATGAAACAACGTGTTTCAACTTCGCTGATTTACAACCAGACGAAAGCATTTTCATTGCTGACACGATTTGACCATGACGTGACAATTCCTTTAGCAACACCTCATCACTGATAAAAGGTGGCAGATTGGACAAGATGATCTTTTTTGCAGGGTTCAATAGGGGGAAAACGGTGATTAGCGTGTTTCTCAAAACAATTCCCTTCTCAACTATGCTATTTACTTTATCAATAGAGTCCAAAAACAAAACTACCGCATTATTCATTCTGGATGCTGCCTTCACGCTTTCACATCCAACAACTTCTCCAACAGCCAAACCACACTCCTCAACCGAAAAATCCACGCAGACTGGTATTTTAATTCCATGTCGACGGGAAAGGCTCCGAAAGCCTTCAGAACCATAATTTCTTCCGGCCATCGCACCCAGCTAACAAGCTAGGTGCTGCCGAAAAAGACACTAAAGAAACACCAGTGAAGTCAAACTATGTTAAAGTGCGAAAAAACAAAGAGAAAACACCGCTATAAAGAGTGAATTTCAAACCTTTAACACTTCTCACATTCGTTCTCCTCTCCACACTTGCAGCAGACGCTCACGCATGCGCACGCGAAAGAAAGAAAGAAAGAAAGAAAGAATAACTAGAAAGCTGCAAGCAGCTGTGAGCGGGACCGAGTGTGCGTACGTTGGGATGTGCGTACGTTGGGGCATGCGCTGGACGCTGGGGCTGTAGCTCTGCCCACACGCACGATATCCTCTGCGTACGTACGAGCACATAATAACCCCAATGCGGAGGGGTTTTGTGAAAATTTCTAGGGGGCGCCACTGAGCCATTTAGCACCGCCCACACACAATACTCTTTACATACGTACGAAGTCGATTAGGCGGACGTGTGTACCAAGTTTCATGACTTTGCGATGATGATAAGGCTTTCAAATCACAAACGCCATCACACGATTTTCACCGCCTGAACACGCCCACACCGTTCAGAGTTTGGATAAGTTTCTCAAGATTTTTCTTCCCCCCTAGCTAAAGAGTAATCTGGCCAAGTTTGGAGCTGTTACCATAAAATCTGTAGGAGGAGTTCGATCAAATGCGAGTTGTTGAAAAAAAAGACGTTTCCGATCACCAGTAGGTGGCGCTGTAGGTGGATGTCACTATTTTACATGTGCGCATTCAGTCTGGGTCCAGCATTCACCGTATGAAGTTTGGGACATATTGGATCATGTATGTGGAAGTTATAAGCGACTTAATTTTTCGTGGCGAGTGATGGCGAGTCATCAAACTTTGAGGCGTCGCCACGGCCACGCCCTTTAAGGTTTGAAAAAGTTGGCCAATGAATTTTTCCCTCCATGTCTTAAGAGTAACCTGGCCAAGTTTCAAGTCTGTAGCATTAAATCTGTAGGACAAGTTCGGTCTTAAGCAAGGCGTGGAATCGGTCAAAAATGGCACGAAAACGCACTTTCCATCCAAAATGGCCGCCTTCCTGTGTACGTGGGACCATGGCGTCAAGAGACTTTTTTTTGCCTGTGGGCATGATGAATGAGCGTACCGAATTTCGTCGTCCCACGCGAAACTAATCCTATTAAGGGGACCATTTTTAAGCATTGTAGGGGGCGCTACAGAGTCAATGAGAGACTCCAAAAAATATAATGTTTAGATTCTTTCATGTCGTCGACTGGCAGGTGGCGCTCGCAAAATTTCCTGAGTTTTCGCATACCTTTTGCAAAGAATAAGAAAGAAAGAATAACTAGAAAGCTGCAAGCAGCTGTGAGCGGGACCGAGGTGTGCGTACGTTGGGATGTGCGCACGTTGGGGCATGCGCTGGACGCTGGAGCCGCAGCTCTGCCCACACACACGATACCCTCTGCGTACGTACGAGCACATAATAACTCCAATGCGGAGGGTTTTTTGAAAATTTCTAGGGGGCGCCACTGAGCCATTTTGCTCCACCCACACACGATACCCTTTACATACGTACGAGGTCATCAGGGTGGACGTGTGTGCCAAGTTTCATTAAGTTGCGATGATGATAAGGCTTTCAAACCACAAACGCCATCACACGATTGTCACCGCCTGGCCACGCCCACACCGTTCAGAGTTTGGAAAAGCTTCTCAAGAGTTTTCTTCCCCCCTAGCTTAAGAGTAACCTGGCCAAGTTTGAAGATTTTAGCATGAAATATGTAGTAGGAGTTTGATCAAATAAGAGGTGTGGAAAAAAATGAAGCTTCCAACCACCATTAGGTGGCGCTGTAGGTGGATATCACTTTTTTATATGTGCACGTTCAGGCTGGGTCCAGCATTCACCGTATGAAGTTTGGGACAGATTGGATAATGTATGTGGGAGTTATAAGCGACTTAATTTTTTATGGCGCGTCATAAATTTGAGGCGTCGCCACGGCCACGCCCTTTGAGGTTTGAAAAAGTTGGCCAATGATTTTTTCCCCCCATGTCTTAAGAGTAACCTGGCCAAGTTTGAAGCTTGTAGCATGAAATCTGTAGGAGCAGTTTGATGAAATAAGAGGTGTGGAAAAAAAAAGAAATTTCCAACCACCAGCAGGTGGCGCTGTAGGTGGATATCACTTTTTTGTATGTACACATTCAGGCTGGGTCCAGCAGTCACCGTATGAAGTTTGGGACAGATTGGATAATGTTTGTGGGAGTTATAAGCGACTTGATTTATTATGGCGAGTCATAAATTTGAGGTGTCGCCACGGCCACGCCCTTTAAGTTTTGAAAAAGTTGGCCAATGATTTTTTCGGCCCATGTCTTAAGAGCAACCTGGCCAAGTTTGAAGGTTTTTGCATTAAATATGTAGGAGGAGTTCGATCACATGCGAGGTGTGGAAAAAAAAAGACATTTCCATCCACCAGCAGGTGGCGCTATAGGTGGATGTCACTATTTTATATGTGAGCTTTCAGTCTGGGTCCAGCATTCACCGTATGAAGTTTGGGACAGATTGGATTATGTATGTGGGAGTTATAAGCGACTTCATTTTTCGTGGCGAGTGATGGCGAGTCATCAAACTTTGAGGCGTCGCCACGGCCACGCCCTTTAAGTTTTGAAAAAGTTGGCCGATGAATTTTTCCCTCCATGTCTTAAGAGTAACCTGGCCAAGTTTGAAGTCTGTAGCATTAAATCTGTAGGACAAATTCGATCTTATACAAGGTGTGGAATCGGTCAAAAATGGCACGAAAACGCACTTTCCATCCAAAATGGCCGACTTCCTGTGGACGTGGGACCATGGCGGCCTGAGACTTTTTTGTGCGTCTTGGCATGATGAATGAGTGTACCAAATTTCGTCGTCCCACGCGAAACTAATCCTATTGCGGGGACAATTTTTAAGCATCGTAGGGGGCGCTACAGAGCCAATGAGCGACTCCCAAAAATATAAAGTTTAGATTCTTTCATGTCGTCGACTGGCAGGTGGTGCTCGCAAAATTTCCTGAGTTTTCGCATACCTTTTGCAAAGAATAAGAAAGAATAATACTAATAATAATAATAATAAACCTTACAGATACAATAGGGTCCTTGCAGTTTCACTGCTCGGTCCCTAATAATAATAATAAACCTTACAGATACAATAGGGTCCTTGCAGTTTCACTGCTCGGTCCCTAATAATAAACCTTACAGATACAATAGGGTCCTTGCAGTTTCACTGCTCGGTCCCTAATAATAATAATAAACCTTACAGATACAATAGGGTCCTTGCAGTTTCACTGCTCGGTCCCTAATAATAAACCTTACAGATACAATAGGGTCCTTGCAGTTTCACTGCTCGGTCCCTAATAATAAACCTTACAGATACAATAGGGTCCTTGCAGTTTCACTGCTCGGTCCCTAATAAACCTTACAGATACAATAGGGTCCTTGCAGTTTCACTGCTCGGTCCCTAATAAACCTTACAGATACAATAGGGTCCTTGCAGTTTCACTGCTCGGTCCCTAATAACTTAACACATATTGGTCTCTGACCAGCCGACCACAGTCGTCATCCGGGAAGATGGCAGGACTGTCCCAGTCTATGAGAGCTGGCACTCTGGGGGCCCTCTCCTTTCTCATTGTGGAGGACAGCACAGGCCACAATGATATCACATGCCCTGTCTGGGCTGACTCTCAGGTGGTTCAGACACTGAAAGCGTGCCTTCAGTAGGCCAAATATCATTTCGATCCGGGCCCTTGTTCTGGCATGGGCATGGTTGTATGCCAGTTGTGCCTCCAGAGGGTCTGCAAATGGAGTGAGCAGAAAAGGCTGGCAGGCATACCCTCTGTCACCCAACAATACACCCAGGAATTCACCTGTGAATACAAAATGTTACCATCACAACCTCATAAGTAGTGACATTCTTAACACAGCCATGATGTTAAAAGTGGTTATCAATAGAGATTCTGTGGCTCACCTTGTGATAGGCGCCGATAGATCTCTGAGTTCCGAAACACTCGGGAGTCGTGGACCGAGCCGGGCCACTTTGCCACAACATTACTGATCAAATAGTCAGCATTGCAGACCATCTGAAATGATAAGATGTTAAACCAATTAATGCACATCACAGGCAATGTACAGTGTTCATTAATTTACTTTATCAAAAGTCATGTTCACCTGTACATTGATGCTGTGGAAGTTTTTCCATTTTCACAAAATCCCCCTCATGGCCACCTGAGGGGGATTTTATTTTGATGTGTGTGCAGTCCACTGCACCAATGACATTGGGGAAACCTGTAATACGATGCAATGAGTATCTTACTCTGAATGTTAACATTGTAATTGTAACTGTAATTTAAAAAAAAAAATGTCTTACCTGCAATCCTATAGAACTCCTCCTTGATGTCACAGAGTCTTCTATGCCCAGGGAAGGAGATGAAGATGCTTGCAAGTCCTTTAATTGCGTTTTTTTTTTCACTGCTAAAACAGTACAGGCAATGTAAAGTTGCTGCCATGTCCATTTTGGTTGCTTGCTTGCGCTTGACTCAGAGCGCGGATCACACATGAGAAGCTATACAGAATCATACGCGGAGGACAGCACAGCTTTATGCCAATTACGCACACAGGCTCCACACCTCCACACGCATCGCGTCTGCAATCATAACTCATCAGGGGAAATCACATTTTGCCAATATTTTAGAGACCCCCAACATTTCCCAAATCATGTTTTTTTTTTTTTTTGGGGGGGGGGGGGGGGGTCTCGTGTCAGTTTCAGGGGGTCTCGGATCCCCCGAGTCCCCCCGTAGTTCGAACACTGCCTAATTGTGATAGTTTCAGTGGAGTGGTGAGTGTGATTTGTGCACTACTTACGCATTCAGGCGGTCAGCAATGGTTTAACACGTTTGCTCCCTTTGTTTTTTAACTGTGGCAGTATTTCCTTTTTGTTTTATTTTCTCCGTCACACTGCACGAAAAGAGGGACTTGTGTCACTGTGGACGGCAGTGAACATCCGCGAATTTGCCTAATTTTCGGACGCACCTGGGCGCTTGCAGGCAGACAAACTTTAAGTTTGTTGAGCGAGAAAATCGTCGGAAACGAACCCGACTCGCGGCGGGCTCTCACAGCGGGGTGCTAATGGCCCAGCGATTAGCACCCCGCTGTGAGAGTGCCTGGACCTCTCACTGGCCTCGCTGGTATTGGACGAAAAAGGCACGTGATTACATGAAAAAGCTCCTGTAAAGCTGACTGCCCATTGGCCAATTAGGTTAATATATGCATACTTTATATGGGCATATCATTCAGCAATTATGATTATGATTACTAATATTCCTGGGATGTTTGTGTACTTCATATATTCACGTCATTCTTATAAGCTGCACTATGACTAGGCAATGAATGCAGGCATGAATGACGTGAATCTATTAAGGAAATGAAAAAGGAAACTTTTTTTTTTAAAGCGCTTTTATTGCCACACCACACAATGTACATAGCTTACATTGTAATAAGAACCATGTTGATAATAAAGAATTGAAAACTATATACACACACTGCTGTAGCCTACAATATACACAATAAGCCTAAACGCCGCCGTTTGGAATCCGCATTCTTCGCATTACTCCGGTCCCTGCAGGGTCTGCAGGAGTTGTCAGACGTCCTCATCCTGGATCAGAAGCTGGCTTCTGGGAGCTGTTGGAATAACCAATAAATAATCAAAACATAGTCTATCCATGCACAGCATATTGACAACTTGTCTATAAAGTAACAAAAGTCATATTGACAGCGTATATGTTCTTACTCTCTTTCACTCTTCTGTGGTGAGACTGTGAGTATTTCGGGTTGGCTTCAAGACGCGCATGTAACACAGCACACAGGTCCGTCACGCAGCTAAAAAAAAACACAAGAGGAATGAATAAAATGACCAGTGCTTAAAAGTATCAGTGCCAGTCGGGGTAAAAGTCAGCGCCGCTCACCCTCGATAGTGTCCCCATCTACCTCTCTGAAGTTCGGACTGTTTGACACCTTTCACTGGCATTTACATATTAAAGGCTCTCCTAAGTAGGGGAGGGGAGGGGGGCATGGGGGAGCAGTTGCCAGGTCAATTTGCGACAACTTGGGCCAAGTTTTCACTTTTACCACCGCAAATGCAGGGGCGTAACATAGGCTATGCGGACATGTAAGGGGCCACATACATCCAGAAATCCCTCTTTTCATGCAGTGTCACCTCTTCATATGCTTCCATTAATTAGGGACCGAGCAGTGAAACTGCAAGGACCCTATTGTATCTGTAAGGTTTATTATTAGGGACCGAGCAGTGAAACTGCAAGGACCCTATTGTATCTGTAAGGTTTATTATTAGGGACCGAGCAGTGAAACTGCAAGGACCCTATTGTATCTGTAAGGTTTATTATTAGGGACCGAGCAGGAACTGCAAGGACCCTATTGTATCTGTAAGGATTATTATTATTCTTCTTCCGATTCTTTGCAAAAGGTATGCGAAAACTCAGGAAATTTTGCGAGCGCCACCTGCCAGTCGACGACATGAAAGAATCTAAACTTTATATTTTTGGGAGTCGCTCATTGACTCTGTAGCGCCCCCTACGGTGCATAAAAATGGTCCCCTTAATAGGATTAGTTTCGCGTGGGACGACGAAATTCGGTACACTCATTCATCATGCCCAGACGCACAAAAAAGTCTCATGCCATCACGGTGCCACGTACACAGGAAGGCGGCCATTTTGGATGGAAAGTGCGTTTTCGTGCCATTTTTGGCCGATTCCACGCCTTGTATAAGATCGAACTTGTCCTACAGATTTCATGCTACAGACTTCAAACTTGGCCAGGTTACTCTTAAGACATGGGGGGGGAAATTCATGGAGAAACTTTTTCAAAACTTAAAGGGCGTGGGCGTGGCAACTCCTCAAAGTTCGATGACTCGCCATCACTCGCCACAACAAATGAAGTCGCTTATAACTCCCACATACATTATCCAATCTGTCCCAAACTTCATACGGTGAATGCTGGACCCAGCCTGAACGCGTACATATTATCATAACGACATCCACCTATAGCGCCACCTGCTGGTGGTCGGAAACATCTCTTTTTTTCCACATCTCGCATTTGATCGAACTCGTCCTACAGATTTAATGCTACAAGCTTCAAACCTGGCCAGGTTACTCTTAAGACATGGGGGGAAAGAGTCATGGAGAAACTTTTTCAAACCTCAAAGGGCGTGGCCGTGGCGACGCCTCAAAGTTATGACTCGCCATGAAAAATTAAGTCGCTTATAACTTCCACATACATTATCCAATCTGTCCCAAACTTCATACGGTGATATCTGGACCCAGCCTGAACGCGCATAGATAAAATAGTGACATCCACCAACAGCGCCACCTGCTGGTGGTCAGAAACATCTTTTTTTTCCATACCTCACATTTTATCAAACTCCTCCCACAGATTTAATGCTACAAACTTCAAACTTAGCCAAGTTACTCTTAAGACATGGAGGCAACAATTCATGGAGAAACTTTTCCAAACTCTGAACGGTGTGGGCGTGGCCATGCGGTGAAAATCGTGTGATGACGTTTGTGATTTGAAAGCCTTATCATCATCTCAAGGTAATGAAACTTGGTACACACGTCCACCCTGACGACCTCGTACGTATGTAAAGGGTATCGTGTGTGGGCGGAGAAAAATGGCTCAGTGGCGCCCCCTAGAAATTTTCAAAAACCCCTCCGCATTGGGGTTATGCTGTGCTCGTAAGTACACTGCGGGTATCGTGCGTGAGGGAAGAGCCGCGGCTCCAGCGTCCAGCGCATGCCCAACGTACGCACATCCCAACGTACGCACACCTCGGTCCCGCTCACAGCTGCTTGCAGCTTTCTAGTTATTTTTCTATATTCTTATTCTTTGCAAAAGGTATGCGAAAACTCAGGAAATTTTGCGAGCGCCACCTGCCAGTCGACGACATGAAAGAATCTAAACTTTATATTTTTGGGAGTCGCTCATTGACTCTGTAGCGCCCCCTATGATGCTTAAAAATGGTCCCCGCAATAGGATTAGTTTCGCGTGGGACGACGAAATTTGGTACACTCATTCATCATGTCCAGACGCACAAAAAGGTCTCTTGCCGCCATGGTCCCACGTGCACAAGAAGGCGGCCATTTTGGATGGAAAGTGCGTTTTCGTGCCATTTTTGACCGATTCCACGCCTTGCTTAAGATCAAACTTGTCCTACAGATTTAATGCTACAGACTTCAAACTTGGCCAGGTTACTCTTAAGACATGGAGGGAAAAATTCATTGGCCAACTTTTTCAAAACTTAAAGGGCGTGGCCGTGGCGACGCCTCAAAGTTTGATGACTCGCCATCACTCGCCACGAAAAATTAAGTCGCTTATAACTTCCACATACATAATCCAATCTTTCCCAAAGTTCAACCGGTGATTGCTGGACCCAGCCTGAACGCGCACATGTAAAATAGTGACATCCACCTATAGCGCCACCTGCTGGTGGTTGGAAATGTCTTTTTTTTTCCACACCTCGCATTTGATCAAACTCCTCCTACAGATTTCATGCTACAGACTTCAAACTTGGCCAGGTTACTCTTAAGACATGGGGGGAAAAAATCATTGGCCAACTTTTTCAAACCTCAAAGGGCGTGGCTGTGGCGACGCCTCAAATTTATGACTCACCATAAAAAATTAAGTCGCCTATAACTCCCACACACATTGTCCAATCTGTCCCAAACGTCATACGGTGAATGCTGGACCCAACCTGAACGCGCACATATAAGATAGTGATATACACCTACAGCGCCACCTACTGGTGATCGGAAACGTCTTTTTTTTCCACACCTCTTATTTGATCAAACTCCTCCTACATATTTCATGCTAAAATCTTCAAACTTGGCCAGGTTACTCTTAAGACATGAGGGCAAAACTTCATGGAGAAACTTTTCCGAACTCTGAATGGTGTGGGCGTGGCCAGAGGTGAAAATCGTGTGATGGCGTTTGTAATATGAAAGCCTTATCATCATCGTAAAGTCATGAAACTTGGTACACACGTCCATCCTGACGACCTCGTACGTATGTAAAGGGTATTGTGTGTGGGCGGAGCAAAATGGCTCAGTGGCGCCCCCTAGAAATGTTCAAAAACCCCTATGCATTGGGGTTATTGCGTGCTCGTACGTACGCAATGGAAATCGTGCGTGTGGGCAGAGCTGCGCGACTACGGCGTCCAGTGCATGCCCAACGTGTGCACATCCCAACGTACGCACACTCGGTCCCGCTCACAGCTGCTTGCAGCTTTCTAGTTATTATTCTTTCTTATTCTTTGCAAAAGGTATGCGAAAACTCAGGAAATTTTGCGAGCGCCACCTGCCAGTCGACGACATGAAAGAATCTAAACTTTATATTTTTGGGAGTCGCTCATTGACTCTGTAGCGCCCCCTATGATGCTTAAAAATGGTCCCCTTAATAGGATTAGTTTCGCGTGGGACGACGAAATTCGGTACACTCATTCATCATGCCCAGACGCAAAAAAAAGTCTCATGCCGCCATGGTCCCACGTACACAGGAAGGCGGCCATTTTGGATGGAAAGTGCGTTTTCGTGCCATTTTTGACCGATTCCACGCCTTGCTTAAGATCGAACTTGTCCTACAGATTTAATGCTACAGACTTCAAACTTGGCCAGGTTACTCTTAAGACATGGAGGGAAAAATTCATTGGCCAACTTTTTCAAAACTTAAAAGGCGTGGCCGTGGCGACGCCTCAAAGTTTGATGACTCACCATCACTCGCCACGAAAATTGAAGTCGCTTATAACTCCCACATATATTATCCAATCTGTCCCAAACTTCATACGGTGAATGCTGGACCCAGACTGAAAGCTCACATATAAAATAGTGACATCCACCTATAGCGCCACCTGCTGGTGGTTGGAAATGTCTTTTTTTTTCCACACCTCGCATTTGATCGAACTCCTCCTACATATTTAATACAAAAACCTTCAAACTTGGCCAGGTTGCTCTTAAGACATGGGCCGAAAAAATCATTGGCCAACTTTTTCAAAACTTAAAGGGCGTGGCCGTGGCGACACCTCAAATTTATGACGCGCCATAAAAAATTAAGTCGCTTATAACTCCCACATACATTATCCAATCTGTCCCAAACTTCATACGGTGAATGCTGGACCCAGCCTGAACGTGCATATACAAAAAAGTGATATCCACCTACAGCGCCACCTAAGGGTGGTTGGAAACTTCATTTTTTTCACACCTCGTATTTGATCAAACTCCTCCTACATATTTCATGCTAAAATCTTCAAACTTGGCCAGGTTACTCTTAAGACATGGGGGGAAGAAAACTCTTGAGAATCTTTTCCAAACTCTGAACAGTATGGGCGTGGCCAGGCGGTGACAATCGTGTGATGGCGTTTGTGATTTGAAAGCCTTATCATCATCGCAACTTAATGAAACTTCAACGTCCACCCTGATGACCTCGTACGTATGTAAAGGGTATCGTGTGTGGGCGGAGCCAAATGGCTCAGTGGCGCCCCCTAGAAATTTTCAAAAACCCCTCCGCATTGGGGTTATGGTGTGCTCGTACGTACGCAGAAGGTATCGTGCGTGTGGGAAGAGCTGCGGCTCCAGCGTCCAGCGCATGCCCAACGTACGCACATCCCAACGTACGCACACCTCGGTCCCGCTCACAGCTGCTTGCAGCTTTCTAGTTAGGGACCGAGCAATGAAACTGCAAGGACCCTATTGTATCTGTAAGGTTTATTATTAGGGACCGAGCAGTGAAACTGCAAGGACCCTATTGTATCTGTAAGGTTTATTAGGGACCGAGCAGTGAAACTGCAAGGACCCTATTGTATCTGTAAGGTTTATTATTAGGGACCGAGCAGTGAAACTGCAAGGACCCTATTGTATCTGTAAGGTTTATTATTATTATTAGGGACCGAGCAGGAACTGCAAGGACCCTATTGTATCTGTAAGGATTATTATTATTCTTCTTCCGATTCTTTGCAAAAGGTATGCGAAAACTCAGGAAATTTTGCGAGCGCCACCTGCCAGTCGACGACATGAAAGAATCTAAACTTTATATTTTTGGGAGTCGCTCATTGACTCTGTAGCGCCCCCTACGGTGCATAAAAATGGTCCCCTTAATAGGATTAGTTTCGCGTGGGACGACGAAATTCGGTACACTCTTTCATCATGCCCAGACGCACCAAAAAGTCTCATGCCATCACGGTGCCACGTACACAGGAAGGCGGCCATTTTGGATGGAAAGTGCGTTTTCGTGCCATTTTTGGCCGATTCCACGCCTTGCATAAGATCGAACTTGTCCTACAGATTTCATGCTACAGACTTCAAACTTGGCCAGGTTACTCTTAAGACATGGGGGGGGAAATTCATGGAGAAACTTTTTCAAAACTTAAAGGGCGTGGGCGTGGCAACTCCTCAAAGTTCGATGACTCGCCATCACTCGCCACAACAAATGAAGTCGCTTATAACTCCCACATACATTATCCAATCTGTCCCAAACTTCATACGGTGAATGCTGGACCCAGCCTGAACGCGTACATATTATCATAACGACATCCACCTATAGCGCCACCTGCTGGTGGTCGGAAACATCTCTTTTTTTCCACATCTCGCATTTGATCGAACTCGTCCTACAGATTTAATGCTACAAGCTTCAAACTTGGCCAGGTTACTCTTAAGACATGGGGGGAAAGAGTCATGGAGAAACTTTTTCAAACCTCAAAGGGCGTGGCCGTGGCGACGCCTCAAAGTTATGACTCGCCATGAAAAATTAAGTCGCTTATAACTTCCACATACATTATCCAATCTGTCCCAAACTTCATACGGTGATATCTGGACCCAGCCTGAACGCGCATAGATAAAATAGTGACATCCACCAACAGCGCCACCTGCTGGTGGTCAGAAACGTCTTTTTTTTTCCATACCTCACATTTTATCAAACTCCTCCCACAGATTTAATGCTACAAACTTCAAACTTAGCCAAGTTACTCTTAAGACATGGAGGCAACAATTCATGGAGAAACTTGTCCAAACTCTGAACGGTCTGGGCGTGGCCATGCGGTGAAAATCGTGTGATGACGTTTGTGATTTGAAAGCCTTATCATCATCTCAAGGTAATGAAACTTGGTACACACGTCCACCCTGACGACCTCGTACGTATGTAAAGGGTATCGTGTGTGGGCGGAGAAAAATGGCTCAGTGGCGCCCCCTAGAAATTTTCAAAAACCCCTCCGCATTGGGGTTATGCTGTGCTCGTAAGTACACAGCGGGTATCGTGCGTGTGGGAAGAGCTGCGGCTCCAGCGTCCAGCGCATGCCCAACGTACGCACATCCCAACGTACGCACACCTCGGTCCCGCTCACAGCTGCTTGCAGCTTTCTAGTTAGGGACCGAGCAGTGAAACTGCAAGGACCCTATTGTATCTGTAAGGTTTATTATTATTCTTTCTTTCTTTCTTTCTTTCTTTCTTTCTTTCTTATTCTTTGCAAAAGGTATGCGAAAACTCAGGAAATTTTGCGAGCGCCACGTGCTAGTCGACGACATGAAAGAATCTAAACATTATATCTTTGGGAGTTGCTCATTGGCTCTGTAGCGCCCCCTACGGTGCTTAAAAATGGTGCCCGCAATGGGGTTAGTTTCGCGTAGGACAATGAAATTCGGTACACTGATTCACCATGCCCAGACGCACAAAAAAGTCTCCTGCCGCCATGGTCCCACGTACACAGGAAGGCGGCCATTTTGGATGGAAAGTGCGTTTTCGTGCCATTTTTGACCGATTACACGCCTTGCTTAAGATCGAACTTGTCCTACAGATTTAATGCTACAGACTTCAAACTTGGCCAGGTTACTCTTAAGACATCGAGGGAAAATTTCATTGGCCAACTTTTTCAAAACTTAAAGGGCGTGGCCGTGGCGACACCTCAAATTTATGACGCGCCATAAAAAATTAAGTCGCTTATAACTCCCACATACATTATCCAATCTGTCCCAAACTTCATACGGTGAATGCTGGACCCAGCCTGAACGTGCATATACAAAAAAGTGATATCCACCTACAGCGCCACCTAATGGTGGTTGGAAACTTCATTTTTTTCACACCTCGTATTTGATCAAACTCCTCCTACATATTTCATGCTAAAATCTTCAAACTTGGCCAGGTTACTCTTAAGACATGGGGGGAAGAAAACTCTTGAGAATCTTTTCCAAACTCTGAACAGTATGGGCGTGGCCAGGCGGTGACAATCGTGTGATGGCGTTTGTGATTTGAAAGCCTTATCATCATCGCAACTTAATGAAACTTCAACGTCCACCCTGATGACCTCGTACGTATGTAAAGGGTATCGTGTGTGGGCGGAGCCAAATGGCTCAGTGGCGCCCCCTAGAAATTTTCAAAAACCCCTCCGCATTGGGGTTATGGTGTGCTCGTACGTACGCAGAAGGTATCGTGCGTGTGGGAAGAGCTGCGGCTCCAGCGTCCAGCGCATGCCCAACGTACGCACATCCCAACGTACGCACACCTCGGTCCCGCTCACAGCTGCTTGCAGCTTTCTAGTTAGGGACCGAGCAATGAAACTGCAAGGACCCTATTGTATCTGTAAGGTTTATTATTAGGGACCGAGCAGTGAAACTGCAAGGACCCTATTGTATCTGTAAGGTTTATTAGGGACCGAGCAGTGAAACTGCAAGGACCCTATTGTATCTGTAAGGTTTATTATTAGGGACCGAGCAGTGAAACTGCAAGGACCCTATTGTATCTGTAAGGTTTATTATTATTATTAGGGACCGAGCAGGAACTGCAAGGACCCTATTGTATCTGTAAGGATTATTATTATTCTTCTTCCGATTCTTTGCAAAAGGTATGCGAAAACTCAGGAAATTTTGCGAGCGCCACCTGCCAGTCGACGACATGAAAGAATCTAAACTTTATATTTTTGGGAGTCGCTCATTGACTCTGTAGCGCCCCCTACGGTGCATAAAAATGGTCCCCTTAATAGGATTAGTTTCGCGTGGGACGACGAAATTCGGTACACTCTTTCATCATGCCCAGACGCACCAAAAAGTCTCATGCCATCACGGTGCCACGTACACAGGAAGGCGGCCATTTTGGATGGAAAGTGCGTTTTCGTGCCATTTTTGGCCGATTCCACGCCTTGCATAAGATCGAACTTGTCCTACAGATTTCATGCTACAGACTTCAAACTTGGCCAGGTTACTCTTAAGACATGGGGGGGGAAATTCATGGAGAAACTTTTTCAAAACTTAAAGGGCGTGGGCGTGGCAACTCCTCAAAGTTCGATGACTCGCCATCACTCGCCACAACAAATGAAGTCGCTTATAACTCCCACATACATTATCCAATCTGTCCCAAACTTCATACGGTGAATGCTGGACCCAGCCTGAACGCGTACATATTATCATAACGACATCCACCTATAGCGCCACCTGCTGGTGGTCGGAAACATCTCTTTTTTTCCACATCTCGCATTTGATCGAACTCGTCCTACAGATTTAATGCTACAAGCTTCAAACTTGGCCAGGTTACTCTTAAGACATGGGGGGAAAGAGTCATGGAGAAACTTTTTCAAACCTCAAAGGGCGTGGCCGTGGCGACGCCTCAAAGTTATGACTCGCCATGAAAAATTAAGTCGCTTATAACTTCCACATACATTATCCAATCTGTCCCAAACTTCATACGGTGATATCTGGACCCAGCCTGAACGCGCATAGATAAAATAGTGACATCCACCAACAGCGCCACCTGCTGGTGGTCAGAAACGTCTTTTTTTTTCCATACCTCACATTTTATCAAACTCCTCCCACAGATTTAATGCTACAAACTTCAAACTTAGCCAAGTTACTCTTAAGACATGGAGGCAACAATTCATGGAGAAACTTGTCCAAACTCTGAACGGTCTGGGCGTGGCCATGCGGTGAAAATCGTGTGATGACGTTTGTGATTTGAAAGCCTTATCATCATCTCAAGGTAATGAAACTTGGTACACACGTCCACCCTGACGACCTCGTACGTATGTAAAGGGTATCGTGTGTGGGCGGAGAAAAATGGCTCAGTGGCGCCCCCTAGAAATTTTCAAAAACCCCTCCGCATTGGGGTTATGCTGTGCTCGTAAGTACACAGCGGGTATCGTGCGTGTGGGAAGAGCTGCGGCTCCAGCGTCCAGCGCATGCCCAACGTACGCACATCCCAACGTACGCACACCTCGGTCCCGCTCACAGCTGCTTGCAGCTTTCTAGTTAGGGACCGAGCAGTGAAACTGCAAGGACCCTATTGTATCTGTAAGGTTTATTATTATTCTTTCTTTCTTTCTTTCTTTCTTTCTTTCTTTCTTTCTTTCTTTCTTATTCTTTGCAAAAGGTATGCGAAAACTCAGGAAATTTTGCGAGCGCCACGTGCTAGTCGACGACATGAAAGAATCTAAACATTATATCTTTGGGAGTTGCTCATTGGCTCTGTAGCGCCCCCTACGGTGCTTAAAAATGGTGCCCGCAATGGGGTTAGTTTCGCGTAGGACAATGAAATTCGGTACACTGATTCACCATGCCCAGACGCACAAAAAAGTCTCCTGCCGCCATGGTCCCACGTACACAGGAAGGCGGCCATTTTGGATGGAAAGTGCGTTTTCGTGCCATTTTTGACCGATTACACGCCTTGCTTAAGATCGAACTTGTCCTACAGATTTAATGCTACAGACTTCAAACTTGGCCAGGTTACTCTTAAGACATCGAGGGAAAATTTCATTGGCCAACTTTTTCAAAACTTAAAGGGCGTGGCCGTGGCGACACCTCAAATTTATGACGCGCCATAAAAAATTAAGTCGCTTATAACTCCCACATATATTATCCAATCTGTCCCAAACTTCATACGGTGAATGCTGGACCCAGCCTGAACGTGCATATACAAAAAAGTGATATCCACCTACAGCGCCACCTAATGGTGGTTGGAAACTTCATTTTTTTCACACCTCGTATTTGATCAAACTCCTCCTACATATTTCATGCTAAAATCTTCAAACTTGGCCAGGTTACTCTTAAGACATGGGGGGAAGAAAACTCTTGAGAATCTTTTCCAAACTCTGAACAGTATGGGCGTGGCCAGGCGGTGACAATCGTGTGATGGCGTTTGTGATTTGAAAGCCTTATCATCATCGCAACTTAATGAAACTTCAACGTCCACCCTGATGACCTCGTACGTATGTAAAGGGTATCGTGTGTGGGCGGAGCCAAATGGCTCAGTGGCGCCCCCTAGAAATTTTCAAAAACCCCTCCGCATTGGGGTTATGGTGTGCTCGTACGTACGCAGAAGGTATCGTGCGTGTGGGAAGAGCTGCGGCTCCAGCGTCCAGCGCATGCCCAACGTACGCACATCCCAACGTACGCACACCTCGGTCCCGCTCACAGCTGCTTGCAGCTTTCTAGTTAGGGACCGAGCAATGAAACTGCAAGGACCCTATTGTATCTGTAAGGTTTATTATTAGGGACCGAGCAGTGAAACTGCAAGGACCCTATTGTATCTGTAAGGTTTATTAGGGACCGAGCAGTGAAACTGCAAGGACCCTATTGTATCTGTAAGGTTTATTATTAGGGACCGAGCAGTGAAACTGCAAGGACCCTATTGTATCTGTAAGGTTTATTATTATTATTAGGGACCGAGCAGGAACTGCAAGGACCCTATTGTATCTGTAAGGATTATTATTATTCTTCTTCCGATTCTTTGCAAAAGGTATGCGAAAACTCAGGAAATTTTGCGAGCGCCACCTGCCAGTCGACGACATGAAAGAATCTAAACTTTATATTTTTGGGAGTCGCTCATTGACTCTGTAGCGCCCCCTACGGTGCATAAAAATGGTCCCCTTAATAGGATTAGTTTCGCGTGGGACGACGAAATTCGGTACACTCTTTCATCATGCCCAGACGCACCAAAAAGTCTCATGCCATCACGGTGCCACGTACACAGGAAGGCGGCCATTTTGGATGGAAAGTGCGTTTTCGTGCCATTTTTGGCCGATTCCACGCCTTGCATAAGATCGAACTTGTCCTACAGATTTCATGCTACAGACTTCAAACTTGGCCAGGTTACTCTTAAGACATGGGGGGGGAAATTCATGGAGAAACTTTTTCAAAACTTAAAGGGCGTGGGCGTGGCAACTCCTCAAAGTTCGATGACTCGCCATCACTCGCCACAACAAATGAAGTCGCTTATAACTCCCACATACATTATCCAATCTGTCCCAAACTTCATACGGTGAATGCTGGACCCAGCCTGAACGCGTACATATTATCATAACGACATCCACCTATAGCGCCACCTGCTGGTGGTCGGAAACATCTCTTTTTTTCCACATCTCGCATTTGATCGAACTCGTCCTACAGATTTAATGCTACAAGCTTCAAACTTGGCCAGGTTACTCTTAAGACATGGGGGGAAAGAGTCATGGAGAAACTTTTTCAAACCTCAAAGGGCGTGGCCGTGGCGACGCCTCAAAGTTATGACTCGCCATGAAAAATTAAGTCGCTTATAACTTCCACATACATTATCCAATCTGTCCCAAACTTCATACGGTGATATCTGGACCCAGCCTGAACGCGCATAGATAAAATAGTGACATCCACCAACAGCGCCACCTGCTGGTGGTCAGAAACGTCTTTTTTTTTCCATACCTCACATTTTATCAAACTCCTCCCACAGATTTAATGCTACAAACTTCAAACTTAGCCAAGTTACTCTTAAGACATGGAGGCAACAATTCATGGAGAAACTTGTCCAAACTCTGAACGGTCTGGGCGTGGCCATGCGGTGAAAATCGTGTGATGACGTTTGTGATTTGAAAGCCTTATCATCATCTCAAGGTAATGAAACTTGGTACACACGTCCACCCTGACGACCTCGTACGTATGTAAAGGGTATCGTGTGTGGGCGGAGAAAAATGGCTCAGTGGCGCCCCCTAGAAATTTTCAAAAACCCCTCCGCATTGGGGTTATGCTGTGCTCGTAAGTACACAGCGGGTATCGTGCGTGTGGGAAGAGCTGCGGCTCCAGCGTCCAGCGCATGCCCAACGTACGCACATCCCAACGTACGCACACCTCGGTCCCGCTCACAGCTGCTTGCAGCTTTCTAGTTAGGGACCGAGCAGTGAAACTGCAAGGACCCTATTGTATCTGTAAGGTTTATTATTATTCTTTCTTTCTTTCTTTCTTTCTTTCTTTCTTTCTTTCTTTCTTTCTTTCTTATTCTTTGCAAAAGGTATGCGAAAACTCAGGAAATTTTGCGAGCGCCACGTGCTAGTCGACGACATGAAAGAATCTAAACATTATATCTTTGGGAGTTGCTCATTGGCTCTGTAGCGCCCCCTACGGTGCTTAAAAATGGTGCCCGCAATGGGGTTAGTTTCGCGTAGGACAATGAAATTCGGTACACTGATTCACCATGCCCAGACGCACAAAAAAGTCTCCTGCCGCCATGGTCCCACGTACACAGGAAGGCGGCCATTTTGGATGGAAAGTGCGTTTTCGTGCCATTTTTGACCGATTACACGCCTTGCTTAAGATCGAACTTGTCCTACAGATTTAATGCTACAGACTTCAAACTTGGCCAGGTTACTCTTAAGACATCGAGGGAAAATTTCATTGGCCAACTTTTTCAAAACTTAAAGGGCGTGGCCGTGGCGACGCCTCAAAGTTTGATGACTCGCCATCACTCGCCACGAAAATTGAAGTCGCTTATAACTCCCACATATATTATCCAATCTGTCCCAAACATCATACGGTGAATGCTGGACCCAGACTGAAAGCTCACATATAAAATAGTGACATCCACCTATAGCGCCACCTGCTGGTGGTTGGAAATGTCTTTTTTTTTCCACACCTCGCATTTGATCGAACTCCTCCTACATATTTAATACAAAAACCTTCAAACTTGGCCAGGTTGCTCTTAAGACATGGGCCGAAAAAATCATTGGCCAACTTTTTCAAAACTTAAAGGGCGTGGCCGTGGCGACACCTCAAATTTATGACGCGCCATAAAAAATTAAGTCGCTTATAACTCCCACATACATTATCCAATCTGTCCCAAACTTCATACGGTGAATGCTGGACCCAGCCTGAACGTGCACATACAAAAAAGTGATATCCACCTACAGCGCCACCTAATGGTGGTTGGAAACTTCATTTTTTTCCAGGCCTCTTATTTGATCAAACTCCTCCTACATATTTCATGCTAAAATCTTCAAACTTGGCCAGGTTACTCTTAAGACATGAGGGCAAAACTTCATGGAGAAACTTTTCCAAACTCTGAACGGTGTGGGCGTGGCCAGAGGTGAAAATCGTGTGATGGCGTTTGTAATATGAAAGCCTTATCATCATCGTAAAGTCATGAAACTTGGCACACACGTCCACCCTGACGACCTCGTACGTATGTAAAGGGTATTGTGTGTGGGCGGAGCAAAATGGCTCAGTGGCGCCCCCTAGAAATTTTCAAAAACCCCTCCGCATTGGGGTTATTATGTGCTCGTATGTACGCAGAGGGTATCATGCGTGTGGGCAGAGCTGCGCGTCTACGGCATCCAGCGCATGCCCCAACGTGCGCACATCCAACGTACGCACACCTCGGTCCCGCTCACAGCTGCTTGCAGCTTTCTAGTTATTATTATTCTTTCTTATTCTTTGCAAAAGGTATGCGAAAACTCAGGAAATTTTGCGAGCACCACCTGCCAGTCGACGACATGAAAGAATCTAAACTTTATATTTTTGGGAGTCGCTTATTGACTCTGTAGCGCCCCCTATGATGCTTAAAAATTGTCCCCGAAATAGGATTAGTTTTGCGTGGGACGACGAAATTTGGTACACTCATTCATCATGCCCAGACGCACATAAAAGTCTCATGCCGCCAATGTGCCACGTCCACAGGAAGGCGGCCATTTTGGATGGAAAGTGCATTTTCGTGCCATTTTTGACCGATTCCACGCCTTGCTTAAGATCGAACTTGTCCTACAGATTTAATGCTACAGACTTCAAACTTGGCTAGGTTACTCTTAAGACATGGAGGGAAAAATTCATTGGCCAACTTTTTCAAACCTTAAAGGGCGTGGCCGTGGCGACGCCTCAAAGTTTGATGACTCGCCATCACTCGCCACGAAAAATTAAGTCGCTTATAACTTCCACATACATAATCCAATCTTACCCAAAGTTCAACCGGTGAATGCTGGACCCAGCCTGAACGCGCACCTATAAAATAGTGACATCCACCTATAGCGCCACCTGCTGGTGGTTGGAAATGTCTTTTTTTTTCCACACCTCACATTTGATCGAACTCCTCCTACATATTGAATGCTAAACGCTTCAAACTTGGCCAGGCTACTCTTAGGACATGGGCCGAAAAAATCATTGGCCAACTTTTTCAAAACTTAAAGGGCGTGGCCGTGGCGACACCTCAAATTTATGACGCGCCATAAAAAATTAAGTCGCTTATAACTCCCACATACATTATCCAATCTGTCCCAAACTTCATACGGTGAATGCTGGACCCAGCCTGAACGTGCATATACAAAAAAGTGATATCCACCTACAGCGCCACCTAATGGTGGTTGGAAACTTCATTTTTTTCACACCTCGTATTTGATCAAACTCCTCCTACATATTTCATGCTAAAATCTTCAAACTTGGCCAGGTTACTCTTAAGACATGGGGGGAAGAAAACTCTTGAGAATCTTTTCCAAACTCTGAACGGTATGGGCGTGGCCAGGCGGTGACAATCGTGTGATGGCGTTTGTGATTTGAAAGCCTTATCATCATCGCAACTTAATGAAACTTCAACGTCCACCCTGATGACCTCGTACGTATGTAAAGGGTATCGTGTGTGGGCGGAGCCAAATGGCTCAGTGGCGCCCCCTAGAAATTTTCAAAAACCCCTCCGCATTGGGGTTATGGTGTGCTCGTACGTACGCAGAAGGTATCGTGCGTGTGGGAAGAGCTGCGGCTCCAGCGTCCAGCGCATGCCCAACGTACGCACATCCCAACGTACGCACACCTCGGTCCCGCTCACAGCTGCTTGCAGCTTTCTAGTTAGGGACCGAGCAATGAAACTGCAAGGACCCTATTGTATCTGTAAGGTTTATTATTAGGGACCGAGCAGTGAAACTGCAAGGACCCTATTGTATCTGTAAGGTTTATTAGGGACCGAGCAGTGAAACTGCAAGGACCCTATTGTATCTGTAAGGTTTATTATTAGGGACCGAGCAGTGAAACTGCAAGGACCCTATTGTATCTGTAAGGTTTATTATTATTATTAGGGACCGAGCAGGAACTGCAAGGACCCTATTGTATCTGTAAGGATTATTATTATTCTTCTTCCGATTCTTTGCAAAAGGTATGCGAAAACTCAGGAAATTTTGCGAGCGCCACCTGCCAGTCGACGACATGAAAGAATCTAAACTTTATATTTTTGGGAGTCGCTCATTGACTCTGTAGCGCCCCCTACGGTGCATAAAAATGGTCCCCTTAATAGGATTAGTTTCGCGTGGGACGACGAAATTCGGTACACTCTTTCATCATGCCCAGACGCACCAAAAAGTCTCATGCCATCACGGTGCCACGTACACAGGAAGGCGGCCATTTTGGATGGAAAGTGCGTTTTCGTGCCATTTTTGGCCGATTCCACGCCTTGCATAAGATCGAACTTGTCCTACAGATTTCATGCTACAGACTTCAAACTTGGCCAGGTTACTCTTAAGACATGGGGGGGGAAATTCATGGAGAAACTTTTTCAAAACTTAAAGGGCGTGGGCGTGGCAACTCCTCAAAGTTCGATGACTCGCCATCACTCGCCACAACAAATGAAGTCGCTTATAACTCCCACATACATTATCCAATCTGTCCCAAACTTCATACGGTGAATGCTGGACCCAGCCTGAACGCGTACATATTATCATAACGACATCCACCTATAGCGCCACCTGCTGGTGGTCGGAAACATCTCTTTTTTTCCACATCTCGCATTTGATCGAACTCGTCCTACAGATTTAATGCTACAAGCTTCAAACTTGGCCAGGTTACTCTTAAGACATGGGGGGAAAGAGTCATGGAGAAACTTTTTCAAACCTCAAAGGGCGTGGCCGTGGCGACGCCTCAAAGTTATGACTCGCCATGAAAAATTAAGTCGCTTATAACTTCCACATACATTATCCAATCTGTCCCAAACTTCATACGGTGATATCTGGACCCAGCCTGAACGCGCATAGATAAAATAGTGACATCCACCAACAGCGCCACCTGCTGGTGGTCAGAAACGTCTTTTTTTTTCCATACCTCACATTTTATCAAACTCCTCCCACAGATTTAATGCTACAAACTTCAAACTTAGCCAAGTTACTCTTAAGACATGGAGGCAACAATTCATGGAGAAACTTGTCCAAACTCTGAACGGTCTGGGCGTGGCCATGCGGTGAAAATCGTGTGATGACGTTTGTGATTTGAAAGCCTTATCATCATCTCAAGGTAATGAAACTTGGTACACACGTCCACCCTGACGACCTCGTACGTATGTAAAGGGTATCGTGTGTGGGCGGAGAAAAATGGCTCAGTGGCGCCCCCTAGAAATTTTCAAAAACCCCTCCGCATTGGGGTTATGCTGTGCTCGTAAGTACACAGCGGGTATCGTGCGTGTGGGAAGAGCTGCGGCTCCAGCGTCCAGCGCATGCCCAACGTACGCACATCCCAACGTACGCACACCTCGGTCCCGCTCACAGCTGCTTGCAGCTTTCTAGTTAGGGACCGAGCAGTGAAACTGCAAGGACCCTATTGTATCTGTAAGGTTTATTATTATTCTTTCTTTCTTTCTTTCTTTCTTTCTTTCTTTCTTTCTTTCTTTCTTATTCTTTGCAAAAGGTATGCGAAAACTCAGGAAATTTTGCGAGCGCCACGTGCTAGTCGACGACATGAAAGAATCTAAACATTATATCTTTGGGAGTTGCTCATTGGCTCTGTAGCGCCCCCTACGGTGCTTAAAAATGGTGCCCGCAATGGGGTTAGTTTCGCGTAGGACAATGAAATTCGGTACACTGATTCACCATGCCCAGACGCACAAAAAAGTCTCCTGCCGCCATGGTCCCACGTACACAGGAAGGCGGCCATTTTGGATGGAAAGTGCGTTTTCGTGCCATTTTTGACCGATTACACGCCTTGCTTAAGATCGAACTTGTCCTACAGATTTAATGCTACAGACTTCAAACTTGGCCAGGTTACTCTTAAGACATCGAGGGAAAATTTCATTGGCCAACTTTTTCAAAACTTAAAGGGCGTGGCCGTGGCGACGCCTCAAAGTTTGATGACTCGCCATCACTCGCCACGAAAATTGAAGTCGCTTATAACTCCCACATATATTATCCAATCTGTCCCAAACATCATACGGTGAATGCTGGACCCAGACTGAAAGCTCACATATAAAATAGTGACATCCACCTATAGCGCCACCTGCTGGTGGTTGGAAATGTCTTTTTTTTTCCACACCTCGCATTTGATCGAACTCCTCCTACATATTTAATACAAAAACCTTCAAACTTGGCCAGGTTGCTCTTAAGACATGGGCCGAAAAAATCATTGGCCAACTTTTTCAAAACTTAAAGGGCGTGGCCGTGGCGACACCTCAAATTTATGACGCGCCATAAAAAATTAAGTCGCTTATAACTCCCACATACATTATCCAATCTGTCCCAAACTTCATACGGTGAATGCTGGACCCAGCCTGAACGTGCACATACAAAAAAGTGATATCCACCTACAGCGCCACCTAATGGTGGTTGGAAACTTCATTTTTTTCCAGGCCTCTTATTTGATCAAACTCCTCCTACATATTTCATGCTAAAATCTTCAAACTTGGCCAGGTTACTCTTAAGACATGAGGGCAAAACTTCATGGAGAAACTTTTCCAAACTCTGAACGGTGTGGGCGTGGCCAGAGGTGAAAATCGTGTGATGGCGTTTGTAATATGAAAGCCTTATCATCATCGTAAAGTCATGAAACTTGGCACACACGTCCACCCTGACGACCTCGTACGTATGTAAAGGGTATTGTGTGTGGGCGGAGCAAAATGGCTCAGTGGCGCCCCCTAGAAATTTTCAAAAACCCCTCCGCATTGGGGTTATTATGTGCTCGTATGTACGCAGAGGGTATCATGCGTGTGGGCAGAGCTGCGCGTCTACGGCATCCAGCGCATGCCCCAACGTGCGCACATCTAACGTACGCACACCTCGGTCCCGCTCACAGCTGCTTGCAGCTTTCTAGTTATTATTATTCTTTCTTATTCTTTGCAAAAGGTATGCGAAAACTCAGGAAATTTTGCGAGCACCACCTGCCAGTCGACGACATGAAAGAATCTAAACTTTATATTTTTGGGAGTCGCTTATTGACTCTGTAGCGCCCCCTATGATGCTTAAAAATTGTCCCCGAAATAGGATTAGTTTTGCGTGGGACGACGAAATTTGGTACACTCATTCATCATGCCCAGACGCACATAAAAGTCTCATGCCGCCAATGTGCCACGTCCACAGGAAGGCGGCCATTTTGGATGGAAAGTGCATTTTCGTGCCATTTTTGACCGATTCCACGCCTTGCTTAAGATCGAACTTGTCCTACAGATTTAATGCTACAGACTTCAAACTTGGCTAGGTTACTCTTAAGACATGGAGGGAAAAATTCATTGGCCAACTTTTTCAAACCTTAAAGGGCGTGGCCGTGGCGACGCCTCAAAGTTTGATGACTCGCCATCACTCGCCACGAAAAATTAAGTCGCTTATAACTTCCACATACATAATCCAATCTTACCCAAAGTTCAACCGGTGAATGCTGGACCCAGCCTGAACGCGCACCTATAAAATAGTGACATCCACCTATAGCGCCACCTGCTGGTGGTTGGAAATGTCTTTTTTTTTCCACACCTCACATTTGATCGAACTCCTCCTACATATTGAATGCTAAACGCTTCAAACTTGGCCAGGCTACTCTTAGGACATGGGCCGAAAAAATCATTGGCCAACTTTTTCAAAACTTAAAGGGCGTGGCCGTGGCGACGCCTCAAATTTATGACGCGCCATAAAAAATTAAGTCGCTTATAACTCCCACATACATTATCCAATCCGTCCCAAACTTAATATGGTGAATGCTGGACCCAGCCTGAACGCGTACATATTATCATAGTGACATCCTCCTATAGCGCCACCTGCTGGTGGTTGGAAACATCTTTATTTTTCCACACCTCGCATTTGATCAAACTCCTCCTACATATTTGATGCAAAAACCTTCAAACTTGGCCAGGTTACTCTTAAGACATGGGGGCAAAAATTCATGGAGAAACTTTTTCAAACCTCAAAGGGCGTGGCCGTGGCGACGCCTCAAAGTTTGATGACTCACCATCCCTCGCCATGAAAAATTAAGTCGCTTATAACTTCCAAATACATTATCCAATCTGTCCCAAACTTCATACGGTGAATGCTGGACCCGGCCTGAACGCGTACATATTAGCATAGTGACATCCTCCTATAGCGCCACCTGCTGGTGGTTGGAAACCTCTTTTTTCCGCATGTCACATTTTTTCAAACTCCTCCTACAGATTTAATGCCACAAGCTTCAAACTTGGCCAGGTTACTCTTAATTCATGTGGGAAATATTCATGGAGACACTTTTTCAAACTCTGAATGGTGTGGGCGTGGCCAGGCGGTAAAAATCGTGTGATGGCGTTTGTGATTTGAAAGCCTTATCATGATCGCAAGGTCATGAAACTTGGCACACACGTCCACCCTGATGACCTCGTACGTATGTAAAGGGTATCGTGTGTGGGCGGAGCAAAATGGCTCAGTGGCGCCCCCTAGAAATTTTCAAAAACCCCTCCGCATTTGGGTTTTTATGTGCTCGTAAGTACGCAGAGGGTATCGTGCGTGTGGGCAGAGCTGCAGCTCAAGCGTCCAGCGCATGCCCCAACGTGCGCACATCCCAACGTACGCACATCCCAACGTACGCACACCTCGGTCCCGCTCACAGCTGCTTGCAGCTTTCTAGTTATTAGGGACCGAGCAGTGAAACTGCAAGGACCCTATTGTATCTGTAAGGTTTATTATTATTCTTTCTTTCTTTCTTTCTTTCTTTCTTATTCTTTGCAAAAGGTATGCGAAAACTCTTGAAATTTTGCGAGCGCCACCTGCCAGTCGACGACATGAAAGAATCTAAACTTTATAGTTTTGGGAGTCGCTCATTGACTCTGTAGCGCCCCCTACGATGGTTAAAAATGGTGCCCGCAATGGGGTTAGTTTCGCGGAGGACGACGAAATTCGGTACACTCATTCATCATGCCAAGACGCACAAAAAAGTCACAGGCCGCCATGGTCCCACGTCCACAGGAAGTCAGCCATTTTGGATGGAAAGTGCGTTTTCGTGCCATTTTTGACCGATTCCACACCTTGTATAAGATCGAACTTGTCCTACAGATTTAATGCTACAGACTTCAAACTTGGCCAGGTTACTCTTAAGACATGGAGGGAAAAATTCATTGGCCAACTTTTTCAAAACTTAAAGGGCGTGGCCGTGGCGACGCCTCAAAGTTTGATGACTCGCCATCACTCGCCACGAAAAATTAAGTTGCTTATAACTTCCACATACATAATCCAATCTTTCCCAAAGTTCAACCGGTGATTGCTGGACCCAGCCTGAACGTGCACATATAAAATAGTGACATCCACCTATAGCGCCACCTGCTGGTGGTTGGAAATTTCTTCTTTCTTTTTTTTTCCACACCTCGCATTTTATCAAACTCCTCCTACATATTTAATGCAAAAACCTTCAAACTTGGCCAGGTTGCTCTTAAGACATGGGCCGAAAAAATCATTGGCCAACTTTTTCAAAACTTAAAGGGCGTGGCCGTGGCGACGCCTCAAATTTATGACGCGCCACTAAAAATTAAGTCGCTTATAACTCCCACATATATTATCCAATCTGTCCCAAACTTCATACGGTGAATGCTGGACCCAGACTGAAAGCTCACATATAATATAGTGACATCCACCTATAGCGCCACCTGCTTGTGGTTGGAAATGTCTTTTTTTTTCCACACCTCGCATTTGATCGAACTCCTCCTACATATTTAATACAAAAACCTTCAAACTTGGCCAGGTTACTCTTAAGACATGAGGGCAAAACTTCATGGAGAAACTTTTCCAAACTCTGAACGTTGTGGGCGTGGCCAGAGGTGAAAATCGTGTGATGGCGTTTGTAATATGAAAGCCTTATCATCATCGTAAAGTCATGAAACTTGGCACACACGTCCACCTGACGACCTCGTACGTATATAAAGGGTATTGTGTGTGGGCGGAGCAAAATGGCTCAGTGGCGCCCCCTAGAAATTTTCATAAAACCACTCCGCATTGGGGTTTTTATGTGCTCGTACGTACGCAGAGGGTATCGTGCGTGTGAGCAGAGCTACAGCCCCAGCGTTCAGCGCATGCCCCAACGTACGCACATCCCAACGTACGCACACTCGGTCCCGCTCACAGCTGCTTGCAGCTTTCTAGTTATTATTATTATTCTTCTTATTCTTTGCAAAAGGTATGCGAAAACTCAGGAAATTTTGCAAGCGCCACGTGCCAGTCGACGACATGAAAGAATCTAAACATTATATCTTTGGGAGTTGCTCATTGGCTCTGTAGCGCCCCCTACGATGCATAAAAATGATCCCCTTAATAGGATTAGTTTCGCTTGGGACGACGAAAGTCGGTACACTCATTCATCATGCCCAGACGCACAAAAAAGTCTCATGCCGTCATGGTCCCATGTACACAGGAAGGCGGCCATTTTGGATGGAATGTGCGTTTTCGTGCCATTTTTGACCGATTCCAAGCCTTGCTTATGATCGAACTTGTCCTACAGATTTAATGCTACAGACTTCAAACTTGGCCAGGTTACTCTTCAGACATGGGGGGGAAAATTCATGGAGAAACTTTTTCAAAACTTAAAGGGCGTGGCCGTGGCGACTTCTCAAAGTTCGATGATTCGCCATCACTCGCCACAAAAAATGAATTTGCTTATAACTTCCACATACATTATCCAATCTGTCCCAAACTTCATACGGTGAATGCTGGACCCAGCCTGAACGCGCACATATAACATAGTGACATCAACCTACAGCGCCACCTGCTGGTGGTCGGAAACGTCTTTTTTTTCCCACACCTCGCATTTGATCGAACTTGTCCTACAGATTTAATGCTACACACTTCAAACTTGGCCAGGTTACTCTTAAGACATGGGGGGAAAAATTCATGGAGAAACTTTTTCAAACCTCAAAGGGCGTGGCCGTGGCCACGCCTCAAATTTATGACTCGCCATGAAAAATTAAGTCGCTTATAACTTCCACATACATTATCCAATCTGTCCCAAACTTCATACGGTGATTGCTGGACCCAGCCTGAACGCGCACATATAAAACACTAATAAACACCTACAGCGCCACCTGCTGGGGGTTGGAAACGTCTTTTTTTTCCACACCTCAAACTCCTCCTACAGATTTAATGCTACAGGCTTCAAACTTGGCCAGGTTACTCTTAAGACATGGGGGGAAAAATTCATGGAGAAACTTTACCAAACTCAGAATGGTGTGGGCGTGGCCAGGCGGTGAAAATCGTGTGATGGCGTTTGTGATTTGAAAGCCTTATCATGATCGCAAGGTCATGAAACTTGGCACACACGTCCACCCTGATGACCTCGTGCGTATGTAAAGGGTATCGTGTGTGGGCGGAGCAAAATGGCTCAGTGGCGCCCCCTAGAAATTTTCAAAAACCCCTCCGCATTTGGGTTTTTATGCGCTTGTAAGTATGCAGAGGGTATCGTGCGTGTGGGCAGAGCTGCAGCTCAAGCGTCCAGCGCATGCCCCAACATGCGTACATCCCAACGTACGCACACCTCGGTCCCGCTCACAGCTGCTTGCAGCTTTCTAGTTTTTCTATATTCTTATTCTTTGCAAAAGGTATGCGAAAACTCAGGAAATTTTGCGAGCACCACCTGCCAGTCGACGACATGAAAGAATCTAAACTTTATATTTTTGGGAGTCGCTCATTGACTCTGTAGCGCCCCCTATGATGCTTAAAAATGGTCCCCGCAATAGGATTAGTTTCGCGTGGGACGACGAAATTTGGTACACTCATTCATCATGTCCAGACGCACAAAAAGGTCTCTTGCCGCCATGGTCCCACGTGCACAAGAAGGTGGCCATTTTGGATGGAAAGTGCGTTTTCGTGCCATTTTTGACCGATTCCACGCCTTGCTTAAGATCAAACTTGTCCTACAGATTTAATGCTACAGACTTCAAACTTGGCCAGGTTACTCTTAAGACATGGAGGGAAAAATTCATTGGCCAACTTTTTCAAAACTTAAAGGGCGTGGCCGTGGCGACGCCTCAAAGTTTGATGACTCGCCATCACTCGCCACGAAAAATTAAGTCGCTTATAACTTCCACATACATAATCCAATCTTTCCCAAAGTTCAACCGGTGATTGCTGGACCCAGCCTGAACGCGCACATGTAAAATAGTGACATCCACCTATAGCGCCACCTCCTGGTGGTTGGAAATGTCTTTTTTTTTCCACACCTCGCATTTGATCAAACTCCTCCTACAGATTTCATGCTACAGACTTCAAACTTGGCCAGGTTACTCTTAAGACATGGGGGGAAAAAATCATTGGCCAACTTTTTCAAACCTCAAAGGGCGTGGCTGTGGCGACGCCTCAAATTTATGACTCACCATAAAAAATTAAGTCGCCTATAACTCCCACACACATTGTCCAATCTGTCCCAAACGTCATACGGTGAATGCTGGACCCAACCTGAACGCGCACATATAAGATAGTGATATACACCTACAGCGCCACCTACTGGTGATCGGAAACGTCTTTTTTTTCCACACCTCTTATTTGATCAAACTCCTCCTACATATTTCATGCTAAAATCTTCAAACTTGGCCAGGTTACTCTTAAGACATGAGGGCAAAACTTCATGGAGAAACTTTTCCGAACTCTGAATGGTGTGGGCGTGGCCAGAGGTGAAAATCGTGTGATGGCGTTTGTAATATGAAAGCCTTATCATCATCGTAAAGTCATGAAACTTGGTACACACGTCCATCCTGACGACCTCGTACGTATATAAAGGGTATTGTGTGTGGGCGGAGCAAAATGGCTCAGTGGCGCCCCCTAGAAATGTTCAAAAACCCCTATGCATTGGGGTTATTGCGTGCTCGTACGTACGCAATGGAAATCGTGCGTGTGGGCAGAGCTGCGCGACTACGGCGTCCAGTGCATGCCCAACGTGTGCACATCCCAACGTACGCACACTCGGTCCCGCTCACAGCTGCTTGCAGCTTTCTAGTTATTATTAGGGACCGAGCAGTGAAACTGCAAGGACCCTATTGTATCTGTAAGGTTTATTATTATTATTCTTTCTTTCTTTCTTATTCTTTGCAAAAGGTATGCGAAAACTCAGGAAATTTTGCGAGCGCCACGTGCCGGTCGACGACATGAAAGAATCTAAACTTTATATTTTTGGTAGTCACTCATTGGCTCTGTAGCGCCCCCTACGATGCTTAAAAATTGTCCCCGCAATAGGATTAGTTTTGCGTGGGACGACGAAATTCGGTACACTCATTCATCATGCCAAGACGCACAAAAAAGTCTCATGACGCCATGGTCCCACGTCCACAGGAAGTCGGCCATTTTGGATGGAAAGTGCGTTTTCGTGCCATTTTTGACCGATTCCAAGCCTTGCTTAAGATCGAACTTGTCCTACAGATTTAATGCTACAGACTTCAAACTTGGCCAGGTTACTCTTAAGACATGGAGGGAAAAATTCATTGGCCAACTTTTTCAAAACTTAAAGGGCGTGGCCGTGGCGACGCCTCAAAGTTTGATGACTCGCCATCACTCGCCACGAAAAATTAAGTCGCTTATAACTTCCACATACATAATCCAATCTTTCCCAAAGTTCAACCGGTGATTGCTGGACCCAGCCTGAACGCGCACCTATAAAATAGTGACATCCACCTATAGCGCCACCTGCTGGTGGTTGGAAATGTCTTTTTTTTTCCACACCTCGCATTTGATCGAACTCCTCCTACATATTTAATGCTAAACGCTTCAAACTTGGCCAGGCTACTCTTAGGACATGGGCCGAAAAAATCATTAGCCAACTTTTTCAAAACTTAAAGGGCGTGGCCATGGCGACGCCTCAAATTTATGACGCGCCATAAAAAATTAAGTCGCTTATAACTCCCACATACATTATCCAATCTGTCCCAAACTTCATACGGTGAATGCTGGACCCAGCCTGAACGTGCACATATAAAAAAGTGATATCCACCTACAGCGCCACCTAATGGTGGTCGGAAACTTCATTGTTTTCCACACCTCTTATTTGATCAAACTCCTCCTACATATTTCATGCTAAAATCTTCAAACTTGGCCAGGTTACTCTTAAGACATGAGGGCAAAACTTCCTGGAGAAACTTTTACAAACTCTGAACGGTGTGGGCGTGGCCAGAGGTGAAAATCGTGTGATGGCGTTTGTAATATGAAAGCCTTATCATCATCGCAAAGTCATGAAAGTTGGTACACACGTCCACCCTGACGACCTCGTACGTATGTAAAGGGTATTGTGTGTGGGCGGAGCAAAATGGCTCAGTGGCGCCCCCTAGAAATTTTCAAAAACCCCTCTGGAATGGGGTTATTGTGTGCTCGTACGTACGCAATGGGAATCGTGCGTGTGGGCAGAGCTGCGCGACTACGGCGTCCAGCGCATGCCCAACGTGCGCACATCCCAACGTACGCACACTCGGTCCCGCTCACAGCTGCTAGCAGCTTTCTAGTTATTATTATTCTTTCTTATTCTTTGCAAAAGGTATGCGAAAACTCAGGAAATTTTGCGAGCGCCACCTGCCAGTCGACGACATGAAAGAATCTAAACTTTATATTTTTGGGAGTCGCTCATTGGCTCTGTAGCGCCCCCTACGATGCTTAAAAATTGTCCCCGCAATAGGATTAGTTTCGCGTGGGACGACGAAATTCGGTACACTCATTCATCATGCCAAGACGCACAAAAAAGTCTCAGGCCGCCATGGTCCCACGTCCACAGGAAGTCGGCCATTTTGGATGGAAAGTGCGTTTTCGTGCCATTTTTTACCGATTCCACACCTTGTATAAGATCGAACTTGTCCTACAGATTTAATGCTACAGACTTCAAACTTGGCCAGGTTACTCTTAAGACATTGGGTGAAAAATTCATTGGCCAACTTTTTCAAAACTTAAAGGGCGTGGCCGTGGCGACGCCTCAAAGTTTGATGACTCGCCATCACTCGCCACGAAAAATGAAGTCGCTTATAACTCCCACATACATTATCCAATCTGTTCCAAACGTCATACGGTGAATGCTGGACCCAGACTGAAAGCTCACATATAAAATAGTGACATCCACCTATAGCGCCACCTGCTGGTGGATGGAAATGTCTTTTTTTTTCCACACCTCGCATTTGATCGAACTCCTCCTACATATTTAATGCAAAAACCTTCAAACTTGGCCAGGTTGCTCTTAAGACATGGGCCGAAAAAATCATTGGCCAACTTTTTCAAAACTTAAAGGGCGTGGCCGTGGCGACACCTCAAATTCATGACTCGCCATAAAAAATCAAGTCGCTTATAACTCCCACAAACATTATCCAATCTGTCCCAAACTTCATACGGTAACTGCTGGACCCAGCCTGAATGTGTATATACAAAAAAGTGATATCCACCTACAGCGCCACCTGCTGGTGGTTGGAAATTTCTTTTTTTTTCCACACCTCTTATTTGATCAAACTCCTCCTACAGATTTCATGCTACAAGCTTCAAACTTGGCCAGGTTACTCTTAAGACATGGGGGGAAAAAATCATTGGCCAACTTTTTCAAACCTCAAAGGGCGTGGCCGTGGCGACGCCTCAAATTTATGACGCGCCATAAAAAATTAAGTCGCTTATAACTCCCACATACATTATCCAATCTGTCCCAAACTTCATACGGTGAATGCTGGACCCAGCCTGAACGTGCACATATAAAAAAGTGATATCCACCTACAGCGCCACCTAATGGTGGTTGGAAGCTTCATTTTTTTCCACACCTCTTATTTGATCAAACTCCTACTACATATTTCATGCTAAAATCTTCAAACTTGGCCAGGTTACTCTTAAGACATGAGGGCAAAACTTCATGGAGAAACTTTTCCAAACTCTGAACGGTGTGGGAGTGGCCAGAGGTGAAAATCGTGTGATGGCGTTTGCAATATGAAAGCCTTATCATCATCGCAAAGTCATGAAACTTGGTACTCACGTCCACCCTGACGACCTCGTACGTATGTAAAGGGTATTGTGTGTGGGCGGAGCAAAATGGCTCAGTGGCGCCCCCTAGAAATTTTCAAAAACCCCTATGCATTGGGGTTATTGTGTGCTCGTACGTACGCAATGGGAATCGTGCGTGTGGGTAGAGCTGCGCGACTACGGCGTCCAGCGCATGCCCAACGTGCGCACATCCCAATGCACGCACACTCGGTCCCGCTCACAGCTGCTTGCAGCTTTCTAGTTATTATTATTATTATTATTTCCGATTCTTTGCAAAAGGTATGCGAAAACTCACGAAATTTTGCGAGCGCCACCTGCCAGTCGACGACATGAAAGAATCTAAACTTTATATTTTTAGGAGTTGCTCATTGGCTCTGTAGCGCCCCCTACGGTGCATAAAAATGGTCCCCTTAATAGGATTAGTTTCGCGTGGGACGACGAAATTCGGTACACTCATTCATCATGCCCAGACGCACCAAAAAGTCTCATGCCATCACGGTGCCACGTACACAGGAAGGCGGCCATTTTGGATGGAAAGTGCGTTTTCGTGCCATTTTTGGCCGATTCCACGCCTTGCATAAGATCGAACTTGTCCTACAGATTTCATGCTACAGACTTCAAACTTGGCCAGGTTACTCTTAAGACATGGGGGGGGAAATTCATGGAGAAACTTTTTCAAAACTTAAAGGGCGTGGGCGTGGCAACTCCTCAAAGTTCGATGACTCGCCATCACTCGCCACAACAAATGAAGTCGCTTATAACTTCCACATACATTATCCAATCTGTCCCAAACTTCATACGGTGAATGCTGGACCCAGCCTGAAAGCGTACATATTATCATAACGACATCCACCTATAGCGCCACCTGCTGGTGGTCGGAAACATCTCTTTTTTTCCACATCTTGCATTTGATCGAACTCGTCCTACAGATTTAATGCTACAAGCTTCAAACTTGGCCAGGTTACTCTTAAGACATGGGGGGAAAGAGTCATGGAGAAACTTTTTCAAACCTCAAAGGGCGTGGCCGTGGCGACGCCTCAAAGTTATGACTTGCCATGAAAAATTAAGTCGCTTATAACTTCCACATACATTATCCAATCTGTCCCAAACTTCATACGGTGATATCTGGACCCAGCCTGAACGCGCATAGATAAAATAGGGACATCCACCAACAGCGCCACCTGCTGGTGGTCAGAAACGTCTTTTTTTTCCATACCTCACATTTTATCAAACTCCTCCCACAGATTTAATGCTACAAACTTCAAACTTAGCCAAGTTACTCTTAAGACATGGAGGCAACAATTCATGGAGAAACTTTTCCAAACTCTGAACGGTGTGGGCGTGGCCATGCGGTGAAAATCGTGTGATGACGTTTGTGATTTGAAAGCCTTATCATCATCTCAAGGTAATGAAACTTGGTACACACGTCCACCCTGACGACCTCGTACGTATGTAAAGGGTATCGTGTGTGGGCGGAGAAAAATGGCTCAGTGGCGCCCCCTAGAAATTTTCAAAAACCCCTCCGCATTGGGGTTATGCTGTGCTCGTAAGTACACAGCGGGTATCGTGCGTGTGGGAAGAGCCGCGGCTCCAGCGTCCAGCGCATGCCCAACGTACGCACATCCCAACGTACGCACACCTCGGTCCCGCTCAAAGCTGCTTGCAGCTTTCTAGTTAGGGACCGAGCAGTGAAACTGCAAGGACCCTATTGTATCTGTAAGGTTTATTATTATTAGGGACCGAGCAGTGAAACTGCAAGGACCCTATTGTATCTGTAAGGTTTATTATTAGGGACCGAGCAGTGAAACTGCAAGGACCCTATTGTATCTGTAAGGTTTATTATTATTATTCTTTCTTTCTTTCTTTCTTTCTTTCTTATTCTTTGCAAAAGGTATGCGAAAACTCAGGAAATTTTGCGAGCGCCACGTGCCGGTCGACGACATGAAAGAATCTAAACTTTATATTTTTGGTAGTCGCTCATTGGCTCTGTAGCGCCCCCTACGATGGTTAAAAATTGTCCCCGCAATAGGATTAGTTTTGCGTGGGACGACGAAATTCGGTACACTCATTCATCATGCCAAGACGCACAAAAAAGTCTCATGCCGCCATGGTCCCAAGTCCACAGGAAGTCGGCCATTTTGGATGGAAAGTGCGTTTTCGTGCCATTTTTGACCGATTCCACGCCTTGCTTAAGATCGAACTTGTCCTACAGATTTAATGCTACAGACTTCAAACTTGGCCAGGTTACTCTTAAGACATGGAGGGAAAAATTAATTGGCCAACTTTTTCAAAACTTAAAGGGCGTGGCCGTGGCGACGCCTCAAAGTTTGACGACTCGCCATCACTCGCCACGAAAAATTAAGTCGCTTATAACTTCCACATACATAATCCAATCTTTCCCAAAGTTCAACCGGTGATTGCTGGACCCAGCCTGAACGCGCACCTATAAAATAGTGACATCCACCTATAGCGCCACCTGCTGGTGGTTGGAAATGTCTTTTTTTTTCCACACCTCGCATTTGATCGAACTCCTCCTACATATTTAATGCTAAACGCTTCAAACTTGGCCAGGCTACTCTTAGGACATGCGCCGAAAAAATCATTGGCCAACTTTTTCAAAACTTAAAGGGCGTGGCCGTGGCGACGCCTCAAATTTATGACGCGCCATAAAAAATTAAGTCGCTTATAATTCCCACATACATTATCCAATCTGTCCCAAACTTCATACGGTGAATGCTGGACCCAGCATGAACGTGCACATATAAAAAAGTGATATCCACCTACAGCGCCACCTAATGGTGGTCGGAAACTTCATTGTTTTCCACACCTCGCATTTGATCAAACTCCTCCTACATATTTCATGCTAAACGCTTCAAACTTGGCCAGGCTACTCTTAGGACATGGGCCGAAAAAATCATTGGCCAACTTTTTCAAAACTTAAAGGGCGTGGCCGTGGCGACGCCTCAAATTTATGACGCGCCATAAAAAATTAAGTCGCTTATAACTCCCACATACATTATCCAATCTGTCCCAAACTTCATACGGTGAATGCTGGACCCAGCCTGAACGTGCACATATAAAAAAGTGATATCCACCTACAGCGCCACCTAATGGTGGTCGGAAACTTCATTGTTTTCCACACCTCTTATTTGATCAAACTCCTCCTACATATTTCATGCTAAAATCTTCAAACTTGGCCAGGTTACTCTTAAGACATGAGGGCAAAACTTCCTGGAGAAACTTTTACAAACTCTGAACGGTGTGGGCGTGGCCAGAGGTGAAAATCGTGTGATGGCGTTTGTAATATGAAAGCCTTATCATCATCGCAAAGTCATGAAAGTTGGTACACACGTCCACCCTGACGACCTCGTACGTATGTAAAGGGTATTGTGTGTGGGCGGAGCAAAATGGCTCAGTGGCGCCCCCTAGAAATTTTAAAAAACCCCTCTGCAATGGGGTTATTGTGTGCTCGTACGTACGCAATGGGAATCGTGCGTGTGGGCAGAGCTGCGCGACTATGGCGTCCAGAGCATAACCAACGTGCGCACATCCCAACGTACGCACACTCGGTCCCGCTCACAGCTGCTTGCAGCTTTCTAGTTCTTCTTATTCTTTGCAAAAGGTATGCGAAAACTCAGGAAATTTTGCGAGCGCCACGTGCTAGTCGACGACATGAAAGAATCTAAACATTATATCTTTGGGAGTTGCTCATTGGCTCTGTAGCGCCCCCTACGATGCTTAAAAATGGTGCCCGCAATGGGGTTAGTTTCGCGTAGGACAATGAAATTCGGTACACTCATTCACCATGCCCAGACGCACAAAAAAGTCTCTTGCCGCCATGGTCCCACGTACACAGGAAGGCGGCCATTTTGGATGGAAAGTGCGTTTTCGTGCCATTTTTGACCGATTCCACGCCTTGCTTAAGATCGAACTTGTCCTACAGATGTAATGCTACAAACTTCAAACTTGGCCAGGTTACTCTTAAGACATAGGGGGGGGGATTCATGGAGAAACTTTTTCAAAACTTAAAGGGCGTGGGCGTGGCAACTCCTCAAAGTTTGATGACTCGCCATCACTCGCCACAAAAAATGAAGTCGCTTATAACTCCCACATACATTATCCAATCTGTCCCAAACTTCATACGGTGAATGCTGGACCCAGCCTGAATGCGTACATATTATCATAACGACATCCACCTATAGCGCCACCTGCTGGGGGTTGGTAACATCTCTTTTTTTCCACATCTCGCATTTGATCGAACTCGTCCTACAGATTTAATGCTACAAGCTTGAAACTTGGCCAGATTACTCTTAAGACATGGGGGGAAAGAGTCATGGAGAAACTTTTTCAAACCTCAAAGGGCGTGGCCGTGGCGACGCCTCAAAGTTATGACTCGCCATGAAGAATTAAGTCGCTTATAACTTCCACACTCATTATCCAATCTGTCCCAAACTTCATACAGTGAATGCTGGACCCAGCTTGAACGCGTACATATTATCATAGTGACATCCTCCTATAGCGCCACCTGCTGGTGGTCGGAAATGTCTTTTTTTGCCACACCTCACATTTTATAAAACTCCTCCTACAGATTTAATGCTACAAGCTTCAAACTTAGCCAGGTTACTCTTAAGACATGGGGGCAAAATTTCATGGAGAAACTTTTCCAAACTCTGAACAATTCGGGCGTGGCCAGGCGGTGAAAATCGTGTGATGGTGTTTGTGATTTGAAAGCCTTATCATCATCACAACGTCATGAAACTTGGCACACACGTCCATCCTGAACACCTCGTACGTATGTGAAGGGTATCGTATGTGGGCGGAGCAAAGTGGCTCAGTGGCGCCCCCTAGGGTACTTAAAAATGGTCCACACATTGGGGTTAGTTTTGCGTGGGACGACGAAATTCGGTACACTCATTCATCATGCCCAGACGCACAAAAAAGTCTTATGCCGCCATGGTCCCACATCCACAGGAAGGCGGCCATTTTTGATGGAAAGTGCGTTTTCGTGCCATTTTTGGCCGATTCCACGCCTTGCATAAGATCGAACTTGTGCTACAGATTTAATGCTACAGACTTCAAACTTGGCCAGGTTACTCTTAAGACATGGGGGGAAAGATTCATGGAGAAACTTTTTCAAACCTCAAAGGGCGTGGCCGTGGCGACGCCTCAAAGTTCGATGACTCGCCATCACTCGCCACAAAAAATGAAGTCGCTTATAACTCCCACATACATTATTTAATCTGTCCCAAACTTCATTCGGTGAATGCTGGAACCAGCCTGAATGTGTACATATTATCATAGCGACATCCACCTATAGCGCCACCTGCTGGGGGTTGGAAACATCTCTTTTTTTCCACACCTCGCATTTTATCGAATTCGTCCTACAGATTTAATGCTACAGACTTGAAACTTGGCCAGGTTACTCTTAAGACATGGGGGGAAAAATTCATGGAGAAACTTTTTCAAATCTCAAAGGGCGTGGCCGTAGCAAGGCGGTGAAAATCTTGTAATGGCGTTTCTGATTTGAAAGCCTTATCATCATCGCAAAGTCATGAAGCTTGGCACACACGTCCACCCTGTCGACCTCGTACGTATGTAAAGGGTATCGTGTGTGGGCGGAGCAAAATGGCTCAGTGTCGCCCCCTAGAAATTTTCAACAACCCCTCCGCATTGGGGTTATTATGTGCTCGTACTAACGCAGAGGGTATCGTGCGTGTGGGCAGAGCTGCGCGACTACGGCGTTCAGCGCATTCCCCAACGTACGCACATCCCAACGTACGCACACCTCGGTCCCGCTCACAGCTGCTTGCAGCTTTCTAGTTATTCTTTCTTTCTTATTCTTTGCAAAAGGTATGCGAAAACTCAGGAAATTTTGCGAGCGCCACGTGCTAGTCGACGACATGAAAGAATCTAAACATTATATCTTTGGGAGTTGCTCATTGGCTTTGTAGCGCCCCCTACGGTGCTTAAAAATGGTGCCCGCAATGGGGTTAGTTTCGCGTAGGACAATGAAATTCGGTACACTGATTCACCATGCCCAGACGCACAAAAAAGTCTCTTGCCGCCATGGTCCCACGTAGACAGGAAGGCGGCCATTTTGGATGGAAAGTGCGTCTTCGTGCCATGTTTGACCGATTCCATGCCTTGCATAAGATTGAACTTGTCCTACAGATTTCATGCTACAGACTTGAAACTTGGCCAGGTTACTCTTAAGACATGGAGGGAAAAATTCATTGGCCAACTTTTTCAAAACTTAAAGGGCGTGGCCTTGGCGACGCCTCAAAGTTTGATGACTCGCCATCACTCGCCACGAAAAATGAAGTCGCTTATAACTTCCACATACATAATCCAATCTTTCCCAAAGTTCAACAGGTGATTGCTGGACCCAGCCTGAACGCGCACATGTAAAATAGTGACATCCACCTATAGCGCCACCTGCTGGTGGTTGGAAATGTCTTTTTTTTTCCACACCTCACATTTGATCAAACTCCTCCTACAGATTTCATGCTACAAGCTTCAAACTAGGCCAGGTTACTCGTAAGACATGGGGGGAAAAAATCATTGGCCAACTTTTTCAAACCTCAAAGGGCATGGCCGTGGCGACGCCTCAAATTTATGACTCTCCATAAAAAATTAAGTCGCCTATAACTCCCACATACATTATCCAATCTGTCCCAAACGTCATACGGTGATTGCTAGACCCAACCTGAACGCGCACATATAAGATAGTGATATACACCTACAGCGCCACCTAATGGTGATCGGAAACGTCTTTTTTTTCAACAACTCGCATTTGATCGAACTCCTCCTACAGATTTTATGTTAACAGCTCCAAACTTGGCCAGATTACTCTTTAGCTAGGGGGGAAGAAAAATCTTGAGAAACTTTTCCAAACTCTGAACGGTGTGGGCTTGTTCAGGCGGTGAAAATCGTGTGATGGCGTTTGTGATTTGAAAGCCTTATCATCATCGCAAAGTCATGAAACTTGGTACACACGTCCGCCTTGTCGACCTCGTACGTATGTAAAGAGTATTGTGTGTGGGCGGTGCTAAATGGCTCAGTGGCGCCCCCTAGAAATTTTCATAAAACCACTCCGCATTGGGGTTTTTATGTGCTCGTACGTACGCAGAGGGTATCGTGCGTGTGAGCAGAGCTACAGCCCCAGCGTCCAGCGCATGCCCCAACGTACGCACATCCCAACGTACGCACACTCGGTCCCGCTCACAGCTGCTTGCAGCTTTCTAGTTATTATTATTCTTTCTTATTCTTTGCAAAAGGTATGCGAAAACTCAGGAAATTTTGCGAGCACCACCTGCCAGTCGACGACATGAAAGAATCTAAACTTTATATTTTTGGGAGTCGCTCATTGGCTCTGTAGCGCCCCCTACGATGCTTAAAAATTGTCCCCGCAATAGGATTAGTTTCGCGTGGGACGACGAAATTTGGTACACTCATTCATCATGCCAAGACGCACAAAAAAGTCTCAGGCCGCCATGGTCCCACGTCCACAGGAAGTCGGCCATTTTGGATGGAAAGTGCGTTTTCGTGCCATTTTTGACCGATTCCACACCTTGTATAAGATCGAACTTGTCCTACAGATTTAATGCTACAGACTTCAAACTTGGCCAGGTTACTCTTAAGACATGGAGGGAAAAATTCATCGGCCAACTTTTTCAAAACTTAAAGGGCGTGGCCGTGGCGACGCCTCAAAGTTTGATGACTCGCCATCACTCGCCACGAAAAATGAAGTCGCTTATAACTCCCACATACATTATCCAATCTGTCCCAAACTTCATACGGTGAATGCTGGACCCAGACTGAAAGCTCACATATAAAATAGTGACATCCACCTATAGCGCCACCTGCTGGTGGATGGAAATGTCTTTTTTTTTCCACACCTCGCATGTGATCGAACTCCTCCTACATATTTAATGCAAAAACCTTCAAACTTGGCCAGGTTGCTCTTAAGACATGGGCCGAAAAAATCATTGGCCAACTTTTTCAAAACTTAAAGGGCGTGGCCGTGGCGACACCTCAAATTTATGACTCGCCATAAAAAATCAAGTCGCTTATAACTCCCACAAACATTATCCAATCTGTCCCAAACTTCATACGGTGACTGCTGGACCCAGCCTGAATGTGTACATACAAAAAAGTGATATCCACCTACAGCGCCACCTGCTGGTGGTTGGAAATTTCTTTTTTTTCCCACACCTCTTATTTGATCAAACTGCTCCTACAGATTTCATGCTACAAGCTTCAAACTTGGCCAGGTTACTCTTAAGACATGGGGGGAAAAAATCATTGGCCAACTTTTTCAAACCTCAAAGGGCGTGGCCGTGGCGACGCCTCAAATTTATGACGCGCCATAAAAAATTAAGTCGCTTATAACTCCCACATACATTATCCAATCTGTCCCAAACTTCATACGGTGAATGCTGGACCCAGCCTGAACGTGCACATATAAAAAAGTGATATCCACCTACAGCGCCACCTAATGGTGGTTGGAAGCTTCATTTTTTTCCACACCTCTTATTTGATCAAACTCCTACTACATATTTCATGCTAAAATCTTCAAACTTGGCCAGGTTACTCTTAAGCTAGGGGGGAAGAAAACTCTTGAGAAGCTTTTCCAAACTCTGAACGGTGTGGGCGTGGCCAGGCGGTGACAATCGTGTGATGGCGTTTGTGGTTTGAAAGCCTTATCATCATCGCAACTTAATGAAACTTGGCACACACGTCCACCCTGATGACCTCGTACGTATGTAAAGGGTATCGTGTGTGGGTGGAGCAAAATGGCTCAGTGGCGCCCCCTAGAAATTTTCAAAAAACCCTCCGCATTGGAGTTATTATGTGCTCGTACGTACGCAGAGGGTATCGTGTGTGTGGGCAGAGCTGCGGCTCCAGCGTCCAGCGCATGCCCCAACGTGCGCACATCCCAACGTACGCACACCTCGGTCCCGCTCACAGCTGCTTGCAGCTTTCTAGTTATTATTATTATTCTTTCTTTCTTTCTTATTCTTTGCAAAAGGTATGCGAAAACTCAGGAAATTTTGCGAGCGCCACGTGCCGGTCGACGACATGAAAGAATCTAAACTTTATATTTTTGGGAGTCGCTCATTGGCTCTGTAGCGCCCCCAACGATGCTTAAAAATTGTCCCCGCAATAGGATTAGTTTCGCGTGGGACGACGAAATTCGGTACACTTATTCATCATGCCAAGACGCACAAAAAAGTCTCAGGCCGCCATGGTCCCACGTCCACAGGAAGTCGGCCATTTTGGATGGAAAGTGCGTTTTCGTGCCATTTTTGACCGATTCCACACCTTGTATAAGATCGAACTTGTCCTACAGATTTAATGCTACAGACTTCAAACTTGGCCAGGTTACTCTTAAGACATGGAGGGAAAAATTCATTGGCCAACTTTTTCAAAACTTAAAGGGCGTGGCCGTGGCGACGCCTCAAAGTTTGATGACTCGCCATCACTCGCCACGAAAAATGAAGTCGCTTATAACTCCCACATATATTATCCAATCTGTCCCAAACTTCATACGGTGAATGCTGGACCCAGACTGAAAGCTCACATATAATATAGTGACATCCACCTATAGCGCCACCTGCTTGTGGTTGGAAATGTCTTTTTTTTTCCACACCTCGCATTTGATCGAACTCCTCCTACATATTTAATACAAAAACCTTCAAACTTGGCCAGGTTGCTCTTAAGACATGGGCCGAAAAAATAATTGGCCAACTTTTTCAAAACTTAAAGGGCGTGGCCGTGGCGACACCTCAAATTTATGACGCGCCATAAAAAATTAAGTCGCTTATAACTCCCACATACATTATCCAATCTGTCCCAAACTTCATACGGAGAATGCTGGACCCAGCCTGAATGTGCACATACAAAAAAGTGATATCCACCTACAGCGCCACCTAATGGTGGTTGGAAACTTCATTTTTTTCCAGGCCTCTTATTTCATCAAACTCCTCCTACATATTTCATGCTAAAATCTTCAAACTTGGCCAGGTTACTCTTAAGACATGAGGGCAAAACTTCATGGAGAAACTTTTCCAAACTCTGAACGGTGTGGGCGTGGCCAGAGGTGAAAATCGTGTGATGGCGTTTGTAATATGAAAGCCTTATCATCATCGTAAAGTCATGAAACTTGGCACACACGTCCACCTGACGACCTCGTACGTATGTAAAGGGTATTGTGTGTGGGCGGAGCAAAATGGCTCAGTGGCGCCCCCTAGAAATTTTCATAAAACCACTCCGCATTGGGGTTTTTATGTGCTCGTACGTACGCAGAGGGTATCGTGCGTGTGAGCAGAGCTACAGCCCCAGCGTTCAGCGCATGCCCCAACGTACGCACATCCCAACGTACGCACACCTCGGTCCCGCTCACAGCTGCTTGCAGCTTTCTAGTTAGGGACCGAGCAGTGAAACTGCAAGGACCCTATTGTATCTGTAAGGTTTATTATTATTCTTTCTTATTCTTTGCAAAAGGTATGCGAAAACTCAGGAAATTTTGCGAGCGCCACCTGCCAGTCGACGACATGAAAGAATCTAAACTTTATATTTTTGGGAGTCGCTCATTGACTCTGTAGCGCCCCCTATGATGCTTAAAAATGGTCCCCTTAATAGGATTAGTTTCGCGTGGGACGACGAAATTCGGTACCCTCATTCATCATGCCCAGATGCAAAAAAAAGTCTCATGTCGCCATGGTCCCACGTAGACAGGAAGGCGGCCATTTTGGATGGAAAGTGCGTTTTCGTGCCATTTTTGACCGATTCCACGCCTTGCTTAAGATCGAACTTGTCCTACAGATTTAATGCTACAGACTTCAAACTTGGCCAGGTTACTCTTAAGACATGGAGGGAAAAATTCATTGGCCAACTTTTTCAAAACTTAAAGGGCGTGGCCGTGGCGACGCCTCAAAGTTTGATGACTCGCCATCACTCGCCACGAAAAATGAAGTCGCTTATAACTCCCACATATATTATCCAATCTGTCCCAAACTTCATACGGTGAATGCTGGACCCAGACTGAAAGCTCACATATAATATAGTGACATCCACCTATAGCGCCACCTGCTTGTGGTTGGAAATGTCTTTTTTTTTCCACACCTCGCATTTGATCGAACTCCTCCTACATATTTAATACAAAAACCTTCAAACTTGGCCAGGTTGCTCTTAAGACATGGGCCGAAAAAATCATTGGCCAACTTTTTCAAAACTTAAAGGGCGTGGCCGTGGCGACACCTCAAATTTATGACGCGCCATAAAAAATTAAGTCGCTTATAACTCCCACATACATTATCCAATCTGTCCCAAACTTCATACGGTGAATGCTGGACCCAGCCTGAATGTGCACATACAAAAAAGTGATATCAACCTACAGCGCCACCTAATGGTGGTTGGAAACTTCATTTTTTTCCAGGCCTCTTATTTCATCAAACTCCTCCTACATATTTCATGCTAAAATCTTCAAACTTGGCCAGGTTACTCTTAAGACATGAGGGCAAAACTTCATGGAGAAACTTTTCCAAACTCTGAACGGTGTGGGCGTGGCCAGAGGTGAAAATCGTGTGATGGCGTTTGTAATATGAAAGCTTTATCATCATCGTAAAGTCATGAAACTTGGCACACACGTCCACCTGACGACCTCGTACGTATGTAAAGGGTATTGTGTGTGGGCGGAGCAAAATGGCTCAGTGGCGCCCCCTAGAAATTTTCATAAAACCACTCCGCATTGGGGTTTTTATGTGCTCGTACGTACGCAGAGGGTATCGTGCGTGTGAGCAGAGCTACAGCCCCAGCGTTCAGCGCATGCCCCAACGTACGCACATCCCAACGTACGCACACCTCGGTCCCGCTCACAGCTGCTTGCAGCTTTCTAGTTAGGGACCGAGCAGTGAAACTGCAAGGACCCTATTGTATCTGTAAGGTTTATTATTATTCTTTCTTATTCTTTGCAAAAGGTATGCGAAAACTCAGGAAATTTTGCGAGCGCCACCTGCCAGTCGACGACATGAAAGAATCTAAACTTTATATTTTTGGGAGTCGCTCATTGACTCTGTAGCGCCCCCTATGATGCTTAAAAATGGTCCCCTTAATAGGATTAGTTTCGCGTGGGACGACGAAATTCGGTACCCTCATTCATCATGCCCAGATGCAAAAAAAAGTCTCATGTCGCCATGGTCCCACGTAGACAGGAAGGCGGCCATTTTGGATGGAAAGTGCGTTTTCGTGCCATTTTTGACCGATTCCACGCCTTGCTTAAGATCGAACTTGTCCTACAGATTTAATGCTACAGACTTGAAACTTGGCCAGGTTACTCTTAAGACATGGAGGGAAAAATTCATTGGCCAACTTTTTCAAAACTTAAAGGGCGTGGCCGTGGCGACGCCTCAAAGTTTGATGACTCGCCATCACTCGCCACGAAAAATGAAGTCGCTTATAACTCCCACATACATTATCCAATCTCTCCCAAACTTCATACGGTGAATGCTGGAACCAGCCTGAACGCGTACATATTATTATAACGACATCCACCTATAGCGCCACCTGCTGGGGGTTGGAAACATCTCTTTTATTCTACATCTCGCATTTGATCGAACTCGTCCTACAGATTTCATGCTACAGACTTCAAACTTGGCCAGGTTACTCTTAAGACATGGGGGGAAAAATTCATGGAGAAACTTTTTCAAACCTCAAAGGGTGTGGCCGTGGCGACGCCTCAAATTTATGACTTGCCATGAAAAATTAAGTCGCTTATAACTTCCACATACATTATCCAATCCGTCCCAAACTTCATACGGTGATTGCTGGACCCAGCCTGAACGCGCACATATAAAATAGTGACATCCACCTATAGCGCCACCTGCTGGTGGTTGGAAACGTCTTTTCTTTCCAAACCTCACATTTTATCAAACTACTCCTACAAATTTAATGCTACAAGCTTCAAACTTAGCCAGGTTACTCTTAAGACATGGGGGCAAAACTTCATGGAGAAACTTTTCCAAACTCTGAACGGTGTGGGCGTGGCCAGGCGGTGAAAATCGTGTGATGGCGTTTGTGATTTGAAACCCTTATCATCATCGCAAGATCAAGAAACTTGGCACACACGTCCACCCTGAAGAACTCGTACATATGTAAAGGGTATCGTGTGTAGGTGGAGCAAAATGGCTCAGTGGCGCCCCCTAGAAATTTTCAAAAACCCCTCCGCATTGGGGTTATTATGTGCTTGTACGTACGCAGAGGTCATCGTGCGTTTAGGTAGAGCTGCAGCTCCAGCATCCAGCGCATGTCCCAACGTACGCACATCCCAACGTACGCACACCTCGGTCCCGCTCACAGCTGCTTGCAGCTTTCTAGTTATTAGGGACCGAGCAGTGAAACTGCAAGGACCCTATTGTATCTGTAAGGTTTATTATTATTATTATTATTATTCTTTCTTTCTTTCTTTCTTTCTTTCTTTCTTATTCTTTGCAAAAGGTATGCGAAAACTCACGAAATTTTGCGAGCGCCACGTGCTAGTCGACGACATGAAAGAATCTAAACATTATATCTTTGGGAGTTGCTCATTGGCTCTGTAGCGCCCCCTACGATGCTTAAAAATGGTGCCCGCAATGGGGTTAGTTTCGCGTAGGACAATGAAATTCGGTACACTCATTCACCATGCCCAGACGCACAAAAAAGTCTCTTGCCGCCATGGTCCCACGTACACAGGAAGGCGGCCATTTTGGATGGAAAGTGCGTTTTCGTGCCATTTTTGGCCGATTCCACGCCTTGCTTAAGATCGAACTTGTCCTACAGATTTAATGCTACAGACTTCAAACTTGGCCAGGTTACTCTTAAGACATGGGGGGAGGAATTCATGGAGAAACTTTTTCAAAACTTAAAGGGCGTGGGCGTGGCAACTCCTCAAATTTCGATGACTCGCCATCACTCGCCACAAAAAATGAAGTCGCTTATAACTCCCACATACATTATCCAATCTGTCCCAAACTTCATACGGTGAATGCTGGACCCAGCCTGAACGCGTACATATTATCATAACGACATCCACCTATAGCGCCACCTGCTGGGGGTTGGAAACATCTCTTTTTTTCCACATCTCGCATTTGATCGAACTCGTCCTACAGATTTAATGCTACAAGCTTCAAACTTGGCCAGATTACTCTTAAGACATGGGGGGAAAGAGTCATGGAGAAACTTTTTCAAACCTCAAAGGGCGTGGCCGTGGCGACGCCTCAAAGTTATGACTCGCCATGAAGAATTAAGTCGCTTATAACTTCCACACTCATTATCCAATCTGTCCCAAACTTCATACGGTGAATGCTGGACCAAGCCTGAACGCGTACATATTATCATAGTGACATCCTCCTATAGCGCCACCTGCTGGTGGTCGGAAATGTCATTTTTTGCCACACCTCACATTTTATAAAACTCCTCCTACAGATTTAATGCTACAAGCTTCAAACTTAGCCAGGTTACTCTTAAGACATGGGGGCAAAAATTCATGGAGAAACTTTTCCAAACTCTGAACAATTCGGGCGTGGTCAGGCGGTGAAAATCGTGTGATGGTGTTTGTGATTTGAAAGCCTTATCATCATCACAACGTCATGAAACTTGGCACACACGTCCATCCTGAACACCTCGTACGTATGTGAAGGGTATCGTGTGTGGAAGGAGCAAAGTGGCTCAGTGGCGCCCCCTAGGGTACTTAAAAATGGTCCACACATTGGGGTTAGTTTTGCGTGGGACGACGAAATTCGGTACACTCATTCATCATGCCCAGACGCACAAAAAAGTCTCATGCCGCCATGGTCCCACGTCCACAGGAAGTCGGCCATTTTGGATGGAAAGTGCGTTTTCGTGCCATTTTTGACCGATTCTACACCTTGTATAAGATCGAACTTGTCCTACAGATTTAATGCTACAGACTTCAAACTTGGCCAGGTTACTCTTAAGACATGGGGGGAAAAATTCATGGAGAAACTTTTTCAAACCTCAAAGGGCGTGGGCGTGGCGACGCCTCAAAGTTTGATGACTCGCCATCACTCGCCACAACAAATTAAGTTGCTTATAACTCCCACATACATTATCCAATCTGTCCCAAACTTCATACGGTGAATGCTGGACCCAGCCTGAACGCGTACATATTATCATAGTGACATCCACCCATAGCGCCACCTGCTGGTGGTTGGAAACATCTTTTTTTTTCACACCTCGCATTTGATCAAACTCCTCCTACATATTTAATGCTAAAATCTTCAAACTTGGCCAGGTTACTCTTAAGCTAGGGGGGAAGAAAACTCTTGAGAAGCTTTTCCAAACTCTGAACGGTGTGGGCGTGGCCAGGCGGTGACAATCGTGTGATGGCGTTTGTGATTTGAAAGCCTTATCATCATCGCAACTTAATGAAACTTGGCACACACGTCCACCCTGATGACCTCGTTCGTATGTGAAGGGTATCGTGTGTGGGCTGAGCAAAATGGCTCAGTGGCGCCCCCTAGAAATTTTCAAAAACCCCTCCGCATTGGAGTTATTATGTGCTCGTACGTACGCAGAGGGTATCGTGTGTGTGGGCAGAGCTGCGGCTCCAGCGTCCAGCGCATGCCCCAACGTGCGCACATCCCAACGTACGCACACCTCGGTCCCGCTCCCAGCTGCTTGCAGCTTTCTAGTTATTATTATTCTTTCTTTCTTTCTTTCTTTCTTTCTTTCTTATTCTTTGCAAAAGGTATGCGAAAACTCAGGAAATTTTGCGAGCGCCACGTGCTAGTCGACGACATGAAAGAATCTAAACATTATATTTTTGGGAGTCGCTCATTGACTCTGTAGCGCCCCCTATGATGCTTAAAAATGGTCCCCTCAATAGGATTAGTTTCGCGTGGGACGACGAAATTTGGTACACTCATTCATCATGCCCAGACGCAAAAAAAAGTCTCATGCCGCCATGGTCCCACGTACACAGGAAGGTGGCCATTTTGGATGGAAAGTGCGTTTTCGTGCCATTTTTGACCGATTCCACGCCTTGCTTAAGATCGAACTTGTCCTACAGATTTAATGCTACAGACTTGAAACTTGGCCAGGTTAGTCTTAAGACATGGGGGGAAAAATTCATTGGCCAACTTTTTCAAAACTTAAAGGGCGTGGCCGTGGCGACGCCTCAAAGTTTGATGACTCGCCATCACTCGCCACAAAAAAATAAGTCGCTTATAACTTCCACATACATAATCCAATCTTTCCCAAAGTTCAACCGGTGATTGCTGGACCCAGCCTGAACGCGCACATGTAAAATAGTGACATCCACCTATAGCGCCACCTGCTGGTGGTTGGAAATGTCTTTTTTATTTTCCACACCTCGCATTTGATCGAACTCCTCCTAAATATTTAATGCTAAACGATTCAAAATTGGCCAGGCTACTCTTAAGACATGGGCCGAAAAAATCATTGGCCAACTTTTTCAAAACTTAAAGGGCGTGGCCGTGGCGACGCCTCAAATTTATGACGCGCCATAAAAAATTAAGTCGCTTATAACTCCCACATACATTATCCAATCTGTCCCAAACTTCATACGGTGAATGCTGGACCCAGCCTGAACGTGCACATATAAAAAAGTGATATCCACCTACAGCGCCACCTAATGGTAGTCGGAAACTTCATTTTTTTCCACACCTCTTATTTGATCAAACTCCTCCTACATATTTCATGCTAAAATCTTCAAACTTGGCCAGGTTACTCTTAAGACATGAGGGCAAAACTTCATGGAGAAACTTTTCCAAACTCTGAACGGTGTGGGCGTGGCCAGAGGTGAAAATCTTGTAATGGCATTTGCAATATGAAAGCCTTATCATCATCGCAAAGTCATGAAACTTGGTACTCACGTCCACCGTGATGACCTCGTACGTATGTAAAGGGTATTGTGTGTGGGCGGAGCAAAATGGCTCAGTGGCGCCCCCTAGAAATTTTCAAAAACCCCTATGCATTGGGGTTATTGTGTGCTTGTATGTACGCAATGGGAATCGTGCGTGTGGGCAGAGCTGCGCGACTACGGCGTCCAGCGCATGCCCAACGTGCGCACATCCCAACGTACGCACACTCGGTCCCGCTCACAGCTGCTTGCAGCTTTCTAGTTATTATTATTCTTCTTATTCTTTGCAAAAGGTATGCGAAAACTCAGGAAATTTTGCAAGCGCCACGTGCCAGTCGACGACATGAAAGAATCTAAACATTATATCTTTGGGAGTTGCTCATTGGCTCTGTAGCGCCCCCTACGATGCATAAAAATGATCCCCTTAATAGGATTAGTTTCGCTTGGGACGACGAAAGTCGGTACACTCTTTCATCATGCCCAGACGCACAAAAAAGTCTCATGCCGTCATGGTCCCATGTACACAGGAAGGCGGCCATTTTGGATGGAATGTGCGTTTTCGTGCCATTTTTGACCGATTCCAAGCCTTGCTTATGATCGAACTTGTCCTACAGATTTAATGCTACAGACTTCAAACTTGGCCAGGTTACTCTTCAGACATGGGGGGGAAAATTCATGGAGAAACTTTTTCAAAACTTAAAGGGCGTGGCCGTGGCGACGCCTCAAAGTTCGATGATTCGCCATCACTCGCCACAAAAAATGAATTTGCTTATAACTTCCACATACATTATCCAATCTGTCCCAAACTTCATACGGTGAATGCTGGACCCAGCCTGAACGCGCACATATAACATAGTGACATCAACCTACAGCGCCACCTGCTGGTGGTCGGAAACGTCTTTTTTTTCCCACACCTCGCATTTGATCGAACTTGTCCTACAGATTTAATGCTACACACTTCAAACTTGGCCAGGTTACTCTTAAGACATGGGGGGAAAAATTCATGGAGAAACTTTTTCAAACCTCAAAGGGCGTGGCCGTGGCCACGCCTCAAATTTATGACTCGCCATGAAAAATTAAGTCGCTTATAACTTCCACATACATTATCCAATCTGTCCCAAACTTCATACGGTGATTGCTGGACCCAGCCTGAACGCGCACATATAAAACAGTAATAAACACCTACAGCGCCACCTGCTGGGGGTTGGAAACGTCTTTTTTTTCCACACCTCAAATTCCTCCTACAGATTTAATGCTACAGGCTTCAAACTTGGCCAGGTTACTCTTAAGACATGGGGGGAAAAATTCATGGAGAAACTTTACCAAACTCAGAATGGTGTGGGCGTGGCCAGGCGGTGAAAATCGTGTGATGGCGTTTGTGATTTGAAAGCCTTATCATGATCGCAAGGTCATGAAACTTGGCACACACGTCCACCCTGATGACCTCGTGCGTATGTAAAGGGTATCGTGTGTGGGCGGAGCAAAATGGCTCAGTGGCGCCCCCTAGAAATTTTCAAAAACCCCTCCGCATTTGGGTTTTTATGCGCTTGTAAGTATGCAGAGGGTATCGTGCGTGTGGGCAGAGCTGCAGCTCAAGCGTCCAGCGCATGCCCCAACATGCGTACATCCCAACGTACGCACACCTCGGTCCCGCTCACAGCTGCTTGCAGCTTTCTAGTTAGGGACCGAGCAGTGAAACTGCAAGGACCCTATTGTATCTGTAAGGTTTATTAGGGACCGAGCAGTGAAACTGCAAGGACCCTATTGTATCTGTAAGGTTTATTATTATTATTCTTTCTTTCTTTCTTTCTTTCTTATTCTTTGCAAAAGGTATGCGAAAACTCAGGAAATTTTGCGAGCGCCACGTGCCGGTCGACGACATGAAAGAATCTAAACTTTATATTTTTGGTAGTCGCTCATTGGCTCTGTAGCGCCCCCTACGATGGTTAAAAATTGTCCCCGCAATAGGATTAGTTTCGCGTGGGATGACGAAATTCGGTACACTCGTTCATCATGCCAAGACGCACAAAAAAGTCTCAGGCCGCCATGGTCCCACGTACACAGGAAGGCGGCCATTTTGGATGGAAAGTGCGTTTTCGTGCCATTTTTGGCCGATTCCACGCCTTGCTTAAGATCGAACTTGTCCTACAGATTTCATGCTACAGACTTCAAACTTGGCCAGGTTACTCTTAAGACATGGGGGGGGAAATTCATGGAGAAACTTTTTCAAAACTTAAAGGGCGTGGGCGTGGCAACTCCTCAAAGTTCGATGACTCGCCATCACTCGCCACAACAAATGAAGTCGCTTATAACTCCCACATACATTATCCAATCTGTCCCAAACTTCATACGGTGAATGCTGGACCCAGCCTGAACGCGTACATATTATCATAACGACATCCACCTATAGCGCCACCTGCTGGTGGTCGGAAACATCTCTTTTTTTCCACATCTCGCATTTGATCGAACTCGTCCTACAGATTTAATGCTACAAGCTTCAAACTTGGCCAGATTACTCTTAAGACATGGGGGGAAAGAGTCATGGAGAAACTTTTTCAAACCTCAAAGGGCGTGGCCGTGGCGACGCCTCAAAGTTATGACTCGCCATGAAGAATTAAGTCGCTTATAACTTCCACACTCATTATCCAATCTGTCCCAAACTTCACACGGTGAATGCTGGACTCAGCCTGAACGCGTACATATTATCATAGTGACATCCTCCTATAGCGCCACCTGCTGGTGGTCGGAAATGTCATTTTTTGCCACACCTCACATTTTATAAAACTCCTCCTACAGATTTAATGCTACAAGCTTCAAACTTAGCCAGGTTACTCTTAAGACATGGGGGGAAAAATTCATGGAGAAACTTTTTCAAACCTCAAAGGGCGTGGGCGTGGCGACGCCTCAAAGTTCTATGACTCGCCATCACTCGCCACAACAAATTAAGTTGCTTATAACTCCCACATACATTATTCAATCTGTCCCAAACTTCATACGGTGAATGCTGGACCTAGCCTGAACGCGTACATATTATCATAACGACATCCACCCATAGCGCCACCTGCTGGTGGTTGGAAACATCTTTTTTTTTCACACCTCGCATTTGATCAAACTCCTCCTACATATTTCATGGTAAAATCTTCAAACTTGGCCAGGTTACTCTTAAGCTAGGGGGGAAGAAAACTCTTGAGAAGCTTTTCCAAACTCTGAACGGTGTGGGCGTGGCCAGGCGGTGACAATCGTGTGATGGCGATTGTGATTTGAAAGCCTTATCATCATCGCAACTTAATGAAACTTGGCACACACGTCCACCCTGATGACCTCGTTCGTATGTGAAGGGTATCGTGTGTGGGCTGAGCAAAATGGCTCAGTGGCGCCCCCTAGAAATTTTCAAAAACCCCTCCGCATTGGAGTTATTATGTCCTCGTACGTACGCAGAGGGTATCGTGTGTGTGGGCAGAGCTGCGGCTCCAGCGTCCAGCGCATGCCCCAACGTGCGCACATCCAACGTACGCACACTCGGTCCCGCTCACAGCTGCTTGCAGCTTTCTAGTTATTATTATTCTTTCTTTCTTTCTTATTCTTTGCAAAAGGTATGCGAAAACTCAGGAAATTTTGCGAGCGCCACGTGCCGGTCGACGACATGAAAGAATCTAAACTTTATATTTTTGGTAGTCGCTCATTGGCTCTGTAGCGCCCCCTACGATGGTTAAAAATTGTCCCCTTAATAGGATTAGTTTTGCGTGGGACGACGAAATTCGGTACACTCATTCATCATGCCAAGACGCACAAAAAAGTCTCATGCCGCCATGGTCCCACGTCCACAGGAAGTCGGCCATTTTGGATGGAAAGTGCGTTTTCGTGCCATTTTTGACCGATTCCAAGCCTTGCTTAAGATCGAACTTGTCCTACAGATTTAATGCTACAGACTTCAAACTTGGCCAGGTTACTCTTAAGACATGGAGGGAAAAATTCATTGGCCAACTTTTTCAAAACTTAAAGGGCGTGGCCGTGGCGACGCCTCAAAGTTTGATGACTCGCCATCACTCGCCACGAAAAATTAAGTCGCTTATAACTTCCACATACATAATCCAATCTTTCCCAAAGTTCAACCGGTGATTGCTGGACCCAGCCTGAACGCGCACCTATAAAATAGTGACATCCACCTATAGCGCCACCTGCTGGTGGTTGGAAATGTCTTTTTTTTTCCACACCTCGCATTTGATCGAACTCCTCCTACATATTTAATGCTAAACGCTTCAAACTTGGCCAGGCTACTCTTAGGACATGGGCCGAAAAAATCATTAGCCAACTTTTTCAAAACTTAAAGGGCGTGGCCGTGGCGACGCCTCAAATTTATGACGCGCCATAAAAAATTAAGTCGCTTATAACTCCCACATACATTATCCAATCTGTCCCAAACTTCATACGGTGAATGCTGGACCCAGCCTGAACGTGCACATATAAAAAAGTGATATCCACCTACAGCGCCACCTAATGGTGGTCGGAAACTTCATTGTTTTCCACACCTCTTATTTGATAGAACTCCTCCTACATATTTCATGCTAAAATCTTCAAACTTGGCCAGGTTACTCTTAAGACATGAGGGCAAAACTTCCTGGAGAAACTTTTACAAACTCTGAACGGTGTGGGCGTGGCCAGAGGTGAAAATCGTGTGATGGCGTTTGTAATATGAAAGCCTTATCATCATCGCAAAGTCATGAAAGTTGGTACACACGTCCACCCTGACGACCTCGTACGTATGTAAAGGGTATTGTGTGTGGGCGGAGCAAAATGGCTCAGTGGCGCCCCCTAGAAATTTTCAAAAACCCCTCTGGAATGGGGTTATTGTGTGCTCGTACGTACGCAATGGGAATCGTGCGTGTGGGCAGAGCTGCGCGACTACGGCGTCCAGCGCATGCCCAACGTGCGCACATCCCAACGTACGCACACTCGGTCCCGCTCACAGCTGCTAGCAGCTTTCTAGTTATTCTTTCTTTCTTTCTTTCTTTCTTTCTTTCTTTCTTTCTTTCTTTCTTATTCTTTGCAAAAGGTATGCGAAAACTCAGGAAATTTTGCGAGCACCACCTGCCAGTCGACGACATGAAAGAATCTAAACTTTATATTTTTGGGAGTCGCTCATTGGCTCTGTAGCGCCCCCTACGAGGCTTAAAAATTGTCCCCGCTATAGGATTAGTTTCGCGTGGGACGACGAAATTCGGTACACTCATTCATCATGCCAAGACGCACAAAAAAGTCTCAGGTCGCCATGGTCCCACGTCCACAGGAAGTCGGCCATTTTGGATGGAAAGTGCGTTTTCGTGCCATTTTTGACCGATTCCACACCTTGTATAAGATCGAACTTGTCCTACAGATTTCATGCTACAGACTTCAAACTTGGCCAGGTTACTCTTAAGACATGGAGGGAAAAATTTATTGGCCAACTTTTTCAAAACTTAAAGGGCGTGGCCGTGGCGACGCCTCAAAGTTTGATGACTCGCCATCACTCGCCACGAAAAATGAAGTCGCCTATAACTCCCACATACATTATCCAATCTGTCCCAAACTTCATACGGTGAATGCTGGACCCAGACTGAAAGCTCATATATAAAATAGTGACATCCACCTATAGCGCCACCTGCTGGTGGTTGGAAATGTCTTTTTTTTTCCACACCTCGCATTTGATCGAACTCCTCCTACATATTTAATGCAAAAACCTTCAAACTTGGCCAGGTTGCTCTTAAGACATGGGCCGAAAAAATCATTGGCCAACTTTTTCAAAACTTAAAGGGCGTGGCCGTGGCGACACCTCAAATTTATGACGCGCCATAAAAAATTAAGTCGCTTATAACTCCCACATACATTATCCAATCTGTCCCAAACTTCATACGGTGAATGCTGGACCCAGCCTGAACGTGCACATATAAAAAAGGGATATCCACCTACAGCGCCACCTGATGGTGGTCGGAAACTTAATTTTTTTCCACACCTCCTATTTGATCAAACTCCTCCTACATATTTCATGCTAAAATCTAAAACTTGGCCAGGTTACTCTTAAGACATGAGGGTAAAACTTCATGGAGAAACTTTTCCAAACTCTGAACGGTGTGGGCGTGGCCAGAGGTGAAAATCGTGTGATGGCGTTTGTAATATGAAAGCCTTATCATCATCGCAAAGTCATGAAACTTGGTACACACGTCCACCCTGACGACCTCGTACGTATGTAAAGGGTATTGTGTGTGGGCGGAGCAAAATGGCTCAGTGGCGCCCCCTAGAAATTTTCAAAAACCCCTATGCATTGGGGTTATTGTGAGCTCGTACGTACGCAATGGGAATCGTGCGTGTGGGTAGAGCTGCGCGACTACGGCGTCCAGCGCATTCCCAACGTGCGCACATCCCAACGTGCGCACATCCCAACGTACGCACACTCGGTCCCGCTCACAGCTGCTTGCAGCTTTCTAGTTATTATTATTCTTTCTTTCTTATTCTTTGCAAAAGGTATGCGAAAACTCAGGAAATTTTGCGAGCGCCACCTGCCAGTCGACGACATGAAAGAATCTAAACTTTATATTTTTGGGAGTCGCTCATTGACTCTGTAGCGCCCCCTATGATGCTTAAAAATGGTCCCCTTAATAGGATTAGTTTCGCGTGGGACGACGAAATTCGGTACACTCATTCATCATGCCCAGACGCAAAAAAAAGTCTCTTGCCGCCATAGTCCCACGTACACAGGAAGGCGGCCATTTTGGATGGAAAGTGCGTTTTCGTGCCATTTTTGACCGATTCCACGCCTTGCTTAAGATCGAACTTGTCCTACAGATTTAATGCTACAGACTTCAAACTTGGCCAGGTTACTCTTAAGACATTGAGGGAAAAATTCATTGGCTAACTTTTTCAAAACTTAAAGGGCGTGGCCGTGGCGACTTCTCAAAGTTTGATGACTCGCCATCACTCGCCACGAAAAATTAAGTCGCTTATAACTTCCACATACATTATCCAATCTTTCCCAAAGTTCAACCGGTGATTGCTGGACCCAGCCTGAACAAGCACATGTAAAATAGTGACATCCACCTAAAGCGCCACCTGCTGGTGGTTGGAAATGTCTTTTTTTTTTTCCACACCTCGCATTTGATCAAACTCGTCCTACATATTTCATGCTACAAGCTTCAAACTTGGCCAGGTTACTCTTAAGACATGGGGGGAAAAAATCATTGGCCAACTTTTTCAAACCTCAAAGGGCGTGGCCGTGGCGACGCCTCAAATTTATGACTCGCCATAAAAAATTAAGTCGCCTATAACTCCCACATACATTATCCAATCTGTCCCAAACGTCATACGGTGATTGCTAGACCCAACCTGAATGCGCACATATAAGATAGTGACATCCACCTACAGCGCCACCTATTGGTGGTCGGCAATGTCTGTTTTTTTTCCACTTCTCGCATTTGATTGAACTCCTCCTACAGATTTAATGCTACAAGCTTCAAACTTGGCCAGGTTACTCTTAAGACATGGGGGAATAATAATCTTGAGAAACTTTTCCGAACTCTGAACGGTGTGGGCGTGGCCAGGCGATTAAAATCGTGTGATGGAGTTTGTGATTTGAAAGCCTTAACATCATCGCAAAGTCATGAAACTTGGCACACACGTCTAGTCTCTCAACCTCGTACGTATGTAAAGGGAATCATGTGTGGTTGGAGCAAAATGGCTCAGTGGCGCCCCCTAGAAATTTTCAAAAACCCCTCCGCATTGGGGTTATTATGTGCTCGTTCGTACGCAGAGGGTATTGTGCGTGTGGGCAGAGCTGCGGCTCCAGCTTCCAGCGCATGCCCCAACGTGCGCACATCCCAACGTACGCACACCTCGGTCCCGCTCACAGCTGCTTGCAGCTTTCTAGTGGTTATTGCTCCGCTGGGGAGAAATACGCCGCCCTTGTTGCCATGGTGAATCAATGAATCTATGATCGATCGTGGGGTCTATTTAAGAAAGCCGTGTGCAGCACTTATCCAGGATCGCTTTCACCTGGCTTGATAAATCCGTGTCTGCTCATCCTGGCTTGGCCTTTGTGCAACCAACTAAGCCTGGGCACCCATGTTTTGGATTCATTGAACCTGGCTAAGTAACTCATCCTGGATGTCTAAATCCTACTTTTGTGCAACGGGCCCCTGTACAATACATTTTGATCAACATGACAAAAGCAATTGATAATGTAGGAAACAGCAGAGAATTGTACACAATCATGTGCATGGATGTGCCAAAGCATTGGCAACTTGCTGAAAGAAATGAGAAACTGCTTGTTTGATGTGCACAAGTGACACAATGATGTGACAATTGAACACGTAGTTTTGAGAATTGCAACTCTGATCTGAGAATTGTCCAAAAGCGACTGAGAAAAACTGTAATATAATTAGAACACAGTTTAGAAATAAATTTGCAAAAACTGTCCCAGATTCACAGTATCTTTACACCAATTGTTTATATAAACGATTACATGCCTATGATCATTATTATTATTGGTGTTGGTGTTGTTGTTGTTATGTTGTAAGCATCATCTAATGTGTGATGTGTGACTTGCCACATGATGGTGCTATCTACATGAGATGACAGCACCTACAAAGATTTGGAGAAGTCTTGGACTGTGAATGATTTATGTCTTCATTGATTATTTTAAACAAATCTCATTTGGGAATTACTCTATTTTCAACACTATAAATGAGCCAAAAAAAATGTGCTTTTCATAAACTCACTTCATCTAAAAGTTTTCGTTTGATTGACATTCGATAGCATGCTAAGAACAAGTTCAATTTTTCCTTAAGGCTGACATTTATTGAATGCATAAGGGCAGAAACAAATGCAACACTGTCAACCCTCAGAAATAGCAATGCAAGTAAATGCAAGCAAATATATCTGATATATTCGGGGGGAATGCAAGTTCAGATTAAATATTCATGAAAATATTTCCAAGATGTTTTGCGTAATCTCTCTTTTATTTCTGAGATTGGGTGATCAAAAACTCAGACTGTTCTGCGTCCCTGTGTGCATTATGTATTTGGGGTAAGAAGTTAAATTATCCATCTGTGTACAAACTTTGCACATGTCCTCAGCCTCCATGTTTCCATGGCTTGATCGCGAAAAAAAGTCTTCATGTCAGTCGGTTAAAATTCATTGTTGCCTGTCCAGCCAATCATAGTTTTTGACGACACAAAAGAGGCTAAAGTTGGAGTATAAAAAGGTGCGCGCTAATAAAGTATGATGCCTATAAGTGTGGCTCATTTATCCAACCGCAGTTCAGCTCTCATCAAGGATCCTTTATTTTCTTCTAAACAAACAAAAAAGGAAATAACAAACTTCGCACCTTAGAGAAAATGTATCTGTCTCAAATTGCGCTGTGTGCCAGTTTGCTGACTGTTTTTGGGCCAGTTGTTCTGAGTGACCAAGAAACCCACCAGCAGCCCTCCGCCGCCAGTCCCGCAGACACGGAGCAGTGCGCTACTTGCGACGTCCGGCAGCAGATTAAAACCATGCGGTTAAATGCAATCAAGTCCCAAATCCTGAGCAAGCTGCAAATGAAGGAAGCTCCCAACATTAGCCGCGACATAGTGAACCAGCTCCTGCCCAAAGCGCCGCCGCTGCAGCAGCTTCTCGACCAGTACGACATGCTGGGAGATGACAACAAGGATGTGGTAATGGAAGAGGACGATGAGCATGCAACCACGGAGACAATAATGATGATGGCCACTGAACGTAAGTTTAAATTTTCTTTGCATTTTCCCACTTATATGCCCGAGCCTGAGCTCACAGGAGGCGCGATCCGGAGATTTCATTTTGACACAAAGCATGGCGAAATTTTGGGCATAGGATGAGATTTAAAATATTGTTTCAGACATTACATTTTGTCAGACAATGCACGTGGAAACGTTTAATCAACTTAATAATCTAACAAGTAGACTTCAAACCATGTTTAGGCTATTTCTGTCTGCAAATGTCAATCGTCCAATAAGTGGAAACAGCATTTTCTCTATCTTTCTCTCTGCAGCCGAGTCCATCATCCAGGTGGACGGAGACCCAAAGTGCTGCTTTTTCTCTTTTACTGAAAAGTTTCAAGCCAATCGCATTGTCCGGGCGCAGCTGTGGGTGCATCTGCGCCCGGCGGACGAGGTGACCACCGTGTTCTTGCAGATCTCCCGTCTGATGCCGGTCACAGACGGGAGCAGGCACATACGAATCCGCTCCCTAAAGATCGACGTGAACGCCGGGGTCAGCTCTTGGCAAAGCATAGACGTCAAGCAAGTGTTAACTGTGTGGCTGCGGCAGCCAGAGACCAACTGGGGCATCGAAATCAATGCCTTCGATGCGAGGGGAAATGATTTAGCCGTGACCTCCGCAGAGCCAGGAGAGGAGGGTCTGGTGAGTCGAACCTTCTGTTTTTTACCGTAGGTAACAGTTTAATGCAGCAGGCAAGTTATATTTAGGCCTACTTACACTGCAGCAGTGGCTCTCCAGTCACATTGAGCTTATTCATTAATGGACTATTCTGTAAAACACTAATATTTTCTAAAGCCAAGATTACAGCTGGATGAAACTGTCTAGGATTTACTGTTCAAAGGATTAGATTTTAGACTTATAAAGGTTTCAGTGTGCAGAAAGGCTTTACAGAACCAGCAGGTGGTTAAACATTCCAGCATTTCACTGCTGAGAGAAGGATTCAAAATATAAAAGACTTTTGAAAGCTGTTAATCAACACAGACTCCATGTAGGCGCTCACCTGATTTTGGACAAATGCCCAGCCCACAGTAACCTTAAATCTTATTGCTTGATTACATAAAAGTTCACCCGTTCCACATTCCTTAAAGTATTGTGTGACTGTGCAAATCAGAGTAATTGCCTGCACGCACACACAGGCAAAAACACACACTGCTGCTATCAATGACAAACACACATCACACAGTTCGAGAGCTGGCACCAGGCTCTTGGGTAATTAGAAAACTTTGACAGCTGTGGGTAACCAACCATCAGATGATTTAATTTCTCCATAACTCAAAGTTTCATAATATTATCGTGCCATGTTTGAAAACTAACTGCCAAAGAGCAGTGGATTTAAACATAAAAAGCTGAATGCTGTCAGTTGTGCCCTTGTGCAAACCAGCTGTTTTCAAAGTTTTCTATGTCCTTTCAGCAACCGTTCATGGAGGTGAAGATCTCAGAGGGCCCCAAGCGGGCTAGGAGGGACTCAGGTCTGGACTGTGATGAGAATTCTCCAGAGTCCCGGTGTTGCCGCTACCCCCTCACAGTGGACTTTGAGGACTTTGGCTGGGACTGGATTATTGCCCCAAAGCGCTACAAGGCCAACTATTGCTCTGGAGAGTGTGAGTACATGCACTTGCAGAAGTACCCACACACCCACCTGGTGAACAAGGCCAACCCCAGGGGGACTGCAGGTCCCTGTTGTACCCCCACCAAGATGTCACCCATCAACATGCTCTACTTTAACCGCAAAGAGCAAATAATCTATGGCAAGATCCCCGACATGGTGGTGGACCGTTGTGGATGCTCTTGAGTGGGGACAGAGGCCGTGTCGTGAGAGCAGGGGGCCGGAGGGGCTGAGCTCAGTCCGGCCCGCACCCCAACTTCAGACTATCTGACACAACCAATCCACCAGTTCCAGTCCTTTCCTGCAGACCACCGTGCAATAGAACCAGAGTAGAGTACAAACCGCCCAGTCTTGCAGCAAGGGCAGTGCTTTCACCACTGGCATAGCTCTTTACTTTTCTTTCCTCCAGTGAAATCTTAGCCATCAAGGCTTGAAGCCAGATGGATGCAGGAACACCAAAACACATACGCACACATATGTTGGACCTTGGAGTGAATGCGGACAGAAATGATCAAAGTTATCCAAAATGTATTTTTTCCCCCCTTTGTCTCAGTTTTCTGCACTCTATTCATTTAAACCCACATGCTGGCTGATTATACTGGTACGCCATCTACTCCACTACACTCCTGTTATAGCCAAGGTACAAGCTAATACATGTTTTGCAACGCTTGCTATGTTTTTGATAATCATTTTTTGAGTTATGTCTTCAGAGAGAAACCAGGAATCCTCAAATACTTTTTGAAAGGGCTTGGAAAACACAGTTTGAGACTCTTTAGAGTGAAATTTCACCCTGGTAGAATGTTCATGGGAGTTGATGACAAGTGGCAGAACAGCAAACAGTAATCCCCAATTCAGTGCTATTAATAGCACCTTAGACACATTTACAACCTGAACCAATTTGAAAATGTATCCATGCAGAGTTGAATTTTTCAATAAACAATGTCTAGAATATGGGAATAATATTCTAAATTCAGGTGCTGATGAGAAGGTAGATTGCTCCTGAAATCATGTGGACTCAAAAAAGTTTCTACCAGGGTGAGGTCCCACTTTACATCTTGACAGGTAATCATGTACTCTGTTACACGTACATGCTGCAACATACCCGACCAAGAAGCATTCTAGCTCAGTTGTAATATTCACCATCCAACGAAACCTGCCCGACACACTTGAATTATTCTGATTGTAAATTCACCTTACTGGACAGAAGGACTTGAACTGAAGGCACAGTGAATGAAGCCTACAAATGAAAATGTGTTTAAGACAGAGAAAACAAATTTTTGAGATGTATGAATGTTGAGATCATGTTTAAAACTTTGTCTTACGAACAACACAGTTTGCACTATGGCACACCAATAAGAAGAATTGGTTGCTACAAAAGTTGTAAAAACTGATTTTGATATGTTTGCTAATTTGTATTGTATACGTATGCAATTGTTTCCATTAGGAGTTGTCTTTCTAAGCCACTGATGGTAAATGTATAAAACCACAATGTAGCAAGATAAAAGATGTAATACAGCAGCTCTATATACTGGTTTTAACAAATAAAGTCTCTAGCTTGTTTGTTGAGTTCTGTTTTTTCAGCAGCTTGCTTCTACAAGCTATTTGTGCGTCTTTTCAGTAAATCTGAGCTTTGAGTTTACACTGCATATTTTAGGTATATTTTTTGCTGTTCATATCCATGTAGTTTTCTCAATCGAACAGTGTGAATCACACACCTTTTGCAGTGTATTTCGAAGAGATGATATCCAAAACATAAACACAATTTCATTAAAATTTTTCAAAAGAATAAAACTGGAAATGCCTTTGTCCCCAGCGTTGCTTCAGAGACAGCTTGCTGTCATTCTGCTGACTCAGATAATATCCACTCTTGATGTTTGAGTATCACAACACTGCAGCCTCATTTCGCACTCCGGCAGCTGAGAATCTATGTCTTCAACACATGCGGTAAACTGATAAGTTCCACAGGCACAGGGTGAGTGTGTGCATGCCTGTGTTGCAGAAAATTAATTCAAACACTCACTCTGTCTCAATCTAACCGACTATACCTGCACAACCCCACCACTATAAGCCCTTTACTTTTTGTTTTTTATCACAAGTGTAATTCAGCCCAATTTCCCTGACTTTGCTTTTTCCAGTGATCGGATGTTGAAAGTTTTGCAGTCTAATGAGAGGATGTGAACTGTGGTGCGCTCTGACAGCATGACCTATTCGACTGACGGCCTCATTGAGGCCTGACTTCCGCCCAGTAGAGGGCGAATTGAGCACTGCCCGTGAGAGCCACTTCCTTTCCTGCTGAGAGCTGGAAAAGTGCCACAGAAATCGGCCACAGTGTTGAGCAGTGGAGTGGATCCACAGTGCCTCTTTAACCCTGAGGAGAGGGATTATGGATTCTGCACTTCTGTTTGTTGGTGGTGAATGGAAGATCAGAAAACTGAATAACACTCCAGTCAAAATGAAGGTTAAATAACACATTCAGCGTGAGCCTGATTGATACCAGCAGAGGCAACTTACAGTCTGTACTTTTCACCAGTTTACTCTCCGCATGTGTTCTCCTACAGCTGCGCTCTTTCCATCTGCAGCCTGATATGGGCGTGAACTTTTTACGAGTCTCCAACAGTCTCTAACTGTTTACTTTCACAATATCACTGATGACGCACGTTTTTAAAATGACCCATTTAAGAATATAACATCATTGCTCCGAGGTCACATGCATGAATGCCAATTAAACTTGTTTTTACAATTCTCCAGAACCAACGTATCACCTCTACAATTAGAGCCAAGCCTGCTGTGAGTAAATGTCCATTTTAAGATTTGTTCTAGGTCTGAAGTCAATTTGTGCTAAAGAAATCATATGAGCTGCTCTGATTGGGTCATTGTTCAGCCCTCATTGGTGCATCTTTTTACTCTGTTCTGACCTGCAGTTGCTTCTTGTTAGGAGCAAACAGCAGCTGCTGTCCTCCAGTAACTGCTACTGTCTGCTCCTAATAGGAGCTGGGAAATGTTCAGACTGAGCATCGTTACATCTGTCAAGAGCTGGACCCTGGAGGACAGTATCCGCCAGCGACATTCCACCTCTGACAGGTGAGGAAGTAAGAGTGAGAGAACGGGAAGAAGGATGTTAGGGGGTAAGGGAGTTGTCCAAGGCAGCTGGAGACGCCGTTATTGGACTGGATCCCTGTTGTATAAAGTTAATAGAAATTTAAAGGACAGAGCATGTATTGCTCTTCAAGTCCTTGTTAATAATTGTTCATTAAAAATTAAAGACATTCCTGATTGATCAAGTTTGATAAGAATGAAAAAAGAGCGTCTAGATCCTTGGATACTGAAAGAATATACCATTAAAAACTTTTAATTTATTTATTTTTCTTACTCAAAATGGAAATTGGCTATCGTTTGACTTTTTATTTTATTCTATTACATTTAATTTATTCATCAGTTGTATTATCATAGATTTGGGCTTTCAAAGAGAATAGAAATATTAATAAACCAAAAACCTGCTACATATCTTATAACTTGAAAATTCTAACATATAATGTTTTACGGGGACACTATATGGTTAAAATCCTCGATACTCACACCCTGGTTTTCTGTAAATATGTTGACATGCAGTCTAACAGCATTATGGCATTATGCTTGGTCCCTGGTTTGAATGGGACCAGGGACGAGGTTCTACTTTTTGAGACCCAGCAATGCTGGGTTTTATGAAGATACTGAATGTAAATCAACATTTAACTACAACTTTAAAACAAAAAGAGCTGAAGAATCTTGAAATGATACGCTCATGAATTCAGTCTGAACGTTTGTGTGAGAGATCAGAGGACTTCGGAGAGAGCTTTACTGACTTTTTCCCTCAAAATATTATGAATAAGATAAGTTGCACTGTAATTCATTTAAATGTTCAGTAGCAGATCCACTTGAGAAGATGTTAATTGAATGTAAATATATAGTGCTAGTAAGAGTTCTGTCTCTCATTCTCCTTTTTCTTTGGGTAACTGAATTGCATTCTAACAGGAGGTAAGGAAATATAAAAAAAAATATGTACAAAAACCCCAATTTGGGGTCAACAATGTTTTGATATCTATTAGCAAATATCAATTCATGACATTATTATCAGTGTTTTATCAACATGATATGGGAATTTATTGTTCTTTTAATACCATGGATATTTATATTTCTGGTATAACAAAACACCCTTAATTCAGGTAGAGAAAGGCTGAAAATAAATTAAAACAATGTTTGTCTGCATATCTCAAATGACTAAATCTGCTTTTACTAGCATCAGAATGCCAAAAGTAAAACATCCAACATATATGCACACAATGGCAGCATCCAAACAGAGCAGACACTGCTTAGCAAGCATCACACAACCATGAGATTGGAGGTTGATGTACTGTCCTACACTTCAAATTGAGCTCTGTTTCCCCCTTGCTAACTTCCAACACTGCAAATTTGGTCTGGATAATCCTGATCGGAACTGCAAAGGTGCATCACACAGGCAGGGAGAATCACAGTGAGCAGAAGAGAAGGTTGTCTGGTCAGACTGGCCACTGCTGCTCTTCACCGAGATGCCAACAAAATATCTGTTGCTGTTAAAAAAACAAACATTGGATACCATATTCTAAAATACTTGATGGACAGAAAATTTAAAATGTATATCCTTTTCCATGTGCAACACAAATGTGTGCATCAAATTTGACAATATACAAAGATGTGAAAAAGGAAAAAAAATTCAGAGATAAGTCACTCTGGACCTGGATGCTACAAATACTACTAATAAATTCTACTATTATCTAATTTGATTGAGTATCATTTATTACAAGCCGTCTAATAAGAGCATGTAAATGCTGACATCCATGTTTTCACAGATTGTGCTGACTTCTTTTAAAAGCTGTGCTTTGACACAGCAGTAATTTAGCCAAAATAATTTGAATTTAACTTCTAGAAACTTTGAATAGGTAAAGCACACATTTAGGCTATAACTTTAATAGTTTTTGAGATATTTTATTCAGACTATTTGGAACATTTCACATCTTTGTTTAAAAGATGTTGCATTTTTAAGTACCTACGTTAGTGTTAATTACATCCTCTGTGATAGCTTTTTGGGAGTCATTATACATAACAACGCGACCTCTGGAACAATACAGTCAGTATTTAAATTCCCTGACTGTGATGCCCTGTCCTGGATGTAGAATGGAGGTGGATAGACTAAAGGGGCTTGCCAGGTGCGTCCCTAAAAACATCTGCAAACTATGCCATCTGGAGAAGTGTTTCTACTAACTTATTGCTCTGCTCTGGAAAAGTCCTTTCATGACAAGTACACATACGAGAAGTTATAACTGATAGAGTTGTCAAACTACTGATGGCTGAAGAGAACATGTCCTCAAGACTTGATGAAATGTTGACATAGATCCTAACCAGGCTTAGAACAAGAACACATTATTTTACTGACCCCTCTATAGATTGTTTGTAGACAAAAATAATGCTAGAAAAAAAAACTAGGGCCTGCAGTGATGCAGAAAATCGCAGGTGATCTTTTACTTCAACACAGAGTTCTGGACACTGCACAAATCTCAAATTTGCCTGGTGATTGAAAAATAGCAGAGCATAGTGATATCAACACCTCAGTGATATCTTCTTTTAAAGAAATTACTTTCATATTTGATCTGCAAAACTCCTGCATCATGTATCCCTACTATGCAGCTTTGTTTGAAATCTCCCACCCGACCACCACAATGAGAAAAAGTAGAGTGGTTTATAAATTTCACTGCAGGACAATTTGGAGCAATGTATAAAATGTAAACAAAGCATTGCTTTGCTAATCTTATAAACCTTTATTTTATTCACAATTAAAGGATAGGATTCTAGCTGCTCAACAGTCCAGGGTTCTCTTTGTCATATTTTGTGTCTGGTGATGCTTTCAGTTGGTTAACGGTATGGACTGCACGCAGGCCAGTCCAGCAACTAGACTGTTCTACCACAAAGTCATGCTGTCATTATCGATGCAGTATGGGGCCAAGCATTGTCTTGCTGACATATACAAGGCTTTTCCTGGAAGGACATAATCTGGATAGGATCACATGCCGCTCTTAGACCTGTATGTACCTGTCAGCATTGATAGTACCTTTTCAGATGCTTACCAGTTTTTCAGGCACTAATGCACCCGTTTATCAGTCTTTTTAAGTGAGAGTTGATACCAAGGCAGATAGACTGTCTCCTCTTTAGTTCGGAGGATGTGTTATCCATGATTTCCAAAAGTAATCTCCAATTTCAATTTGTTCTCCACTTTGCCTCACTTCATTTTGAATGAGCTTTGGCTCAGAGAAGACAGGGATATTTTTGGGCCATGTTCACATATGGCTACAGTGATTTCTAGCAGTGTTCATTAGTGGATTTTTGTTTTCCCCAAAGATAATGAACTTCGAATATCAATTGGTGACGTGTTACAATCAGACACGTTACAAACAATTTTTCCTACCTCATCAGTGATGTCATTGTCCAGATAACATGCCTGTGAGACTATAAAAATGCTGTTTTATGAAACTTTTTGGCAATTAATATCACAGTTTAGTTACTGTGATAGCATTGAGATTAAGCAAAAATAAGTATCTGAAATTGTGCTATATAAAGTGCTACATAAAGTGCATGTCTTATTCAATGAAAAATACACAAATCAGGATAATAGTACAGTGTTCAATGATCATCTGATTCCTGACTTTCACCTGCAAAACCATTTTATCTAAATGAGGGGAATTTTGTTTAAAATCCACAATGTAATCACTTAAACAACTAGCGGAAGATGATTATCTCAAGCTAGATTGACAGTCTGTTTGTGAAAATCCCTCTTGGGCTTTCGGAAAGCAATGAAAAGCAATAAAATCAACCAGTCTGGGACATGATAAGGGCCAGATGGCCAGCCGCTGAATGCTACCTGTCTTCACTTCTCAAGTGATTTATCCTTTCCGTCTGCACTCCGATTGCTTTTTCACTTACGGATGAGGAATATCTATTCCTACCCTAAAACTGACAGCCACCTCTGGGAAGCCATCATATGATTAATGTCTCTGTACAGCTACTGGAAGTTTGGAGAGAGGACAAATTTCGTGCTCATTCCAGATATGTTTACAAAATTCTTCCGTGTCAATGCTTGTTTGCGAGGAGTGATTAGGTGACGAGCAAAAAATGCAGCCTTAAGTTCCAAAGCAGCTAAGCCTTTTTTCCTCTGGGGACGGAGAGCTGACAGTGATGAAGAATAGATCTTCCTCTGAGGAGACTAAGGAAGAGCAAATTATGGAAACCTCCTGTCTCCCAATGATATGCCTGTGCTCTTAACACAGACGGATGTAGAGCAGTATCAGGTATGTGTCAAAGAGAGCTGGACAGCTTTTGACATGTCAGAAATAACATTTATGGTACATTTTTACAGATTACTACCCACAATTAATTTTACAAGAAGCTCAGTTGAGTGACATTCAAGCAGTAGGCCGTACTTTCCAGAATAAGGCCATGGTGGATAAATCTAGGAGACTGTCTGAATGCAGGCTTGACATATACTGATATGGAAGAAAACTTTCAGAAATGTCTCAATATGTTTGTAGCTGATTTATTTGAAAACTGAAAGCTTTCTTTTTGGCTGAAACAAAGCTGAAAAACATCACATGACATACAGGTATCTGGTTAAAGTAGATATTCCTTGGAAAGCTGATCATTCTTGAGCTGAGCACCATCAACATGGACTACTAATTTCACATTTTCAACTTTAAATATGTATCCCTTCCTGCCAACCCAAAGTTCCTCTTTTGTTATCTAAAATGTATTCCACAAAATAGCATGTGTTGGAGTATAACATATGGACTTTTGAGGAGAACTGATTAAAGATTAGAAACAGCAGACTTGATGGCCCCATTGCAGATGCCCTTGACCCATGAAATTGAATGTGGTTTGACTGTAAATTCTCCAGCAGTTGAGAACCTGTGGCTTTTTAACACCCATCGCATTAATGTGTGCCTCAAGCCCATAAAAAGAACTAAGTGGCCGTGTGGTGGTTAGCAGAAAAGTGCAAAGTCACAGCAAGGCACTCTACCAATTACTAGTTGAAAAGCAACAAGTAGATGCAGCAAAGCTTTTATAGTTAGTCCCATATGGGCTATGGGACGGTTGAAGGTTTTGATTAAGTTGCCCTAAGTATTGGGGTTTGGTGACAGGTTTGACCCCCCTTTGTTCTTTAATGTCTGTTCAATTCTGGATTTCTTTAAGTTCTGTTTGTCCATGATTAAATTGACAGAAATACAAATGTCTGTACTAACACAGTGTCCCTGATGAACTGATTAATCAGCCAATTCTATAACTCTATGGAGTTTTTTTTAGCCCATGTTTGCTTTGTTTTTTTCTTGTCGGATCACACCCTGACTGTATGCTAGAGTCTGATGATTGTGTACAATGCTAAAACCAGGAACTTTCCTGTTAGTTTTTCTTTGACTGTAAAATGATTACATATCTGGGCTATAAATTAGCTTATTCCTACTTAATATTATTTCATCATTTTGATTTCAAACTGTGTATTACAGATTGGGAGTTGAAAAGTACTCTTTTAAAGTCCTCTTGAGCAATAATTCTTTCTTTGAAAGTTTTTATGTGGACATTGGTTACTTTAACATACATTTTCAGTTCAGTCCTTGTGCCTGACTATTTTGAGAAGAAAGTGTGTTTTTTCTTACTTTTGTCTTTTTGGTTTGTTAAGCCACTTAACACAGACTTTTGAATCATTTAACCCTAATCCCTGATAGGGGACATTTTTGTCCACTTGGGGTGAACTTTCTCCTCTAATTTCACACTGTAGATAGTGATACTCATCATATTTGGTCCAGTTGTGTATTTTTGACTATTTTTTCGAATTTCAAACACACATCATATACAATGCAATTTTTCATTGTGTAAAAAAAAAACTCCTTAATTTCTGAAAAGGGACATTTTTGTCCCCTTTTAAAACGACCTAAAAACATCATATATTAATATTTTTTTCCACTTTTTTTTCATAAATATTTTATTCCACTTCAGTTCTGATCATAACTACCAAGTTTTAAATTATTAAAAAAAATTAACCCTTTAGATGCCAATTTGAACTTTTTAGCCCAAATTTGAAGCCTTTAGGTGCCAGTATTTTCAAAATATGGAATGCAGAGTGGAATTATTGAGTAGGGATAATTAGGGTCTGGGATATGTCAATGATTAGCAACAACTTTGATTTTTAGGGATTTTTAATTTTTTTGTTATGCCTGATTTTAAAAAAAACTCCTTAATTTCTGAAAAGGGCCATTTTTGTCCCCTTCTAAAATGATCGCCAAAATACCATATGTTAATATTTTTTTCCACTTTTTTTTTCAGAAATCTTTTCTTCCACTTCAGTTCTGATCATAACCATCAAGTTTTCAATTATTTTCAAAAAATGAACCCTTTAAATACCAGTGTATATGAGGTAAACACCAATTTTCGTTAAAAAACAGACACAAAAACTGCTGTATTTTCAATATATGCAATGCAAAGTGAAATATTCTATGGGGGATTATTAGGTCTGGGATATGTCATTGATGAGCTACAACATCAGTTTTATCAGCTTTTTAGTTTTTCTGCAATGGCAGATTACAGAAACGGCTCCCATAGACATCCATTATAATGAAGTTGGCATGTTGGCCATGTTGGCAGAAGTGTCCAAATGCAATGTAATTACAACATACTAAAACGCATGACAAGAACCTTACCTTTGCCAATACAACGCTGTTATCATCACCAGAGCCACCTGGAGGCTTGTAGATGGCCAAGTCCTGCACCCAGCCACAGCAGAAAGTCTCGTACGATTCTAAAGATTTGTGACTTTTAAACTCCTGCATAGTGTAGTAACTTACACCAAAGACAAGATAATTGACTGTAGCCCTTTTTCCATCAACGACATGATTCGCTTTAATTTGATGCGCATCAAGAAGTTAGTGCGATACATGTGATGGAAAACCAACCGAACGCATCTTATATCGCAACAAAGTAATGCGATATAACTTTTAATTCGCTACAGAATCTGATGGAAAAAGGGCTTATGTCCATATATATGCACGGAGGTAACTGGTCCAGGTCTCTGTGCCATTCTGCTGCAGGGAGCTCGTAAGGATCAATATTTTGGATGCTGGACAGTTTCTCCAAATACCGCTGCTTTGCGCTTGTAATAAGCTTGTCCCTGTAAGGTCCCTTTTCTTTCGCCTAATCTCTCTGCATTGCTTTGCTTTCTTTCTTTTTTTTTTGTATTCGTCTCTGCCCTGCCAAAATGACAAATGCGGGAAGATATCCGTTAAGATATCCGTTAAGTTAATGGCGTTGCCCCTGGCAACCAATAGATTCTTCTGCCAACATGGCCGACCGGCCGACCGGAGTCACGTGACTCCTCATTCTCAATAGAAAATCATCTGGGGTCCATTTCACAAAGCAGGTTCAAACAACTCTGAGTCTATTCCTGATCTCTGAGTTGATCTACTCTGAGATAGAAAACACTGAGTTTTCGGTTCCAGAAACGCTGATTTGAGTGAGTTTAATCAACTCTGAATAGGTTCACCTTGAGTTTTGCGTGTGCGCCACAACTTTAAAATGCCAGCATCAATGGAGCCCCGATTCGACGAGTCACCATGGCAACGGGGAAGAGGAGGGGCTACGTTTTTCACCAACCTCGAATTGGAAATCTTAATGCGCTCATACGGCGAGTTTCAATACGTTTTTAGAAATAAGTGCAACACAGCTGCAGCAGCAAAAGTGTAAGTTTAAATGTAGTCATTTGTAATCACAATAATATTACAGGGGAAACTGCTTGAATGGTAGCCCATTCATTTATTTCATTTAGGTGCAATACCTCTGGGGAGAAGCGCACTTGGCAGCAGTTTAAGATGAAATATAAAAACATTGTTCAAACAGGTGAGACCTCGGCATGGAGGTACCTCATTTTGTTTTGATCATGTTTTACACTGTAAAGTAAATATTAAGTGGCTATTTGACTGTGCAGTTATTTTATCCCCAACATAATGCTGTTTTCACACACATAAACAATGTCTTCTCATCTATCATGTTCTGTTAAATAAGTAAGCCTATTTAAACTAACACAGACTTCAACTGAGCCAACAGAAAGAAGGCAGATGCCCGTAAAACAGGTGGTGCCCAGCACCACCACCTCTAACAGAGGGCCAGTGGCTGAGGGAATCCACCCCCAAGAGACAAGTGTCTTTATAAAATACAATAGGCCTATATATATCTTTTTTAAGCCTATTCATAAAATATTTATTTGTCTTTTATGTCTTTTTTTTCTTTTGTCCCAACAAAATTCTGATGGTGCCGCTCAAAAAGATAATTGTCTGTAAATGCAAAAACATCTATGATGGTCTGATAACCATCTCCGACGAATATTTATTTCTCTGCGCAATAATGCTGCACCTTCATCCACGGGATCGTTGTCAAAAGGACATGCCATGTTCGTGGAAAAAGTCATCTCCTACTGTGCCTGATGGACTTCTAGAAGTAGAAGAACTCGCTCTGCCTACTGAATGAATGAGGAAATCAAATGTCGTGTGTGGCTGAAAGAGGGCGGAGACAGAGAGAAACTCAAGGTTTCTTGAGGAAAACCTGGTTTCGACCAGGTTAGGTTCAGAGAGTCTGTTACTACGGTAACTGACCGAGAGGTTAAGTTACCTCTCTTTGTGAAACAGGCTAGAGTTACTCCTCTTTCTCGGGGTTGAGTTACCTCACTTTGTGAAACGGAAAACTCAGAGTTTCCCTCATTTCAGGGTTAATCAACTCAGAGTTTTTACTAAACCTGCTTCGTGAAACGGACCTCTGGTCTTTACCTGGTCATAAAAATTAAGTAAACACTACCTCAGATCAACAACATCACATGACATATTAAGCCATATCATCCTGGAGCAAAAAGTCAGCTAAATTCAACAGAATTTTGTAAAAGCACTAAGTATAAAACATGATTCAACAGCTCGTAGAACCACCTTTGGCAACAATAACTTTAAGTAATTGTCTCCTGTATCACATTATATGCCCCTCACATAATGGTTGAGGAATCTTGGCCCACTCTCCTTCACAATGTTGTTTCAGCTTAGTGAAGTTTGTGACTTAATTTACACACAGCTCAGGTCTGAAGTTTGACTGGGTCATTACAACTAATAAATTTATTATTTTATTTTTCAGCCAATTGGTTGTAGATTTGCTGCTGTGCTTGGGACCCAGTTATAGTCAAGCTTCACCTGTCTGATAGATGGCCTTACAATTGACTGTAGAATACTTTGCTCTACATAGGAACTCACGGTCAACTCAATGACCGCAAGATGTCCAGGTCCCGTGGCTGCAAAACAAGCCCAAATCATCATCCCCTCTACCACCGTGCTGACAGTTGGTATGAGGTGTTTGTGTTGATATGCTGTGTTTGCTTTTAACATGGTGCTGTGCATTATTCTGGCTCCTCCACTGTTGGGATTGGTAACTGTCTTGTATGTTTTTCACTTGGGATCTTTTTTTCACTGCACTGTGTTAACACACACCTGAATACTACAGACCAGCACCTCTGCCAAAACTTTTGCTTTATACTGGGTAATGATTCAATTCAATTCAATTCAATTCAATTCAATTCAGTTTATTTATATAGCACCAAATTACAACAAATGTCATCTCAAGGCACTTAAATAATATAGTCCAATTCAAGCCAATTGGAGTTCAATTCATTGTAATCATAATCCAATCAAATCCAATGAATTAATTTAAAAATTAATCCAATTTCTTCGTACAGAGCCAATTCTAAAACAATTTCCTAGCTAAGGAAACCGACAGATTGAACCGAAACTTCTCTTCAGTCCAATCTCCCGTCCTGAGCATTTGAGGTGACTGTGGAGAGGAACGACTCCTCTGGCAGAACCAGACTCAGGAAGGGTGGCCATCCGGTCTCGACCAGCGGGGGTTTGAGAAGACAGAAAAGAGGGGACAACAAACACTGTAACACCATTCAAAGGATACCTGTTGGAACAGGGAAACACAAGTTAATGAACACAATAATGACAAATGTACATAATATCATTTGAGAAATAAAAAAGGGGGGAAAAGATAGCAAAGTGAGGAAAGGTGTGACAGATGAGGCCCCCCAGCAGTCTAGGCCTATAGTAGCTTAACTATGGGATGTTTCAAGATCACCTGAGCCATCCCTAACTATAAGCTTTATCAAAAAGGAAAGTTTTAAGCCTAGTCTTAAAGGTGGAAAGGGTGTCTGCTTCCCGGACATTTACTGGCAGCTTATTCCACAAGTTAGGGGCCTGATAACTGAAGGCTCTGCCTCCCATTCTACTTTTAGAAACTCTGGGAACCACAAGTAAACCTGCAGTTTGGGAGCGAAGTGCTCTGTTGGGAAAATATCTTACAATGAGATCTTTAAGATATGAAGGAGCTCGGTCATTAAGAGCTTTATATGTGAGGAGAAGAATGTTAAATTTTATTCTGAATTTTACAGGTAGCCAATGAAGAGAAGCTAAAACTGAAGAAATATGATCTCTCCTGTTAGATCTCATCAGAACTCTGGCTGCAGCATTTTGGATCAGCTGAAGGCTTTTCAGAGAATATGTGGGACAGCTCAATAATAAAGAATTACAGTAGTCCAATCTTGAAGTAACGACTGCATCGACTAGTTTTTCTACAAGGTGAAAGAAGGCAGTCCTAGAAACCTGTTTAATATCTGAGTCAAATGATAGATTCTGGTCAAAAATAACTCCAAGGTTCCTCACTGTAGTACGAGAAGCCAAGGGAATACCATCTAGAGTAACTATATAGCTAGACAATTTCTCCCTGAAGCGCTCAGGTTCAAAGATAATGACTTCAGTTTTGTCTGAATTTAGAAGCAGACAGTTCTGAGTCATCCAGGTCTTTATGTCTTTAAGACATGCTTGTAGTCTGTAGCATAGCAATGGAAATTTATGCCATGCTGTCTAATAATGTTACCTAATGGAAGCATGTATAAAGTAAAATGAATCGGCCCAAACACAGAACCCTGTGGAACTCCATGACTTACTCTGATGTGTGAGAAAGATTCTTCATGGACTTGATCAATGAAACAAGTGCATTTGATTAGCAGCACCTCACAGCTACGTACCCTTTTGATTTCTATGGAATCAGTAAGAGGGAGGTCTTACATTTTCACACAGTGCTTCTGCAGTTTGGCTTAGGTTTAATCAAATGAATATTGGCACTTTTATCATTTGGTACCAGTTGGAAAGGGGTATGAGTCTATCAAACACTTAATAGAGGTAACTAGATGTCAAACACAGCTAATTGTGTAGAGATTACTTACACTGATGCATACTAAATATTACAGTCATGCTATAAGGAAAATGTGGATTGGAAAGTAATTATAATGATAAACTTTCAACTACACACTCAGATTTTTGGTCTTTATTTTAAACTGATTACCACATGCATGAAGATGACAAGCAAACTGTGTATTCATGCTTTTCCAATAGAATATAAGAATATTTCTGAATCTATCTGGTTTATATTTCTAAACAGACAGGTGGTCTTGTGCTCAGTATTCTAGGCAATCACATCTCATAACAGTTCTAAAATTAGAAGAGGAGAGGTGGTAAATATAGTTAATGTCATTTTATTTAAATTTTGATGACTCTGTTGAAGTCTATGGTTACTACTGGGTTATGAGAGTGGTGTATAGTTGCTCTGATTGCTGAATACAACTTGAGCAGCAGTAGCTCTGCACATTAAGGCAGTAACAGGAGAACAGAAAACCATCCTGATGACGCTGTATGTGACATGAATAAGTGAAACATTCTGCAAGCATTCCAAAACTCTTCCTTTTTCCATTCCTCAGTGTTGATAAATCATTAACACGTAGTTCAAATTGACAGCAAAAAAATTATTAAATAGAGGAACAGGTGGTTTAAAAGACAGCTGGCAAAATAAATAGTTGCTGACCTTTTAAACCGTATAGTCACATGGTCAAACGATGATCATCAGTTAATCCTCCCCAATTACTCTGATATGTCCCTTGGATGCCGAAGGCAGCATGTACAGCATAGATTCTGCTGCAGTATGCATTCTGAAGAGCACGTATCCCACCAATGAGAAGTTTTAAGAGTCCATGTGGGAGAGAGGGGCATAGAGCTGAGCGAGAGGGGTCAAAGGAGGGACATGGGTCCTCACTGGCATTTTATGCCTTTCCCAGAGGCACTTTGCAGACTTGGTCCTGCAGCAATGCTGAAGCCATCTGTGGGCTCTCTAAGCAGAGGCCACGTAAAACAAGACGTGTGCTGTGGTTTGACCTTTCACAGTACTAACTATAATATTATCATAAGGTGAGCGATCAAATTGCACTTTTCCCTATGGTGCAATTAAGTATCCATATGTAATGGTGATTAGTAAAGTGTAGATTTATTTTTGTCATGGAAAGGTGGTCAAATCATCCTCAGTACTTTTGTACAGACATTACAGCCTTGTTAAGATACAATTGGATTGAGAAAATAAAAATATATACTACAATAATAAAAATAATCAACTTTCTAACTTATACTTCTGACAGTTTTTAGCCACACTCAAATCGTTTCACGACAGGAAATCTCAAGCAATAATGAAAATCAAAGGGCTGTCGTAATAGACTAAAGACTTTAGGAAGCAGCATGGCCACAAATTAGCACACTGTCAAAGATTTGCTAAACTTTGTGGTTGAAATTACAGCACAAATCTGTGAAGCATTCAATGCAGCCAGGGATAATGTACAACTATCTGTCAATACTTGAGGTCTAGCGGCTGGCACTAATTAAGGTAAAAGAATTATGGGCACTAACTGGCACAGTGTATTTCTCTAGCGTTGTGGCCTGCCAACACCCATTCCAATGGTGCCACAATGAGGCATAGGGAGAGTACGATACTCTTGGTTTTTGGAGAGAAATCAAGTGAAGGAGTCAGATGTCAGCCTGCAGTTTGAAGACTGCTGTTGTTAATCCAAGAAAATGTTACACATGCAAGAAATCACTCCACAAAACTGTGACATTAGATATGTAGATATTGCACCTCCAACTTGCAAATCAACAAATGAACTTGAGAGGTATCCATTGTGTTGTCAACAAAACAGAAGTTTTACCAACTTTGCAAGTCAATTTTAATATCAATCATACGCTATTATTTTTTTATTAAAAAAAACGTTTGGAATTTTTTTTACTTTTTTTTTTTTTTTACAATTTGACACAAATTCTTGAGATATTAAGAAAATGTCTGGTACGTGCTTTGTTCAAAATACCAGAGTTGCAGTACATATGGTTGATTTTCAGATTTTCAGCCCTGTCTTTACCGGTCTGTTCATAGCACCTGGTTTTAGGTGCTGGAATAAGCCATCCAATAGTAACCCTTGAACCATTTCATAACAGTAAGAGACAGCATGAGAGCTCACACAAGCACACATAGCAAACCATGTTCAACTTACCACTTAGCAAAATGATGGAGAGAAAAACTGACTATTTCATTTTTAAATGGTTACATTTCACTCGTCTCCATGCAGCCACAGGCAGAAAGTACTGATTTCTCTTTTAGGTCCGATCTTATTGTGAGTCATGTCTTTAACCAGTCAAGGATGTTAAAAAAAATGTACCACAGATAGAAACACTTAAAAGTAAAATAATAATAAATAATGATCAGCCGGCAGGTAAAATTAATTGTAATGTCTCTGTCAAACACTGCTCCATGAATCCTTGGCTCCACTTTCAAACTCTGCGTTTTCTTTCAGCTTTTAGCAGCTAATATTAATAACTGTTGTTTATATGGGCATCATTTAACCAATGTCTGCAAGGTTATTATGATCATTTACTCGTTCATTCATTTTGTCATTGATGTTGCATTCAACACCAGATGGGAAATCAGAATTTCCAATTTTGGACAACAAAACAACAATGAAGAACAACAATGATAAGTCAGGATATAAAACATTAACCAAAGGACTGGTAGAGCTTTATAAGTTACTTCCTTTCTTAAATGAAGTGAACTACGTAACTGCTGAGGAGCAAAAGAAAAAAGAAAAGCAAGACAAAAGGTTTCCCACTTCTGAGAGACAGAAAATGCAGCATTATGTGAAGCTGTGGGTGAAGATAAAGATTGGGGGCTGGATAATGCCACTATGAGCTGGATCTGTGATGTAACACTATTACTGTATAATATACCGTATGACATATTTTTTTAACCTAGCCAGCCCCAAACTAAGTGACAGGGTTGTGTTTTTCAGATGGTAGTCACTTCAGACACCCAGAGATATGGTAAGTTATCATAATATGTCCCCTTTGAGTGAATGGATCAGACAGGCTCTGGGTGAACATTACCTGTTCAATTTCCTCATCAAGAATTTCTCAACCCGTCAAGGGATTCTACCCTGCCTCATTCCAACCAACACTTGAAAAAAAGATTACCTGTATTTTGACACTATGCAGAAATTAGAAATTAGAAACCACGTGCATGTAAACTTATTCAAAGTTTTTATAGTTTTTTTGTGATCACGGAGACAGTCAAGCTTCATGTGTTCAAAAATACAAAATTGTACATAATATACTGTTATTTACACATAACACTTATGTAATGCATTTACAAAAACATGAGAAATTAATTAAATGTTGTAGTTGTAAATATAATTTATAAAGAATGGCAACAAATCAAGTATTTTGAGTCTAACAAGGTGCATATAAGCGAGAGTCATAGATATTGTGTGTGTAAGTTCTGTCTTATGTTAAAGCTCTCAAGGCCATAGCTTTCGCTTCTTTGTCTGTCGAGGGAATGTCAGTTAGGTGTTGGAGAAAAGGTCGCCCATGGATGCAGGTTTGGCTGGCGTCACCCAACTGCTGTTCCATCCGTCGGAGGGTTTCCTCCACATCTTCCCGAGATAAATTGGTAGGCAGCTGACGGGTCAGTCGAACTGCCTGACCCTGTGGGGGACAAGTAACACAATGAATCAAAACAAAAGACTAGTGATACCATACCTTAGTCTTCGTGTTGATTCACAGTATCGCTCACTTGTAGGTAGTTTGTGACTTTAAGTGGCCGGCACTCTTGCACAGTCAAGGCCTTCCTGTGAAGAACTGCTGTCAGGATCTCCCTGAGGTCCTCCACACCGAGAAAAGGCAAGCAGTCTGCCATTGCTGTCACTTCCAGATGTCTCTCAGCTGACATGTTGCCTTGCCAAAACAAGCAGAAAACAAGGATTAATACACTCCAGACGCTACTACTATCTCCAGGAAAGAATAATAAATAAATATTGTGGTTTACGGCTGAACTGATGACCAAGTCAAACAAGCCAAGGGCCAAATGGAGTGTTAAATGACTAATAGAAGCCCCAGTAGACTGGAAGGAAGTTGTCAAGTAGGGTGGAAGAATGGCTGCTTCTCATTTAAGGAAATACTGCAAATCATGCACACTTTCTATTTTTAACGCAGAACTTTTGATAATAAATAATAACCTGAGGATGGAAGGAGCAAGTGCAAAGCTGAATGGTTGAGAACATTTTCTATCAAATTTGATCCAATTAAAGATAGATTTTGGTATGAACTCTTTAAAAACAAAATCAGGGAATCGTCATTTTAAAAGTGAATTAAAAAGCAACTACCTGTAATTAAATCCATGCAGATATTTGCTTTCTCCAAAACGCACCTTGTAAAATAATACAATCCTGACAAAACCTAGATATTCAGCTGGAATTGTGCAGTGAAACCATCTTACATATGCAGCTACTCTCAGTCGCATGCACACCCACAGAGGCTGGCAGTGCCAAATGAAAATTCCAAGAATTTCTTAAAGGGCAACTATTCTCATCACCTGCACACTGGGGTGCAAACCTACTGTGAAACCACGCTGTTGGGCAGAAAGCCAATGTCAACTGAGGCGAACCGTTCTAGCAACAAAAACAACCAACAACCAACATGCACAGTGCACTGTATACTCTGTACAACCATACTTAACAGAAGTAATGCCAGAATAAGGATTAGAAAACTGGAAGAACAAATTCTGCTGCAGGAGTTCATATCATTTATTTGTGCCATGTGATTATGCATCGTAAACATACTGTCCTTGCTCTTGGTTAAACCACACCAACAGACTCAGAACACTTGGTCATTATAGACCTGTCAATTTTTGCTCCATAGTTCATCTCCCTCCAAACGGGTTTGGTTAGTAAACATAAAACAATGAGAAAAATTACTTAAAAAAAATAAAATAAAATACAATCATATTTTAGTTTAACTATTTACACCGTTTACACTAGCTTCACTTTACTAACTGGGTGTAAAGCAGATCATTGGACTACTTTTTTTAGTGTATTGATTTTGAAAACACAAGCTTAGTTTGAACATAAATTTCCCTAAAGCATATGGTTAGATGTGGCAGAGTTACTGCTTAAATTTGTTATTGTTTTTGGTAACAAAGCCAAAAAGACAAAGTTTTCAATTAAAAAAATCATATTTCTCTATTTGATCATTTCTGAAGATGGACAAATTTGTGAAGGAAAGGGCATTTTCTTCTCATTCACAACTAATCCAATATAGAGAAATAATTGCCTGTAATCCAGTTACAGGAACTCTATGTTTGACATTTCTGACTCCTGAACTATGACATTAATGATGCCAAATGGCTTGAACATGCATTACATAAAACTAAACAACCTATGAGACCTTTAAACAGCACCAAACAAGTTTAGGAAAAAAAATTAGGAAGACTTGCTTTCTGATTGACCATTGGAGCATATAAGCAATATGACTGGCAGATGAACTTTTAGTTGATATAACTCATGCTGAACTGACTCATATAGCAACAATATGGTCCAACATTTTGCTCTTATCATACCTGCGGTGAGTTTGATTTTAAAACCATTAGCCACAAGCCTGGGATCAGAAAAAAAGACCTCTCCATGCAGCTCAGGTTTTTGTTTTTCCATGTTGCACAAAGCCTCCGTATATTCAGCTCCACCGAGACTTCTATAAAAGACAAAATAGATATTTTAGCAGACAACAACAAAGTTTTTTTTTCCATATATTAGATGAAGCTGTCCATTCATTTTGAATTGCAATTTGTACACACTTTTGACTGCTCGTGTATTTATAAGTTTAAAGTTTAGAAAATAAAATGAGTGGGCAGTTCTCCATAGGAAACACCAATGGCATTTCGCTGTTGTGTGATACTTTACCCATCTGTTAACTGTACAGGGTTCTGCAGACTCACTGCTGGAAGTATATTATTCTCTAGAAGTCTCTTAAACAGCAAGGCTTCCTCCACTCGAAATGGGTTTAACAACATGAGCCTCTGACCACATAAAATGACCCAGGCACTGTGAGAGGCCAGCCGGTTTACAAGATGGAGGCCCCGTGGCGCTGCACTGCTCTGGGATGCGAGGCGCTGAAGCTGAAGCCGAAGGGTAGCCATGCTGCAGGTGAGGGGCTGAGAAGGTTTAGCCGCAGGGTTCTTCATCTTCTTTTGGGGCTGTGCACAGAAGAGCTCATCAAGCAGCTGCTGATTGGACGGAGGGGCCTTGCGTTTTTGACCCTGCATTTGGCTCCTTGAGGTGCTCAAAGTGGGTTCTCTCGAGCTTTCAGCTGTGGCCAACTTGGTCTTTTGGTTGTGATGGTCCAGGTGTTTTTTTGCTTTATCCTCATACCTGATGAGTAGAACAGACAACTTGCTTTGTTATCAAACTTAAGTTAAGATAGTTTGAAGTTGTACTTAAACCAACCAATCTCTTTGCCTGACACTGAAAGTCCGCAGATCACACTGGTGAGACCTGGATGGTGTGCACAGTCTACTCCTTCTCTTTGTAGGTTCACAGTTAATTTCATTATTACTTGTGTTTCTACATCTTCCTTTTTTCCCTATGCAGCACAGATGTCGAAATTTTATGTACAAACCTCATATTCATAAAAGTTGGTAGGTTTTCGAAAAAAATGAGGAAACGTAAAGCTACTTTTTGTTAATATCTTTTAACCTTCTTTAACTTCTTTTTATTTAGAAAATGAAAAACAAATCGAACACTTGATGCCACAAACACTCCAAAAATTTTGGGAGAGAGGCAAAGAAAGACGGAAAAGTTTACAGTATCACTGTTTTGGAATATTCTACAACCGACCCATCAACTGGTAACACATGAAGAAGTCAGGACTGGACAAAAAAGGAGCATCCCTTCCTTGCTTGGGAAGCCTTTGGTGGTGTGTCAGAAGATCTTCAATCTTCAATCTGTCCATATATGCAGTATATTCTGATATATATATGTGTGTGTGCATCTACATTTTTTAGGAAATTGGAAATTTTTGGTTTGTACTTAGAGCATATATCTCATTTCTTATTGTTTTGAAATAAGAATTTAGATGCAGAGCATCTCGCTGTACCACGATGAATGGTACATGATGAATATGTGATATATAGGTACATAGGGCACTTTTTTCTCAACCAAACAATTATTTGCCAAGTCATGTTTCCATATACCTTCATATGTTAAGCATTAGGTCTTTCACTTCAGCACCCAATTATTCAAGTAACCCTTTCCATGAATTTATGCAACTATAATTCCTAGAGGTGGTGTGCCACTTAGCAGTGGCAATGAAAAGAGCCAAGTCCTTGCCACATCCTACTTCATGTTTAAGACAGCAGCAGATCAAGGCAGAATTCTAAACAGATGTCTTTTTCCATACACTCTTCCATACCTTATATAAGGCCACGAATACTGCTGATACTGATTTTCCAACCTTGCAATTACTTTAAATTGGTATGCAGTAATCTAACATAATTGGTTTGAAATGCTTTCAGCACAGCATAATGGTGTTATTCCTGAGTTGCTAAGGAGATAGAGAACCGTAGGTAGCACAGCTGTGCCTTCTTTTACTGGCATGTCTATGTGCATCAGGCAATTTTAATTACTGATGACTACATGACAAGACTTATTTTGATGTGACTAACCGACTGAAAAGGGATTACAGGCTATTTACTGTCCATTCTAACAAGATCTCTGTTTGCTTTGATACACACCTTGAGCCAGGGAAATTACTTTACACATGCGCACTCATCTGGTCTTAATAGTTTGTTTCTAAAAACTCCTTACTCATCTTACCTTTCCTTAATGTAAATCCCCTGTTTCTGAGGAGAGCCAGAGTCAAACACAAATGTTCATTACCTCCATCATCTCTGGGTCTGATCTGTCTTTACTAGTCACCTACAGTATGTGTTAATGTTCAAACTACTTGTGAAGTTTAGGTGAAACTTTTAAATGGTCAGAAACTTGTCCAAACCTAGAGAAAGGATATTAAGATAATATTTCAAATCAAAATGAGTAAATACCAGTTCATTAAATAAAGAAATAATGATGACTCAGTGTCCCTCATAATTGTAATGCATGGGGACTATTCAAACGTAGAACATAAAAACCATCTCAAAAGATTTATAAAACCCTAAATAACTTCTGTCACAACTAAGAAAAACAATTCTCTGGATAGATGATATTTCATGGGCACAGTTGTCTGGAAATTAGAAACACAGCTCATATCAATAAAATTTCCAGAGCAGGCTTTTCACATGCAAATGACAGGTCAAACTTTCCCCCTCTCCCTTTTGTGCAAATAAGAGATGGAAACAACTACTCAGAAAAGGTAAAGGTCTGGAAACTTACTTCTTACGGTCTTCCTCCCTTAGATTTTTCCATCTCTCGTGAACAGCGATGCTGATATCCTGCAGGCTGGCAGTGGGTTTCTCCCTGAGGACCTCGGCTCTGGCCTCCTTCTCAAACAGGGCGACAGGAGACAGTGGTGCCCTCATGGCACGGTTGCTGATCATGTCATAAGCTGTCAGAGCTGCTCGTTTTTCCGTTATAGCATTTAACATTTTGCTGGAGCTGCCCTGAGTTTTGACATGTTGACCTGAGTCAGAATGATCATGCTTTAAGGGTTGGTGAATTATGATGGGCTGCAGGGGCTCTCCTGAGGAAGGGTCAGTCAAAGCTGTCCCCCGACTCCAGTCCTGAGCTGAAATTTGGTCTTTGCTTGCGTCTGCAGCTAACACTTCAATGTGTGGGTGTCTCTGTGGAGAATTTTTTGCTGAATCAGTTTCTTTTGTCTGAGAGCAACTCTGAGTCATTCCATCATCGAAAAGAGAAAAGCTGGAGTGGAACTCCTCTGGGATCTGGTCAACGATCCAATCATCTGCTACAGAGGATGAGGAGCTACAGTTTGAAGGCTGGCGGTCCAGTGAAGCATTAGTGGTTGATGTTGACAATGCTGTGTCACTTTGTTTATGCAGATCTTTGTCAAAGCTATCACTGTGGTTGGTGAGAGAGGTGTCCCTGTCTATGCTTCCTTCATTTTCAAGTTGTGAAGCATCAGTCTGCAAAGGACTAGATGGTGGGAGAAATGTCTCATTGCTGAGCTCCCTCACAGCTGACAGGTCAGTACTAGGTCGAAAGCCATACATAGACACAAGCAATGCCTCTACTGCAGTCAACACAGCCTCCTACATATAAGACAGATAAGAGATAATTAAAAACAAAAAGCCTTATCGCACATACAGATAGGCTAAAAAGGAAATACACCCTCTTTCAGTTTAGAAGTTTTTACATATGAGGAGATAAATAAAAAAATAATTACTTTGCCGTTACCAGATCTTAAAATTAGGTAAATAAACTCAAATGTACTACAACTTGTTATATATTACACTGTGTCATTATTAATTTAAACAAAACTAGCCAAATGCAGAGGCAGTGTGTGAAAAACCTCCACCCTTACTGCTTCCAGAGCAATTGAGAGTGGAAGTAGCAGCCAGATGCTCCGAACCAAATACAATTCATTTAATGATCATTAGCAAGTGTAATCATAAAAAAGGTTTTTTAAGTTTGCTTTTCTGCAGAATTCAGGTGTGTTTACATAATGCTAAGGGGGAAACACATCATCAAGGATCTTAGTTAAGCAATTTGATGCTGCCCACCCGGGAAGGGTTAAAAGGCCATTTCAAAAATGTTTAAGTCCATCATTCTGCAGTGAGAAAGATTATCCACAAGTGGATACAGTTGCCAGTCTTCCCAGGAGTGGAACGTCATTGAAAGAGACATCTCTATGTGGGAGGGAAACTGCCAAAATCAATACTGGATGCTCGTGATCTTTGGGTCCTCAGGCAGGGCTGCATTAAAAACAGGCACTCTATCATGGAAATCACTGCATGGGCTCAGGAACACTTTCAGTTTGCCATGCTGTCCACAAATGCTGCTTAAAGCTCCATCGGGTAAAGAAGAAGCCATATGTAAACATGATACAGAAATGCTGCCATCTTCTCTGGGCTGAAATTAATTTAAAAGGGACTGAGGAAAAGTAGAAAACTGTTCTGTGGTCAGATAAATCAACAAATGACATCCTTTTGGATGCTCCCCTGGACTAAAGAGAAGAGGAACCATCCAGCTTTTATTTAGTGCTCAGTTCAAGACCCTGCTTCTCTGTCGGTATTGGGGTACATTAGTGTTTACAGAACATTTAATGAGGAAGCATCAGTTTCTGAAAGGCAACATATGCTTCTATTCAGATGACATATGTCGACATCCATGCATTTTCTATACCCACTTAATTCAACTCAGGGTCAAGGTGGGGCTGGAGCCTATCCCAGCTGTCATTGGACGAGAGGCGGGGTACACCCTGGAAAGGTCATCAGTCCATCACCGGGCCACACAGAGACACAACACTCACACCCACTAAAGACACCAACTAACCTAATGTGCGTGTTTTTAAGCAGTGGGAGGAAGCCAGAGTATCCAGAGAGAACCAACGCGTACACGATGAGAACATGCAAACTCCACACAGAAAGGTCCCAGCAGGGATTTGAACCTCTTGCTATGAGGCAACAGCGTTTACCACTCTACAAAGTTATCCACCTCCTTTCTTGGTATCTTGGCCTAACTTCAACTTCAGATGATGCTATGCCTTTTAAGTGGGAAAATTAAATTTCCTATCTCTTTTCTGCTTGTTTTTTGCTGTGATATTAACATAAAATTTCACTAAAATTAGCCTCATGGATAGAAGTATAAATCAATGTTTGAAAATGGTGCTGATGTACTGTCTCTGTTATTTTGACCAAAGCACTGACATTTCACAAAGACCTCAAGAAATTCTGTCCGCTTGTGAAAAAAAAAGGGCATAGTATGTCTTCTTTGAGACAGCTGTGTGTAAATAAATGCCTGCAAAACGTAATAAACTGAAGAAATTATGTACAGAAGAGTGGGCCAAGCTACCTTCACATTAATTGGAGAGACTGACCATGTCAAACTGAAAATTATTATTTCAAGTTATTGCTGCTGAAGCTGGATCTACAAGCTACAAATCAAGGGATGTATTTAGCTTTCCAGATACTGCTTCTGCATGTTGGCTTCATTTTTAATTTTATTTTGTTCTGATAAGAAAAACCTTAGAATTAAATGAGGGTGTACTTCATTATACTGTATTGTCTAATCACATCCAACATCTGACCAAATTTACCTTGTTATGAAGAAGAATCTGGGTCTTGTCCGGTGTAAGATTTACATCCACCGAAGAAGGTGAAACTGTGATTTTAAGCATGAGGGTGGGATATCGTTGCCGGACTGCGTCATCTGCATACTGAGCAGAATAGTGTTGACGCAACAACTGAGGATAAATCCCATATTTGCACCAGGAAACAGTTGCAGAAATACAAAAGAAGATAATATTGTTAGATACAAAAAAAATAATAATTGACTGGAAAAATCCTGTAGTTAAATTTACCCAAAACGACTTTACCTTCATTATTTCCTTTTGCTGGACCGGCCGGCTGTTGACAAATATGAATGTTCTGTCAGGGTTAGATGAGCTTGTGGACGAGTAATCAGCTCCGGGCTTTGGAAAAAAGCCATCTAAAACAATCTGGATAATGATACAAACAAATAAATAAGATTGATAATATAAGATAAGGTATAGAGAAAAGGAATGTCATACTAAGCAGTTATATGCATATACATATACATATATACAATTAGGAAGGCCGATCCTTTCAACTGACAGCACAGCTGGAGATGCAGCCTTAAGTAAAAACAACAACTGAGCTCTAGTGTATCTTAACAGTGGTCCTTGGTATACTTTAAAAACAAGTGCAAAATTAAACTTAAAAAGATTAAACTTAAAAAGAAGGCATACACTTGTCAAAGGATGTTATGATGGGTTCACACCAGGAGTACTGTGAGTGTACGTGTGAGTGGCATGTATGAAACGTGACGATTTTTGTTTCAGCTCGAGCGGCACGCCATGAAAACATTTGTTGGTCAATTACTCAGGTGGGCAACAATTAACCCTTCACTGTAGTTTCAGTGGCAAGGTAACAATAACAATATACCGTACATGTTACAATTATCATTGATGATGATAATGAATGATTTTCAATTCATTTCAGCAGCTGCATGTAATTGCTCTTGAGTTACAGTTGGGTTAGGGTCATATAAACCTCTGAACTCTGCAATTGTGGTTATTAACAAAGGCATCTCTATTTTAAAAATAACTGTGAAGGCAGTTGCGGTACCACAGCAGAGCCACAGCAGAGAACAAGTAGCCGAAACGCAGCAGTTCAGCAAATTCAATTCAATTCAATTCAATTCAGTTTTATTTATATAGTGCCAAATACAACAAATGTCATCTCAGGGCACTTAAATAATATAGTCCAATTCAAGCCAATTGGAATTCAATTAATTGTAATCATAATTATTTTCAAAATAATCCAATTCATTCATATAGAGCCAATTCAAAAACGATTTCCTAGCTAAGGAAACCAACAGATTGCCCCGAAACTTGTCTTCAGTCCGATCTCCCATCCTGAGCGTGCCTGAGGCGACTGTGGAAAGGAATGACTCCCTTTAAACAGGAAGAAACCTCTGGCAGAACCAGACTCAGGAAGGGTGGCCATCCGCCTCGACCAGCCGGGGTTTGAGAAGACAGAAAAGAGGGGACATGTACATAATATCATTTGAGAAATTAAACAGGGGAAAAAGAGAGTAAAGTGAGGAAAGGTGTGACAGATGGGGCCCCCCAGCAGTCTAAGCCTATATCAGCTTAACTATGGGATGTTTCAGGATCACCTGAGCCATGGCTAACTATAAGCTTTATCAAAAAGGAAAGTTTTAAGCCTAGTCTTAAAAGTGGAAAGGGTGTCTGCTTCCCGGACATTTACTGGCAGCTTATTCCACAAGAGAGGGGCCTGATAACTGAAGGCTCTGCCTCCCATTCTACTTTTAGAAACTCTGGGAACCTCAAATAAACCTGCAGTTTGGGAGCGAAGTGCTCTGTTAGGAAAATATCTTATGAGATCTTTAAGATATGATGGAGCTCGGTCATTAAGACCTTTACATGTGAGGAGAAGAATGTTAAATTCTATTCTGAATTTAACAGGGAACAAATGAAGAGAAGCTAAAAAAAAGCAAAGCACATGTCATGTGTACACAATGCTCAGGGTGTGAACCTGGTTAGAAAGTTGACGTTCATAGAGAAAAGCCAAGTCAAATCTGCTTGATGGAACTGTGTGTAGACTTAAAAACCTCACATAAATTTGCACACAGTGAAGGCAGAACTGTTCTGTGGAGATTTTTTAATTACTTTTTTTTTGGATGATTAATAACCTTTCCTAATGGGTTCAGGATCTCAGGCTGGGACAAAGGTTTATATTTCAGAGTCTAGATCTAGTAAAGCGTCTGTGGAAAGACCTGAAAATGGCTGTACGCATATGCTTCCCAAACAAACTGGTTGAGCTTGAACCATTCTGGCAAGACAAATGGAAGATACTTCCAAAGAAAAGGTTTGCCAAACTTGTAGGAAAACTGTTCAATTGACCTGTGGCTCTTGTTACTTTTAAATGTTCTTTAACTAAGTAAATGGAATATTTCAATCTTATTCTATCTGATTTACAAAACAGTCCGCTGACTAGTTTTGGCTTTGTCATTGCGAGTAGTGTGTGTAGACTGATGGGGGGGGAGAAGAGTAATCTGATCCATTTTGAAATAATTCTGAGTCATAACAAAATGTGGAAAACTGAAAAGGTTTGTGTGAAAACTTTCTGTACAACACATGCACTGTCGATGAATATCATATGTATATAGTAGTGCTAACATTTCCAAAGTGGTTGACTCTCTGGATCAACTATGTCACAAAGGTGATATCTATACATCGCAATCATTTTCTTAGAAACTTTCAGATGAATAAAGAGAGACAATAAAAGACACAATGAGTCACCAGAGTGTTTTCTCTTATGTGCAAGCTTCACATAAAAATGCTTAACATTTTTCTATTAAAACCAACATCATACAAGATGACCTTTCACCTACAACCATGAAAGAGGGAGTTCTCATGGGGAATAAACTGATGACTCAACAGTAAGCTGAACAACTGTATTTAAAACTCCATTATGAATGTAAGCTAGTAAGAAATTATGGAAGGCTATTAATTTTCAAGTGGAGAATAGCTATGCGTTTTTCCACATGGCCTAGGGCTCATTATTAGCAGCAACGCACGCCAGTGAAGTTAATAAATGGTCTGCTGTTTCAGGTCAGGGCACATATGCTTCTCTCTTTTTCTGCTCATTAGGGTCACTTTATGAGAGTACAAATGGCACCTCTGGCCCCAAAGGTCCTCGGTTATGTGTAGTCAAGCTGCCAAAAACGAGTGTCACATTTTGCTCTGCAAAGAGAGAGCTCTTACAGCGCTCTATGAAAGGGTGGTGAAATTGTCAGCCTGCTTCCCTGGATCGCGTGTGCTTTGTTCTTGGGGACATGGAGGAGAAACATTCCCTTTGATTACTACAGGAGCAAGAGGAAAAGGTGAAAGGTTGTTCTCATAACTGGGCACCAAGCAGCAAAATAACAACAACAAAGGGGAAAATGAGAGAGAAACAGGGTGAAAAGGGCTGTTCTATATCTGTCAGACTAGATTAGTTCAGAGCCTGACAGCAGGTAGGAGCCACATGACACCTACAGTGACCAAGCAGAAAGTTACAGCTCAACAGTAATTCAATTACTGTCAGAACAGCAAAGCTTAGCTAACAAAAGAAAATTAAAAATAAAAAAAATAATAAAAATAAAAAAAAAAAAAAAAATCACTCATTCTTCATCAGCAAAGAACTCAGGAGAAAAGGGCAAAGAAATAGTTGGCGAACCAACAACTGACCACATTTGCTGGCTTAAGATCAGGTGTTCAAGAAGAAGTTATTTAATTAGATCACAGTCTAGTATAACGTGCAAGCTCATAAGCTTTGCCAAGGCTATCACTTTTACAGTATACACTAAAATTCTATGTAAAAATAACTAAGACAAACAAGTCATCATCATTCACTACCAATGCCAATTGGCTTTTTTTTCTTCTTTTTTCTTTGAGTGTCACTGTAACTGGGCTTTTAGAACATTCCTGAAACAGGTGAAATTGTATAACTTTAATCACCAGTCACAAAATTTCACTAAGGAATGTAACGTAAGGGAAAAATAATAAAAATAGCACATGGCTATTTCCATGAAAGCCAAAATCTGGATCGCATTGTGATATGATGCACAGAGGTTACAATCTTAAATTCAAATTTTCAAAAATTCACAGGGTGTAATGATAGCTACTGACAAAAACGTCCACCAACTGAATACCTTCTAAACTACCATAGCCACAAAATGTTACATGTTACATGGCGGTGTAACATGTGAGGAGGCGAGTGGGTGACCTGGGGTGTTTTTGGACATGAATTGCTCACTCTAAGATATTGAAAATGTGCATTTCTACATGAAATAAATGATTGCTATGAGCATTGCACTTGCATTTCTACAAATAAAATGTTCAAAGTGCTACAAAATAAAGTATATATATAATATTTTGTGGAAATGTGTTTGAAAAGTTACTAATCAGTTTAATGTAACATATGAGACAGAAATCCAGGAGACAACGTAGACATTTCGAGCAGTGCTCCTAAAGACGTGAACGCATCATCTCTCTTAACATGGGGGGAGTATCTCTGTTTCAAGGCTTTGTTAAGTATTGGTGATAAGGAGTTTTAGAACTTGAAATAAAGTTATTTCATGTTTTGGGGAGATTTTCATCACTGTTTCATCAAAAAAAAAAAAAAACACAGCCACGTGTGGTGCTCACTCTAAATTTATGTAAGAACTGTGTTATATGGACAACATATAGCATTCAAGCTGTGAGTCGCTACTACATTATAAGGGTCCGATAGTGGGGGGGGGGGGGGGGGGGGGTAGGATGCAGCTTGACAGAACTGGGAAGTGTCTTATTTTCTGATTTATTAGTTTGTCTTTCATATATCTCTTGATTTACCCTCTTCTCCCTCTCTAAGGTTTCTGTCATTGTACAACGTAGCTTCCCTTTGTTAAAAAGTCTATGATGTGAATGATAACCCGGCATCTGATCTTTGGGCATTAGTTTGATTTTGGATCACCAGTAAATAATGGCCTTTATTTGTTATAGTCTGATCTGTGATGACAAACTTTACAGTACTGTGAAAAAAGATGTGAACAAATGCTAGCTATTCAGAAAAGCACCTCGGTTCTCCACTGGCTCCTCTCTCACCACAACTCAATTTATCTCTGTTAAGACAGTATTTTTTCTAATCCTTGTCTTTTTTACACCTATCAGGGACATGATCATAAGTATGTGGTAAATATGGAAATATGCAAATCTAAACGTTGAAATGATATTTCACCAATGATGAACTTATTTTTTTTAAAGAACAAAACAACAACAAAAACAAGCTTGTATATCCTCTCCAAACATGAACACAATAACATCAATTTCTGCAGTTTCCCCTGAACTAACCTCTGGTTGCTCTTGGTGTTGGTGGCATGGGAGCAAGTTAGCAACAGCACTAGATCCCAGTGTTGCAAGGAGGGCACTTCTGTTATCAACCACCTTGGCCTTCTGCCACACCACGACCTGGAACATGAGTCCACATCACATTATAGTCCATCAAGAGAGGCCATCAATCTGCCATAATATCTACAGTTCATACATTTTGTTTACCAAATTATGAGACCTTCAAAGGGAATCATCAACTTAAGCTAAAATTACTTTTGTACAGAGAATTCTTGATTATTCCATAATAGCTTACATAAGAATAAAAAAAAGCTATTCAAACAGTTCACCAAGAAGATGTGGAGCATGATTCAGGTCTAATAGAGCTTGAGGTAAAAGATAAGGGCAACTGTTTGCTGCATGCTGCGTACTTACTATCCTCCCTGGACAATCAAAACAGATTTTTATGAAAGTTATGCAATGTCTGTGTGCCCCCTTCATGAGCTGCACCTCTTGTACGCTGCTGCACACAAAGTAGCAGCAGCTTGAAACTAAACCTGAGGTCACATCAAACAAGCGTTCAGCAATTTGTTAAAGCTTTCACAATCAGTCAAATTGTCAAACATTAGTCATGCTTTGATGTCGGGGCCAGTTAACCTTTAAGTATTGCTTTGGTGGGAGAGAGTAAAAATGTATATGTGCTAAATAATTTCACAGCAAATTGTACTATCTTTGATTTATGGACTGGGATAGAATATCTTTGTGTGTGTGTATACCATCTGTATAAGTGTGCATATCCATGCAACTGGAACCACAAGCCAAAGAAAAAAAGTAAAAAATGTACAACATGAATAAGCAGTTAGGTCTGGAAATATTTGGACATGGATAGCATATATTTGTTACATTAACTGTTCATCAAAACCTATTCAATTTAAAGCTGTAGTGTAGATTTAAAGTTTAATGTGAGGGCATGAATACTGGAAGAAGAGTTTAAGAACAGCCCTTTAATATATAGATCCCTCTCATATTTAACTGGACAAATTAAGATAACCATAAATAAAAGGATCATGTTCAATACACTATTGACAATCCTTCCTGGGGTTGTTTTCACGGCATGCTAAAGGTCACTGGTTGTGTGCTGCGAAGCACAATTCAATCAAAACTGCTGCATTTGGCTGAATCGGAGCAGAAAGTTTTTTCCTACTCAAGACAATTAATTCAGTTGATTCTGTCAGTACATTCCCAATAAACACTCAAGACCCAGTGATGTGGAAGCCCTGCAGGGCTATGACATCAACACTACCTCCACGTGTTTAACAGGTGATGCTTTGGCTTCAGATTATGAGTTGTTTCAAGTCCTCTTCGTACTTTTTTTTCTTCACGTCATGGTCCTACTGGTTGATTTTGGCTTTATTTGTCTAAACTGGTCTTTTTATTCCTCAGGGTTCACTTATGAATGGTTTGTAGCATGTGAAATCTTCTCTTTATAGTAGACTTGAATATTACCATGCCAGCCTCCTGCAGAGAGATCTTTACATGGCTGAATGTTGTGAAGGAGGATACGTAAGGTGCCATCGTTCACTACTGTTGTCTTCAGTGGGTGTCCAGGAAATTTATGCTGCAGGGCTCATCAGTGCATCGTTTATTTCTCTGAATGTACCAAATTGTTGATGTAGCCACTCCGAATGTTCCTATCTGTCTGATGCACATGTTCTGTTTTCACAGCTTAAGGATGGCCTGTTTAACTTGCCCTGACAGCAGCCTTGGACACATGCTGTAGGCTCACAGGAGCAGCTTCCACATGCAGATGTCTCACTCAAAACAAGCTTTGACTTCAGCTGTCAACTTAAAGTTGAGCTGACTGAAAAAAGAATAATACAACTTTAATCGTGTATTCATTATGCCTGTATGTTGAAGATTTTTTGGTAAACATCTGTTTTTCTGAGTCCCAATGTAATACTGATGGTAACTAATGGATGTTGTCAGCAACTGCTGAAATTAAGTATATAAAGTGAAAATAGTGGAATATGATGCATTGCTTTGGTATGCATGCTGGCTATGTTTAAACTGTTGTCAAATACGTCACCCATTGAGTAGTTATTTGTTTCCATTTGCTAATAGCATAGTCTGGTCATTTACACAGCTCAGAGTACCTACCGTTTCTTCCATTAGTTTTTTTTTCTTTTTTCCTAATAGAACCTGGATCAGATGGCAATATGAATAAATTGCTCATGACGAGCTAATGTTGTAATTTATATACAAAGATATACCAATAGATCCAAAGCTGTTGCCTTTTTAAACTGTTTGTAAGACAGACAGTCACAGACATCACAAGTCTTTGGGGACAGGTTTGGGTTCTCTCCATGCTTACAAATATATACTGTATGTCTACAACACCATTTAAAATACTGCATGTCAACCATACTTTCCCAAAGGTAGAAGGAATTTCTCTGAAACACAGAAATATCACTCCAGTAGATAGTGGAATTATTTGTTGTAGGGTATAAATACTATCAGTCAAAGCTGACGAATGATTGATGGTGGATAATATTTAGCTAAAGAGAAGTGTTCTTCATCACTTGAATATTTTCTTTATATCAAAACTCAACTTTACAGAAAACATGTCAGATTTTGCACTTTTCACACCTTAGTAGCTAAAAGTAAATTCTTAGATAAGGTAAAGCTTATTTAAAAAGGAGGTAACTATTCTCTTTTTTAAAATCAACCCCAAATTGCAGTGTTTTATTCTGTCCAGCAGAGAAATCACCATCTCTTGGGATAGTCAGTCTGTTAAAACTTTTAGTCCGTGTGTTTCTAAAGTGCCTCTACGAGCCAAATGAGTATTTTCCATCACTATAACAGTTTCACAGCTCACAGATTCACGAGCACAAATAACAAGACAGCAAAAGACTAAAGACAATTTGCTTTCAATAAGGTCTTTGATAAATCATTTAGAAGACAAGCATCTTAATTTATTTGTAATGTTTTGTTTGCACATCTGTCAGTAGTTATAACGCACACCATTTTGCTTTAAGGTGAAAGGACAATTGAAGTTTTCTCATTTTGAAATACGTCAGATTACAAGTTATCCTCAGAGTTAACATACTTGTTTAACTTACTCTCATGTTAAATCAGCTGCTTAATATAAAGCCTATCTAAAAACCATAAAAGCAGTGCATTATATTTAAAATGATAATAATAACAATAATAAACTACTGTGCAATTTACAGACCATTTTCAAGCTTCCATTCTTGTTGTTAAATACTATTCTGTTGAAAATGCTTCATAAACATCAGATAACAATAACATTAACGGCTCCAGATATTGTGGTAGTAATGGTAGTATCAAACTGTTGAGGATTCATGAAACTCATGCAATCAAGTGTAGCTTTTTTTTTTTTATAAATTCAAGAAGGTACGTGTATCCACTAATCAGACACAGTATGAAGTCTCTTCAGTGTGTCGCAACATTTCAAAACAGAAGATGATGTTGACTTTTTCACAATTTCAAAACTTAATTTTATATACTTGGCATGTTTTATCATTTAAATTCAAATGATTGGTTTGTGACAAATTCCCAACACATATAAATCATTTGAAATTCAATGAGGACATCTAGTGGTTGCAGCATAAGATGCACCTCATACCATACGAGCGAGGTTTTAAATAAGGACTATCATTAGAATACGTTTCACAGGTGTTGACACGGTCAATACTAAAACTACGTACCGATGTCAAAAAAGGGAAACTTTTGTCTTGTTTTTTTCTTCTTGCTTGAAAAGCGATCAACAAAAATTTGGATCTATAATGATAGACTGGCAACCAGTACAGGGTGTACACCGCCTTTTGCGTAATTGTAGCTGGGATAGGCTCCAGCCTACCCAGTGACTCTGAACAGGAATAGGCAGGTATGGAACATAGGTGAATAGATGTTTCTTCCACCTCCGCAACATTGCACACCTTCGCCCTACTCTCTCCCCCTCAGCTGCCGAAACACTCGTCCATGCCTTCATCACCTCCAGACTCGACTACTGCAATAGCATCCTGTATGGCCTCCCCTCCTCTGCTCTTCAAAAACTGCAATATGTTCAAAACTCGGCCGCCCGACTGCTCACTCACTCCCCCTCCAAAGAACACATCACTCCCATCCTTCATCAACTTCACTGGCTTCCAATAAAACAGCGAATCAACTTCAAGATCCTTCTCATCACCTACAAAGCCCTCAACAACCTTGCACCTCCATACCTTGCAAACCTCCTCCACCGCTACTCCCCCACTCGACGTCTCCGCTCCTCTGATGCCAACCTCCTCACTCCCATCACCAAGACCAAGTACCGCACCCTTGGGGACAGAGCCTTCTCCATCACCGCCCCTACCCTTTGGAACTCCCTGCCCCCCGCCATCCGGAACTCCGATACACTCCCCTCATTCAAAAGCCAGCTCAAAACCCACCTGTTCAAAATCACCTACAACACCTGATAAAATGTTCCTCTCCCCCGCAACCCCCCCACCTCCCTATGTGCCTAATGTCTGTAACAGTGTATTTTGTTCTGTTGTCTTTTTGTTTATAATGTCTCGTTTTGTCTCTGCTTTCTGTTTGTTCCTTATGTAAAGCGTCTTTGAGCATTTGGAAAAGCGCTATATAAAACTTATATATTATTATTATTATTTAGGCTGCGGCTACACGAAAACGTTTTTCACTGTAAACGATACTTTTTCTTATCGTTTCGCTGTCGCGGCCACACGGAGCCGGCGTTCCCACTACCCCAAAACGATAGTTTTTGAGAACGGGTTCCAGAGTGGGAAAGTTTGAAAACGGCCTCATTTCGTTTCCATTGTTACAGCTAAAACGTTTTTGCGTCAGTCAAACGTTGACGCTGTGAGCCAATTTTAACACTTCTCTATTGTCTGACAGCGTGGCGTGACACAGTGGCGTGTGTACTGCATCGTTTCATCGTTTCCATCCGTTTTCGTCTGGACCTGAGTCTTTATAGCAGCGCGTTGCCGTGTGGTCGCAAGAATTTTCGTACCCGTTTTCAAAAAAAACCTCGTTTCGTTTTCGTGTAGCCGTAGCCTTAAAGTCTCATTCGTGCATTTATCAGCCAAGTGTCAATTGCAGCTTTCAGTGGTGGCATTTTGTTGCTCATTGAGTAACACTAAAGGAGAGTGATGCACATAATGTTAAAAAGTGAAGATAAATGACAAATCTGTAGGTCAACATAGTTAAAAAGAGGCACAAAATAATAAAAAAAACAACACAAATTTGAGTTTCAGCAAAGAAAAATTGATTCGACTTTTTTTCCCTTCAGATGGAAAAGTCTAAACAGTGAGATGATTAAACTGACCTTGTTATGAACTAGCAACAGTCTCAGCTCAGGTTTTATGATGGCGTAGGCCATCAGCAGGTCCTGCACTTTCTTCAGCTCCTCTTTGCACCTCTTTGTGGAGGAGTAGTACTGCCTTCTCACCGGAAGATTCTTGAAAAGTTTCATCACACTCACAGATGTACCTGAAAACATGAAGAAAAACGTGTTAAATGATTTCAACATAAAAGAAAGTTTTCCAGCACATAAGTTGGCCTAACCTTCCTGGACAGCACTGGGCAGGTGGTGAAAGTGTGTTTTTGTTACTTATGATCTCTTCTAAAGAATAGATAATGTTCTGCCCTATCTGGCAAATGTAAATCGTACAGTGAAAGAGTAACTCTTTCCAATTTAGCACATTTGAAGCTGAACTCTGTCATCTAAACATGCACAATGTCTCCATCTGAGACAGCTTCATTTTTACTGAAACTTCCATTTCAAGAAGCAGTCTCTCGTTTTGTTGCTCATTACAACCCTTATTAAAATATCAGAGCCTTGCCTTGACCCAGGTGAGACGGCTTCTGAGAAACTATTTTCCCTGTAAAGTCAAGCATGTATTGGGTGCTGATGTCATCTTCCTCCGTCTTTGTGATTACAGCCACCTGAAGAGAAACGACAAAAGCACGAGCAACCAGTAGCCCCTTTCACACTGAGGAATAACCCGCGTTTAATTCGCGAATTTAGCGTGTCCGCTGTTCCTTTCACACTGACAACCTGGGCTGGCGTGTCAACTCAACTTTCAACCCGCGTCGGACCCTAGTCTTTTTGCCGAGCCGAGTTTGGTGTGAAAGCAATTGACGCGGGTCAGACATGGTCGTGGCGTGACGTGAGGAGTTTAATAGACAGAATGGACAGCTGATTCAGAACAACAACGACAGGTGAGGACAAGTTTCACTCTGTTTTACATCAAGTTTGAGACATTTTTGAAGATGGCCAACTGGGGAGACAAGGAGGTCCGCGAGCTCCTCAGCCTCCGAACAGAGGACGTTATTTACCGCCACATTTCGGGTAGTGCTCTTGTATTCTCCGCATATGTTCTTCGGCGGCATCCCACGTTGTAACCATCCACACCCCGTAAAATAACATCTCCATGAACTGCATATACAATTGCAAAAACGAGTCCTCAAGGTGTCCCGCCATCGTTTGTTTGAAAAATTTGATGCAGACAGGTGTATTTAACCCTACCTCCGACGCATGGCTTGTGCCTACATCATTGTACACGCCCAGCATTTTATGTGTTTCGTGTGACGCTCTGCCACTAGGCAACGCCCCCTGAACTCGGCTTCAGGCGACACGGGTCACCTAATACGCCAAGCTTTCACATTGCTCGACGCGGGTCGAAGTGGCAATTTGGACCCGCTAAGGTAGCATGTCTCAGTGTGAAAGGGGCTAGTGAGTCCAGTTTATACACTGTAACCAACAGGGTGCACATCTGATTCTTAACACGGCCTAATTGATCAGAAATTAAAGATTCCGCTGGCAATCATAAATCTTTTCATGAATTTATGCACAAGTTAGGTGAACTGCTTTCTATTCCCAGAACGCTGACATTCATATGTTTTACATCTGTGGGACATTTGCAATTCTATTATCCATAATTTAACGACTACAACTCATAAACAAGTTTTCACCTCTGCCACCGCACATATGGAGCCCAGTGCCTCTCCCCTGAAGCCGTATGTTTCCAGATGCTCCAGATTGTCATGGCTGCAGATCTTTGAGGTGAAATGTCTTACAGCCATCACAGGAGTATCGACAGCTTTGATTCCATGGCCGTTGTCACGTACTTCTATCCGGTCCAAGCCAAAGTTCTCCTTCATTGTGTAAATCAATACATACAGTTAATAGCAAATGCAACAGGAGTTGAAATCCAAGTATTTTCTATGAGTTGCTAAGATTTCACAAGTGACTACAGTACAGTTTCATGTTTTCTCAAAAAATATTTTTACAGTTATGCCAACCAGACTTTGTTTCGATATTCTACAAAAAACAAAAACACAAACTGTTAAAAGTGCTTATACTTTCCTCTGGTAAAGCAAATCTGATTACAGGATTTATTTTAGCACAAACGAAGACATCTAGGCACTGTACCAGTTTTACATCTACGCTTGAAGCCCCAGCATCCAGGGAATTTTCCATCAGCTCTTTCACAACATTCATCACAGAAGTGATGACCTGGGAGCTGGACAGCAGCCGCACAGTGTCTGGTGGCAGCTGCTTCATGACTCCAGATATCTGCTGAAAAGAAATCTGGTCTGAATGTTGTTCCTCTGAGTCTTGCTAAGAAAATCAACTTGACATCATGTGGCTCAGACCTTCATACATGCCTTTTTTTGTTTGTTTTAGATCAGTGGCTAATCACACTGAACTCAATGAGTAAATAACTCCCTGATATTGAGGGCAAACTCTTTCAAATATCCACATATTGTCGCACACAATCAGATAAAAACAACCAAACTAACTAACCTGGCTATAATGGGTAATGTTCTGATAATATTCAGTGTTGAACTGATCCTGCAATAGAAACAAAGCAAACCCAGTAACGTGTCTACACCAACTCTCCTTTAATTAAAACCCAGCCAAAAGTATGATTTCAGATATGAGACTTTAAAATTAGGCTATGTACATAGATGGACTTCTCTGCTGGTCCAAGAAGTCCATGGTTTATTGCTGATGAAATCCATCACAATAAACCAGCAGAATAAGAACTAACAGCGGAACTGTAAGGATTACTATGTAGAAAAATACTACTTTATTGCTGTTTAAAAATAATTACTCGAATTTCAGGGAGTTTCCACTTGGCATGACTGTTTAGCTAGGCTGAAAACCAACTAGCTTTACAAAATATCTCTTGGAAGTTATTGATTGACTGCACATTTTAAATTGCAATCGGCAGCTGGGATAAGCTTCGGCCACCACGCGACACTAAACAGGATGAAAAAGGTGCCCTTACCATTTTGTTCCTGGACATTGAGACATTGCTATAAGAAAAACCCAATATATCTTCTTTTTTTTTTTTTAAAAGGTTGTCACCTTAAATACTCTACTGAAGTAGCTAAATATGTATGCTATTACAGTATGTTGATTTGACCACTGACAGCTAATTCATCTGCAGCTTCTTGGGCTCGTTGGTTTACAATAATTATTTTCATCGTCTAACTTACGAAGCAACATCACAAACGTATATCACTCGTTAGCTGCTAAACAAGGCAAATTTATATAGACTTTCACGACCGCTCTTTCATGCTGTACCTGTTTAATCTTCCACAACAACAACCACGAACCAAGCGCCGGAAATGGCCAGATTCCCGCCCCTGCCATTAAACGTTGATTGGTTAAAAATAACTCAAGGGCGGGTTGGAAGTAATGTATGGAGAAATTCTATCCCGAGTTTAGACTAAAAGGTCAAATTTTACCGGGACTTATTGAAACCTGATGTTCAGCACAGTTGTTACTGTAAATCCAAACCCAGTCAGACTCTATTTAGTTCCAACTTTAAATGCATAAAGTGCAAACCTAAGAATTTCCACCTGCTTTATATAAGTTATTAGGTGCTTTATAGAGCCTGAGAAGTCAAACTGAAGTAATAATACCCTTTGGTAAAACATGAATCCACGTCTAGTACTTCCGCTAGAGTCAGTCTGCACCGAGCACAGCTGTCTGCACCTTGATGCTGAGAACAGGAGGATAAACCAATTCTCTCCATAGTAGTTTGTTTGTGTATTTACCTCCACTGCTCGCTACAACCTGTAAGTTCCATGTATAGTTTTATGTCCGTTTGATTTTATACTGTAAAGTAATACATTTACTTAACGTGAATTATTTACGTAACGACGCTAACCAACTTGTTTTTGAGTTGTGGTGGATTGGATCAGGCTATGTACTGGAAACAAGATAAATTTACCAAGGCACGGTAAATAGTAGAGTTATTAAATAGTAGAGTTATTAAAGAGGGGGGGCGGTGCGTTTAAGGATATATTATGAGAGTTGGCTTTATGTCCATAAGACTTATTTCATGTTGGGTTTTTTTTATTTTATTTGTGTAACAGTGGTGCAGTTTGCTATAGCCACGAAATAAATCAGCACATAGATGGAGCCAGTGACTGTGTCTTGAGCGTTTAAACGCGAGTGGTTTGTTAAAGTGTTACATATTTTTTTTCTAGTTGTTTCCATGGCGTACACGAGCTTGTTAGATATAATTTGTATCGGTTTCTTAACAATTGAACTTCGTGTGTTCATGTGTCAACTGAACTGCAGTATTTTACATGTAACGGTGGCAAAGTGAATAACTAGGCACTCCTCTGTCCCAAGGACAGGTTCCGTTTGACTGAAACATGGATAAAACGTTAAATGTGACTGAAATGATGTCTTCTCCTCACTCATATTGTGAATTTTAGTATTTCATGCATTGCCAAATAATGTGATTTATATGGTAACATAGACAAAATTACAGCTTAAAAGTCGGCATGCACTATTCATTATTGTTATTTAAGCCACAATTGCTATAAATGACTGCAATTTAAGGTCTTGGTCTTTGTCTTTAATCCTTTCTGGCAGTTGAAAATGTGCCAGAGGTCAAAGTTCAGTGAAATTGGACAAGGTGTTTTCTCTTATCACATTTGGACTGAGAAGAGAAAAAAAAGTGCTTCAGCTGCATTTTTATAGTGAAATAAAATGATTACATTAAAGCTATACCACATGTGAAATGTGTATTTATTACACTTTTGCAGTTCATATAAATGGTATAATTGCAGACATTTTAGGTATAGCATTTTACAATTAGTCTATTTGGCATTGTAACTGCTCTGAAGTGTCTTTTTACTTTATAACTCTATAGGTAATGTGGTGGCCAAAAATTATGTTTTTAAACTCGAGATTCAGTGCATTAGAATAGACAGACATTACTGATAACATATAAAGATTAGGTTTGGGATGTGGGGGAGTGTAAATATTACACAAAAATTAAACGTTTTCTTCAGAATATTGTTTTATGTTCACAGAGCAGAATGAATGTGGGTGTGGCACACAGTGAGGTGAACCCAAACACTCGAGTGATGAACAGTCGAGGGATCTGGCTGACCTATGCACTCGGAGTTTGTATTCTTCACATCGTGCTCTTGAGCATACCATTCTTCAGTGTGCCTGTGGTGTGGACTCTAACGAACATCATACACAACTTTGTAAGTGTGATTCTCGCACTGTCTGTGCTGTTCTACAAGACAAACCAATAAACAAAAGCTATTCAGATGCAGGGCTGTTTTAGATAACATTTTGAATCCCACAGTTGGCTGCTAGTGTCGCACGATAACTGAAGTCTGCCTGCATGTTTAGCCAAACAGCATGGTGGCTGTTATCCTCTGCCTACACGGTGCATGCGTGGGCCTGTAGATATGCTCTAATTTGTGCAGGCTGTCCTTGTCTGACAGTCTAATGTGTGAACTTATAACATTTCTCAACAATATGTGAAGTCTGTGAACACTAACCTTTCTTTGCTGTATGGCTGACTTAAAAAAAAAAAAAAGAAGTTGAATGTGCATGACATCATTGACTAGTGCGAAGCGGTTTACTTGGATTGTGTATCACAGCCAATACGGAAGGCTATTAACAGAAATAGCCATGGTCAACTATAGCCTATTGTTTTCTAGCACAATGCAACAGCAGTGTGCTGATTATGCCTTGGCTCTATGACATTGTTTTAGTTATATCATTCGTCCTCGGTCATGCAGGATTTCCATTTACAGTTGCATGGTTTGACAGATGCGTGTGATTAAACATTTGTCATTTACAACATGGCCAGTTTGACTTGTAATAAGTATAGTAATGCATCTTTCAGTGCAAGTTTTCTTAATTAGCTCTTGAATGTGTATTTATCAAGGGACCTCTGCAGCACTCATATTGGAGCAATTTTCTTCTTTTAGGTCATGTATCAACTCAGAGTCGGTGGTTTTTGATCTTTAAATTTTAGGTGAAGAGCTAAGTAAACAAAGACTTTGGTGCAACACCTGGATAATTTACATGCCTTTAGCATACCCATACCAGTCAAAGCTAGTCTAGCTAGCTAGTCAAAGCTAAATGTTCCAATTGGTAATAACTTGAAAATCAAACAGCTTTGATATCCACTTTAAAGCGATACAATGCAACTTCTCAAAAAGCCCACTCTGGAGCTCCCCCTACAGGCTTGGAGGTAATGTACGGTTACACTGTCGTAAATACAACACCCTTTCACTTTCACTTTTCACGTTTGTTGACGAACCGGTGAGGAGTTAGAAGGTGCAAGCCATGTCGACCAAGAAGGTAAGAGTAATCAAATGTACCTGGGAGCGTGAGAGGGGTCTATTTGTTTTTGCGGTAGGTGTGCCAGAAAGCAAGTCAAAGTACTTCCGCTCAGCTCCCGGGCCGCCACCGGGCCGCTCCAGCAAAGTTACATAGCGCAGTTTTTCCAACTCAGACCCCCGAAGGGCATAGGAGACAGGCCAATCGTAATATTAAAACTCATTCTAGCCACACAAATTTTTTCAAGCTGTTATTTTAAGGTAGAAATGTTACATAGTATTGCTTTAAGATCTTATAATGGAGAAAACGATGATATTTGTCAATTTAATGAGTCTGTCAATATAGGTTTCTTTTGTACACAATCTGAAATGACCATGCTTTTGACTGTGTTTTTTTTTCCAATTTACAGGGAATGTATGTCTTTATGCATGCAGTGAAAGGTACACCATTTGAGACCCCCGACCAAGGAAAAGCCAGGCTTCTTACTCACTGGGAACAGCTCGATTATGGCGTGCAGTTCACCTCATCTAGAAAGTTCTTCACCATTTCCCCAATTATTCTGTATGTATGAGGATTTGGTCAATACCTTGATACATATCTTACAGGATAAAATGTTATGGCACAGTCATGAAAACTGAAATAATGCAGTTTACGTTTCAATAGTGAATCATGTAAAGTACACTTTGTGTTTTGTTAGTTTCTTAGTTTGGAGTAATTGCTTTGAATATTTTTCAGTTGACCTGTTTGTTTTTTTTTTTGTGTTGTTTCTTTGCAGATACTTCCTTGCAAGTTTCTACACAAAATACGACACAACACACTTTGTTATCAACACTGCCTCACTGTTGAGCGTCCTCATCCCCAAACTGCCACAGCTGCATGGAGTGAGAATTTTTGGCATCAACAAGTATTAAGTTATTGTAAACGCTGTGCCTCTCAGCAGTAGAAGCTAATTCCTGTGTAGTGTGTGTACCACTGATTTGTGTACCAAGTCATACAAGTCTGTGTGAGAGCAACTGTTGTTTCTATATATCGGGTTAAGAAAAAAAAAATCTAAGTTTGTAGATGACAGGATGCCATATGCATTAACTAACTTATGTGAATATTTAATTATGTATTTTTGGCCTGCATAGACCTGGGCGGGCCCAGGTATTAGTGAGGCTTTTTGTTGAATTTGTTTTTTTTCTTTCTTTGCCCTCTGCTGACATGGTGACACAACTTCTAAGTATTGTAGTCACGAGGATGTTCCAGTGTATTTTTCGATGATGTTTACTTTATAAAGGTAGGAGCCTGTGGCTCATTGTTTATTGGTACTCCTTTTAATATGGGTGTCAAAGCATTAAGCTGAGCGAAGAATAGAATCATACTCTTTATGTGCATGATTTCCTCGATATGTGAACTATTGCTCATTTGTAACTCAAACAGAGCAGGCTTGTTTCATTGTACAGTTTTTTGTGGATGTGTGTAGAAATAAGAAATTGTTGTGAGGTTAAGCGTTTACTGATGAAGGCCAACACTGTTTTTGTGGTAAACTAACTCATGTAGCTGCTCTCTTTAGACGACTTTCTGCTATAATCAAAGCAGCTAGTCCTGCTTTGGCCAGCCACAGCTAATAGTGATATTTTTTGTTCTTAATCCTATTAAAATGTTTATGCCCTCCAGCTGCTCCATCTCATTGCTGATTATTAAATGTTACCAGCCATTCTCTAGTTTTTTTTGGACTGTGATGGGACTTTTCTGGATCTTTCATAAAATCTAAGTAATTTGAGGATTCTCTGAATTATCAGAGGACCAAAAATTGCCTCAAAAGATTTGATTTGTTAAATTTATGTCTTCAATAAAAGAACACTCCCACCTTTAACCTGATGTAGCATTTTCATATCAAGGCTTATCAGGAAAAGTAACAAATTATTACAAGTTTTACAAAACCCACAGCAGACTTATTTGTAATGTTCAGCATGGACTGGATTTAAACTGAATACACCATGCCAGTTAACTAATGGTCACATTCCACATAAATACACAAACACACAGTATTAAAAACTTTATTCAAAATAAGTCCTTATGAAAACTAAGCTTTTATACTTCTGTGTCTTCTTGTGATGCCAGGGTTTCCTCAATCCTTTATTTGGTTTTGGGTAGCTCAAATTTGACTGAAATAATGAAACATGCATTTGTTCTCTACTTCCTTAACTTTGTTTTTTTTATCTGGTCATCCATACTGTTAAGATCCTCACACTGCTTATCCAAGACCCCTCTGTATACCTCAAAGCGATGGTTCAGATCTTTCTGTGAGTGTATTTTGACCTTTGTCCCTAATGCTCCATCAGCAGAGGTGGTCCCATAGAAAACCCGACCAATCCGGGAATGCACCAGCGCCATGGCACACATGACACAAGGTTCTCTCGTTACATATAGATCATATCCAGTGCATATGTAAGGCTGAGTGCCAATCCCTGAATCGGACACATTTTGGAATGTATTTGAGTTAGGCGAAGTGCAACAACAAGCAGCGTAACTGTCAAAACGATCAAATCCGCCGCCCTGGCTCTGAGCCACGAGGTCAATGCACACCATGACTGCGTGATGTAGGGGGTGGTCCCCTCTACAGTCATGGCCAACTGCTATGATCTTCTCATTCTCAGGGTCAACAACTACAGCCCCAACCGCCTTCATCCCCGACTCCTTTGCAGCTTTGGCCGCAGTCAAAGCAGACATCATGTACATGTGCATCATGGCTTTTTGATGAGGGGTGAAGAGCTTTCCTCTCAGAGCAACTGTCACCCGTTTGTCCTCATGAAAGGATGTGGGCCAACACTGGCTTGCAATTTCAAACTGTGGTCGGGTCAAGGGAGGACGTGCAGGAATGTTGACCACGAAAGGCTCACCTAATCCTTCCCATTTATCTCCATCTGAGGGCAGCAGAGAGTCGATGCTGACCACCTTCATGTCCGATGCATCACTGACGAGGCACACGAGGACTTCCAAAGGGTGAAGGCTGCCCTTCCCCTTGCAAGCCCGGACCCTCTTGATGTGCTGAAGGCCATCCAACGGGTAGAGGCTATTCAGCTCCCTTACAAGTCGAGATGTTGCCTTCCTGTCGATGATGGGTGCAGCAAAGGCCTCTACAAGCTCAACATCTTGCGACTGCTCATCTGACAGTACAGGATAAGCAACCCAGGAGTCAGCGTTGCACACCGACCCTTTCCAGCGTTTCATCTGTGGCTCCATTGTTTTTCCTCCTGTCATCACATTTGCAGGACAGAGCACATGATGAGAAAACCTTACAGTTGTTTTGGGCATAGATCAACATAACCTTTAGCCAAGAGACTAAGTATTTCCCAGTCTTCTCCATTTCTAAACAGTTAAACTTTAAAAGGTAACACTGTATTTTGGTGAACTTTATACGACCTTAAGGTAAACTTCTTGTAGGAAAAATAATCAATTAACTGGCACCGTTTGAATTTTGACTAACATTCATATGGCATAACATCTGAAAAGTAAAAAAAAAAAAAAGTAAGACATTTAAAATACATCACTGAGTTCAGTTAGTTTTCCCTGGACCTTGTTTTTTTATTTATCACAGATATTTGTTAGATCAGCACAACAATCCAATAAACCAATATCCTACCTATTCTAGATGATTTGTGGATGATTCTGAAAACATTTGTATGCATAAAAAAAAAAAAACAGATACTGGTATACCGTACTGACTGATTACATACTGTAAATAATTAAATCATATTAATCGATGAGGTTTATCATTCATTACCTTTCCAAAGTTACTTATATATTGACTTGGCTCTACTTAAGAATCTTGTATCATAAACAAAATACATGGCATTTGATAACCAGAAAAGCCACTTGTTCCAAATGTACAGTGGCATCAGGCAAGACAGATACTCAAAGCAGGAGGTGATTCAATGAAAACATCTGAAATACAAATTCATAAACCAGTCAGTTGATCACTACTATTCATAAGTTTTAGTGTCAATTGCCAGTGTTGATCCATAGAAATCTGTCGGATCCCGTCGGTCCTCATTTTCTTCCCAGCAAGAGCTTTGTTTTCATAACATTGGGCACATATCTTATCGTGAGCGATACTCTGGTGCCTCGGGTCAGTGTCTCCCCTGGCAGGGCTCCATTAGCAGACAGGTTCACCACTTTATCTGTTAGCGTGTCCTGAGTGCACCCCTGAATGCCATGAAGGAGACGCTTGTACATTTCATCCTGCAGAATCAGAAGACTACGTGGCTTCACCAGCAAGGAGAACAGGTATCGATTCTCCTCCGTCTGCGGCGCTTCTCCCTCTGAGCTGCTAACAGGGCTGTAGAAATCGAGCAGGGTATGAGAGCCCAAGCTGATAGTAGTGACAGTAGGATGGTACAGCGGGCCATCCTCGTGAGGCATTATCCCCTCTCCTTGTTTATACTCATTCACCAACACATGATTGGCCATTTTCCCACTGAATGCACCGAGACAGGATATTTTCTCACAATATGTCTGAAGCCAGCCGGGGATCTTTTCTGCCAGCATGCCTTTGGGATGTGGTAATCCTCCCCAGTTCTGTAGCCTTCTGCCCGAAAGCTGGGTCCATTTAGTTTTTGGAGACTTATAAACCTGTTGTAGAAGGTAGGACTCCTCATCTTCTGATATGAAATCTGGGATGTAATACACTGTTTGAGGGGCATCAATTATGACAAACTGCTTCAATTCCTCCAAAATACAAGTCGAGTGCTCCATGCCTCCTTTAGGAAAGTTAACATAAAATCCTTATTAAAACCCATGTGAATTAGTGGGTGGGGAAATATTAACACCAATTATGCACTTATGCTGGCTAACTTCCATTGTGGTGGCTAAGTGAAGGGAGTAAAGTGTACCACAGCCACGTTTATCAATGCTTACTTAAAATCATACTAAAATGTGAAAAAAATGCATTAAAATGTGTACATAACTGAATAACCAGCTGATATAATACCCTAAGTCAAACGCAACAGTCATGCCTTTTTCCACATTGTTCCCTGTTTTTTTTTTTTTTAGCTTTCATCAAACCTTCTACACAAACAAATTCAATACACTACAGACAAGGCCTCATAAGGACGGTATGATCATATGTGGCAAGTCCGTAGATACCTACAAAATTAACACTGTTTTGTTCCTTTTAAATGTAAATCAAAATACCAATCTGTGTTAAACATTCAGGTGAACGTCATGGCGTATTTAGAAGTATATTTCTTTACTCATGAAGGCAACACAGCTTACCTCACGGAAAATGCTAATTTAATTTTTTTTTAAGTGCTAGAAACACCGATTCAGCACCAATGCCTACAAAATCTGAAAATACATATATACACTAACTGACAGTAAACAAAGAAGTCTGATTTACCTCTTTCGACATCCACTTGTTCAATGAAAACGTCGTTTAATCAAAACACCCAGCTGCTCGTTTCCTCGCGAACATGTTTGTGTTACAAACTACACTGTCCGTACAAAATGGACTGAATTTTTTTTTATCAACCCATGCAGTATTTTTTAAACGACTTCTCCAACTATTTATCAAATAAAGATATACATTAGACATGAATCGCACAAATTTGTTAGTCCAACTATTTATTTAGTATTTAAGCAATCTATCTGCGGTTAAAGTGAACAAAATTGACCGTAGACGGAATTATTTAAATGTGACACAGTCAGAGGAAGTTGGAGAAAGAAGGAAAATCATGTAAACGTGCGTAGTCCTTGCTAACATAAGGTGGTTAGTATGTTTTCCGTCTTGCGGACGCCTCTTTTATATCTACTTTAATTCTTATATTTGAGTATCTTTTGTAGACTTTATTTTTTTCAATGGGAACTGAGATGAGGTCACCCTTATATAATACAGCTTGTCAAGTAAAAGGTGGAGCACAAGGTTATTAACATGTTCTACACTAAAGTAAAGATATTACAGCGGTTTCTACAGTGTAAACATACGTTTGGCTCAACTCCTCTCTCTGGAAAGGCATGTTGCTCTAAACTTGTTTTAGGCATTGAGACAAGCTGTGATGATACTGGAGCTGCTGTGTTGGACGAAACGGGTGCAATACTGGGGGAGTCTTTGCATTCGCAGAAAGAGGTACATCTGAGGTGGGTTTTAGAGCTGAATACAAGCCCATGCAACTAGTTTAGACTTTGCTTGACGTGTTTGCTTCCCTCTTGAAATGCTACAGGACTGGAGGCATCATCCCCACGGTAGCACAGCAGCTCCACAGAGAAAACATTGAACGCGTAGTCCAGGAGGCTTTGGAGAGGAGCAGCGTGACCCCAAGCCAGCTCTCGGCTGTTGCCACCACAGTAAAGCCCGGACTGGCCCTGAGCTTAAGCATTGGTCTTGAGTTCAGTCAGAGGTTTGTGAGGAAGCACAGCAAGCCTTTCATCCCCATCCACCACATGGAGGCCCATGCCTTGACCATCAGGATGCTCCAGCCTCTTTCCTTCCCCTTTCTGGTTCTGCTCGTTTCAGGTGGTCACTCGCTTCTTGCTGTGGCTCGGGGCATTGATGACTTTCTGCTTTTGGGACACACGTTGGATGAGGCTCCTGGGGATACATTAGATAAAGTAAGATTTAAAAAAAAAAAAAAAGTTTTGTTGTAACCATAAACAAATTAAGTTTTCTATTCTGTGGACTCACAGGTGGCCAGACGTCTGTCCCTTATAAAACACCCACAGTGCTCCACACTAAGTGGAGGACAAGCTATAGAGCTCCTGGCAAAGGATGGTGACAGGATGAAGTTCCCTTTTAAGACACCTATGGGCCATACCTTTGACTGTTGCTTTTCTTTTGCTGGGCTGCGGAATCAAATCAAAATGACAATAATGAAAAAAGAGGCTGAGGAAGGTATGAAAAAATACAGTTTCCTTCAGTGCCAGCTGTAATTAGAGTGATGCACAGTGACCCACGGCTAACAGTAAGCCTTCTGTTTCAGGTGTAGAAAAGGGTACTCTTCTGGCATGTGTGAATGACATTGCAGCTGGAGCACAGCACACCGTTGCCTGTCATCTTGCAAAGCGCACTCATCGTGCCATCTTGTTTTGTAAAGCAAACAACCTACTATCATCAAATAGTCCCACTTTGGTGAGTATGTTACTTTATGATTAACTACATGTTAATCCTCATGTATGTCCTTCATAAAATATGGTAGTGCTTTGATTTTGGGAATCTCTTTTCTACGTTTATGTTCAAATATGCCATTGGGTTCACACACAAGTCATGAAGGTACATAAAAAGAACTTCATTTGAAACATTTTGCTTCATTTATAGAGGTAGGAAAATGATACAATATTACATACCTATGAGTTGGAAAAGTATGTGAGTATTTTCTTCAAGCATTTCCACATCTGCTTGAAGAAATTTGACCTTATTGGCAGGTTTTCTGAACTAATACTTACAAGTCAAATATTCAGCTCCTTTTTCCAGCATTTCTACACAATTAAGGTCAGGACTGTCTAAAACATTAACTGTATTACTTTTTAATCTTTCTTTGACAGAAAAGTAAATTGACTTGAATGATACTTTTTTTTATCCCCTAGAGAGGAAGGAAGGAAATTATATTGCATTGTAAATTGGATAGTAAATTATTGAGAAAAAATGTATCAGTTGCAATAGTGTTGGAAGTTAAAGTGTAGCAGAGAGGGAGGCATGGTTCTCCAAATCTCCAGAGATCACCATAATGCATTGAAGTGTTTGCAGCATGACAACTACTGAGCTAATGGTATCGCATGCAGCGCTGGCGGGTGACACACACAGGTGAAGTCACTCAGTAGACAACATGGATGACATTTAAACTTAGTTTTACACTTATACTTAACTCCTAATTCTAATTTAGTTCATGAAACCTGCTTGAAGTTCCTATAACTTTGCCCCTAACAGATATACAATTTTGGATCATTTTCCTCAATTGTTGCTAGATGCACTTGTTAGCAAAGTCAACAGTTATATTTATTCACTAATACAGAAAATTCAAAATAAACTTTGAAGCATCAGTGTGAGTTTGCTTCAATCCTCGCAAAGATCTTTGAGAGCACGACGTTAACAAGAGCCCAAAATTTACTCCGGATGTCTTCATGTGTAAAACTGTGAATAATCAGTGATACACCAGATGTATTAATGCACAGTTGAAAATGTTGTAATCTCTTGAAAAAATTGCAGTCTAATTTTTTCTACTTTAATCTGCAAAAAAATTATAGGGTTTTTAGGTTCCCACTGAACCTTTTATTGGCAATGTTAGAAAATCTCGAAAGATAGACTAACACATTGTTGCGTTTAGCTATTACTTGAAATTTGTTGATCGTAAGAGCAGTGTAGTATAGTAACCCTTCAAGATTGATTATTTTGTACATGTGGATTTTACCACTAGCTCTTTTCTAGGTGTTATCCGGAGGAGTTGCAAGCAACCAGTATATCCGTAAGGCTTTGACAATCATCACTGAGACAACAGGACTACATTTACTCTGTCCTCCAGCCAAATTCTGCACTGACAACGGAGTAATGATTGCATGGTGCGTATAAAGTCTGGTTGATATCATCAGTAGAATGGCTTTAACAGTGAATTTGATTTAGTTTCCTCAATTAAGCATGGCTCATCTGTGAGATGGCATTACTTTTTCCTCAACCAGGAATGGTGTGGAGCGTCTGCGAGAGGGAAAAGGGATACTGCCTCCAAATGTAAATGTCTACTACAAGCCAAAGTGAGTCCATACTGAGTAAAAGATTTCCCTAAAAATCTCACTTGAGTAATTTGAGATGTTTTGCTGGTCTTTTTGTCTGTACTGCAGATTAAATTAACACTGGCTTACATAAATGTTGCATTTCAGGGCACCACTGGGTCTTGACATCTCAGCAGAGGTCAGAGCTGCAGCAATCAGGCTGCCATCAGTCAGGATGAAGATCCCTAACTGACAGCTAGAATTTCACTGATCCAAGTGTATACTGTGTATATACAAGAGCCTGGGATAAAAGCAAATTTTACTGCTGTTTATCAATGAATGTATTTTCATACTTCTTTTTGAACTGATTTTGTAGTTAATCATTTTTGTCACTACATAGAATGGGTTCAACAATAAATGGTCAGTATTTATCACTTATTTAAAAAGACAACAAAAAAATTGGTTTTAGTTTTAATGGTGCGGGTACAAAATTTCATCATCTTCTTCAATGGGAAGGATAAATATCATGGACTAGTCAAACATTCAGATTTGTGAGGTTAAATGAGTGGATCACTTCAAAACAAAGCTACAGTGTGAATGCTCTCCTTCGATTTTATTGCTGATTCCAAAAGAACGCAGATATCCCGTAAACCCTGTGAAGTAGATACCATTTACATTTGTGAAAAATGAAGTCCACCCTCTTTAAGTTCTAATTTGTTATAATCCAGTGTATCATAAAAAAAGATCATGAAGTGTGAGCACCTCTATTAAAGCGGAAGTGTTGAAAGTTTGCTGGTCCGAAGCATTAGGTTTTGTGTTAACTCAATGCAGATAAGGAAAGACTTATTGATCCTTATTGACATATTGATCCTATTTGGCTATTTCCAAACAATTTGGAGTCCATCATTCTACAGGGAGAAAAATTGTTCACAAATTGAAATATTCATGATAGTTGCCAAACCTCCAAAGACTGGACATTCCAGCAAGTTCACCCCAGAATCAGGATGACCTTAAGAGAGCTGTGCATAAACAAATGCCCACAAACCTAAATGAACTAAAGCCAAAACTCTATAACAATGTGTAACATTGTAGAAAAAAAACAATTCCCTCAAGTTATTTCCACTAAAGGTTTTACAAGCTGTTTTTTACACAAAGTTAGGCTATGGCTGTATTTTTTTTTCCCTTTTGTAAATTAATGATATGCTGTAACATGTTCATCTGAGGCTGTATTCTCCCAATTTCTAAATCTGGTAAGGACCAGAAGACATTGTGGTGTCGTGTCACATCAAATCTTAAGAATTGAGAAAGGGTGCCTTCTGATGAGTTAGTGTATCTGTACCTCTATAAGAAAACACAGTATCAGCCTGATGATCAAAAAAATGCATTTATTACAGAACAAAATTACATGAGAGGTGACTAAGTTTCAGGTCAGAAAACCACATTCCTCTGCAGAATGCTGGAAAATTTGTCTGCAGGTCACTGCGCACACACCTGTTACAGCCACTTCAGCCAAAGGTTTAGGGAATACTCAGAAGCTTCCTGGCTTGTTTCTAATTTGGTCGAATACCCATTGATCCGAGGTTGCAGTTACATAAGTGCAGGTGTGTGCATATCCATTTTAATATCAGTTCTATCAAAACATCTCACTTTAAATGTTTTATGTTCCTTTATTTTTTTTAAACCCATGTCCTGTCCAGCATTATGGCAGCAGAATTGTAATCTGAATACCGTTTATGCCAAACACATTTGCTATGCTAAGGGACGCTTTATGAATGTAAAGCTCCCCTTGATGCCCATCAACTCCTCATTTTTATTTATTTATTTTTGTTACAATACTTAACATGATGTGATAGTGTGATAGTGCCGAACCGGACCGGGGTCAGAGAGAGAGGGAGAGCGAAGAAGGAAAAAAAAGGAACAGAAACATGAAGAGACAAACATAAAAAACAATGAAAAATCAGACAACCAGCTGCTACACCTGTAAAAATAAAACTGAAGACAATTCACGGCTTTTGTGGGGAATTCCAGCCTTAGAGGCATCAGGAGCACCTGTAGGCAGACAAGCAGAGAACAAACACACAAACAAACAAAAAAGCACAAGCAGCAGCAATCTCATATAATACAACTGTGGATACAGATGACAGTTTTATGTTCCTTTAGACTGGTTTTAAAAAAATGTGTGAGAGGACATGGAAGATTGCATGAAAGAAAATTCAGGGGGAAAGATGGAGTCGTTTGTTCTTGTGCTTAGTTAAACCAACTTCTCACATGACAGTCATGTGACAGTTTCACAGCCACAGATGCCAACACATTGTGGAGTCTTGTGGTTTTGTCTTTGTGCTGCAAAATATAAAAAATAAAACTCTTCAAATGTTCACTCCCAGATATACACACAATAATTCTCTTTATAGAGCTACCGAGCTGATGCCAAGAAATGAAGAGTGAAAATGACCACAGTAGAGGGAGATTACGGTTTTGGACTTCCATGGTAGCTTTCACAGGCCAAAATACAAATGGAGACTTTCAAAGGACAGTCTGGAAAACAGAAAAAAACACTAACTGAAGAAGAAGTGGTGAAGCATGTGAACAGAAAGTGGTTTGACTTCTTAAAAGAAATAGCTGACAGTGTAAGAGCCTCTGGGTGGATATTCCTTTTAGTTTCATTCTCTCTTCTTGTTTTCTGTTTATCTAATCAAAGTACGGTTTATGTAATAGTTTAACTACATAAGCTACCTGTGACATTAAAGCTCATCATGTTCAAAGATATTATACTCCTTTGCACTGATCAGCCCATCTTTGTCGTGGTCATTCTTGCGGAAAATATCGCTAATAATCTTCTCATAGAACGGGTCGTCGCGTGGCTTTCCACCTTTTTCATACTCCAGTTTCAAGTATTCTTTAACCTGAAAATAAATGAACATCTTATTATTCACAACTCAGAATAAATAACATACACACGTAAGTATATTGTACATGCACCGCTCTTACAGAACAAGCCCCTGTTGTACCTGGCTCACAAAACATCACTTTTAATGTTGTTGGAGGCAGGCATTAAATGAGTCTTTACTATCTAACCCTTCTGTGATGGTTATCACCTTATAAAATCTAATTACCTCGGCCTTCGTGAGACTTCTGTCTTTGTCAACGTCTATCTGTCCAAAGGCCTGCATGGTGCGAGGCCCCCTGGACACAGTAAACACCTCCACCTCAAAGACCACTGTAGCATTTGGTGGTACTGGACCTTAACGAGTAGGAGGAACAAAAAGAAATTGTAATCGCACATACCTTGACAGGCTGGAATTCTAATGTTCCAACCCATCACAAAATAGAAACTTTTACTGTTATCTGACTGGCAATTTAGCCACGTTTATAGGTTTTATATCAAACCGAATAAAAAGATGCTAACCACCAAGCGGAATGTATCACCAGATAAAATAGTTGTGATTTGCATTCACGTGTAAAAGGATGCAAAATGTAAAGACAACACATTCATTCAACAAGAGGCGAAAGTATGGAAGTGGAGCAACATGCAACAGGTTGAAAATTAATTGTGGTAAATAATGAAAACACTAAAATAAACAAAAAAAAGGCTACATTACAGCTGTTCAACAGTGCATCCTTATTCAGCAGCTCTTAGTCTTTGTCAGGGCAGGAGCAACAAAAGCATTCAACCTCAACAAAATCATTTACTCCACAGCCAAAGAGCGAACCTGAAATTCACAACCCCTGTCAAGGTAACACCAGCAGCTGGATAAAATGGTTGGATTTATGAACCCCAATAAGATTTGTGGGAAAACCGTTAGTTATCTCTGTGTGCTTCATTGCATGCAAGGAAGAGATGAGATAGAGACCTTTAACCTGCTCTGCATGCTTACAGTACATGCCACAGAGAGAAGAGTAGGAAACACTGCGAGGGATGCTTTCAGCTAAAGCGCTGTAAAAGAAGACAAGACAGAATGAAGGCAGCTCTTACACAAAACAATTAGCAAAGTTCACTTTATTAGGCAAGGCAAGGCAAGGCAATTTTATTTATAGAGCACAATTCATACACAGGGCAATTCAAAGTGCTTTACAGCTACATAAAATCACAAGAAGGCAATAAAACCATTAAAAAGGAATAAAAAAATTAAAAGAAAGAAATTAAAAAAGAAAGAAATTTAAAACCCATTAAAAGCAACACGTGTAAGGTATGCAAAAGGCAAATACATTTTCACGGCAAACTATGCAGCCATCAACTAGTCTGCTTATCACAGTTGGTCAGTCAGAGAAACAAATGTGTAATGTCTTCAGTGGGCCTTTCAGTTGTCTGGCATAATTACTCCAGTGATGTCATGGAGATTAAACAACACTGGCTTGATAACTCCAACTACAGAAAGTCGAAATTACAAACTGGGAATGAATTCTTTTTAAAAATAGATAGTTTTTAGGGAGTGATTGTGGAATTATGCGGAATCATGTTGAAATGTGGAAAATGTTGGAGCTTTACCCACATTAAAGGGGATAGAGAATCAAAATCATCTTTTTCACGTTTTTGGTGTTAGTTCTGAGTCTCCCCGCTGTGGGGAGTACACACGAAGTGCCAGCAAGTGTCAGAACCTCTGTTTCAAGTACTCCCCTTTTTTGAATATCCCCCAGAAAAAGTGCCAATCCGTTTTTGTGAAAAAGTGATGTCACTTTTTCAGCAATCGCCCCCCCCCACACCCAAATCCACTGCCACCCCGTTTCAGACACGCCCCTTCGGCAAGAAACAGAAACAGGTGTGCCTTCCAAGGCTGTGAAAGCGGACTACGATCGTTACATATTCTTCCCCTGGAAAGCAATGTTCGCGATCAATGGCTTTTATTTATTTTTAACAGCATCCCCAGTACATACAACCGCCGACTTTTCCTTTGCTCTGCGCATTTCATGGAGTACAGTTTCACAAACCTTGCACGATTCCGAGCAGGCTTCAGTCGGAATTTTGCTCAGTAGAGGGTCAGTGCCGACAGGGACAGACACAGACTGCAGCGAGCTGTGCGCTCCGCTGAGAAGGTGATCGGCTGCAGCCTCCCTGACCTGCACGTCTCCAGGACTATGGGGCGAGCAGGTCGGATCACAGCTGACCCTTCTCACCCTGCACATGGACTATTTGCACCACTCCCCTCGGACAGGAGGCTTCGGTCCATTCGGACCAGAACCTCCTGTCACAAAAACAGTTTTTTTCCCCCTTGCATTTGGACTTATGAACACTTCATAATCACCTCATAACCTGCCCCAGTCACTTTACCATCATTAAAATTGCACTAATGAAGCTGCACTGTTGTTGCTCTGTATATTGGATACTGTGTATTGTTGTACACACCTTGTACATTTTATATTAATATATTTTTATTCTTTATTTTTTATTATTATATCCTATGTTACATGTTTGCACCTTACGCCGCAGCAAATTCCTAGTTAGTGAACACTGTTCACTAACAATGGCAATAAAACAAATTCTGATTCTGATTCAGAATGTCAGGTGTGAAAAGTGTCTGTGTGATTTTTTTTTTCCTTTTTTTTACATTTCTGTAGTTGACAGTCATTTTGCCAAATACATCTCAATGTGATAGCTGCCAGATAACATGCTGTACAGGCACATGACGGGGCCATTATTACAAGTGGTTTGGTCAGCTCTAATGTCAAGCAGATCTAAACAGAAATGCCGACCACAAGCAAACAAAAATGACTGTTGCATTCATTTACCTTTGCCCTTTTCTCCAAACGCCAGGGATGACGGAATCGTAACTTTTCGCTTCTCTCCAGGACACATATCCATCATACCAATATCAAGACCCTTGATGACTTGTCCAACACCGAGCACCAACCACTGGGGGTGGCCATCTTTTTCTGTACGACTGAAACAGAAATAATTCATGACAAAAAGCATCCTAGCAGTCACATCTTGAGCTTTAGATTAATTCTGAACAGGTACTGACTGGCATTGGCAATATTTTCAAAAATTATGTCGAAAATTAAACAGCTTTTTCCATTTTAAAAAGCACACACACCATGTGATGTTGAAACTGTGGTGATCAAGAATTATAGTCACTTCAAAAGGCCCTTCAAAAGCACCTGATCATAAAGGTAAAAACTTAAACTTGGCCTGTATAATGCAGACATTGTTTTACATCAAGCCACCAACCTGCAGTAAAACTGGGAACCATCGTTGGCGAGGTACCCATCATAATGAGCATTGATCAGATCTCCTTTCTTGCTCTTCTGGGTGCACTCCTCAGGTTCAAACACTACTTCAATTTTGACCTCGTCATCCGCTTTGGCCAAAACAGACCATAAACTGAGCTGTGAAGACACAAAGAAGCACAGTGTGCAGCTCACTAACTTCCACATCATGCAGCTGTGCATTCGTGGCAACTTTGGAAAGTGACGTTTGATCACAGTAGAGAACGTCAGCGGTAGCTGTTGAGAGGGAGCTTAGCTCCCTGCGTTTGGACTGCCAGGAATTTGACTTCGTGCATAGAGATCCTCTCTCTTTTACCGTGACCGGTGATGAAAAGATCCTCCTTACCATCAGAACCGTTGAGCCTTCGTTGTCGCAGAGTGAGCTTACACTTCCTGAAAGACGTAACACAGGGAAAAAAATCCTAAAATTCCCGCACCCAGTCTTGAATGAATATCTAACTTTAAACAACAAGTAGATTATAATACAAACACAAATGCTTTAAAAAAATCTGAGGTCCATTGTTTTCACAATGTTTTAAAAAGGGTACACAATAAATTGTTAATTTTTACAGGCAGTATGTGATTTGCAGCCCAGATTTTTCTGAAACTTTCGCATTGAAGGTTATGGGCATACTATGAAAGTGCAATATGGAGAACATAGATTAACACATAAAATGATTACAATATAAATCGGGGGAACTAATGATATGCATGGTAGAACTATGCTATATACTATATAGAATTATTAGTGAGAAGTCAAATACATGCCACCGTTTTTAATATATTATCACATTACAAATAACATATTATTCTATTCTATTCTATTATCCATCCATTTTCTATACCCGCTGAATCCGTCGGTCGGGTCGCGGGGGGCTGGAGCCTCAGCAGTCATCGGGCGAGAGGCTGGGTACACCCTGGACAGGCCGCCAGTCCATCACAGGGCCACACAGAGACAAACGAGACAAACAACCACACACACGCTCACATCCACTCCTAAGGACAATTTTAGAGACACCAATTAATCTAACATGCATGTTTTTTTTGTGGGAGGAAGCCGGAGTACCCGGAGAGAACCCACGCATACACGGGGAGAGGCGACGGTTCTAACCACCACACCACCGACCGTGCAGCCATATTATATGATATTATATGATATGATATTATATTATATTATCCATTCATTTTCTATACCCGCTTAATGCAACTCAGGGTCGCATGGGGGCTGCAGCCTATCCCAGCTGTCATTAGGCGAGGGGCAGGGTAGACCCTGGACAGTCGCCACTGAAATAATAAACAGCAGAGGGCAGCAATGTGATAATGTAGGTCCAAGTGTGTCTGGTGCAAAAAGACAAACAAGAAGAAAAAGCTAAAGCGGAACCATTTCCACCAATGGGAGCGGCGGGGGGCGTTGACGTGCGCTTCTATTTATTTTTGGACACCGGTGTCTCTGAGTCACCGCCTCTGAGACACTCACTGCTCTTGGTAGACTCAGCCAACCCACTACTTTCAACAGGACACATTTAGAGCCACACATTTCTCTCCCATTGCCTGACAGGATTGAAATGTTACATTTTAGGTTTTCGACAGTCCTGAAGGAGTTGTTTGAAGCCACCCTCAAGCGTCCCTTTCCCTACTACAGACAGAAGACTGGGTTACCGACCCCACACCACCACTGCTTTCGTGCTATCTCGATTGATGTCAAAACTATATCTCCTCAGCTGAAGGTTCTCCATGCTGCTGCGCACCACCCGGCGCTCCGCGCCGCGCCCTCCGCCGCTCCGTTCCGCTCCTACTGCGTGAAAACTGAAGGTGCCTCCGTGGAACTGGACGAGCAGTTAAAGAAGGATAGCGTCGGGAACGAAGACAGCGATAAGTACGTTTCAGGTGTTTTTTAGGAACTGGAATGTCTGTCTCCATGATATAATGTTCCTGCTGGGGGTTATGGTGAGTCATGACGCATATATGCGCAAACGGATGCAGCGATAGTCAACTGCTAGAAACTATTCAATAGTTCACACTGTCATAACTAGCGCTCCGGAAACAAACTAATCCATTATCCTCTTGTTAGAATATATACATTTGTCTGTAGTAAAGAAAAAAAAAAGACTTCTAGCCAAGAAAAATGTTCAAAGTTATACACAAGAACACTACAAGCTTACTGTTATGGCCTACCTCCGACAGCAGCAGCTCCATGTGAGGCTGGAGCCTTCCGGTGGCTTTCTGCCCAGCATCTTATTATTACGGCTTTTTTAAAATACGAACACGAGTTTGTTAGTTAAAATTAAACGAGACTTTGGCTGGCCTTGCTGGCTTTTATGTTTTGTTTGCCATTTGATAATGTTAAGATAACGCGAAGCGTGGTGCAACAGTTTTTAAGTAGTCAGTAGTCAGGTTGTAATGTTGTCCCTGTTCTCCTTTACAGTGTAATGCAGGTTAAAGCAAGCTGTCTCGCTACATGGTTAACTGCCTCCTATTTGGTTATATTTTCTGGTTGATCACTAATGGCAGCGTTGATGTTTTATTTGCGTTTCGTAACACCAAATGAAAGCACACTAAGTGAAGCTGCCATCTATTAATTGTAGAACTGACTAACATAGTCACTGGAAGTTTTGGTGAGATTTCCACAATGTTGGATATAAAATGTATGCTCAAGTATTCCTATTACAACTCTTTGTAGTGAGCTGTCTGGATAGGATGTGAAATATTTGCCGTTATGGATTTTTGATTGTAAATGATCCGTAACTGCTATTTCACATTTTATTTTCGAATATCTGAACCGTCCATGTGCTTTCAGGACCTGACATTTAGCGCGGGGTTGTGGATGTTGTGTTTAAAGCCATAATGTGTAATATTTCACGTTGTCTATTAACAAATTTGAGTCTTATCATTCACAAGTATTACCTCAATCGTTATTAATTACCTCCATCACAAAAGTGCAGTGTTCTTATATTCTTTATATTCAGCATACGAATGTACATTAGAGTGTTACACCAGAGAGTCTCTATTATGAGGAGAGGGAAAACTGGCGGCTATTTCCGGGTGGTACTGCACTCTAGGGGCGCCAACGAAGCAGTGCAGAGCACGCCGAACTCTATGGTGGTACTATGAAATCCACATTAGATCCAGCCATTGCTTTGGATAGAATTTTTTATATTTTTTTATTTTCATTTTCCTAAAGGAAGGATAAATTATCCTTTCAAACGGCACTTGGTTTGATTTTTTAGACTCGCTAGATCTTTTTAAAATACACATTTATTGTCAGTATTGCCTCACGAGTGACGTCAGGCATGTGGCATCACTTTACGGCATGGTCAGTCCTAGCGCTGAGCTAGCAGAGAGGTGTTAGCTCAAATAGTTACAGATTTCAGCACATCCCTTTTACATACTCTCTGACTAGCCTCTGGTTTAGCTTTGGTTGTTGTTAGCAGCACCAGGTTAGCACTCTGGCACAGTGGACGAGTGCCGTAAAGCAGCCGGTCGTAATCTGCCGTGCGTTCATCAGATTCCGTTAGCAAAATGCCAGGTTATTGTACTTTTGATATAAATCTACATCCCGCTGTCAGAAATCACAGTAATATTTTCAGGTTTCAGTCGCTAGCGGGGACATTTTTTGAGTTATTAGCGCCAGCCCTATGGAAAATGGTCATTCTGCACTCGCTCGCCAGCGCCCCCAGAGAAAATCAACTGAACTGCAGCCAAATTTTTTATAATGGGGCGAATAGGAAGTGGAACGGCTGTCTGTAAAAGGGCTGTGGTTACACTCCAGTGAATGTCTCCATGTTGCTCCGCCATTTTAAAACTACGGGATTTGTAGAAGGACATGTCATCAGCTTCACATTTTCCGTTTCCAATGTGGAAACGGAAAGCGAAGCTGATGACATGACAAATCCCGTAGTTTTAAATTGGCGGAGCGACATGGAGACATTCATTGTCCGTGAAATATCACACATTATCGCTTTAATGTCACTCAATTGGGTGAATTCAGCACTTAGACTGCGGGACATGCCTACACAAATTTACAGCAATATTTTAAAAGACAAATATTAGCCTTTATAGGCAGCGAATTTACTAAACTAATAACTGAAGAAGTGGAACTGAACTTTGAAACTGTAAGCTTAAAGGGATATGCCACCCCCAGGCCAAATTAAGTGTATCCCCGCATTCCCGAGACATAAATAAGTGTGTGGGAGCGTTTTCCTGGCGACCCAGGCATTGTCCGAATCTCACAGCACTGACCACTGCTTGGTTGCGCGTAATACATACATGCTAGCGTCGCCAGCGTCGCCACTCGAAATATTTTGCCCAACGTGAATTAATTTACTTGATTTACCTTCTAATTACTGTGTGAGTGGTGTACTTTCACATCGAGTGCAAATGACTGTCTAAATCTACACGAAAGGTTCGGTTTACTTTGCTCATGTCGGTTTGGGACTAGTTTCCAGTGCGGAAAATACAGCCGAAGCACACTCCCCGCTACGTCATTGGGAATAACCCCCCCCCCGCTGCTTCACGCTGGTTTGTTTGAAGAAGTCGGGGGTGGGGATTCCCAAAGACGTAGCGGGGAAACACAAAAAATCTGGAAACACAAAGAATTCCAGAAGTATATACACAATACTGTTTGTATTGACACTTGAATAAGCAAGTACACTATAAGCTCTATGGGTATTACAATGATTTCCATGTTAAATTAAGGTTATTTCCTTGAGATGAATATATGAAAAACACAACAGAATTAATGCAGTTATTTTCTCAGATGACAGAGCTCTTCTCCAGCAGACTGCAAGATGTTCTAAATTTGTTTGTCAGCCTTTTAATGGCAGACTTGCTGCCCCATAAATTACCCAATTGTGTCCTGTTTTCTGCAGACGGCATTGACTTGTGGCCCTTTCTCATTTTAGAGCAGAAAGTGCACACCCTAGAAAAAGCAAACGCACCTCACCCACTAAAGAGCAATTGATGGTGCCGAATGAGCTTTTCACAATCTTGAATAATTTCTCTGTGGTTATCACCTGAAGTGGTGGAGAAGTTTGGGTCTCAGTTATGGTTGATCCACTTTTTGCTTTAGCTTACACTCAGCATGGTCCTAAACCTGCCATCAGTCGGGGTGTTTCATCAATGAATATTGCACATTGGTGTGCCTTTAGGCTAGTTTACCTGTTGCCTTGTGACTCTTAGATCCTGGTGCTAATTTCAATGCTCGAAATAGCTTTTGTAGTAACATATGCCTGGTCAATAACTCACTCTTGTAATTATGTATGCTTGACTGACAGCATTTCAGTGGATCTCCAACACATTCAGATGCGGTTACCTTGGCTGTGTTTACTCTGTAGGGAACAGGAAATATGTTGAAAAAAGAGGAGATGAAGCATTTCAAATGCTGATGTGGCAACTGTTTCACTGAGTGAGAGGTATTCAATCTGAGTAGTGGGAAGCATTTAAGTTTAATTTAGCTTTAGATAAAAAGTTGTTCTATTTTTAAAGGTTCCTTCAAATGGAATCATTACCTATTGGCAGTGTTAGCCACAGTCACTGCTGGGGATTGGGTGAAAGGTTTTTGTTGCTATGGGCAACATGAGGCCATCATTTAGGATGAACTTTTTTTATTTCACAAAGCTGGATCCTTCCCATATCTTCATGTCAGTGGATTTTTAAAATTTTGCAACAATGTTGTAAAAGTCAAACCTGTATCGGAAAGCCTGAGTGCTTTTTAGCTAATGAGCCGAGTTTGCTCCACTGCAGACTGTGCTGCTGTGTCATGACCAGTGTGTGAACAGGCCACAGTGTTTGCTTTATTAATCCAAGAGCCACATTGGTTGGGGCAGCACTAAAGACATGAGAATTTCTGGAATTTAGGTTGGGTCCAACGGTACTCCAGACACTGCCTTCAAAACTGTGAGCAATGACATTTAGCACAAGGGTGTTAGATACAGAACAAGTAACCAATCACCAAAATTAATTCAGTGATGGTTTTATGCAGTGTTAAATGTTTTTAAATTCTGAGATCACCTCTCAGTGATGGTTGATGAATTGTACTGTAAATATACACGAGTTTGTGTTCTGTACTTCAATTTTAGCAGTGGTTGCAAAAGCTATAAAAAACAGTGAGTCATGAATAAAATAAAACGGCATGCAGTTTTTAAAAAAACAACTTAATTAATCCCTAAAGAGAAATTATGTTGCTGCAGTATAATTGATATATTCTCAATAGTCATTGTAGAATTATTATAAAGAGTCAGTGTGCAAGGCTATTGCTGTGGATATTGATAACCTTCTCTACCGGTCCTTATAGCTGCTGAGGTGAAGAAATCTCTGACTGAAGCTACTTTGTTGTTTAATCACTATGTTATGAAGAAGGTCTGGAACGTTATCCGTTATATTGAGCCACTTTTTTTAATGTTCTTCTTCACATTAAAAAATCCCCTTTAGATTCCCATTCCAATACATCCAGTAATATGTCTTGTTTGCTGTTTAAATGCAGGCTCATTCTGCGGTGCATATAGTGTAGTTCAGCTTTCACTATCTTTCATAACCTTCGTTATGATCAAGACTGGTCTGACTGGCACATTTTTGAGCACGTTCAGCTTTATCTGCATCATTATCTTCCTATTTACTGCGATAAAACTTTGTTGTCCTGTCCACCTGATAGTCCACCTGCCATCTGGGATGCATTTGAAGATGTTCTTTTTGCATTATTAGGCCTTTTGTCACTCGTAAACACACACATTCTCTTTGGATAATTCAATTCATGTTTTGATTGTATATTTCTAATGTGTGGATGGAATTCCTTACTAATGTGATAAGACTATCAGTAGCTAGAGATTAGCTTTTTGTCTATATTGGCATGACAGGTGGGCATAGGCTTAGGCTTATGATAGAAAGGGCTGAAGGGCACTGCAGCTGCAGATCAACCTGGCTGGCAGACTGTTGTTGTATTTGTCAACATAACCTTAAATCTAAAAGATCCATGGTACTTTTAAAGGGCATTATTACCTCTCAGGTAGTAATGCACTGGCAGTGCTGAGTCTTCTACAAATACTGTTCTCTAATTTTCTAACCTAGGAGAAGAAATGCAGGAATCCTTCCCAGTTTGGAGGATTTGCTCTTCTACACAGTCGCAGAGGGTAAAGAGAAGATTCCTGCTCACAAATTTCTCACAGTAAGTCCTTCATATTCAGTTCAGCAGGGTGCTTTGTTGCAGTAATACATGCTCTAACATTTATCCAAGTGATCACAAACCAGTGATCACAATGAGAACTGCTTTAACAAGACTTTTGGTTGTTGCCCATACATATTTTGTGTTCCAAAAGAAAAGCTTGTTTGTATTAATGTGCAGTTTTTTTACATTTCTGCTTTTACTGTACTAATTTAGGCACTTAAAGCTACAGGGCTTCGCACTGGAGATCCCCGCCTGAAGGAGTGCATGGACACCCTCAAAGAGACTTTGAAGAAGACTTCAGATGGCGTTACACTCGACAGGCACCTGTTTAAAAAGTAAAGCTAATCATGTTTCTATCTTTTATCTACATCACATGCCTTAGTTGTGATTTTTATCACATTTCCAAAATACCTTTACTCACTCCAGTCTTAACAAAGCATTCAATACATTTTTGTCATTACACATAATTATTTAGTTTCACTTTTGGTAGTGTGTTTTATGGTGTCAATCTGGAACGAAATGTAATTGAGGCTGTGTTCTTTATTGCGCCCTGTAAATCAAGGAGTCACTGTGTTTCAATGATCTTTCTTCATCAAAAACCACTATAAACTTCCATTGAAGTTTGTCAGACTTCAGAGTTGCTAACTTGGTTGACAAACTTTTCCTTCAGTTGCATGCTGTCACTGTATTTTAGCATGCTGTTTGTCGTTTGTTCATCAGGTGTGTCCAGAGCAACATTGTCCTGCTCACACAGGCCTTCCGAAAGAAGTTCGTCATCCCCGATTTCCAGTCCTTCACCTCCCATATTGACGAGCTTTATGAGAATGCCAAAAATCTCTCTGGAGGACAGGTGTGTCCGTAGATCCATGACTATTTATTTTATTTTTTTTCATACTCATTATTTAACTGCATATAGTTTCATAATCATCAGTCTATTCTGACAGTTTGGTGCATTGTGTTCTAAAGCTGTCTTCTGAGTATTGGTGGTTGGGCGGTCCATTCCTGAACATGTCAAAAGTATCATTGTGGTGTTCTCCATTGCAGAGAGTTACCTGCTACTTTCACACATTACTGATGTATTTTCCTCTGATTCTGTTTGTTGAGCCATCTCTTTCCTGCTAGCTACGGAAATGTTTGGTTGTTTAAAGAGCAAAGAGAAAAACCCGGTTCTTGTAGCACTTGGTAGGTCATTCCACCATCGTGGAATGACACATGAAAAGTGTCTGGATTGTCTTAAGCGTGGTGTAGGCACTGCCAGACGACAATACTTTGATGACCGGAGTGACCGAGTTGTGACATAAGCCTAAGAGCATATAAGTAGATTGGAGCCGTTCCATTAAGGACTTTGTAGGTTAACATCAGTGACTTGAATTTGATGCGGACGGCTATTGGTAGCCAGTGCAGTTCAATGAATAGAGGGGTGACGTGTGCTCTTTTCGGCTGATTGAAGACCAGACATGCCGCTGCGTTCTGTACCATCTGTAGCGGTTTCACAGCACAGGCTGGGAAACCAGTTAGGAAAGCGTTGCAGTAGTCAAGGTGGGAGATAACCATGGCCTGCACCAGGAGCTGGGTTGGGTTAGGTGTGGCCTGATCTGTCTTATGTTTAGCAATGCGAAGCGATATCATCGAGCAACGGAGGCAACATGATCTTTAAAGGTTAGTTGGTCATCAATCATGACACCCAAGCGACATTTGATGGAGCAAGAGATAGGGATTCAGTTTGGATGCAGATGCTATGGTGTATGCTTGGTTTGGCTGGAAAGACATGCAGTTCAGTTTTAAAGAGGTTGAGTTGGAGGTGATGGGCTTTCATCCATTTCAATATGCCAGAGAGACAGTCTGAGATTCGTGCTGAGACCGTGTGGTCATCAGGTGGGAATGACAGATAGAGCTGGGTATCGTCAGCATAACATTGGTATGAGAAGCCATGTGATCGGATGATCTGGCCCAGTCAGGTGGTGTATATGGCAAAGAGAAGAGGTCCCAGTACTGAACCTTGGGGGACCCCTGCGGCGACGTGGTGCGCTGCAGAAGTGTGACCAAGCCAAGATACTTTGAATGACCATCCAGTGAGGTATTGTTCTCTCCCTATGATGCCCATGCTGGAGAGTATGGACAGAAGGATACAATGGTTGACAGTGTCAAACGCAACTGAGGACTTAGCTGTCGTTCTGGCTTCTTTTAAGGCTTCTGTCACAGCCAACAGAGCCGTTTCAGTGGAGTGGCCCAGATGGGTTTGGATCAAGGAGGTTATTTTGTGAGAGGTAATCTGTGACCCGTTTAAGGACCGCCCTTTCAATGGTATTAGACAGAAACGGGAGAGACCGGCCGATAGTTCTCCACTTGAGTTTCAGGGAGGGAAGGTTTCTTGAGCAGCAGTGTTACCCGAGCTTGCTTGAATGTGGTAGGAAATGTGCCCGATGTCAGTGATGCATTAATCACATGTGTGACTGCTGCAGTTACAGAAGGAGCAATGGACTGGAATAGATTAGTCGGAACAGTGTCCAGCGGGCATGTAGTAGGACCGCTACATGTGAGAAGTTTAGATACACATCTTTCAGTGAGAGGAGTGAATGAAGAAAATGATGCAGTAGGACTTCTGCATGCTGCTTTAGTGGCACACATGTTTAGAGAAGGTTCGGATGTGGGCAGTTTGGTAAACTGCAACTTTGTCAGTAAAAAATGAGGCAAAGGTGTCTGCCGTCAGATTGGGAGCAGGTGGCGGAGGCGGTGATGCAGTGGAAGAGGTGTGGGGTGAGTGCTGTCAAAAGGTCAAGAGAGGGGTTTGTAACTGCCAAAGGAATAAGCTTTTTTATTTCATTCAGATTTATAACTTGATGATCTATCTGTAAGTAAGAGTCCTTCCTGTTGTTGTTTAGTTATGTCCCTCTGACACATTTTTTTTTGTTTTTGAAGATTTAAGAGACATTTAGTTTCTGATATCAGAAAGGACATCAAATTTTAAAAAAAATGAATGAAGTTGCAGTTGACGGAATGTAAACTCTGTCTTAATGTTCTTTTACTATCAAAGTTTGTGCTTTTACTCCTGTTACAAGTCAAAATGTCTTCTTCAAAGGTGGCCTATAGTCAGCTGAGTCCTAATCCATACATAGCCAGCTGATGTAGAAGACATCGGTTCCAGTATACTGAGGCTGTTTTGCCATGGCATTCCATCTGCACCTGAAATGACTAAACTAAGGAAAAACGGGAAAGGCTCTTTTTCATTTTTCATGTTGTCATCAAGGATTTTAAATGCAGATTTTGAAGTTGCACATGAGAAAAGGTTGATGGAATTTTTTTTGCTTAAGGGTGGATGTGTCTGAGGGTGGACTTTTTTTAATTAATTTATTTATTTTTTCGGTGCAGATGAGGATTTAAGCTGTGTCAGTCTTCTTATTGTGCATTGTTAGTGGACTGTGGCTTTCCATTGAAGCCTGAGCCTCAGCAGACGTCAACAGTGTAAGGTGAAACACTGCTGGGTTGACACACTCTCCCCTCTGTCTTACCTCTCTTTCAGGTTGCAGACTACATTCCCCAGCTTGCCAAATTCAGCCCTGACTTATGGGCAGTCTCCTTGTGCACAGTTGATGGACAGAGGTGAGACAAAGTCATAAGCAGGATATAAGAACTGAAGAATTGCTTGCTTGGTATATCAAAGTTGGCACTAAGATACTCTGCTGTGAGCATTCATGTGTAACTGCACTGTGGTCACACTAATTGTAGTAGAATAATTACGAAATTGCTTCCATTGATTTCAATGTGGACTTCTAACAGCTTTTTTTTTTTTTAAACCTATGTTTGACAGTTATTTTTACATTTCAAATATAACTGATGAACTGGTGGTGAAATGTATTTAATTTGACTTTCCATATGAAGGCTAATGATCCTTAGACTACTCCATGTCAAGGGCCAGACAGAATATTTGGAGCACTGGTTAAAAGTGTAGTGAAACAAATTTTTAGGTTACGATTTGACTTGATTTATTGCATGCTATTGCGTTATCATGTACAGGCTTTAGTGTTTCATCTATATAGACACTCAGAAATGACTAACTGGTGCAGATAGATAATAATCGGAAGTGTTGTGTCATGATTACATGAGGTGTTTTCATCAACCTGTTCTCTGATAGGTTGTTGTAAAATTCCATCCATCCAGTGTTTTTGTGTAAATTAAGTCATAAAGATAATGCAGTCTTGTTATAACGCTGTAATCTTCCCTAACACTCACAATAAAGTATGGATTTGCAATGACATTCTTATTAATTAATGAGTGCTTACTTGTTTTATAACTCCTCCAGTTTGGTTTCTGTTTTCATATGCTATCTTTTTTTTTTCTGTTACAGACACACAGTGGGAGACACTAAAGTCCCGTTCTGTCTGCAGTCTTGTGTCAAGCCTTTGAAGTATGCTGTTGCTGTTCATGACCATGGCACAGAGTATGTGCATAGCTTCATTGGGAAGGAGCCCAGCGGTCTCCGCTTTAATAAGCTCTTTCTGGATGAAGATGGTGAGGTTTCAGCGTCAGTTATTTTTTCCCACTTTTACTTTTCTTCTTATGTGATTGAAGAATAAACTCATATGACCAATTCTTTCTTGAAATAATCCAGTGTTGACCTAATGCGTGTTTGATAGTGGATCATTTATGTGGTGTTAACTGGCTTGCAGCTGCTCAAAAAGTTCATGTTTATTATTTTTTCATATTAATCTTGATATTTAAATCAATTAACTGAAAATGGAATTTGAACTGAAGGGTATATTTGCATCCCCCTGCTATACAAACTGCTACACTTTTTTGTTGGTATGCAGTCTGTAAATGTGGAACTGAGTTTATGTAAGCCATGGAAAAGCTGTAGATGGTTTGTGAATGCCATTTTACCCAGCAACATTAATAATTTTTTCAGACTACTACATTCCCCGATGACCACAGTAATGCTTGGGGCAGCAGTCTGTCACTACGTACCCACAGAGTTATATCGTCAATTATCAGCATTGATTAACTTTTCTATCTATAGCATAAGGAGAGCAAGAAGAAGGGCGATTGAACTGCATGGCAACATTGTTGGGGTTGAACTAATTTAAGTTGCTGTCTCCCACTTAAAATAACAATTGAACAGTAATTGTTTTCAGATTGAAAGTAGTGACTGAGTTTTTGGAGGAAATCCCTTGGCTGGTCCTTGAGTTGCAGATATCTTGTTGTCACATCCTGAGTTTGATCCTCTAAAGGCTCTAGCATGGTTGCCGCGTTGATGACGTCACGAGTTCGTGCCCGCCATAGGACCCTATATAGTGGCGCAAGTCGTTGCACGCCAGTAGTTGCAATTTTCTCCGTCACAGAGGTGGCGCTGCTACGTGAAGGTTACCTCTACTCTACAACCACGAAAGTGGAGAAGAAAACAATGCCACTGTCAAGAGCAGGAATACTGTAATTAATGATACTGCTGCAGTTTTCGGATCATTTTAATTTTTTAATTCAGTTAAAAGAGGGGAAGGTTTGAAGCCCCCGGCATCAACAGAGTCTCTGCCCTCTTCTTTGCCTTCACGTATCTGTCCCGTAGCTTCTTCCACACATTCTTACAGAACTCTCCCTCTTTCCCCAAAGTTCTGCCAATCTCTGTGCACCAGTTTGGGGAGTTTACGTGGTCCCTGTGCTGTTTCACTGCAGTTTCGTACAGCTGCCTGTACAAACGCACCTCCTCACTGAGCCTGGTCTCACATCGGTCCATCCGGTTCGTTGTGCTCGGCGCCGCCAAGTTACAAAAATCGACTGGTGCACGACAACGCGCTGCGCCGTCTTTTCAAGGGAAGCGCCAGGCCTGAAACGTCATTTTGACGTCACGGTGCGACACCGCCGTGACAGACGCGGCAACCATGCTACCGCCTTTATACCACAGTATAACCGCTGGGATATCCTTGCAGAAGATTCAAACACTATTTAGGAAATGTGGTTGATGTAAGTGCTGTTCTCAAACTTTTTTAAAGATTTGAGGCAGAAAAGCTTTCTCCTTAATAATGGAAATGACTCAGAATGGCTATTAAAGCGAACAGGAAGTGAGCACACTTTAGAGAAGAGGCTTTGGAAATGCAAGGCAGCTGCTTTCTCTCATTTGAAGCCACATGATGTTTGAAAAAGGAAAGACTTTAAGGGTTTCCTCTTCAGATCAATGCTTTTCCTGTTTTGCAAGGTCTTCCCTGGATCATTTTAGACTTTGTCACAGAGTGAACACAGATAATTATCCACCTGCAGTCATCAAAACATATTAGCCAGCTGTCGTAGACATTCACATGAAGAGGATGGTGAGAGCTCTTCCGCAGGAATGACTTTAACCTCTGGGAATATATGGGTTATTATATTTACATTTACATTCAGTCATTGCGCATGCTCGAGATTTTTTCCCGGGGTCGTGAACCGGAAGTCGGAAGAGACGATATTACTGTTGTTGTCGCCACTGTCAGAAAGAAACAAACAACGCGATGGTTTTCAAAACAGTTAAAAAACCACCTTGAATTTTGCGTGATCGTAGTTTTTATTATTTATTTAGTTGTTTTACTGCCAATATGATAATTCTGCCTGGCAGAAACAACTGTAATAAATTCAGATATTTGTAAATCCAAATTTGTCTTGGCTAAATTTCTAATTGTGCCATTGTTCTATGAGGTTGTTTTGGACATTGGGATAAGAACTAATTTCATACAACAAAACAGACATAGGAACAGACAAACAGGTTTTCTTAGTTTAAGTCGAGCGCATTCTTTAATATGTGGCCACTTGAACATGAAACTTTCAATGCAAAATTATACACTGAATACATTATCCTTGTATTTTATTGTCATTTAATTAAAGGGAACATACAGCAACAGATAGACAACTATGCCTTTATTGTCATTGTCCAAGTATAATGAGATGTCGTTTTTGTTTTGTCTTTTTAATCTATAATGTGTTTAGTCAATGTGTCAATATGTACTTGATTCATTATGTTTGATCTGTCTATATACAAAGCTTTAGACTGAAGGTGTGCACTATGATCCTCTACAGCATGCTAACTGAGTTCTTGCTGTTTGGCAGATAAACCCCACAACCCTATGGTGAATGCTGGAGCTATTGTATGTACTTCACTTATAAAGGTAAAGTCGGTGCTACATTTTTTCCCACTATTTTATGTGTCTTTTAATATCCACTGTGTGTTTGTGACCTACTCAGAAACATTAGCTAACGAATTCCTTGTATGGAAGGTATTGCTGAGCTGCTTTATCTAGTCTATAAATAAGGTTGGCGTGAATGTTTGTAACAGATAAGACTTCTCTGTGGTTTCAGAAACCTATTCTTAATCTTTTGGTTGTTTGAACACAACAAAACCCATTCAAGAAGCCTCACATTATTGGGTTGATAATGATTTAACACCTTTTGTTTTCAGTTGTAGTCAGAAACTGATTTCTGTAGTATTCATTCAGTGGACAACAGGCTTCCTATTCAGAGCAGATATTTATGACTCTTGACTCAGCTGGAAGTATTTCCAGGTCACTATCCAAGTCCAGTGGCGTTTGTCATGTTGTGATTAAGACTAATGAAGCTAATCCACCCTCAGGGCCACTTAGCCACCTCAGCACACGCACTGTTATTACATCAGCTGAAAATAACCTGTCCAGAAAGCTAGTGTGTACAACCCAGCAGCAGTCTGTCAATGAAAGGAGTCTGAGTATGGTATCACCATACTGAATATCTTAAGACCGACATGAATCACCTCTCATCCAACAAATCAATATGGGTGAAGCTCATAGTTTTTCCCATAACAAAGAAGAGATCAAACTTGGCAAAGTTACCAGCTTTGTTGATGGATTTTAAGCGTTTTATTGCTATTTTTTTTGTTATTTCTCTTTTCTTGATTAGTACCTGCAGTAACTTATTAGATAGCTATTCTGAGAATATGTATGTGTGTACTAGAAAGAGACAGCACTTTTACTGTTTACTAGCTGTGTTGGTGTCTCAGCTAGAGAAAAGTATATATTTTTTTGTTTTGTAAATGTTTAAATGAGCTTCTTGTGTTTTTAAACATATTGCTCCAAAAGTTTCGCACTTATTGGATGGCATCTGTATCTTTCTCTGGATGAGACCATTGTGTTGTCCAGTTATTGTGTCAAGAAATTAGATGTTGAACTAAACTATAAGACTAATGAAGTCTCTCATTCTTTTCATTATACCGCCAAAAACTTGAGGTCATTAGTAGTTTTTGATTTTAAAGGAAGCACTGCACAAAGGGAAGATCCTCGGAGTAATTTTGAAAATATGTTGAAATCATCTATCCTCCATTCCTGAAGAGACATGCTGAGGCATGTGGCCTGTTTGATCTCAGTGACATATTGGGTTTTTTACGTAAACTAACAACAAAAATCTATAGATTAGCTTAGGTGTTGTGAGAAGTCAGTATCTGTTGAAATCTCATTGGCTTCTTTTTTTTAATTTGGGCTTCCATTTCATTTTCACCCTGTACACATAATATTAAAATGAGAACACTTTGCCTAATACCATTGGTTCAATTGACACTGAAATTATTCTGACACATTGGCATTTCTCTGACAAAAAAAGTTGCCTTTTAAGATTAAAGATTGTTCTTTTAAAACCGACCTGAAGCCATCACACAATCACTGGAACCTAAGGTTAGCCACTACGCTACAAAGCTTATGTATTAACGGTTGATTTCAAGTACAACCGAAATGATGCACTTGATAAAGATGACCACTTGTCACACTAAGCCACTCTAAGTCACACTTTTTGAAGTTGTTATCTCAACAGTGAAGTTTTAAGCACAGTTAAAAATGATCCATTTACTGTGTTGCTAAGCAACACCGGTACAACTTCCCTAAACCTGTGCTCCCGCAACTATCTGCGGTCCCAAAATACTGAATCTAGGATTTGCGGTTGGCTAGCATGTCAGTGTTTTGTCACCCTACAGATTTCAAATCGTTTCAAGTAGAACAGATTCTGCACCCAAGCTTATCATGAAAAATTCACATTATTAATCAGAAACAATAGGGATTAGTTTGCATTCTTTGAATTCAAAATCTTTGCAGGAAAGCTGCTGAAGAACTCTTTAAGTAGTTTTCAATATATTCATAAAAAATTTACTCCTATATGTAATTTTTAATACATAGGGACAAATCTATAACGGAATTGCCTTGGACTCTTCCCTCCCCCATCTGCAGCGCATTGTTTTTGTTTTATGGCCCCCATTGGAATTGTTATGGTTCACTCCCCAGCTCTTATTAGCAGTGTTTTCAGCTGCAACAGGAAGAGTGAAAACGCTCTGATAAAACTGCTGCATACTTTTTTTTTTCACTACTCAACAACAGCCGACTTTCAAAGTTGGCAGATGGCTGGAACACACTGTGGATTGTTAAGCTATTAAGCTGCGAAAGATCAGGGCAGATTTCTTGGGATTTGAAACCGATCAAAAACTGAGTTTAAAGAAACTGAATAAAAATGCTCTTAAATGTTACCGTAAACAGTGAGGTCCTTCTTAAAAACCCAGGAGCCTTATAGCACCTATACCCGTGTACTTTCAGTGGTCAAGTCAGACAGGTTCTTCAGCAGTTACGCGGTTGATTTATGATGCAGAGACAAAAGACACTTCTGCATGATGCTCTTTCATCACACTGCATACCTGTTTAGCTATGTATTAAGGTGCATAAAGCAAAGCCAGTAGAGATTCAGAGACTTACTTTAACTGAGAAGATAATGATGTTTGTGTCTGCAGCAGCTCAACATTGTCGTAAGTGTCTTTTAATGTGTTACTTTTTGTCTTTTCTTTTTAAACTGACACAATTTCAAGCCATTGGTTAGACTGCACAGTTGGATTTGTTACCTCAGTGGGAAAACTATGGGATGATTGCCCTGGCAGTATGCCCCAAACTGTTGTTACATGGTGCTTGAAGGCTACATATTGTTGTTTTTGTATGTTGCATATTTTCCAGACTTAGGAACTGTGGGAAATAATGACTGCTGCTGCAGGTCAAATGACGTTGGTAATTTTTTCTTCCTTTTCCATATCTATCTCCTCACTCTCTCCCTATCCCCTGTTTCCCCCTCCCCACTCTCTGTCTCTTTACTCCTCCAAATGGCTCTGTAAAAGGCCAATTTAGTGACTCTTTAACACCCTCTTCAGTGCCACTTATTTTTGTTCTTCTATACTGTTTAATGAACACCTTAAAATGGACTCTTATGAATCAAGACATTTTCTGTTAAATGAACTGATCCAAACTCATCCAAAACTGAAATAGTTAAGAATTTTGAATGCGTAACAAAAGCTGCTACATTTAAAATGCACATGTGTGCATTTTTACTTTTGCTGTGTTTTCTTTGTGGGTCTAGACAGCGACCATAAGCTTGTGATTCGATAGAAGTCTACTGAGCTACACACTTTGAGGGCCATTCCCCTTCTTTCCCCTCCTCCTTCCCTCTGTTTTGTCACATTACACTTTTTGACTTACTTTAGATGTACATCTTCAAACATATAGACATCCATACATGCATAATTGTAATCCATAATGCAGACCACATCCCCATATCGGCAAATGATGTACAGTCAAGGCTGCCATGTATTTCTAAAACAGGTGTATTCTAGTTTATGTAATTCAGGTTTGAGTTCTGAATCCCAATGTTATAGTGAGTTTAGTTAGTTGTAACATGATTTCCTTTGACTAGCTAATCTGCTTGTTCACATGTCTACTAAATTTCCCTATAACTCCAGAAAGATTGCTCTCTTAGTAACCTGTTCTGTTCTAAAGCTCATGTGATGATTACATTTTCGTTTGTAATAAAACTTATTTGCATCTTCTAATTCTGTAGCTTTAACTTGTCAGCAGTCTCATGTATCATTTCAGTATAGCTTTCTATAATGCTGTGCTTGTCCTCTGCGATGTCTCAGTGATGGAACTCTACTAATTGCCTCTTGTTTTGTTCTCTCTGCAGCAAGCTGCAGGCAATGCAGAAAAATTTGACTATGTGAGTATATGATATTAAATTACAAGACATTAACACTCTGCCATAAAAAAAACCCTCATCACAACAGGTTAATCAGATCAGATAGGGCAAGATGAGAATATGTGAGGGTTTTGTAACTGCCAGGAATGTGCAGGGTATTTCTTGTGGGTATGTTAACAGACTGGTAGAATTTAGGTCAAACAGCTACCTTTTTGCTCCTGAGGACTAGATTTAAAATTTTTGTCGCTTGACTTCTGATTTAACTTCTTCTGGCGACAGACATGACACTCGGGGCCCAATATGGTTGACATCCCAACATTAAAAAGGGAAAAGAAAAAGGGGGGGACTAGACATCTGACAAAACACTTGACAGGCCCCTCACTGTTCATAGAATTTAACATCATATCAGGAACTTCTGATGGTCATTTTGACACTCTTCACTTTCTCTCCAGGTCATGAATTTTCTGAAGCAGATGGCAGGAAATGAGTATGTCGGTTTCAGCAATGCCACGTAAGTGCCTCTGTATTATGGTTTCTGTTCTAAAAATTCCAACTTTCTTCTATAACTTGCTGCATGATGCATGACAGCACTGATATGAAAAGCATTTTCCAGGAAAAGGTTGGGGTGGAACAGAGCGAGCATGGGGGCTCATGTAACAGTATCATCACATGATGCCGTGAGCGTTCCAGTTGTACTGTACACAGGTGGGGTGGGGCATTGGGATTCCAGCACAGAAGTGCATGCATACACACGGCCCGTGCAAACATTTCCTTCCTCTGTGTAATGGGAGTGCTCTACTCTTTGTGTGACAGATTCCAATCGGAGCGTGAGTCAGGAGACAGAAACTTTGCCATTGGCTACTACCTGAAAGAAAAAAAGGTTTGACGCTGGAATGGTCCTGTAGCGTGGCCATCTTTGTTTTCTGTTGACTCTGTTAATGTTTTTACACTAAAAGGCAAACTTTTTTAAAATTTTTTTTTTTTTAAAGCCTCTTGCTGAGGTTTGCATTATGATCATTTTCTTTACTAATGAAGCTTTCACGTTTGTGTTCATGTCTCTGCTATTCAGCTTTTTACAACACCAAAGTTTAAAACTTTGAAAAATAATTAATGGCCAAAAAAACTTGATAAATAATATTATAAGCCATTTAGAAGTACATAACTGACATGTTGTTGAAAAGAAGACCTTGACTACATGTACACAGTTTCTTTTTTTTTGGCATAAAATCCGTTCATCTACTCACCGATAACAGTTTGGTGAAAGTCGGACGATATTGAGATCCACTTCTATCCATATAATGGGAGTGAACGGGGGCATCCGCCGATTTATCTAAAAAAAAACAAAAAAAAAAACCACAAACTTTTCCTTTAATGAGCTGATTTTCAGACACAATTTCTGACATGTTTAGCCTGTTTAGTGACAAAAGAAACAGAAAAAATGTGAAGGAGAGCAGCTTTATTGGGAAATTGGCTGTATACTTACGCTTTATGGTTTTTACAAAAAGATGAAACTCTGGAGCATGTGTGTAACCCTTTGGCTCTTTTTAAGTCTCTTTTTGTTCAGTTATTAGTTGTTGTTTTTTGCTATTGTCATGTAAAAGTCCTCAGTGTCTTGCCTAAAGACTTGCCACTAACCTTCTGACTGGTTGGTGCATTGGTGCTCTGTCACATGGGCCGCTGACCTTTTTCCACGTATGAAGCAGAGAGTTGTGATTGACACGTGATATGGGTGTGATAAATCAGGAGAGAACAAACCCTATAAATAGTTTGTGAATCTTTTCCCTATTGAAGACGTTCAACTAAAATGCCCATTTTTAGTTACCGGTAGCTGTATATGAAAATGGAAAGAAGAAGGTCTGTAATATAAAAACTATCTGTGAAGGGTTGGACAAGGCCCAAGCTGGTCTCAGCTCAATTTTAATTAAATATGTTTGTCTTTCATTAATGCAGTTTCAATAACTGTAAGAAATGTCCGATGATAGTGTTTTCTTTATTAAGTTTAGTTAGTTTTCACCCTGCTCTCAGCACAAACAACGATCTAGTTGATCAGTGATCGATAACGATCAATAAGTGTCTGTGTCCTCAATTTAAAAGAAAAAAGAAGGTTCTACATTTATTTCCGAGCACCCAAAAGCCTTTGACAGTGCAGCTCAACTCCTGCCTCACAGAAAGAGCTCAGACTACTGGACTGACATTGAAGATACTCCATTACAGTTTACCAAATACTTATATGATATATGAATTAAAGTCTGCTATGAAGCTGGATTAAGAGAGGACATCCACCTCTTTGGACACTTACTAGCTTCTTTACCTGTGTGTGTGTGTGTTTTGTTTTGTTTTTTGTTGTTTTTTTTGTGGTGATCTGGCCTGAGTTGTGTCTCTGTGCTTGTCTGATTGTGAATAGGATCTCCTTTAAAAAGAGATCCTAATCTAGTGAGACTGGCAGATTGATATAGGTTTGCATATGCAAATGACAGAACAGAGTAATTGCTAAATATTGATCTGCCTTTTTTTTGTCTTTAGTGTTTCCCAGAGGGGACAGACATGACATCTGTGCTGGACTTGTACTTCCAAGTGAGTGTAACTGCAATTTTTTCCATGTTTATACATCATTGATGAGAGGGTGTCGTGTGTCTCCGTGCTGCTGCTCTTGCTCTGACATGGAACATATCTTTGAATGTCATAGACCTCTTCTCTGTGCTGAAAATTGTCATAGAGAAATGGTACAAGTTGTCCTTTCTTTCTTTGTCTACCTCCAGCTGTGTTCGATTGAGGTGACGTGCGAAAGCGCCAGTGTCATGGCGGCCACCCTGGCAAACGGCGGCATCTGCCCTATCACGGGCGAGCGCGTATTGAGCCCAGAGGCAGTGAGGGACACCCTGAGTCTCATGCACTCTTGTGGCATGTATGACTTCTCAGGACAATTTGCTTTCCATGTAAGTAGAATACACATTCTTACAATAAAGCAAGCAGGAAACAGCTTGATTAAGATGAGAGCAACTTGTAGAAGAAATGACCTAGATGACAAAGATGTCATCTTTGACATCAGATGTCACCTAGGTGTTGCACTTGGCATAAAAGGGATTTTGCACTCATAAATACAATGTCACGCCATGTATCAGAATCATAGTTCCAATAGCTGCTTGGTTTCAAGCCTTGATCCAGATGTAAAACTGACAGCAACTAATTATTTCGGTATGTTGCACCCTTAAGGTAAAGCATTTTCATGTCAGGTGGACTGAAAGCTGTTTCTGCAGTCATGACTTCATGGTTGTTTTAAGCTGATGGTTTACATGTAACCCTGGGATGTAATCCTGGGAAAAATCTAAGCCATTCATTCAACATGAATTATACAGTACAGGTTAATGATTAGTAATTATTTGCAATCCTAGCTTAAATAACCTGAGGCTAAATGTCACTGGGTTATTCCATTAAGGACCTGTCAGCTGTAATATGGCAAGATAATATTGTAATTACAAAACTATTGGAGCTGTGTTGATTTTACTTGTTCAGCATTGGGCTGTTGTCGTGCTGCTATTGTAGATGCATACAGGTGATTGACTGACACTTACCTGTTGCGTTTTTCTCTGTAGGTCGGACTTCCAGCCAAGTCTGGCGTAGCAGGGGGAATCTTGCTGGTCGTGCCCAACGTGATGGGCATTATGTGCTGGTCGCCTCCACTAGACAAGATGGGCAACTCTGTCAGAGGAATACAGTTCTGCACAGTATGTAGTGTCCAGACACGGGATAGAAATCCAACAGTTTCTTTTTAAGAGATGAAAATATGTCATCTTAATATACCTAATCTTAATATGATATTCATTATATTGATCAAATATAAGGAATTCCTTCATATAAAACATGAAAGTATTGTTGTATGACAAGCTGTAAGTAAAATAATTTTTTTGGTTCACACAAATGGAAAAAAACTGTCATTAATGATTGGCAGTTGCTGAAAGCTCTGGTGACTGAACCTGTTTAATAAGTAAGTGATGGTTGGTTAATAATTACCATCAGGTGGTCTGAGTACAAGTCTCAGTAAACAAGAAGCTGCTTCTGCCACATGGACTCTGATAACTTTTTTTTTTTTTTTTTTTTTTTTTGAAAGAGCTCATGTGCTCATATGTTTCTTACAAAAAGGTCTTGGCTTTCACCTTTCACTTACTTTTACTTCGAGAGTAAAGTGACATTTGAAGTTTATGATGAGTCATTTCTCTTCCATTTCAGGAGCTGGTGGAGCTTTTCAACTTTCACAACTATGACAACCTGAGGCACTTTGCTAAGAAGCATGATCCTCGCAGAGAGGGAGGAGACCAGCGGGTAAGGATGCACAACACAACTCTGCTGCTCAGGACTAAAGAAGAGTTTCCAAACAAACAAAGCAACACACCCTTTCCCAGTTAACGCTGGAGGTTAGTTTAGATAACAGCATTATTGTTCATCATTTGTTAGCTGACACCTCGACTTCTGTAAATGTATGTAAAGTATATGAAAAGCTTAAAAAAACAAGTGCACACAATTTGAGACGAAGAGCTAAAGAGGTGTGCTGTCACCTATTTGTTTTCTTCTGCTCATACTGAACTTTTGTTTTCTTTGAGTGGTTGGAATTGTTTAGTTTGCGGCTCAATGTGTAGCTGCTGTATGAGGGACTTTTTAAGCTAAATTCAAAGCCAGTCTGCTTCATTTCTATGTATGTTTCATTACCTACCATACTTGCTGAATTGCTAAAACCTACGCCTTACTGCAAGTACAGCCAATAGATAACTGAATAAATAGCTTTTGGCTTTTTTAAATGATGTTGCTACAAGCACACAAAAACAGAGGGAATGAGACTAATTTTTTATTCGTGTCAATTAAAACAGCAGCTCTCCTTCGGACCCATGGATTATGAGAGCCTCCAACAAGAGCTAGCTCTGAAAGCCCCTCTGTGGAAAAAAGTGTCTCCCACTGAGTCAAACCAGGACAGCTCCACCACTGTAGTCTATAGGATGGACAAAGTCAGCGAGTGAAGCTTAGGAAAAGAGACCCCACACCCTCACCTCATCCCTCGCAACAACACCACCATCTTTCTTCACCCTTGAGTATTTATACATAAATTATGAAGAGGAATATTTATTGCTTTTGAAGCAGTTACTGGGCTGGGAAACTTTATTTGTGCTGGAAGAATAGTATGAACTTTTGTTTATTTGGCTCTGAATTCCAAATGAGCTTGTTGCCTTTATGTGCGTAGGACTGGATGTACAGTTTGTGCTTCTGCTTTCTGTCAAACTCGTTGTTGGGCTGTTTGTTTTTGGCATTTTCTTTTCTTTTTTTTTTTTTATCATTTTTGAAGAGATTATTTTTTTCTGTTCTTTTTGTAGATTAGTTTTAAACAGGGAAAAACAATCAACTGACAAAAACAAAAACAAAAACTTTGGCTGTGATTGCATATGTGGAGCCTCAGTGCTGCCAGCATTCAGACCAGCGCTATATAAACATACATTCAGACTTAGACTCAAGCGATATTTGCACATAAATACAAATGCTACGAGGTCAATAAGCCTTTATAGAGATGTGCATACTCAGATTACTTCAGAAAGCGTGTAAAAGAGAATATTATTGACATGCCTGTGAGTGCTTTGGTGCAGCTGTTAATGAAAATAATCTTGCATGTGTGTATATGCTGGAATAGCATTTAATAGTCAGCATTCGTTTCAATAATTTTAATGAGAACTTTGGGATTAGAAAGAAGAGGTTGAGAAACAGACAAAGATTTTAGCAAAGAGAAATCTGAGTAAAACCAGATGTATTCAGACAGAACTTAGATTTGTGCTTGGGTCACAGTTGACTTGTCTGACAGCTTGAGCCGATTAATGAAGCAATGCAAAGAAAGGTTTGTTCACAGGAGAGGTGACTGTAGCTGGCTCTTCCCCATGGAGACTCGCTTGACTTGTTTGTTCTCATTCATCTGCCAGCACTCTTTGACTAATCTGAGGATTTCTGCAGCGTTCTGTGATGTTGAGCTTTGTGAGTGTGTGTTTGTGTTGTCAGTCTTGCCATGTTTGTCTAGTTTACTGAGCATACTCAGTGTGACGTTGGTGGGAGTGGTAATGTATGTTTATTGCTGCAAGCTCCAGCAGAGCCCCTCATTTCTTGCATGGCTCTGATTGGTCCCAATACAACCTTTACTACCTGTACTGTGAGCAGGCGATCTTGGCTGCATTCTAAAGCCATCACCGCATGTTTACACAGTCCACGAAAATATGCTTGTGTTCAAACATCATCCCTTAATCTAGAATGTAACCTACCCTCTACTTATGTCAAATGTGGATCACAAAAAAGAGAAAACAAGATCTGTTGATTTAACTAATTGCCTCAAGGAAAAATGGCCACTGGCAAAGAAAAACGGCACATGCCAAGGTTTGCTAGAATAATAAATTCTTCAATTGTGGCTTAAAGCTGCGGTCGGCAACTTTTTTTAGTCGTATTAGCTTGAACTGTCATGGGATTCTGGAAGTAGAATATTAAATAGGCTGTTTAGGAAAAATAACGAAATCTGTAGCTCCCTCTGAAGCCTGTAATCATGCTTGCAAAAACCCGAGCGCTCCCGGCTGTTTTTAACCAATCAAGTTAGGGTGGAGGAATCCTACCTGTCAATCACAGCTTGTGCACACGCTGCTGAGCGTGAGTCTGCCCCAACTTGTGTGCGCTCACACTTGTGTGAACTCACGTGCACAACCTCGTCCACAGAGGGGGAGGGGTTTGGGGGGCGATTTGGAGCTTGTTAGAGGTTGGGGGAGGGACCTGAAAGTTGTATCAGTTCGCATTTTCCGACTTTAGACTCGGAATTTTGAAAACCTGCCGACTGGAGCTTTAATTTTAAATTTAGCCAACTAAAGCTCAATTGGCTGACTAAGCTTCATCAGGATTCAGATGGTTCAATTTTAATTTAGCCAATTGAAGCCTGGTACACGATAGTCTTTTTTTTTCCCACTGTAGTAAGGTTTTAAGTAAACTTCGTTTCTTTCAAGACATCATTCTTTAATTTCAACTGTTGTTGAAACTGCCTAAAAAAGTTCAAGTAGAACAGGATCACTGAGAGAAAGAAGAAGAAAAAACAGATATTTCTGAGGCCTTTAAAATGAACATGACCTGCTTTTTATAAACTATTAAACTGAGGCAAAGTTGCAGGCACAGAAAGTATCAGGGAGTTCCCAGTCATCCTCCGCTCTAAGAGCAGAAGGGTGGTGTCTGTGGTCATCAGTGTTTCTGAAAGCATGCGATCAGTGGGAATGACTCTTAAATGTAACAATTTAATGTACTATCGGATAAAGTTAAATGTTGGTTAACTCTCAAAAGGTGTATTTTGACACCCACACAACACATTTTCAGTGTTATTGGAATTATTTTTAAGTGTTTAGAGTATGTTAGGACTACTCCTACAGTATAGATATTTAACTGTATTTCTAAATGTACATACCAGCAGCAAGTGTATATAGCTGTTAGGTGTGTGTTTGCATCCTCCGCAGGAGAACAGTGTGTCGATTGTACGCTTTAGATGTTCCAAAGTCATACGATCGCCTCCAGGAAAATACTTGCACATGAATGTCATGTCAGTGGATGCCTTAATTATCATTTCACTGTGACTGTACGGAGACGGGAGTTTTACCTGCGTGTTCCGTAGTTACTGTTGAAGCTAATCAGCTGGCATGTGGGTTTGACTTGAGCTCAAAGGGAGGCTGCTGGAGCCAGAGCTCTGTCACATTGAGAGTCTTATTTTGTGTTACAATACACCCTGAGATTTATGTTTTTTCAGTTGATCAATTTCTTCTTAGCATTGTTTCTAGACAAAAAACATTCAAAAGCCTTGGTCATTATTAATGCTACTTAGGAAAGTTGCACGAAGTCGAAGTAATTTCCTGGGTAGTTGAATGTGGCTTTTGGATTTTAACATGGATCTTGTTGCTTTCTGAAATTTCTTTTTTTTTTTTTTTTAAGTATAGGAATTCATTTTTTATTATCTGCAACCATTCTAAACAGATACACTCAGTGGATAACTCTGACCATAGTTCTGTAGTTTTGGTTGTTACAGGTAAAGTCCACAATTCCCTCACTGTGTTGTAGGCATTAGGAAGAGAAATTATGTGTGTTTGAGGAGAGAACTCCAAAAAAGAAAACAGCTTTTTGCAAGTCAGCATATTACTTTATATATTTTTATATATATATATATATATATATATCACACACACACACCTTCTGCAATGTGAGGTATAACAGTCTTATTTGGTCAAGTTTTTCTTTCTTTGCTGCTGCTGGTTTATTGTTCCCCTCACTGGCACAAAATCTGACATCCAGTGCCTGAAATGAATAGGAAGCTGAACCAGTCCAAGAATGAACCTCAGTTCCAACCTATCAGCGTTCATTTTCTCATGTGATCCATTTTGCTTTGGTAAAGCAGAAAGATGAAGAAGCCTCCTGTTGCTTTTCATAGGGGGGGAGCTGGATTTAGTGAACCTCCGTCACTTCCCAAAATGTGATTATTACAATCAGATTCATGACAGTGGGGCTTTTTAATCTTTTACCATAATTTCTATGAAAATCATCAGGTTTTTATGGCTCATGTCGTGTATGGGTTAATTTTTCTTTAAATTCACAACTTCCATCTCGCATGCATAGTTTTGTACAGGTTGATTCATGTCTTTTTGATTCCATTTTAAATGTTTCTTTTGATTTTCTTTCTTTTTTTTGTTTTTTGTTTATGATGATTATTGTTCTGAACATGCATTTTTATCCTTTGTGAAATCTGAAATTGCATATACATTTAAAAATAATCACAACCATTACACCTTGGTGACCTTGGAATTGTAAGGTTCTCTTAATGTTGTGGTCAAATGTGAGATGATTAGCAATATGTATTTTTAAAAAACGGTTTCTTCACCAAAGATTCAGTGTAGAATAAAAGTTTGATTGTGGAAGAGCAAACTTAAAAGTTAGTAAAGTAACTAAATTAACTAGTAACTGAATAAAGACACTATTTATACATTAAAAACATGCAGTAGATGAAACTATACAATTCCAAGTTCATGTCTGTCAATGTTTTTACGTCTGTAATCCTGTATGAAAAGTCTCCATGAACTGTCCTGTCTGCTTGATTATGTGATTTATGTTGAGACATGAACTTGTTTTCTTTCACATTTCTGAGCAAATCCTTATTTGGCTGTGATGGACTTGTAGACATTACAGTAAAAGCGGTGTTACATTACTATTTTACTTTTTTGTTGTTGCTTTGGTGTAAAATAAAATAAAATAAAGCACTTATCCACCATCTCTTTGTCTGTGCCCACAGCTTTTCTTTAGCAACCATTTTTTACACAGAGATTACTTCTGTCATTTCGATTACCCCTCTAGTACTTGTAGAAAAATGTCATGGCCTCAATTATTAAGCAGCCAGAAGGCCATGAGGGTTCAATAACGACACATCTAGTAAAACGTTTTAGCAGGAATACTTTAAATTTTGTGGCAATGCAGATCAAGTATAGCCTTTTAGCCTTGTTTTGCTAAACTGATTGTTAGTTTTTTTTTCTCTATTTTGTTGCATTGAAAACTTGAATTGGTGCTTGTTTCACTATTAAAATGTTTTGTTCTTTCAAAGGGAGCGGCGTGTTGTGCTGATCAAATCAACCAAACCGTGCAAAAATCTGTTTTAATTCCAGGTTTTAAGGCAACAAAACAGGGAAAAATGTTGTAATTTGACTCACTTTTACAAGTCACTGCAGTTTCAGCATTTTTCTTGACATGCGTCTTCTCGTTTGACCTCCTTGAAAGGGGGGTGGCAACACAAATAGTTAAATTATTCCTTTAACACTCACACATTCCTCTTTTTTTGGTTTCATTCGTTATCCTGTGTGGTTTCACATTAGATTGATTGATCAGCCACTTATAATCAGATCTTGTCCTGATTGTTTACATCACCCTTTTCTAACTCCATCTCAGCTACTCAACTCGGCTCTGGGGAGAACAGCATGTCAGACAGAAGCTTTTGCATGATAACAAATATTCAAATAACAGACAAAGAATAGGATTGAGAAAATTGAGTTTTTACAGGTTTTAAAGGACCATTCCATGTTTGTTTCATAACGCTGCATCAATGCCTTTTAGGTGAATGCAATAACAGTTGAGTGTCACATAGAAAAATGAGGGTACACTATATCGTTGCAAAGGTATGCAGGACATGTGCTACTGTGCTCAGTATCTCAAGTCTTGCAACATGGCTTTCCATTAAAATCAGCAGCAAACTATTCCAGTTTTTCAGCACAACAATGTCAGCTTATTTAAAGCTATAGTTAGAAACCGTTATGAAAAAAAGTTCACTTTTTAATGTATCTGTATATCCCATTGAAACAAAGTAGCTATGGTAATGGATCCAGTGAGCTTTGTTAACTAATGCCTTGTAATTGTATGTGCATGCATACATGTTCTTCTTTTTTCAGGAAAATGAAATAATCTCACCCATGGAGACATTAATTATTTACATTGTTGCCACCTAGTTCAGGTGTTTGGCTTTTTAACTTAGCACACCTGTATAGTATTTACAGGCTGTTTATTGAACATGCTGACCCACATTTACTTTGATAGAAATAGAGGCTGATGTTTATTATTGTGAGATCAGTTCTCAATCTCTAATGTTAAGATGATGGATCAAACTGAAAAGCATATTTGTTGCTTATATAAGCAGTCATACTAATAATTTTGTTCTTTGCTCCAGCGCTTTATTTTCATTTCTTTAAAGAGTAACTTCACGCCAAACTGCTGTCTCATGTTGATAGTTGTTGCTGTGGCCACATGGGATAAAGTGTTGGCTGTTTAAGACTGCTTTCTTACATTTGGACGCACACACACCTGTGTGCCTGGAAGTTAACTTTAATGTCCTAAAGCGGTTTGGGTGGTTAGATTCAGAGCTATACCATCTCTTACACAAAACAAAGACCTCTTTTAATTTTTCTAAGTCCTCATGATGCAGAATGATCATCAATTAATAATAATCAATCAATTAATCTGTTAGGGCTGTCACAACTATTATGAATTAAATGCACATTATCTGTCATAAATATTGGACTCAAATGTGCGAGTCCCCATTTCCCATTAATTTAATCTCCCTATTATTTTTTATAATCTTTTTATTGCTTTAATGATACTAATATGGCATGTAATAGGTAGTGGATGGGAGGTTAGATGTGTGTAATTTCTTGTATTAGTGGGGTTTGCACCTTTGACCACCACCTTTGTGCTGAAAGTTTGAGAAAAAACATTCTCCAAATTACTGCTCCCCGCTTTCTTTTAGCTAAAAACTAAGCTGTGCTTACAGTATGCTGTTGTGTCTTCATTGGAACTAACTCATAATGATGCATGAAATTTCTTTCGATTTTATCCAGCTGCTTATATAACAATGATTGGAGAATATTATGACCGTTATGCAAAATTATAAAATATAATCATTACAGGCCAACAGGCCGAGAAAAGATTCTCAGGAGCTCTGTTGATAACGAAGGATAGTTTTCTTAGTTCACTGTAAAAGCAAAATGCATGTCTCTAAATTTTAATTGTAGCTCTTACCAGGTTACACTGTAAAAAGTGTAACATATTCTTTTAGATTCTCTGCACCTCATACCAATATCAAAATTCTGCCTCACTTCCAGTGTTCCTTTGTCAGACCTTTTCAAGTTGAGTTTAACGGAATAATTCCTTCCCTTTCAGATAGTAAGTCTTGAATGAAGCAGGGATCTCTCTGAATGAAACATTCACCCATTTTGAGCGTTACATTCGTCTGTTCTGGTTAGCAAAGTAGACAGACGTTCTCTTTGGATTAACATGAGAACAATTTCCTCTATGCATAAATCTTCATTTCTACCAATAGACTGAATAATTAGTGAATGTGTGAACTTTCCCACATGCTGGGTAGAAATGCATAACATTAGTTCTATTAGGCTTTGTCTTAACTAGTTCTCTGTGACAATAGTTACTGAATTTGACCATGGTGTCTAATGTGACTTCGATGTCTCTCTGCAAATGTTCTGTCACTGTCTCTGATTTTGTCCACAGGTCAAGTCTGTCATCAATCTACTGTTTGCTGCCTACACAGGAGACGTATCTGCGCTCAGGAGGTGAACAGATTGTCAGCAAGAGTAATTTCTTGTAAACACACTAAAGTGTTCAATGCACTAAATCTATCATACGCATCAATGAAGACACATGTGTCCTGTTGCTTCTGTGCATGTATACATTTGTCTTTACAATTATTTCCACATCTGTTCTTATCAGACTTTTGCACACTTTTTTTTATTTTACTTCCACGTCGTATAGTCAACAAAGCAGTTATTTTCTTGCTGACAGGAGGTCACCACTGTGTTTCATTTCTTGCTTTTATACAAAATATCTACAGTAATAGTCCAAGCAGGACATCCTCATTGAAAACAGCTCTGCAGCACCTCAAGTGGACAAAAACTCTACAGAGAACCATCAAATAGGAGGTACTTTTTAGCCTAGCAAGCCAGACCTGTACAGCAAAAAGCTGTACAGCCCCGGAGGAAATTCAATTTGCGGTCACTAGGGGCGTCTAGATTTCTAGGCTAGATACTTTTAGTTTTAACGGTAAATCATGCTTCCAGCAAAATAATTCAATTAAATTCAGTTTTATTTATATTGTGCCAAATACAACAAATGTCATCTCAAGGCACTTAAGTATTATAGTCCAATTCAAGCCAATTGGAATTCAATTCATTGTAATCATAATTATTTACAAAATAATCCAAGTCATTCATATAGAGCCAATTCAAAAACAATTTCCTAGCTAAGAAAACCAACAAATTGCACCGAAACTTGTCTTCAGTCCAATCTCCCTTCCTGAGCATGCCTGAGGCGACTGTGAAAAGGAACGACTCCCTTTTAACAGGAAGAAACCTCTGGCAGAACCAGACTTTGGTGGCCATCCGCTCTTCTCTTCTATTCCTTTGCCTATATAAATTTTACAAGTATGTCATTCAAAGGGCATTGAGAGTGTAACAGTAAGAATACACTTAAAATAACATGCAAAAAAACATACCCTTATTATTTTCATAAGAATTAAGAAGGTAATCAAATGCTCTCGATTAAATTATCATGAAAAAAAAAGGTCAGGTCAGTTCTGGCTGTGCAAAGTTCCAAGAAGTTGCAAAATGTCCGAGAGCTACATGTCAGATCATACAGTTATCATGTTAAATGCTAGAGTTTGCGACAGTACAATTAGAAAAAGACGAACAAGCAGGGCTTTTTTGGAAAGGTTGTCATGAAAAACCCACTAAAAAGGTGACTGGTCAGATTATGCATCTGAACAGACTGCAAGATGTCAACAATGTACTTGGGACAAACAAGACCAAAGTGAAGATGTTTGGTCACAATGCACAGCATCACGTTTGGTGCAAACCAAACACAACATATCAGCACAAACACCTCATACCAGATGTCATGTGTGTTGGTGGAGGGACAACTATAATTCACTTTAATCAAATTCACTCAAATCCAAATTAGTCAAATTCTTACAATGCCAACTTTTGAAAACAAAAAAGTTCATTAGCTAAGGAAATAGGGTATATCATAGCTTTTCTTTGCCACACCCTGATTCTGCACGAGGCAACAATGGAGAGGAAAACGTCCTTTTAACGGGATCTTGCAGAACCAGGCTTAATAATGGCAGCCATCTGCTTTGACTGGTTGGGTGTTGAGAAAATGGGAAAGAGGGGTCAACAAGCACCATAACATCAGGCCAGGGATACCTGCTGGGAAAAAGAAACAAGAGTTAATGACAAAAAACATTGTCATGTGTACATGGAGAGTAAAGGTAGGAGAATGAAGAAAACTGTTTGAACTGCTTAGTGCATCATGGGAGGTCCCCCAGCATTTTAGGCCTATAGCAGCATGACTGAAGGAAATTTCAAGATCACCTGAGCCATGCCTAACTATAAGCTTTATCAAAAGGACAGTTTTTAAGCCCGATTTAAAAGGGAGAGAGGGTGCCTCCAAGGTTTCTCACAATAATACTTGAGGCTGAAATAAAGCCATTTAAATTAACCATGTAGCTAGACAGTGTCTCCTTGAAGCACACAGGTCCAAAGACTATGACTTCAATTATGTGTAAATTTTAAGGCAGAAAACTCAGTCATCCAGGTCTTCATGTCTTATTTGTATGTTTGTATTCTAACCAACTTGTTGGTTTGATCTGGCTTCATGGATAAGAATAGCTGAGTAACATTTGAGCAGCAATTGAAATTTATGCAATGCTGTTTAATAATATTACCTAATGAAGGCATGTACAGAGTGATAAGTACTGGTCCAAGCACAGACAGAACCCTGAAGAACACCACAAAGTGTCTTTATACCAGTTACCAATTATGTCCTAAAACCCGTAGAATTTATATACATAGTTAAATAAGCTTTGCATTTGTAGGTTTGCTCTTTCATCCATGGACATGGAGCAGAGAGACTACGACTCCAGAACAGCCCTCCATGTGGCTGCAGCTGAAGGTAAAATGCAGTCTGAAATCAACCCATAAATTGGTATTGAAACGTACTGCACATACAATTGTACAGTTGGCAAACAATGTTGTATTAGTAACTCCTCTTCTGCTTTCAGGACATATAGAAGTAGTGCGCTTCCTGCTGGAGGCTTGCAAGGTGAATCCAGTTCCAAGAGACAGGTGAGTCCGAGTGATCACAAAAACAGCTTGCGTCTGTATGGTTGATGCATACTTTGAGTCAAGCCTATGGTTAATTTCTCCCCCTCTGCCATTTGATAAAAATTCACTCCTTGTTAAGATGGGGGAACACACCGATAGACGAAGCCGTGCAATTTGGCCACCATGATGTTGTCACCATCCTGCAGCGTTACCAAGACGAGTACAGCCCGCCTGCTGATCCTCATGACAAGGACAGCACAGATAAGAGCTTTGACAGCATGCTATAGACCTGCTGCACACATCCACAGGCCCTTTAATCTTCTGCAGTGGACCTTTGTGCTTTTCTGAGTTCATCAAAATACAGCAATGCTCAGGCTTCTGAAACCTGTGATGAATTATTTAGCTGTTCTGTTCAACCTGATGTGCTTTGCTTTGTGTTGCTAGCATTTATCAAAATGTTATGTGTGTTGTAGGTGTGAGCATCTTAACATTACTGTTAGAGCAACAATACAATAGCTGAATATCTGTAATCAAGTGTTTACAGCATTTATTATCAGTTGGTACTGTATATGTCCATCTTAGTATACAGATTTTCTCCAAATGTATTAGTTTAGTCACAGTTTAGCTTTTGTTCTTCTTTACCTGGTAATATTAGGGGAATACTCTTCTTGTGTTGGTGTTGTGCGATTGTTAGCTGTGTGAAAATTAAGGTGTATATTTTTTTTAAGTGTTTCTGCAGCCTCGGGTCTGTTTGATCTTCTTATACCAGCTCTGTTCTCAGATTGTTTTCCTGACTGTTGCAAGGGCATCAGCAGGTTTTATGCAGCTCCTCTCAAGTTAGAGAATGATTGTATTCTGAATGTGTATTTTAGTAACAGCATTTGCAACAGAAAAACTATGTATTTATTTCACAGGGATTCTACAAAATATGGAATATATCAAAGGACATAAGGTTGTGTAATTTGTTGCATATTAAATAAATTGTTTTCTTTTTGTTTGCACAATGACACTTTTGGTGTGTGTGTGTGAGTTTACATAAAGGCTGGTAATGTTGAGAAGAAGGGCTTTTTTTTTTTAACAATATTCAGTGAAATTCGGATCTGGCCTCTGTTGGTATTTTGTTATAAGAGTAGGTGTTGCCAATTTTCCAAAATTGAAATCTCAAATGATGTTTTTATCAAAGGAATAATAGTCTTTGAGAGCAAAAAAAGCCTTTTTTTTTTTTTTAAATCCAGTTAAATCTGAATTGAAAATATTCATTCATGAAGTAAACCCCCTCTTGAAGGTGTTCCCAGATATGATGAAATAGCTTAAGTACTGCAGTCCAACTCTTAGTTGGAAAAAAAATTCTCCCATAGTCTGGCTAAGAACCCCACACCATGAAAGCCCTCTCCTCCATGCTTTAATGTGGGAACACAAATGTGCCAAACAAAGACGTTGCTGTAGGAGCCAAAAATCTCAGATTCGAGTGGTCAAATCAAGGTACAAATTCCAATTGGTTTAATGTCAATTCCTGGTTTCTTGGCACAAACCATTCTCTTTTTCCTATCAGTCTCTGTGAGTGGTGGTTTTCTGGCTGCAACTTAACCATGAAAGCGTGATTCACGCAGTTCCTGAAACGCTGACGCTGAGATGCGTCTGCCACTGGAAGCATTATTCCTAGAACACTTACGTACATTTTTGTAACACCATCACTAACGTTGGGTGTGTTGTACCCGACATTATTTAAAAAGAACTCATCAAAATATCCATCCATCCATCCATTATCTTCCGCTGCTCCGGGGATCGGGTCGCGGGGGCAGCAGCTTGAGCAGAGAGACCCAGATGTCCCTGTCCCCGGCCACTTCCTCCAGCTCTTCTGGGGGGACCCCGAGGCGTTCCCAGGCCAGGCGAGAGACATAGTCTCTCCAACGTGTCCTGGGTCTTCCCCGGGGCCTCCTCCCAGTGGGACGGGCCCGGAACACCTCACCAGGGAGGCGTCCAGGAGGCATCCTAACCAGGTGCCTGAGCCACCTCATCTGACTCCTCTCGATGCGGAGGAGCAGCGGTTCTACTCCGAGCCCCTCCCGGATGACCCTATCTCTAAGGGAGAGCCCAGACACCCTGCGGAGGAAACTCATTTCGGCCGCTTGTATTTGCGATCTCGTTCTTTCGGTCACTAGCCACAGCTCGTGACCATAGTTGAAGGTAGGAACATAGATTGACCGGTAAATTGAGAGCTTCGCCTTCTGGCTGAGCTCCTTCTTCACCACGACGGGCCGGTGCAGAGCCCGCATCACTGCGGACGCCGCACCGATCCGCCTATCAATCTCCTGCTCCATTCGTCCCCCACTCGTGAACAAGACCCTGAGATACTTGAACTCCTCCACTTGGGGAAGGATCTCATTCCCGACCCGGAGAGAGCATTCTGAGACCATGGTCTCAGATTTGGAGGTGCTGATTCTCATCCCAGCCGCTTCACACTCGGCTGCAAACCGCTCCAGCGAGAGCTGAAGGTCACGGTCCGACGACGCCAACAGAACCACATCGTCCGCAAAAAGCAGAGACCCGATTCTGAGGTCGCCAAAACGGACCCCCTCAACACCCTGGCTGCGCCTAGAAATTCTGTCCATTAAAATTATGAACAGAATCGGTGACAAAGGGCAGCCCTGACGGAGTCCAACCCTCACAGGAAACATGTCCGACTTACTGCCGGCAATGCGGACCAAACTCTGACACCGGTCATACAGAGACCGAACAGCCCATATCAAGGAGTCCGGCACTCCATACTCCCGGAGCACCCCACACAAGAGTCCCAGAGGGACACGGTCGAACGCCTTCTCCAAGTCCACAAAACACATGTAGACCGGTTGGGTGAACTCCCATGCACCCTCCAGGATCCTGCCGAGGGTTATAGAGCTGGTCCACTGTTCCACAGCCAGGACGAAAACCACACTGCACCTCCTGAATCTGAGATTCGACTATCCAGCGGATCCTCCTCTCCAGTACCCCCGAAAAGACCTTACCAGGGAGGCTGAGGAGTGTGATCCCCCTATAGTTGGAACACACCCTCCGGTCCCCCTTTTTAAAGAGGGGGACCACCACCCTGATCTGCCAGTCCAGAGGCACTGCCCCCGATGTCCACGCGATGCTGCAGAGGCGTGTCAACCAAGAGAGCCCTACAACATCCAGAGCCATAAGGAACTCAGGACGGACCTCATCCACCCCCGGGGCCTTGCCACCGAGGAGCTTTTTAACCACCTCGGCAACCTCAGCCCCAGAAATGGGAGGCCCCACGTCCGATCTCCCCAACTCTGCTTCCTCATCGGAAGGGTTAGGTAGGTAGGATTGAGGAGGCCCTCGAAGTATTCCCCCCACCGACTCACGACGTCCCTAGTTGAAGTCAGCAGAGCCCCGCCCTCACCATACACGGTGTTGACGGTGCACCGCTTTCCCCCCCTGAGCCGCCGGATGGTGGACCAGAAACTCCTCGAGGCCGTTCGGAAATCATTCTCCATGGCCTCCCCGAACTCCTCCCAAGCCCGAGTTTTTGCCTCAGCAACCGCCGAGGCCGCGTTCCGCTTGGCCTGTCGGTACCCATCAGCTGCTTCCAGAGTCCCACTGGCCAAAAAGGCCCGACAGGACTCCTTCTTCAGCTTCACGGCTTCCCTCACTACTGGTGTCCACCAGCGGGTTTGGGGGTTGCCGCCACGACAGGCACCGACCACCTTACGGCCACAGCTCTGGTCGGCCGCCTCAACAATGGAGGCACGGAACATGGCCCATTCGGGCTCAATGTCCCCCACCTCCCCCGGGACATGGTTGAAGCTCTGCCGGAGGTGGGAGTTGAAACTCCTCCTTACAGGGGATTCCGCCAGCCGTTCCCAACAGACCCTCACAATACGTTTGGGCCTGCCAGGTCTGACCGGCTTCCTCCCACGTGAGCATTGAAGTCCCCCAGCAGGACGAGGGAGTCTCCCGGAGGAGCACTCTCCCGTGCCTCCTCCAGGGACTCCAAAAAGGGTGGGTACTCTGAACTGCCGTTCGGTGCATAAGCACAAACAACAGTCAGGACCCGTCCCCCCACCCTAAGGCGGAGGGAGGCTACCCTCTCGTCTACTGGGGTAAACCCCAAAGTACAGGCGCACAGCCGGGGGGCAATAAGTATGCCCACACCTGCTCTACGCCTCTCACCACGGGCAACTCCAGAGTGGAAGAGAGTCCAACCCCTCTCGAGGAGGCTGGTTCCGGAGCCCAAGCCATGCGTCGAGGTGAGTCCGACTATATCTAGCCGGAACCGCTCAGCCTCGCGCACCAGCTCAGGCTCCTTCCCCAGCAGAGAGGTGACGTTCCACGTCCCAAGAGCCAGCTTCAGTAGCCGAGGATCAGACCGCCGAGGATCAGACCGCCGAGGATCAGACCGCCAAGGTCTCCGCCAAGGTCTCCGCCAAGGTCTCCGCCTTCAGCTGCCACCCAGCTCACAATGCATCCGGCCCCCTTGGCCCCTCCCACGGGTGGTGACCCTGTCGGAAGGGGGACCCGTGTCGTTTCTTCGGGCTGTGCCCGACCGAGCCCCACGGGCACAGACCCGGCCACCAGGCGCTCGCTGGCGGGCCCCACCCCTGGGCCTGGCTCCAGGGGGAGGCCCCGGTAACCCACGCCCGGGTTGAAGGAACACGGTGTCCAATGGTTTTTTCCATCATAGAGGTTCTTGTGATCAAAATATAGTGAAATTAAAGTACTCTTCTTTTATTTCCAGCTATGCAGCGCTTCATAAAACAAACAAAGGAAGACGGACCCTGTAAAAAGTAGTTTTAAAGTAGGTTAAAAATTAGGGAATCGAGATTCTTACAATAAATAATGCAGGTAGGAACTTTTTCTTCGGTCCAAATGTTCCTGGGACATGCAAGCCTTGTCCGGTGGCACAGGCCCCCTCCCTGGATAGAATTTACCTGAAAATATTTTACCCACTAACGATAGGTTCACCCGAACACTTGCCTGTTGAAAAACACCAGGGATGGGAGCAGGGAAGCAAGCTCACCTTCGATGATGTCAGTGACCAGACTGACCCCAATCTGTCCTGCAAACACTGGTTGAATAACAATGTATGAACACTACATAAAAATTAAACGCTCAGAAAAAGGAGATATTTCCCTGGTCTATACTAATTTCACTGTTAGCAGCAAGTCAAAATGGTGCTGCGTCACTAGTCAGTTTATTTGAAACCATGGTAGTTCCTCATTGAGGCAAATTGTATTTATTTTTTTCATAAAGAAACCACAATACTTTCCATATTCAGGATATGTTTGAATGCTGAGATTTAAGAACAACTGTGTTTGATGGGAGTGTATTTTTTAAAATTTGCAGGTAGTTGATATATAATACAACACTATGGTTGGTTAGAGAAAATGGAAGAGAGTATAAGGCTTCATAGTCTTTGGAGGTATATACATGAATGAACACGCATCACTGGCAATAATCTTGCATTACAGTTTCTGCTTAATAACTAAATGTACCACATTTTAAAGTAAGGGTTGCTGAGCAGTAACGGAAAAATAGTAAAACATCACTCTTGTGGGGGCACTACAAGTCCTTTCAGGGTCATTGCAGTCATTGCATTTTTTCATCTGTCAACTATGAATGTATGCATCTAATGAGAACCTGATTATTAAAGATAGTTCAGTGTGGACCAAGTGCTCCTCTTCTCACACAAGTGTTTGTTTTCATAAAATTAATGTTGATTGGGTAATCTGTTGTAAATATTGTACATTTTCAGATAAAATTTTCCCCTTACAATCAACACAGTTCTTTAACTTTAACTTTTTAAAGTTTATTTAAGTAAAGTTTTTTAAAGTATATTTTTAACAAACAACAGGCCATTTTCATAGCAGCATTGACATGAAAAAAGAGTCTCAAAATGCTTTAAGCGGCCACAAGCTGGCACTTCATCTTAATGGGTGGCTTTTCATTTAGTTTCTGAGGCATTTGGCTATGTGACAAAAGAAAGAGAAATATTTGAATGGCAGCTTTCTTGGGAGTTCAGTTGTATGAATATGCACTTAAACTTAACTGCTTCTACAAGAGGATGCAAAAAGATGGGACTTTGGAGAATGTGCAAAGCACCATGGCCCATTTGAGCCTAGGTTTACGTAAACATGCTTAGTAACCCAGCTATACTGGGTCAGTGTAGTTGGCTAGAGGTGACGGTGGATGTAAAAAAGGAGTCTCGTGATACGATGGCTGCAGGATGTCAAATTCAAATTCAAAGAAGTCCTCCATCATTTGGCACCAGTCAGTCTACAGAGCAACAAAAAGATTTTGTTTAAACGATCTGTAGCTAAAAGTCTTCAAATATGAACATAATCAAACAGTGACCTTGTTAAGGCATTCCTTTCATATTAACAAAGGATAAAATGCATTGTTGTGATGTAACAGGTGACATTCAGAGACAAACCCTGACAAAGTGCATTTCTGAACTTTTAGGTCATTGGTTTGGTTTTGTGGCCAAAGTTAGCAAAAATATTTGCAATACTTCACTCGTGTCCATTCCAGGGTCATCATCCATCAAGGGTGAAAACGGAGGTGGAGTAGGGTTGCTGTTGGAAAAAGAAAATAAATCAGAAACATTTTAAAACAAAACCTTTTTTTAAAAACTATGCAGCATTACAATATTGATCAAACCTCAGCGGTACAAAACATTATTGTTTACCATTTTAACTTACATGGAAATAACAGCAAGCATTCTCTTGATGTATTCCGACGTCTTTGTCTTAGTTTCTGGTGATGCTGCATAAAGAGTGGAAATTAGTGTCATCACACAAAAAAAGACACCAACTACAACAAACTGTATAATTATAGCAAAATGAACATGAACGCAAAGTATGAAAGTGTGAGGAGCTGAATATCCTGCAACTTCTGCAGAGAGGTCAAATCAACTCAGTATTTGGCAAAAACTTAACAGTATATTTGCTGGCTTCTGAAAGAATACCATCTACTTAAAAAAAAAAAGAGATGATTCTCAGGGTAAAGTCAAGGATGAGACCATACCAGAGACTTTATAGTAGCGTCTGAAGGCAGTATCTTTGGGGATGTCAGGGTAAAGATATTGCAGAGGATTACTGTTCCTTCCGGGAGCGCTCAGAGTGTAGCTGTTAATAGCGTCTGGCAAAGACAAAGCCACCAGCTCCTTCTTGGTGTAGGGATCCACGGCATGCACGTGAATCTCTAAAAGGAAACCACACACAAAGAAAAGGAATTAAGCCTTTAATGAATAAAATCTAGGGAAAAACATTTTTCTTGTTATTTTTTCAATTTCCTAAATTAATGAAAATCAATGTTTCTTAGCAAGTTGTTGAGATGTCACTTGATGGTAAAAGTAAGGAAGAGCAGATCAAATACTCACTTTTAGCATTACATACCTACATTGAGTAATAGAAATAGCTGAGGCAGGTTTACATCCACAAATCGTTCCAACTGCATTCTAAGAAAGTTAAAATTTGTCCAAATACACACACGCGCTCACAAACGTACCTCCGTTGGAGTGGTTGACCCAACTAAAGGTGACAGCTCCATCTTTGTTGCTCTCACTAAAGCGGATCAGAAAAGTCCCGATCGGTTTACTCTGCAACAGCAACTTAGCTCTTTGCCTGCTTACAAACCCCATAATGCATCTGAAATTCATATTCAGAAAATGACAAAGAATAGTTAACGGTGACCCAATCCATGTCCATGTTACTAAATTATGGCCCTCAGATTGTGGTCGCATGTTAACCAAACAGAAAAACAACAGTCAGGTTTCTGTTGGTGTCCTTGATTTGCATTGAGAAGAAGTGAATGAGAAATCGTGGATGAAAACTACAAAACTAAAAAAATCTATGATTAATGTGCAAAAAAAATTATATGCTTGCTTGAGATGTTTTTTAGCTTGATGCACATTATGTGGAAAGGAAACAATTGGTAAATCCTTATTAAGATTACTTGACTCAAAGTCCCATGACTTCCCAGATATTCCAAAAAATTAAAGTAATTCCTAGAGATGAGCTCTACCTATTTCCCTCTTGTTGATTTCTACCACAGGTGTAATTCTGTTTTTCCATGAGGTTTATTTTCCAATATGACAACTGTTACTTCTTCTGAATTACAAGTAGCATACTAACTTACAGTGCCACCTTCTGGCAACACTGCAAACACGAGTTTACCTGCTTCAAATGTGTCTGATTCACATTTCTTTTTGGCTGCTTTGCAAAAGACTGCCCACGACATGCTTTGCTAGTGAATGGAAACGTGGCTACTAAGGAGGTGATCTGATGTCTTACCCATCCCTCCAAAGATCGACCAAGTGTTTTCTGATCAAATCTAGGACTCCATCAATCCAAATCCAGGCACCTTCATCCTGGCACACATGAAAGGAAAGTTCAACATGTTAAACTGTATAATAACAAGGCAAACAGAACTTAATTTATTTCAACCAAACCAAAGTGCTTAGAAGGGAAATTTAAAAAAAATGCACACAAATGAAACATTTTGGTCACTTTACAGCTGTGCACTAAGCTACCTACAATATTCAACTAAGCACACAAGGCAATTCAAAGTCATTGGTGGACATACGCTGCTGATGATGAGGCAACAGATATCAGAGGAGCAGGAGCATAAAAGCTGGGGAGGAATAGTCCATGTCCATCAGTAACAACAGCTTATCTGTTAATTCAAGCTGTCTCTACTGAAAGATTGTGAAGGTGTAAGATGGTCACTGCAAAAACAGCTGGCAGTGGTCATAGGCTCTGCATCTATGGCTCTGCACAAAATCAATCCACTTCGATAACTCAAAGGGTCAGATTAATAAAACTGTGTGTAGATTCATGACTAAAACTGAGAGCAAATGTGTTTCTGTTCGCCATATTTATAAAGCTTTATAAAGCATATGCTTCTCTAACATAAACCTCAATCACTGTGAAACTATAGGCATATCCGTGAACCTGATTTCCTCACCTATTATCAGTCATAAATGGATGCTGACACTCCACAATTTTTAATTTGCATATCAAGACATTGTTTGCACCACAACTAAATTGATATGACAATGAAGGGAACAATAAAAAAATAAGTGCAGTTTTACCTTTTGTAAAACTAAGACACTGAGTAATGCAGAGAAATATTATATCCGTGTCATCAAATCCCAAACAGAACAAAAACTCCTGAATTAAAAGTAACCAGTGGTCAGCTCTGTAAATTCAGAGGTGAAACAAAACAAAAAAAGAAAAATCTTGCAATCATCCTTTATAAATACCACTTCGTATTGAAGAAAAAGTGCACACACGGTTTTTGTTTTTTAAGCAAATAGCTCTAGTTTTATGAGTGCACACATAGCTCTTGTACATCAGCAGATGCTCTTCAACTTATTTGGTCATAAAATGTATCCCTTTAAGTATTTTTTTAAGCTGGGGCGGTCGGTGGTGTAGTGGGTTAAGCAGCCGCCCCATGTACAGAGGCTACAGTCCTCGTTGCAGCGGGCCACGGTTCAACTCCTGCACCAAGCAGCCCTTTGCTGCGTGTCTTCCCCATCTCTCTGCCCCCTGCTTCCTGTCTCTCTCACATTGTCCTATCATTAAAGGCATAAAAAGCCCAAAAAAATACTTTAAAAAAAAAAAAAAGTATTTTTTAAGCTAGCTAAAATAAGAAGTAGAAGAAGAAGAGTTGTTCTGCAACTTTTGGCAGCCAGGAAACATACTTTTCCATTATGACGGTCAAACGGCTAGCTACTGAGATGTGAGCTGTAAAGCTAGACTATAAAGTTAGCCAGACAGACTGATGTCTTTAGTATTTAGAACAATATACAACCAGGTCGTCTTAAATATAGTAATAAAGACAGCATTTCTGACTCGCCTAAAAAAAATCCTAATCACAAAAAGATGAAAAACAGTTCAACTGTCTAACTTCTTAATTTCAAATGAATTCAGTATTGACTTTCTAACATATAGCATGAATTGAAGAGGAAACTTTCACACACAGAAATTCTACATGAAGCAACTGTATAAAGCTAGAATAAAACATTCCTCAGCACTCACCTTGGAAAACTTCCTCCAGTACACCAGACCATCAGGATCATCTGTGACAAAACCAACCGTTACATTATATATATCAAGAGAGAAATGAACACATCATCCTTTACAACTCAGGTGTAATCAAGAGAGGAGTGGATGCAAGAACGGCATTCTGTACATTAAAACCCCGACCACTGACTTTCATCTCATACATTAATTCATTTTGTTTCACTAAAGCCCAATTCGCACGGGATAAGTATTACCTATGGATCACTGGTAATTCGCAACTACCCCCGCACCTCTGTAATTTTTTGTGGCGCATTCGGACGGGACAAGCAAAAGTCTGTAATTTACTGAAATCACAGACATCATGAGCGGATATTCCGTAATTGTCGTAACTTCCTGTTTTGCCCCGTTGTACCTGGTTGTACACATAGGTTGAACACACAGGTGTGCGTTCAGACGGGACTTAAATTACCACAGGACGTCTGTGTTTCGCCGAAATACAGTAGGTAATTCGCGGCGGAATTATTACCCCACAAATCACGGACATGGCGCATTCGCACAGGACTAAGAACTCAGACATTCTCCGCAATTATTCCGAATTACGGGGGGTCCATAGGTAATACTTATCCCGTGCGAATTGGGCTTTAGACATGTAAAAGCTATTAGCTTAGCTCAGCATGGAAACTACACAAATGGGCCTCTTATACACTTTAAAACAACCACAGTATTTTCACAATGGTTTCCAAGAAGTCACTGTTTGTAACCAAGAAATGTCTCTGTGCTGTTTTTGGTATGAGTGGAGTCAGCCACATAGGTTGTGCAACTGCATGGAGCCTCTGTCGGCCTCACACCTGCCCAGAAGTTCATCCAAATTTTAGGACAAATACTTACCGAACCTCTCTCAAGAGATGAGGGCACAAGAGCGATTGTTCCAAATGACACAACTACAGCCTTTCAAATGACTTTGCTTTTGACTGAGGTGTGGAGCTATTGGCTTTCCATTACTCATTTACAATGCAAATATGCAGCTGAGGATCATAGCACTATAGTGACTTGAGAAAGGTTGTTAATAATAATAATAATAATAATAATAATAATAATAACAGCAATCAGAGTAATCAGAGTGCGAACTGTGCTGTTTATGTATGTGTTTTACTGTGCCTACATAACATAAGTATATTAATTTTTATATATTAATTAATTCTTTCCCAACCAACTTATCCCATTCATATTTTTACAAAGTTATCATTGTGTGTGTGAGATAAATGTTGTTGTTTTCACTTTGATCCTTGATTGTGAATTTTGGGCCCTTAATAGCAATTCAACCTGGGGTAAGGTGGAGGAATACAGTCACAGTTTCCCAGATTCAACTGCTGCTAAAGGCCTTCTGGTCAGCTGCCTAAAGGCTCTAGCATGGTTGCCGCGTCTGCTCGCGCGAGCGGTGTTGATGACGTCACGAGTTCGTGCCCGCCATAGGACCCTATATAGTGGCGCAAGTCGTTGCGCGCCAGTAGTTGCAATTTTCTCCGTCACAGAGGTGGCGCTGCTACATGAAGGTTACCTCTACTCTACAACCACGTGGAGAGGAAAACAATGCCGCTGTCAAGAGCAGGAATACTGTAATTAATGATACTGCTGCAGTTTTCGGATCATTTTAATTTTTTAATTCAGTTAAAAGAGGTGAAGGTTTGAAGCCCCCGGCATCAACAGAGTCTCTGCCCTCTTCTTTGCCTTCAGGTATCTGTCCCGTAGCTTCTTCCACACATTCTTACAGAACTCTCCCTCTTTCCCCAAAGTTCTGCCAATCTCTGTGCACCAGTTTGGGGATTTTACGTGGTCCCTGTGCTGTTTCACTGCAGTTTCGTACAGCTGCCTGTACAAACGCACCTCCTCACTGAGCCTGGTCTCACATCGGTCCATCCGGTTCGTTGTGCTCGGCGCCGCCAAGTTACAAAAATCGACTGGTGCACGACAACGCGCTGCGCCGTCTTTTCAAGGGAAGCGCCAGGCCTGAAACGTCATTTTGACGTCACGGTGCGACACCGCTGTGACAGACGCGGAACCATGCTACCGCCTTAAAGCTCACTGCCCACCCAAACGGCTTTACTAGTCTACTCTCCTGTACAGTTTTGACTGTTTGCCTGGACTTTAGGCTTTCTGGTCTGTCTAGTCCTTCTTCATAACCTGTCCACCCATCAGGCTAAATTTGAACATTTTTTAGGGAGCCATCCCTTGGAGGTGAGGTACTGTTGTGTTCTGTGTTCCACTAACTTAGAGAAATTTCAAATAGTCTGGAAACTATTGCTGTGACACTTTGCTTTGCGGTAAGACGTATTGCATCACTTCCTGTTACCTTGCTTGTGTACTGTGGAATTTCTTGCTCCGCTTGGACTACTGATGATCTCTTTATTTCTATCTATAACTAACACAATTTTGCATAGTTAAACTCTATAGCTTACCGTTCTGTTCTAACACACTCCTACAGATCTTTAATCTTTATTCTCACTTTTTAGCGGTGTGTCTGGTTCTCTAGCGTAGCATGGCTACCAGTTCTCTCCTTCCATCTCCTGCTTTCACCTGCTCCGTGTGTCAGATGTTTAGTTACTCCTCTGCCTCCTTTAGCGATGATGGTACATGTAACAAATGTAGTCTTTTTGTAGTTTTGGAGGCGAGGTTATCTGAATTGGAAGCTCGGCTCTGCACTGTTGAAAATCAACCGATAGCGAGCCAGGTCCCTTTAGCCAGTGTGGAGCCACCTAGCGTAGCTAGCTCAATTAGCCGCCCCCTAGCAGAACCTGAGCAGCCAGGATTACAACGTGGCTGGGTGACAGTCAGGAAGAGGCATTGCTCTAAAGTCAAGCCCGTTGTTCACCATCGACCTGTCCACGCTTCAAACTGATTTTCCCCACTCAGCGACACACCCGCTGAGGACAAAACCCTGGTAATTGGCAGCTCCATAGAAACGTGGCATTAGAGACACCAGCAGCCATAGTCAAATGCATTCCAGGGGCCAGAGCGGGCGACATAGAATCCTATTTAAAACTGCTGGCTAAGGATAAATGTAAATATGGCAAAATAGTTATTCACGTCGGCGTTACGCCGGTTACGCCAATCGGAGGTCACTAAAATTAATGTTGCATCGGTGTGTGTTTTGCCAAAACAATGTCGGACTCACTCCATAGTTTTCTCGGGACCCCTGCCAAATCTAACCAGTTATGACATGTATAGCCGCATGTCGTCCTACAATCGCTGGTTGTCTAGATCAGGGGTCCCCAACCACCGGGTCGCGGACCGGTACCGGTCCGTGAGACATTCCAAACCGGGCCGTGAGATTGGGGGAAAAAAAAAAAAATTATTATTATTTTTTTTTTTTTTTTTTTAAAAAGACATGGAAATTGGGAATTCTTTCATTTCACTCGCTAAATTGAAATCTAGCGATTTCAATCCTGCGGCAACAAATTGCAGAACCAAACCGGTCCTTGGTGCTGAAAAGGTTGGGGACCCCTAGTCTAGATGGTGTCCAGCAAACAACGTGGGCTACATAGATAATTGGCAATCTTTATGGAGAAAACCTGGTCTGATGAGGAGAGACAGCATCCATCCCACTTTGGAAGGAGCGGCTCTCATTTCTAGAAATATGGACGAATTTATTTGCCACCCTAAAACATGACAACCCAGGGCTCAGACCAGGATGCAGAGTTGTAGTCTTACACACTTCTCTGCAGCTTCCCACCTGCTGCTACCCACCCAATCAATTAACACAAAAGGAGCAAATCCTCTTGTGCAAAAAAAAATTAAAACAAACTTTAACTGAACAAAAACATCAAACTATTAAATGTGGTTTGCTGAATATCAGATCTCTCCTTTCGAAGTCACTGTTAGTGAATGAGTTGATTTGTGATCTTCATATTGATATATTTTGTCTTACAGAAACCTGGCTGCAGCAGGAGGATCATGTTAGCATTAATTAATCAACTCCCTCTGACTGTTTAAATGTTCACGTTCCTCAAGCCACAGGCAGAGGAGGAGGAGTGGCAGCTATTTTCAGATCAGGGTTACTAATCAGTCCCAGACTCAAGATTAGTTTGAGCTCTTTTGAATCTCTGATTCTCAGTTTTTCCTACGCAAAGTGGAAATCACAGAAACCTCTTGTGTTTGTTGTTGTGTATCGTCCACCTGGCCCTTATTCTGAGTTTCTGTCTGAATTCTCAGAGTTTTTATCCCAGTTAGTGCTGAGTACAGATAAAGTCATTGTAGTGGGTGACTTTAATATTCATTAGAAGCCAATGAAATACCATCTAGAGCAGGGGTCTTCAACGTTTTTCAGGCCAGGGACCCCCAAACTGATGGAGAGTTGGAGCAGGGACCCCCCTACTACTTATATGGCATACAATTGTGTTTTATTTTAACGGGGCCTAGTGCCGTGTATAAACATAGCTACTCTGTTATTGTACATTCAATACTAAGCTATTCAAATAATACACAGGTTAATATATTCATGTTCAGAAACCTCCCCCCCTCCCCCCTCTCTTTCGGTCTTCTCAAACCCCAGCTGGTCGAGGTGGATGGCCACCCTTCCTGAATCTGGTTCTGCCAGAGGTTTCTTCCTGTTAAAAGGGAGTCGTTTCTCTCCACAGTCGCCTCAGGCACGCTCAGGACGGGAGATTGGACCGAAAAAGAAAAAAAGTTTTCAGTGCAATCTGTTGGTTTCCTTAGCTAGGAAATTGTTTTTGAATTTGCTCTATATGAACGAATTGGATTATTTTATGAATAATTATGATTACAATTAATTTAATTCCAATTGGCTTGAATTGGACTTTATTATCTAAGTGCCTTGAGATGACATTTGTTGTATTTGGCGCTATATAAATAAAAAATAATTGAATTGAAAGATAGTTTAATTCTATAATTTTTCATCATTGTTAGAAGAGAATAAGAACAATCCCAAGTTTCCTTTCAGCACTTTAGCCAGGCTGAGTAAGAGTCCGAGTTCTAAATGAAAAATCTTCTTTGCATACCAGAGTAAGTCATGGAGTTCCACAGGGTTCTGTGCTTGGACCAATTCTTTTTACTTTATACCTACTTTCATTAGGTAACACAGCATGGCATAAATTACCATTGATGGTATACAGATGGTACTCAGCTATACTTATCTATGAAACCAGATGAAACCAATCAGTTAGGTAAACTACAAGCATGTCTCAAAGACATAAAGAGCTGAATGACTCTGAATGGCTGAATTTTCAGCTCCTAAATTCAGACAAAAACAGAATTTGTTGTCTTTGGACCTGAGCGCTTCAGGGAGAAACTGTAGCTATATAGTTACTCTAGATGAAATTTCCTTGGCTTCCAATACTAAAGTGAGGAAGCTTGGAGTTATTTTTGACTAGAGTCTGTCCTTTGATTTCATATATCAAACAGATTTCTAGGACTGTCTTTTTTATCCTTCGTTATATCACCAAAATTAGGAACATCCTGTCTCAGAGTGATGCACAAAAACTAGTTGCTCCAAGATTGGACTACTGTAATTTGTTACTATGGGGCTTGGGCTTTCCCAAACAGACAGAAAAACCTCCATCTTATCCAAAATGCTGCAGCCAGAGTTCTGATGAGAACTAAATCAAATCAAATCAAATTTTATATATATACAAAGTGCCTCACAGAGGCTAAAAACAACAATGACAAACAAATAAACCTTCCTGCCCTTCCTGCCCCCATAAATACCCAGAGACACGGAGACATACAGCCACACACACACACACCCACGCACGCACGCACAAACTCACACACAAACACACAAGCTCAAACCCACTGCACCTATTAGACAGAGACATGGCCGGGCACCGAGACCTAAGGCAAGGAAAAAGCCACCCTTGGGGCCCGACCACACTGAGAGGGCTCCCGGCCCACGACTACAGGGAGCACTAAAACCTTACCTCCTGTTGTTGTTTTTTATTTGATTTTTTTATTTCTAAGACTTACTTCCCGTTTGTCCAAACCTGTATTCCAATAGTTGACTGCTCCTTATTTATATCCCATATGTTGATTGCTACTCAACATTGTAAGAAAAACCCTTGTTTTCTGCACTCTTGGTCAGTTCCTGGTTTGTTTCTAGCCAGTTTTATGTTGTATTTTTGTTACGATTTGGACTCACACTTTGAACGCTGGATTTTTCTGGCTTGCAGTGCTTTTTGTTGGGAAATTTAAATGCTTAGTAATCTGTATTATCTGAGTCTGCATTTGGATCTTTCTTTCCACACCTTCACATTACTCCGCAGCTTAGTTTGTTTCCACTCTTGTAAACTAAGAACTATCATTTCTTACTTCATGCTAGATATGCTAGCAACAGTATCTAGCAGTTTACCTCCAGGTAGCCGTAAAAGTTGTAACAATCTTCTCATCTAATACTCTAATCTTGAAATGAATTGTACTTCCAAAATGTCTGTAGAAGACGTAGTGAAATACTCACCTACAAGTTTGTCTCTCAGCATGGAGAGCTGGTCTTCATCAAGCGCTCGTTGGCCAATGGACAAAAACTGCCAGCTCAGGGCCTGGGACAGCTGCTGCCAGGTGAGTGGAGGAGGGTCGGAAAACAGCGACAGGTTCTGCAGGACAAGTCACACAATCTTTAAGAGTTTGTTCTGAAGGATGACTGGTGCAATTCAGATCAATATTAGCAGTTGACAGTCATTTGCTGTAAAGAGGAAGGTGGCTTTACCATCGATTCGTTTGTTGAAAACGTGTTCCACCACATGATGGAGGCCCAGGCACTGGACACCTGATTGGTACTGGAAACGATGACCACAGGCAGGGAGCTGGCCTACATCAACAACAGAGGAGACCAGTGACTAAACTGTCTGGTCACATTTCTTCTCTAACCTAAACCAACATTTTAAGTTTAGCAGCAACTAAATTTTTCTTTTGCACTTTTTACTGACTTTGGCAATAAAATGCCAGTGGCTTGAGTGTCACTCACCTCAATGTTCAATGTTTGTCCAGCATACTGCAACACTGTGACAAAACGTATGATGTGGAGTTCTTCGGTGACTCCCAAATAACTCTAATAAAAGAAGAGAAAGCATTCAGAGGTGGGACAAAACCTTAACATGGGAGTCTTCATGTCTGTTGGAAGTCAGGAACTGATAAAACCTAACTTGAGCCGCATTCGGACAGAGCAGTTCTAAGAACGGTCCTCCTCGAATTTCGTTCTGATAACTGCCCTTCTCCAGGGGAACTGTTTCAGTTTGCATTCGCACATGAGTCGGGACCTGATAGAGACTGATGGCACACAACCGTTTGCAACAGTGACGTGTTACTTTAGCACCACATTCAAAAACAAAAGAAAACCCATGAAAAGTAAGGAGAGAAGAAAAAAACACCACAAAGAAGCTAATATGGAGAGCGGGGAGGCCACCGTGTTCATGGTCTGCATGATGGTGATATTAATCATGGACGATCACATCGGGCGTCTAACATCGAGGCTGGAAGAGCACACAGAGAGTCAGGATCGAGCGCAGGCGATACTTCTTCGTTTCATGAAGGAAAAGGAGCAGAGCACCGCAGACAAAGGAAACAACGTTTAACTCATTAAACACGTGCCGGTTGTGTCCGTGTCATATGAGTAAACATTTCAGCCATGACAACATGACAAGGGGCGTAGCTACCAACCACCAAACACCTACGTCAGATGTGTTCCTATAGAACCCAGAAAAAACCCAGCCTCGGAGAAGGAGCTAAAATGGTTATAGGAACTGAGGGCCGTGGTCCCTCGTTCCTGTATGTGCGAATGCGGGGAAAAAACGGCCCCGTTCCTGAAAAGGTTATAGGAACTGCCAAAGGTTCCTACAGTGCGAATGCGGCTATGGTCATGAGGCAGGGTTAGCATTATAAAACCCCATGTTCACATAGCATTCATTAACTTTTACTTTTCAACAGGTAGATGTCATTGTTCCATGTCCACATCATATATTGTTCCTTACAATAGCTCAAGTTAATATTACTACAAACCTGAATTTGTTAGGATTTAGTGTTTGTGTTTTGTGTGAGAGTGAGTGTTCCGGCTGCAGAGAGGATCTTTGCTGGAGAGTTGGCCAGTTGTTGCACACCTGGGGCCCATCTGACAACAAGTTGGCTGGTGCTTATAAGGAGAAGAAGGATCACCTCTTGTCGCTGGATGATTAACCCTGATGGTACTTCCAGCCTGAACGTGAACTAAGTATTTAAATAAGAATCTGCCTTCTTGTGAACTTTTTCATGTGGATCCTGTTTTTGCTTCCAGATGACCAGAGAGCCCAGTTCGTCCTCGATCCTCCTGGAAAGGCCTAACTCGTGTACAGCTGTCCTCAATCTCCTTCACCTACCTGTCCACTCTCCAGCGCGATGCCTCCTGCAAACCCTATCCTCCGGGATCTCGCTCTCACCCTCACCCTTCCTGGATCACCAAGGGAACTATCTGCAGACCTACCGCATTAAATCCTTTACCCGGTCCATGTTTCCCCCCTTCAAATTCAATGTAAGCGTATTCAATCAGTTGTCTGCTAAATCTAACTACACACTTCTAATCAATCTGCTTCCCTCCCTCAGACTAATCGGAAGGCTGGTTGTTACTTCACCGCTGTAAACATTGTCCTGTTTTCTGGATTCCTGTTTATCATTGTAAATAAAACATTTAAATCTGCTGGTTCTCCGAGTGATTCTGCATGTGGGTCAGAAAACTTCCAGCCAACATGACAGAATTATTCAGATATCATGATCACACATGGGCCTTTCAACAATCAAAAACAAAACGAGCTTCAGTAGAAAAATGTGTGGCTCTCTGATAACTAAATACTCAACAATGTCAGCTGTTTGCTGGGGACGATGAACCTGACTTCATGAGAGCATCTGCCACTCAACAGCCACGAAACTAAAACTTGCTAGAAAAACTGTAAAAATGTCTTTTAATCACAAAAATACCAGCATTTCACTCCCACAGACAAACTTCCAAAAAGTCAGAATCAAAGCATTTGCAGTATGGCTTTAGGATGTTCCAAGGCTCCATGGACTCGCAATCCTTTTTACCGCTTTTCCTTTTTTCTAATTTAAAGGATTTACATGCTTCTTACATTGCAAGAAAGTTTTTTTTTTTTAAGAGTGCCAGCACCAAAGGATCTGCTGGCACTTGCAGTTGATTTAGCTCCTAGGTCAGAGCAACAGCTTTTGTAGCACGAGGGGCAGTGCTTCCAGCTTGAATTTTAGATTTTAGTCAGACTAGCTGACAAAAAAAGCCCATCAAACAAATCATTTAATTTCAAATAACTGTTTTCTTCTTACCTCTAACGACCCTTTAGTTTTTGCTTTTCTTTCCTTGAGTGACTGAAAAAAAAGTTGTAAGAAATAGTCATTAAATACTGCTACATTTGTTGGGGTGAAATTAAGGAACGCAAGTGCGCACGTGCTATTCACAAAAAGTAAAGCTGTATATCAAGTGAGTGATGTGATCAAAACAACAGGGGTTTGCTGTCCTGGGGTCCGTTTCACAAAGCAGGTTCAACATACTCTTGAACTATTCCTGACCTCTGAGTTGATCTACTCTGAGATAGAAAACTCTGAGTTTTCGGTTCCAGAAACGCTGATTTGAGTGAGCTTAATCAACTCTGAGTAGATTCACCTTGAGTTTTGCGTGTGCGCCACAACTTTAAAAAGCCAGCATCAATGGAGCCCCGATTCGACGAGTCACCATGGCAACGGGGAAGAGGAGGGGCTACGTTTTTCACCAACCTCGAATTGGAAATCTTAATGCGCTCATACGGCGAGTTTCAATACGTTTTTAAAAATAAGTGCACCGCTGCAGCAGCAAAAGTGTAAGTTTAAGTGTAGTCCTTTGCAATCACAATAATATTACAGGGGAAAACTGCTTGAATGGTAACCCATTCATTTATTTCATTTAGGTGCAATCCCGCGGGGGAGAAGCGCACTTGGCATCAGTTTAAGATGAAATATAAAAACATTGTTCAAACAGGTGAGACCTCGGCCTGGAGGTACCTCATTTTGATCATGTTTTACACTGTAAAGTAAATATTAAGTGGCTATTTGACTGTGCAGTTATTTTATCCCCAACATAATGCTGTTTTCACACACATAAACTATGTCTTCTCATCTATATCATATTATTTTAAATAATTAAGCCTCTTTAAACTAACACAGACTTCTACTGAGCCAACAGAAAGAAGGCAGATGCCCGTAAAACAGGTGGTGCCCAGCACCACCACCTCTAACGGAAGGCCAGTGTCTGAGGGAATCCCTGGAGGGAGTCCACCCCCAAGACACGAGTGCCTTTATAAAATATAATAGGCATATATATATCTTTTTTAAGCCTATTCATTCAAATATTTATTTGTCTTTTTTTTCTTTTGTCCCAACAAAATTCTGATGTTGCCGCTCAAAAAGATAATTGTCTGTAAATGCAAAAACATCTATGCGCGGTCTGATAACCATCTCCCGACGAATATTTAATTATCTGCGCAATAATGCTGCACCTTCATCCACGGGATCATTGTCAAGAGGACATGCCATGTTGGTGAAAAAAGTCGCCTCCTACTGTACCTAATGGACTTCTAGAAGTAGAAGAACTCACTCTGCTGACTGAATGAATGAGGAAATCAAATGGCGTGTGGATGAAAGAGGGCGGAGACAGAAAGAAACTCGAGGTTTCTTGAATAAAACCTGGTCCCGACCAGGTTAGGTTCAGAGAGTCTGTTACTACTGTAACTGACCGAGAGGTTAAGTTACCTCTCTTTGTGAAACAGGATAGAGTTGCCCATCTTTCTTGGGGTTGAGTTACCTCCCTTTGTGAAACGGAAAACTCAGAGTTTCCCTCATTTCAGGGTTAATCAACTCAGAGTTTTCACTAAACCTGCTTCGTGAAACGGACCTCTGTAATTCTTGCCCATGTCTAAAGTAATTATTTGGTTATTGGGAGTTTCATACCATGTTACCAAATTCTGCTGTCAACCCTCCACCTGGTGTGTCCTCGTCAAACACCTTACTGTATTCCCTGGTGAACTCAAACAGACGAAACCTGCAACAGAAGTCATGTTATTGTCCTTTGTTCATTGAAAATAAGCAATTCATTAGTTAACATGGGTGTTCACTGTTTACCTACCCATTGGCCGCAATGGCTTCTTCAATATCCCTTATTTTGAGGGGAAAAAAACAAAAAAATGTTTGTCAAACAAAAGCTTTTTATAATAAAAGCCATAACAAATAAAATCAGAATTTGAAAAAAGAAAAACCTTTTTGTGGTAAATATGTCACACATTCAGGTTAGTTATTCGTCAACTTACTTGTCAAATACAGGTTTGACTTTGAGCAGGCCCTTGAAATTAGGAAGGTTTGCTAAGAATCTGAGAAGAGAAAAACAGACACTGAGCTATAGCATAAAGAACAAATTAAACCGCTTAGTTAGAGCTCAGTTGGAGTTTATGGTTAGAGCCTGAAAAGATTCTACTCTTTAGTTCATTTTACACTGCTGTTATTACACTGCTGCTATTATTACTAAAGAAATAATTAGAGAACTAGACAAGTCTATTAATATTCATCACCAAAAATATTCAATCTCTTGAATTAATTTGACTTTGATTTTGTCAAAAAAAGAGTGATTTCCATGTACTTCAATGCATTTATTTCTATGTTTAAGGGTTAAGTTTAGGAGGCTTGCAACAGTTACAGTACAAATGAAAAAAGGCAGGCACTGAAAGTGCATTGAGAAGAAAAATAAATGTTTATTTACAAATGTAGGTGAATAGAAGTTCTCTCTTTTTTTACCCCAATTCCTTTTCTTGTTTGTTGTTGTAGAAATAGTGTTGCGTTTTTCTACATTGAATTTTCACAATCTCAACAGCCCTCGACTGAAATAAGCAGCAGATGATCGATGCATGAAGGACGAATGAAATGATGTGTGAAATGCATCCTTCCTTCGAAAATGCCAACAGACTGATCAGAAAGTCTGGGTTAACAAAGAATGTAAAAAAAAAAAAAAAACTAAAACATTCAGGATTTCCCTTTTCACTGTCTGCCATCTATACTTTGGTCGAGCCTGCTAGCATCTAGCTGACACAATGCCTGGTCAATAATAAAGTCACATTCATATTTTGTTTGACCACCTTAACTCTTTCGGTGCCATTGACGCTGACTGCCAAAGACGTCTATAGACGTCAATTGCGTTTTTTTAACGGAGCGGGCTGGGGGACAATCTAGCGGAGTTTGTCACTAAATCTTAGGCTTGTAAACACGAAACAGAGAATATACTGGCAAAATTACCCGCAAGGTGGCAGCAGTGCCACTTTGCACAAAAAAAGAAGAAGCGTGTTTTCTCCGTTTTTTGGGTCAAACAGCTGTTTTTGGTGAAACCAACCTATGTTCTACTGTCTATTACTAAAGGACTGAAAATGGTAGAAACAAACTTTTTTCCTGATGAAAGAAGAGAGTCTACTCTTTCGTTTGGTAATTTCGGTGTGTACATAGTCATAAGACACACTTTTCTGTGGGTCTTGGAAAATCAGTCAAAATACTGTAAAACACTTGGCAGTATGGGTATCTCTGAACTGAAAATGGCTGGCAGCCAATGAGTTAAGCTCTAATTATGGCACCCATTCATCACGGCATAGTTTCAATAAAGTTGCGTAATGTCAAAACATTTATTTCCATCCAATGCTGCAATAGTTTTTTGTCAGGACCTCGTAATGATAATGGATTGATGGGTCTGATAGCTGTGTAAAGATATCTAAAATAATCCCAATGGGTTTAAGGTTCAGATTCTATGGTGGCCAATCCATGTGTGAAAAGGATATCACATGTAACCTGAATCACTCTTTCAGGCTTTGAGCCCAATGAATGCTGGTATTATCATCTTTCCAATATGCCAGAAACATAAGGGAAGAAAAACAACAAAAATCAAAAATCCCGGTCATAGTAGTTGAAACTCTGGCAGTATATTTAGCAGCTGTTACTGAAGCAACGACTGCGTGGAACAAACTTCTGTGTCAGTTGTGAGTTATTTCTTTCTGAACTTTGCTTTAAGCGCAGCCTCACCTCACTGTCACTTTGAAGCGAACCCCAGTCTTCAGTATTAGAGGTCGATGTGGTAAATTTTGAATGATGGGTTGTTTCTCAACCACCAAGGCACTGAAAAGGATGAGCACCACAGCGCATGTCAACATTTAGCGCATATTAACGTGTTTGCTAAATATAACACAGCGCCTTGATGCCATATCTCACCTTGAGAGAAGTTTTGTGATCAAAGACAGGACCAATCTCTCAATTTCATCAATTGAAGCAGTAAGGCTGGAGGTTTCAGCAGCGTTGTATTTGTTGTTCTGATCTTGCATTTTCTGCAGCTGTTCACGTACTCCATAAAGCACCTCAGCAACAGTTGTAAACCTGCATATAGAGCATAAGCCCACATGTCACAGTACACAGCATAAAGTCTGGGACACACAACTTTTCTTGATATGAAAGATAAAAGCCGGGATGGTACTAATCCATTCTCACCACTTCTGCAGGTGCTCCAGACAAGTGTCCATGGGACTTCCAATACAGGCCAACTGCTGTCTGCGCTTCCACTCAGGGAGCTCCACATCAGTGAGAGTCGCCACAATTTGGGCTGCCTTATTTGAAATGTTCACCAGCTGCTGCAGCACATTCTGCAAGATCACCATCAAAAAGGTAGATCAATTAAACTGATTAAGCTTTTAAAGATTACAAACCCCGATCTCAAAAGATTTGGACGTTGTGTAAAATGTAGATAAAAACAAATTGCTATGATTTTCAAATCTCATAAACCAATGTTTTATTCTTTAATATAACATAGAAAACATAGAACATGTTTTAACCCCCTGGAGTCTAAGGCCTTTTCAGAGACTTTGAGGCAGTTGTCACCACCTTGACATTTTCAAGTATTTCAACTAACTGTAAACATCTATGCAAAAGTGACACATATGGTTGTATTCTGAAATGCCTAACAAAAAACAATATGAGAGTGAAGTGAATGTAATACAAACAAGTTTTATTTAAATTGAGGGGAAACACAACTGTACAAAAAAACAAGTTTTAGAGGTCTTCAAACAGTGCAAGAAAACACACTATAAATGTATCTAGCCAAGACTTTTGAAGGTTGAACCTTGTAAACAAAAGTGTTGGCTGCATAAAAGTAAAAAGTGCAGTCAGAAATGTTTTTTTGTTTTCACACAAACTGTAAGAAAGTAATTGTGACTCCAGGCATTGTCTCTGAGAGTTGAATACAAATTAGATGGGTGTGTAACACCCCTGATTCCCCCACCCCCCTGTCATTCTCCATGTGATAAATGTCTGTCACTGGCAGGACATTGCTGCCTTCCCCCACATGCTGGCTGAATGGGGCGTGTTCTCACCTGTGAATAGCCACTCAATCACCTGGTTCTTTACATGTGAATAGCGATAGGTGTGGCCTAGGAGGCTGCTGCAGTCTGAGACTACAGAAAATCCATTTCTGTTGACTCTCTTTAAAAAGGGTCACCTATATAATTTATTTTAATATATATATATTTGAAAACTAGAAGTTTCAAGGTTTTTAATGGTGTCACTTATATGTTTGAATGACAAAAACTCACAGAGTTACAGATGTGTTTTTGGAGATGTGTAAAAAAGCCCGCCGACGGGATTTAGACTCCAGAGTGTTAATGTATCAGAGTTTGATGGCAGCATCACATCCAAAAAAACCTTTCTAACAACAATCTGTTAATGCCTGGACACTTAGACGACCTTTTGGTGGACCGCTGAGAGAGAAATGTCATCCCATTCTTGTCTGATAAAGGATTCTACTTGCTCTACAAGCATGGATCTTTTTTTTGCTGTGTTTTGCATTTCAAGATGCACCAAATGTTTGTCAGAACAGTAGACAGATCAGTCCAGACTCTTCTACTATGAAGTCATGCTGTTGTAATAGATGCAGTATGCATCATTGACTGGGGTTACTGAAACATACAATGGCATTCCTGAAAAAGGCATTGTCTGGATGAAAGCATATGCTATTTTAAAACCTGTATATACCTTTCAGTGCAAACTGTCAGTTACATAGGCACTAATGCACCACTGCACCATCAGAGATGCAGGCTTTTTAACTGGTAACAAGATGGATGGTCCCTCACATTTTTAGTCTGGAGGATGCAGCATCCATGATTCCAAAAAGAAGTTCAAAGTTTTCTACTTTGTCTCAGTCCATTTTAAATTAGCTTTGGACCAAAGAAGACAGCAGTGTTTCTGGATCATGTTCACACATAGTTTCTTCTTTGCAGATAGAGCTTTAACCTGCAATTGTAGATGGCACATCGTATCAGAATGTATCAGATAATGATTTCTGGAAGTCTTTCTTGTAGGGATGTCCCGATGTGATCGGAAATTGGGGCCGATCACGGGGTTTCAGACTCGATCGAATCGGACGTTTCATCCCGATCAGGGATCGGATATATAGCCTATCTATATATGTATATTTATTCTCATTATTTATTTTTTTTAATCAGAACTATAATATTTCAAAACAAATGGGAAAAAATAACAGCTTACTATTTACTATTTACAGCTCCACACAGAAACAACACATGTGGCATGATGTCACTTTGCTGCGTGCAGTAAAGCGAAGCAGAACGCGGCAGCAGCTTGAAGCTGGGGGCGCGAATGTCTGCGGTGTGGAGGTATTTTAAAGTGGATGACAAAAACGTTGCGATTGCAAACTGTGAGATATGCAAACTTGGGATTTCAAGAGGTGGCAAGGACATCGCTAACATCCTTGATGAGAACAGGAACAGGCTTAAATCTGACAAGGTAGAGATGTTGGTTTCCATCAAGAAAAACGTACATTTCCTTCTGTGAAGCCAGAGGAGGAGAGTAAGAATTAGGAGTGCAGTTCCGAAAAGCACATTACTGGCCTTACTTTATAACACTGTGGCACTTTTATTTGCTTATTTGTTTACATGCCTGCCAGGTATTTCAAGTTGAGCTGCTGCTCGTTTTATATTAGACATTGTTGCACTAAACTACAATGTGAAGACTTTGTTTATTACTCGATTACTTTTTTTGTTCAAGCTACCTCACAGAAGTGCTCTGTTTATAAGTGTTAAATGATAAAATAAGGTGAATAAAATAAAAAAAAATCAGGGAAATCCTGGATCTGTTTCTTCGCTGTTCTTCATTTTTTTAATGTACTGTAGAAGTATTGGATAGGGACTCGGTATCGGCAGATACTCAAAATCAAATGACTCGGAGGCAAAAAAACCTGATCGGTATATCCTGAGTTTCTTAGCCCATGCAATGATTTTCATGACAGAATCATGCCTGTTTATAATGCAGTGCAGTCTGAGGGCCCAGGTATCACGGACACCCAAAATTAATTGTCAGCCAGGTCCCTTGTGCACAAGAGGTTTCCAGATTCTTGGAATCTTTTGATGGCACTACATACTCTGAATGGTGAAACATTCAAATTCTTCACATTTAAGTTGAGTAGCATTATTCTGAAACTACTCTATAATTTGGAGATGCAATTTTTTTGAGCTTTTTATACCAAATCACGTTACTGAACCATTGTATATTAATGTAAGGAGTTGCAACGTGTTCCTCAAGTTGTTTCTTTCTAGTACCATATACTTCTCCAGCCTTTTGTTAACCTGTCCCAACCTTTTTGAAAGACAGTCTAACCAATCTTTGCACCACAATGAGCTTATATTTTTCAGAAAATAGTCAAATATCTCACTTTCTACATTTGATACATGTTTTATGTCCTACCACGAATGATATATTGCTTTGGGTGATTTGAAATCATTCCATTCTGTTTCTATTTAAATCTTACACAACTTCTAAACTTTTATGGAATTGGGGTCAGAATTTTCATCTCAATTGTTCAGAACAACATCCCCTTGCTGGACATGACTTATCAGTCTGTGTTCCATATCTAACATGGGTCAAAAGTACCTGCTTTGTTTTTGTGATGATGAATGCCCGCTTAACGCACTCCTCTTCCACCACAGACGAGGTCAGCTCAACGTTCTTTTCCACTATAACAAATGAGGCATATTTGTCAAACAAAAAGGAGGAGCTCACACCAAACACTCTAGCTGTTTCCTGTCATACCCATGCTTTGCCAGGTCATCTGTACATAGTCAAGCTTTTCATTCAGACCCTCCAGTGTCTTCACTTCCTTCTTTAATTCCTGCATAAGAATCGTAGTTCACAAATTAAGAAACAATGAGATATCTTTTTGTAAGGATGGCTAAAAAGATATAGGGAATTTACCAAAAGTTGGCATTTAAGTTCAGTGACTTTGTTGTCCAGCTCTCTCCACATTAGTTGCATGCCTGGATTGCTGAAACTCTGGTGAAAGGAAAGACATTTCTTTCACAAATTTAACAGTTAGGTATGTTTGGCTACAAACAGCTACACTAACAATAACCGTTCAAAGTACATTTTGCTATTCATAAATATTATTTTATCAGTACCCTCACCTGTGTAACAGTAACTGAAGATAGGATTTTCTTTTCTTCCTTTAGAGATTTAGAAAGAAGTATGGCCAATTTCACTGGCTCATCTTGAAAATGTTCCTAAAAAAATACACATGTTGACTTAAAGTGAAAAGAAGAAATCAAATTAATACAAATTTAAATTTTCATCTTCATATTTTTTGACCTACGATCAAGTAGTCTTTCATCCCTTGGAAATCTGGTCCCTGCAAGATATTACTATGCTGGACCGAACGGTTCCACTGTTCTTCCAAATACTCCAGGAGAGCGTGGAAACAAGTCCTTGCTCTGTTTTCATCCACAGCTGTGTAATCCCTAACACAAAGGACGAGAAAATGTACACTTAAAATCAGGGTTTCATCTGTTTGCAATTGATACTGAGATTTTTTTATAGCTTATTATTAGACATTATAATTGGCAGCCAAAGGATGCAACATAGTAGGGGATATATTAGAGGAATAAAACAAGGTCCATTGAAATACATCCTAACTTAACAGAAATCTAAAGAAGAGAGAGTTCAGTGTCCCCTGAGATCAGGTGTTGCAAAACACTGACCTGGTAAAAAAATATCTGGTAAGAGGTGTATGACATATGCTAAAATTTAAACATTTGTGTCCATACTGGCCTACATTAACAACTGTTGCAACAACAAATGCAAGTATATCTGCTCAAAGACTCACATACTGATGGAAAAACAAGAACAAGAAAACCTGCCCCCATTGCTTCCATTGATGCAAGAGACAATCCTTGTGGGTGACGAGTAGGACAGCAAGCCAATATTTAATCTGTAATAAAGTGATGGTTATAGCTAACACTGAAGTGATTTTGGCCCTGTACCATTAACAAATATGCCTTTGTATGAGTACAGTGTAATGCTCAATATGCCCTTTGTAGTAAGCATCAAGTGCTAAGGTTACATATTGGAAAGGCTTTTATGGTAGATGGAAAGTGTGTAGTTAGTCAGACACATGATATACCTTTTTCCACAACAGACATTTTGACATGTGATGCAAAAGTGTACTGATTGCTCTGTTCCTCTTGGAGCTGGTTCATTGGGATGGATGGATGGATAGATGGATTTTGTTGTGATATTTTCAAGTAAATCAGGCTTGTTTTCATAGAATCCCAGCAGGGCCAAGCTCAAATCGTGGGAGTGGGAACTAGCTATGGTACTTAAAATTGTGCCATATTCCTGAGGAAGTAGTGTGTCATTCTGAGCACAGACAAAATATTATTACAATAATATCAACCCTGTGATTGGTTGGTTTTGTGACACATTTAAAATGCTGTGCCGAGTTGAGCGAGCCTGTTGACAGAACTGAGCACGAACTCTAAACTTTGAGCGTGTGGCAGAGCACAGAAGAGAGATCACGGAGTGCCTTCTGGAGGGGAAAAAAAACAGTGGATTAACCAGTTTGGTTGCATTGCTCAGGGATCTCTGGCAAGGGCAATCTTGCCTGGATACGACTGTGACACAGTCTGTCTAGAATCGGAAGCGGGAGTTCATTCATTCTGTACATAATTATTTTATTCTAATGGTGCAGTGTTGAATGTTAGAATATTATTATTTGTGCACTATTGTTTAGGTTATTTAAATGTTCTATCTGTGCACAGTTTCATACATTTTATTATATTTTTGCACTGTTTCGCACTGAATGTTAATTTATTGGCTGTTTGGGTTATTTGAATTTATTTAGAGAGAAAGAAAGAAAAATAAATGTTTCGCCTTGGAGACTTGATTTTTAGCCTTTTTCACAATGATTTGGGACGTGGTTTGGAACTTGTTTGTACATTCCGTGGCGCACACTCTGGGTGATTGATTCAAGTGATTCAAGTGACTCAAGTGACTCGAAAACCCCGATTCACTTTAGTGAGTGACTCATACAAACTCGAGTCAGTAAAAGGAATCGAGTATCCCATCACTACTATGACACGGACCCTGCGCTTGTCCCCAGAAGCAATTTTCCTATACGCCAGTCCTGACTGGCAGACAGACGTGACCCTTGCTCCCTGGAGGAGGAACTTCCACCTCCTTATAAGAATGGGGCATCACGTCATCTATTCAGTCTGAGCAAAACACACCTCTTCCTCGCTCCAGGCAAGGAGGGTGATCTGGTGAGATACCGCACTCATGTTTCAGAGAAACGGGGTTAATTTCTTAACCTTCACCCTGCTTGCTGAGAAGGTGCCGCACGGTGCACAGAAGCATAGTTTAACCAGTCATAACTAAAAGTGTGCCAAGCATAGAATTCGAGGCATTAACCAAGCAGCTAATTGTTCCTCCCTGAAAGACAGATTGATATCTGTCTTTATCATTTAGACATTTAGCACGTAAGGGCATGTTTATCTAAATTTGCAATTCATAGATGTTTTGTATAAGAGTTATATTGTAGCCTGCGGTCTTTTGATGTCAATTTCAATTGCAATTTCAGGGGCATTTCTAAAATATTTTGGATGAAGGATTTGTGCTATTTAGAATATTTATTCTATATTTTATTTATATATTATTCTTAATATTTTACATTATTGTTGTTCTCTGTTCTTATTACATTTTCTATATATATTTGATTGTATATATTTGCCACTTTTATGGATATAGTGTCTATTTATTTAAGTTCTGATAACTTAAACTGTTTTGTGCAGAATTGCCTCATTGTCTTTTGGCATAGTTGGAGTGCAGATTGTGCACCTTAAAAAGTGTGTTTCTTGTTGTAATTGCAATAGTTAAATAACTGGATTCACTTATATTGTTAAGTATAACAATATACCCCAAGCAGTCTAGAATCCATCACTGCCATCGGGATAAGCCCGATTTATGCCCTACGGAACCGGACGAAATTCGTCTGTCCGGTCCATACGTTGCTCCCGGAGCTTCTGTTTATGCCTCCGTCCGTATTGCGCACGTCCGTAAGAAATCCTCTAGAGGGCGGTATATATTGAGTCATTGTCGGCCGCGGGTTTGAGAAACATGGCGTCAATTAAGGAAGTTGCAGTCATACAAATGTATATACCCCCTGACCATCTCACAAATCCTCTCCTCCATTACCTGGCATTTTTAAATCTTAAATTGTTTTAATCTCCTACTCTTCGTTCTTCTTCTTCCTCCATAACTTCCGGAGCCAACACGCTCCTGACTGCAACTTCCTCAATTGACGCCATGTTTCTCAAACCCGCGGCCGACAATGACTCAATATATACCGCCCTCTAGAGGATTTCTTACGGACGTGCGCAATACGGACGGAGGCATAAACAGAAGCTCCGGGAGCAACGTATGGACCGGACAGACGAATTTCGTCCGGTTCCGTAGGGCATAAATGGGCCTTTACTCTTACCAGTCCTGGCTCTCAATCCAGTCACACAGACAGTGGCGGATCTCTCTGGGGAAAAGTCTCTCGTAGATCTGGCTCACCCGGCTCTGGAGAGCAGAGTCCAGCTTAAGCAGTTCTTGCCACTGCGCCATCTGCCACAACAGAGCATATTTGACCAAGTTACATTGTCTTGACTCTTGTCATGCCTCTAACAAATATTTCGCCTATTTTTTATTTTTTTTTAGATACAGAAAGTACAGATTTAACTATAGCTTCTACACACTCTCAATTAACTAGCGAAACAACGCAATGTTTTGGGAGGAAATGGTCACACAATCGAATTATTTAACTTTTTAAAAAGCGCAATAAATGTTTCAGTTATGAATGACACCACACAAGATAGGATAATCAACGTGTTCTCTTGTTCTTCCAAGAGGCAGGGGGAATAAAAACTTACCTGTGGCTGTTGTTTTATCGATTGGGTAACAAAAAAAAAAAGGCTCAGGGTGTGAAGTACAGTTGTCCACACAGCTGGAAAGTCAATGTGAATGAAAACAGTGAGGCTCGGTTGATTTTGTTTCGTGGGAAGTCCCACTCACCACGTGATTATCGAGAAATGGCGTGAGGCCGGCGGTGTCAAGTTCAGAATTTATTCCGCGATCACACAAATTTGGATTTCCGCTTTCAAAATAATGAAGTTTCAATCAAAACGTTCAGAAAGACAATTGGTTTCTCAGACTTGTATTACGACTGAGTCATTTCACGACCCTCAAAGAACGGCTGGAAATAAGCATATCAATCCTTGGTGTCCCAATGTGTTTTCTTTGCAACCGAAAAATCAACCACGGGGCAGGTGACAGAAAGAGTGGATTGCAAAAGGCTGTTGATCAGTTTTATAACATCCGTTTGGACAGCGTTGTCACTGACAGGAAAGTTGTGCTTTTATGCAATATTTTGGTTGTTGTCGGTTGTTTCCACATGATCCCATTAGGAATAATAGTTAGTTGTCAAGGTGTCGTACTGTTTCTAGAGAAAAGGAGCCTTTAATCGTCGAAAAGGAACGGCAAATACAGTAGAGCTGACTTCGATTACTTCCTGATTATCACCTGATTCTCCAGAAATCAGATATCAAGTAGCCTATTACGCAGAGGTTGATTGCAGATAGTTCATTTATGGCTGCTTCCAAAATAAAAGTCCCAAACCTCTATTTTACCGCTGAGTTGTCTGCAAACACTAAAATTCTTCTTGATGGCAGATAGGTGACAGTAGAGCCAATTTACTATAATAATAACAACAAAAATTAAATGAGGTCATCCTCACAGCTGTAGTCACTTATTCCTTGACAAAACATTTGTTGTCTTCCCTTTGATTTCCTTCAGTCCTTGCCAGATCCTCATTGTATCACTTCATGGATTTCGCTGTCATTCGTGTCCCTACCCTCGTCCCTGTCTTCAGTCTGGTACTCCTGTTCATCCTTAGGTTCTATTTGTTTGATATGTTTGGATTTCTGGCTCAGATGCACCTTTTGTTGCAGTTTTAATAAATCAGTTTAGTGTCTCCTCAACCTCCTCCCTCTGAGTCTGCATTTTGGATCCTTCTCCTCTCAACTCCGCATCGTGTAACATTATAACACCTCAAAACTTGTGTAAAGATTCCTTTATTCTACAATTCAATATTTTATCTTAAAATTCAAATTCTTGCAACATATCAGCCGAGGTAGAAAAAAGTGACATATGATTAGGAACAAGGCTATGGCATGTTTATCCAGGACAAAATTTATTTGTATGACTACACATTTATCCATTTGTCAGACTGGTTGACTTAGGTTATTATAGAAATTGGGTACAGATGAATCTGGTTTTATCCAGGGTCCTGAATAAATATCCTACCTGCACCTGTGACAGTTAGCAAATTTTATACCATGGTCTGGGTGAATACTCGATTCTGATTGGCTGGAGGGTGAAGGTTAAGTAAGGCAGGGGTTCTTAACCTTTTTGACCTTGAGGCCCAATATTTATAGTACAAAGTGGCCCGGGGCCCATTAAATATTTGCACTGTATAGGTTTAATTGACCTCACTCATGGTTTGATTTGTATTCAATAATAAATCAAATCCACTTACAGTTTGACAAGTAAAAACAAAGACTTTTATTAGACATGTGTATGTAAATCTGCACACACATCAAGCCACTGAACAGGCTGAAAATTCCTGGCACAAATCAAGCCGGGACAAGAAATTTTTTTAAAGGATCAAGTCAAGCTTTTTAATTAAAAAAGGACCAATATTTAGATTTTACTCATAAATTTAAAATATATATATATATATATATATGAATCAATCAATCAATAAAAGGGTGACAAAATAAACACATTCAAATAATATGAATATTTTTTTTAATGAAATAAACTGTAAATAAAATTTAAATAAAGTGCAAATGAAACTATAGCCTTATAATCTGCAAATTCATTTGACAATTGCTTCAGCAGGCATGCAGAACCAGATGAATCTTTATATCTGACAAATCAACACTAACAACAATAATAACAACAATGAACAACAGTGATACAACTCCCTTTTTTTAATCTTCACCTCCTAATGAGACATTTGGGCCTGCCTCTGAGACATAATCAGATCCAGTTTGGGTGGAATGGGGGAAAGACTCACTTTCAGAGTAGCCTCCAGCGTTGCTCTGAGTCTGTTTTGGGCTTTGGTCTTGCTTGTGGCCACAATGGAGAATCCTGATTCACACAGGTATGTAGTCGTGAATGGGAGAAGGACTTTCATGGATACTCCTTTGAGACAGCAATCCAGAAGGAGCCCAGGTCCAGTTTGCCCCACTGCAACTTTAAAGTGCTGTCAGTGGAAACTTCCAGAAGCTGGGATTCCAGATGTGAGGGCAAAGCAACATCATTTGCAGTGGGATCCACCGAAAATGGGTCCAAAATCCACATGTTTCCCTCTCTGGGATCCTCAGGAAAGTAGTTATCAAACTTCTCTGCCAGTTGTGAGAGGTGCTGAGAGACTGAGTCACTCACCTGGGGGGAGTTTTCCAAAATGTCAGACAAAAGTGGAAACATATCCATCCTCTTTTCCTGGGCCCTCTTGGTCCACAAAGCAAGTTTCCTCTTGAAAGCTTGAACTTTGTCTGCCACAAAAAATATGTTGCTGTTTCTTCCTTGAAGTGAAATGTTCAGTTGGTTCAGCAGTGAAAAAATGTCACAGAGGTAGGCAAGTTTTGCTGTGAACATTGTGTTGGCGTAGTACTGTGCAAGATGATGGTTTTTCTCAGTGAGAAAAGAGAAGACCTCATTCCTCAGTTCAAACAAACGCTTGAGGGCCATTCCTCTTAGGAGCCATCTCACTTCACTGTGATACAGCAGCTGGATGTGATCTGCTTCTATGTCCTCGCAAAGCTTAGCAAAACATCCGGAGTTCTCAGCATTGTTTTTAATAAAGTTTATGGTTTTCACACTTACATCCATCACCTAGTGGAAATCTGGTGACATATTTTTTGCTGCAAGGCTTTCACGGTGGAGAAAACAGTGTGTCCATTTAGCTTCTGGTGCACGATCAAGTATCTGTCTGATGACACCCTGATGCCTGCCAGTCATTGATGCTGCACCGTCACTGCACACCCCGACATAGTTCTGCCAGTCCAGGCCGTTCTCAGTGAAGTAGTTATCCATGCAGCGGAAACATTCCTGAGCCGTGGTACGTGTTGGTAGCTCTCCACAAAACAGTATGTCTTCGTGCAAACTATGTTGTGGAGAAATTAGAGTCGAATCCCGCGTTGGTCAGCCGTCCATTGGGGAGTTTATTGAACAAACCGTCACAGCAAATGTGCATACAGAATGTACAAAATGTCCACCGTCTTCATACTGTGAACCAACTTTATACTGGTTTAATCATAACATGCATGCGTCATCCGGACTCAATCTCTTTCTGCGACGCCGAGCGTCTGCCCTAAATGTAAACAGCCCATACTACCTTTCACCCATATTCATATGAACCAGTCAACAAGGCCCAGGATGTAACTAGGCCAGAAGTCATGAGCATGTCATGACATCCTTCTCCCACAACTACTGTCCCAGCGATAGCGGACAAAAACCAGCAGCAGTGCAGCATTCATGACCAGGCCCGCCGATAGGGGAGGACAAACGGGTATTTTTTGATGAATGTAAAAAAAAAAAAAAAAAAAGTGACCGGCGGGCGGCCCACGATTTCATGTTGACGGGCCTAGTCCAATGAAATCTCTCAGCACCTCTTTTGCCCGCCCCTCCCCTCACCGTTTACCCAGGTCATCAATCCTACCATTTGAGCTGAACGGACTAGGAGAGAACAGTCAAAAACCGAAATGGATAAAGAACAGAAACGAAAGGGTGGTGCACAGAAGCTGCGAGATAAAAGGCTAAAAAGCCTACAAGCAGCAAAATGTGCGAAGCTTACTGACATGTTTGCAAGTGCTTCCACCACGACTACAGCACCGGGTGCAGGGCCATCAAGTGCAGGGCCAGGGCCGTCAACATCATCAGCAGCCCCCAGTGCACGAATGTAGAACAGTGTAGGCCAAACACAGAGGAAGAAGCTGTGGAGGAGGAGGTGGAGGAGACAGACGTGAACCAGGGACAGATTGAGGAGGTCAGAATAGCCAGCCCGGTAAGAAGTAGGCTAATGTTAGGCGAAATGTTAGCAGAATGACGACATGTTTTTATAATGGGAGGACTGAGGGCTCTCCGTGTGCATGGAGACTTAAAGGGGAACTCCGGGGCATTTGAAGCGTGTTTCCATTGCTAGGGGTTGTCAAATACTGATAGTAGGACACAGAGAGGTGCGTATCTGCGCTCCCTGTGTGGAGATCGCTCTGTCCGCACAGCATGTCAGGCTAACTCTCAGGCTAATACGTGGTGGCTAAGGGGCAAGCGCTAACCCTTCCACGTAAAACAACAACTTGCACACTGCAGAAACGTCACACCACTTTATAACCCATCCGACAATAAAGTCACAAGCCTTACCATCAAAACCATATGCATGGTTCTCACATTACTGGCATGGGGACGTTACAAAACAACTTTATAAACAGCATGTAACTCACCGGCTGGTTGTAATACATGCACAATACATGCCCAGTAATATTCTTGTAATGTTTTAAATACTTGAACACAGTTTTTCTAGAGTATATAATTGTTTTGTATATGGGATTATTCTCCATCGACTCTTTTGGGCTTTCACATGCGCGAGCCTACAACCAGCCGGTGAGTTACATGCTGTTTATAAAGTTGTTTTGTAACGTCCCCATGCCAGTAATGTGAGAACCATGCATATGGTTTTGATGGTAAGGCTTGTGACTTTATTGTCGGATGGGTTATAAAGTGGTGTGACGTTTCTGCAGTGTGCAAGTTGTTGTTTTACGTGGAAGGGTTAGCGCTTGCCCCTAGCCACCACGTATTAGCCTTGCATGACATGCTGTGCGGACAGAGCGATCTCCACACAGGGAGCGCAGATACGCACCTCTCTGTGTCCTACTATCACTATTTGACAACCCCTAGCAATGGAAACACGCTTCAAATGCCCCGGAGTTCCCCTTTAAATTAGCTATTTATAGCCATCTTCACTACATCAGTATGGGGGGAATTGATCATGCTGAAATTATTACTTATTTTATCCAGTCAGGCTGGAACACGAATAAAAAGCCTAGCCTGTTTTTTTTATCAACCTTGTTGGTTAGGAGGTGGTCACCGACTGTGGTGTGTGTGTGTGTGTGTGTGTGTGTGTCTGCGCGTGCGCGTTTCTGTCACAGAGATCATTCAGAGTCTTTATTTTCAACTAATACTATGAGTAGATTTACTTTATTTGAAGGTGTAAAAGTGACATGCACCTGTCATTAGCATTACAGTACTTAAACCATCATTAATGTAGGCAAGGCTATTCGTATCTAGTGCCATTCCATTTTATAGGCTTCTGTAAAGTTGACTGGTGTGCAGATATTGCAAATACCCAATGACATCAGTCATAGATATCAAGTGTGTCATTAATGTTTATGACACTCATGTAGACACCAAAGTGTTCAGTGTTATTTTAGCTTGTGATAACTATATTTTTTGCAGGTGTTACAGGTTACAGTTGCCCATGTAATATTAGTGAAACATTGCTTTGCTGAAATGGATTAGTAGGTAACCGGAGAAATACGAAATTAATATTCCTGCCTCGGTCATTTTCAACCCTCCGCTACATCAAACACAGACTGAGGAGTTGCCTTTCTGCCAGCAAACTGGAAGCCTTTATGTTGATGGCTTAAGAAAGATGTTCTTGTTTCCCTTGATACTGACACAGTGATTGACAGAGTGGCAGAAAAGAGCGATTTAATGAAAACACTGCTTTTGTAAGGTGAGGAGATTTATTTAAATGAATACATTTGTGTTAGGATTTAATTGCATTTTTCACAGAAAGTGATGAGATTACTAATGTGATCGTATAAATATTCATGGTGGGCCGCCATGGCCAAAAAATGCCTGGGCCATTTTTTGGTCCCAGTCCAGCTCTGGGGCACGGGCATTGAATCACAGACAGTTTGTCGCACTTTTGGAGGACCATGAGTCTGAGCATAGTGACATCGGCTACCACACAGCTGTCAGATGGCTCAGCCTGGGCAAAGTGCTAAAAAGAGTTTGGGACCTGAAAACAGAGATTCGAGAGTTTTGTCAGATGAAAGGCAAAGACATCCCAGAGCTCTCAGATGAGGACTGGATGGCAGATTTTGCATTTGCTGTTGATGTGACTGCACTGATGAATGAACTGAACACCAAATTGCAAGGCAGGGGCCTTTTTGTTCATGAAATGCACACCCTGGTGAAGGCTTTCATGAGAAAGATGCTGTTTCTTTCAAGCCAACTGGAGAGCAACAATCTCACTCACATGCAAACACTGAAAGAAGTCACACCATCAGCTGATCACCTCCACAGGTATTCATCCATGTTAGGAGCATTGCATTGTGAGTTTTTAAGGAGATTTGAAGATCTCAGAACAATCGAGGATGAAATGCACATGATTTCCTCTCCCTTTACCTGCAGTGTGGATAATGCACCCAGTGATGTTCAGCTGGAACTCATTGACCTGCAGTCTGATGCAGTACTGGCAGAGCACTTTAAATCAGGATGTCTGCTGGATTTCTACTCTTCTCTCAAGGAGGAGAACTTTCCAAACATGAAGAGACATGCTCAGAAGATGTTGGTTCTCTTTGGCTCTACCTACATATGTGAACAAACATTTTCAATGATGAAGTTTACGAAGTCCAGGTATAGATCATCTCTCACTGACGATCATCTGTCAGCTGTGCTTCGCATTTCCACCTCAGACATTCAACCTGACTTCGATGCACTCGTTAAAGCCCAGCAGAGACTATATTTCTCTCACTGAACAAGAAAAAAGAACTTAAAAATGTAAGAAGTTTTAAATCGTGTTTTTATGGTTGAGTTGTGCATGGTTTTAATTGTATTGTGATTATTTTTATTTGCATGTTTAGTGTGTTTTTATGATGTTGTTTTAGTGATTTATTGACATTCCCATTGTTTTAGGAAATTTGCTTGAATAAATTACATTTTTTGCAAGGCAACCTCACTTTTTCATTGCTTAATTATAACATATACTCTTACCAGCTTGTCAAAACAATGCTATTTACTGCTTTTTATAAAGAAATACAGTTAATGAGAACTCAGCCCCCAAAATTGCCCAGAGTATTGGGTTTGTTTCATCAGCTGCTCAGTCAAAGCTAAAAAACCTTGGGGTTACCTTCGACCGAAGCATGCGCTTTGAGGAGCACATAAAATCACTAGCACGAAATTGTTCCTTCCAGCTCAGAAATATAGCAAAACTCAGGTCCATTGTGTCCCAGCCTGAGCTGGAGATGATTATTCATGCATTTGTGTCCCGGTTAGATTATTGTAATTCACTTTTCACATGTCTCAACATATCATTTCTGAACCGTCTACAAATTATTCAAAACACTGCAGCCAGGTCACTGACTAGATCCAACAGGATGACTCACATCACACCCATTCTACTTTCCTTACACTGGCTGCCTATAAGGTTCAGGATCCAGTTTAAAATTCTTCTTATCACATACAAAGCCCTTAATCATCAGGCACCCGGTTACATCTGTGACCTGATCCACCCCTATTACACAACCAGGTCTCTTAGGTCCTCAGACCAGAGCTTATTGACTGTCCCCCGCTCTTGTCTAAAGACAAAGGGTGATCGTGCCTTTGAGGTAGTGGCTCCAACTCTTTGGAACTCTCTTCCCCTATGTCTACGGTCTGCAACTTCTTTAGACATTTTCAAAAAGAATCTGAAGACCCACCTATTTAAAATAGCTTTTATCCGTTCTTAAAGTGCCCATCTGCTCTGTAGCCTCGTGCTTTTCTGCTATTACTGTGTTTTCTTATGTGTGTATATGATGTGTATATGAAATGTTGACTTGCATCGTATTGTGAAGCACTTTGTGAATTTTATTTTCTGTGAAAGGTGCTATACAAATAAATGTATTATTATTATTATTATTATTATTATTATTATTATTATTATTATTATTATTATTAATATTTTGCAGAATTGAGTTCAGCCTTTTGTCCGGCCCACCACAATATTTTTTCTGTTTCTCATGTGGCCCCATGGAAAAAATAATTGCCCACCCCTGCTCAACGCAATTCTTTAATTCAAAGTTGGGGAAAGGAGAACCCTCATGCCCCGACGGGACATTCTTCGCTGGATACTCAATGGACGCCTGGGGGAAGTGGCGAATTCTGTGTCTAGCAATGCTGTCAGTCGAGGACGAAGACATTTATATATTTGTATTTATGATACTCAGGTTCATGCTGTTTGGAGTTGGAGGATACCTGGTATTTCACGAAATTAGGAGAACGTGGACAGCGTTCGAGGGGGTCGCAAGAGCAATCAACACTCAGACTGAGATGCTGCGTGAGCAGAACCGGAAGCCGGAGCCTTATGCAGGTTCGCAGGCTGGCTGAGATTCCTGGACTCAGAAGAGAAATGGATTAACCTGGGAGAAGGTTGATTGATTACTTGGACCGGGCGGAAACGGTCTACATTCCACAATTCGGCTGATCGGGATTTCGCTGTGAGACACCAGCAGAGACACAAAGGCAGGCGGCACAATCAGTTGTCTGTCTGACCCAAAACAAAAATTGTTATTTCAATCTGGCGACCCAGGCGCTTCGTTCTCCAAGTTTGTTATGTAAACATGATGCTCTGCCCCTTGTGCTCCCCTCCCCTTCATGAGGACTCCTGTGGAAACTGTTTGGACTGGCTGACATACTCACATCACTGTCAAGGACAAATGCCTGATACAGTTTACACAGACTTACGTGCACACACCCACACGCACACACACACACACATGCTCATTGAATAACACACGCAATTCCTACACCTCCTTCACTGGTCCCAATGCTTGATGTGAATGTTTTGCTTCTTTGTGCTGAGGTTTTTCTCCTCCTCTCCCCCAATGTGTTATTTCCTTACCGGAAATGCAAACCAGGATAATACACCTAGCAGCATTTCCGGTGCGAGAGAACTACAAACATCTCCTCTTTCCGGGTTCGGTGGCGGAGTAATATCAACGAACATCCAGTCTTCAATACAACTCAATGGGATTTACAAAATGTCAAATAAAACACGACAGAAGCAACTTTTCGCAACGAAATTTAATATGGATTACCAGTGCACACCAGTAACCACTCCGGTGAGTTAATGATTTTGAAAACGGACGTTTATGGTGCTTTTACGGACCTTTTAGGATATTGCACCATGCTTGCCATTCTGAAGCAGGTTGAGAAGAATAAAAATTAGGCAAATACCAGAGAAAGCAGTAAAATTTAAAAAAGTGAGGGGGTGAGGGGGGTGAGGGGGGTTCTAAAACATTGCAGACGACTCATAAATGAGGCTTAATGTTGAAAATACCGCAGTTCTCCTTTAACTCCGCAAAGGAAAGCTTTTGCTGTGTTTCTTTCTCAAACAAGATAATTTAAAGAGGTTTATGGTTGGAACCTACTTAGAATTGATATATATGAAGGACATAGGACTTTGAACTTGTTTTGACTGAAGGAATTGGTGTTTATAAGCAAAAATCCGAATTTCGTCTTAATTTCGCAAAAGAAGGCTATTCCTGTTTTTCTTTCTCATACAAGGTCATTTAAAGAGGTTTATGCATGGAACCTACTTAGAATTTATATATATGAAGGACAAATTAGTTTGAACTGGTTTTGACTGAAGAAATTCATTTTATAGCAAAAATACCAATTTGGCTTTAACTCGCAAAAGTAAGGCTATTCCTGCTTTTCTTTCTCAAACAAGGTCATTTAAAGAGGTTTATGCATGGAACCCACTTAGAATTGATATATATGAAGGACATAGGACTTTGAACTCGTTTTGACTGAAGGAATTGGTGTTTATAAGCAAAAATCCGAATTTCGTCTTAATTCCGCAAAAGAAGGCTATTCCTGTTTTTTTTTTTCTCATACAAGGTAATTTAAAGAGGTTTATGCATGGAACCTACTTAGAATTGATATATATGAAGGACATAGGACTTTGAACTTGTTTTGACTGAAGGAATTGGTGTTTATAAGCAAAAATCCGAATTTCGTCTTAATTCCGCAAAAGAAGGCTATTCCTGTTTTTCTTTCTCATACAAGGTCATTTAAAGAGGTTTATGCATGGAACATACTTAGAATTGATATATATGAAGGACAAATGAGTTTGAACTTGTTTTGACTGAAGGAATTCATTTTATAGCAAACATACCAATTTGGCTTTAACTCGCAAAAGTAAGGCTATTCCTGCTTTTTCTTTCTCAAACAAGGTCATTTAAAGAGGTTTATGCATGGAACCTACTTAGAATGGATATATATGAAGGACAAATGAGTTTGAACTGGTTTTGACTGAAGGAATTCATTTTATAGCAAAAATACCAATTTGGCTTTAACTCGCAAAAGTAAGGCTATTCCTGCTTTTTCTTTCTCAAACAAGGTCATTTAAAGAGGTTTATGCATGGAACCTACTTAGAATTGATATATATGAAGGACATAGGACTTTGAACTTGTTTTGACTGAAGGAATTGGTGTTTATAAGCAAAAATCCGAATTTCGTCTTAATTCCGCAAAAGAAGGCTATTCCTGTTTTTCTTTCTCATACAAGGTCATTTAAAGAGGTTTATGCATGGAACCTACTTAGAATTGATATATATGAAGGACAAATGAGTTTGAACTTGTTTTGACTGAAGGAATTCATTTTATAGCAAAAATACCAATTTGGCTTTAACTCGCAAAAGTAAGGCTATTCCTGTTTTTCTTTCTCAAACAAGGTCATTTAAAGAGGTTTATGCATGTAACCTACTTAGAATTGATATATATGAAGGACAAATTACTTTGAACTGGTTTTGACTGAAGGAATTCATTTTATAGCAAAAATACCAATTTGGCCTTAACTCGCAAAAGTAAGCCTATTCCTGTTTTTCTTTCTCATACAAGGTCATTTAAAGAGGTTTATGCATGGAACCTACTTAGAATTGATATATATGAAGGACATAGGACTTTGAACTTGTTTTGACTGAAGGAATTGGTGTTTATAAGCAAAAATCCGAATTTCGTCTTAATTCCGCAAAAGTAAGGCTATTCCTGTTTTTCTTTCTCAAACAAGGTCATTTAAAGAGGTTTATGCATGGAACCCACTTAGAATTGATATATATGAAGGACATAGGACTTTGAACTCGTTTGACTGAAGGAATTGGTGTTTATAAGCAAAAATCCGAATTTCGTCTTAATTCCGCAAAAGAAGGCTATTCCTGTTTTTTTTTTTTCTCATACAAGGTAATTTAAAGAGGTTTATGCATGGAACCTACTTAGAATTGATATATATGAAGGACAAGGGAGTTTGAACTTGTTTTGACTCAAGGAATTAATTTTCTAGCAAAAATACCTATTTGGCCTTAACTTGCAAAAGTAAGGCTATTCGTGTTTTTCTTATCAAACAAGGTCATTTAAAGAGATTTATGCACAGAACCTACTTAGAATTGATATATATGAAGGACAAGGGAGTTTGAACTTGTTTTGACTCAAGGAATTAATTTTCTAGCAAAAATACCAATTTGGCCTTAACTTGCAAAAGTAAGGCTATTCGTGTTTTTCTTATCAAACAAGGTCATTTAAAGAGATTTATGCATGGAACCTACTTAGAATTGATATATATGAAGGACAAATGAGTTTGAACTGGTTTCGACTGGAGGAATTCATTTTATAGCAAAAATACCAATTTGGCCTTAACTCGCAAAAGTAAGGCTATTCCTGTTTTTCTTTCTCAAACAAGGTCATTTAAAGAGGTTTATGCACAGAACCTACTTAGAATTGTTATATATGAAGGACAAGGGAGTTTGAACTTGTTTTGACTGAAGGAATTGGTGTTTATAAGCAAAAATCCGAATTTTGTATTAACTCCGCAAAATAAAGCTATCCCTGTGTTTCTTTCTCATACAATGTCATTTAAAGAGGTTTTTGCATGGAACCTACTTAGAATTGATATACATTAAGGACAAAGGAGTTTGAACTGGTTTTGACTGAAGGAATTCATTTTATAGCAAAAATACCAATTTGGCTTTAACTCGCAAAAGTAAGGCTATTCCTGTTTTTCTTTCTCAAACAAGGTCATTTAAAGAGGTTTATGCATGGAACCTACTTAGAATGGATATATAAGAAGGACAAAGGAGTTTGAACTGGTTTTGACTGAAGGAATTCATTTTATAGCAAAAATACCAATTTGGCTTTAACTCGCAAAAGTAAGGCTATTCCTGTTTTTCTTTCTCAAACAAGGTCATTTAAAGAGGTTTATGCATGGAACCTACTTAGAATTGATATATATGAAGGACATAGGACTTTGAACTGGTTTTGACTGAAGGAATTTGTCTTTATAAGCAAAAATCCGAATTTCGTCTTAATTCCGCAAAAGAAGGCTATTCCTGTTTTTCTTTTTCAAACTAGGTCATTTAAAGAGGTTTATGCATGGAACCTACTTAGAATTGATATATATGAAGGACAAATGAGTTTGAACTTGTTTTGACTGAAGGAATTCATTTTATAGCAAAAATACCAATTTGGCTTTAACTCGCAAAAGTAAGGCTATTCCTGTTTTTCTTTCTCAAACAAGGTCATTTAAAGAGGTTTATGCATGGAACCTATTTAGAATTGATATATATGAAGGACAAAGGAGTTTGAACTGGTTTTGACTGAAAGAATTGGTGTTTATAAGCAAAAATCCGAATTTCGTCTTAATTCCGCAAAAGAAGGCTATTCCTGTTTTTTTTTTTCTCATACAAGGTAATTTAAAGAGGTTTATGCATGGAACCTACTTAGAATTGATATATATGAAGGACAAAGGAGTTTGAACTTGTTTTGACTGAAGGAATTCATTTTATAGCAAAAATACCAATTTGGCTTTAACTCGCAAAAGTAAGGCTATTCCTGCTTTTTCTTTCTCAAACAAGGTCATTTAAAGAGGTTTATGCATGGAACCTACTTAGAATGGATATATATGAAGGACAAATGAGTTTGAACTGGTTTTGACTGAAGGAATTCATTTTATAGCAAAAATACCAATTTGGCTTTAACTCGCAAAAGTAAGGCTATTCCTGCTTTTTCTTTCTCAAACAAGGTCATTTAAAGAGGTTTATGCATGGAACCTACTTAGAATTGATATATATGAAGGACATAGGAGTTTGAACTTGTTTTGACTGAAGGAATTGGTGTTTATAAGCAAAAATCCGAATTTCGTCTTAATTCCGCAAAAGAAGGCTATTCCTGTTTTTCTTTCTCATACAAGGTCATTTAAAGAGGTTTATGCATGGAACCTACTTAGAATTGATATATATGAAGGACAAAGGAGTTTGAACTTGTTTTGACTGAAGGAATTCATTTTATAGCAAAAATACCAATTTGGCTTTAACTCGCAAAAGTAAGGCTATTCCTGTTTTTCTTTCTCAAACAAGGTCATTTAAAGAGGTTTATGCATGTAACCTACTTAGAATTGATATATATGAAGGACAAATTACTTTGAACTGGTTTTGACTGAAGGAATTCATTTTATGGCAAAAATACCAATTTGGCTTTAACTCGCAAAAGTAAGGCTATTCCTGCTTTTTCTTTCTCATACAAGGTCATTTAAAGAGGTTTATGCATGGAACCTACTTAGAATTGATATATATGAAGGACATAGGACTTTGAACTTGTTTTGACTGAAGGAATTGGTGTTTATAAGCAAAAATCCGAATTTCGTCTTAATTCCGCAAAAGTAAGGCTATTCCTGTTTTTCTTTCTCAAACAAGGTCATTTAAAGAGGTTTATACATGGAACCTACTTAGAATTGATATATATGAAGGACAAAGGAGTTTGAACTGGTTTTGACTGAAGGAATTCATTTTATAGCAAAAATACCAATTTGGCTTTAATTCGCAAAAGTAAGGCTATTCCTGCTTTTTCTTTCTCAAACAAGGTCATTTAAAGAGGTTTATGCATGGAACCCACTTAGAATTGATATATATGAAGGACATAGGACTTTGAACTTGTTTTGACTGAAGGAATTGGTGTTTATAAGCAAAAATCCGAATTTCGTCTTAATTCCGCAAAAGTAAGGCTATTCCTGTTTTTCTTTCTCAAACAAGGTCATTTAAAGAGGTTTATGCATGGATCCTACTTAGAATTGATATATATGAAGGACAAATGAGTTTGAACTTGTTTTGACTGAAGGAATTCATTTTACAGCAAAAATACCAATTTGGCTTTAACTCGCAAAAGTAAGGCTATTCCTGTTTTTCTTTCTCAAACAAGGTCATTTAAAGAGGTTTATGCATGGAACCCATTAGAATTGATATATATGAAGGACATAGGACTTTGAACTCGTTTGACTGAAGGAATTGGTGTTTATAAGCAAAAATCCGAATTTCGTCTTAATTCCGCAAAAGAAGGCTATTCCTGTTTTTTTTTTTCTCATACAAGGTAATTTAAAGAGGTTTATGCATGGAACCTACTTAGAATTGATATATATGAAGGACAAGGGAGTTTGAACTTGTTTTGACTCCAGGAATTAATTTTCTAGCAAAAATACCTATTTGGCCTTAACTTGCAAAAGTAAGGCTATTCGTGTTTTTCTTATCAAACAAGGTCATTTAAAGAGATTTATGCATGGAACCTACTTAGAATTGATATATATGAAGGACAAATGAGTTTGAACTGGTTTCGACTGGAGGAATTCATTTTATAGCAGAAATACCAATTTGGCCTTAACTCGCAAAAGTAAGGTTATTCCTGTTTTTCTTTCTCAAACAAGGTCATTTAAAGAGGTTTATGCACAGAACCTACTTAGAATTGTTATATATGAAGGACAAGGGAGTTTGAACTTGTTTTGACTGAAGGAATTGGTGTTTATAAGCAAAAATCCGAATTTTGTATTAACTCCGCAAAATAAAGCTATCCCTGTGTTTCTTTCTCATACAATGTCATTTAAAGAGGTTTTTGCATGGAACCTACTTAGAATTGATATACATTAAGGACAAAGGAGTTTGAACTGGTTTTGACTGAAGGAATTCATTTTATAGCAAAAATACCAATTTGGCTTTAACTCGCAAAAGTAAGGCTATTCCTGTTTTTCTTTCTCAAACAAGGTCATTTAAAGAGGTTTATGCATGGAACCTACTTAGAATGGATATATAAGAAGGACAAAGGAGTTTGAACTGGTTTTGACTGAAGGAATTCATTTTATAGCAAAAATACCAATTTGGCTTTAACTCGCAAAAGTAAGGCTATTCCTGTTTTTCTTTCTCAAACAAGGTCATTTAAAGAGGTTTATGCATGGAACCTACTTAGAATTGATATATATGAAGGACATAGGACTTTGAACTGGTTTTGACTGAAGGAATTTGTCTTTATAAGCAAAAATCCGAATTTCGTCTTAATTCCGCAAAAGAAGGCTATTCCTGTTTTTCTTTTTCAAACTAGGTCATTTAAAGAGGTTTATGCATGGAACCTACTTAGAATTGATATATATGAAGGACAAATGAGTTTGAACTTGTTTTGACTGAAGGAATTCATTTTATAGCAAAAATACCAATTTGGCTTTAACTCGCAAAAGTAAGGCTATTCCTGTTTTTCTTTCTCAAACAAGGTCATTTAAAGAGGTTTATGCATGGAACCTACTTAGAATTGATATATATGAAGGACAAAGGAGTTTGAACTGGTTTTGACTGAAGGAATTGGTGTTTATAAGCAAAAATCCGAATTTCGTCTTAATTCCGCAAAAGAAGGCTATTCCTGTTTTTCTTTCTCATACAAGGTCATTTAAAGAGGTTTATGCATGGAACCTACTTAGAATTGATATATATGAAGGACAAATGAGTTTGAACTTGTTTTGACTGAAGGAATTCATTTTATAGCAAAAATACCAATTTGGCTTTAACTCGCAAAAGTAAGGCTATTCCTGTTTTTCTTTCTCAAACAAGGTCATTTAAAGAGGTTTATGCATGGATCCTACTTAGAATTGATATATATGAAGGACAAATGAGTTTGAACTTGTTTTGACTGAAGGAATTCATTTTACAGCAAAAATACCAATTTGGCTTTAACTCGCAAAAGTAAGGCTATTCCTGTTTTTCTTTCTCAAACAAGGTCATTTAAAGAGGTTTATGCATGGAACCTACTTAGAATTGATATATATGAAGGACAAAGGAGTTTGAACTGGTTTTGACTGAAAGAATTGGTGTTTATAAGCAAAAATCCGAATTTCGTCTTAATTCCGCAAAAGAAGGCTATTCCTATTTTTCTTTCTCAAACAAGGTAATTTAAAGAGGTTTATGCATGGAACCTACTTAGAATTGATATATATGAAGGACAAAGGAGTTTGAACTGGTTTTGACTGAAGGAATTGGTGTTTATAAGCAAAAATCCGAATTTCGTCTTAATTCGGCAAAAGAAGGCTATTCCTGTTTTTCTTTCTCATACAAGGTCATTTAAAGAGGTTTATGCATGGAACCTACTTAGAATTGATATATATGAAGGACAAAGGAGTTTGAACTGGTTTTGACTGAAGGAATTCATTTTATAGCAAAAATATCAATTTGGCTTTAACTCGCAAAAGTAAGGCTATTCCTGTTTTTCTTTCTCAAACAAGGTCATTTAAAGAGGTTTATGCATGGAACCTACTTAGAATTGATATATAAGAAGGACAAAGGAGTTTGAACTGGTTTTGACTGAAGGAATTCATTTTATAGCAAAAATACCAATTTGGCTTTAACTCGCAAAAGTAATGCTATTCCTGTTTTTCTTTCTCAAACAAGGTCATTTAAAGAGGTTTATGCATGGAACCTACTTAGAATTGATATATATGAAGGACAAAGGAGTTTTAACTGGTTTTGACTGAAGGAATTGGTGTTTATAAGCAAAAATCCGAATTTCGTCTTAATTCCGCAAAAGAAGGCCATTCCTGTTTTTCTTTCTCATACAAGGTCATTTAAAGAGGTTTATGCATGGAACCTACTTAGAATTGATATATATGAAGGACAAATGAGTTTGAACTTGTTTTGACTGAAGGAATTCATTTTATAGCAAAAATACCAATTTGGCTTTAACTCGCAAAAGTAATGCTATTCCTGTTTTTCTTTCTCAAACAAGGTCATTTAAAGAGGTTTATGCATGGATCCTACTTAGAATTGATATATATGAAGGACAAATGAGTTTGAACTTGTTTTGACTGAAGGAATTCATTTTACAGCAAAAATACCAATTTGGCTTTAACTCGCAAAAGTAAGGCTATTCCTGTTTTTCTTTCTCAAACAAGGTCATTTAAAGAGGTTTATGCATGGAACCTACTTAGAATTGATATATATGAAGGACAAGGGAGTTTGAACTGGTTTTGACTGAAGGAATTGGTGTTTATAAGCAAAAATCCGAATTTCGTCTTAACTCCGCAAAAGAAAGCTATCCCTGTGTTTCTTTCTCATACAATGTCATTTAAAGAGGTTTTTGCATGGAACCTACTTAGAATTGATATATATTAAGGACAAAGGAGTTTGAACTGGTTTTGACTGAAGGAATTCATTTTATAGCAAAAATACCAATTTGGCTTTAACTCGCAAAAGTAAGGCTATTCCTGTTTTTCTTTCTCAAACAAGGTCATTTAAAGAGGTTTATGCATGGAACCTACTTAGAATTGATATATATGAAGGACAAAGGAGTTTGAACTGGTTTTGACTGAAGGAATTGGTGTTTATAAGCAAAAATCCGAATTTCGTCTTAATTCCGCAAAAGAAGGCTTTTCCTGTTTTTCTTTTTCAAACAAGGTCATTTAAAGAGGTTTATGCATGGAACCTACTTAGAATTGATATATATGAAGGACAAATTAGTTTGAACTTATTTTGACTGAAGGAATTCATTTTATAGCAAAAATACCAATTTGGCTTTAACTCGCAAAAGTAAGGCTATTACTGTTTTTCTTTCTCAAACAAGGTCATTTAAAGAGGTTTATGCATGGAACCTACTTAGAATTGATATATATGAAGGACAATGGAGTTTGAACTGGTTTTGACTGAAGGAATTGGTGTTTATAAGCAAAAATCCGAATTTTGTCTTAATTCCGCAAAAGAAGGCTATTCCTGTTTTTTTTTTTTCTCATACAAGGTCATTTAAAGAGGTTTATGCATGGAACCTACTTAGAATTCAAATATATGAAGGACAAATGAGTTTGAACTTGTTTTGACTGAAGGAATTCATTTTATAGCAAAAATACCAATTTGGCTTTAACTCGCAAAAGTATGGCTATTCCTGTTTTTCTTTCTCAAACAAGGTCATTTAAAGAGGTTTATGCATGGAACCTACTTAGAATTGATATATATGAAGGACAAAGGAGTTTGAACTGGTTTTGACTGAAGGAATTCATTTTATAGCAAAAATACCAATTTGGTTTTAACTCGCAAAAGTAAGGCTATTCCTGTTTTTCTTTCTCAAACAAGGTCATTTAAAGAGGTTTATGCATGGAACCTACTTAGAATTGATATATATGAAGGACATAGGACTTTGAACTTGTTTTGACTGAAGGAATTGGTGTTTATAAGCAAAAATCCGAATTTCGTCTTAATTCCGCAAAAGAAGGCTATTCCTGTTTTTTTTTTTCTCATACAAGGTCATTTAAAGAGGTTTATGCATGGAACCTACTTAGAATATATATATATTAAGGACAAAGGAGTTTGAACTGGTTTTGACTGAAGGAATTCATTTTATAGCAAAAATACCAATTTGGCTTTAACTCGCAAAAGTAAGGCTATTCCTGTTTTTCTTTCTCAAACAAGGTCATTTAAAGAGGTTTATGCATGGAACCTACTTAGAATTGATATATATGAAGGACAAAGGAGTTTGAACTGGTTTTGACTGAAGGAATTGGTGTTTATAAGCAAAAATCCGAATTTCGTCTTAATTCCGCAAAAGAAGGCTATTCCTGTTTTTCTTTTTCAAACAAGGTCATTTAAAGAGGTTTATGCATGGAACCCACTTAGAATTGATATATATGAAGGACATAGGACTTTGAACTCGTTTGACTGAAGGAATTGGTGTTTATAAGCAAAAATCCGAATTTCGTCTTAATTCCGCAAAAGAAGGCTATTCCTGTTTTTTTTTTTCTCATACAAGGTAATTTAAAGAGGTTTATGCATGGAACCTACTTAGAATTGATATATATGAAGGACAAGGGAGTTTGAACTTGTTTTGTCTCCAGGAATTAATTTTCTAGCAAAAATACCTATTTGGCCTTAACTTGCAAAAGTAAGGCTATTCGTGTTTTTCTTATCAAACAAGGTCATTTAAAGAGATTTATGCACAGAACCTACTTAGAATTGATATATATGAAGGACAAGGGAGTTTGAACTTGTTTTGACTCAAGGAATTAATTTTCTAGCAAAAATACCAATTTGGCCTTAACTTGCAAAAGTAAGGCTATTCGTGTTTTTCTTATCAAACAAGGTCATTTAAAGAGATTTATGCATGGAACCTACTTAGAATTGATATATATGAAGGACAAATGAGTTTGAACTGGTTTCGACTGGAGGAATTCATTTTATAGCAGAAATACCAATTTGGCCTTAACTCGCAAAAGTAAGGTTATTCCTGTTTTTCTTTCTCAAACAAGGTCATTTAAAGAGGTTTATGCACAGAACCTACTTAGAATTGTTATATATGAAGGACAAGGGAGTTTGAACTTGTTTTGACTGAAGGAATTGGTGTTTATAAGCAAAAATCCGAATTTTGTATTTATTCCGCAAAATAAAGCTATCCCTGTGTTTCTTTCTCATACAATGTCATTTAAAGAGGTTTTTGCATGGAACCTACTTAGAATTGATATACATTAAGGACAAAGGAGTTTGAACTGGTTTTGACTGAAGGAATTCATTTTATAGCAAAAATACCAATTTGGCTTTAACTCGCAAAAGTAAGGCTATTCCTGTTTTTCTTTCTCAAACAAGGTCATTTAAAGAGGTTTATGCATGGAACCTACTTAGAATGGATATATAAGAAGGACAAAGGAGTTTGAACTGGTTTTGACTGAAGGAATTCATTTTATAGCAAAAATACCAATTTGGCTTTAACTCGCAAAAGTAAGGCTATTCCTGTTTTTCTTTCTCAAACAAGGTCATTTAAAGAGGTTTATGCATGGAACCTACTTAGAATTGATATATATGAAGGACATAGGACTTTGAACTGGTTTTGACTGAAGGAATTTGTCTTTATAAGCAAAAATCCGAATTTCGTCTTAATTCCGCAAAAGAAGGCTATTCCTGTTTTTCTTTTTCAAACTAGGTCATTTAAAGAGGTTTATGCATGGAACCTACTTAGAATTGATATATATGAAGGACAAATGAGTTTGAACTTGTTTTGACTGAAGGAATTCATTTTATAGCAAAAATACCAATTTGGCTTTAACTCGCAAAAGTAAGGCTATTCCTGTTTTTCTTTCTCAAACAAGGTCATTTAAAGAGGTTTATGCATGGAACCTACTTAGAATTGATATATAGGAAGGACAAAGGAGTTTGAACTGGTTTTGACTGAAGGAATTGGTGTTTATAAGCAAAAATCCGAATTTCGTCTTAATTCCGCAAAAGAAGGCTATTCCTGTTTTTCTTTCTCATACAAGGTCATTTAAAGAGGTTTATGCATGGAACCTACTTAGAATTGATATATATGAAGGACAAATGAGTTTGAACTTGTTTTGACTGAAGGAATTCATTTTATAGCAAAAATACCAATTTGGCTTTAACTCGCAAAAGTAATGCTATTCCTGTTTTTCTTTCTCAAACAAGGTCATTTAAAGAGGTTTATGCATGGATCCTACTTAGAATTGATATATATGAAGGACAAATGAGTTTGAACTTGTTTTGACTGAAGGAATTCATTTTACAGCAAAAATACCAATTTGGCTTTAACTCGCAAAAGTAAGGCTATTCCTGTTTTTCTTTCTCAAACAAGGTCATTTAAAGAGGTTTATGCATGGAACCTACTTAGAATTGATATATATGAAGGACAAAGGAGTTTGAACTGGTTTTGACTGAAAGAATTGGTGTTTATAAGCAAAAATCCGAATTTCGTCTTAATTCCGCAAAAGAAGGCTATTCCTATTTTTCTTTCTCAAACAAGGTAATTTAAAGAGGTTTATGCATGGAACCTACTTAGAATTGATATATATGAAGGACAAAGGAGTTTGAACTGGTTTTGACTGAAGGAATTGGTGTTTATAAGCACAAATCCGAATTTCGTCTTAATTCCGCAAAAGAAGGCTATTCCTGTTTTTCTTTCTCATACAAGGTCATTTAAAGAGGTTTATGCATGGAACCTACTTAGAATTGATATATATGAAGGACAAAGGAGTTTGAACTGGTTTTGACTGAAGGAATTCATTTTATAGCAAAAATATCAATTTGGCTTTAACTCGCAAAAGTAAGGCTATTCCTGTTTTTCTTTCTCAAACAAGGTCATTTAAAGAGGTTTATGCATGGAACCTACTTAGAATTGATATATAAGAAGGACAAAGGAGTTTGAACTGGTTTTGACTGAAGGAATTCATTTTATAGCAAAAATACCAATTTGGCTTTAACTCGCAAAAGTAAGGCTATTCCTGCTTTTTCGTTCTCAAACAAGGTCATTTAAAGAGGTTTATGCATGGAACCTACTTAGAATTGATATATATGAAGGACATAGGACTTTGAACTGGTTTTGACTGAAGGAATTGGTCTTTATAAGCAAAAATCCGAATTTCGTCTTAATTCCGCAAAAGAAGGCTATTCCTGTTTTTCTTTTTCAAACAAGGTCATTTAAAGAGGTTTATGCATGGAACCTACTTAGAATTGATATATATGAAGGACAAATGAGTTTGAACTTGTTTTGACTGAAGGAATTCATTTTATAGCAAAAATACCAATTTGGCTTTAACTCGCAAAAGTAAGGCTATTCCTGTTTTTCTTTCTCAAACAAGGTCATTTAAAGAGGTTTATGCATGGAACCTACTTAGAATTGATATATATGAAGGACAAAGGAGTTTGAACTGGTTTTGACTGAAGGAATTGGTGTTTATAAGCAAAAATCCGAATTTCGTCTTAATTCCGCAAAAGAAGGCTATTCCTGTTTTTCTTTCTCATACAAGGTCATTTAAAGAGGTTTATGCATGGAACCTACTTAGAATTGATATATATGAAGGACAAATGAGTTTGAACTTGTTTTGACTGAAGGAATTCATTTTATAGCAAAAATACCAATTTGGCTTTAACTCACAAAAGTAATGCTATTCCTGTTTTTCTTTCTCAAACAAGGTCATTTAAAGAGGTTTATGCATGGATCCTACTTAGAATTGATATATATGAAGGACAAATGAGTTTGAACTTGTTTTGACTGAAGGAATTCATTTTACAGCAAAAATACCAATTTGGCTTTAACTCGCAAAAGTAAGGCTATTCCTGTTTTTCTTTCTCAAACAAGGTCATTTAAAGAGGTTTATGCATGGAACCTACTTAGAATTGATATATATGAAGGACAAGGGAGTTTGAACTTGTTTTGACTGAAGGAATTGGTGTTTATAAGCAAAAATCCGAATTTCGTCTTAACTCCGCAAAAGAAAGCTATCCCTGTGTTTCTTTCTCATACAATGTCATTTAAAGAGGTTTTTGCATGGAACCTACTTAGAATTGATATATATTAAGGACAAAGGAGTTTGAACTGGTTTTGACTGAAGGAATTCATTTTATAGCAAAAATACCAATTTGGCTTTAACTCGCAAAAGTAAGGCTATTCCTGTTTTTCTTTCTCAAACAAGGTCATTTAAAGAGGTTTATGCATGGAACCTACTTAGAATTGATATATATGAAGGACAAAGGAGTTTGAACTGGTTTTGACTGAAGGAATTGGTGTTTATAAGCAAAAATCCGAATTTCGTCTTAATTCCGCAAAAGAAGTCTTTTCCTGTTTTTCTTTTTCAAACAAGGTCATTTAAAGAGGTTTATGCATGGAACCTACTTAGAATTGATATATATGAAGGACAAATTAGTTTGAACTTATTTTGACTGAAGGAATTCATTTTATAGCAAAAATACCAATTTGGCTTTAACTCGCAAAAGTAAGGCTATTCCTGTTTTTCTTTCTCAAACAAGGTCATTTAAAGAGGTTTATGCATGGAACCTACTTAGAATTGATATATATGAAGGACAATGGAGTTTGAACTGGTTTTGACTGAAGGAATTGGTGTTTATAAGCAAAAATCCGAATTTTGTCTTAATTCCGCAAAAGAAGGCTATTCCTGTTTTTTTTTTTCTCATACAAGGTCATTTAAAGAGGTTTATGCATGGAACCTACTTAGAATTCAAATATATGAAGGACAAATGAGTTTGAACTTGTTTTGACTGAAGGAATTCATTTTATAGCAAAAATACCAATTTGGCTTTAACTCGCAAAAGTATGGCTATTCCTGTTTTTCTTTCTCAAACAAGGTCATTTAAAGAGGTTTATGCATGGAACCTACTTAGAATTGATATATATGAAGGACAAAGGAGTTTGAACTGGTTTTGACTGAAGGAATTCATTTTATAGCAAAAATACCAATTTGGTTTTAACTCGCAAAAGTAAGGCTATTCCTGTTTTTCTTTCTCAAACAAGGTCATTTAAAGAGGTTTATGCATGGAACCTACTTAGAATTGATATATATGAAGGACATAGGACTTTGAACTTGTTTTGACTGAAGGAATTGGTGTTTATAAGCAAAAATCCGAATTTCGTCTTAATTCCGCAAAAGAAGGCTATTCCTGTTTTTTTTTTCTCATACAAGGTCATTTAAAGAGGTTTATGCATGGAACCTACTTAGAATATATATATATTAAGGACAAAGGAGTTTCAACTGGTTTTGACTGAAGGAATTCATTTTATAGCAAAAATACCAATTTGGCTTTAACTCGCAAAAGTAAGGCTATTCCTGTTTTTCTTTCTCAAACAAGGTCATTTAAAGAGGTTTATGCATGGAACCTATTTAGAATTGATATATATGAAGGACAAAGGAGTTTGAACTGGTTTTGACTGAAGGAATTGGTGTTTATAAGCAAAAATCCGAATTTCGTCTTAATTCCGCAAAAGAAGGCTATTCCTGTTTTTCTTTTTCAAACAAGGTCATTTAAAGAGGTTTATGCATGGAACCCACTTAGAATTGATATATATGAAGGACATAGGACTTTGAACTCGTTTGACTGAAGGAATTGGTGTTTATAAGCAAAAATCCGAATTTCGTCTTAATTCCGCAAAAGAAGGCTATTCCTGTTTTTTTTTTTCTCATACAAGGTAATTTAAAGAGGTTTATGCATGGAACCTACTTAGAATTGATATATATGAAGGACAAGGGAGTTTGAACTTGTTTTGACTCCAGGAATTAATTTTCTAGCAAAAATACCTATTTGGCCTTAACTTGCAAAAGTAAGGCTATTCGTGTTTTTCTTATCAAACAAGGTCATTTAAAGAGATTTATGCACAGAACCTACTTAGAATTGATATATATGAAGGACAAGGGAGTTTGAACTTGTTTTGACTCAAGGAATTAATTTTCTAGCAAAAATACCAATTTGGCCTTAACTTGCAAAAGTAAGGCTATTCGTGTTTTTCTTATCAAACAAGGTCATTTAAAGAGATTTATGCATGGAACCTACTTAGAATTGATATATATGAAGGACAAATGAGTTTGAACTGGTTTCGACTGGAGGAATTCATTTTATAGCAGAAATACCAATTTGGCCTTAACTCGCAAAAGTAAGGTTATTCCTGTTTTTCTTTCTCAAACAAGGTCATTTAAAGAGGTTTATGCACAGAACCTACTTAGAATTGTTATATATGAAGGACAAGGGAGTTTGAACTTGTTTTGACTGAAGGAATTGGTGTTTATAAGCAAAAATCCGAATTTTGTATTAACTCCGCAAAATAAAGCTATCCCTGTGTTTCTTTCTCATACAATGTCATTTAAAGAGGTTTTTGCATGGAACCTACTTAGAATTGATATACATTAAGGACAAAGGAGTTTGAACTGGTTTTGACTGAAGGAATTCATTTTATAGCAAAAATACCAATTTGGCTTTAACTCGCAAAAGTAAGGCTATTCCTGTTTTTCTTTCTCAAACAAGGTCATTTAAAGAGGTTTATGCATGGAACCTACTTAGAATGGATATATAAGAAGGACAAAGGAGTTTGAACTGGTTTTGACTGAAGGAATTCATTTTATAGCAAAAATACCAATTTGGCTTTAACTCGCAAAAGTAAGGCTATTCCTGTTTTTCTTTCTCAAACAAGGTCATTTAAAGAGGTTTATGCATGGAACCTACTTAGAATTGATATATATGAAGGACAAAGGAGTTTGAACTGGTTTTGACTGAAGGAATTCATTTTATAGCAAAAATACCAATTTGGTTTTAACTCGCAAAAGTAAGGCTATTCCTGTTTTTCTTTCTCAAACAAGGTCATTTAAAGAGGTTTATGCATGGAACCTACTTAGAATTGATATATATGAAGGACATAGGACTTTGAACTTGTTTTGACTGAAGGAATTGGTGTTTATAAGCAAAAATCCGAATTTCGTCTTAATTCCGCAAAAGAAGGCTATTCCTGTTTTTTTTTTTCTCATACAAGGTCATTTAAAGAGGTTTATGCATGGAACCTACTTAGAATATATATATATTAAGGACAAAGGAGTTTGAACTGGTTTTGACTGAAGGAATTCATTTTATAGCAAAAATACCAATTTGGCTTTAACTCGCAAAAGTAAGGCTATTCCTGTTTTTCTTTCTCAAACAAGGTCATTTAAAGAGGTTTATGCATGGAACCTACTTAGAATTGATATATATGAAGGACAAAGGAGTTTGAACTGGTTTTGACTGAAGGAATTGGTGTTTATAAGCAAAAATCCGAATTTCGTCTTAATTCCGCAAAAGAAGTCTATTCCTGTTTTTCTTTTTCAAACAAGGTCATTTAAAGAGGTTTATGCATGGAACCCACTTAGAATTGATATATATGAAGGACATAGGACTTTGAACTCGTTTGACTGAAGGAATTGGTGTTTATAAGCAAAAATCCGAATTTCGTCTTAATTCCGCAAAAGAAGGCTATTCCTGTTTTTTTTTTTCTCATACAAGGTAATTTAAAGAGGTTTATGCATGGAACCTACTTAGAATTGATATATATGAAGGACAAGGGAGTTTGAACTTGTTTTGACTCCAGGAATTAATTTTCTAGCAAAAATACCTATTTGGCCTTAACTTGCAAAAGTAAGGCTATTCGTGTTTTTCTTATCAAACAAGGTCATTTAAAGAGATTTATGCACAGAACCTACTTAGAATTGATATATATGAAGGACAAGGGAGTTTGAACTTGTTTTGACTCAAGGAATTAATTTTCTAGCAAAAATACCAATTTGGCCTTAACTCGCAAAAGTAAGGTTATTCCTGTTTTTCTTTATCAAACAAGGTCATTTAAAGAGGTTTATGCACAGAACCTACTTAGAATTGTTATATATGAAGGACAAGGGAGTTTGAACTTGTTTTGACTGAAGGAATTGGTGTTTATAAGCAAAAATCCGAATTTTGTATTAACTCCGCAAAATAAAGCTATCCCTGTGTTTCTCTCTCATACAATGTCATTTAAAGAGGTTTTTGCATGGAACCTACTTAGAATTGATATACATTAAGGACAAAGGAGTTTGAACTGGTTTTGACTGAAGGAATTCATTTTATAGCAAAAATACCAATTTGGCTTTAACTCGCAAAAGTAAGGCTATTCCTGTTTTTCTTTCTCAAACAAGGTCATTTAAAGAGGTTTATGCATGGAACCTACTTAGAATGGATATATAAGAAGGACAAAGGAGTTTGAACTGGTTTTGACTGAAGGAATTCATTTTATAGCAAAAATACCAATTTGGCTTTAACTCGCAAAAGTAAGGCTATTCCTGTTTTTCTTTCTCAAACAAGGTCATTTAAAGAGGTTTATGCATGGAACCTACTTAGAATTGATATATATGAAGGACATAGGACTTTGAACTGGTTTTGACTGAAGGAATTTGTCTTTATAAGCAAAAATCCGAATTTCGTCTTAATTCCGCAAAAGAAGGCTATTCCTGTTTTTCTTTTTCAAACTAGGTCATTTAAAGAGGTTTATGCATGGAACCTACTTAGAATTGATATATATGAAGGACAAATGAGTTTGAACTTGTTTTGACTGAAGGAATTCATTTTATAGCAAAAATACCAATTTGGCTTTAACTCGCAAAAGTAAGGCTATTCCTGTTTTTCTTTCTCAAACAAGGTCATTTAAAGAGGTTTATGCATGGAACCTACTTAGAATTGATATATATGAAGGACAAAGGAGTTTGAACTGGTTTTGACTGAAGGAATTGGTGTTTATAAGCAAAAATCCGAATTTCGTCTTAATTCCGCAAAAGAAGGCTATTCCTGTTTTTCTTTCTCATACAAGGTCATTTAAAGAGGTTTATGCATGGAACCTACTTAGAATTGATATATATGAAGGACAAATGAGTTTGAACTTGTTTTGACTGAAGGAATTCATTTTATAGCAAAAATACCAATTTGGCTTTAACTCGCAAAAGTAATGCTATTTCTGTTTTTCTTTCTCAAACAAGGTCATTTAAAGAGGTTTATGCACAGAACCTACTTAGAATTGATATATATGAAGGACAAGGGAGTTTGAACTTGTTTTGACTCAAGGAATTAATTTTCTAGCAAAAATACCAATTTGGCCTTAACTTGCAAAAGTAAGGCTATTCGTGTTTTTCTTATCAAACAAGGTCATTTAAAGAGATTTATGCATGGAACCTACTTAGAATTGATATATATGAAGGACAAATGAGTTTGAACTGGTTTCGACTGGAGGAATTCATTTTATAGCAGAAATACCAATTTGGCCTTAACTCGCAAAAGTAAGGTTATTCCTGTTTTTCTTTCTCAAACAAGGTCATTTAAAGAGGTTTATGCACAGAACCTACTTAGAATTGTTATATATGAAGGACAAGGGAGTTTGAACTTGTTTTGACTGAAGGAATTGGTGTTTATAAGCAAAAATCCGAATTTTGTATTAACTCCGCAAAATAAAGCTATCCCTGTGTTTCTTTCTCATACAATGTCATTTAAAGAGGTTTTTGCATGGAACCTACTTAGAATTGATATACATTAAGGACAAAGGAGTTTGAACTGGTTTTGACTGAAGGAATTCATTTTATAGCAAAAATACCAATTTGGCTTTAACTCGCAAAAGTAAGGCTATTCCTGTTTTTCTTTCTCAAACAAGGTCATTTAAAGAGGTTTATGCATGGAACCTACTTAGAATGGATATATAAGAAGGACAAAGGAGTTTGAACTGGTTTTGACTGAAGGAATTCATTTTATAGCAAAAATACCAATTTGGCTTTAACTCGCAAAAGTAAGGCTATTCCTGTTTTTCTTTCTCAAACAAGGTCATTTAAAGAGGTTTATGCATGGAACCTACTTAGAATTGATATATATGAAGGACAAAGGAGTTTGAACTGGTTTTGACTGAAGGAATTCATTTTATAGCAAAAATACCAATTTGGTTTTAACTCGCAAAAGTAAGGCTATTCCTGTTTTTCTTTCTCAAACAAGGTCATTTAAAGAGGTTTATGCATGGAACCTACTTAGAATTGATATATATGAAGGACATAGGACTTTGAACTTGTTTTGACTGAAGGAATTGGTGTTTATAAGCAAAAATCCGAATTTCGTCTTAATTCCGCAAAAGAAGGCTATTCCTGTTTTTTTTTTTCTCATACAAGGTCATTTAAAGAGGTTTATGCATGGAACCTACTTAGAATATATATATATTAAGGACAAAGGAGTTTGAACTGGTTTTGACTGAAGGAATTCATTTTATAGCAAAAATACCAATTTGGCTTTAACTCGCAAAAGTAAGGCTATTCCTGTTTTTCTTTCTCAAACAAGGTCATTTAAAGAGGTTTATGCATGGAACCTACTTAGAATTGATATATATGAAGGACAAAGGAGTTTGAACTGGTTTTGACTGAAGGAATTGGTGTTTATAAGCAAAAATCCGAATTTCGTCTTAATTCCGCAAAAGAAGTCTATTCCTGTTTTTCTTTTTCAAACAAGGTCATTTAAAGAGGTTTATGCATGGAACCCACTTAGAATTGATATATATGAAGGACATAGGACTTTGAACTCGTTTGACTGAAGGAATTGGTGTTTATAAGCAAAAATCCGAATTTCGTCTTAATTCCGCAAAAGAAGGCTATTCCTGTTTTTTTTTTTCTCATACAAGGTAATTTAAAGAGGTTTATGCATGGAACCTACTTAGAATTGATATATATGAAGGACAAGGGAGTTTGAACTTGTTTTGACTCCAGGAATTAATTTTCTAGCAAAAATACCTATTTGGCCTTAACTTGCAAAAGTAAGGCTATTCGTGTTTTTCTTATCAAACAAGGTCATTTAAAGAGATTTATGCACAGAACCTACTTAGAATTGATATATATGAAGGACAAGGGAGTTTGAACTTGTTTTGACTCAAGGAATTAATTTTCTAGCAAAAATACCAATTTGGCCTTAACTCGCAAAAGTAAGGTTATTCCTGTTTTTCTTTATCAAACAAGGTCATTTAAAGAGGTTTATGCACAGAACCTACTTAGAATTGTTATATATGAAGGACAAGGGAGTTTGAACTTGTTTTGACTGAAGGAATTGGTGTTTATAAGCAAAAATCCGAATTTTGTATTAACTCCGCAAAATAAAGCTATCCCTGTGTTTCTCTCTCATACAATGTCATTTAAAGAGGTTTTTGCATGGAACCTACTTAGAATTGATATACATTAAGGACAAAGGAGTTTGAACTGGTTTTGACTGAAGGAATTCATTTTATAGCAAAAATACCAATTTGGCTTTAACTCGCAAAAGTAAGGCTATTCCTGTTTTTCTTTCTCAAACAAGGTCATTTAAAGAGGTTTATGCATGGAACCTACTTAGAATGGATATATAAGAAGGACAAAGGAGTTTGAACTGGTTTTGACTGAAGGAATTCATTTTATAGCAAAAATACCAATTTGGCTTTAACTCGCAAAAGTAAGGCTATTCCTGTTTTTCTTTCTCAAACAAGGTCATTTAAAGAGGTTTATGCATGGAACCTACTTAGAATTGATATATATGAAGGACATAGGACTTTGAACTGGTTTTGACTGAAGGAATTTGTCTTTATAAGCAAAAATCCGAATTTCGTCTTAATTCCGCAAAAGAAGGCTATTCCTGTTTTTCTTTTTCAAACTAGGTCATTTAAAGAGGTTTATGCATGGAACCTACTTAGAATTGATATATATGAAGGACAAATGAGTTTGAACTTGTTTTGACTGAAGGAATTCATTTTATAGCAAAAATACCAATTTGGCTTTAACTCGCAAAAGTAAGGCTATTCCTGTTTTTCTTTCTCAAACAAGGTCATTTAAAGAGGTTTATGCATGGAACCTACTTAGAATTGATATATATGAAGGACAAAGGAGTTTGAACTGGTTTTGACTGAAGGAATTGGTGTTTATAAGCAAAAATCCGAATTTCGTCTTAATTCCGCAAAAGAAGGCTATTCCTGTTTTTCTTTCTCATACAAGGTCATTTAAAGAGGTTTATGCATGGAACCTACTTAGAATTGATATATATGAAGGACAAATGAGTTTGAACTTGTTTTGACTGAAGGAATTCATTTTATAGCAAAAATACCAATTTGGCTTTAACTCGCAAAAGTAATGCTATTTCTGTTTTTCTTTCTCAAACAAGGTCATTTAAAGAGGTTTATGCATGGATCCTACTTAGAATTGATATATATGAAGGACAAATGAGTTTGAACTTGTTTTGACTGAAGGAATTCATTTTACAGCAAAAATACCAATTTGGCTTTAACTCGCAAAAGTAAGGCTATTCCTGTTTTTCTTTCTCAAACAAGGTCATTTAAAGAGGTTTATGCATGGAACCTACTTAGAATTGATATATATGAAGGACAAAGGAGTTTGAACTGGTTTTGACTGAAAGAATTGGTGTTTATAAGCAAAAATCCGAATTTCGTCTTAATTCCGCAAAAGAAGGCTATTCCTATTTTTCTTTCTCAAACAAGGTAATTTAAAGAGGTTTATGCATGGAACCTACTTAGAATTGATATATATGAAGGACAAAGGAGTTTGAACTGGTTTTGACTGAAGGAATTGGTGTTTATAAGCAAAAATCCGAATTTCGTCTTAATTCCGCAAAAGAAGGCTATTCCTGTTTTTCTTTCTCATACAAGGTCATTTAAAGAGGTTTATGCATGGAACCTACTTAGAATTGATATATATGAAGGACAAAGGAGTTTGAACTGGTTTTGACTGAAGGAATTCATTTTATAGCAAAAATATCAATTTGGCTTTAACTCGCAAAAGTAAGGCTATTCCTGTTTTTCTTTCTCAAACAAGGTCATTTAAAGAGGTTTATGCATGGAACCTACTTAGAATTGATATATAAGAAGGACAAAGGAGTTTGAACTGGTTTTGACTGAAGGAATTCATTTTATAGCAAAAATACCAATTTGGCTTTAACTCGCAAAAGTAAGGCTATTCCTGCTTTTTCGTTCTCAAACAAGGTCATTTAAAGAGGTTTATGCATGGAACCTACTTAGAATTGATATATATGAAGGACATAGGACTTTGAACTGGTTTTGACTGAAGGAATTGGTCTTTATAAGCAAAAATCCGAATTTCGTCTTAATTCCGCAAAAGAAGGCTATTCCTGTTTTTCTTTTTCAAACAAGGTCATTTAAAGAGGTTTATGCATGGAACCTACTTAGAATTGATATATATGAAGGACAAATGAGTTTGAACTTGTTTTGACTGAAGGAATTCATTTTATAGCAAAAATACCAATTTGGCTTTAACTCGCAAAAGTAAGGCTATTCCTGTTTTTCTTTCTCAAACAAGGTCATTTAAAGAGGTTTATGCATGGAACCTACTTAGAATTGATATATATGAAGGACAAAGGAGTTTGAACTGGTTTTGACTGAAGGAATTGGTGTTTATAAGCAAAAATCCGAATTTCGTCTTAATTCCGCAAAAGAAGGCTATTCCTGTTTTTCTTTCTCATACAAGGTCATTTAAAGAGGTTTATGCATGGAACCTACTTAGAATTGATATATATGAAGGACAAATGAGTTTGAACTTGTTTTGACTGAAGGAATTCATTTTATAGCAAAAATACCAATTTGGCTTTAACTCGCAAAAGTAATGCTATTCCTGTTTTTCTTTCTCAAACAAGGTCATTTAAAGAGGTTTATGCATGGATCCTACTTAGAATTGATATATATGAAGGACAAATGAGTTTGAACTTGTTTTGACTGAAGGAATTCATTTTACAGCAAAAATACCAATTTGGCTTTAACTCGCAAAAGTAAGGCTATTCCTGTTTTTCTTTCTCAAACAAGGTCATTTAAAGAGGTTTATGCATGGAACCTACTTAGAATTGATATATATGAAGGACAAGGGAGTTTGAACTTGTTTTGACTGAAGAAATTGGTGTTTATAAGCAAAAATCCGAATTTCGTCTTAACTCCGCAAAAGAAAGCTATCCCTGTGTTTCTTTCTCATACAATGTCATTTAAAGAGGTTTATGCATGGAACCTACTTAGAATATATATATATTAAGGACAAAGGAGTTTGAACTGGTTTTGACTGAAGGAATTCATTTTATAGCAAAAATACCAATTTGGCTTTAACTCGCAAAAGTAAGGCTATTCCTGTTTTTCTTTCTCAAACAAGGTCATTTAAAGAGGTTTATGCATGGAACCTACTTAGAATTGATATATATGAAGGACAAAGGAGTTTGAACTGGTTTTGACTGAAGGAATTGGTGTTTATAAGCAAAAATCCGAATTTCGTCTTAATTCCGCAAAAGAAGGCTTTTCCTGTTTTTCTTTTTCAAACAAGGTCATTTAAAGAGGTTTATGCATGGAACCTACTTAGAATTGATATATATGAAGGACAAATTAGTTTGAACTTATTTTGACTGAAGGAATTCATTTTATAGCAAAAATACCAATTTGGCTTTAACTCGCAAAAGTAAGGCTATTCCTGTTTTTCTTTCTCAAACAAGGTCATTTAAAGAGGTTTATGCATGGAACCTACTTAGAATTGATATATATGAAGGACAATGGAGTTTGAACTGGTTTTGACTGAAGGAATTGGTGTTTATAAGCAAAAATCCGAATTTTGTCTTAATTCCGCAAAAGAAGGCTATTCCTGTTTTTCTTTCTCATACAAGGTCATTTAAAGAGGTTTATGCATGGAACCTACTTAGAATTGATATATATGAAGGACAAATGAGTTTGAACTTGTTTTGACTGAAGGAATTCATTTTATAGCAAAAATACCAATTTGGCTTTAACTCGCAAAAGTAATGCTATTCCTGTTTTTCTTTCTCAAACAAGGTCATTTAAAGAGGTTTATGCATGGATCCTACTTAGAATTGATATATATGAAGGACAAATGAGTTTGAACTTGTTTTGACTGAAGGAATTCATTTTACAGCAAAAATACCAATTTGGCTTTAACTCGCAAAAGTAAGGCTATTCCTGTTTTTCTTTCTCAAACAAGGTCATTTAAAGAGGTTTATGCATGGAACCTACTTAGAATTGATATATATGAAGGACAAGGGAGTTTGAACTTGTTTTGACTGAAGAAATTGGTGTTTATAAGCAAAAATCCGAATTTCGTCTTAACTCCGCAAAAGAAAGCTATCCCTGTGTTTCTTTCTCATACAATGTCATTTAAAGAGGTTTATGCATGGAACCTACTTAGAATATATATATATTAAGGACAAAGGAGTTTGAACTGGTTTTGACTGAAGGAATTCATTTTATAGCAAAAATACCAATTTGGCTTTAACTCGCAAAAGTAAGGCTATTCCTGTTTTTCTTTCTCAAACAAGGTCATTTAAAGAGGTTTATGCATGGAACCTACTTAGAATTGATATATATGAAGGACAAAGGAGTTTGAACTGGTTTTGACTGAAGGAATTGGTGTTTATAAGCAAAAATCCGAATTTCGTCTTAATTCCGCAAAAGAAGGCTTTTCCTGTTTTTCTTTTTCAAACAAGGTCATTTAAAGAGGTTTATGCATGGAACCTACTTAGAATTGATATATATGAAGGACAAATTAGTTTGAACTTATTTTGACTGAAGGAATTCATTTTATAGCAAAAATACCAATTTGGCTTTAACTCGCAAAAGTAAGGCTATTCCTGTTTTTCTTTCTCAAACAAGGTCATTTAAAGAGGTTTATGCATGGAACCTACTTAGAATTGATATATATGAAGGACAAATGAGTTTGAACTTGTTTTGACTGAAGGAATTCATTTTATAGCAAAAATACCAATTTGGCTTTAACTCGCAAAAGTAAGGCTATTCCTGTTTTTCTTTCTCAAACAAGGTCATTTAAAGAGGTTTATGCATGGAACCTACTTAGAATTGATATATATGAAGGACAAAGGAGTTTGAACTGGTTTTGACTGAAGGAATTGGTGTTTATAAGCAAAAATCCGAATTTCGTCTTAATTCCGCAAAAGAAGGCTATTCCTGTTTTTCTTTCTCATACAAGGTCATTTAAAGAGGTTTATGCATGGAACCTACTTAGAATTGATATATATGAAGGACAAATGAGTTTGAACTTGTTTTGACTGAAGGAATTCATTTTATAGCAAAAATACCAATTTGGCTTTAACTCGCAAAAGTAATGCTATTCCTGTTTTTCTTTCTCAAACAAGGTCATTTAAAGAGGTTTATGCATGGATCCTACTTAGAATTGATATATATGAAGGACAAATGAGTTTGAACTTGTTTTGACTGAAGGAATTCATTTTACAGCAAAAATACCAATTTGGCTTTAACTCGCAAAAGTAAGGCTATTCCTGTTTTTCTTTCTCAAACAAGGTCATTTAAAGAGGTTTATGCATGGAACCTACTTAGAATTGATATATATGAAGGACAAGGGAGTTTGAACTTGTTTTGACTGAAGAAATTGGTGTTTATAAGCAAAAATCCGAATTTCGTCTTAACTCCGCAAAAGAAAGCTATCCCTGTGTTTCTTTCTCATACAATGTCATTTAAAGAGGTTTATGCATGGAACCTACTTAGAATATATATATATTAAGGACAAAGGAGTTTGAACTGGTTTTGACTGAAGGAATTCATTTTATAGCAAAAATACCAATTTGGCTTTAACTCGCAAAAGTAAGGCTATTCCTGTTTTTCTTTCTCAAACAAGGTCATTTAAAGAGGTTTATGCATGGAACCTACTTAGAATTGATATATATGAAGGACAAAGGAGTTTGAACTGGTTTTGACTGAAGGAATTGGTGTTTATAAGCAAAAATCCGAATTTCGTCTTAATTCCGCAAAAGAAGGCTTTTCCTGTTTTTCTTTTTCAAACAAGGTCATTTAAAGAGGTTTATGCATGGAACCTACTTAGAATTGATATATATGAAGGACAAATTAGTTTGAACTTATTTTGACTGAAGGAATTCATTTTATAGCAAAAATACCAATTTGGCTTTAACTCGCAAAAGTAAGGCTATTCCTGTTTTTCTTTCTCAAACAAGGTCATTTAAAGAGGTTTATGCATGGAACCTACTTAGAATTGATATATATGAAGGACAATGGAGTTTGAACTGGTTTTGACTGAAGGAATTGGTGTTTATAAGCAAAAATCCGAATTTTGTCTTAATTCCGCAAAAGAAGGCTATTCCTGTTTTTTTTTTTTCTCATACAAGGTCATTTAAAGAGGTTTATGCATGGAACCTACTTAGAATTCAAATATATGAAGGACAAATGAGTTTGAACTTGTTTTGACTGAAGGAATTCATTTTATAGCAAAAATACCAATTTGGCTTTAACTCGCAAAAGTAAGGCTATGCCTGTTTTTTCTTTCTCAAACAAGGTCATTTAAAGAGGTTTATGCATGGAACCTACTTAGAATTGATATATATGAAGGACAAATGAGTTTGAACTTGTTTTGACTGAAGGAATTCATTTTATAGCAAAAATACTAATTTGGCTTTAACTCGCAAAAGTATGGCTATTCCTGTTTTTCTTTCTCAAACAAGGTCATTTAAAGAGGTTTATGCATGGAACCTACTTAGAATTGATATATATGAAGGACAAAGGAGTTTGAACTGGTTTTGACTGAAGGAATTGGTGTTTATAAGCAAAAATCCGAATTTCGTCTTAATTCCGCAAAAGAAGGCTTTTCCTGTTTTTCTTTTTCAAACAAGGTCATTTAAAGAGGTTTATGCATGGAACCTACTTAGAATTGATATATATGAAGGACAAATTAGTTTGAACTTATTTTGACTGAAGGAATTCATTTTATAGCAAAAATACCAATTTGGCTTTAACTCGCAAAAGTAAGGCTATTCCTGTTTTTCTTTCTCAAACAAGGTCATTTAAAGAGGTTTATGCATGTAACCTACTTAGAATTGATATATATGAAGGACAAATTAGTTTGAACTGGTTTTGACTGAAGGAATTTATTTTATAGCAAAAATACCAATTTGGCTTTAACTCGCAAAAGTATGGCTATTCCTGTTTTTCTTTCTCAAACAAGGTCATTTAAAGAGGTTTATGCATGGAACCTACTTAGAATTGATATATATGAAGGACATAGGACTTTGAACTTGTTTTGACTGAAGGAATTGGTGTTTATAAGCAAAAATCCGAATTTCGTCTTAATTCCGCAAAAGAAGGCTATTCCTGTTTTTTTTTTTCTCATACAAGGTCATTTAAAGAGGTTTATGCATGGAACCTACTTAGAATTCAAATATATGAAGGACAAATGAGTTTGAACTTGTTTTGACTGAAGGAATTAATTTTATAGCAAAAATACCAATTTGGCTTTAACTCGCAAAAGTAAGGCTATGCCTGTTTTTTCTTTCTCAAACAAGGTCATTTAAAGAGGTTTATGCATGGAACCTACTTAGAATTGATATATATGAAGGACAAAGGAGTTTGAACTTGTTTTGACTGAAGGAATTCATTTTATAGCAAAAATACCAATTTGGCTTTAACTCGCAAAAGTAAGGCTATTCCTGTTTTTCTTTCTCATACAAGGTCATTTAAAGAGGTTTATGCATGGAACCTACTTAGAATTCAAATATATGAAGGACAAATGAGTTTGAACTTGTTTTGACTGAAGGAATTCATTTTATAGCAAAAATACCAATTTGGCTTTAACTCGCAAAAGTAAGGCTATTCCTGTTTTTTTTCTCAAACAAGGTCATTTAAAGAGGTTTATGCATGGAACCTACTTAGAATTGATATATATGAAGGACAAAGGAGTTTGAACTGGTTTTGACTGAAGGAATTCATTTTATAGCAAAAATACCAATTTGGTTTTAACTCGCAAAAGTAAGGCTATTCCTGTTTTTCTTTCTCAAACAAGGTCATTTAAAGAGGTTTATGCATGGAACCTACTTAGAATTGATATATATGAAGGACAAATTAGTTTGAACTTGTTTTGACTGAAGGAATTCATTTTATAGCAAAAATACCAATTTGGCTTTAACTCGCAAAAGTAAGGCTTTTCCCGCTTTTTCGTTCTCAAACAAGGTCATTTAAAAAGGTTTATGCATGGAACCTACTTAGAATTGATATATATGAAGGACAAATGAGTTTGAACTTGTTTTGACTGAAGGAATTGGTGTTTATAAGCAAAAATCCGAATTTCGTCTTAATTCCGCAAAAGAAGGCTATTCCTGTTTTTCTTTTTCAAACAAGGTCATTTAAAGAGGTTTATGCATGGAACCTACTTAGAATTGATATATATGAAGGACAAATGAGTTTGAACTTGTTTTGACTGAAGGAATTCATTTTATAGCAAAAATACCAATTTGGCTTTAACTCGCAAAAGTATGGCTATTCCTGTTTTTCTTTCTCATACAAGGTCATTTAAAGAGGTTTATGCATGGAACCTACTTAGAATTGATATATATGAAGGACAAATTAGTTTGAACTGGTTTTGACTGAAGGAATTAATTTTATAGCAAAAATACCAATTTGGCTTTAACTCGCAAAAGTAAGGCTATTCCTGTTTTTCTTTCTCAAACAAGGTCATTTAAAGAGGTTTATGCATGGAACCCACTTAGAATTGATATATATGAAGGACATAGGACTTTGAACTTGTTTTGACTGAAGGAATTGGTGTTTATAAGCAAAAATCCGAATTTCGTCTTAATTCCGCAAAAGAAGGCTATTCCTGTTTTTCTTTTTCAAACAAGGTCATTTAAAGAGGTTTATGCATGGAACCTACTTAGAATTGATATATATGAAGGACAAATGAGTTTGAACTTGTTTTGACTGAAGGAATTCATTTTATAGCAAAAATACCAATTTGGCTTTAACTCGCAAAAGTATGGCTATTCCTGTTTTTCTTTCTCAAACAAGGTCATTTAAAGAGGTTTATGCATGGAACCTACTTAGAATTGATATATATGAAGGACAAAGGAGTTTGAACTGGTTTTGACTGAAGGAATTCATTTTATAGCAAAAATACCAATTTGGCTTTAACTCGCAAAAGTAAGGCTATTCCTGTTTTTCTTTCTCATACAAGGTCATTTAAAGAGGTTTATGCATGGAACCTACTGAGAATTCAAATATATGAAGGACAAATGAGTTTGAACTGGTTTTGACCGAAGGAATTAATTTTATAGCAAAAATACCAATTTGGCTTTAACTCGCAAAAGTATGGCTATTCCTGTTTTTCTTTCTCAAACAAGGTCATTTAAAGAGGTTTATGCATGGAACCCACTTAGAATTGATATATATGAAGGACATAGGACTTTGAACTTGTTTTGACTGAAGGAATTGGTGTTTATAAGCAAAAATCCGAATTTCGTCTTAATTCCGCAAAAGAAGGCTTTTCCTGTTTTTTTTTTTTCTCATACAAGGTCATTTAAAGAGGTTTATGCATGGAACCTACTTAGAATTGATATATATGAAGGACAAATGAGTTTGAACTTGTTTTGACTGAAGGAATTCATTTTATAGCAAAAATACCAATTTGGCTTTAACTCGCAAAAGTAAGGCTATTCCTGCTTTTTATTTCTCAAACAAGGTCATTTAAAGAGGTTTATGCATGGAACCTACTTAGAATTGATATATATGAAGGACAAAGGAGTTTGAACTTGTTTTGACTGAAGGAATTCATTTTATAGCAAAAATACCAATTTGGCTTTAACTCGCAAAAGTAAGGCTATTCCTGTTTTTCTTTCTCATACAAGGTCATTTAAAGAGGTTTATGCATGGAACCTACTTAGAATTCAAATATATGAAGGACAAATGAGTTTGAACTTGTTTTGACTGAAGGAATTCATTTTATAGCAAAAATACCAATTTGGCTTTAACTCGCAAAAGTATGGCTATTCCTGTTTTTTTTCTCAAACAAGGTCATTTAAAGAGGTTTATGCATGGAACCTACTTAGAATTGATATATATGAAGGACAAAGGAGTTTGAACTGGTTTTGACTGAAGGAATTCATTTTATAGCAAAAATACCAATTTGGTTTTAACTCGCAAAAGTAAGGCTATTCCTGTTTTTCTTTCTCAAACAAGGTCATTTAAAGAGGTTTATGCATGGAACCTACTTAGAATTGATATATATGAAGGACAAATTAGTTTGAACTTGTTTTGACTGAAGGAATTCATTTTATAGCAAAAATACCAATTTGGCTTTAACTCGCAAAAGTAAGGCTTTTCCCGCTTTTTCGTTCTCAAACAAGGTCATTTAAAAAGGTTTATGCATGGAACCTACTTAGAATTGATATATATGAAGGACATAGGACTTTGAACTTGTTTTGACTGAAGGAATTGGTGTTTATAAGCAAAAATCCGAATTTCGTCTTAATTCCGCAAAAGAAGGCTATTCCTGTTTTTCTTTTTCAAACAAGGTCATTTAAAGAGGTTTATGCATGGAACCTACTTAGAATTGATATATATGAAGGACAAATGAGTTTGAACTTGTTTTGACTGAAGGAATTCATTTTATAGCAAAAATACCAATTTGGCTTTAACTCGCAAAAGTATGGCTATTCCTGTTTTTCTTTCTCATACAAGGTCATTTAAAGAGGTTTATGCATGGAACCTACTGAGAATTCAAATATATGAAGGACAAATGAGTTTGAACTGGTTTTGACTGAAGGAATTAATTTTATAGCAAAAATACCAATTTGGCTTTAACTCGCAAAAGTATGGCTATTCCTGTTTTTCTTTCTCAAACAAGGTCATTTAAAGAGGTTTATGCATGGAACCTACTTAGAATTGATATATATGAAGGACAAAGGAGTTTGAACTGGTTTTGACTGAAGGAATTGGTGTTTATAAGCAAAAATCCGAATTTCGTCTTAATTCCGCAAAAGAAGGCTATTCCTGTTTTTCTTTTTCAAACAAGGTCATTTAAAGAGGTTTATGCATGGAACCTACTTAGAATTGATATATATGAAGGACAAATTAGTTTGAACTTATTTTGACTGAAGGAATTCATTTTATAGCAAAAATACCAATTTGGCTTTAACTCGCAAAAGTAAGGCTATTCCTGTTTTTCTTTCTCAAACAAGGTCATTTAAAGAGGTTTATGCATGGAACCTACTTAGAATTGATATATATGAAGGACAATGGAGTTTGAACTGGTTTTGACTGAAGGAATTGGTGTTTATAAGCAAAAATCCGAATTTTGTCTTAATTCCGCAAAAGAAGGCTATTCCTGTTTTTCTTTCTCATACAAGGTCATTTAAAGAGGTTTATGCATGGAACCTACTTAGAATTGATATATATGAAGGACAAATGAGTTTGAACTTGTTTTGACTGAAGGAATTCATTTTATAGCAAAAATACCAATTTGGCTTTAACTCGCAAAAGTAAGGCTATTCCTGCTTTTTCTTTCTCAAACAAGGTCATTTAAAGAGGTTTATGCATGGAACCCACTTAGAATTGATATATATGAAGGACATAGGACTTTGAACTTGTTTTGACTGAAGGAATTGGTGTTTATAAGCAAAAATCCGAATTTCGTCTTATTTCCGCAAAAGAAGGCTATTCCTGTTTTTTTTTTTCTCATACAAGGTCATTTAAAGAGGTTTATGCATGGAACCTACTTAGAATTGATATATATGAAGGACATAGGACTTTGAACTTGTTTTGACTGAAGGAATTGGTGTTTATAAGCAAAAATCCGAATTTCGTCTTAATTCCGCAAAAGAAGGCTATTCCTGTTTTTCTTTCTCATACAAGGTCATTTAAAGAGGTTTATGCATGGAACCTACTTAGAATTGATATATATGAAGGACAAATGAGTTTGAACTTGTTTTGACTGAAGGAATTCATTTTATAGCAAAAATACCAATTTGGCTTTAACTCGCAAAAGTAAGGCTATTCCTGTTTTTCTTTCTCAAACAAGGTCATTTAAAGAGGTTTATGCATGGAACCTACTTAGAATTGATATATATGAAGGACAAAGGAGTTTGAACTGGTTTTGACTGAAGGAATTGGTGTTTATAAGCAAAAATCCGAATTTCGTCTTAATTCCGCAAAAGAAGGCTATTCCTGTTTTTTTTTTCTCATACAAGGTCATTTAAAGAGGTTTATGCATGGAACCTACTTAGAATTGATATATATGAAGGACAAATGAGTTTGAACTTGTTTTGACTGAAGGAATTCATTTTATAGCAAAAATACCAATTTGGCTTTAACTCGCAAAAGTATGGCTATTCCTGTTTTTTTTCTCAAACAAGGTCATTTAAAGAGGTTTATGCATGGAACCTACTTAGAATTGATATATATGAAGGACAAAGGAGTTTGAACTGGTTTTGACTGAAGGAATTCATTTTATAGCAAAAATACCAATTTGGTTTTAACTCGCAAAAGTAAGGCTATTCCTGTTTTTCTTTCTCAAACAAGGTCATTTAAAGAGGTTTATGCATGGAACCTACTTAGAATTGATATATATGAAGGACAAATTAGTTTGAACTTGTTTTGACTGAAGGAATTCATTTTATAGCAAAAATACCAATTTGGCTTTAACTCGCAAAAGTAAGGCTTTTCCCGCTTTTTCGTTCTCAAACAAGGTCATTTAAAAAGGTTTATGCATGGAACCTACTTAGAATTGATATATATGAAGGACATAGGACTTTGAACTTGTTTTGACTGAAGGAATTGGTGTTTATAAGCAAAAATCCGAATTTCGTCTTAATTCCGCAAAAGAAGGCTATTCCTGTTTTTCTTTTTCAAACAAGGTCATTTAAAGAGGTTTATGCATGGAACCTACTTAGAATTGATATATATGAAGGACAAATGAGTTTGAACTTGTTTTGACTGAAGGAATTCATTTTATAACAAAAATACCAATTTGGCTTTAACTCGCAAAAGTATGGCTATTCCTGTTTTTCTTTCTCAAACAAGGTCATTTAAAGAGGTTTATGCATGGAACCTACTTAGAATTGATATAAATGAAGGACAAAGGAGTTTGAACTGGTTTTGACTGAAGGAATTCATTTTATAGCAAAAATACCAATTTGGCTTTAACTCGCAAAAGTAAGGCTATTCCTGTTTTTCTTTCTCATACAAGGTCATTTAAAGAGGTTTATGCATGGAACCTACTGAGAATTCAAATATATGAAGGACAAATGAGTTTGAACTGGTTTTGACCGAAGGAATTAATTTTATAGCAAAAATACCAATTTGGCTTTAACTCGCAAAAGTATGGCTATTCCTGTTTTTCTTTCTCAAACAAGGTCATTTAAAGAGGTTTATGCATGGAACCTACTTAGAATTGATATATATGAAGGACAAAGGAGTTTGAACTGGTTTTGACTGAAGGAATTGGTGTTTATAAGCAAAAATCCGAATTTCGTCTTAATTCCGCAAAAGAAGGCTATTCCTGTTTTTCTTTCTCATACAAGGTCATTTAAAGAGGTTTATGCATGGAACCTACTTAGAATTGATATATATGAAGGACAAATTAGTTTGAACTTATTTTGACTGAAGGAATTCATTTTATAGCAAAAATACCAATTTGGCTTTAACTCGCAAAAGTAAGGCTATTCCTGTTTTTCTTTCTCAAACAAGGTCATTTAAAGAGGTTTATGCATGTAACCTACTTAGAATTGATATATATGAAGGACAAATTAGTTTGAACTGGTTTTGACTGAAGGAATTCATTTTATAGCAAAAATACCAATTTGGTTTTAACTCGCAAAAGTAAGGCTATTCCTGCTTTTTCTTTCTCAAACAAGGTCATTTAAAGAGGTTTATGCATGGAACCCACTTAGAATTGATATATATGAAGGACATAGGACTTTGAACTTGTTTTGACTGAAGGAATTGGTGTTTATAAGCAAAAATCCGAATTTCGTCTTAATTCCGCAAAAGAAGGCTTTTCCTGTTTTTTTTTTTCTCATACAAGGTCATTTAAAGAGGTTTATGCATGGAACCTACTTAGAATTGATATATATGAAGGACAAATGAGTTTGAACTTGTTTTGACTGAAGGAATTCATTTTATAGCAAAAATACCAATTTGGCTTTAACTCGCAAAAGTAAGGCTATTCCTGCTTTTTATTTCTCAAACAAGGTCATTTAAAGAGGTTTATGCATGGAACCTACTTAGAATTGATATATATGAAGGACAAAGGAGTTTGAACTTGTTTTGACTGAAGGAATTCATTTTATAGCAAAAATACCAATTTGGCTTTAACTCGCAAAAGTAAGGCTATTCCTGTTTTTCTTTCTCATACAAGGTCATTTAAAGAGGTTTATGCATGGAACCTACTTAGAATTCAAATATATGAAGGACAAATGAGTTTGAACTTGTTTTGACTGAAGGAATTCATTTTATAGCAAAAATACCAATTTGGCTTTAACTCGCAAAAGTATGGCTATTCCTGTTTTTTTTCTCAAACAAGGTCATTTAAAGAGGTTTATGCATGGAACCTACTTAGAATTGATATATATGAAGGACAAAGGAGTTTGAACTGGTTTTGACTGAAGGAATTCATTTTATAGCAAAAATACCAATTTGGTTTTAACTCGCAAAAGTAAGGCTATTCCTGTTTTTCTTTCTCAAACAAGGTCATTTAAAGAGGTTTATGCATGGAACCTACTTAGAATTGATATATATGAAGGACAAATTAGTTTGAACTTGTTTTGACTGAAGGAATTCATTTTATAGCAAAAATACCAATTTGGCTTTAACTCGCAAAAGTAAGGCTTTTCCCGCTTTTTCGTTCTCAAACAAGGTCATTTAAAAAGGTTTATGCATGGAACCTACTTAGAATTGATATATATGAAGGACATAGGACTTTGAACTTGTTTTGACTGAAGGAATTGGTGTTTATAAGCAAAAATCCGAATTTCGTCTTAATTCCGCAAAAGAAGGCTATTCCTGTTTTTCTTTTTCAAACAAGGTCATTTAAAGAGGTTTATGCATGGAACCTACTTAGAATTGATATATATGAAGGACAAATGAGTTTGAACTTGTTTTGACTGAAGGAATTCATTTTATAGCAAAAATACCAATTTGGCTTTAACTCGCAAAAGTATGGCTATTCCTGTTTTTCTTTCTCATACAAGGTCATTTAAAGAGGTTTATGCATGGAACCTACTGAGAATTCAAATATATGAAGGACAAATGAGTTTGAACTGGTTTTGACTGAAGGAATTAATTTTATAGCAAAAATACCAATTTGGCTTTAACTCGCAAAAGTATGGCTATTCCTGTTTTTCTTTCTCAAACAAGGTCATTTAAAGAGGTTTATGCATGGAACCTACTTAGAATTGATATATATGAAGGACAAAGGAGTTTGAACTGGTTTTGACTGAAGGAATTGGTGTTTATAAGCAAAAATCCGAATTTCGTCTTAATTCCGCAAAAGAAGGCTATTCCTGTTTTTCTTTTTCAAACAAGGTCATTTAAAGAGGTTTATGCATGGAACCTACTTAGAATTGATATATATGAAGGACAAATTAGTTTGAACTTATTTTGACTGAAGGAATTCATTTTATAGCAAAAATACCAATTTGGCTTTAACTCGCAAAAGTAAGGCTATTCCTGTTTTTCTTTCTCAAACAAGGTCATTTAAAGAGGTTTATGCATGGAACCTACTTAGAATTGATATATATGAAGGACAAAGGAGTTTGAACTGGTTTTGACTGAAGGAATTGGTGTTTATAAGCAAAAATCCGAATTTCGTCTTAATTCCGCAAAAGAAGGCTATTCCTGTTTTTCTTTTTCAAACAAGGTCATTTAAAGAGGTTTATGCATGGAACCTACTTAGAATTGATATATATGAAGGACAAATTAGTTTGAACTTATTTTGACTGAAGGAATTCATTTTATAGCAAAAATACCAATTTGGCTTTAACTCGCAAAAGTAAGGCTATTCCTGTTTTTCTTTCTCAAACAAGGTCATTTAAAGAGGTTTATGCATGGAACCTACTTAGAATTGATATATATGAAGGACAATGGAGTTTGAACTGGTTTTGACTGAAGGAATTGGTGTTTATAAGCAAAAATCCGAATTTTGTCTTAATTCCGCAAAAGAAGGCTATTCCTGTTTTTCTTTCTCATACAAGGTCATTTAAAGAGGTTTATGCATGGAACCTACTTAGAATTGATATATATGAAGGACAAATGAGTTTGAACTTGTTTTGACTGAAGGAATTCATTTTATAGCAAAAATACCAATTTGGCTTTAACTCGCAAAAGTAAGGCTATTCCTGCTTTTTCTTTCTCAAACAAGGTCATTTAAAGAGGTTTATGAATGGAACCCACTTAGAATTGATATATATGAAGGACATAGGACTTTGAACTTGTTTTGACTGAAGGAATTGGTGTTTATAAGCAAAAATCCGAATTTCGTCTTAATTCCGCAAAAGAAGGCTATTCCTGTTTTTTTTTTCTCATACAAGGTCATTTAAAGAGGTTTATGCATGGAACCTACTTAGAATTGATATATATGAAGGACATAGGACTTTGAACTTGTTTTGACTGAAGGAATTGGTGTTTATAAGCAAAAATCCGAATTTCGTCTTAATTCCGCAAAAGAAGGCTATTCCTGTTTTTTTTTTCTCATACAAGGTCATTTAAAGAGGTTTATGCATGGAACCTACTTAGAATTGATATATATGAAGGACAAATGAGTTTGAACTTGTTTTGACTGAAGGAATTCATTTTATAGCAAAAATACCAATTTGGCTTTAACTCGCAAAAGTATGGCTATTCCTGTTTTTTTTCTCAAACAAGGTCATTTAAAGAGGTTTATGCATGGAACCTACTTAGAATTGATATATATGAAGGACAAAGGAGTTTGAACTGGTTTTGACTGAAGGAATTCATTTTATAGCAAAAATACCAATTTGGTTTTAACTCGCAAAAGTAAGGCTATTCCTGTTTTTCTTTCTCAAACAAGGTCATTTAAAGAGGTTTATGCATGGAACCTACTTAGAATTGATATATATGAAGGACAAATTAGTTTGAACTTGTTTTGACTGAAGGAATTCATTTTATAGCAAAAATACCAATTTGGCTTTAACTCGCAAAAGTAAGGCTTTTCCCGCTTTTTCGTTCTCAAACAAGGTCATTTAAAAAGGTTTATGCATGGAACCTACTTAGAATTGATATATATGAAGGACATAGGACTTTGAACTTGTTTTGACTGAAGGAATTGGTGTTTATAAGCAAAAATCCGAATTTCGTCTTAATTCCGCAAAAGAAGGCTATTCCTGTTTTTCTTTTTCAAACAAGGTCATTTAAAGAGGTTTATGCATGGAACCTACTTAGAATTGATATATATGAAGGACAAATGAGTTTGAACTTGTTTTGACTGAAGGAATTCATTTTATAGCAAAAATACCAATTTGGCTTTAACTCGCAAAAGTATGGCTATTCCTGTTTTTCTTTCTCAAACAAGGTCATTTAAAGAGGTTTATGCATGGAACCTACTTAGAATTGATATATATGAAGGACAAAGGAGTTTGAACTGGTTTTGACTGAAGGAATTCATTTTATAGCAAAAATACCAATTTGGCTTTAACTCGCAAAAGTAAGGCTATTCCTGTTTTTCTTTCTCATACAAGGTCATTTAAAGAGGTTTATGCATGGAACCTACTGAGAATTCAAATATATGAAGGACAAATGAGTTTGAACTGGTTTTGACTGAAGGAATTGGTGTTTATAAGCAAAAATCCGAATTTCGTCTTAATTCCGCAAAAGAAGGCTATTCCTGTTTTTCTTTTTCAAACAAGGTCATTTAAAGAGGTTTATGCATGGAACCTACTTAGAATTGATATATATGAAGGACAAATTAGTTTGAACTTATTTTGACTGAAGGAATTCATTTTATAGCAAAAATACCAATTTGGCTTTAACTCGCAAAAGTAAGGCTATTCCTGTTTTTCTTTCTCAAACAAGGTCATTTAAAGAGGTTTATGCATGGAACCTACTTAGAATTGATATATATGAAGGACAATGGAGTTTGAACTGGTTTTGACTGAAGGAATTGGTGTTTATAAGCAAAAATCCGAATTTTGTCTTAATTCCGCAAAAGAAGGCTATTCCTGTTTTTCTTTCTCATACAAGGTCATTTAAAGAGGTTTATGCATGGAACCTACTTAGAATTGATATATATGAAGGACAAATGAGTTTGAACTTGTTTTGACTGAAGGAATTCATTTTATAGCAAAAATACCAATTTGGCTTTAACTCGCAAAAGTAAGGCTATTCCTGCTTTTTCTTTCTCAAACAAGGTCATTTAAAGAGGTTTATGCATGGAACCCACTTAGAATTGATATATATGAAGGACATAGGACTTTGAACTTGTTTTGACTGAAGGAATTGGTGTTTATAAGCAAAAATCCGAATTTCGTCTTAATTCCGCAAAAGAAGGCTATTCCTGTTTTTTTTTTCTCATACAAGGTCATTTAAAGAGGTTTATGCATGGAACCTACTTAGAATTGATATATATGAAGGACATAGGACTTTGAACTTGTTTTGACTGAAGGAATTGGTGTTTATAAGCAAAAATCCGAATTTCGTCTTAATTCCGCAAAAGAAGGCTATTCCTGTTTTTTTTTTCTCATACAAGGTCATTTAAAGAGGTTTATGCATGGAACCTACTTAGAATTGATATATATGAAGGACAAATGAGTTTGAACTTGTTTTGACTGAAGGAATTCATTTTATAGCAAAAATACCAATTTGGCTTTAACTCGCAAAAGTATGGCTATTCCTGTTTTTTTTCTCAAACAAGGTCATTTAAAGAGGTTTATGCATGGAACCTACTTAGAATTGATATATATGAAGGACAAAGGAGTTTGAACTGGTTTTGACTGAAGGAATTCATTTTATAGCAAAAATACCAATTTGGTTTTAACTCGCAAAAGTAAGGCTATTCCTGTTTTTCTTTCTCAAACAAGGTCATTTAAAGAGGTTTATGCATGGAACCTACTTAGAATTGATATATATGAAGGACAAATTAGTTTGAACTTGTTTTGACTGAAGGAATTCATTTTATAGCAAAAATACCAATTTGGCTTTAACTCGCAAAAGTAAGGCTTTTCCCGCTTTTTCGTTCTCAAACAAGGTCATTTAAAAAGGTTTATGCATGGAACCTACTTAGAATTGATATATATGAAGGACATAGGACTTTGAACTTGTTTTGACTGAAGGAATTGGTGTTTATAAGCAAAAATCCGAATTTCGTCTTAATTCCGCAAAAGAAGGCTATTCCTGTTTTTCTTTTTCAAACAAGGTCATTTAAAGAGGTTTATGCATGGAACCTACTTAGAATTGATATATATGAAGGACAAATGAGTTTGAACTTGTTTTGACTGAAGGAATTCATTTTATAGCAAAAATACCAATTTGGCTTTAACTCGCAAAAGTATGGCTATTCCTGTTTTTCTTTCTCAAACAAGGTCATTTAAAGAGGTTTATGCATGGAACCTACTTAGAATTGATATATATGAAGGACAAAGGAGTTTGAACTGGTTTTGACTGAAGGAATTCATTTTATAGCAAAAATACCAATTTGGCTTTAACTCGCAAAAGTAAGGCTATTCCTGTTTTTCTTTCTCATACAAGGTCATTTAAAGAGGTTTATGCATGGAACCTACTGAGAATTCAAATATATGAAGGACAAATGAGTTTGAACTGGTTTTGACTGAAGGAATTGGTGTTTATAAGCAAAAATCCGAATTTCGTCTTAATTCCGCAAAAGAAGGCTATTCCTGTTTTTTTTTTCTCATACAAGGTCATTTAAAGAGGTTTATGCATGGAACCTAGTTAGAATTGATATATATGAAGGACAAATGAGTTTGAACTTGTTTTGACTGAAGGAATTCATTTTATAGCAAAAATACCAATTTGGCTTTAACTCGCAAAAGTAAGGCTATTCCTGTTTTTCTTTCTCAAACAAGGTCATTTAAAGAGGTTTATACATGTAACCTACTTAGAATTGATATATATGAAGGACAAATTAGTTTGAACTGGTTTTGACTGAAGGAATTAATTTTATAGCAAAAATACCAATTTGGCTTTAACTCGCAAAAGTAAGGCTATTCCTGCTTTTTCTTTCTCAAACAAGGTCATTTAAAGAGGTTTATGCATGGAACCCACTTAGAATTGATATATATGAAGGACATAGGACTTTGAACTTGTTTTGACTGAAGGAATTGGTGTTTATAAGCAAAAATCCGAATTTCGTCTTAATTCCGCAAAAGTAAGGCTATTCCTGTTTTTCTTTCTCAAACAAGGTCATTTAAAGAGGTTTATGCATGGAACCTACTTAGAATTGATATATATGAAGGACAAAGGAGTTTGAACTGGTTTTGACTGAAGGAATTGGTGTTTATAAGCAAAAATCCGAATTTCGTCTTAATTCCGCAAAAGAAGGCTTTTCCTGTTTTTTTTTTTCTCATACAAGGTCATTTAAAGAGGTTTATGCATGGAACCTACTTAGAATTGATATATATGAAGGACAAATGAGTTTGAACTTGTTTTGACTGAAGGAATTAATTTTATAGCAAAAATACCAATTTGGCTTTAACTCGCAAAAGTAAGGCTATGCCTGTTTTTTCTTTCTCAAACAAGGTCATTTAAAGAGGTTTATGCATGGAACCTACTTAGAATTGATATATATGAAGGACAAATGAGTTTGAACTTGTTTTGACTGAAGGAATTCATTTTATAGCAAAAATACCAATTTGGCTTTAACTCGCAAAAGTATGGCTATTCCTGTTTTTTTTCTCAAACAAGGTCATTTAAAGAGGTTTATGCATGGAACCTACTTAGAATTGATATATATGAAGGACAAAGGAGTTTGAACTGGTTTTGACTGAAGGAATTCATTTTATAGCAAAAATACCAATTTGGTTTTAACTCGCAAAAGTAAGGCTATTCCTGTTTTTCTTTCTCAAACAAGGTCATTTAAAGAGGTTTATGCATGGAACCTACTTAGAATTGATATATATGAAGGACAAATTAGTTTGAACTTGTTTTGACTGAAGGAATTCATTTTATAGCAAAAATACCAATTTGGCTTTAACTCGCAAAAGTAAGGCTTTTCCCGCTTTTTCGTTCTCAAACAAGGTCATTTAAAAAGGTTTATCCATGGAACCTACTTAGAATTGATATATATGAAGGACATAGGACTTTGAACTTGTTTTGACTGAAGGAATTGGTGTTTATAAGCAAAAATCCGAATTTCGTCTTAATTCCGCAAAAGAAGGCTATTCCTGTTTTTCTTTTTCAAACAAGGTCATTTAAAGAGGTTTATGCATGGAACCTACTTAGAATTGATATATATGAAGGACAAATGAGTTTGAACTTGTTTTGACTGAAGGAATTCATTTTATAGCAAAAATACCAATTTGGCTTTAACTCGCAAAAGTAAGGCTTTTCCCGCTTTTTCGTTCTCAAACAAGGTCATTTAAAAAGGTTTATGCATGGAACCTACTTAGAATTGATATATATGAAGGACAAAGGAGTTTGAACTGGTTTTGACTGAAGGAATTCATTTTATAGCAAAAATACCAATTTGGCTTTAACTCGCAAAAGTAAGGCTATTCCTGTTTTTCTTTCTCATACAAGGTCATTTAAAGAGGTTTATGCATGGAACCTACTGAGAATTCAAATATATGAAGGACAAATGAGTTTGAACTGGTTTTGACTGAAGGAATTAATTTTATAGCAAAAATACCAATTTGGCTTTAACTCGCAAAAGTATGGCTATTCCTGTTTTTCTTTCTCAAACAAGGTCATTTAAAGAGGTTTATGCATGGAACCTACTTAGAATTGATATATATGAAGGACAAAGGAGTTTGAACTGGTTTTGACTGAAGGAATTGGTGTTTATAAGCAAAAATCCGAATTTCGTCTTAATTCCGCAAAAGAAGGCTATTCCTGTTTTTCTTTCTCATACAAGGTCATTTAAAGAGGTTTATGCATGGAACCTACTTAGAATTGATATATATGAAGGACAAATGAGTTTGAACTTGTTTTGACTGAAGGAATTCATTTTATAGCAAAAATACCAATTTGGCTTTAACTCGCAAAAGTAAGGCTATTCCTGTTTTTCTTTCTCAAACAAGGTCATTTAAAGAGGTTTATGCATGTAACCTACTTAGAATTGATATATATGAAGGACAAATTAGTTTGAACTGGTTTTGACTGAAGGAATTCATTTTATAGCAAAAATACCAATTTGGCTTTAACTCGCAAAAGTAAGGCTATTCCTGCTTTTTCTTTCTCAAACAAGGTCATTTAAAGAGGTTTATGCATGGAACCCACTTAGAATTGATATATATGAAGGACATAGGACTTTAAACTTGTTTTGACTGAAGGAATTGGTGTTTATAAGCAAAAATCCGAATTTCGTCTTAATTCCGCAAAAGTAAGGCTATTCCTGTTTTTCTTTCTCAAACGAGGTCATTTAAAGAGGTTTATGCATGGAACCTACTTAGAATTGATATATATGAAGGACAAAGGAGTTTGAACTGGTTTTGACTGAAGGAATTGGTGTTTATAAGCAAAAATCCGAATTTCGTCTTAATTCCGCAAAAGAAGGCCATTCCTGTTTTTTTTTTCTCATACAAGGTCATTTAAAGAGGTTTATGCATGGAACCTACTTAGAATTGATATATATGAAGGACAAATGAGTTTGAACTTGTTTTGACTGAAGGAATTCATTTTATAGCAAAAATACCAATTTGGCTTTCACTCGCAAAAGTAAGGCTATTCCTGTTTTTCTTTCTCATACAAGGTGATTTAAAGAGGTTTATGCATGGAACCTACTTAGAATTGATATATATGAAGGACATAGGACTTTGAACTTGTTTTGACTGAAGGAATTGGTGTTTATAAGCAAAAATCCGAATTTCGTCTTAATTCCGCAAAAGAAGGCTATTCCTGTTTTTCTTTTTCAAACAAGGTCATTTAAAGAGGTTTATGCATGGAACCCACTTATAATTGATATATATGAAGGACAAATGAGTTTGAACTTGTTTTGACTGAAGGAATTCATTTTATAGTAAAAATACCAATTTGGCTTTAACTCGCAAAAGTATGGCTATTCCTGTTTTTCTTTCTCAAACAAGGTCATTTAAAGAGGTTTATGCATGGAACCTACTTAGAATTGATATATATGAAGGACAAAGGAGTTTGAACTGGTTTTGACTGAAGGAATTCATTTTATAGCAAACATACCAATTTGGCTTTAACTCGCAAAAGTAAGGCTATTCCTGTTTTTCTTTCTCATACAAGGTCATTTAAAGAGGTTTATGCATGGAACCTACTGAGAATTCAAATATATGAAGGACAAATGAGTTTGAACTGGTTTTGACTGAAGGAATTCATTTTATAGCAAAAATACCAATTTGGCTTTAACTCGCAAAAGTATGGCTATTCCTGTTTTTCTTTCTCAAACGAGGTCATTTAAAGAGGTTTATGCATGGAACCTACTTAGAATTGATATATATGAAGGACAAAGGAGTTTGAACTGGTTTTGACTGAAGGAATTGGTGTTTATAAGCAAAAATCCGAATTTCGTCTTAATTCCGCAAAAGAAGGCTATTCCTGTTTTTTTTTTCTCATACAAGGTCATTTAAAGAGGTTTATGCATGGAACCTACTTAGAATTGATATATATGAAGGACAAATGAGTTTGAACTTGTTTTGACTGAAGGAATTCATTTTATAGCAAAAATACCAATTTGGCTTTAACTCGCAAAAGTAAGGCTATTCCTGTTTTTCTTTCTCATACAAGGTGATTTAAAGAGGTTTATGCATGGAACCTACTTAGAATTGATATATATGAAGGACATAGGACTTTGAACTTGTTTTGACTGAAGGAATTGGTGTTTATAAGCAAAAATCCGAATTTCGTCTTAATTCCACAAAAGAAGGCTATTCCTGTTTCTCTTTTTCAAACAAGGTCATTTAAAGAGGTTTATGCATGGAACCTACTTAGAATTGATATATATGAAGGACAAATGAGTTTGAACTTGTTTTGACTGAAGGAATTCATTTTATAGCAAAAATACCAATTTGGCTTTAACTCGCAAAAGTATGGCTATTCCTGTTTTTCTTTCTCAAACAAGGTCATTTAAAGAGGTTTATGCATGGAACCTACTTAGAATTGATATATATGAAGGACAAAGGAGTTTGAACTGGTTTTGACTGAAGGAATTCATTTTATAGCAAACATACCAATTTGGCTTTAACTCGCAAAAGTAAGGCTATTCCTGTTTTTCTTTCTCATACAAGGTCATTTAAAGAGGTTTATGCATGGAACCTACTGAGAATTTAAATATATGAAGGACAAATGAGTTTGAACTGGTTTTGACTGAAGGAATTCATTTTATAGCAAAAATACCAATTTGGCTTTAACTCGCAAAAGTATGGCTATTCCTGTTTTTCTTTCTCAAACAAGGTCATTTAAAGAGGTTTATGCATGGAACCTACTTAGAATTGATATATATGAAGGACAAAGGAGTTTGAACTGGTTTTGACTGAAGGAATTGGTGTTTATAAGCAAAAATCCGAATTTCGTCTTAATTCCGCAAAAGAAGGCTATTCCTGTTTTTTTTCTTTCTCATACAAGGTCATTTAAAGAGGTTTATGCATGGAACCTACTTAGAATTCAAATATATGAAGGACAAATGAGTTTGAACTTGTTTTGACTGAAGGAATTAATTTTATAGCAAAAATACCAATTTGGCTTTAACTCGCAAAAGTAAGGCTATGCCTGTTTTTTCTTTCTCAAACAAGGTCATTTAAAGAGGTTTATGCATGGAACCTACTTAGAATTGATATATATGAAGGACAAATGAGTTTGAACTTGTTTTGACTGAAGGAATTCATTTTATAGCAAAAATACCAATTTGGCTTTAACTCGCAAAAGTATGGCTATTCCTGTTTTTCTTTCTCAAACAAGGTCATTTAAAGAGGTTTATGCATGGAACCTACTTAGAATTGATATATATGAAGGACAAAGGAGTTTGAACTGGTTTTGACTGAAGGAATTCATTTTATAGCAAAAATAGCAATTTGGTTTTAACTCGCAAAAGTAAGGCTATTCCTGTTTTTCTTTCTCAAACAAGGTCATTTAAAGAGGTTTATGCATGGAACCTACTTAGAATTGATATATATGAAGGACAAAGGAGTTTGAACTGGTTTTGACTGAAGGAATTGGTGTTTATAAGCAAAAATCCGAATTTCGTCTTAATTCCGCAAAAGAAGGCTATTCCTGTTTACTTTTTCTCATACAAGGTCATTTAAAGAGGTTTATGCATGGAACCTACTTAGAATTGATATATATGAAGGACATAGGAGTTTGAACTGGTTTTGACCGAAGGAATTCATTTTATAGCAAAAATACCAATTTGGCTTTAACTCGCAAAAGTAAGGCTATTCCTGCTTTTTATTTCTCAAACAAGGTCATTTAAAGAGGTTTATGCATGAAACCTACTTAGAATTGATATATATGAAGGACAAAGGAGTTTGAACTTGTTTTGACTGAAGGAATTCATTTTATAGCAAAAATACCAATTTGGCTTTAACTCGCAAAAGTAAGGCTATTCCTGTTTTTCTTTCTCAAACAAGGTCATTTAAAGAGGTTTATGCATGGAACCTACTTAGAATTGATATATATGAAGGACAAAGGAGTTTGAACTGGTTTTGACTGAAGGAATTGGTGTTTATAAGCAAAAATCCGAATTTCGTCTTAATTCCGCAAAAGAAGGCTATTCCTGTTTTTCTTTTTCAAACAAGGTCATTTAAAGAGGTTTATGCATGGAACCTACTTAGAATTGATATATATGAAGGACAAAGGAGTTTGAACTGGTTTTGACTGAAGGAATTCATTTTATAGCAAACATACCAATTTGGCTTTAAATCGTAAAAGTAAGGCTATTCCTGTTTTTCTTTCTCATACAAGGTCATTTAAAGAGGTTTATGCATGGAACCTACTGAGAATTCAAATATATGAAGGACAAATGAGTTTGAACTGGTTTTGACTGAAGGAATTCATTTTATAGCAAAAATACCAATTTGGCTTTAACTCGCAAAAGTATGGCTATTCCTGTTTTTCTTTCTCAAACAAGGTCATTTAAAGAGGTTTATGCATGGAACCTACTTAGAATTGATATATATGAAGGACAAAGGAGTTTGAACTGGTTTTGACTGAAGGAATTGGTGTTTATAAGCAAAAATCCGAATTTCGTCTTAATTCCGCAAAAGAAGGCTATTCCTGTTTTTTTTTTTCTCATACAAGGTCATTTAAAGAGGTTTATGCATGGAACCTACTTAGAATTGATATATATGAAGGACAAATTAGTTTGAACTTGTTTTGACTGAAGGAATTCATTTTATAGCAAAAATACCAATTTGGCTTTAACTCGCAAAAGTAAGGCTATTCCTGTTTTTCTTTCTCATACAAGGTGATTTAAAGAGGTTTATGCATGGAACCTACTTAGAATTGATATATATGAAGGACATAGGACTTTGAACTTGTTTTGACTGAAGGAATTGGTGTTTATAAGCAAAAATCCGAATTTCGTCTTAATTCCGCAAAAGAAGGCTATTCCTGTTTCTCTTTTTCAAACAAGGTCATTTAAAGAGGTTTATGCATGGAACCTACTTAGAATTGATATATATGAAGGACAAATGAGTTTGAACTTGTTTTGACTGAAGGAATTCATTTTATAGCAAAAATACCAATTTGGCTTTAACTCGCAAAAGTATGGCTATTCCTGTTTTTCTTTCTCAAACAAGGTCATTTAAAGAGGTTTATGCATGGAACCTACTTAGAATTGATATATATGAAGGACAAAGGAGTTTGAACTGGTTTTGACTGAAGGAATTCATTTTATAGCAAACATACCAATTTGGCTTTAACTCGCAAAAGTAAGGCTATTCCTGTTTTTCTTTCTCATACAAGGTCATTTAAAGAGTTTTATGCATGGAACCTACTGAGAATTCAAATATATGAAGGACAAATGAGTTTGAACTGGTTTTGACTGAACGAATTCATTTTATAGCAAAAATACCAATTTGGCTTTAACTCGCAAAAGTATGGCTATTCCTGTTTTTCTTTCTCAAACAAGGTCATTTAAAGAGGTTTATGCATGGAACCTACTTAGAATTGATATATATGAAGGACAAAGGAGTTTGAACTGGTTTTGACTGAAAGAATTGGTGTTTATAAGCAAAAATCCGAATTTCGTCTTAATTCCGCAAAAGAAGGCTATTCCTGTTTTTCTTTCTCATACAAGGTCATTTAAAGAGGTTTATGCATGGAACCTACTTAGAATTGATATATATGAAGGACAAATGAGTTTGAACTTGTTTTGACTGAAGGAATTCATTTTATAGCAAAAATACCAATTTGGCTTTAACTCGCAAAAGTAAGGCTATTCCTGTTTTTCTTTCTCAAACAAGGTCATTTAAAGAGGTTTATGCATGGAACCTACTTAGAATTGATATATATGAAGGACAAATGAGTTTGAACTTGTTTTGACTGAAGGAATTCATTTTATAGCAAAAATACCAATTTGGCTTTAACTCGCAAAAGTAAGGCTATTCCTGTTTTTCTTTCTCATACCAGGTCATTTAAAGAGGTTTATGCATGGAACCTACTTAGAATTCAAATATATGAAGGACAAATGAGTTTGACCTTGTTTTGACTGAAGGAATTCATTTTATAGCAAAAATACCAATTTGGCTTTAATTCGCAAAAGTATGGCTATTCCTGTTTTTCTTTCTCAAACAAGGTCATTTAAAGAGGTTTATGCATGGAACCTACTTAGAATTGATATATATGAAGGACAAAGGAGTTTGAACTGGTTTTGACTGAAGGAATTCATTTTATAGCAAAAATACCAATTTGGCTTTAACTCGCAAAAGTAAGGCTATTCCTGTTTTTCTTTCTCATACAAGGTCATTTAAAGAGGTTTATGCATGGAACCTACTGAGAATTCAAATATATGAAGGACAAATGAGTTTGAACTGGTTTTGACTGAAGGAATTAATTTTATAGCAAAAATACCAATTTGGCTTTAACTCGCAAAAGTATGGCTATTCCTGTTTTTCTTTCTCAAACAAGGTCATTTAAAGAGGTTTATGCATGGAACCTACTTAGAATTGATATATATGAAGGACAAAGGAGTTTGAACTGGTTTTGACTGAAGGAATTGGTGTTTATAAGCAAAAATCCGAATTTCGTCTTAATTCCGCAAAAGTAAGGCTATTCCTGTTTTTCTTTCTCAAACGAGGTCATTTAAAGAGGTTTATGCATGGAACCTACTTAGAATTGATATATATGAAGGACATAGGACTTTGAACTTGTTTTTACTGAAGGAATTGGTGTTTATAAGCAAAAATCCGATTTCGTCTTAATTCCGCAAAAGAAGGCTATTCCTGTTTCTCTTTTTCAAACAAGGTCATTTAAAGAGGTTTATGCATGGAACCTACTTAGAATTGATATATATGAAGGACAAATGAGTTAGAACTTGTTTTGACTGAAGGAATTCATTTTATAGCAAAAATACCAATTTGGCTTTAACTCGCAAAAGTATGGCGATTCCTGTTTTTCTTTCTCAAACAAGGTCATTTAAAGAGGTTTATGCATGGAACCTACTTAGAATTGATATATATGAAGGACAAAGGAGTTTGAACTGGTTTTGACTGAAGGAATTCATTTTATAGCAAAAATACCAATTTGGCTTTAACTCGCAAAAGTAAGGCTATTCCTGCTTTTTCTTTCTCAAACAAGGTCATTTAAAGAGGTTTATGCATGGAACCTACTTAGAATTGATATATATGAAGGACAAAGGAGTTTGAACTGGTTTTGACTGAAGGAATTGGTGTTTATAAGCAAAAATCCGAATTTCGTCTTAATTCCGCAAAAGAAGGCTATTCCTATTTTTCTTTCTCATACAAGGTCATTTAAAGAGGTTTATGCATGGAACCTACTTAGAATTGATATATATGAAGGACAAATGAGTTTGAACTTGTTTTGACTGAAGGAATTCATTTTATAGCAAAAATACCAATTTGGCTTTAACTCGCAAAAGTAAGGCTATTCCTGTTTTTCTTTCTCAAACAAGGTCATTTAAAGAGGTTTATGCATGGAACCTACTTAGAATTGATATATATGAAGGACAAATTAGTTTGAACTGGTTTTGACTGAAGGAATTCATTTTATAGCAAAAATACCAATTTGGCTTTAACTCGCAAAAGTAAGGCTATTCCTGCTTTTTCTTTCTCAAACAAGGTCATTTAAAGAGGTTTATGCATGGAACCCACTTAGAATTGATATATATGAAGGACATAGGACTTTGAACTTGTTTTGACTGAAGGAATTGGTGTTTATAAGCAAAAATCCGAATTTCGTCTTAATTCCGCAAAAGTAAGGCTATTCCTGTTTTTCTTTCTCAAACGAGGTCATTTAAAGAGGTTTATGCATGGAACCTACTTAGAATTGATATATATGAAGGACAAAGGAGTTTGAACTGGTTTTGACTGAAGGAATTGGTGTTTATAAGCAAAAATCCGAATTTCGTCTTAATTCCGCAAAAGAAGGCTATTCCTATTTTTCTTTCTCATACAAGGTCATTTAAAGAGGTTTATGCATGGAACCCACTTAGAATTGATATATATGAAGGACAAATGAGTTTGAACTTGTTTTGACTGAAGGAATTCATTTTATAGCAAAAATACCAATTTGGCTTTAACTCGCAAAAGTATGGCGATTCCTGTTTTTCTTTCTCAAACAAGGTCATTTAAAGAGGTTTATGCATGGAACCTACTTAGAATTGATATATATGAAGGACAAAGGAGTTTGAACTGGTTTTGACTGAAGGAATTCATTTTATAGCAAACATACCAATTTGGCTTTAACTCGCAAAAGTAAGGCTATTCCTGTTTTTCTTTCTCATACAAGGTCATTTAAAGAGGTTTATGCATGGAACCTACTGAGAATTCAAATATATGAAGGACAAATGAGTTTGAACTGGTTTTGACTGAAGGAATTCATTTTATAGCAAAAATACCAATTTGGCTTTAACTCGCAAAAGTAAGGCTATTCCTGTTTTTCTTTCTCAAACAAGGTCATTTAAAGAGGTTTATGCATGGAACCTACTTAGAATTGATATATATGAAGGACAAAGGAGTTTGAACTGGTTTTGACTGAAGGAATTGGTGTTTATAAGCAAAAATCCGAATTTCGTCTTAATTCCGCAAAAGAAGGCTATTCCTGTTTTTCTTTCTCATAGAAGGTCATTTAAAGAAGTTTATGCATGGAACCTACTTAGAATTGATATATATGAAGGACAAATGAGTTTGAACTTGTTTTGACTGAAGGAATTCATTTTATAGCAAAAATACCAATTTGGCTTTAACTCGCAAAAGTAAGGCTATTCCTGTTTTTCTTTCTCAAACAAGGTCATTTAAAGAGGTTTATGCATGTAACCTACTTAGAATTGATATATATGAAGGACAAATTAGTTTGAACTGGTTTTGACTGAAGGAATTCATTTTATAGCAAAAATACCAATTTGGCTTTAACTCGCAAAAGTAAGGCTATTCCTGCTTTTTCTTTCTCAAACAAGGTCATTTAAAGAGGTTTATGCATGGAACCTACTTAGAATTGATATATATGAAGGACAAAGGAGTTTGAACTGGTTTTGACTGAAGGAATTGGTGTTTATAAGCAAAAATCCGAATTTCGTCTTAATTCCGCAAAAGAAGGCTATTCCTATTTTTCTTTCTCATACAAGGTCATTTAAAGAGGTTTATGCATGGAACCTACTTAGAATTGATATATATGAAGGACAAATGAGTTTGAACTTGTTTTGACTGAAGGAATTCATTTTATAGCAAAAATACCAATTTGGCTTTAACTCGCAAAAGTAAGGCTATTCCTGTTTTTCTTTCTCAAACAAGGTCATTTAAAGAGGTTTATGCATGGAACCTACTTAGAATTGATATATATGAAGGACAAATTAGTTTGAACTGGTTTTGACTGAAGGAATTCATTTTATAGCAAAAATACCAATTTGGCTTTAACTCGCAAAAGTAAGGCTATTCCTGCTTTTTCTTTCTCAAACAAGGTCATTTAAAGAGGTTTATGCATGGAACCCACTTAGAATTGATATATATGAAGGACATAGGACTTTGAACTTGTTTTGACTGAAGGAATTGGTGTTTATAAGCAAAAATCCGAATTTCGTCTTAATTCCGCAAAAGTAAGGCTATTCCTGTTTTTCTTTCTCAAACCAGGTCATTTAAAGAGGTTTATGCATGGAACCTACTTAGAATTGATATATATGAAGGACAAATTAGTTTGAACTGGTTTTGACTGAAGGAATTCATTTTATAGCAAAAATACCAATTTGGCTTTAACTCGCAAAAGTAAGGCTATTCCTGCTTTTTCTTTCTCAAACAAGGTCATTTAAAGAGGTTTATGCATGGAACCTACTTAGAATTGATATATATGAAGGACATAGGACTTTGAACTTGTTTTTACTGAAGGAATTGGTGTTTATAAGCAAAAATCCGATTTCGTCTTAATTCCGCAAAAGAAGGCTATTCCTGTTTCTCTTTTTCAAACAAGGTCATTTAAAGAGGTTTATGCATGGAACCTACTTAGAATTGATATATATGAAGGACAAAGGAGTTTGAACTGGTTTTGACTGAAGGAATTCATTTTATAGCAAAAATACCAATTTGGTTTTAACTCGCAAAAGTAAGGCTATTCCTGTTTTTCTTTCTCAAACAAGGTCATTTAAAGAGGTTTATGCATGGAACCTACTTAGAATTGATATATATGAAGGACAAAGGAGTTTGAACTGGTTTTGACTGAAGGAATTGGTGTTTATAAGCAAAAATCCGAATTTCGTCTTAATTCCGCAAAAGAAGGCTATTCCTGTTTATTTTTTCTCATACAAGGTCATTTAAAGAGGTTTATGCATGGAACCTACTTAGAATTGATATATATGAAGGACATAGGAGTTTGAACTGGTTTTGACCGAATGAATTCATTTTATAGCAAAAATACCAATTTGGCTTTAACTCGCAAAAGTAAGGCTATTCCTGCTTTTTATTTCTCAAACAAGGTCATTTAAAGAGGTTTATGCATGAAACCTACTTAGAATTGATATATATGAAGGACAAAGGAGTTTGAACTTGTTTTGACTGAAGGAATTCATTTTATAGCAAAAATACCATTTTGGCTTTAACTCGCAAAAGTAAGGCTATTCCTGTTTTTCTTTCTCAAACAAGGTCATTTAAAGAGGTTTATGCATGGAACCTACTTAGAATTGATATATATGAAGGACAAAGGAGTTTGAACTGGTTTTGACTGAAGGAATTGGTGTTTATAAGCAAAAATCCGAATTTCGTCTTAATTCCGCAAAAGAAGGCTATTCCTGTTTTTCTTTTTCAAACAAGGTCATTTAAAGAGGTTTATGCATGGAACCTACTTAGAATTGATATATATGAAGGACAAATTAGTTTGAACTTATTTTGACTGAAGGAATTCATTTTATAGCAAAAATACCAATTTGGCATTAACTCGCGAAAGTAAGGCTATTCCTGTTTTTCTTTCTCAAACAAGGTCATTTAAAGAGGTTTATGCATGGAACCTACTTAGAATTGATATATATGAAGGACAATGGAGTTTGAACTGGTTTTGACTGAAGGAATTGGTGTTTATAAGCAAAAATCCGAATTTCGTCTTAATTCCGCAAAAGAAGGCTATTCCTGTTTTTCTTTCTCAAACAAGGTCATTTAAAGAGGTTTATGCATGGAACCTACTTAGAATTGATATATATGAAGGACAAAGGAGTTTGAACTGGTTTTGACTGAAGGAATTGGTGTTTATAAGCAAAAATCCGAATTTCGTCTTAATTCCGCAAAAGAAGGCTATTCCTGTTTTTCTTTTTCAAACAAGGTCATTTAAAGAGGTTTATGCATGTAACCTACTTAGAATTGATATATATGAAGGACAAATTAGTTTGAACTGGTTTTGACTGAAGGAATTCATTTTATAGCAAAAATACCAATTTGGCTTTAACTCGCAAAAGTAAGGCTATTCCTGCTTTTTCTTTCTCAAACAAGGTCATTTAAAGAGGTTTATGCATGGAACCTACTTAGAATATATATATATGAAGGACATAGGACTTTGAACTTGTTTTGACTGAAGGAATTGGTGTTTATAAGCAAAAATCCGAATTTCGTCTTAATTCCGCAAAAGAAGGCTATTCCTGTTTTTTTTCTTTCTCATACAAGGTCATTTAAAGAGGTTTATGCATGGAACCTACTTAGAATTCAAATATATGAAGGACAAATGAGTTTGAACTTGTTTTGACTGAAGGAATTCATTTTATAGCAAAAATACCAATTTGGCTTTAACTCGCAAAAGTAAGGCTATGCCTGTTTTTTCTTTCTCAAACAAGGTCATTTAAAGAGGTTTATGCATGGAACCTACTTAGAATTGATATATATGAAGGACAAATGAGTTTGAACTTGTTTTGACTGAAGGAATTCATTTTATAGCAAAAATACCAATTTGGCTTTAACTCGCAAAAGTATGGCTATTCCTGTTTTTCTTTCTCAAACAAGGTCATTTAAAGAGGTTTATGCATGGAACCTACTTAGAATTGATATATATGAAGGACAAAGGAGTTTGAACTGGTTTTGACTGAAGGAATTCATTTTATAGCAAAAATACCAATTTGGTTTTAACTCGCAAAAGTAAGGCTATTCCTGTTTTTCTTTCTCAAACAAGGTCATTTAAAGAGGTTTATGCATGGAACCTACTTAGAATTGATATATATGAAGGACAAAGGAGTTTGAACTGGTTTTGACTGAAGGAATTGGTGTTTATAAGCAAAAATCCGAATTTCGTCTTAATTCCGCAAAAGAAGGCTATTCCTGTTTATTTTTTCTCATACAAGGTCATTTAAAGAGGTTTATGCATGGAACCTACTTAGAATTGATATATATGAAGGACATAGGAGTTTGAACTGGTTTTGACCGAATGAATTCATTTTATAGCAAAAATACCAATTTGGCTTTAACTCGCAAAAGTAAGGCTATTCCTGCTTTTTATTTCTCAAACAAGGTCATTTAAAGAGGTTTATGCATGAAACCTACTTAGAATTGATATATATGAAGGACAAAGGAGTTTGAACTTGTTTTGACTGAAGGAATTCATTTTATAGCAAAAATACCAATTTGGCTTTAACTCGCAAAAGTAAGGCTATTCCTGTTTTTCTTTCTCAAACAAGGTCATTTAAAGAGGTTTATGCATGGAACCTACTTAGAATTGATATATATGAAGGATAAAGGAGTTTGAACTGGTTTTGACTGAAGGAATTGGTGTTTATAAGCAAAAATCCGAATTTCGTCTTAATTCCGCAAAAGAAGGCTATTCCTGTTTTTCTTTTTCAAACAAGGTCATTTAAAGAGGTTTATGCATGGAACCTACTTAGAATTGATATATATGAAGGACAAATTAGTTTGAACTTATTTTGACTGAAGGAATTCATTTTATAGCAAAAATACCAATTTGGCATTAACTCGCGAAAGTAAGGCTATTCCTGTTTTTCTTTCTCAAACAAGGTCATTTAAAGAGGTTTATGCATGGAACCTACTTAGAATTGATATATATGAAGGACAATGGAGTTTGAACTGGTTTTGACTGAAGGAATTGGTGTTTATAAGCAAAAATCCGAATTTCGTCTTAATTCCGCAAAAGAAGGCTATTCCTGTTTTTCTTTCTCAAACAAGGTCATTTAAAGAGGTTTATGCATGGAACCTACTTAGAATTGATATATATGAAGGACAAAGGAGTTTGAACTGGTTTTGACTGAAGGAATTGGTGTTTATAAGCAAAAATCCGAATTTCGTCTTAATTCCGCAAAAGAAGGCTATTCCTGTTTTTCTTTTTCAAACAAGGTCATTTAAAGAGGTTTATGCATGTAACCTACTTAGAATTGATATATATGAAGGACAAATTAGTTTGAACTGGTTTTGACTGAAGGAATTCATTTTATAGCAAAAATACCAATTTGGCTTTAACTCGCAAAAGTAAGGCTATTCCTGCTTTTTCTTTCTCAAACAAGGTCATTTAAAGAGGTTTATGCATGTAACCTACTTAGAATTGATATATATGAAGGACAAAGGAGTTTGAACTGGTTTTGACTGAAGGAATTGGTGTTTATAAGCAAAAATCCGAATTTCGTCTTAATTCCGCAAAAGAAGGCTATTCCTGTTTATTTTTTCTCATACAAGGTCATTTAAAGAGGTTTATGCATGGAACCTACTTAGAATTGATATATATGAAGGACATAGGAGTTTGAACTGGTTTTGACCGAAGGAATTCATTTTATAGCAAAAATACCAATTTGGCTTTAACTCGCAAAAGTAAGGCTATTCCTGCTTTTTATTTCTCAAACAAGGTCATTTAAAGAGGTTTATGCATGAAACCTACTTAGAATTGATATATATGAAGGACAAAGGAGTTTGAACTTGTTTTGACTGAAGGAATTCATTTTATAGCAAAAATACCAATTTGGCTTTAACTCGCAAAAGTAAGGCTATTCCTGTTTTTCTTTCTCAAACAAGGTCATTTAAAGAGGTTTATGCATGGAACCTACTTAGAATTTATATATATGAAGGACAAAGGAGTTTGAACTGGTTTTGACTGAAGGAATTGGTGTTTATAAGCAAAAATCCGAATTTCGTCTTAATTCCGCAAAAGAAGGCTATTCCTGTTTTTCTTTTTCAAACAAGGTCATTTAAAGAGGTTTATGCATGGAACCTACTTAGAATTGATATATATGAAGGACAAATTAGTTTGAACTTATTTTGACTGAAGGAATTCATTTTATAGCAAAAATACCAATTTGGCATTAACTCGCAAAAGTAAGGCTATTCCTGTTTTTCTTTCTCAAACAAGGTCATTTAAAGAGGTTTATGCATGGAACCTACTTAGAATTGATATATATGAAGGACAATGGAGTTTGAACTGGTTTTGACTGAAGGAATTGGTGTTTATAAGCAAAAATCCGAATTTCGTCTTAATTCCGCAAAAGAAGGCTATTCCTGCTTTTTCTTTCTCAAACAAGGTCATTTAAAGAGGTTTATGCATGGAACCTACTTAGAATATATATATATGAAGGACATAGGACTTTGAACTTGTTTTGACTGAAGGAATTGGTGTTTATAAGCAAAAATCCGAATTTCGTCTTAATTCCGCAAAAGAAGGCTATTCCTGTTTTTTTTCTTTCTCATACAAGGTCATTTAAAGAGGTTTATGCATGGAACCTACTTAGAATTCAAATATATGAAGGACAAATGAGTTTGAACTTGTTTTGACTGAAGGAATTCATTTTATAGCAAAAATACCAATTTGGCTTTAACTCGCAAAAGTAAGGCTATGCCTGTTTTTTCTTTCTCAAACAAGGTCATTTAAAGAGGTTTATGCATGGAACCTACTTAGAATTGATATATATGAAGGACAAATGAGTTTGAACTTGTTTTGACTGAAGGAATTCATTTTATAGCAAAAATACCAATTTGGCTTTAACTCGCAAAAGTAAGGCTATTCCTGTTTTTCTTTCTCAAACAAGGTCATTTAAAGAGGTTTATGCATGGAACCTACTTAGAATTTATATATATGAAGGACAAAGGAGTTTGAACTGGTTTTGACTGAAGGAATTGGTGTTTATAAGCAAAAATCCGAATTTCGTCTTAATTCCGCAAAAGAAGGCTATTCCTGTTTTTCTTTTTCAAACAAGGTCATTTAAAGAGGTTTATGCATGGAACCTACTTAGAATTGATATATATGAAGGACAAATTAGTTTGAACTTATTTTGACTGAAGGAATTCATTTTATAGCAAAAATACCAATTTGGCATTAACTCGCAAAAGTAAGGCTATTCCTGTTTTTCTTTCTCAAACAAGGTCATTTAAAGAGGTTTATGCATGGAACCTACTTAGAATTGATATATATGAAGGACAAAGGAGTTTGAACTTGTTTTGACTGAAGGAATTCATTTTATAGCAAAAATACCAATTTGGCTTTAACTCGCAAAAGTAAGGCTATTCCTGTTTTTCTTTCTCAAACAAGGTCATTTAAAGAGGTTTATGCATGGAACCTACTTAGAATTTATATATATGAAGGACAAAGGAGTTTGAACTGGTTTTGACTGAAGGAATTGGTGTTTATAAGCAAAAATCCGAATTTCGTCTTAATTCCGCAAAAGAAGGCTATTCCTGTTTTTCTTTTTCAAACAAGGTCATTTAAAGAGGTTTATGCATGGAACCTACTTAGAATTGATATATATGAAGGACAAATTAGTTTGAACTTATTTTGACTGAAGGAATTCATTTTATAGCAAAAATACCAATTTGGCATTAACTCGCAAAAGTAAGGCTATTCCTGTTTTTCTTTCTCAAACAAGGTCATTTAAAGAGGTTTATGCATGGAACCTACTTAGAATTAATATATATGAAGGACAATGGAGTTTGAACTGGTTTTGACTGAAGGAATTGGTGTTTATAAGCAAAAATCCGAATTTCGTCTTAATTCCGCAAAAGAAGGCTATTCCTGCTTTTTCTTTCTCAAACAAGGTCATTTAAAGAGGTTTATGCATGGAACCTACTTAGAATATATATATATGAAGGACATAGGACTTTGAACTTGTTTTGACTGAAGGAATTGGTGTTTATAAGCAAAAATCCGAATTTCGTCTTAATTCCGCAAAAGAAGGCTATTCCTGTTTTTTTTCTTTCTCATACAAGGTCATTTAAAGAGGTTTATGCATGGAACCTACTTAGAATTCAAATATATGAAGGACAAATGAGTTTGAACTTGTTTTGACTGAAGGAATTCATTTTATAGCAAAAATACCAATTTGGCTTTAACTCGCAAAAGTAAGGCTATGCCTGTTTTTTCTTTCTCAAACAAGGTCATTTAAAGAGGTTTATGCATGGAACCTACTTAGAATTGATATATATGAAGGACAAATGAGTTTGAACTTGTTTTGACTGAAGGAATTCATTTTATAGCAAAAATACCAATTTGGCTTTAACTCGCAAAAGTATGGCTATTCCTGTTTTTCTTTCTCAAACAAGGTCATTTAAAGAGGTTTATGCATGGAACCTACTTAGAATTGATATATATGAAGGACAAAGGAGTTTGAACTGGTTTTGACTGAAGGAATTCATTTTATAGCAAAAATACCAATTTAGTTTTAACTTGCAAAAGTAAGGCTATTCCTGTTTTTCTTTCTCAAACAAGGTCATTTAAAGAGGTTTATGCATGGAACCTACTTAGAATTGATATATATGAAGGACAAAGGAGTTTGAACTGGTTTTGACTGAAGGAATTGGTGTTTATAAGCAAAAATCCGAATTTCGTCTTAATTCCGCAAAAGAAGGCTATTCCTGTTTATTTTTTCTCATACAAGGTCATTTAAAGAGGTTTATGCATGGAACCTACTTAGAATTGATATATATGAAGGACATAGGAGTTTGAACTGGTTTTGACCGAATGAATTCATTTTATAGCAAAAATACCAATTTGGCTTTAACTCGCAAAAGTAAGGCTATTCCTGCTTTTTATTTCTCAAACAAGGTCATTTAAAGAGGTTTATGCATGAAACCTACTTAGAATTGATATATATGAAGGACAAAGGAGTTTGAACTTGTTTTGACTGAAGGAATTCATTTTATAGCAAAAATACCAATTTGGCTTTAACTCGCAAAAGTAAGGCTATTCCTGTTTTTCTTTCTCAAACAAGGTCATTTAAAGAGGTTTATGCATGGAACCTACTTAGAATTGATATATATGAAGGACAAAGGAGTTTGAACTGGTTTTGACTGAAGGAATTGGTGTTTATAAGCAAAAATCCGAATTTCGTCTTAATTCCGCAAAAGAAGGCTATTCCTGTTTTTCTTTTTCAAACAAGGTCATTTAAAGAGGTTTATGCATGGAACCTACTTAGAATTGATATATATGAAGGACAAATTAGTTTGAACTTATTTTGACTGAAGGAATTCATTTTATAGCAAAAATACCAATTTGGCATTAACTCGCAAAAGTAAGGCTATTCCTGTTTTTCTTACTCAAACAAGGTCATTTAAAGAGGTTTATGCATGGAACCTACTTAGAATTGATATATATGAAGGACAATGGAGTTTGAACTGGTTTTGACTGAAGGAATTGGTGTTTATAAGCAAAAATCCGAATTTCGTCTTAATTCCGCAAAAGAAGGCTATTCCTGTTTTTCTTTCTCAAACAAGGTCATTTAAAGAGGTTTATGCGTGGAACCTACTTAGAATTGATATATATGAAGGACAAAGGAGTTTGAACTGGTTTTGACTGAAGGAATTGGTGTTTATAAGCAAAAATCCGAATTTCGTCTTAATTCCGCAAAAGAAGGCTATTCCTGTTTTTCTTTCTCATACAAGGTCATTTAAAGAGGTTTATGCATGGAACCTACTTAGAATTGATATATATGAAGGACAAAGGAGTTTGAACTGGTTTTGACTGAAGGAATTGGTGTTTATAAGCAACAATCAGAATTTCGTCTTAATTCCGCAAAAGAAGGCTATTCCTGTTTTTCTTTTTCAAACAAGGTCATTTAAAGAGGTTTATGCATGGAACCTACTTAGAATTGATATATATGAAGGACAAATTAGTTTGAACTTATTTTGACTGAAGGAATTCATTTTATAGCAAAAATACCAATTTGGCTTTAACTCGCAAAAGTAAGGCTATTCCTGCTTTTTCTTTCTCAAACAAGGTCATTTAAAGAGGTTTATGCATGGAACCCACTTAGAATTGATATATATGAAGGACATAGGACTTTGAACTTGTTTTGACTGGAGGAATTGGTGTTTATAAGCAAAAATCCGAATTTCGTCTTAATTCCGCAAAAGAAGGCTATTCCTGTTTTTCTTTCTCATACAAGGTCATTTAAAGAGGTTTATGCATGGAACCTACTTAGAATTGATATATATGAAGGACAAATGAGTTTGAACTTGTTTTGACTGAAGGAATTCATTTTATAGCAAAAATACCAATTTGGCTTTAACTCGCAAAAGTAAGGCTATTCCTGCTTTTTCTTTCTCAAACAAAGTCATTTAAAGAGGTTTATGCATGGAACCCACTTAGAATTGATATATATGAAGGACATAGGACTTTGAACTTGTTTTGACTGAAGGAATTGGTGTTTATAAGCAAAAATCCGAATTTCGTCTTAATTCCGCAAAAGTAAGGCTATTCCTGTTTTTCTTTCTCAAACGAGGTCATTTAAAGAGGTTTATGCATGGAACCTACTTAGAATTGATATATATGAAGGACAAAGGAGTTTGAACTGGTTTTGACTGAAGGAATTCATTTTATAGCAAACATACCAATTTGGCTTTAACTCGCAAAAGTAAGGCTATTCCTGTTTTTCTTTCTCATACAAGGTCATTTAAAGAGGTTTATGCATGGAACCTACTGAGAATTCAAATATATGAAGGACAAATGAGTTTGAACTGGTTTTGACTGAAGGAATTAATTTTATAGCAAAAATACCAATTTGGCTTTAACTCGCAAAAGTATGGCTATTCCTGTTTTTCTTTCTCAAACAAGGTCATTTAAAGAGGTTTATGCATGGAACCTACTTAGAATTGATATATATGAAGGACAAAGGAGTTTGAACTTGTTTTGACTGAAGGAATTGGTGTTTATAAGCAAAAATCCGAATTTCGTCTTAATTCCGCAAAAGAAGGCTATTCCTGTTTTTCTTTCTCATACAAGGTCATTTAAAGAGGTTTATGCATGGAACCTACTTAGAATTGATATATATGAAGGACAAATGAGTTTGAACTTGTTTTGACTGAAGGAATTCATTTTATAGCAAAAATACCAATTTGGCTTTAACTCGCAAAAGTAAGGCTATTCCTGCTTTTTCTTTCTCAAACAAAGTCATTTAAAGAGGTTTATGCATGGAACCCACTTAGAATTGATATATATGAAGGACATAGGACTTTGAACTTGTTTTGACTGAAGGAATTGGTGTTTATAAGCAAAAATCCGAATTTCGTCTTAATTCCGCAAAAGTAAGGCTATTCCTGTTTTTCTTTCTCAAACGAGGTCATTTAAAGAGGTTTATGCATGGAACCTACTTAGAATTGATATATATGAAGGACAAAGGAGTTTGAACTGGTTTTGACTGAAGGAATTGGTGTTTATAAGCAAAAATCCGAATTTCATCTTAATTCCACAAAAGAAGGCTATTCCTGTTTTTTTTTTCTCATACAAGGTCATTTAAAGAGGTTTATGCATGGAACCTACTTAGAATTGATATATATGAAGGACAAATGAGTTTGAACTTGTTTTGACTGAAGGAATTCATTTTATAGCAAAAATACCAATTTGGCTTTAACTCGCAAAAGTAAGTGTATTCCTGTTTTTCTTTCTCATACAAGGTCATTTAAAGAGGTTTATGCATGGAACCTACTTAGAATTGATATATATGAAGGACATAGGACTTTGAACTTGTTTTGACTGAAGGAATTAATTTTATAGCAAAAATACCAATTTGGCTTTAACTCGCAAAAGTAAGGCTATTCCTGTTTTTCTTTTTCAAACAAGGTCATTTAAAGAGGTTTATGCATGGAACCTACTTAGAATTGATATATATGAAGGACAAAGGAGTTTGAACTTGTTTTGACTGAAGGAATTGGTGTTTATAAGCAAAAATCCGAATTTCGTCTTAATTCCGCAAAAGAAGGCTATTCCTGTTTTTCTTTCTCATACAAGGTCATTTAAAGAGGTTTATGCATGGAACCTACTTAGAATTGATATATATGAAGGACAAAGGAGTTTGAACTGGTTTTGACTGAAGGAATTGGTGTTTATAAGCAACAATCAGAATTTCGTCTTAATTCCGCAAAAGAAGGCTATTCCTGTTTTTCTTTTTCAAACAAGGTCATTTAAAGAGGTTTATGCATGGAACCTACTTAGAATTGATATATATGAAGGACAAATTAGTTTGAACTTATTTTGACTGAAGGAATTCATTTTATAGCAAAAATACCAATTTGGCTTTAACTCGCAAAAGTAAGGCTATTCCTGCTTTTTCTTTCTCAAACAAGGTCATTTAAAGAGGTTTATGCATGGAACCCACTTAGAATTGATATATATGAAGGACATAGGACTTTGAACTTGTTTTGACTGGAGGAATTGGTGTTTATAAGCAAAAATCCGAATTTCGTCTTAATTCCGCAAAAGTAAGGCTATTCCTGTTTTTCTTTCTCAAACGAGGTCATTTAAAGAGGTTTATGCATGGAACCTACTTAGAATTGATATATATGAAGGACAAAGGAGTTTGAACTGGTTTTGACTGAAGGAATTCATTTTATAGCAAACATACCAATTTGGCTTTAACTCGCAAAAGTAAGGCTATTCCTGTTTTTCTTTCTCATACAAGGTCATTTAAAGAGGTTTATGCATGGAACCTACTGAGAATTCAAATATATGAAGGACAAATGAGTTTGAACTGGTTTTGACTGAAGGAATTAATTTTATAGCAAAAATACCAATTTGGCTTTAACTCGCAAAAGTATGGCTATTCCTGTTTTTCTTTCTCAAACAAGGTCATTTAAAGAGGTTTATGCATGGAACCTACTTAGAATTGATATATATGAAGGACAAAGGAGTTTGAATTTGTTTTGACTGAAGGAATTGGTGTTTATAAGCAAAAATCCGAATTTCGTCTTAATTCCGCAAAAGAAGGCTATTCCTGTTTTTCTTTCTCATACAAGGTCATTTAAAGAGGTTTATGCATGGAACCTACTTAGAATTGATATATATGAAGGACAAATGAGTTTGAACTTGTTTTGACTGAAGGAATTCATTTTATAGCAAAAATACCAATTTGGCTTTAACTCGCAAAAGTAAGGCTATTCCTGCTTTTTCTTTCTCAAACAAAGTCATTTAAAGAGGTTTATGCATGGAACCCACTTAGAATTGATATATATGAAGGACATAGGACTTTGAACTTGTTTTGACTGAAGGAATTGGTGTTTATAAGCAAAAATCCGAATTTCGTCTTAATTCCGCAAAAGTAAGGCTATTCCTGTTTTTCTTTCTCAAACGAGGTCATTTAAAGAGGTTTATGCATGGAACCTACTTAGAATTGATATATATGAAGGACAAAGGAGTTTGAACTGGTTTTGACTGAAGGAATTCATTTTATAGCAAACATACCAATTTGGCTTTAACTCGCAAAAGTAAGGCTATTCCTGTTTTTCTTTCTCATACAAGGTCATTTAAAGAGGTTTATGCATGGAACCTACTGAGAATTCAAATATATGAAGGACAAATGAGTTTGAACTGGTTTTGACTGAAGGAATTAATTTTATAGCAAAAATACCAATTTGGCTTTAACTCGCAAAAGTATGGCTATTCCTGTTTTTCTTTCTCAAACAAGGTCATTTAAAGAGGTTTATGCATGGAACCTACTTAGAATTGATATATATGAAGGACAAAGGAGTTTGAACTTGTTTTGACTGAAGGAATTGGTGTTTATAAGCAAAAATCCGAATTTCGTCTTAATTCCGCAAAAGAAGGCTATTCCTGTTTTTCTTTCTCATACAAGGTCATTTAAAGAGGTTTATGCATGGAACCTACTTAGAATTGATATATATGAAGGACAAATGAGTTTGAACTTGTTTTGACTGAAGGAATTCATTTTATAGCAAAAATACCAATTTGGCTTTAACTCGCAAAAGTAAGGCTATTCCTGCTTTTTCTTTCTCAAACAAAGTCATTTAAAGAGGTTTATGCATGGAACCCACTTAGAATTGATATATATGAAGGACATAGGACTTTGAACTTGTTTTGACTGAAGGAATTGGTGTTTATAAGCAAAAATCCGAATTTCGTCTTAATTCCGCAAAAGTAAGGCTATTCCTGTTTTTCTTTCTCAAACGAGGTCATTTAAAGAGGTTTATGCATGGAACCTACTTAGAATTGATATATATGAAGGACAAAGGAGTTTGAACTGGTTTTGACTGAAGGAATTGGTGTTTATAAGCAAAAATCCGAATTTCATCTTAATTCCACAAAAGAAGGCTATTCCTGTTTTTTTTTTCTCATACAAGGTCATTTAAAGAGGTTTATGCATGGAACCTACTTAGAATTGATATATATGAAGGACAAATGAGTTTGAACTTGTTTTGACTGAAGGAATTCATTTAATAGCAAAAATACCAATTTGGCTTTAACTCGCAAAAGTAAGGCTATTCCTGTTTTTCTTTCTCATACAAGGTCATTTAAAGAGGTTTATGCATGGAACCTACTTAGAATTGATATATATGAAGGACATAGGACTTTGAACTTGTTTTGACTGAAGGAATTAATTTTATAGCAAAAATACCAATTTGGCTTTAACTCGCAAAAGTAAGGCTATTCCTGTTTTTCTTTTTCAAACAAGGTCATTTAAAGAGGTTTATGCATGGAACCTACTTAGAATTGATATATATGAAGGACAAAGGAGTTTGAACTTGTTTTGACTGAAGGAATTGGTGTTTATAAGCAAAAATCCGAATTTCGTCTTAATTCCGCAAAAGAAGGCTATTCCTGTTTTTCTTTCTCATACAAGGTCATTTAAAGAGGTTTATGCATGGAACCTACTTAGAATTGATATATATGAAGGACAAATGAGTTTGAACTTGTTTTGACTGAAGGAATTCATTTTATAGCAAAAATACCAATTTGGCTTTAACTCGCAAAAGTAAGGCTATTCCTGCTTTTTCTTTCTCAAACAAAGTCATTTAAAGAGGTTTATGCATGGAACCCACTTAGAATTGATATATATGAAGGACATAGGACTTTGAACTTGTTTTGACTGAAGGAATTGGTGTTTATAAGCAAAAATCCGAATTTCGTCTTAATTCCGCAAAAGTAAGGCTATTCCTGTTTTTCTTTCTCAAACGAGGTCATTTAAAGAGGTTTATGCATGGAACCTACTTAGAATTGATATATATGAAGGACAAAGGAGTTTGAACTGGTTTTGACTGAAGGAATTGGTGTTTATAAGCAAAAATCCGAATTTCATCTTAATTCCACAAAAGAAGGCTATTCCTGTTTTTTTTTTCTCATACAAGGTCATTTAAAGAGGTTTATGCATGGAACCTACTTAGAATTGATATATATGAAGGACAAATGAGTTTGAACTTGTTTTGACTGAAGGAATTCATTTTATAGCAAAAATACCAATTTTGCTTTAACTCGCAAAAGTAAGGCTATTCCTGTTTTTCTTTCTCATACAAGGTCATTTAAAGAGGTTTATGCATGGAACCTACTTAGAATTGATATATATGAAGGACATAGGACTTTGAACTTGTTTTGACTGAAGGAATTCATTTTATAGCAAAAATACCAATTTGGCTTTAACTCGCAAAAGTATGGCTATTCCTGTTTTTCTTTCTCAAACAAGGTCATTTAAAGAGGTTTATGCATGGAACCTACTTAGAATTGATATATATGAAGGACAAAGGAGTTTGAACTGGTTTTGACTGAAGGAATTGGTGTTTATAAGCAAAAATCCGAATTTCGTCTTAATTCCGCAAAAGAAGGCTATTCCTGTTTTTCTTTCTCATACAAGGTCATTTAAAGAGGTTTATGCATGGAACCTACTTAGAATTGATATATATGAAGGACAAATGAGTTTGAACTTGTTTTGACTGAAGGAATTCATTTTATAGCAAAAATACCAATTTGGCTTTAACTCGCAAAAGTAAGGCTATTCCTGTTTTTCTTTCTCAAACAAGGTCATTTAAAGAGGTTTATGCATGTAACCTACTTAGAATTGATATATATGAAGGACAAATTAGTTTGAACTGGTTTTGACTGAAGGAATTCATTTTATAGCAAAAATACCAATTTGGCTTTAACTCGCAAAAGTATGGCTATTCCTGTTTTTCTTTCTCAAACAAGGTCATTTAAAGAGGTTTATGCATGGAACCTACTTAGAATTGATATATATGAAGGACAAAGGAGTTTGAACTAGTTTTGACTGAAGGAATTGGTGTTTATAAGCAAAAATCCGAATTTCGTCTTAATTCCGCAAAAGAAGGCTATTCCTGTTTTTCTTTCTCATACAAGGTCATTTAAAGATGTTTATGCATGGAACCTACTTAGAATTGATATATATGAAGGACAAATGAGTTTGAACTTGTTTTGACTGAAGGAATTCATTTTATAGCAAAAATACCAATTTGGCTTTAACTCGCAAAAGTAAGGCTATTCCTGCTTTTTCTTTCTCAAACAAGGTCATTTAAAGAGGTTTATGCATGGAACCCACTTAGAATTGATATATATGAAGGACATAGGACTTTGAACTTGTTTTGACTGGAGGAATTGGTGTTTATAAGCAAAAATCCGAATTTCGTCTTAATTCCGCAAAAGTAAGGCTATTCCTGTTTTTCTTTCTCAAACGAGGTCATTTAAAGAGGTTTATGCATGGAACCTACTTAGAATTGATATATATGAAGGACAAAGGAGTTTGAACTGGTTTTGACTGAAGGAATTCATTTTATAGCAAACATACCAATTTGGCTTTAACTCGCAAAAGTAAGGCTATTCCTGTTTTTCTTTCTCATACAAGGTCATTTAAAGAGGTTTATGCATGGAACCTACTGAGAATTCAAATATATGAAGGACAAATGAGTTTGAACTGGTTTTGACTGAAGGAATTAATTTTATAGCAAAAATACCAATTTGGCTTTAACTCGCAAAAGTATGGCTATTCCTGTTTTTCTTTCTCAAACAAGGTCATTTAAAGAGGTTTATGCATGGAACCTACTTAGAATTGATATATATGAAGGACAAAGGAGTTTGAATTTGTTTTGACTGAAGGAATTGGTGTTTATAAGCAAAAATCCGAATTTCGTCTTAATTCCGCAAAAGAAGGCTATTCCTGTTTTTCTTTCTCAAACAAGGTCATTTAAAGAGGTTTATGCATGGAACCTACTTAGAATTGATATATATGAAGGACAAATGAGTTTGAACTTGTTTTGACTGAAGGAATTCATTTTATAGCAAAAATACCAATTTGGCTTTAACTCGCAAAAGTAAGGCTATTCCTGCTTTTTCTTTCTCAAACAAAGTCATTTAAAGAGGTTTATGCATGGAACCCACTTAGAATTGATATATATGAAGGACATAGGACTTTGAACTTGTTTTGACTGAAGGAATTGGTGTTTATAAGCAAAAATCCGAATTTCGTCTTAATTCCGCAAAAGTAAGGCTATTCCTGTTTTTCTTTCTCAAACGAGGTCATTTAAAGAGGTTTATGCATGGAACCTACTTAGAATTGATATATATGAAGGACAAAGGAGTTTGAACTGGTTTTGACTGAAGGAATTGGTGTTTATAAGCAAAAATCCGAATTTCATCTTAATTCCACAAAAGAAGGCTATTCCTGTTTTTTTTTTCTCATACAAGGTCATTTAAAGAGGTTTATGCATGGAACCTACTTAGAATTGATATATATGAAGGACAAATGAGTTTGAACTTGTTTTGACTGAAGGAATTCATTTAATAGCAAAAATACCAATTTGGCTTTAACTCGCAAAAGTAAGGCTATTCCTGTTTTTCTTTCTCATACAAGGTCATTTAAAGAGGTTTATGCATGGAACCTACTTAGAATTGATATATATGAAGGACATAGGACTTTGAACTTGTTTTGACTGAAGGAATTAATTTTATAGCAAAAATACCAATTTGGCTTTAACTCGCAAAAGTAAGGCTATTCCTGTTTTTCTTTTTCAAACAAGGTCATTTAAAGAGGTTTATGCATGGAACCTACTTAGAATTGATATATATGAAGGACAAAGGAGTTTGAACTTGTTTTGACTGAAGGAATTGGTGTTTATAAGCAAAAATCCGAATTTCGTCTTAATTCCGCAAAAGAAGGCTATTCCTGTTTTTCTTTCTCATACAAGGTCATTTAAAGAGGTTTATGCATGGAACCTACTTAGAATTGATATATATGAAGGACAAATGAGTTTGAACTTGTTTTGACTGAAGGAATTCATTTTATAGCAAAAATACCAATTTGGCTTTAACTCGCAAAAGTAAGGCTATTCCTGCTTTTTCTTTCTCAAACAAAGTCATTTAAAGAGGTTTATGCATGGAACCCACTTAGAATTGATATATATGAAGGACATAGGACTTTGAACTTGTTTTGACTGAAGGAATTGGTGTTTATAAGCAAAAATCCGAATTTCGTCTTAATTCCGCAAAAGTAAGGCTATTCCTGTTTTTCTTTCTCAAACGAGGTCATTTAAAGAGGTTTATGCATGGAACCTACTTAGAATTGATATATATGAAGGACAAAGGAGTTTGAACTGGTTTTGACTGAAGGAATTGGTGTTTATAAGCAAAAATCCGAATTTCATCTTAATTCCACAAAAGAAGGCTATTCCTGTTTTTTTTTTCTCATACAAGGTCATTTAAAGAGGTTTATGCATGGAACCTACTTAGAATTGATATATATGAAGGACAAATGAGTTTGAACTTGTTTTGACTGAAGGAATTCATTTAATAGCAAAAATACCAATTTGGCTTTAACTCGCAAAAGTAAGGCTATTCCTGTTTTTCTTTCTCATACAAGGTCATTTAAAGAGGTTTATGCATGGAACCTACTTAGAATTGATATATATGAAGGACATAGGACTTTGAACTTGTTTTGACTGAAGGAATTAATTTTATAGCAAAAATACCAATTTGGCTTTAACTCGCAAAAGTAAGGCTATTCCTGTTTTTCTTTTTCAAACAAGGTCATTTAAAGAGGTTTATGCATGGAACCTACTTAGAATTGATATATATGAAGGACAAAGGAGTTTGAACTTGTTTTGACTGAAGGAATTGGTGTTTATAAGCAAAAATCCGAATTTCGTCTTAATTCCGCAAAAGAAGGCTATTCCTGTTTTTCTTTCTCATACAAGGTCATTTAAAGAGGTTTATGCATGGAACCTACTTAGAATTGATATATATGAAGGACAAATGAGTTTGAACTTGTTTTGACTGAAGGAATTCATTTTATAGCAAAAATACCAATTTGGCTTTAACTCGCAAAAGTAAGGCTATTCCTGCTTTTTCTTTCTCAAACAAAGTCATTTAAAGAGGTTTATGCATGGAACCCACTTAGAATTGATATATATGAAGGACATAGGACTTTGAACTTGTTTTGACTGAAGGAATTGGTGTTTATAAGCAAAAATCCGAATTTCGTCTTAATTCCGCAAAAGTAAGGCTATTCCTGTTTTTCTTTCTCAAACGAGGTCATTTAAAGAGGTTTATGCATGGAACCTACTTAGAATTGATATATATGAAGGACAAAGGAGTTTGAACTGGTTTTGACTGAAGGAATTGGTGTTTATAAGCAAAAATCCGAATTTCATCTTAATTCCACAAAAGAAGGCTATTCCTGTTTTTTTTTTCTCATACAAGGTCATTTAAAGAGGTTTATGCATGGAACCTACTTAGAATTGATATATATGAAGGACAAATGAGTTTGAACTTGTTTTGACTGAAGGAATTCATTTTATAGCAAAAATACCAATTTGGCTTTAACTCGCAAAAGTAAGGCTATTCCTGTTTTTCTTTCTCATACAAGGTCATTTAAAGAGGTTTATGCATGGAACCTACTTAGAATTGATATATATGAAGGACATAGGACTTTGAACTTGTTTTGACTGAAGGAATTCATTTTATAGCAAAAATACCAATTTGGCTTTAACTCGCAAAAGTATGGCTATTCCTGTTTTTCTTTCTCAAACAAGGTCATTTAAAGAGGTTTATGCATGGAACCTACTTAGAATTGATATATATGAAGGACAAAGGAGTTTGAACTGGTTTTGACTGAAGGAATTGGTGTTTATAAGCAAAAATCCGAATTTCGTCTTAATTCCGCAAAAGAAGGCTATTCCTGTTTTTCTTTCTCATACAAGGTCATTTAAAGAGGTTTATGCATGGAACCTACTTAGAATTGATATATATGAAGGACAAATGAGTTTGAACTTGTTTTGACTGAAGGAATTCATTTTATAGCAAAAATACCAATTTGGCTTTAACTCGCAAAAGTAAGGCTATTCCTGTTTTTCTTTCTCAAACAAGGTCATTTAAAGAGGTTTATGCATGTAACCTACTTAGAATTGATATATATGAAGGACAAATTAGTTTGAACTGGTTTTGACTGAAGGAATTCATTTTATAGCAAAAATACCAATTTGGCTTTAACTCGCAAAAGTATGGCTATTCCTGTTTTTCTTTCTCAAACAAGGTCATTTAAAGAGGTTTATGCATGGAACCTACTTAGAATTGATATATATGAAGGACAAAGGAGTTTGAACTAGTTTTGACTGAAGGAATTGGTGTTTATAAGCAAAAATCCGAATTTCGTCTTAATTCCGCAAAAGAAGGCTATTCCTGTTTTTCTTTCTCATACAAGGTCATTTAAAGATGTTTATGCATGGAACCTACTTAGAATTGATATATATGAAGGACAAATGAGTTTGAACTTGTTTTGACTGAAGGAATTCATTTTATAGCAAAAATACCAATTTGGCTTTAACTCGCAAAAGTAAGGCTATTCCTGTTTTTCTTTCTCAAACAAGGTCATTTAAAGAGGTTTATGCATGTAACCTACTTAGAATTGATATATATGAAGGACAAATTAGTTTGAACTGGTTTTGACTGAAGGAATTCATTTTATAGCAAAAATACCAATTTGGCTTTAACTCGCAAAAGTAAGGCTATTCCTGCTTTTTCTTTCTCAAACAAGGTCATTTAAAGAGGTTTATGCATGGAACCTACTTAGAATTGATATATATGAAGGACAAAGGAGTTTGAACTGGTTTTGACTGAAGGAATTGGTGTTTATAAGCAAAAATCCGAATTTCGTCTTAATTCCGCAAAAGAAGGCTATTCCATTTTATTTTTTCTCATACAAGGTCATTTAAAGAGGTTTATGCATGGAACCTACTTAGAATTGATATATATGAAGGACATAGGAGTTTGAACTGGTTTTGACCGAAGGAATTCATTTTATAGCAAAAATACCAATTTGGCTTTAACTCGCAAAAGTAAGGCTATTCCTGTTTTTTATTTCTCAAACAAGGTCATTTAAAGAGGTTTATGCATGAAACCTACTTAGAATTGATATATATGAAGGACAAAGGAGTTTGAACTTGTTTTGACTGAAGGAATTCATTTTATAGCAAAAATACCAATTTGGCTTTAACTCGCAAAAGTAAGGCTATTCCTGTTTTTCTTTCTCAAACAAGGTCATTTAAAGAGGTTTATGCATGGAACCTACTTAGAATTTATATATATGAAGGACAAAGGAGTTTGAACTGGTTTTGACTGAAGGAATTGGTGTTTATAAGCAAAAATCCGAATTTCGTCTTAATTCCGCAAAAGAAGGCTATTCCTGTTTTTCTTTCTCATACAAGGTCATTTAAAGAGGTTTATGCATGGAACCTACTTAGAATTGATATATATGAAGGACAAAGGAGTTTGAACTGGTTTTGACTGTAGGAATTGGTGTTTATAAGCAAAAATCCGAATTTCGTCTTAATTCCGCAAAATAAGGCTATTCCTGTTTTTCTTTTTCAAACAAGGTCATTTAAAGAGGTTTATGCATGGAACCTACTTAGAATTGATATATATGAAGGACAAATGAGTTTGAACTTATTTTGACTGAAGGAATTCATTATATAGCAAAAATACCAATTTGGCTTTAACTCGCAAAAGTAAGGCTATTCCTGTTTTTCTTTCTCAAACAAGGTCATTTAAAGAGGTTTATGCATGGAACCTACTTAGAATTGATATATATGAAGGACAAATGAGTTTGAACTTGTTTTGACTGAAGGAATTCATTTTGCCCTGCGATGGACTGGCGGCCTGTCCAGGGTGTACCCCGCCTCTCGCCCATTGACTGCTGGGATAGGCTCCAGCCCACCCGCGACCCGATCGACGGATTCAGCGGTATAGATAATGGATGGATGGATGGAATTCATTTTATAGCAAAAATACAAATTTGGCTTTAACTCGCAAAAGTATGGCTATTCCTGTTTTTCTTTCTCAAACAAGGTCATTTAAAGAGGTTTATGCATGTAACCTACTTAGAATTGATATATATGAAGGACAAATTAGTTTGAACTGGTTTTGACTGAAGGAATTCATTTTATAGCAAAAATACCAATTTGGCTTTAACTCGCAAAAGTAAGGCTATTCCTGCTTTTTCTTTCTCAAACAAGGTCATTTAAAGAGGTTTATGCATGGAACCCACTTAGAATTGATATATATGAAGGACATAGGACTTTGAACTTCTTTTGACAGGAGGAATTGGTGTTTATAAGCAAAAATCCGAATTTCGTCTTAATTCCGCAAAAGTAAGGCTATTCCTGTTTTTCTTTCTCAAACGAGGTCATTTAAAGAGGTTTATGCATGGAACCTACTTAGAATTGATATATATGAAGGACAAAGGAGTTTGAACTGGTTTTGACTGAAGGAATTGGTGTTTATAAGCAAAAATCCGAATTTCGTCTTAATTCCGCAAAAGAAGGCAATTCCTGTTTTTTTTTCTCATACAAGGTCATTTAAAGATGTTTATGCATGGAACCTACTTAGAATTGATATATATGAAGGACAAATGAGTTTGAACTTGTTTTGACTGAAGGAATTCATTTTATAGCAAAAATACCAATTTGGCTTTAACTCGCAAAAGTAAGGCTATTCCTGCTTTTTATTTCTCAAACAAGGTCATTTAAAGAGGTTTATGCATGGAACCTACTTAGAATTGATATATATGAAGGACAAAGGAGTTTGAACTTGTTTTGACTGAAGGAATTCATTTTATAGCAAAAATACCAATTTGGCTTTAACTCGCAAAAGTAAGGCTATTCCTGTTTTTCTTTCTCATACAAGGTGATTTAAAGAGGTTTATGCATGGAACCTACTTAGAATTCAAATATATGAAGGACAAATGAGTTTGAACTGGTTTTGACTGAAGGAATTAATTTTATAGCAAAAATACCAATTTGGCTTTAACTAGCAAAAGTAAGGCTATTCCTGTTTTTTCTTTCTCAAACAAGGTCATTTAAAGAGGTTTATGCATGGAACCTACTTAGAATTGATATATATGAAGGACAAAGGAGTTTGAACTGGTTTTGACTGAAGGAATTCATTTTATAGCAAAAATACCAATTTGGTTTTAACTCGCAAAAGTAAGGCTATTCCTGTTTTTCTTTCTCAAACAAGGTCATTTAAAGAGGTTTATGCATGGAACCTACTTAGAATTGATATATGTGAAGGACAAATTAGTTTGAACTTGTTTTGACTGAAGGAATTCATTTTATAGCAAAAATACCAATTTGGCTTTAACTCGCAAAAGTAAGGCTTTTCCCGCTTTTTCGTTCTCAAACAAGGTCATTTAAAAAGGTTTATGCATGGAACCTACTTAGAATTGATATATATGAAGGACATAGGACTTTGAACTTGTTTTGACTGAAGGAATTGGTGTTTATAAGCAAAAATCCGAATTTCGTCTTAATTCCGCAAAAGAAGGCTATTCCTGTTTTTCTTTTTCAAACAAGGTCATTTAAAGAGGTTTATGCATGGAACCTACTTAGAATTTATATATATGAAGGACAAATGAGTTTGAACTTGTTTTGACTGAAGGAATTCATTTTATAGCAAAAATACCAATTTGGCTTTAACTCGCAAAAGTATGGCTATTCCTGTTTTTCTTTCTCAAACAAGGTCATTTAAAGAGGTTTATGCATGGAACCTACTTAGAATTGATATATATGAAGGACAAAGGAGTTTGAACTGGTTTTGACTGAAGGAATTCATTTTATAGCAAACATACCAATTTGGCTTTAACTCGCAAAAGTAAGGCTATTCCTGTTTTTCTTTCTCATACAAGGTCATTTAAAGAGGTTTATGCATGGAACCTACTGAGAATTCAAATATATGAAGGACAAATGAGTTTGAACTGGTTTTGAATGAAGGAATTCATTTTATAGCAAAAATACCAATTTGGCTTTAACTCGCAAAAGTATGGCTATTCCTGTTTTTCTTTCTCAAACGAGGTCATTTAAAGAGGTTTATGCATGGAACCTACTTAGAATTGATATATATGAAGGACAAAGGAGTTTGAACTGGTTTTGACTGAAGGAATTGGTGTTTATAAGCAAAAATCCGAATTTCGTCTTAATTCCGCAAAAGAAGGCTATTCCTGTTTTTTTTTTTTTCTCATACAAGGTCATTTAAAGAGGTTTATGCATGGAACCTACTTAGAATTGATATATATGAAGGACAAATGAGTTTGAACTTGTTTTGACTGAAGGAATTCATTTTATAGCAAAAATACCAATTTGGCTTTAACTCGCAAAAGTAAGGCTATTCCTGTTTTTCTTTCTCATACAAGGTGATTTAAAGAGGTTTATGCATGGAACCTACTTAGAATTGATATATATGAAGGACATAGGACTTTGAACTTGTTTTGACTGAAGGAATTGGTGTTTATAAGCAAAAATCCGAATTTCATCTTAATTCCGCAAAAGAAGGCTATTCCTGTTTTTCTTTTTCAAACAAGGTCATTTAAAGAGGTTTATGCATGGAACCTACTTAGAATTGATATATATGAAGGACAAATGAGTTTGAACTTGTTTTGACTGAAGGAATTCATTTTATAGCAAAAATACCAATTTGGCTTTAACTCGCAAAAGTAAGGCTATTCCTGTTTTTCTTTCTCATACAAGGTCATTTAAAGAGGTTTATGCATGGAACCTACTGAGAATTCAAATATATGAAGGACAAATGAGTTTGAACTGGTTTTGACTGAAGGAATTCATTTTATAGCAAAAATACCAATTTGGCTTTAACTCGCAAAAGTATGGCTATTCGTGTTTTTCTTTCTCAAACGAGGTCATTTAAAGAGGTTTATGCATGGAACCTACTTAGAATTGATATATATGAAGGACAAAGGAGTTTGAACTGGTTTTGACTGAAGGAATTGGTGTTTATAAGCAAAAATCCGAATTTCGTCTTAATTCCGCAAAAGAAGGCTATTCCTGTTTTTTTTTTCTCATACAAGGTCATTTAAAGAGGTTTATGCATGGAACCTACTTAGAATTGATATATATGAAGGACAAATGAGTTTGAACTTGTTTTGACTGAAGGAATTCATTTTATAGCAAAAATACCAATTTGGCTTTAACTCGCAAAAGTAAGGCTATTCCTGTTTTTCTTTCTCATACAAGGTGATTTAAAGAGGTTTATGCATGGAACCTACTTAGAATTGATATATATGAAGGACATAGGACTTTGAACTTGTCTTGACTGAAGGAATTGGTGTTTATAAGCAACAATCCGAATTTCGTCTTAATTCCGCAAAAGAAGGCTATTCCTGTTTTTCTTTCTCATACAAGGTTATTTAAAGAGGTTTATGCATGGAACCTACTTAGAATTGATATATATGAAGGACAAATGAGTTTGAACTTGTTTTGACTGAAGGAATTCATTTTATAGCAAAAATACCAATTTGGCTTTAACTCGCAAAAGTAAGGCTATTCCTGTTTTTCTTTCTCAAACAAGGTCATTTAAAGAGGTTTATGCATGTAACCTACTTAGAATTGATATATATGAAGGACAAATTAGTTTGAACTGGTTTTGACTGAAGGAATTCATTTTATAGCAAAAATACCAATTTGGCTTTAACTCGCAAAAGTAAGGCTATTCCTGCTTTTTCTTTCTCAAACAAGGTCATTTAAAGAGGTTTATGCATGGAACCTACTTAGAATTGATATATATGAAGGACAAATGAGTTTGAACTTGTTTTGACTGAAGGAATTAATTTTATAGCAAAAATACCAATTTGGCTTTAACTCGCAAAAGTAAGGCTATGCCTGTTTTTTCTTTCTCAAACAAGGTCATTTAAAGAGGTTTATGCATGGAACCTACTTAGAATTGATATATATGAAGGACAAATGAGTTTGAACTTGTTTTGACTGAAGGAATTCATTTTATAGCAAAAATACCAATTTGGCTTTAACTCGCAAAAGTATGGCTATTCCTGTTTTTCTTTCTCAAACAAGGTCATTTAAAGAGGTTTATGCATGGAACCTACTTAGAATTGATATATATGAAGGACAAAGGAGTTTGAACTGGTTTTGACTGAAGGAATTCATTTTATAGCAAAAATAGCAATTTGGTTTTAACTCGCAAAAGTAAGGCTATTCCTGTTTTTCTTTCTCAAACAAGGTCATTTAAAGAGGTTTATGCATGGAACCTACTTAGAATTGATATATATGAAGGACAAAGGAGTTTGAACTGGTTTTGACTGAAGGAATTGGTGTTTATAAGCAAAAATCCGAATTTCGTCTTAATTCCGCAAAAGAAGGCTATTCCTGTTTACTTTTTCTCATACAAGGTCATTTAAAGAGGTTTATGCATGGAACCTACTTAGAATTGATATATATGAAGGACATAGGAGTTTGAACTGGTTTTGACCGAAGGAATTCATTTTATAGCAAAAATACCAATTTGGCTTTAACTCGCAAAAGTAAGGCTATTCCTGCTTTTTATTTCTCAAACAAGGTCATTTAAAGAGGTTTATGCATGAAACCTACTTAGAATTGATATATATGAAGGACAAAGGAGTTTGAACTTGTTTTGACTGAAGGAATTCATTTTATAGCAAAAATACCAATTTGGCTTTAACTCGCAAAAGTAAGGCTATTCCTGTTTTTCTTTCTCAAACAAGGTCATTTAAAGAGGTTTATGCATGGAACCTACTTAGAATTGATATATATGAAGGACAAAGGAGTTTGAACTGGTTTTGACTGAAGGAATTGGTGTTTATAAGCAAAAATCCGAATTTCGTCTTAATTCCGCAAAAGAAGGCTATTCCTGTTTTTTTTTTCAAACAAGGTCATTTAAAGAGGTTTATGCATGGAACCTACTTAGAATTGATATATATGAAGGACAAATTAGTTTGAACTTATTTTGACTGAAGGAATTCATTTTATAGCAAAAATACCAATTTGGCATTAACTCGCAAAAGTAAGGCTATTCCTGTTTTTCTTTCTCAAACAAGGTCATTTAAAGAGGTTTATGCATGGAACCTACTTAGAATTGATATATATGAAGGACAATGGAGTTTGAACTGGTTTTGACTGAAGGAATTGGTGTTTATAAGCAAAAATCCGAATTTCGTCTTAATTCCGCAAAAGAAGGCTATTCCTGTTTTTCTTTCTCATACAAGGTCATTTAAAGAGGTTTATGCATGGAACCTACTTAGAATTGATATATATGAAGGACAAATGAGTTTGAACTTGTTTTGACTGAAGGAATTCATTTTATAGCAAAAATACCAATTTGGCTTTAACTCGCAAAAGTATGGCTATTTCTGTTTTTCTTTCTCAAACAAGGTCATTTAAAGAGGTTTATGCATGGAACCTACTTAGAATTGATATATATGAAGGACAAAGGAGTTTGAACTGGTTTTGACTGAAGGAATTCATTTTATAGCAAAAATACCAATTTGGTTTTAACTCGCAAAAGTAAGGCTATTCCTGTTTTTCTTTCTCAAACAAGGTCATTTAAAGAGGTTTATGCATGGAACCTACTTAGAATTGATATATATGAAGGACAAAGGAGTTTGAACTGGTTTTGACTGAAGGAATTGGTGTTTATAAGCAAAAATCCGAATTTCGTCTTAATTCCGCAAAAGAAGGCTATTCCTGTTTATTTTTTCTCATACAAGGTCATTTAAAGAGGTTTATGCATGGAACCTACTTAGAATTGATATATATGAAGGACATAGGAGTTTGAACTGGTTTTGACCGAAGGAATTCATTTTATAGCAAAAATACCAATTTGGCTTTAACTCGCAAAAGTAAGGCTATTCCTGCTTTTTATTTCTCAAACAAGGTCATTTAAAGAGGTTTATGCATGAAACCTACTTAGAATTGATATATATGAAGGACAAAGGAGTTTGAACTTGTTTTGACTGAAGGAATTCATTTTATAGCAAAAATACCAATTTGGCTTTAACTCGCAAAAGTAAGGCTATTCCTGTTTTTCTTTCTCAAACAAGGTCATTTAAAGAGGTTTATGCATGGAACCTACTTAGAATTGATATATATGAAGGACAATGGAGTTTGAACTGGTTTTGACTGAAGGAATTGGTGTTTATAAGCAAAAATCCGAATTTCGTCTTAATTCCGCAAAAGAAGGCTATTCCTGTTTTTCTTTCTCATACAAGGTCATTTAAAGAGGTTTATGCATGGAACCTACTTAGAATTGATATATATGAAGGACAAATGAGTTTGAACTTGTTTTGACTGAAGGAATTCATTTTATAGCAAAAATACCAATTTGGCTTTAACTCGCAAAAGTAAGGCTATTCCTGTTTTTCTTTCTCAAACAAGGTCATTTAAAGAGGTTTATGCATGGAACCTACTTAGAATGGATATATATGAAGGACAAAGGAGTTTGAACTGGTTTTGACTGAAGGAATTCATTTTATAGCAAAAATACCAATTTGGCTTTAACTCGCAAAAGTAAGGCTATTCCTGCTTTTTCTTTCTCAAACAAGGTCATTTAAAGAGGTTTATGCATGGAACCTACTTAGAATATATATATATGAAGGACATAGGACTTTGAACTTGTTTTGACTGAAGGAATTGGTGTTTATAAGCAAAAATCCGAATTTCGTCTTAATTCCGCAAAAGAAGGCTATTCCTGTTTTTCTTTCTCATACAAGGTCATTTAAAGAGGTTTATGCATGGAACCTACTTAGAATTGATATATATGAAGGACAAAGGAGTTTGAACTGGTTTTGACTGTAGGAATTGGTGTTTATAAGCAAAAATCCGAATTTCGTCTTAATTCCGCAAAATAAGGCTATTCCTGTTTTTCTTTTTCAAACAAGGTCATTTAAAGAGGTTTATGCATGGAACCTACTTAGAATTGATATATATGAAGGACAAATTAGTTTGAACTTATTTTGACTGAAGGAATTCATTATATAGCAAAAATACCAATTTGGCATTAACTCGCAAAAGTAAGGCTATTCCTGTTTTTCTTTCTCAAACAAGGTCATTTAAAGAGGTTTATGCATGGAACCTACTTAGAATTGATATATATGAAGGACAAATGAGTTTGAACTTGTTTTGACTGAAGGAATTCATTTTATAGCAAAAATACCAATTTGGCTTTAACTCGCAAAAGTATGGCTATTCCTGTTTTTCTTTCTCAAACAAGGTCATTTAAAGAGGTTTATGCATGTAACCTACTTAGAATTGATATATATGAAGGACAAATTAGTTTGAACTGGTGTTGACTGAAGGAATTCATTTTATAGCAAAAATACCAATTTGGCTTTAACTCGCAAAAGTAAGGCTATTCCTGCTTTTTCTTTCTCAAACAAGGTCATTTAAAGAGGTTTATGCATGGAACCCAATTAGAATTGATATATATGAAGGACATAGGACTTTGAACTTCTTTTGACAGGAGGAATTGGTGTTTATAAGCAAAAATCCGAATTTCGTCTTAATTCCGCAAAAGTAAGGCTATTCCTGTTTTTCTTTCTCAAACGAGGTCATTTAAAGAGGTTTATGCATGGAACCTACTTAGAATTGATATATATGAAGGACAAATTAGTTTGAACTGGTTTTGACTGAAGGAATTGGTGTTTATAAGCAAAAATCCGAATTTCGTCTTAATTCCCCAAAAGAAGGCTATTCCTGTTTTTTTTTCTCATACAAGGTCATTTAAAGATGTTTATGCATGGAACCTACTTAGAATTGATATATATGAAGGACAAATGAGTTTGAACTTGTTTTGACTGAAGGAATTCATTTTATAGCAAAAATACCAATTTGGCTTTAACTCGCAAAAGTAAGGCTATTCCTGCTTTTTATTTCTCAAACAAGGTCATTTAAAGAGGTTTATGCATGGAACCTACTTAGAATTGATATATATGAAGGACAAAGGAGTTTGAACTTGTTTTGACTGAAGGAATTCATTTTATAGCAAAAATACCAATTTGGCTTTAACTCGCAAAAGTAAGGCTATTCCTGTTTTTCTTTCTCATACAAGGTGATTTAAAGAGGTTTATGCATGGAACCTACTTAGAATTCAAATATATGAAGGACAAATGAGTTTGAACTTGTTTTGACTGAAGGAATTAATTTTATAGCAAAAATACCAATTTGGCTTTAACTCGCAAAAGTAAGGCTATTCCTGTTTTTTCTTTCTCAAACAAGGTCATTTAAAGAGGTTTATGCATGGAACCTACTTAGAATTGATATATATGAAGGACAAAGGAGTTTGAACTGGTTTTGACTGAAGGAATTCATTTTATAGCAAAAATACCAATTTGGTTTTAACTCGCAAAAGTAAGGCTATTCCTTTTTTTCTTTCTCAAACAAGGTCATTTAAAGAGGTTTATGCATGGAACCTACTTAGAATTGATATATATGAAGGACAAATTAATTTGAACTTGTTTTGACTGAAGGAATTCATTTTATAGCAAAAATACCAATTTGGCTTTAACTCGCAAAAGTAAGGCTTTTCCCGCTTTTTCGTTCTCAAACAAGGTCATTTAAAAAGGTTTATGCATGGAACCTACTTAGAATTGATATATATGAAGGACATAGGACTTTGAACTTGTTTTGACTGAAGGAATTGGTGTTTATAAGCAAAAATCCGAATTTCGTCTTAATTCCGCAAAAGAAGGCTATTCCTGTTTTTCTTTTTCAAACAAGGTCATTTAAAGAGGTTTATGCATGGAACCTACTTAGAATTGATATATATGAAGGACAAATGAGTTTGAACTTGTTTTGACTGAAGGAATTCATTTTATAGCAAAAATACCAATTTGGCTTTAACTCGCAAAAGTAAGGCTATTCCTGTTTTTCTTTCTCATACAAGGTCATTTAAAGAGGTTTATGCATGGAACCTACTGAGAATTCAAATATATGAAGGACAAATGAGTTTGAACTGGTTTTGACTGAAGGAATTCATTTTATAGCAAAAATACCAATTTGGCTTTAACTCGCAAAAGTATGGCTATTCGTGTTTTTCTTTCTCAAACGAGGTCATTTAAAGAGGTTTATGCATGGAACCTACTTAGAATTGATATATATGAAGGACAAAGGAGTTTGAACTGGTTTTGACTGAAGGAATTGGTGTTTATAAGCAAAAATCCGAATTTCGTCTTAATTCCGCAAAAGAAGGCTATTCCTGTTTTTTTTTTCTCATACAAGGTCATTTAAAGAGGTTTATGCATGGAACCTACTTAGAATTGATATATATGAAGGACAAATGAGTTTGAACTTGTTTTGACTGAAGGAATTCATTTTATAGCAAAAATACCAATTTGGCTTTAACTCGCAAAAGTAAGGCTATTCCTGTTTTTCTTTCTCATACAAGGTGATTTAAAGAGGTTTATGCATGGAACCTACTTAGAATTGATATATATGAAGGACATAGGACTTTGAACTTGTCTTGACTGAAGGAATTGGTGTTTATAAGCAAAAATCCGAATTTCGTCTTAATTCCGCAAAAGAAGGCTATTCCTGTTTTTCTTTCTCATACAAGGTTATTTAAAGAGGTTTATGCATGGAACCTACTTAGAATTGATATATATGAAGGACAAATGAGTTTGAACTTGTTTTGACTGAAGGAATTCATTTTATAGCAAAAATACCAATTTGGCTTTAACTCGCAAAAGTAAGGCTATTCCTGTTTTTCTTTCTCAAACAAGGTCATTTAAAGAGGTTTATGCATGTAACCTACTTAGAATTGATATATATGAAGGACAAATTAGTTTGAACTGGTTTTGACTGAAGGAATTCATTTTATAGCAAAAATACCAATTTGGCTTTAACTCGCAAAAGTAAGGCTATTCCTGCTTTTTCTTTCTCAAACAAGGTCATTTAAAGAGGTTTATGCATGGAACCTACTTAGAATTGATATATATGAAGGACAAATGAGTTTGAACTTGTTTTGACTGAAGGAATTAATTTTATAGCAAAAATACCAATTTGGCTTTAACTCGCAAAAGTAAGGCTATGCCTGTTTTTTCTTTCTCAAACAAGGTCATTTAAAGAGGTTTATGCATGGAACCTACTTAGAATTGATATATATGAAGGACAAATGAGTTTGAACTTGTTTTGACTGAAGGAATTCATTTTATAGCAAAAATACCAATTTGGCTTTAACTCGCAAAAGTATGGCTATTCCTGTTTTTCTTTCTCAAACAAGGTCATTTAAAGAGGTTTATGCATGGAACCTACTTAGAATTGATATATATGAAGGACAAAGGAGTTTGAACTGGTTTTGACTGAAGGAATTCATTTTATAGCAAAAATAGCAATTTGGTTTTAACTCGCAAAAGTAAGGCTATTCCTGTTTTTCTTCTCAAACAAGGTCATTTAAAGAGGTTTATGCATGGAACCTACTTAGAATTGATATATATGAAGGACAAAGGAGTTTGAACTGGTTTTGACTGAAGGAATTGGTGTTTATAAGCAAAAATCCGAATTTCGTCTTAATTCCGCAAAAGAAGGCTATTCCTGTTTACTTTTTCTCATACAAGGTCATTTAAAGAGGTTTATGCATGGAACCTACTTAGAATTGATATATATGAAGGACATAGGAGTTTGAACTGGTTTTGACCGAAGGAATTCATTTTATAGCAAAAATACCAATTTGGCTTTAACTCGCAAAAGTAAGGCTATTCCTGCTTTTTATTTCTCAAACAAGGTCATTTAAAGAGGTTTATGCATGAAACCTACTTAGAATTGATATATATGAAGGACAAAGGAGTTTGAACTTGTTTTGACTGAAGGAATTCATTTTATAGCAAAAATACCAATTTGGCTTTAACTCGCAAAAGTAAGGCTATTCCTGTTTTTCTTTCTCAAACAAGGTCATTTAAAGAGGTTTATGCATGGAACCTACTTAGAATTGATATATATGAAGGACAAAGGAGTTTGAACTGGTTTTGACTGAAGGAATTGGTGTTTATAAGCAAAAATCCGAATTTCGTCTTAATTCCGCAAAGAAGGCTATTCCTGTTTTTTTTTTCAAACAAGGTCATTTAAAGAGGTTTATGCATGGAACCTACTTAGAATTGATATATATGAAGGACAAATTAGTTTGAACTTATTTTGACTGAAGGAATTCATTTTATAGCAAAAATACCAATTTGGCATTAACTCGCAAAAGTAAGGCTATTCCTGTTTTTCTTTCTCAAACAAGGTCATTTAAAGAGGTTTATGCATGGAACCTACTTAGAATTGATATATATGAAGGACAATGGAGTTTGAACTGGTTTTGACTGAAGGAATTGGTGTTTATAAGCAAAAATCCGAATTTCGTCTTAATTCCGCAAAAGAAGGCTATTCCTGTTTTTCTTTCTCATACAAGGTCATTTAAAGAGGTTTATGCATGGAACCTACTTAGAATTGATATATATGAAGGACAAATGAGTTTGAACTTGTTTTGACTGAAGGAATTCATTTTATAGCAAAAATACCAATTTGGCTTTAACTCGCAAAAGTAAGGCTATTCCTGTTTTTCTTTCTCAAACAAGGTCATTTAAAGAGGTTTATGCATGTAACCTACTTAGAATTGATATATATGAAGGACAAATTAGTTTGAACTGGTTTTGACTGAAGGAATTCATTTTATAGCAAAAATACCAATTTGGCTTTAACTCGCAAAAGTAAGGCTATTCCTGCTTTTTCTTTCTCAAACAAGGTCATTTAAAGAGGTTTATGCATGGAACCTACTTAGAATTGATATATATGAAGGACAAATGAGTTTGAACTTGTTTTGACTGAAGGAATTAATTTTATAGCAAAAATACCAATTTGGCTTTAACTCGCAAAAGTAAGGCTATGCCTGTTTTTTCTTTCTCAAACAAGGTCATTTAAAGAGGTTTATGCATGGAACCTACTTAGAATTGATATATATGAAGGACAAATGAGTTTGAACTTGTTTTGACTGAAGGAATTCATTTTATAGCAAAAATACCAATTTGGCTTTAACTCGCAAAAGTATGGCTATTCCTGTTTTTCTTTCTCAAACAAGGTCATTAAAGAGGTTTATGCATGGAACCTACTTAGAATTGATATATATGAAGGACAAAGGAGTTTGAACTGGTTTTGACTGAAGGAATTCATTTTATAGCAAAAATAGCAATTTGGTTTTAACTCGCAAAAGTAAGGCTATTCCTGTTTTTCTTTCTCAAACAAGGTCATTTAAAGAGGTTTATGCATGGAACCTACTTAGAATTGATATATATGAAGGACAAAGGAGTTTGAACTGGTTTTGACTGAAGGAATTGGTGTTTATAAGCAAAAATCCGAATTTCGTCTTAATTCCGCAAAAGAAGGCTATTCCTGTTTACTTTTTCTCATACAAGGTCATTTAAAGAGGTTTATGCATGGAACCTACTTAGAATTGATATATATGAAGGACATAGGAGTTTGAACTGGTTTTGACCGAAGGAATTCATTTTATAGCAAAAATACCAATTTGGCTTTAACTCGCAAAAGTAAGGCTATTCCTGCTTTTTATTTCTCAAACAAGGTCATTTAAAGAGGTTTATGCATGAAACCTACTTAGAATTGATATATATGAAGGACAAAGGAGTTTGAACTTGTTTTGACTGAAGGAATTCATTTTATAGCAAAAATACCAATTTGGCTTTAACTCGCAAAAGTAAGGCTATTCCTGTTTTTCTTTCTCAAACAAGGTCATTTAAAGAGGTTTATGCATGGAACCTACTTAGAATTGATATATATGAAGGACAAAGGAGTTTGAACTGGTTTTGACTGAAGGAATTGGTGTTTATAAGCAAAAATCCGAATTTCGTCTTAATTCCGCAAAAGAAGGCTATTCCTGTTTTTTTTTTCAAACAAGGTCATTTAAAGAGGTTTATGCATGGAACCTACTTAGAATTGATATATATGAAGGACAAATTAGTTTGAACTTATTTTGACTGAAGGAATTCATTTTATAGCAAAAATACCAATTTGGCATTAACTCGCAAAAGTAAGGCTATTCCTGTTTTTCTTTCTCAAACAAGGTCATTTAAAGAGGTTTATGCATGGAACCTACTTAGAATTGATATATATGAAGGACAATGGAGTTTGAACTGGTTTTGACTGAAGGAATTGGTGTTTATAAGCAAAAATCCGAATTTCGTCTTAATTCCGCAAAAGAAGGCTATTCCTGTTTTTCTTTCTCATACAAGGTCATTTAAAGAGGTTTATGCATGGAACCTACTTAGAATTGATATATATGAAGGACAAATGAGTTTGAACTTGTTTTGACTGAAGGAATTCATTTTATAGCAAAAATACCAATTTGGCTTTAACTCGCAAAAGTATGGCTATTTCTGTTTTTCTTTCTCAAACAAGGTCATTTAAAGAGGTTTATGCATGGAACCTACTTAGAATTGATATATATGAAGGACAAAGGAGTTTGAACTGGTTTTGACTGAAGGAATTCATTTTATAGCAAAAATACCAATTTGGTTTTAACTCGCAAAAGTAAGGCTATTCCTGTTTTTCTTTCTCAAACAAGGTCATTTAAAGAGGTTTATGCATGGAACCTACTTAGAATTGATATATATGAAGGACAAAGGAGTTTGAACTGGTTTTGACTGAAGGAATTGGTGTTTATAAGCAAAAATCCGAATTTCGTCTTAATTCCGCAAAAGAAGGCTATTCCTGTTTATTTTTTCTCATACAAGGTCATTTAAAGAGGTTTATGCATGGAACCTACTTAGAATTGATATATATGAAGGACAAAGGAGTTTGAACTTGTTTTGACTGAAGGAATTCATTTTATAGCAAAAATACCAATTTGGCTTTAACTCGCAAAAGTAAGGCTATTCCTGTTTTTCTTTCTCATACAAGGTGATTTAAAGAGGTTTATGCATGGAACCTACTTAGAATTCAAATATATGAAGGACAAATGAGTTTGAACTTGTTTTGACTGAAGGAATTAATTTTATAGCAAAAATACCAATTTGGCTTTAACTCGCAAAAGTAAGGCTATTCCTGTTTTTTCTTTCTCAAACAAGGTCATTTAAAGAGGTTTATGCATGGAACCTACTTAGAATTGATATATATGAAGGACAAAGGAGTTTGAACTGGTTTTGACTGAAGGAATTCATTTTATAGCAAAAATACCAATTTGGTTTTAACTCGCAAAAGTAAGGCTATTCCTGTTTTTCTTTCTCAAACAAGGTCATTTAAAGAGGTTTATGCATGGAACCTACTTAGAATTGATATATATGAAGGACAAATTAATTTGAACTTGTTTTGACTGAAGGAATTCATTTTATAGCAAAAATACCAATTTGGCTTTAACTCGCAAAAGTAAGGCTTTTCCCGCTTTTTCGTTCTCAAACAAGGTCATTTAAAAGGTTTATGCATGGAACCTACTTAGAATTGATATATATGAAGGACATAGGACTTTGAACTTGTTTTGACTGAAGGAATTGGTGTTTATAAGCAAAAATCCGAATTTCGTCTTAATTCCGCAAAAGAAGGCTATTCCTGTTTTTCTTTTTCAAACAAGGTCATTTAAAGAGGTTTATGCATGGAACCTACTTAGAATTGATATATATGAAGGACAAATGAGTTTGAACTTGTTTTGACTGAAGGAATTCATTTTATAGCAAAAATACCAATTTGGCTTTAACTCGCAAAAGTAAGGCTATTCCTGTTTTTCTTTCTCATACAAGGTCATTTAAAGAGGTTTATGCATGGAACCTACTGAGAATTCAAATATATGAAGGACAAATGAGTTTGAACTGGTTTTGACTGAAGGAATTCATTTTATAGCAAAAATACCAATTTGGCTTTAACTCGCAAAAGTATGGCTATTCGTGTTTTTCTTTCTCAAACGAGGTCATTTAAAGAGGTTTATGCATGGAACCTACTTAGAATTGATATATATGAAGGACAAAGGAGTTTGAACTGGTTTTGACTGAAGGAATTGGTGTTTATAAGCAAAAATCCGAATTTCGTCTTAATTCCGCAAAAGAAGGCTATTCCTGTTTTTTTTTTCTCATACAAGGTCATTTAAAGAGGTTTATGCATGGAACCTACTTAGAATTGATATATATGAAGGACAAATGAGTTTGAACTTGTTTTGACTGAAGGAATTCATTTTATAGCAAAAATACCAATTTGGCTTTAACTCGCAAAAGTAAGGCTATTCCTGTTTTTCTTTCTCATACAAGGTGATTTAAAGAGGTTTATGCATGGAACCTACTTAGAATTGATATATATGAAGGACATAGGACTTTGAACTTGTCTTGACTGAAGGAATTGGTGTTTATAAGCAAAAATCCGAATTTCGTCTTAATTCCGCAAAAGAAGGCTATTCCTGTTTTTCTTTCTCATACAAGGTTATTTAAAGAGGTTTATGCATGGAACCTACTTAGAATTGATATATATGAAGGACAAATGAGTTTGAACTTGTTTTGACTGAAGGAATTCATTTTATAGCAAAAATACCAATTTGGCTTTAACTCGCAAAAGTAAGGCTATTCCTGTTTTTCTTTCTCAAACAAGGTCATTTAAAGAGGTTTATGCATGTAACCTACTTAGAATTGATATATATGAAGGACAAATTAGTTTGAACTGGTTTTGACTGAAGGAATTCATTTTATAGCAAAAATACCAATTTGGCTTTAACTCGCAAAAGTAAGGCTATTCGTGTTTTTCTTTCTCAAACGAGGTCATTTAAAGAGGTTTATGCATGGAACCTACTTAGAATTGATATATATGAAGGACAAAGGAGTTTGAACTGGTTTTGACTGAAGGAATTGGTGTTTATAAGCAAAAATCCGAATTTCGTCTTAATTCCGCAAAAGAAGGCTATTCCTGTTTTTTTTTTCTCATACAAGGTCATTTAAAGAGGTTTATGCATGGAACCTACTTAGAATTGATATATATGAAGGACAAATGAGTTTGAACTTGTTTTGACTGAAGGAATTCATTTTATAGCAAAAATACCAATTTGGCTTTAACTCGCAAAAGTAAGGCTATTCCTGTTTTTCTTTCTCATACAAGGTGATTTAAAGAGGTTTATGCATGGAACCTACTTAGAATTGATATATATGAAGGACATAGGACTTTGAACTTGTCTTGACTGAAGGAATTGGTGTTTATAAGCAAAAATCCGAATTTCGTCTTAATTCCGCAAAAGAAGGCTATTCCTGTTTTTCTTTCTCATACAAGGTTATTTAAAGAGGTTTATGCATGGAACCTACTTAGAATTGATATATATGAAGGACAAATGAGTTTGAACTTGTTTTGACTGAAGGAATTCATTTTATAGCAAAAATACCAATTTGGCTTTAACTCGCAAAAGTAAGGCTATTCCTGTTTTTCTTTCTCAAACAAGGTCATTTAAAGAGGTTTATGCATGTAACCTACTTAGAATTGATATATATGAAGGACAAATTAGTTTGAACTGGTTTTGACTGAAGGAATTCATTTTATAGCAAAAATACCAATTTGGCTTTAACTCGCAAAAGTAAGGCTATTCCTGCTTTTTCTTTCTCAAACAAGGTCATTTAAAGAGGTTTATGCATGGAACCTACTTAGAATTGATATATATGAAGGACAAATGAGTTTGAACTTGTTTTGACTGAAGGAATTAATTTTATAGCAAAAATACCAATTTGGCTTTAACTCGCAAAAGTAAGGCTATGCCTGTTTTTTCTTTCTCAAACAAGGTCATTTAAAGAGGTTTATGCATGGAACCTACTTAGAATTGATATATATGAAGGACAAATGAGTTTGAACTTGTTTTGACTGAAGGAATTCATTTTATAGCAAAAATACCAATTTGGCTTTAACTCGCAAAAGTATGGCTATTCCTGTTTTTCTTTCTCAAACAAGGTCATTTAAAGAGGTTTATGCATGGAACCTACTTAGAATTGATATATATGAAGGACAAAGGAGTTTGAACTGGTTTTGACTGAAGGAATTCATTTTATAGCAAAAATAGCAATTTGGTTTTAACTCGCAAAAGTAAGGCTATTCCTGTTTTTCTTTCTCAAACAAGGTCATTTAAAGAGGTTTATGCATGGAACCTACTTAGAATTGATATATATGAAGGACAAAGGAGTTTGAACTGGTTTTGACTGAAGGAATTGGTGTTTATAAGCAAAAATCCGAATTTCGTCTTAATTCCGCAAAAGAAGGCTATTCCTGTTTACTTTTTCTCATACAAGGTCATTTAAAGAGGTTTATGCATGGAACCTACTTAGAATTGATATATATGAAGGACATAGGAGTTTGAACTGGTTTTGACCGAAGGAATTCATTTTATAGCAAAAATACCAATTTGGCTTTAACTCGCAAAAGTAAGGCTATTCCTGCTTTTTATTTCTCAAACAAGGTCATTTAAAGAGGTTTATGCATGAAACCTACTTAGAATTGATATATATGAAGGACAAAGGAGTTTGAACTTGTTTTGACTGAAGGAATTCATTTTATAGCAAAAATACCAATTTGGCTTTAACTCGCAAAAGTAAGGCTATTCCTGTTTTTCTTTCTCAAACAAGGTCATTTAAAGAGGTTTATGCATGGAACCTACTTAGAATTGATATATATGAAGGACAAAGGAGTTTGAACTGGTTTTGACTGAAGGAATTGGTGTTTATAAGCAAAAATCCGAATTTCGTCTTAATTCCGCAAAAGAAGGCTATTCCTGTTTTTTTTTTCAAACAAGGTCATTTAAAGAGGTTTATGCATGGAACCTACTTAGAATTGATATATATGAAGGACAAATTAGTTTGAACTTATTTTGACTGAAGGAATTCATTTTATAGCAAAAATACCAATTTGGCATTAACTCGCAAAAGTAAGGCTATTCCTGTTTTTCTTTCTCAAACAAGGTCATTTAAAGAGGTTTATGCATGGAACCTACTTAGAATTGATATATATGAAGGACAATGGAGTTTGAACTGGTTTTGACTGAAGGAATTGGTGTTTATAAGCAAAAATCCGAATTTCGTCTTAATTCCGCAAAAGAAGGCTATTCCTGTTTTTCTTTCTCATACAAGGTCATTTAAAGAGGTTTATGCATGGAACCTACTTAGAATTGATATATATGAAGGACAAATGAGTTTGAACTTGTTTTGACTGAAGGAATTCATTTTATAGCAAAAATACCAATTTGGCTTTAACTCGCAAAAGTATGGATATTTCTGTTTTTCTTTCTCAAACAAGGTCATTAAAGAGGTTTATGCATGGAACCTACTTAGAATTGATATATATGAAGGACAAAGGAGTTTGAACTGGTTTTGACTGAAGGAATTCATTTTATAGCAAAAATACCAATTTGGTTTTAACTCGCAAAAGTAAGGCTATTCCTGTTTTTCTTTCTCAAACAAGGTCATTTAAAGAGGTTTATGCATGGAACCTACTTAGAATTGATATATATGAAGGACAAAGGAGTTTGAACTGGTTTTGACTGAAGGAATTGGTGTTTATAAGCAAAAATCCGAATTTCGTCTTAATTCCGCAAAAGAAGGCTATTCCTGTTTATTTTTTCTCATACAAGGTCATTTAAAGAGGTTTATGCATGGAACCTACTTAGAATTGATATATATGAAGGACATAGGAGTTTGAACTGGTTTTGACCGAAGGAATTCATTTTATAGCAAAAATACCAATTTGGCTTTAACTCGCAAAAGTAAGGCTATTCCTGCTTTTTATTTCTCAAACAAGGTCATTTAAAGAGGTTTATGCATGAAACCTACTTAGAATTGATATATATGAAGGACAAAGGAGTTTGAACTTGTTTTGACTGAAGGAATTCATTTTATAGCAAAAATACCAATTTGGCTTTAACTCGCAAAAGTAAGGCTATTCCTGTTTTTCTTTCTCAAACAAGGTCATTTAAAGAGGTTTATGCATGGAACCTACTTAGAATTGATATATATGAAGGACAAAGGAGTTTGAACTGGTTTTGACTGAAGGAATTGGTGTTATAAGCAAAAATCCGAATTTCGTCTTAATTCCGCAAAAGAAGGCTATTCTGTTTTTCTTTTTCAAACAAGGTCATTTAAAGAGGTTTATGCATGGAACCTACTTAGAATTGATATATATGAAGGACAAATTAGTTTGAACTTATTTTGACTGAAGGAATTCATTTTATAGCAAAAATACCAATTTGGCTTTAACTCGCAAAAGTATGGCAATTTCTGTTTTTCTTTTTCAAACAAGGTCATTTAAAGAGGTTTATGCATGGAACCTACTTAGAATTGATATATATGAAGGACAAAGGAGTTTGAACTGGTTTTGACTGAAGGAATTGGTGTTTATAAGCAAAAATCCGAATTTCGTCTTAATTCCGCAAAAGAAGGCTATTCCTGTTTTTCTTTTTCAAACAAGGTCATTTAAAGAGGTTTATGCATGGAACCTACTTAGAATTGATATATATGAAGGACAAATTAGTTTGAACTTATTTTGACTGAAGGAATTCATTTTATAGCAAAAATACCAATTTGGCATTAACTCGCAAAAGTAAGGCTATTCCTGTTTTTCTTTCTCAAACAAGGTCATTTAAAGAGGTTTATGCATGGAACCTACTTAGAATTGATATATATGAAGGACAATGGAGTTTGAACTGGTTTTGACTGAAGGAATTGGTGTTTATAAGCAAAAATCCGAATTTCGTCTTAATTCCGCAAAAGAAGGCTATTCCTGTTTTTCTTTCTCATACAAGGTCATTTAAAGAGGTTTATGCATGGAACCTACTTAGAATTGATATATATGAAGGACAAATGAGTTTGAACTTGTTTTGACTGAAGGAATTCATTTTATAGCAAAAATACCAATTTGGCTTTAACTCGCAAAAGTAAGGCTATTCCTGTTTTTCTTTCTCAAACAAGGTCATTTAAAGAGGTTTATGCATGGAACCTACTTAGAATGGATATATATGAAGGACAAAGGAGTTTGAACTGGTTTTGACTGAAGGAATTCATTTTATAGCAAAAATACCAATTTGGCTTTAACTCGCAAAAGTAAGGCTATTCCTGCTTTTTCTTTCTCAAACAAGTCATTTAAAGAGGTTTATGCATGGAACCTACTTAGAATATATATATATGAAGGACATAGGACTTTGAACTTGTTTTGACTGAAGGAATTGGTGTTTATAAGCAAAAATCCGAATTTCGTCTTAATTCCGCAAAAGAAGGCTATTCCTGTTTTTCTTTCTCATACAAGGTCATTTAAAGAGGTTTATGCATGGAACCTACTTAGAATTGATATATATGAAGGACAAAGGAGTTTGAACTGGTTTTGACTGTAGGAATTGGTGTTTATAAGCAAAATCCGAATTTCGTCTTAATTCCGCAAAATAAGGCTATTCCTGTTTTTCTTTTTCAAACAAGGTCATTTAAAGAGGTTTATGCATGGAACCTACTTAGAATTGATATATATGAAGGACAAATTAGTTTGAACTTATTTTGACTGAAGGAATTCATTATATAGCAAAAATACCAATTTGGCATTAACTCGCAAAAGTAAGGCTATTCCTGTTTTTCTTTCTCAAACAAGGTCATTTAAAGAGGTTTATGCATGGAACCTACTTAGAATTGATATATATGAAGGACAAATGAGTTTGAACTTGTTTTGACTGAAGGAATTCATTTTATAGCAAAAATACCAATTTGGCTTTAACTCGCAAAAGTATGGCTATTCCTGTTTTTCTTTCTCAAACAAGGTCATTTAAAGAGGTTTATGCATGTAACCTACTTAGAATTGATATATATGAAGGACAAATTAGTTTGAACTGGTGTTGACTGAAGGAATTCATTTTATAGCAAAAATACCAATTTGGCTTTAACTCGCAAAAGTAAGGCTATTCCTGCTTTTTCTTTCTCAAACAAGGTCATTTAAAGAGGTTTATGCATGGAACCCAATTAGAATTGATATATATGAAGGACATAGGACTTTGAACTTCTTTTGACAGGAGGAATTGGTGTTTATAAGCAAAAATCCGAATTTCGTCTTAATTCCGCAAAAGTAAGGCTATTCCTGTTTTTCTTTCTCAAACGAGGTCATTTAAAGAGGTTTATGCATGGAACCTACTTAGAATTGATATATATGAAGGACAAATTAGTTTGAACTGGTTTTGACTGAAGGAATTGGTGTTTATAAGCAAAAATCCGAATTTCGTCTTAATTCCCCAAAAGAAGGCTATTCCTGTTTTTTTTTCTCATACAAGGTCATTTAAAGATGTTTATGCATGGAACCTACTTAGAATTGATATATATGAAGGACAAATGAGTTTGAACTTGTTTTGACTGAAGGAATTCATTTTATAGCAAAAATACCAATTTGGCTTTAACTCGCAAAAGTAAGGCTATTCCTGCTTTTTATTTCTCAAACAAGGTCATTTAAAGAGGTTTATGCATGGAACCTACTTAGAATTGATATATATGAAGGACAAAGGAGTTTGAACTTGTTTTGACTGAAGGAATTCATTTTATAGCAAAAATACCAATTTGGCTTTAACTCGCAAAAGTAAGGCTATTCCTGTTTTTCTTTCTCATACAAGGTGATTTAAAGAGGTTTATACATGGAACCTACTTAGAATTCAAATATATGAAGGACAAATGAGTTTGAACTTGTTTTGACTGAAGGAATTAATTTTATAGCAAAAATACCAATTTGGCTTTAACTCGCAAAAGTAAGGCTATTCCTGTTTTTTCTTTCTCAAACAAGGTCATTTAAAGAGGTTTATGCATGGAACCTACTTAGAATTGATATATATGAAGGACAAAGGAGTTTGAACTGGTTTTGACTGAAGGAATTCATTTTATAGCAAAAATACCAATTTGGTTTTAACTCGCAAAAGTAAGGCTATTCCTGTTTTTCTTTCTCAAACAAGGTCATTTAAAGAGGTTTATGCATGGAACCTACTTAGAATTGATATATATGAAGGACAAATTAATTTGAACTTGTTTTGACTGAAGGAATTCATTTTATAGCAAAAATACCAATTTGGCTTTAACTCGCAAAAGTAAGGCTTTTCCCGCTTTTTCGTTCTCAAACAAGGTCATTTAAAAAGGTTTATGCATGGAACCTACTTAGAATTGATATATATGAAGGACATAGGACTTTGAACTTGTTTTGACTGAAGGAATTGGTGTTTATAAGCAAAAATCCGAATTTCGTCTTAATTCCGCAAAAGAAGGCTATTCCTGTTTTTCTTTTTCAAACAAGGTCATTTAAAGAGGTTTATGCATGGAACCTACTTAGAATTGATATATATGAAGGACAAAGGAGTTTGAACTGGTTTTGACTGAAGGAATTCATTTTATAGCAAAAATACCAATTTGGCTTTAACTCGCAAAAGTATGGCTATTTCTGTTTTTCTTTCTCAAACAAGGTCATTTAAAGAGGTTTATGCATGGAACCTACTTAGAATTGATATATATGAAGGACAAAGGAGTTTGAACTGGTTTTGACTGAAGGAATTCATTTTATAGCAAAAATACCAATTTGGCTTTAACTCGCAAAAGTAAGGCTATTCCTGCTTTTTCTTTCTCAAACAAGGTCATTTAAAGAGGTTTATGCATGGAACCTACTTAGAATATATATATATGAAGGACATAGGACTTTGAACTTGTTTTGACTGAAGGAATTGGTGTTTATAAGCAAAAATCCGAATTTCGTCTTAATTCCGCAAAAGAAGGCTATTCCTGTTTTTCTTTCTCATACAAGGTCATTTAAAGAGGTTTATGCATGGAACCTACTTAGAATTGATATATATGAAGGACAAAGGAGTTTGAACTGGTTTTGACCGTAGGAATTGGTGTTTATAAGCAAAAATCCGAATTTCGTCTTAATTCCGTAAAATAAGGCTATTCCTGTTTTTCTTTTTCAAACAAGGTCATTTAAAGAGGTTTATGCATGGAACCTACTTAGAATTGATATATATGAAGGACAAATTAGTTTGAACTTATTTTGACTGAAGGAATTCATTATATAGCAAAAATACCAATTTGGCATTAACTCGCAAAAGTAAGGCTATTCCTGTTTTTCTTTCTCAAACAAGGTCATTTAAAGAGGTTTATGCATGGAACCTACTTAGAATTGATATATATGAAGGACAAATGAGTTTGAACTTGTTTTGACTGAAGGAATTCATTTTATAGCAAAAATACCAATTTGGCTTTAACTCGCAAAAGTATGGCTATTCCTGTTTTTCTTTCTCAAACAAGGTCTTTTAAAGAGGTTTATGCATGTAACCTACTTAGAATTGATATATATGAAGGACAAATTAGTTTGAACTGGTGTTGACTGAAGGAATTCATTTTATAGCAAAAATACCAATTTGGCTTTAACTCGCAAAAGTAAGGCTATTCCTGCTTTTTCTTTCTCAAACAAGGTCATTTAAAGAGGTTTATGCATGGAACCCACTTAGAATTGATATATATGAAGGACATAGGACTTTGAACTTCTTTTGACAGGAGGAATTGGTGTTTATAAGCAAAAATCCGAATTTCGTCTTAATTCCGCAAAAGTAAGGCTATTCCTGTTTTTCTTTCTCAAACGAGGTCATTTAAAGAGGTTTATGCATGGAACCTACTTAGAATTGATATATATGAAGGACAAATTAGTTTGAACTGGTTTTGACTGAAGGAATTGGTGTTTATAAGCAAAAATCCGAATTTCGTCTTAATTCCGCAAAAGAAGGCTATTCCTGTTTTTTTTTCTCATACAAGGTCATTTAAAGATGTTTATGCATGGAACCTACTTAGAATTGATATATATGAAGGACAAATGAGTTTGAACTTGTTTTGACTGAAGGAATTCATTTTATAGCAAAAATACCAATTTGGCTTTAACTCGCAAAAGTAAGGCTATTCCTGTTTTTCTTTCTCATACAAGGTGATTTAAAGAGGTTTATGCATGGAACCTACTTAGAATTGATATATATGAAGGACATAGGACTTTGAACTTGTCTTGACTGAAGGAATTGGTGTTTATAAGCAAAAATCCGAATTTCGTCTTAATTCCGCAAAAGAAGGCTATTCCTGTTTTTCTTTCTCATACAAGGTCATTTAAAGAGGTTTATGCATGGAACCTACTTAGAATTGATATATATGAAGGACAAATGAGTTTGAACTTGTTTTGACTGAAGGAATTCATTTTATAGCAAAAATACCAATTTGGCTTTAACTCGCAAAAGTAAGGCTATTCCTGTTTTTCTTTCTCAAACAAGGTCATTTAAAGAGGTTTATGCATGTAACCTACTTAGAATTGATATATATGAAGGACAAATTAGTTTGAACTGGTTTTGACTGAAGGAATTCATTTTATAGCAAAAATACCAATTTGGCTTTAACTCGCAAAAGTAAGGCTATTCCTGCTTTTTCTTTCTCAAACAAGGTCATTTAAAGAGGTTTATGCATGGAACCTACTTAGAATTTATATATATGAAGGACAAAGGAGTTTGAACTGGTTTTGACTGAAGGAATTGGTGTTTATAAGCAAAAATCCGAATTTCGTCTTAATTCCGCAAAAGAAGGCTATTCCTGTTTTTTTTCTTTCTCATACAAGGTCATTTAAAGAGGTTTATGCATGGAACCTACTTAGAATTCAAATATATGAAGGACAAATGAGTTTGAACTTGTTTTGACTGAAGGAATTAATTTTATAGCAAAAATACCAATTTGGCTTTAACTCGCAAAAGTAAGGCTATGCCTGTTTTTTCTTTCTCAAACAAGGTCATTTAAAGAGGTTTATGCATGGAACCTACTTAGAATTGATATATATGAAGGACAAATGAGTTTGAACTTGTTTTGACTGAAGGAATTCATTTTATAGCAAAAATACCAATTTGGCTTTAACTCGCAAAAGTATGGCTATTCCTGTTTTTCTTTCTCAAACAAGGTCATTTAAAGAGGTTTATGCATGGAACCTACTTAGAATTGATATATATGAAGGAAAAAGGAGTTTGAACTTGTTTTGACTGAAGGAATTCATTTTATAGCAAAAATACCAATTTGGCTTTAACTCGCAAAAGTAAGGCTATTCCTGTTTTTCTTTCTCAAACAAGGTCATTTAAAGAGGTTTATGCATGTAACCTACTTAGAATTGATATATATGAAGGACAAATTAGTTTGAACTGGTTTTGACTGAAGGAATTCATTTTATAGCAAAAATACCAATTTGGCTTTAACTCGCAAAAGTATGGCTATTCCTGTTTTTCTTTCTCAAACAAGGTCATTTAAAGAGGTTTATGCATGGAACCTACTTAGAATTGATATATATGAAGGAAAAAGGAGTTTGAACTGGTTTTGACTGAAGGAATTCATTTTATAGCAAAAATAGCAATTTGGTTTTAACTCGCAAAAGTAAGGCTATTCCTGTTTTTCTTTCTCAAACAAGGTCATTTAAAGAGGTTTATGCATGGAACCTACTTAGAATTGATATATATGAAGGACAAAGGAGTTTGAACTGGTTTTGACTGAAGGAATTGGTGTTTATAAGCAAAAATCCGAATTTCGTCTTAATTCCGCAAAAGAAGGCTATTCCTGTTTACTTTTTCTCATACAAGGTCATTTAAAGAGGTTTATGCATGGAACCTACTTAGAATTGATATATATGAAGGACAAAGGAGTTTGAACTGGTTTTGACTGAAGGAATTGGTGTTTATAAGCAAAAATCCGAATTTCGTCTTAATTCCGCAAAAGAAGGCTATTCCTGTTTACTTTTTCTCATACAAGGTCATTTAAAGAGGTTTATGCATGGAACCTACTTAGAATTGATATATATGAAGGACATAGGAGTTTGAACTGGTTTTGACCGAAGGAATTCATTTTATAGCAAAAATACCAATTTGGCTTTAACTCGCAAAAGTAAGGCTATTCCTGCTTTTTATTTCTCAAACAAGGTCATTTAAAGAGGTTTATGCATGAAACCTACTTAGAATTGATATATATGAAGGACAAAGGAGTTTGAACTGGTTTTGACTGAAGGAATTCATTTTATAGCAAAAATACCAATTTGGTTTTAACTCGCAAAAGTAAGGCTATTCCTGTTTTTCTTTCTCAAACAAGGTCATTTAAAGAGGTTTATGCATGGAACCTACTTAGAATTGATATATATGAAGGACAAAGGAGTTTGAACTGGTTTTGACTGAAGGAATTGGTGTTTATAAGCAAAAATCCGAATTTCGTCTTAATTCCGCAAAAGAAGGCTATTCCTGTTTATTTTTTCTCATACAAGGTCATTTAAAGAGGTTTATGCATGGAACCTACTTAGAATTGATATATATGAAGGACATAGGAGTTTGAACTGGTTTTGACCGAAGGAATTCATTTTATAGCAAAAATACCAATTTGGCTTTAACTCGCAAAAGTAAGGCTATTCCTGCTTTTTATTTCTCAAACAAGGTCATTTAAAGAGGTTTATGCATGAAACCTACTTAGAATTGATATATATGAAGGACAAAGGAGTTTGAACTTGTTTTGACTGAAGGAATTCATTTTATAGCAAAAATACCAATTTGGCTTTAACTCGCAAAAGTAAGGCTATTCCTGTTTTTCTTTCTCAAACAAGGTCATTTAAAGAGGTTTATGCATGGAACCTACTTAGAATTGATATATATGAAGGACAAAGGAGTTTGAACTGGTTTTGACTGAAGGAATTGGTGTTTATAAGCAAAAATCCGAATTTCGTCTTAATTCCGCAAAAGAAGGCTATTCCTGTTTTTCTTTTTCAAACAAGGTCATTTAAAGAGGTTTATGCATGGAACCTACTTAGAATTGATATATATGAAGGACAAAGGAGTTTGAACTGGTTTTGACTGAAGGAATTGGTGTTTATAAGCAAAAATCCGAATTTCGTCTTAATTCCGCAAAAGAAGGCTATTCCTGTTTTTCTTTTTCAAACAAGGTCATTTAAAGAGGTTTATGCATGGAACCTACTTAGAATTGATATATATGAAGGACAAATTAGTTTGAACTTATTTTGACTGAAGGAATTCATTTTATAGCAAAAATACCAATTTGGCATTAACTCGCAAAAGTAAGGCTATTCCTGTTTTTCTTTCTCAAACAAGGTCATTTAAAGAGGTTTATGCATGGAACCTACTTAGAATTGATATATATGAAGGACAAAGGAGTTTGAACTGGTTTTGACTGAAGGAATTCATTTTATAGCAAAAATACCAATTTGGCTTTAACTCGCAAAAGTAAGGCTATTCCTGCTTTTTCTTTCTCAAACAAGGTCATTTAAAGAGGTTTATGCATGGAACCTACTTAGAATATATATATATGAAGGACATAGGACTTTGAACTTGTTTTGACTGAAGGAATTGGTGTTTATAAGCAAAAATCCGAATTTCGTCTTAATTCCGCAAAAGAAGGCTATTCCTGTTTTTCTTTCTCATACAAGGTCATTTAAAGAGGTTTATGCATGGAACCTACTTAGAATTGATATATATGAAGGACAAAGGAGTTTGAACTGGTTTTGACTGTAGGAATTGGTGTTTATAAGCAAAAATCCGAATTTCGTCTTAATTCCGCAAAATAAGGCTATTCCTGTTTTTCTTTTTCAAACAAGGTCATTTAAAGAGGTTTATGCATGGAACCTACTTAGAATTGATATATATGAAGGACAAATTAGTTTGAACTTATTTTGACTGAAGGAATTCATTATATAGCAAAAATACCAATTTGGCATTAACTCGCAAAAGTAAGGCTATTCCTGTTTTTCTTTCTCAAACAAGGTCATTTAAAGAGGTTTATGCATGGAACCTACTTAGAATTGATATATATGAAGGACAAATGAGTTTGAACTTGTTTTGACTGAAGGAATTCATTTTATAGCAAAAATACCAATTTGGCTTTAACTCGCAAAAGTATGGCTATTCCTGTTTTTCTTTCTCAAACAAGGTCATTTAAAGAGGTTTATGCATGTAACCTACTTAGAATTGATATATATGAAGGACAAATTAGTTTGAACTGGTGTTGACTGAAGGAATTCATTTTATAGCAAAAATACCAATTTGGCTTTAACTCGCAAAAGTAAGGCTATTCCTGCTTTTTCTTTCTCAAACAAGGTCATTTAAAGAGGTTTATGCATGGAACCCAATTAGAATTGATATATATGAAGGACATAGGACTTTGAACTTGTCTTGACTGAAGGAATTGGTGTTTATAAGCAAAAATCCGAATTTCGTCTTAATTCCGCAAAAGAAGGCTATTCCTGTTTTTCTTTCTCATACAAGGTCATTTAAAGAGGTTTATGCATGGAACCTACTTAGAATTGATATATATGAAGGACAAATGAGTTTGAACTTGTTTTGACTGAAGGAATTCATTTTATAGCAAAAATACCAATTTGGCTTTAACTCGCAAAAGTAAGGCTATTCCTGTTTTTCTTTCTCAAACAAGGTCATTTAAAGAGGTTTATGCATGTAACCTACTTAGAATTGATATATATGAAGGACAAATTAGTTTGAACTGGTTTTGACTGAAGGAATTCATTTTATAGCAAAAATACCAATTTGGCTTTAACTCGCAAAAGTAAGGCTATTCCTGCTTTTTCTTTCTCAAACAAGGTCATTTAAAGAGGTTTATGCATGGAACCTACTTAGAATTTATATATATGAAGGACAAAGGAGTTTGAACTGGTTTTGACTGAAGGAATTGGTGTTTATAAGCAAAAATCCGAATTTCGTCTTAATTCCGCAAAAGAAGGCTATTCCTGTTTTTTTTCTTTCTCATACAAGGTCATTTAAAGAGGTTTATGCATGGAACCTACTTAGAATTCAAATATATGAAGGACAAATGAGTTTGAACTTGTTTTGACTGAAGGAATTAATTTTATAGCAAAAATACCAATTTGGCTTTAACTCGCAAAAGTAAGGCTATGCCTGTTTTTTCTTTCTCAAACAAGGTCATTTAAAGAGGTTTATGCATGGAACCTACTTAGAATTGATATATATGAAGGACAAATGAGTTTGAACTTGTTTTGACTGAAGGAATTCATTTTATAGCAAAAATACCAATTTGGCTTTAACTCGCAAAAGTATGGCTATTCCTGTTTTTCTTTCTCAAACAAGGTCATTTAAAGAGGTTTATGCATGGAACCTACTTAGAATTGATATATATGAAGGAAAAAGGAGTTTGAACTTGTTTTGACTGAAGGAATTCATTTTATAGCAAAAATACCAATTTGGCTTTAACTCGCAAAAGTAAGGCTATTCCTGTTTTTCTTTCTCAAACAAGGTCATTTAAAGAGGTTTATGCATGTAACCTACTTAGAATTGATATATATGAAGGACAAATTAGTTTGAACTGGTTTTGACTGAAGGAATTCATTTTATAGCAAAAATACCAATTTGGCTTTAACTCGCAAAAGTATGGCTATTCCTGTTTTTCTTTCTCAAACAAGGTCATTTAAAGAGGTTTATGCATGGAACCTACTTAGAATTGATATATATGAAGGAAAAAGGAGTTTGAACTGGTTTTGACTGAAGGAATTCATTTTATAGCAAAAATAGCAATTTGGTTTTAACTCGCAAAAGTAAGGCTATTCCTGTTTTTCTTTCTCAAACAAGGTCATTTAAAGAGGTTTATGCATGGAACCTACTTAGAATTGATATATATGAAGGACAAAGGAGTTTGAACTGGTTTTGACTGAAGGAATTGGTGTTTATAAGCAAAAATCCGAATTTCGTCTTAATTCCGCAAAAGAAGGCTATTCCTGTTTACTTTTTCTCATACAAGGTCATTTAAAGAGGTTTATGCATGGAACCTACTTAGAATTGATATATATGAAGGACAAAGGAGTTTGAACTGGTTTTGACTGAAGGAATTGGTGTTTATAAGCAAAAATCCGAATTTCGTCTTAATTCCGCAAAAGAAGGCTATTCCTGTTTACTTTTTCTCATACAAGGTCATTTAAAGAGGTTTATGCATGGAACCTACTTAGAATTGATATATATGAAGGACATAGGAGTTTGAACTGGTTTTGACCGAAGGAATTCATTTTATAGCAAAAATACCAATTTGGCTTTAACTCGCAAAAGTAAGGCTATTCCTGCTTTTTATTTCTCAAACAAGGTCATTTAAAGAGGTTTATGCATGAAACCTACTTAGAATTGATATATATGAAGGACAAAGGAGTTTGAACTGGTTTTGACTGAAGGAATTCATTTTATAGCAAAAATACCAATTTGGTTTTAACTCGCAAAAGTAAGGCTATTCCTGTTTTTCTTTCTCAAACAAGGTCATTTAAAGAGGTTTATGCATGGAACCTACTTAGAATTGATATATATGAAGGACAAAGGAGTTTGAACTGGTTTTGACTGAAGGAATTGGTGTTTATAAGCAAAAATCCGAATTTCGTCTTAATTCCGCAAAAGAAGGCTATTCCTGTTTATTTTTTCTCATACAAGGTCATTTAAAGAGGTTTATGCATGGAACCTACTTAGAATTGATATATATGAAGGACATAGGAGTTTGAACTGGTTTTGACCGAAGGAATTCATTTTATAGCAAAAATACCAATTTGGCTTTAACTCGCAAAAGTAAGGCTATTCCTGCTTTTTATTTCTCAAACAAGGTCATTTAAAGAGGTTTATGCATGAAACCTACTTAGAATTGATATATATGAAGGACAAAGGAGTTTGAACTTGTTTTGACTGAAGGAATTCATTTTATAGCAAAAATACCAATTTGGCTTTAACTCGCAAAAGTAAGGCTATTCCTGTTTTTCTTTCTCAAACAAGGTCATTTAAAGAGGTTTATGCATGGAACCTACTTAGAATTGATATATATGAAGGACAAAGGAGTTTGAACTGGTTTTGACTGAAGGAATTGGTGTTTATAAGCAAAAATCCGAATTTCGTCTTAATTCCGCAAAAGAAGGCTATTCCTGTTTTTCTTTTTCAAACAAGGTCATTTAAAGAGGTTTATGCATGGAACCTACTTAGAATTGATATATATGAAGGACAAAGGAGTTTGAACTGGTTTTGACTGAAGGAATTGGTGTTTATAAGCAAAAATCCGAATTTCGTCTTAATTCCGCAAAAGAAGGCTATTCCTGTTTTTCTTTTTCAAACAAGGTCATTTAAAGAGGTTTATGCATGGAACCTACTTAGAATTGATATATATGAAGGACAAATTAGTTTGAACTTATTTTGACTGAAGGAATTCATTTTATAGCAAAAATACCAATTTGGCATTAACTCGCAAAAGTAAGGCTATTCCTGTTTTTCTTTCTCAAACAAGGTCATTTAAAGAGGTTTATGCATGGAACCTACTTAGAATTGATATATATGAAGGACAAAGGAGTTTGAACTGGTTTTGACTGAAGGAATTCATTTTATAGCAAAAATACCAATTTGGCTTTAACTCGCAAAAGTAAGGCTATTCCTGCTTTTTCTTTCTCAAACAAGGTCATTTAAAGAGGTTTATGCATGGAACCTACTTAGAATATATATATATGAAGGACATAGGACTTTGAACTTGTTTTGACTGAAGGAATTGGTGTTTATAAGCAAAAATCCGAATTTCGTCTTAATTCCGCAAAAGAAGGCTATTCCTGTTTTTCTTTCTCATACAAGGTCATTTAAAGAGGTTTATGCATGGAACCTACTTAGAATTGATATATATGAAGGACAAAGGAGTTTGAACTGGTTTTGACTGTAGGAATTGGTGTTTATAAGCAAAAATCCGAATTTCGTCTTAATTCCGCAAAATAAGGCTATTCCTGTTTTTCTTTTTCAAACAAGGTCATTTAAAGAGGTTTATGCATGGAACCTACTTAGAATTGATATATATGAAGGACAAATTAGTTTGAACTTATTTTGACTGAAGGAATTCATTATATAGCAAAAATACCAATTTGGCATTAACTCGCAAAAGTAAGGCTATTCCTGTTTTTCTTTCTCAAACAAGGTCATTTAAAGAGGTTTATGCATGGAACCTACTTAGAATTGATATATATGAAGGACAAATGAGTTTGAACTTGTTTTGACTGAAGGAATTCATTTTATAGCAAAAATACCAATTTGGCTTTAACTCGCAAAAGTATGGCTATTCCTGTTTTTCTTTCTCAAACAAGGTCATTTAAAGAGGTTTATGCATGTAACCTACTTAGAATTGATATATATGAAGGACAAATTAGTTTGAACTGGTGTTGACTGAAGGAATTCATTTTATAGCAAAAATACCAATTTGGCTTTAACTCGCAAAAGTAAGGCTATTCCTGCTTTTTCTTTCTCAAACAAGGTCATTTAAAGAGGTTTATGCATGGAACCCAATTAGAATTGATATATATGAAGGACATAGGACTTTGAACTTCTTTTGACAGGAGGAATTGGTGTTTATAAGCAAAAATCCGAATTTCGTCTTAATTCCGCAAAAGTAAGGCTATTCCTGTTTTTCTTTCTCAAACGAGGTCATTTAAAGAGGTTTATGCATGGAACCTACTTAGAATTGATATATATGAAGGACAAATTAGTTTGAACTGGTTTTGACTGAAGGAATTGGTGTTTATAAGCAAAAATCCGAATTTCGTCTTAATTCCCCAAAAGAAGGCTATTCCTGTTTTTTTTTTCTCATACAAGGTCATTTAAAGATGTTTATGCATGGAACCTACTTAGAATTGATATATATGAAGGACAAATGAGTTTGAACTTGTTTTGACTGAAGGAATTCATTTTATAGCAAAAATACCAATTTGGCTTTAACTCGCAAAAGTAAGGCTATTCCTGCTTTTTATTTCTCAAACAAGGTCATTTAAAGAGGTTTATGCATGGAACCTACTTAGAATTGATATATATGAAGGACAAAGGAGTTTGAACTTGTTTTGACTGAAGGAATTCATTTTATAGCAAAAATACCAATTTGGCTTTAACTCGCAAAAGTAAGGCTATTCCTGTTTTTCTTTCTCATACAAGGTGATTTAAAGAGGTTTATGCATGGAACCTACTTAGAATTCAAATATATGAAGGACAAATGAGTTTGAACTTGTTTTGACTGAAGGAATTAATTTTATAGCAAAAATACCAATTTGGCTTTAACTCGCAAAAGTAAGGCTATTCCTGTTTTTTCTTTCTCAAACAAGGTCATTTAAAGAGGTTTATGCATGGAACCTACTTAGAATTGATATATATGAAGGACAAAGGAGTTTGAACTGGTTTTGACTGAAGGAATTCATTTTATAGCAAAAATACCAATTTGGTTTTAACTCGCAAAAGTAAGGCTATTCCTGTTTTTCTTTCTCAAACAAGGTCATTTAAAGAGGTTTATGCATGGAACCTACTTAGAATTGATATATATGAAGGACAAATTAATTTGAACTTGTTTTGACTGAAGGAATTCATTTTATAGCAAAAATACCAATTTGGCTTTAACTCGCAAAAGTAAGGCTTTTCCCGCTTTTTCGTTCTCAAACAAGGTCATTTAAAAAGGTTTATGCATGGAACCTACTTAGAATTGATATATATGAAGGACATAGGACTTTGAACTTGTTTTGACTGAAGGAATTGGTGTTTATAAGCAAAAATCCGAATTTCGTCTTAATTCCGCAAAAGAAGGCTATTCCTGTTTTTCTTTTTCAAACAAGGTCATTTAAAGAGGTTTATGCATGGAACCTACTTAGAATTGATATATATGAAGGACAAAGGAGTTTGAACTGGTTTTGACTGAAGGAATTCATTTTATAGCAAAAATACCAATTTGGCTTTAACTCGCAAAAGTATGGCTATTCCTGTTTTTCTTTCTCAAACAAGGTCATTTAAAGAGGTTTATGCATGGAACCTACTTAGAATTGATATATATGAAGGACAAAGGAGTTTGAACTGGTTTTGACTGAAGGAATTCATTTTATAGCAAAAATACCAATTTGGCTTTAACTCGCAAAAGTAAGGCTATTCCTGCTTTTTCTTTCTCAAACAAGGTCATTTAAAGAGGTTTATGCATGGAACCTACTTAGAATATATATATATGAAGGACATAGGACTTTGAACTTGTTTTGACTGAAGGAATTGGTGTTTATAAGCAAAAATCCGAATTTCGTCTTAATTCCGCAAAAGAAGGCTATTCCTGTTTTTCTTTCTCATACAAGGTCATTTAAAGAGGTTTATGCATGGAACCTACTTAGAATTGATATATATGAAGGACAAAGGAGTTTGAACTGGTTTTGACTGTAGGAATTGGTGTTTATAAGCAAAAATCCGAATTTCGTCTTAATTCCGTAAAATAAGGCTATTCCTGTTTTTCTTTTTCAAACAAGGTCATTTAAAGAGGTTTATGCATGGAACCTACTTAGAATTGATATATATGAAGGACAAATTAGTTTGAACTTATTTTGACTGAAGGAATTCATTATATAGCAAAAATACCAATTTGGCATTAACTCGCAAAAGTAAGGCTATTCCTGTTTTTCTTTCTCAAACAAGGTCATTTAAAGAGGTTTATGCATGGAACCTACTTAGAATTGATATATATGAAGGACAAATGAGTTTGAACTTGTTTTGACTGAAGGAATTCATTTTATAGCAAAAATACCAATTTGGCTTTAACTCGCAAAAGTATGGCTATTCCTGTTTTTCTTTCTCAAACAAGGTCTTTTAAAGAGGTTTATGCATGTAACCTACTTAGAATTGATATATATGAAGGACAAATTAGTTTGAACTGGTGTTGACTGAAGGAATTCATTTTATAGCAAAAATACCAATTTGGCTTTAACTCGCAAAAGTAAGGCTATTCCTGCTTTTTCTTTCTCAAACAAGGCCATTTAAAGAGGTTTATGCATGGAACCCACTTAGAATTGATATATATGAAGGACATAGGACTTTGAACTTCTTTTGACAGGAGGAATTGGTGTTTATAAGCAAAAATCCGAATTTCGTCTTAATTCCGCAAAAGTAAGGCTATTCCTGTTTTTCTTTCTCAAACGAGGTCATTTAAAGAGGTTTATGCATGGAACCTACTTAGAATTGATATATATGAAGGACAAATTAGTTTGAACTGGTTTTGACTGAAGGAATTGGTGTTTATAAGCAAAAATCCGAATTTCGTCTTAATTCCGCAAAAGAAGGCTATTCCTGTTTTTTTTTCTCATACAAGGTCATTTAAAGATGTTTATGCATGGAACCTACTTAGAATTGATATATATGAAGGACAAATGAGTTTGAACTTGTTTTGACTGAAGGAATTCATTTTATAGCAAAAATACCAATTTGGCTTTAACTCGCAAAAGTAAGGCTATTCCTGCTTTTTATTTCTCAAACAAGGTCATTTAAAGAGGTTTATGCATGGAACCTACTTAGAATTGATATATATGAAGGACAAAGGAGTTTGAACTTGTTTTGACTGAAGGAATTCATTTTATAGCAAAAATACCAATTTGGCTTTAACTCGCAAAAGTAAGGCTATTCCTGCTTTTTATTTCTCAAACAAGGTCATTTAAAGAGGTTTATGCATGGAACCTACTTAGAATTGATATATATGAAGGACAAAGGAGTTTGAACTGGTTTTGACTGAAGGAATTCATTTTATAGCAAAAATACCAATTTGGTTTTAACTCGCAAAAGTAAGGCTATTCCTGTTTTTCTTTCTCAAACAAGGTCATTTAAAGAGGTTTATGCATGGAACCTACTTAGAATTGATATATATGAAGGACAAATTAATTTGAACTTGTTTTGACTGAAGGAATTCATTTTATAGCAAAAATACCAATTTGGCTTTAACTCGCAAAAGTAAGGCTTTTCCCGCTTTTTCGTTCTCAAACAAGGTCATTTAAAAAGGTTTATGCATGGAACCTACTTAGAATTGATATATATGAAGGACATAGGACTTTGAACTTGTTTTGACTGAAGGAATTGGTGTTTATAAGCAAAAATCCGAATTTCGTCTTAATTCCGCAAAAGAAGGCTATTCCTGTTTTTCTTTTTCAAACAAGGTCATTTAAAGAGGTTTATGCATGGAACCTACTTAGAATTGATATATATGAAGGACAAAGGAGTTTGAACTGGTTTTGACTGAAGGAATTCATTTTATAGCAAAAATACCAATTTGGCTTTAACTCGCAAAAGTATGGCTATTCCTGTTTTTCTTTCTCAAACAAGGTCATTTAAAGAGGTTTATGCATGGAACCTACTTAGAATTGATATATATGAAGGACAAATGAGTTTGAACTTGTTTTGACTGAAGGAATTCATTTTATAGCAAAAATACCAATTTGGCTTTAACTCGCAAAAGTATGGCTATTTCTGTTTTTCTTTCTCAAACAAGGTCATTTAAAGAGGTTTATGCATGGAACCTACTTAGAATTGATATATATGAAGGACAAAGGAGTTTGAACTGGTTTTGACTGAAGGAATTCATTTTATAGCAAAAATACCAATTTGGCTTTAACTCGCAAAAGTAAGGCTATTCCTGCTTTTTCTTTCTCAAACAAGGTCATTTAAAGAGGTTTATGCATGGAACCTACTTAGAATATATATATATGAAGGACATAGGACTTTGAACTTGTTTTGACTGAAGGAATTGGTGTTTATAAGCAAAAATCCGAATTTCGTCTTAATTCCGCAAAAGAAGGCTATTCCTGTTTTTCTTTCTCATACAAGGTCATTTAAAGAGGTTTATGCATGGAACCTACTTAGAATTGATATATATGAAGGACAAAGGAGTTTGAACTGGTTTTGACTGTAGGAATTGGTGTTTATAAGCAAAAATCCAAATTTCGTCTTAATTCCGTAAAATAAGGCTATTCCTGTTTTTCTTTTTCAAACAAGGTCATTTAAAGAGGTTTATGCATGGAACCTACTTAGAATTGATATATATGAAGGACAAATTAGTTTGAACTTATTTTGACTGAAGGAATTCATTATATAGCAAAAATACCAATTTGGCATTAACTCGCAAAAGTAAGGCTATTCCTGTTTTTCTTTCTCAAACAAGGTCATTTAAAGAGGTTTATGCATGGAACCTACTTAGAATTGATATATATGAAGGACAAATGAGTTTGAACTTGTTTTGACTGAAGGAATTCATTTTATAGCAAAAATACCAATTTGGCTTTAACTCGCAAAAGTATGGCTATTCCTGTTTTTCTTTCTCAAACAAGGTCTTTTAAAGAGGTTTATGCATGTAACCTACTTAGAATTGATATATATGAAGGACAAATTAGTTTGAACTGGTGTTGACTGAAGGAATTCATTTTATAGCAAAAATACCAATTTGGCTTTAACTCGCAAAAGTAAGGCTATTCCTGCTTTTTCTTTCTCAAACAAGGTCATTTAAAGAGGTTTATGCATGGAACCCACTTAGAATTGATATATATGAAGGACATAGGACTTTGAACTTCTTTTGACAGGAGGAATTGGTGTTTATAAGCAAAAATCCGAATTTCGTCTTAATTCCGCAAAAGTAAGGCTATTCCTGTTTTTCTTTCTCAAACGAGGTCATTTAAAGAGGTTTATGCATGGAACCTACTTAGAATTGATATATATGAAGGACAAATTAGTTTGAACTGGTTTTGACTGAAGGAATTGGTGTTTATAAGCAAAAATCCGAATTTCGTCTTAATTCCGCAAAAGAAGGCTATTCCTGTTTTTTTTTCTCATACAAGGTCATTTAAAGATGTTTATGCATGGAACCTACTTAGAATTGATATATATGAAGGACAAATGAGTTTGAACTTGTTTTGACTGAAGGAATTCATTTTATAGCAAAAATACCAATTTGGCTTTAACTCGCAAAAGTAAGGCTATTCCTGCTTTTTATTTCTCAAACAAGGTCATTTAAAGAGGTTTATGCATGGAACCTACTTAGAATTGATATATATGAAGGACAAAGGAGTTTGAACTTGTTTTGACTGAAGGAATTCATTTTATAGCAAAAATACCAATTTGGCTTTAACTCGCAAAAGTAAGGCTATTCCTGCTTTTTATTTCTCAAACAAGGTCATTTAAAGAGGTTTATGCATGGAACCTACTTAGAATTGATATATATGAAGGACAAAGGAGTTTGAACTGGTTTTGACTGAAGGAATTCATTTTATAGCAAAAATACCAATTTGGTTTTAACTCGCAAAAGTAAGGCTATTCCTGTTTTTCTTTCTCAAACAAGGTCATTTAAAGAGGTTTATGCATGGAACCTACTTAGAATTGATATATATGAAGGACAAATTAATTTGAACTTGTTTTGACTGAAGGAATTCATTTTATAGCAAAAATACCAATTTGGCTTTAACTCGCAAAAGTAAGGCTTTTCCCGCTTTTTCGTTCTCAAACAAGGTCATTTAAAAAGGTTTATGCATGGAACCTACTTAGAATTGATATATATGAAGGACATAGGACTTTGAACTTGTTTTGACTGAAGGAATTGGTGTTTATAAGCAAAAATCCGAATTTCGTCTTAATTCCGCAAAAGAAGGCTATTCCTGTTTTTCTTTTTCAAACAAGGTCATTTAAAGAGGTTTATGCATGGAACCTACTTAGAATTGATATATATGAAGGACAAAGGAGTTTGAACTGGTTTTGACTGAAGGAATTCATTTTATAGCAAAAATACCAATTTGGCTTTAACTCGCAAAAGTATGGCTATTCCTGTTTTTCTTTCTCAAACAAGGTCATTTAAAGAGGTTTATGCATGGAACCTACTTAGAATTGATATATATGAAGGACAAATGAGTTTGAACTTGTTTTGACTGAAGGAATTCATTTTATAGCAAAAATACCAATTTGCTTTAACTCGCAAAAGTATGGCTATTTCTGTTTTTCTTCTCAAACAAGGTCATTTAAAGAGGTTTATGCATGGAACCTACTTAGAATTGATATATATGAAGGACAAAGGAGTTTGAACTGGTTTTGACTGAAGGAATTCATTTTATAGCAAAAATACCAATTTGGCTTTAACTCGCAAAAGTAAGGCTATTCCTGCTTTTTCTTTCTCAAACAAGGTCATTTAAAGAGGTTTATGCATGGAACCTACTTAGAATATATATATAGAAGGACATAGGACTTTGAACTTGTTTTGACTGAAGGAATTGGTGTTTATAAGCAAAAATCCGAATTTCGTCTTAATTCCGCAAAAGAAGGCTATTCCTGTTTTTCTTTCTCATACAAGGTCATTTAAAGAGGTTTATGCATGGAACCTACTTAGAATTGATATATATGAAGGACAAAGGAGTTTGAACTGGTTTTGACTGTAGGAATTGGTGTTTATAAGCAAAAATCCGAATTTCGTCTTAATTCCGCAAAATAAGGCTATTCCTGTTTTTCTTTTTCAAACAAGGTCATTTAAAGAGGTTTATGCATGGAACCTACTTAGAATTGATATATATGAAGGACAAATTAGTTTGAACTTATTTTGACTGAAGGAATTCATTATATAGCAAAAATACCAATTTGGCATTAACTCGCAAAAGTAAGGCTATTCCTGTTTTTCTTTCTCAAACAAGGTCATTTAAAGAGGTTTATGCATGGAACCTACTTAGAATTGATATATATGAAGGACAAAGGAGTTTGAACTTGTTTTGACTGAAGGAATTCATTTTATAGCAAAAATACCAATTTGGCTTTAACTCGCAAAAGTAAGGCTATTCCTGTTTTTCTTTCTCATACAAGGTGATTTAAAGAGGTTTATGCATGGAACCTACTTAGAATTCAAATATATGAAGGACAAATGAGTTTGAACTTGTTTTGACTGAAGGAATTAATTTTATAGCAAAAATACCAATTTGGCTTTAACTCGCAAAAGTAAGGCTATTCCTGTTTTTTCTTTCTCGTCATTTAAAGAGGTTTATGCATGGAACCTACTTAGAATTGATATATATGAAGGACAAATTAGTTTGAACTTATTTTGACTGAAGGAATTCATTATATAGCAAAAATACCAATTTGGCATTAACTCGCAAAAGTAAGGCTATTCCTGTTTTTCTTTCTCAAACAAGGTCATTTAAAGAGGTTTATGCATGGAACCTACTTAGAATTGATATATATGAAGGACAGATGAGTTTGAACTTGTTTTGACTGAAGGAATTCATTTTATAGCAAAAATACCAATTTGGCTTTAACTCGCAAAAGTATGGCTATTCCTGCTTTTTCTTTCTCAAACAAGGTCATTTAAAGAGGTTTATGCATGGAACCTACTTAGAATATATATATATGAAGGACATAGGACTTTGAACTTGTTTTGACTGAAGGAATTGGTGTTTATAAGCAAAAATCCGAATTTCGTCTTAATTCCGCAAAAGAAGGCTATTCCTGTTTTTCTTTCTCATACAAGGTCATTTAAAGAGGTTTATGCATGGAACCTACTTAGAATTGATATATATGAAGGACAAAGGAGTTTGAACTGGTTTTGACTGTAGGAATTGGTGTTTATAAGCAAAAATCCGAATTTCGTCTTAATTCCGCAAAATAAGGCTATTCCTGTTTTTCTTTTTCAAACAAGGTCATTTAAAGAGGTTTATGCATGGAACCTACTTAGAATTGATATATATGAAGGACAAATTAGTTTGAACTTATTTTGACTGAAGGAATTCATTATATAGCAAAAATACCAATTTGGCATTAACTCGCAAAAGTAAGGCTATTCCTGTTTTTCTTTCTCAAACAAGGTCATTTAAAGAGGTTTATGCATGGAACCTACTTAGAATTGATATATATGAAGGACAAATGAGTTTGAACTTGTTTTGACTGAAGGAATTCATTTTATAGCAAAAATACCAATTTGGCTTTAACTCGCAAAAGTATGGCTATTCCTGTTTTTCTTTCTCAAACAAGGTCATTTAAAGAGGTTTATGCATGTAACCTACTTAGAATTGATATATATGAAGGACAAATTAGTTTGAACTGGTGTTGACTGAAGGAATTCATTTTATAGCAAAAATACCAATTTGGCTTTAACTCGCAAAAGTAAGGCTATTCCTGCTTTTTCTTTCTCAAACAAGGTCATTTAAAGAGGTTTATGCATGGAACCTACTTAGAATATATATATATGAAGGACATAGGACTTTGAACTTGTTTTGACTGAAGGAATTGGTGTTTATAAGCAAAAATCCGAATTTCGTCTTAATTCCGCAAAAGAAGGCTATTCCTGTTTTTTTTTCTCATACAAGGTCATTTAAAGATGTTTATGCATGGAACCTACTTAGAATTGATATATATGAAGGACAAATGAGTTTGAACTTGTTTTGACTGAAGGAATTAATTTTATAGCAAAAATACCAATTTGGCTTTAACTCGCAAAAGTAAGGCTATTCCTGTTTTTTCTTTCTCAAACAAGGTCATTTAAAGAGGTTTATGCATGGAACCTACTTAGAATTGATATATATGAAGGACAAATTAGTTTGAACTTATTTTGACTGAAGGAATTCATTATATAGCAAAAATACCAATTTGGCATTAACTCGCAAAAGTAAGGCTATTCCTGTTTTTCTTTCTCAAACAAGGTCATTTAAAGAGGTTTATGCATGGAACCTACTTAGAATTGATATATATGAAGGACAGATGAGTTTGAACTTGTTTTGACTGAAGGAATTCATTTTATAGCAAAAATACCAATTTGGCTTTAACTCGCAAAAGTATGGCTATTCCTGCTTTTTCTTTCTCAAACAAGGTCATTTAAAGAGGTTTATGCATGGAACCTACTTAGAATATATATATATGAAGGACATAGGACTTTGAACTTGTTTTGACTGAAGGAATTGGTGTTTATAAGCAAAAATCCGAATTTCGTCTTAATTCCGCAAAAGAAGGCTATTCCTGTTTTTCTTTCTCATACAAGGTCATTTAAAGAGGTTTATGCATGGAACCTACTTAGAATTGATATATATGAAGGACAAAGGAGTTTGAACTGGTTTTGACTGTAGGAATTGGTGTTTATAAGCAAAAATCCGAATTTCGTCTTAATTCCGCAAAATAAGGCTATTCCTGTTTTTCTTTTTCAAACAAGGTCGTTTAAAGAGGTTTATGCATGGAACCTACTTAGAATTGATATATATGAAGGACAAATTAGTTTGAACTTATTTTGACTGAAGGAATTCATTATATAGCAAAAATACCAATTTGGCATTAACTCGCAAAAGTAAGGCTATTCCTGTTTTTCTTTCTCAAACAAGGTCATTTAAAGAGGTTTATGCATGGAACCTACTTAGAATTGATATATATGAAGGACAAATGAGTTTGAACTTGTTTTGACTGAAGGAATTCATTTTATAGCAAAAATACCAATTTGGCTTTAACTCGCAAAAGTATGGCTATTCCTGTTTTTCTTTCTCAAACAAGGTCATTTAAAGAGGTTTATGCATGTAACCTACTTAGAATTGATATATATGAAGGACAAATTAGTTTGAACTGGTGTTGACTGAAGGAATTCATTTTATAGCAAAAATACCAATTTGGCTTTAACTCGCAAAAGTAAGGCTATTCCTGCTTTTTCTTTCTCAAACAAGGTCATTTAAAGAGGTTTATGCATGGAACCTACTTAGAATATATATATATGAAGGACATAGGACTTTGAACTTGTTTTGACTGAAGGAATTGGTGTTTATAAGCAAAAATCCGAATTTCGTCTTAATTCCGCAAAAGAAGGCTATTCCTGTTTTTTTTTCTCATACAAGGTCATTTAAAGATGTTTATGCATGGAACCTACTTAGAATTGATATATATGAAGGACAAATGAGTTTGAACTTGTTTTGACTGAAGGAATTCATTTTATAGCAAAAATACCAATTTGGCTTTAACTCGCAAAAGTAAGGCTATTCCTGCTTTTTATTTCTCAAACAAGGTCATTTAAAGAGGTTTATGCATGGAACCTACTTAGAATTGATATATATGAAGGACAAAGGAGTTTGAACTTGTTTTGACTGAAGGAATTCATTTTATAGCAAAAATACCAATTTGGCTTTAACTCGCAAAAGTAAGGCTATTCCTGCTTTTTATTTCTCAAACAAGGTCATTTAAAGAGGTTTATGCATGGAACCTACTTAGAATTGATATATATGAAGGACAAAGGAGTTTGAACTTGTTTTGACTGAAGGAATTCATTTTATAGCAAAAATACCAATTTGGCTTTAACTCGCAAAAGTAAGGCTATTCCTGTTTTTCTTTCTCATACAAGGTGATTTAAAGAGGTTTATGCATGGAACCTACTTAGAATTCAAATATATGAAGGACAAATGAGTTTGAACTTGTTTTGACTGAAGGAATTAATTTTATAGCAAAAATACCAATTTGGCTTTAACTCGCAAAAGTAAGGCTATTCCTGTTTTTTCTTTCTCAAACAAGGTCATTTAAAGAGGTTTATGCATGGAACCTACTTAGAATTGATATATATGAAGGACAAATTAGTTTGAACTTATTTTGACTGAAGGAATTCATTATATAGCAAAAATACCAATTTGGCATTAACTCGCAAAAGTAAGGCTATTCCTGTTTTTCTTTCTCAAACAAGGTCATTTAAAGAGGTTTATGCATGGAACCTACTTAGAATTGATATATATGAAGGACAGATGAGTTTGAACTTGTTTTGACTGAAGGAATTCATTTTATAGCAAAAATACCAATTTGGCTTTAACTCGCAAAAGTATGGCTATTCCTGCTTTTTCTTTCTCAAACAAGGTCATTTAAAGAGGTTTATGCATGGAACCTACTTAGAATATATATATATGAAGGACATAGGACTTTGAACTTGTTTTGACTGAAGGAATTGGTGTTTATAAGCAAAAATCCGAATTTCGTCTTAATTCCGCAAAAGAAGGCTATTCCTGTTTTTCTTTCTCATACAAGGTCATTTAAAGAGGTTTATGCATGGAACCTACTTAGAATTGATATATATGAAGGACAAATGAGTTTGAACTTGTTTTGACTGAAGGAATTCATTTTATAGCAAAAATACCAATTTGGCTTTAACTCGCAAAAGTATGGCTATTCCTGTTTTTCTTTCTCAAACAAGGTCATTTAAAGAGGTTTATGCATGTAACCTACTTAGAATTGATATATATGAAGGACAAATGAGTTTGAACTGGTGTTGACTGAAGGAATTCATTTTATAGCAAAAATACCAATTTGGCTTTAACTCGCAAAAGTATGGCTATTCCTGTTTTTCTTTCTCAAACAAGGTCATTTAAAGAGGTTTATGCATGTAACCTACTTAGAATTGATATATATGAAGGACAAATTAGTTTGAACTGGTGTTGACTGAAGGAATTCATTTTATAGCAAAAATACCAATTTGGCTTTAACTCGCAAAAGTAAGGCTATTCCTGCTTTTTCTTTCTCAAACAAGGTCATTTAAAGAGGTTTATGCATGGAACCTACTTAGAATATATATATATGAAGGACATAGGACTTTGAACTTGTTTTGACTGAAGGAATTGGTGTTTATAAGCAAAAATCCGAATTTCGTCTTAATTCCGCAAAAGAAGGCTATTCCTGTTTTTTTTTCTCATACAAGGTCATTTAAAGATGTTTATGCATGGAACCTACTTAGAATTGATATATATGAAGGACAAATGAGTTTGAACTTGTTTTGACTGAAGGAATTCATTTTATAGCAAAAATACCAATTTGGCTTTAACTCGCAAAGTAAGGCTATTCCTGCTTTTTATTTCTCAAACAAGGTCATTTAAAGAGGTTTATGCATGGAACCTACTTAGAATTGATATATATGAAGGACAAAGGAGTTTGAACTTGTTTTGACTGAAGGAATTCATTTTATAGCAAAAATACCAATTTGGCTTTAACTCGCAAAAGTAAGGCTATTCCTGCTTTTTATTTCTCAAACAAGGTCATTTAAAGAGGTTTATGCATGGAACCTACTTAGAATTGATATATATGAAGGACAAAGGAGTTTGAACTTGTTTTGACTGAAGGAATTCATTTTATAGCAAAAATACCAATTTGGCTTTAACTCGCAAAAGTAAGGCTATTCCTGTTTTTCTTTCTCATACAAGGTGATTTAAAGAGGTTTATGCATGGAACCTACTTAGAATTCAAATATATGAAGGACAAATGAGTTTGAACTTGTTTTGACTGAAGGAATTAATTTTATAGCAAAAATACCAATTTGGCTTTAACTCGCAAAAGTAAGGCTATTCCTGTTTTTTCTTTCTCAAACAAGGTCATTTAAAGAGGTTTATGCATGGAACCTACTTAGAATTGATATATATGAAGGACAAATTAGTTTGAACTTATTTTGACTGAAGGAATTCATTATATAGCAAAAATACCAATTTGGCATTAACTCGCAAAAGTAAGGCTATTCCTGTTTTTCTTTCTCAAACAAGGTCATTTAAAGAGGTTTATGCATGGAACCTACTTAGAATTGATATATATGAAGGACAGATGAGTTTGAACTTGTTTTGACTGAAGGAATTCATTTTATAGCAAAAATACCAATTTGGCTTTAACTCGCAAAAGTATGGCTATTCCTGCTTTTTCTTTCTCAAACAAGGTCATTTAAAGAGGTTTATGCATGGAACCTACTTAGAATATATATATATGAAGGACATAGGACTTTGAACTTGTTTTGACTGAAGGAATTGGTGTTTATAAGCAAAAATCCGAATTTCGTCTTAATTCCGCAAAAGAAGGCTATTCCTGTTTTTCTTTCTCATACAAGGTCATTTAAAGAGGTTTATGCATGGAACCTACTTAGAATTGATATATATGAAGGACAAAGGAGTTTGAACTGGTTTTGACTGTAGGAATTGGTGTTTATAAGCAAAAATCCGAATTTCGTCTTAATTCCGCAAAATAAGGCTATTCCTGTTTTTCTTTTTCAAACAAGGTCATTTAAAGAGGTTTATGCATGGAACCTACTTAGAATTGATATATATGAAGGACAAATTAGTTTGAACTTATTTTGACTGAAGGAATTCATTATATAGCAAAAATACCAATTTGGCATTAACTCGCAAAAGTAAGGCTATTCCTGTTTTTCTTTCTCAAACAAGGTCATTTAAAGAGGTTTATGCATGGAACCTACTTAGAATTGATATATATGAAGGACAAATGAGTTTGAACTTGTTTTGACTGAAGGAATTCATTTTATAGCAAAAATACCAATTTGGCTTTAACTCGCAAAAGTATGGCTATTCCTGTTTTTCTTTCTCAAACAAGGTCATTTAAAGAGGTTTATGCATGTAACCTACTTAGAATTGATATATATGAAGGACAAATTAGTTTGAACTGGTGTTGACTGAAGGAATTCATTTTATAGCAAAAATACCAATTTGGCTTTAACTCGCAAAAGTAAGGCTATTCCTGCTTTTTTCTTTCTCAAACAAGGTCATTTAAAGAGGTTTATGCATGGAACCCACTTAGAATTGATATATATGAAGGACATAGGACTTTGAACTTCTTTTGACAGGAGGAATTGGTGTTTATAAGCAAAAATCCGAATTTCGTCTTAATTCCGCAAAAGTAAGGCTATTCCTGTTTTTCTTTCTCAAACGAGGTCATTTAAAGAGGTTTATGCATGGAACCTACTTAGAATTGATATATATGAAGGACAAATTAGTTTGAACTGGTTTTGACTGAAGGAATTGGTGTTTATAAGCAAAAATCCGAATTTCGTCTTAATTCCGCAAAAGAAGGCTATTCCTGTTTTTTTTTCTCATACAAGGTCATTTAAAGATGTTTATGCATGGAACCTACTTAGAATTGATATATATGAAGGACAAATGAGTTTGAACTTGTTTTGACTGAAGGAATTCATTTTATAGCAAAAATACCAATTTGGCTTTAACTCGCAAAAGTAAGGCTATTCCTGCTTTTTATTTCTCAAACAAGGTCATTTAAAGAGGTTTATGCATGGAACCTACTTAGAATTGATATATATGAAGGACAAAGGAGTTTGAACTTGTTTTGACTGAAGGAATTCATTTTATAGCAAAAATACCAATTTGGCTTTAACTCGCAAAAGTAAGGCTATTCCTGCTTTTTATTTCTCAAACAAGGTCATTTAAAGAGGTTTATGCATGTAACCTACTTAGAATTGATATATATGAAGGACAAAGGAGTTTGAACTTGTTTTGACTGAAGGAATTCATTTTATAGCAAAAATACCAATTTGGCTTTAACTCGCAAAAGTAAGGCTATTCCTGTTTTTCTTTCTCATACAAGGTGATTTAAAGAGGTTTATGCATGGAACCTACTTAGAATTCAAATATATGAAGGACAAATGAGTTTGAACTTGTTTTGACTGAAGGAATTAATTTTATAGCAAAAATACCAATTTGGCTTTAACTCGCAAAAGTAAGGCTATTCCTGTTTTTTCTTTCTCAAACAAGGTCATTTAAAGAGGTTTATGCATGGAACCTACTTAGAATTGATATATATGAAGGACATAGGACTTTGAACTTGTTTTGACTGAAGGAATTGGTGTTTATAAGCAAAAATCCGAATTTCGTCTTAATTCCGCAAAAGAAGGCTATTCCTGTTTTTCTTTCTCATACAAGGTCATTTAAAGAGGTTTATGCATGGAACCTACTTAGAATTGATATATATGAAGGACAAAGGAGTTTGAACTGGTTTTGACTGTAGGAATTGGTGTTTATAAGCAAAAATCCGAATTTCGTCTTAATTCCGCAAAATAAGGCTATTCCTGTTTTTCTTTTTCAAACAAGGTCATTTAAAGAGGTTTATGCATGGAACCTACTTAGAATTGATATATATGAAGGACAAATTAGTTTGAACTTATTTTGACTGAAGGAATTCATTATATAGCAAAAATACCAATTTGGCATTAACTCGCAAAAGTAAGGCTATTCCTGTTTTTCTTTCTCAAACAAGGTCATTTAAAGAGGTTTATGCATGGAACCTACTTAGAATTGATATATATGAAGGACAAATGAGTTTGAACTTGTTTTGACTGAAGGAATTAATTTTATAGCAAAAATACCAATTTGGCTTTAACTCGCAAAAGTAAGGCTATTCCTGTTTTTTCTTTCTCAAACAAGGTCATTTAAAGAGGTTTATGCATGGAACCTACTTAGAATTGATATATATGAAGGACAAATTAGTTTGAACTTATTTTGACTGAAGGAATTCATTATATAGCAAAAATACCAATTTGGCATTAACTCGCAAAAGTAAGGCTATTCCTGTTTTTCTTTCTCAAACAAGGTCATTTAAAGAGGTTTATGCATGGAACCTACTTAGAATTGATATATATGAAGGACAGATGAGTTTGAACTTGTTTTGACTGAAGGAATTCATTTTATAGCAAAAATACCAATTTGGCTTTAACTCGCAAAAGTATGGCTATTCCTGCTTTTTCTTTCTCAAACAAGGTCATTTAAAGAGGTTTATGCATGGAACCTACTTAGAATATATATATATGAAGGACATAGGACTTTGAACTTGTTTTGACTGAAGGAATTGGTGTTTATAAGCAAAAATCCGAATTTCGTCTTAATTCCGCAAAAGAAGGCTATTCCTGTTTTTCTTTCTCATACAAGGTCATTTAAAGAGGTTTATGCATGGAACCTACTTAGAATTGATATATATGAAGGACAAAGGAGTTTGAACTGGTTTTGACTGTAGGAATTGGTGTTTATAAGCAAAAATCCGAATTTCGTCTTAATTCCGCAAAATAAGGCTATTCCTGTTTTTCTTTTTCAAACAAGGTCATTTAAAGAGGTTTATGCATGGAACCTACTTAGAATTGATATATATGAAGGACAAATTAGTTTGAACTTATTTTGACTGAAGGAATTCATTATATAGCAAAAATACCAATTTGGCATTAACTCGCAAAAGTAAGGCTATTCCTGTTTTTCTTTCTCAAACAAGGTCATTTAAAGAGGTTTATGCATGGAACCTACTTAGAATTGATATATATGAAGGACAAATGAGTTTGAACTTGTTTTGACTGAAGGAATTCATTTTATAGCAAAAATACCAATTTGGCTTTAACTCGCAAAAGTATGGCTATTCCTGTTTTTCTTTCTCAAACAAGGTCATTTAAAGAGGTTTATGCATGTAACCTACTTAGAATTGATATATATGAAGGACAAATTAGTTTGAACTGGTGTTGACTGAAGGAATTCATTTTATAGCAAAAATACCAATTTGGCTTTAACTCGCAAAAGTAAGGCTATTCCTGCTTTTTCTTTCTCAAACAAGGTCATTTAAAGAGGTTTATGCATGGAACCCACTTAGAATTGATATATATGAAGGACATAGGACTTTGAACTTCTTTTGACAGGAGGAATTGGTGTTTATAAGCAAAAATCCGAATTTCGTCTTAATTCCGCAAAAGTAAGGCTATTCCTGTTTTTCTTTCTCAAACGAGGTCATTTAAAGAGGTTTATGCATGGAACCTACTTAGAATTGATATATATGAAGGACAAATTAGTTTGAACTGGTTTTGACTGAAGGAATTGGTGTTTATAAGCAAAAATCCGAATTTCGTCTTAATTCCGCAAAAGAAGGCTATTCCTGTTTTTTTTTCTCATACAAGGTCATTTAAAGATGTTTATGCATGGAACCTACTTAGAATTGATATATATGAAGGACAAATGAGTTTGAACTTGTTTTGACTGAAGGAATTCATTTTATAGCAAAAATACCAATTTGGCTTTAACTCGCAAAAGTAAGGCTATTCCTGTTTTTTCTTTCTCAAACAAGGTCATTTAAAGAGGTTTATGCATGGAACCTACTTAGAATTGATATATATGATGGACAAAGGAGTTTGAACTGGTTTTGACTGAAGGAATTCATTTTATAGCAAAAATACCAATTTGGTTTTAACTCGCAAAAGTAAGGCTATTCCTGTTTTTCTTTCTCAAACAAGGTCATTTAAAGAGGTTTATGCATGGAACCTACTTAGAATTGATATATATGAAGGACAAATTAATTTGAACTTGTTTTGACTGAAGGAATTCATTTTATAGCAAAAATACCAATTTGGCTTTAACTCGCAAAAGTAAGGCTTTTCCCGCTTTTTCGTTCTCAAACAAGGTCATTTAAAAAGGTTTATGCATGGAACCTACTTAGAATATATATATATGAAGGACATAGGACTTTGAACTTGTTTTGACTGAAGGAATTGGTGTTTATAAGCAAAAATCCGAATTTCGTCTTAATTCCGCAAAAGAAGGCTATTCCTGTTTTTCTTTCTCATACAAGGTCATTTAAAGAGGTTTATGCATGGAACCTACTTAGAATTGATATATATGAAGGACAAAGGAGTTTGAACTGGTTTTGACTGTAGGAATTGGTGTTTATAAGCAAAAATCCGAATTTCGTCTTAATTCCGCAAAATAAGGCTATTCCTGTTTTTCTTTTTCAAACAAGGTCATTTAAAGAGGTTTATGCATGGAACCTACTTAGAATTGATATATATGAAGGACAAATTAGTTTGAACTTATTTTGACTGAAGGAATTCATTATATAGCAAAAATACCAATTTGGCATTAACTCGCAAAAGTAAGGCTATTCCTGTTTTTCTTTCTCAAACAAGGTCATTTAAAGAGGTTTATGCATGGAACCTACTTAGAATTGATATATATGAAGGACAAATGAGTTTGAACTTGTTTTGACTGAAGGAATTCATTTTATAGCAAAAATACCAATTTGGCTTTAACTCGCAAAAGTATGGCTATTCCTGTTTTTCTTTCTCAAACAAGGTCATTTAAAGAGGTTTATGCATGTAACCTACTTAGAATTGATATATATGAAGGACAAATTAGTTTGAACTGGTGTTGACTGAAGGAATTCATTTTATAGCAAAAATACCAATTTGGCTTTAACTCGCAAAAGTAAGGCTATTCCTGCTTTTTCTTTCTCAAACAAGGTCATTTAAAGAGGTTTATGCATGGAACCCACTTAGAATTGATATATATGAAGGACATAGGACTTTGAACTTCTTTTGACAGGAGGAATTGGTGTTTATAAGCAAAAATCCGAATTTCGTCTTAATTCCGCAAAAGTAAGGCTATTCCTGTTTTTCTTTCTCAAACGAGGTCATTTAAAGAGGTTTATGCATGGAACCTACTTAGAATTGATATATATGAAGGACAAATTAGTTTGAACTGGTTTTGACTGAAGGAATTGGTGTTTATAAGCAAAAATCCGAATTTCGTCTTAATTCCGCAAAAGAAGGCTATTCCTGTTTTTTTTTCTCATACAAGGTCATTTAAAGATGTTTATGCATGGAACCTACTTAGAATTGATATATATGAAGGACAAATGAGTTTGAACTTGTTTTGACTGAAGGAATTCATTTTATAGCAAAAATACCAATTTGGCTTTAACTCGCAAAAGTAAGGCTATTCCTGTTTTTTCTTTCTCAAACAAGGTCATTTAAAGAGGTTTATGCATGGAACCTACTTAGAATTGATATATATGAAGGACAAAGGAGTTTGAACTGGTTTTGACTGAAGGAATTCATTTTATAGCAAAAATACCAATTTGGTTTTAACTCGCAAAAGTAAGGCTATTCCTGTTTTTCTTTCTCAAACAAGGTCATTTAAAGAGGTTTATGCATGGAACCTACTTAGAATTGATATATATGAAGGACAAATTAATTTGAACTTGTTTTGACTGAAGGAATTCATTTTATAGCAAAAATACCAATTTGGCTTTAACTCGCAAAAGTAAGGCTTTTCCCGCTTTTTCGTTCTCAAACAAGGTCATTTAAAAAGGTTTATGCATGGAACCTACTTAGAATTGATATATATGAGGGACATAGGACTTTGAACTTGTTTTGACTGAAGGAATTGGTGTTTATAAGCAAAAATCCGAATTTCGTCTTAATTCCGCAAAAGAAGGCTATTCCTGTTTTTCTTTTTCAAACAAGGTCATTTAAAGAGGTTTATGCATGGAACCTACTTAGAATTGATATATATGAAGGACAAAGGAGTTTTAACTGGTTTTGACTGAAGGAATTCATTTTATAGCAAAAATACCAATTTGGCTTTAACTCGCAAAAGTATGGCTATTCCTGTTTTTCTTTCTCAAACAAGGTCATTTAAAGAGGTTTATGCATGGAACCTACTTAGAATTGATATATATGAAGGACAAAGGAGTTTGAACTGGTTTTGACTGAAGGAATTCATTTTATAGCAAAAATACCAATTTGGTTTTAACTCGCAAAAGTAAGGCTATTCCTGTTTTTCTTTCTCAAACAAGGTCATTTAAAGAGGTTTATGCATGGAACCTACTTAGAATTGATATATATGAAGGACAAATTAGTTTGAACTTGTTTTGACTGAAGGAATTCATTTTATAGCAAAAATACCAATTTGGCTTTAACTCGCAAAAGTAAGGCTTTTCCCGCTTTTTCGTTCTCAAACAAGGTCATTTAAAAAGGTTTATGCATGGAACCTACTTAGAATTGATATATATGAAGGACATAGGACTTTGAACTTGTTTTGACTGAAGGAATTGGTGTTTATAAGCAAAAATCCGAATTTCGTCTTAATTCCGCAAAAGAAGGCTATTCCTGTTTTTCTTTTTCAAACAAGGTCATTTAAAGAGGTTTATGCATGGAACCTACTTAGAATTGATATATATGAAGGACAAAGGAGTTTGAACTGGTTTTGACTGAAGGAATTCATTTTATAGCAAAAATACCAATTTGGCTTTAACTCGCAAAAGTATGGCTATTCCTGTTTTTCTTTCTCAAACAAGGTCATTTAAAGAGGTTTATGCATGGAACCTACTTAGAATTGATATATATGAAGGACAAAGGAGTTTGAACTGGTTTTGACTGAAGGAATTCATTTTATAGCAAACATACCAATTTGGCTTTAACTCGCAAAAGTAAGGCTTTTCCTGTTTTTCTTTCTCATACAAGGTCATTTAAAGAGGTTTATGCATGTAACCTACTTAGAATTGATATATATGTAGGACAAAGGAGTTTGAACTGGTTTTGACTGAAGGAATTGGTGTTTATAAGCAAAAATCCGAATTTCGTCTTAATTCCGCAAAAGAAGGCTATTCCTGTTTATTTTTTCTCATACAAGGTCATTTAAAGAGGTTTATGCATGGAACCTACTTAGAATTGATATATATGAAGGACATAGGAGTTTGAACTGGTTTTGACCGAAGGAATTCATTTTATAGCAAAAATACCAATTTGGCTTTAACTCGCAAAAGTAAGGCTATTCCTGCTTTTTATTTCTCAAACAAGGTCATTTAAAGAGGTTTATGCATGAAACCTACTTAGAATTGATATATATGAAGGACAAAGGAGTTTGAACTTGTTTTGACTGAAGGAATTCATTTTATAGCAAAAATACCAATTTGGCTTTAACTCGCAAAAGTAAGGCTATTCCTGTTTTTCTTTCTCAAACAAGGTCATTTAAAGAGGTTTATGCATGGAACCTACTTAGAATTGATATATATGAAGGACAAAGGAGTTTGAACTGGTATTGACTGAAGGAATTGGTGTTTATAAGCAAAAATCCAAATTTCGTCTTAATTCCGCAAAAGAAGGCTATTCCTGTTTTTCTTTTTCAAACAAGGTCATTTAAAGAGGTTTATGCATGGAACCTACTTAGAATTGATATATATGAAGAACAAATTAGTTTGAACTTATTTTGACTGAAGGAATTCATTTTATAGCAAAAATACCAATTTGGCATTAACTCGCAAAAGTAAGGCTATTCCTGTTTTTCTTTCTCAAACAAGGTCATTTAAAGAGGTTTATGCATGGAACCTACTTAGAATTGATATATATGAAGGACAATGGAGTTTGAACTGGTTTTGACTGAAGGAATTGGTGTTTATAAGCAAAAATCCGAATTTCGTCTTAATTCCGCAAAAGAAGGCTATTCCTGTTTTTCTTTCTCATACAAGGTCATTTAAAGAGGTTTATGCATGGAACCTACTTAGAATTGATATATATGAAGGACAAATGAGTTTGAACTTGTTTTGACTGAAGGAATTCATTTTATAGCAAAAATACCAATTTGGCTTTAACTCGCAAAAGTAAGGCTATTCCTGTTTTTCTTTCTCAAACAAGGTCATTTAAAGAGGTTTATGCATGGAACCTACTTAGAATGGATATATATGAAGGACAAAGGAGTTTGAACTGGTTTTGACTGAAGGAATTCATTTTATAGCAAAAATACCAATTTGGCTTTAACTCGCAAAAGTAAGGCTATTCCTGCTTTTTCTTTCTCAAACAAGGTCATTTAAAGAGGTTTATGCATGGAACCTACTTAGAATATATATATATGAAGGACATAGGACTTTGAACTTGTTTTGACTGAAGGAATTGGTGTTTATAAGCAAAAATCCGAATTTCGTCTTAATTCCGCAAAAGAAGGCTATTCCTGTTTTTCTTTCTCATACAAGGTCATTTAAAGAGGTTTATGCATGGAACCTACTTAGAATTGATATATATGAAGGACAAAGGAGTTTGAACTGGTTTTGACTGTAGGAATTGGTGTTTATAAGCAAAAATCCGAATTTCGTCTTAATTCCGCAAAATAAGGCTATTCCTGTTTTTCTTTTTCAAACAAGGTCATTTAAAGAGGTTTATGCATGGAACCTACTTAGAATTGATATATATGAAGGACAAATTAGTTTGAACTTATTTTGACTGAAGGAATTCATTATATAGCAAAAATACCAATTTGGCATTAACTCGCAAAAGTAAGGCTATTCCTGTTTTTCTTTCTCAAACAAGGTCATTTAAAGAGGTTTATGCATGGAACCTACTTAGAATTGATATATATGAAGGACAAATGAGTTTGAACTTGTTTTGACTGAAGGAATTCATTTTATAGCAAAAATACCAATTTGGCTTTAACTCGCAAAAGTAAGGCTATTCCTGCTTTTTCTTTCTCAAACAAGGTCATTTAAAGAGGTTTATGCATGGAACCCACTTAGAATTGATATATATGAAGGACATAGGACTTTGAACTTCTTTTGACAGGAGGAATTGGTGTTTATAAGCAAAAATCCGAATTTCGTCTTAATTCCGCAAAAGTAAGGCTATTCCTGTTTTTCTTTCTCAAACGAGGTCATTTAAAGAGGTTTATGCATGGAACCTACTTAGAATTGATATATATGAAGGACAAATTAGTTTGAACTGGTTTTGACTGAAGGAATTGGTGTTTATAAGCAAAAATCCGAATTTCGTCTTAATTCCGCAAAAGAAGGCTATTCCTGTTTTTTTTTCTCATACAAGGTCATTTAAAGATGTTTATGCATGGAACCTACTTAGAATTGATATATATGAAGGACAAATGAGTTTGAACTTGTTTTGACTGAAGGAATTCATTTTATAGCAAAAATACCAATTTGGCTTTAACTCGCAAAAGTAAGGCTATTCCTGCTTTTTATTTCTCAAACAAGGTCATTTAAAGAGGTTTATGCATGGAACCTACTTAGAATTGATATATATGAAGGACAAAGGAGTTTGAACTTGTTTTGACTGAAGAAATTCATTTTATAGCAAAAATACCAATTTGGCTTTAACTCGCAAAAGTAAGGCTATTCCTGTTTTTCTTTCTCATACAAGGTGATTTAAAGAGGTTTATGCATGGAACCTACTTAGAATTCAATATATATGAAGGACAAATGAGTTTGAACTTGTTTTGACTGAAGGAATTAATTTTATAGCAAAAATACCAATTTGGCTTTAACTCGCAAAAGTAAGGCTATTCCTGTTTTTTCTTTCTCAAACAAGGTCATTTAAAGAGGTTTATGCATGGAACCTACTTAGAATTGATATATATGAAGGACAAAGGAGTTTGAACTGGTTTTGACTGAAGGAATTCATTTTATAGCAAAAATACCAATTTGGTTTTAACTCGCAAAAGTAAGGCTATTCCTGTTTTTCTTTCTCAAACAAGGTCATTTAAAGAGGTTTATGCATGGAACCTACTTAGAATTGATATATATGAAGGACAAATTAATTTGAACTTGTTTTGACTGAAGGAATTCATTTTATAGCAAACATACCAATTTGGCTTTAACTCGCAAAAGTAAGGCTTTTCCTGTTTTTCTTTCTCATACAAGGTCATTTAAAGAGGTTTATGCATGGAACCTACTTAGAATTGATATATATGTAGGACAAAGGAGTTTGAACTGGTTTTGACTGAAGGAATTGGTGTTTATAAGCAAAAATCCGAATTGCGTCTTAATTCCGCAAAAGAAGGCTATTCCTGTTTATTTTTTCTCATACAAGGTCATTTAAAGAGGTTTATGCATGGAACCTACTTAGAATTGATATATATGAAGGACATAGGAGTTTGAACTGGTTTTGACCGAAGGAATTCATTTTATAGCAAAAATACCAATTTGGCTTTAACTCGCAAAAGTAAGGCTATTCCTGCTTTTTATTTCTCAAACAAGGTCATTTAAAGAGGTTTATGCATGAAACCTACTTAGAATTGATATATATGAAGGACAAAGGAGTTTGAACTTGTTTTGACTGAAGGAATTCATTTTATAGCAAAAATACCAATTTGGCTTTAACTCGCAAAAGTAAGGCTATTCCTGTTTTTCTTTCTCAAACAAGGTCATTTAAAGAGGTTTATGCATGGAACCTACTTAGAATTGATATATATGAAGGACAAAGGAGTTTGAACTGGTATTGACTGAAGGAATTGGTGTTTATAAGCAAAAATCCAAATTTCGTCTTAATTCCGCAAAAGAAGGCTATTCCTGTTTTTCTTTTTCAAACAAGGTCATTTAAAGAGGTTTATGCATGGAACCTACTTAGAATTGATATATATGAAGGACAAATTAGTTTGAACTTATTTTGACTGAAGGAATTCATTTTATAGCAAAAATACCAATTTGGCATTAACTCGCAAAAGTAAGGCTATTCCTGTTTTTCTTTCTCAAACAAGGTCATTTAAAGAGGTTTATGCATGGAACCTACTTAGAATTGATATATATGAAGGACAATGGAGTTTGAACTGGTTTTGACTGAAGGAATTGGTGTTTATAAGCAAAAATCCGAATTTCGTCTTAATTCCGCAAAAGAAGGCTATTCCTGTTTTTCTTTCTCATACAAGGTCATTTAAAGAGGTTTATGCATGGAACCTACTTAGAATTGATATATATGAAGGACAAATGAGTTTGAACTTGTTTTGACTGAAGGAATTCATTTTATAGCAAAAATACCAATTTGGCTTTAACTCGCAAAAGTAAGGCTATTCCTGTTTTTCTTTCTCAAACAAGGTCATTTAAAGAGGTTTATGCATGGAACCTACTTAGAATGGATATATATGAAGGACAAAGGAGTTTGAACTGGTTTTGACTGAAGGAATTCATTTTATAGCAAAAATACCAATTTGGCTTTAACTCGCAAAAGTAAGGCTATTCCTGCTTTTTCTTTCTCAAACAAGGTCATTTAAAGAGGTTTATGCATGGAACCTACTTAGAATATATATATATGAAGGACATAGGACTTTGAACTTGTTTTGACTGAAGGAATTGGTGTTTATAAGCAAAAATCCGAATTTCGTCTTAATTCCGCAAAAGAAGGCTATTCCTGTTTTTCTTTCTCATACAAGGTCATTTAAAGAGGTTTATGCATGGAACCTACTTAGAATTGATATATATGAAGGACAAAGGAGTTTGAACTGGTTTTGACTGTAGGAATTGGTGTTTATAAGCAAAAATCCGAATTTCGTCTTAATTCCGCAAAATAAGGCTATTCCTGTTTTTCTTTTTCAAACAAGGTCATTTAAAGAGGTTTATGCATGGAACCTACTTAGAATTGATATATATGAAGGACAAATTAGTTTGAACTTATTTTGACTGAAGGAATTCATTATATAGCAAAAATACCAATTTGGCATTAACTCGCAAAAGTAAGGCTATTCCTGTTTTTCTTTCTCAAACAAGGTCATTTAAAGAGGTTTATGCATGGAACCTACTTAGAATTGATATATATGAAGGACAAATGAGTTTGAACTTGTTTTGACTGAAGGAATTCATTTTATAGCAAAAATACCAATTTGGCTTTAACTCGCAAAAGTATGGCTATTCCTGTTTTTCTTTCTCAAACAAGGTCATTTAAGAGGTTTATGCATGTAACCTACTTAGAATTGATATATATGAAGGACAAATTAGTTTGAACTGGTGTTGACTGAAGGAATTCATTTTATAGCAAAAATACCAATTTGGCTTTAACTCGCAAAAGTAAGGCTATTCCTGCTTTTTCTTTCTCAAACAAGGTCATTTAAAGAGGTTTATGCATGGAACCCACTTAGAATTGATATATATGAAGGACATAGGACTTTGAACTTCTTTTGACAGGAGGAATTGGTGTTTATAAGCAAAAATCCGAATTTCGTCTTAATTCCGCAAAAGTAAGGCTATTCCTGTTTTTCTTTCTCAAACGAGGTCATTTAAAGAGGTTTATGCATGGAACCTACTTAGAATTTATATATATGAAGGACAAATGAGTTTGAACTTGTTTTGACTGAAGGAATTCATTTTATAGCAAAAATACCAATTTGGCTTTAACTCGCAAAAGTAAGGCTATTCCTGCTTTTTATTTCTCAAACAAGGTCATTTAAAGAGGTTTATGCATGGAACCTACTTAGAATTGATATATATGAAGGACAAAGGAGTTTGAACTTGTTTTGACTGAAGGAATTCATTTTATAGCAAAAATACCAATTTGGCTTTAACTCGCAAAAGTAAGGCTATTCCTGTTTTTCTTTCTCATACAAGGTGATTTAAAGAGGTTTATGCATGGAACCTACTTAGAATTCAAATATATGAAGGACAAATGAGTTTGAACTTGTTTTGACTGAAGGAATTAATTTTATAGCAAAAATACCAATTTGGCTTTAACTCGCAAAAGTAAGGCTATTCCTGTTTTTTCTTTCTCAAACAAGGTCATTTAAAGAGGTTTATGCATGGAACCTACTTAGAATTGATATATATGAAGGACAAAGGAGTTTGAACTGGTTTTGACTGAAGGAATTCATTTTATAGCAAAAATACCAATTTGGTTTTAACTCGCAAAAGTAAGGCTATTCCTGTTTTTCTTTCTCAAACAAGGTCATTTAAAGAGGTTTATGCATGGAACCTACTTAGAATTGATATATATGAAGGACAAATTAATTTGAACTTGTTTTGACTGAAGGAATTCATTTTATAGCAAAAATACCAATTTGGCTTTAACTCGCAAAAGTAAGGCTTTTCCCGCTTTTTCGTTCTCAAACAAGGTCATTTAAAAAGGTTTATGCATGGAACCTACTTAGAATTGATATATATGAAGGACATAGGACTTTGAACTTGTTTTGACTGAAGGAATTGGTGTTTATAAGCAAAAATCCGAATTTCGTCTTAATTCCGCAAAAGAAGGCTATTCCTGTTTTTCTTTTTCAAACAAGGTCATTTAAAGAGGTTTATGCATGGAACCTACTTAGAATTGATATATATGAAGGACAAAGGAGTTTGAACTGGTTTTGACTGAAGGAATTCATTTTATAGCAAAAATACCAATTTGGCTTTAACTCGCAAAAGTATGGCTATTCCTGTTTTTCTTTCTCAAACAAGGTCATTTAAAGAGGTTTATGCATGGAACCTACTTAGAATTGATATATATGAAGGACAAATTAGTTTGAACTTATTTTGACTGAAGGAATTCATTTTATAGCAAAAATACCAATTTGGCATTAACTCGCAAAAGTAAGGCTATTCCTGTTTTTCTTTCTCAAACAAGGTCATTTAAAGAGGTTTATGCATGGAACCTACTTAGAATTGATATATATGAAGGACAATGGAGTTTGAACTGGTTTTGACTGAAGGAATTGGTGTTTATAAGCAAAAATCCGAATTTCGTCTTAATTCCGCAAAAGAAGGCTATTCCTGTTTTTCTTTCTCATACAAGGTCATTTTAAAGAGGTTTATGCATGGAACCTACTTAGAATTGATATATATGAAGGACAAATGAGTTTGAACTTGTTTTGACTGAAGGAATTCATTTTATAGCAAAAATACCAATTTGGCTTTAACTCGCAAAAGTAAGGCTATTCCTGTTTTTCTTTCTCAAACAAGGTCATTTAAAGAGGTTTATGCATGGAACCTACTTAGAATGGATATATATGAAGGACAAAGGAGTTTGAACTGGTTTTGACTGAAGGAATTCATTTTATAGCAAAAATACCAATTTGGCTTTAACTCGCAAAAGTAAGGCTATTCCTGCTTTTTCTTTCTCAAACAAGGTCATTTAAAGAGGTTTATGCATGGAACCTACTTAGAATATATATATATGAAGGACATAGGACTTTGAACTTGTTTTGACTGAAGGAATTGGTGTTTATAAGCAAAAATCCGAATTTCGTCTTAATTCCGCAAAAGAAGGCTATTCCTGTTTTTCTTTCTCATACAAGGTCATTTAAAGAGGTTTATGCATGGAACCTACTTAGAATTGATATATATGAAGGACAAAGGAGTTTGAACTGGTTTTGACTGTAGGAATTGGTGTTTATAAGCAAAAATCCGAATTTCGTCTTAATTCCGCAAAATAAGGCTATTCCTGTTTTTCTTTTTCAAACAAGGTCATTTAAAGAGGTTTATGCATGGAACCTACTTAGAATTGATATATATGAAGGACAAATTAGTTTGAACTTATTTTGACTGAAGGAATTCATTATATAGCAAAAATACCAATTTGGCATTAACTCGCAAAAGTAAGGCTATTCCTGTTTTTCTTTCTCAAACAAGGTCATTTAAAGAGGTTTATGCATGGAACCTACTTAGAATTGATATATATGAAGGACAAATGAGTTTGAACTTGTTTTGACTGAAGGAATTCATTTTATAGCAAAAATACCAATTTGGCTTTAACTCGCAAAAGTATGGCTATTCCTGTTTTTCTTTCTCAAACAAGGTCATTTAAGAGGTTTATGCATGTAACCTACTTAGAATTGATATATATGAAGGACAAATTAGTTTGAACTGGTGTTGACTGAAGGAATTCATTTTATAGCAAAAATACCAATTTGGCTTTAACTCGCAAAAGTAAGGCTATTCCTGCTTTTTCTTTCTCAAACAAGGTCATTTAAAGAGGTTTATGCATGGAACCCACTTAGAATTGATATATATGAAGGACATAGGACTTTGAACTTCTTTTGACAGGAGGAATTGGTGTTTATAAGCAAAAATCCGAATTTCGTCTTAATTCCGCAAAAGTAAGGCTATTCCTGTTTTTCTTTCTCAAACGAGGTCATTTAAAGAGGTTTATGCATGGAACCTACTTAGAATTGATATATATGAAGGACAAATTAGTTTGAACTGGTTTTGACTGAAGGAATTGGTGTTTATAAGCAAAAATCCGAATTTCGTCTTAATTCCGCAAAAGAAGGCTATTCCTGTTTTTTTTTCTCATACAAGGTCATTTAAAGATGTTTATGCATGGAACCTACTTAGAATTGATATATATGAAGGACAAATGAGTTTGAACTTGTTTTGACTGAAGGAATTCATTTTATAGCAAAAATACCAATTTGGCTTTAACTCGCAAAAGTAAGGCTATTCCTGCTTTTTATTTCTCAAACAAGGTCATTTAAAGAGGTTTATGCATGGAACCTACTTAGAATTGATATATATGAAGGACAAAGGAGTTTGAACTTGTTTTGACTGAAGGAATTCATTTTATAGCAAAAATACCAATTTGGCTTTAACTCGCAAAAGTAAGGCTATTCCTGTTTTTCTTTCTCATACAAGGTGATTTAAAGAGGTTTATGCATGGAACCTACTTAGAATTCAAATATATGAAGGACAAATGAGTTTGAACTTGTTTTGACTGAAGGAATTAATTTTATAGCAAAAATACCAATTTGGCTTTAACTCGCAAAAGTAAGGCTATTCCTGTTTTTTCTTTCTCAAACAAGGTCATTTAAAGAGGTTTATGCATGGAACCTACTTAGAATTGATATATATGAAGGACAAAGGAGTTTGAACTGGTTTTGACTGAAGGAATTCATTTTATAGCAAAAATACCAATTTGGTTTTAACTCGCAAAAGTAAGGCTATTCCTGTTTTTCTTTCTCAAACAAGGTCATTTAAAGAGGTTTATGCATGGAACCTACTTAGAATTGATATATATGAAGGACAAATTAATTTGAACTTGTTTTGACTGAAGGAATTCATTTTATAGCAAAAATACCAATTTGGCTTTAACTCGCAAAAGTAAGGCTTTTCCCGCTTTTTCGTTCTCAAACAAGGTCATTTAAAAAGGTTTATGCATGGAACCTACTTAGAATTGATATATATGAAGGACATAGGACTTTGAACTTGTTTTGACTGAAGGAATTGGTGTTTATAAGCAAAAATCCGAATTTCGTCTTAATTCCGCAAAAGAAGGCTATTCCTGTTTTTCTTTTTCAAACAAGGTCATTTAAAGAGGTTTATGCATGGAACCTACTTAGAATTGATATATATGAAGGACAAAGGAGTTTGAACTGGTTTTGACTGAAGGAATTCATTTTATAGCAAAAATACCAATTTGGCTTTAACTCGCAAAAGTATGGCTATTCCTGTTTTTCTTTCTCAAACAAGGTCATTTAAAGAGGTTTATGCATGGAACCTACTTAGAATTGATATATATGAAGGACAAATGAGTTTGAACTTGTTTTGACTGAAGGAATTCATTTTATAGCAAAAATACCAATTTGGCTTTAACTCGCAAAAGTATGGCTATTTCTGTTTTTCTTTCTCAAACAAGGTCATTTAAAGAGGTTTATGCATGGAACCTACTTAGAATTGATATATATGAAGGACAAAGGAGTTTGAACTGGTTTTGACTGAAGGAATTCATTTTATAGCAAAAATACCAATTTGGCTTTAACTCGCAAAAGTAAGGCTATTCCTGCTTTTTCTTTCTCAAACAAGGTCATTTAAAGAGGTTTATGCATGGAACCTACTTAGAATATATATATATGAAGGACATAGGACTTTGAACTTGTTTTGACTGAAGGAATTGGTGTTTATAAGCAAAAATCCGAATTTCGTCTTAATTCCGCAAAAGAAGGCTATTCCTGTTTTTCTTTCTCATACAAGGTCATTTAAAGAGGTTTATGCATGGAACCTACTTAGAATTGATATATATGAAGGACAAAGGAGTTTGAACTGGTTTTGACTGTAGGAATTGGTGTTTATAAGCAAAAATCCGAATTTCGTCTTAATTCCGCAAAATAAGGCTATTCCTGTTTTTCTTTTTCAAACAAGGTCATTTAAAGAGGTTTATGCATGGAACCTACTTAGAATTGATATATATGAAGGACAAATTAGTTTGAACTTATTTTGACTGAAGGAATTCATTATATAGCAAAAATACCAATTTGGCATTAACTCGCAAAAGTAAGGCTATTCCTGTTTTTCTTTCTCAAACAAGGTCATTTAAAGAGGTTTATGCATGGAACCTACTTAGAATTGATATATATGAAGGACAAATGAGTTTGAACTTGTTTTGACTGAAGGAATTCATTTTATAGCAAAAATACCAATTTGGCTTTAACTCGCAAAAGTATGGCTATTCCTGTTTTTCTTTCTCAAACAAGGTCATTTAAAGAGGTTTATGCATGTAACCTACTTAGAATTGATATATATGAAGGACAAATTAGTTTGAACTGGTGTTGACTGAAGGAATTCATTTTATAGCAAAAATACCAATTTGGCTTTAACTCGCAAAAGTAAGGCTATTCCTGCTTTTTCTTTCTCAAACAAGGTCATTTAAAGAGGTTTATGCATGGAACCCACTTAGAATTGATATATATGAAGGGCATAGGACTTTGAACTTCTTTTGACAGGAGGAATTGGTGTTTATAAGCAAAAATCCGAATTTCGTCTTAATTCCGCAAAAGTAAGGCTATTAATGTTTTTCTTTCTCAAACGAGGTCATTTAAAGAGGTTTATGCATGGAACCTACTTAGAATTGATATATATGAAGGACAAATTAGTTTGAACTGGTTTTGACTGAAGGAATTGGTGTTTATAAGCAAAAATCCGAATTTCGTCTTAATTCCGCAAAAGAAGGCTATTCCTGTTTTTTTTTTCTCATACAAGGTCATTTAAAGATGTTTATGCATGGAACCTACTTAGAATTGATATATATGAAGGACAAATGAGTTTGAACTTGTTTTGACTGAAGGAATTCATTTTATAGCAAAAATACCAATTTGGCTTTAACTCGCAAAAGTAAGGCTATTCCTGCTTTTTATTTCTCAAACAAGGTCATTTAAAGAGGTTTATGCATGGAACCTACTTAGAATTGATATATATGAAGGACAAAGGAGTTTGAACTTGTTTTGACTGAAGGAATTCATTTTATAGCAAAAATACCAATTTGGCTTTAACTCGCAAAAGTAAGGCTATTCCTGTTTTTCTTTCTCATACAAGGTGATTTAAAGAGGTTTATGCATGGAACCTACTTAGAATTCAAATATATGAAGGACAAATGAGTTTGAACTTGTTTTGACTGAAGGAATTAATTTTATAGCAAAAATACCAATTTGGCTTTAACTCGCAAAAGTAAGGCTATTCCTGTTTTTTCTTTCTCAAACAAGGTCATTTAAAGAGGTTTATGCATGGAACCTACTTAGAATTGATATATATGAAGGACAAAGGAGTTTGAACTGGTTTTGACTGAAGGAATTCATTTTATAGCAAAAATACCAATTTGGTTTTAACTCGCAAAAGTAAGGCTATTCCTGTTTTTCTTTCTCAAACAAGGTCATTTAAAGAGGTTTATGCATGGAACCTACTTAGAATTGATATATATGAAGGACAAATTAATTTGAACTTGTTTTGACTGAAGGAATTCATTTTATAGCAAAAATACCAATTTGGCTTTAACTCGCAAAAGTAAGGCTTTTCCCGCTTTTTCGTTCTCAAACAAGGTCATTTAAAGAGGTTTATGCATGGAACCTACTTAGAATTGATATATATGAAGGACAAATGAGTTTGAACTTGTTTTGACTGAAGGAATTCATTTTATAGCAAAAATACCAATTTGGCTTTAACTCGCAAAAGTATGGCTATTTCTGTTTTTCTTTCTCAAACAAGGTCATTTAAAGAGGTTTATGCATGGAACCTACTTAGAATTGATATATATGAAGGACAAAGGAGTTTGAACTGGTTTTGACTGAAGGAATTCATTTTATAGCAAAAATACCAATTTGGCATTAACTCGCAAAAGTAAGGCTATTCCTGTTTTTCTTTCTCAAACAAGGTCATTTAAAGAGGTTTATGCATGGAACCTACTTAGAATTGATATATATGAAGGACAATGGAGTTTGAACTGGTTTTGACTGAAGGAATTGGTGTTTATAAGCAAAAATCCGAATTTCGTCTTAATTCCGCAAAAGAAGGCTATTCCTGTTTTTCTTTCTCATACAAGGTCATTTTAAAGAGGTTTATGCATGGAACCTACTTAGAATTGATATATATGAAGGACAAATGAGTTTGAACTTGTTTTGACTGAAGGAATTCATTTTATAGCAAAAATACCAATTTGGCTTTAACTCGCAAAAGTAAGGCTATTCCTGTTTTTCTTTCTCAAACAAGGTCATTTAAAGAGGTTTATGCATGGAACCTACTTAGAATGGATATATATGAAGGACAAAGGAGTTTGAACTGGTTTTGACTGAAGGAATTCATTTTATAGCAAAAATACCAATTTGGCTTTAACTCGCAAAAGTAAGGCTATTCCTGCTTTTTCTTTCTCAAACAAGGTCATTTAAAGAGGTTTATGCATGGAACCTACTTAGAATATATATATATGAAGGACATAGGACTTTGAACTTGTTTTGACTGAAGGAATTGGTGTTTATAAGCAAAAATCCGAATTTCGTCTTAATTCCGCAAAAGAAGGCTATTCCTGTTTTTCTTTCTCATACAAGGTCATTTAAAGAGGTTTATGCATGGAACCTACTTAGAATTGATATATATGAAGGACAAAGGAGTTTGAACTGGTTTTGACTGTAGGAATTGGTGTTTATAAGCAAAAATCCGAATTTCGTCTTAATTCCGCAAAATAAGGCTATTCCTGTTTTTCTTTTTCAAACAAGGTCATTTAAAGAGGTTTATGCATGGAACCTACTTAGAATTGATATATATGAAGGACAAATTAGTTTGAACTTATTTTGACTGAAGGAATTCATTATATAGCAAAAATACCAATTTGGCATTAACTCGCAAAAGTAAGGCTATTCCTGTTTTTCTTTCTCAAACAAGGTCATTTAAAGAGGTTTATGCATGGAACCTACTTAGAATTGATATATATGAAGGACAAATGAGTTTGAACTTGTTTTGACTGAAGGAATTCATTTTATAGCAAAAATACCAATTTGGCTTTAACTCGCAAAAGTATGGCTATTCCTGTTTTTCTTTCTCAAACAAGGTCATTTAAGAGGTTTATGCATGTAACCTACTTAGAATTGATATATATGAAGGACAAATTAGTTTGAACTGGTGTTGACTGAAGGAATTCATTTTATAGCAAAAATACCAATTTGGCTTTAACTCGCAAAAGTAAGGCTATTCCTGCTTTTTCTTTCTCAAACAAGGTCATTTAAAGAGGTTTATGCATGGAACCCACTTAGAATTGATATATATGAAGGACATAGGACTTTGAACTTCTTTTGACAGGAGGAATTGGTGTTTATAAGCAAAAATCCGAATTTCGTCTTAATTCCGCAAAAGTAAGGCTATTCCTGTTTTTCTTTCTCAAACGAGGTCATTTAAAGAGGTTTATGCATGGAACCTACTTAGAATTGATATATATGAAGGACAAATTAGTTTGAACTGGTTTTGACTGAAGGAATTGGTGTTTATAAGCAAAAATCCGAATTTCGTCTTAATTCCGCAAAAGAAGGCTATTCCTGTTTTTTTTTCTCATACAAGGTCATTTAAAGATGTTTATGCATGGAACCTACTTAGAATTGATATATATGAAGGACAAATGAGTTTGAACTTGTTTTGACTGAAGGAATTCATTTTATAGCAAAAATACCAATTTGGCTTTAACTCGCAAAAGTAAGGCTATTCCTGCTTTTTATTTCTCAAACAAGGTCATTTAAAGAGGTTTATGCATGGAACCTACTTAGAATTGATATATATGAAGGACAAAGGAGTTTGAACTTGTTTTGACTGAAGGAATTCATTTTATAGCAAAAATACCAATTTGGCTTTAACTCGCAAAAGTAAGGCTATTCCTGTTTTTCTTTCTCATACAAGGTGATTTAAAGAGGTTTATGCATGGAACCTACTTAGAATTCAAATATATGAAGGACAAATGAGTTTGAACTTGTTTTGACTGAAGGAATTAATTTTATAGCAAAAATACCAATTTGGCTTTAACTCGCAAAAGTAAGGCTATTCCTGTTTTTTCTTTCTCAAACAAGGTCATTTAAAGAGGTTTATGCATGGAACCTACTTAGAATTGATATATATGAAGGACAAAGGAGTTTGAACTGGTTTTGACTGAAGGAATTCATTTTATAGCAAAAATACCAATTTGGTTTTAACTCGCAAAAGTAAGGCTATTCCTGTTTTTCTTTCTCAAACAAGGTCATTTAAAGAGGTTTATGCATGGAACCTACTTAGAATTGATATATATGAAGGACAAATTAATTTGAACTTGTTTTGACTGAAGGAATTCATTTTATAGCAAAAATACCAATTTGGCTTTAACTCGCAAAAGTAAGGCTTTTCCCGCTTTTTCGTTCTCAAACAAGGTCATTTAAAAAGGTTTATGCATGGAACCTACTTAGAATTGATATATATGAAGGACATAGGACTTTGAACTTGTTTTGACTGAAGGAATTGGTGTTTATAAGCAAAAATCCGAATTTCGTCTTAATTCCGCAAAAGAAGGCTATTCCTGTTTTTCTTTTTCAAACAAGGTCATTTAAAGAGGTTTATGCATGGAACCTACTTAGAATTGATATATATGAAGGACAAAGGAGTTTGAACTGGTTTTGACTGAAGGAATTCATTTTATAGCAAAAATACCAATTTGGCTTTAACTCGCAAAAGTATGGCTATTCCTGTTTTTCTTTCTCAAACAAGGTCATTTAAAGAGGTTTATGCATGGAACCTACTTAGAATTGATATATATGAAGGACAAATGAGTTTGAACTTGTTTTGACTGAAGGAATTCATTTTATAGCAAAAATACCAATTTGGCTTTAACTCGCAAAAGTATGGCTATTTCTGTTTTTCTTTCTCAAACAAGGTCATTTAAAGAGGTTTATGCATGGAACCTACTTAGAATTGATATATATGAAGGACAAAGGAGTTTGAACTGGTTTTGACTGAAGGAATTCATTTTATAGCAAAAATACCAATTTGGCTTTAACTCGCAAAAGTAAGGCTATTCCTGCTTTTTCTTTCTCAAACAAGGTCATTTAAAGAGGTTTATGCATGGAACCTACTTAGAATATATATATATGAAGGACATAGGACTTTGAACTTGTTTTGACTGAAGGAATTGGTGTTTATAAGCAAAAATCCGAATTTCGTCTTAATTCCGCAAAAGAAGGCTATTCCTGTTTTTCTTTCTCATACAAGGTCATTTAAAGAGGTTTATGCATGGAACCTACTTAGAATTGATATATATGAAGGACAAAGGAGTTTGAACTGGTTTTGACTGTAGGAATTGGTGTTTATAAGCAAAAATCCGAATTTCGTCTTAATTCCGCAAAATAAGGCTATTCCTGTTTTTCTTTTTCAAACAAGGTCATTTAAAGAGGTTTATGCATGGAACCTACTTAGAATTGATATATATGAAGGACAAATTAGTTTGAACTTATTTTGACTGAAGGAATTCATTATATAGCAAAAATACCAATTTGGCATTAACTCGCAAAAGTAAGGCTATTCCTGTTTTTCTTTCTCAAACAAGGTCATTTAAAGAGGTTTATGCATGGAACCTACTTAGAATTGATATATATGAAGGACAAATGAGTTTGAACTTGTTTTGACTGAAGGAATTCATTTTATAGCAAAAATACCAATTTGGCTTTAACTCGCAAAAGTATGGCTATTCCTGTTTTTCTTTCTCAAACAAGGTCATTTAAAGAGGTTTATGCATGTAACCTACTTAGAATTGATATATATGAAGGACAAATTAGTTTGAACTGGTGTTGACTGAAGGAATTCATTTTATAGCAAAAATACCAATTTGGCTTTAACTCGCAAAAGTAAGGCTATTCCTGCTTTTTCTTTCTCAAACAAGGTCATTTAAAGAGGTTTATGCATGGAACCCACTTAGAATTGATATATATGAAGGGCATAGGACTTTGAACTTCTTTTGACAGGAGGAATTGGTGTTTATAAGCAAAAATCCGAATTTCGTCTTAATTCCGCAAAAGTAAGGCTATTAATGTTTTTCTTTCTCAAACGAGGTCATTTAAAGAGGTTTATGCATGGAACCTACTTAGAATTGATATATATGAAGGACAAATTAGTTTGAACTGGTTTTGACTGAAGGAATTGGTGTTTATAAGCAAAAATCCGAATTTCGTCTTAATTCCGCAAAAGAAGGCTATTCCTGTTTTTTTTTTCTCATACAAGGTCATTTAAAGATGTTTATGCATGGAACCTACTTAGAATTGATATATATGAAGGACAAATGAGTTTGAACTTGTTTTGACTGAAGGAATTCATTTTATAGCAAAAATACCAATTTGGCTTTAACTCGCAAAAGTAAGGCTATTCCTGCTTTTTATTTCTCAAACAAGGTCATTTAAAGAGGTTTATGCATGGAACCTACTTAGAATTGATATATATGAAGGACAAAGGAGTTTGAACTTGTTTTGACTGAAGGAATTCATTTTATAGCAAAAATACCAATTTGGCTTTAACTCGCAAAAGTAAGGCTATTCCTGTTTTTCTTTCTCATACAAGGTGATTTAAAGAGGTTTATGCATGGAACCTACTTAGAATTCAAATATATGAAGGACAAATGAGTTTGAACTTGTTTTGACTGAAGGAATTAATTTTATAGCAAAAATACCAATTTGGCTTTAACTCGCAAAAGTAAGGCTATTCCTGTTTTTTCTTTCTCAAACAAGGTCATTTAAAGAGGTTTATGCATGGAACCTACTTAGAATTGATATATATGAAGGACAAAGGAGTTTGAACTGGTTTTGACTGAAGGAATTCATTTTATAGCAAAAATACCAATTTGGTTTTAACTCGCAAAAGTAAGGCTATTCCTGTTTTTCTTTCTCAAACAAGGTCATTTAAAGAGGTTTATGCATGGAACCTACTTAGAATTGATATATATGAAGGACAAATTAATTTGAACTTGTTTTGACTGAAGGAATTCATTTTATAGCAAAAATACCAATTTGGCTTTAACTCGCAAAAGTAAGGCTTTTCCCGCTTTTTCGTTCTCAAACAAGGTCATTTAAAAAGGTTTATGCATGGAACCTACTTAGAATTGATATATATGAAGGACATAGGACTTTGAACTTGTTTTGACTGAAGGAATTGGTGTTTATAAGCAAAAATCCGAATTTCGTCTTAATTCCGCAAAAGAAGGCTATTCCTGTTTTTCTTTTTCAAACAAGGTCATTTAAAGAGGTTTATGCATGGAACCTACTTAGAATTGATATATATGAAGGACAAAGGAGTTTGAACTGGTTTTGACTGAAGGAATTCATTTTATAGCAAAAATACCAATTTGGCTTTAACTCGCAAAAGTATGGCTATTCCTGTTTTTCTTTCTCAAACAAGGTCATTTAAAGAGGTTTATGCATGGAACCTACTTAGAATTGATATATATGAAGGACAAATGAGTTTGAACTTGTTTTGACTGAAGGAATTCATTTTATAGCAAAAATACCAATTTGGCTTTAACTCGCAAAAGTATGGCTATTTCTGTTTTTCTTTCTCAAACAAGGTCATTTAAAGAGGTTTATGCATGGAACCTACTTAGAATTGATATATATGAAGGACAAAGGAGTTTGAACTGGTTTTGACTGAAGGAATTCATTTTATAGCAAAAATACCAATTTGGTTTTAACTCGCAAAAGTAAGGCTATTCCTGTTTTTCTTTCTCAAACAAGGTCATTTAAAGAGGTTTATGCATGGAACCTACTTAGAATTGATATATATGAAGGACAAAGGAGTTTGAACTGGTTTTGACTGAAGGAATTGGTGTTTATAAGCAAAAATCCGAATTTCGTCTTAATTCCGCAAAAGAAGGCTATTCCTGTTTTTCTTTTTCAAACAAGGTCATTTAAAGAGGTTTATGCATGGAACCTACTTAGAATTGATATATATGAAGGACAAATTAGTTTGAACTTATTTTGACTGAAGGAATTCATTTTATCGCAAAAATACCAATTTGGCATTAACTCGCAAAAGTAAGGCTATTCCTGTTTTTCTTTCTCAAACAAGGTCATTTAAAGAGGTTTATGCATGGAACCTACTTAGAATTGATATATATGAAGGACAATGGAGTTTGAACTGGTTTTGACTGAAGGAATTGGTGTTTATAAGCAAAAATCCGAATTTCGTCTTAATTCCGCAAAAGAAGGCTATTCCTGTTTTTTTTTTCTCATACAAGGTCATTTAAAGATGTTTATGCATGGAACCTACTTAGAATTGATATATATGAAGGACAAATGAGTTGGAACTTGTTTTGACTGAAGGAATTCATTTTATAGCAAAAATACCAATTTGGCTTTAACTCGCAAAAGTAAGGCTATTCCTGCTTTTTATTTCTCAAACAAGGTCATTTAAAGAGGTTTATGCATGGAACCTACTTAGAATTGATATATATGAAGGACAAAGGAGTTTGAACTTGTTTTGACTGAAGGAATTCATTTTATAGCAAAAATACCAATTTGGCTTTAACTCGCAAAAGTAAGGCTATTCCTGTTTTTCTTTCTCATACAAGGTGATTTAAAGAGGTTTATGAATGGAACCTACTTAGAATTCAAATATATGAAGGACAAATGAGTTTGAACTTGTTTTGACTGAAGGAATTAATTTTATAGCAAAAATACCAATTTGGCTTTAACTCGCAAAAGTAAGGCTATTCCTGTTTTTTCTTTCTCAAACAAGGTCATTTAAAGAGGTTTATGCATGGAACCTACTTAGAATTGATATATATGAAGGACAAATGAGTTTGAACTCGTTTTGACTGAAGGAATTCATTTTATAGCAAAAATACCAATTTGGTTTTAACTCGCAAAAGTAAGGCTATTCCTGTTTTTCTTTCTCAAACAAGGTCATTTAAAGAGGTTTATGCATGGAACCTACTTAGAATTGATATATATGAAGGACAAATTAATTTGAACTTGTTTTGACTGAAGGAATTCATTTTATAGCAAAAATACCAATTTGGCTTTAACTCGCAAAAGTAAGGCTTTTCCCGCTTTTTCGTTCTCAAACAAGGTCATTTAAAAAGGTTTATGCATGGAACCTACTTAGAATTGATATATATGAGGGACATAGGACTTTGAACTTGTTTTGACTGAAGGAATTGGTGTTTATAAGCAAAAATCCGAATTTCATCTTAATTCCGCAAAAGAAGGCTATTCCTGTTTTTCTTTTTCAAACAAGGTCATTTAAAGAGGTTTATGCATGGAACCTACTTAGAATTGATATATATGAAGGACAAAGGAGTTTTAACTGGTTTTGACTGAAGGAATTCATTTTATAGCAAAAATACCAATTTGGCTTTAACTCGCAAAAGTAAGGCTTTTCCCGCTTTTTCGTTCTCAAACAAGGTCATTTAAAAAGGTTTATGCATGGAACCTACTTAGAATTGATATATATGAAGGACATAGGACTTTGAACTTGTTTTGACTGAAGGAATTGGTGTTTATAAGCAAAAATCCGAATTTCGTCTTAATTCCGCAAAAGAAGGCTATTCCTGTTTTTCTTTTTCAAACAAGGTCATTTAAAGAGGTTTATGCATGGAACCTACTTAGAATTGATATATATGAAGGACAAAGGAGTTTGAACTGGTTTTGACTGAAGGAATTCATTTTATAGCAAAAATACCAATTTGGCTTTAACTCGCAAAAGTATGGCTATTCCTGTTTTTCTTTCTCAAACAAGGTCATTTAAAGAGGTTTATGCATGGAACCTACTTAGAATTGATATATATGAAGGACAAAGGAGTTTGAACTGGTTTTGACTGAAGGAATTCATTTTATAGCAAACATACCAATTTGGCTTTAACTCGCAAAAGTAAGGCTTTTCCTGTTTTTCTTTCTCATACAAGGTCATTTAAAGAGGTTTATGCATGGAACCTACTGAGAATTCAAATATATGAAGGACAAATGAGTTTGAACTGGTTTTGACTGAAGGAATTCATTTTATAGCAAAAATACCAATTTGGCTTTAACTCGCAAAAGTATTGCTATTCCTGTTTTTCTTTCTCAAACAAGGTCATTTAAAGAGGTTTATGCATGTAACCTACTTAGAATTGATATATATGTAGGACAAAGGAGTTTGAACTGGTTTTGACTGAAGGAATTGGTGTTTATAAGCAAAAATCCGAATTTCGTCTTAATTCCGCAAAAGAAGGCTATTCCTGTTTTTTTTTTTTCTCATACAAGGTCATTTAAAGAGGTTTATGCATGGAACCTACTTAGAATTGATATATATGAAGGACAAAGGAGTTTGAACTTGTTTTGACTGAAGGAATTCATTTTATAGCAAAAATACCAATTTGGCTTTAACTCGCAAAAGTAAGGCTATTCCTGTTTTTCTTTCTCATACAAGGTGATTTAAAGAGGTTTATGCATGGAACCTACTTAGAATTCAAATATATGAAGGACAAATGAGTTTGAACTTGTTTTGACTGAAGGAATTCATTTTATAGCAAAAATACCAATTTGGCTTTAACTCGCAAAAGTAAGGCTATTCCTGCTTTTTATTTCTCAAACAAGGTCATTTAAAGAGGTTTATGCATGGAACCTACTTAGAATTGATATATATGAAGGACAAAGGAGTTTGAACTTGTTTTGACTGAAGGAATTCATTTTATAGCAAAAATACCAATTTGGCTTTAACTCGCAAAAGTAAGGCTATTCCTGTTTTTCTTTCTCATACAAGGTGATTTAAAGAGGTTTATGCATGGAACCTACTTAGAATTCAAATATATGAAGGACAAATGAGTTTGAACTTGTTTTGACTGAAGGAATTAATTTTATAGCAAAAATACCAATTTGGCTTTAACTCGCAAAAGTAAGGCTATTCCTGTTTTTTCTTTCTCAAACAAGGTCATTTAAAGAGGTTTATGCATGGAACCTACTTAGAATTGATATATATGAAGGACAAAGGAGTTTGAACTGGTTTTGACTGAAGGAATTCATTTTATAGCAAAAATACCAATTTGGTTTTAACTCGCAAAAGTAAGGCTATTCCTGTTTTTCTTTCTCAAACAAGGTCAATTAAAGAGGTTTATGCATGGAACCTACTTAGAATTGATATATATGAAGGACAAATTAATTTGAACTTGTTTTGACTGAAGGAATTCATTTTATAGCAAAAATACCAATTTGGCTTTAACTCGCAAAAGTAACGCTTTTCCCGCTTTTTCGTTCTCAAACAAGGTCATTTAAAAAGGTTTATGCATGGAACCTACTTAGAATTGATATATATGAAGGACATAGGACTTTGAACTTGTTTTGACTGAAGGAATTGGTGTTTATAAGCAAAAATCCGAATTTCGTCTTAATTCCGCAAAAGAAGGCTATTCCTGTTTTTCTTTTTCAAACAAGGTCATTTAAAGAGGTTTATGCATGGAACCTACTTAGAATTGATATATATGAAGGACAAAGGAGTTTGAACTGGTTTTGACTGAAGGAATTCATTTTATAGCAAAAATACCAATTTGGCTTTAACTCGCAAAAGTATGGCTATTCCTGTTTTTCTTTCTCAAACAAGGTCATTTAAAGAGGTTTATGCATGGAACCTACTTAGAATTGATATATATGAAGGACAAAGGAGTTTGAACTGGTTTTGACTGAAGGAATTCATTTTATAGCAAAAATACCAATTTGGTTTTAACTCGCAAAAGTAAGGCTATTCCTGTTTTTCTTTCTCAAACAAGGTCATTTAAAGAGGTTTATGCATGGAACCTACTTAGAATTGATATATATGAAGGACAAATTAGTTTGAACTTGTTTTGACTGAAGGAATTCATTTTATAGCAAAAATACCAATTTGGCTTTAACTCGCAAAAGTAAGGCTTTTCCCGCTTTTTCGTTCTCAAACAAGGTCATTTAAAAAGGTTTATGCATGGAACCTACTTAGAATTGATATATATGAAGGACATAGGACTTTGAACTTGTTTTGACTGAAGGAATTGGTGTTTATAAGCAAAAATCCGAATTTCGTCTTAATTCCGCAAAAGAAGGCTATTCCTGTTTTTCTTTTTCAAACAAGGTCATTTAAAGAGGTTTATGCATGGAACCTACTTAGAATTGATATATATGAAGGACAAAGGAGTTTGAACTGGTTTTGACTGAAGGAATTCATTTTATAGCAAAAATACCAATTTGGCTTTAACTCGCAAAAGTATGGCTATTCCTGTTTTTCTTTCTCAAACAAGGTCATTTAAAGAGGTTTATGCATGGAACCTACTTAGAATTGATATATATGAAGGACAAAGGAGTTTGAACTGGTTTTGACTGAAGGAATTCATTTTATAGCAAACATACCAATTTGGCTTTAACTCGCAAAAGTAAGGCTTTTCCTGTTTTTCTTTCTCATACAAGGTCATTTAAAGAGGTTTATGCATGGAACCTACTGAGAATTCAAATATATGAAGGACAAATGAGTTTGAACTGGTTTTGACTGAAGGAATTCATTTTACAGCAAAAATACCAATTTGGCTTTAACTCGCAAAAGTATGGCTATTCCTGTTTTTCTTTCTCAAACAAGGTCATTTAAAGAGGTTTATGCATGTAACCTACTTAGAATTGATATATATGTAGGACAAAGGAGTTTGAACTGGTTTTGACTGAAGGAATTGGTGTTTATAAGCAAAAATCCGAATTTCGTCTTAATTCCGCAAAAGAAGGCTATTCCTGTTTTTCTTTCTCAAACGAGGTCATTTAAAGAGGTTTATGCATGGAACCTACTTAGAATTGATATATATGAAGGACAAAGGAGTTTGAACTGGTTTTGACTGAAGGAATTGGTGTTTATAAGCAAAAATCCGAATTTCGTCTTAATTCCGCAAAAGAAGGCTATTCCTGTTTATTTTTTTTCTCATACAAGGTCATTTAAAGAGGTTTATGCATGGAACCTACTTAGAATTGATATATATGAAGGACAAAGGAGTTTGAACTGGTTTTGACTGAAGGAATTGGTGTTTATAAGCAAAAATCCGAATTTCGTCTTAATTCCGCAAAAGTATGGCTATTCCTGTTTTTCTTTCTCATACAAGGTCATTTAAAGAGGTTTATGCATGGAACCTACTTAGAATTGATATATATGAAGGACAAAGGAGTTTGAACTGGTTTTGACTGAAGGAATTCATTTTATAGCAAAAATACCAATTTGGTTTTAACTCGCAAAAGTAAGGCTATTCCTGTTTTTCTTTCTCAAACAAGGTCATTTAAAGAGGTTTATGCATGGAACCTACTTAGAATTGATATATATGAAGGACAAATTAGTTTGAACTTGTTTTGACTGAAGGAATTCATTTTATAGCAAAAATACCAATTTGGCTTTAACTCGCAAAAGTAAGGCTTTTCCCGCTTTTTCGTTCTCAAACAAGGTCATTTAAAAAGGTTTATGCATGGAACCTACTTAGAATTGATATATATGAAGGACATAGGACTTTGAACTTGTTTTGACTGAAGGAATTGGTGTTTATAAGCAAAAATCCGAATTTCGTCTTAATTCCGCAAAAGAAGGCTATTCCTGTTTTTCTTTTTCAAACAAGGTCATTTAAAGAGGTTTATGCATGGAACCTACTTAGAATTGATATATATGAAGGACAAAGGAGTTTGAACTGGTTTTGACTGAAGGAATTCATTTTATAGCAAAAATACCAATTTGGCTTTAACTCGCAAAAGTATGGCTATTCCTTGTTTTTCTTTCTCAAACAAGGTCATTTAAAGAGGTTTATGCATGGAACCTACTTAGAATTGATATATATGAAGGACAAAGGAGTTTGAACTGGTTTTGACTGAAGGAATTCATTTTATAGCAAACATACCAATTTGGCTTTAACTCGCAAAAGTAAGGCTTTTCCTGTTTTTCTTTCTCATACAAGGTCATTTAAAGAGGTTTATGCATGGAACCTACTGAGAATTCAAATATATGAAGGACAAATGAGTTTGAACTGGTTTTGACTGAAGGAATTCATTTTACAGCAAAAATACCAATTTGGCTTTAACTCGCAAAAGTAAGGCTATTCCTGTTTTTCTTTCTCAAACAAGGTCATTTAAAGAGGTTTATGCATGTAACCTACTTAGAATTGATATATATGTAGGACAAAGGAGTTTGAACTGGTTTTGACTGAAGGAATTGGTGTTTATAAGCAAAAATCCGAATTTCGTCTTAATTCCGCAAAAGAAGGCTATTCCTGTTTTTCTTTCTCAAACGAGGTCATTTAAAGAGGTTTATGCATGGAACCTACTTAGAATTGATATATATGAAGGACAAAGGAGTTTGAACTGGTTTTGACTGAAGGAATTGGTGTTTATAAGCAAAAATCCGAATTTCGTCTTAATTCCGCAAAAGAAGGCTATTCCTGTTTTTTTTTTTCTCATACAAGGTCATTTAAAGAGGTTTATGCATGGAACCTACTTAGAATTGATATATATGAAGGACAAAGGAGTTTGAACTTGTTTTGACTGAAGGAATTCATTTTATAGCAAAAATACCAATTTGGCTTTAACTCGCAAAAGTAAGGCTATTCCTGTTTTTCTTTCTCAAACAAGGTCATTTAAAGAGGTTTACGCATGTAACCTACTTAGAATTGATATATATGAAGGACAAATTAGTTTGAACTGGTTTTGACTGAAGGAATTCATTTAATAGCAAAAATACCAATTTGGCTTTAACTCGCAAAAGTAAGGCTATTCCTGCTTTTTCTTTCTCAAACAAGGTCATTTAAAGAGGTTTATGCATGGAACCCACTTAGAATTGATATATATGAAGGACATAGGACTTTGAACTTGTTTTGACTGAAGGAATTGGTGTTTATAAGCAAAAATCCGAATTTCGTCTTAATTCCGCAAAAGTAAGGCTATTCCTGTTTTTCTTTCTCAAACAAGGTCATTTAAAGAGGTTTATGCATGGAACCTACTTAGAATTGATATATATGAAGGACAAAGGAGTTTGAACTTGTTTTGACTGAAGGAATTGGTGTTTATAAGCAAAAATCCGAATTTCGTCTTAATTCCGCAAAAGAAGGCTATTCCTGTTTTTTTTTTTCTCATACAAGGTCATTTAAAGAGGTTTATGCATGGAACCTACTTAGAATTGATATATATGAAGGACAAATGAGTTCGAACTTGTTTTGACTGAAGGAATTCATTTTATAGCAAAAATACCAATTTGGCTTTAACTCGCAAAAGTAAGGCTATTCCTGCTTTTTATTTCTCAAACAAGGTCATTTAAAGAGGTTTATGCATGGAACCTACTTAGAATTGATATATATGAAGGACAAAGGAGTTTGAACTGGTTTTGACTGAAGGAATTGGTGTTTATAAGCAAAAATCCGAATTTCGTCTTAATTCCGCAAAAGAATGCTATTCCTGTTTTTTTCTTTCTCATACAAGGTCATTTAAAGAGGTTTATGCATGGAACCTACTTAGAATTGATATATATGAAGGACAAATGAGTTTGAACTTGTTTTGACTGAAGGAATTCATTTTATAGCAAAAATACCAATTTGGCTTTAACTCGCAAAAGTAAGGCTATTCCTGTTTTTCTTTCTCATACAAGGTGATTTAAAGAGGTTTATGCATGGAACCTACTTAGAATTGATATATATGAAGGACATAGGACTTTGAACTTGTTTTGACTGAAGGAATTGGTGTTTATAAGCAAAAATCCGAATTTCGTCTTAATTCCGCAAAAAAAGGCTATTCCTGTTTTTCTTTTTCAAACAAGGTCATTTAAAGAGGTTTATGCATGGAACCTACTTAGAATTGATATATATGAAGGACAAATGAGTTTGAACTTGTTTTGACTGAAGGAATTCATTTTATAGCAAAAATACCAATTTGGCTTTAACTCGCAAAAGTAAGGCTATTCCTGTTTTTCTTTCTCATACAAGGTCATTTAAAGAGGTTTATGCATGGAACCTACTGAGAATTCAAATATATGAAGGACAAATGAGTTTGAACTGGTTTTGACTGAAGGAATTCATTTTATAGCAAAAATACCAATTTGGCTTTAACTCGCAAAAGTATGGCTATTCCTGTTTTTCTTTCTCAAACAAGGTCATTTAAAGAGGTTTATGCATGGAACCTACTTAGAATTGATATATATGAAGGACAAAGGAGTTTGAACTGGTTTTGACTGAAGGAATTGGTGTTCATAAGCAAAAATCCGAATTTCGTCTTAATTCCGCAAAAGAAGGCTATTCCTGTTTTTCTTTCTCATACAAGGTCATTTAAAGAGGTTTATGCATGGAACCTACTTAGAATTGATATATATGAAGGACAAATGAGTTTGAACTTGTTTTGACTGAAGGAATTCATTTTATAGCAAAAATACCAATTTGGCTTTAACTCGCAAAAGTAAGGCTATTCCTGTTTTTCTTTCTCAAACAAGGTCATTTAAAGAGGTTTATGCATGTAACCTACTTAGAATTGATATATATGAAGGACAAATTAGTTTGAACTGGTTTTGACTGAAGGAATTCATTTTATAGCAAAAATACCAATTTGGCTTTAACTCGCAAAAGTAAGGCTATTCCTGCTTTTTCTTTCTCAAACAAGGTCATTTAAAGAGGTTTATGCATGGAACCTACTTAGAATTGATATATATGAAGGACAAAGGAGTTTGAACTGGTTTTGACTGAAGGAATTGGTGTTTATAAGCAAAAATCCGAATTTCGTCTTAATTCCGCAAAAGAAGGCTATTCCTGTTTTTTTTCTTTCTCATACAAGGTCATTTAAAGAGGTTTATGCATGGAACCTACTTAGAATTCAAATATATGAAGGACAAATGAGTTTGAACTTGTTTTGACTGAAGGAATTAATTTTATAGCAAAAATACCAATTTGGCTTTAGCTCGCAAAAGTAAGGCTATGCCTGTTTTTTCTTTCTCAAACAAGGTCATTTAAAGAGGTTTATGCATGGAACCTACTTAGAATTGATATATATGAAGGACAAATGAGTTTGAACTTGTTTTGACTGAAGGAATTAGTTTTATAGCAAAAATACCAATTTGGCTTTAACTCGCAAAAGTATGGCTATTCCTGTTTTTCTTTCTCAAACAAGGTCATTTAAAGAGGTTTATGCATGGAACCTACTTAGAATTGATATATATGAAGGACATAGGACTTTGAACTTGTTTTGACTGAAGGAATTGGTGTTTATAAGCAAAAATCCGAATTTCGTCTTAATTCCGCAAAAGAAGGCTATTCCTGTTTTTTTTTTTCTCATACAAGGTCATTTAAAGAGGTTTATGCATGGAACCTACTTAGAATTGATATATATGAAGGACAAATGAGTTTGAACTTGTTTTGACTGAAGGAATTCATTTTATAGCAAAAATACCAATTTGGCTTTAACTCGCAAAAGTAAGGCTATTCCTGTTTTTCTTTCTCATACAAGGTGATTTAAAGAGGTTTATGCATGGAACCTACTTAGAATTGATATATATGAAGGACATAGGACTTTGAACTTGTTTTGACTGAAGGAATTGGTGTTTATAAGCAAAAATCCGAATTTCGTCTTAATTCCGCAAAAGAAGGCTATTCCTGTTTCTCTTTTTCAAACAAGGTCATTTAAAGAGGTTTATGCATGGAACCTACTTAGAATTGATATATATGAAGGACAAATGAGTTTGAACTTGTTTTGACTGAAGGAATTCATTTTATAGCAAAAATACCAATTTGGCTTTAACTCGCAAAAGTATGGCTATTCCTGTTTTTCTTTCTCAAACAAGGTCATTTAAAGAGGTTTATGCATGGAACCTACTTAGAATTGATATATATGAAGGACAAAGGAGTTTGAACTGGTTTTGACTGAAGGAATTGGTGTTTATAAGCAAAAATCCGAATTTCGTCTTAATTCCGCAAAAGAAGGCTATTCCTGTTTTTCTTTCTCATACAAGGTCATTTAAAGAGGTTTATGCATGGAACCTACTTAGAATTGATATATATGAAGGACAAATGAGTTTGAACTTGTTTTGACTGAAGGAATTCATTTTATAGCAAAAATACCAATTTGGCTTTAACTCGCAAAAGTAAGGCTATTCCTGTTTTTCTTTCTCAAACAAGGTCATTTAAAGAGGTTTATGCATGTAACCTACTTAGAATTGATATATATGAAGGACAAATTAGTTTGAACTGGTTTTGACTGAAGGAATTCATTTTATAGCAAAAATACCAATTTGGCTTTAACTCGCAAAAGTATGGCTATTCCTGTTTTTCTTTCTCAAACAAGGTCATTTAAAGAGGTTTATGCATGGAACCTACTTAGAATTGATATATATGAAGGACATAGGACTTTGAACTTGTTTTGACTGAAGGAATTGGTGTTTATAAGCAAAAATCCGAATTTCGTCTTAATTCCGCAAAAGAAGGCTATTCCTGTTTTTTTTTTTCAAACAAGGTCATTTAAAGAGGTTTATGCATGGAACCTACTTAGAATTGATATATATGAAGGACAAATGAGTTTGAACTTGTTTTGACTGAAGGAATTCATTTTATAGCAAAAATACCAATTTGGCTTTAACTCGCAAAAGTAAGGCTATTCCTGTTTTTCTTTCTCATACAAGGTCATTTAAAGAGGTTTATGCATGGAACCTACTGAGAATTCAAATATATGAAGGACAAATGAGTTTGAACTGGTTTTGACTGAAGGAATTCATTTTATAGCAAAAATACCAATTTGGCTTTAACTCGCAAAAGTATGGCTATTCCTGTTTTTCTTTCTCAAACAAGGTCATTTAAAGAGGTTTATGCATGGAACCTACTTAGAATTGATATATATGAAGGACAAATGAGTTTGAACTTGTTTTGACTGAAGGAATTCATTTTATAGCAAAAATACCAATTTGGCTTTAACTCGCAAAAGTATGGCTATTCCTGTTTTTCTTTCTCAAACAAGGTCATTTAAAGAGGTTTATGCATGGAACCTACTTAGAATTGATATATATGAAGGACAAAGGAGTTTGAACTGGTTTTGACTGAAGGAATTGGTGTTTATAAGCAAAAATCCGAATTTCGTCTTAATTCCGCAAAAGAAGGCTATTCCTGTTTTTCTTTCTCATACAAGGTCATTTAAAGAGGTTTATGCATGGAACCTACTTAGAATTGATATATATGAAGGACAAATGAGTTTGAACTTGTTTTGACTGAAGGAATTCATTTTATAGCAAAAATACCAATTTGGCTTTAACTCGCAAAAGTAAGGCTATTCCTGTTTTTCTTTCTCAAACAAGGTCATTTAAAGAGGTTTATGCATGTAACCTACTTAGAATTGATATATATGAAGGACAAATTAGTTTGAACTGGTTTTGACTGAAGGAATTCATTTTATAGCAAAAATACCAATTTGGCTTTAACTCGCAAAAGTAAGGCTATTCCTGCTTTTTCTTTCTCAAACAAGGTCATTTAAAGAGGTTTATGCATGGAACCTACTTAGAATTGATATATATGAAGGACAAAGGAGTTTGAACTGGTTTTGACTGAAGGAATTGGTGTTTATAAGCAAAAATCCGAATTTCGTCTTAATTCCGCAAAAGAAGGCTATTCCTGTTTTTTTTCTTTCTCATACAAGGTCATTTAAAGAGGTTTATGCATGGAACCTACTTAGAATTCAAATATATGAAGGACAAATGAGTTTGAACTTGTTTTGACTGAAGGAATTAATTTTATAGCAAAAATACCAATTTGGCTTTAACTCGCAAAAGTAAGGCTATGCCTGTTTTTTCTTTCTCAAACAAGGTCATTTAAAGAGGTTTATGCATGGAACCTACTTAAAATTGATATATATGAAGGACAAATGAGTTTGAACTTGTTTTGACTGAAGGAATTCATTTTATAGCAAAAATACCAATTTGGCTTTAACTCGCAAAAGTATGGCTATTCCTGTTTTTCTTTCTCAAACAAGGTCATTTAAAGAGGTTTATGCATGGAACCTACTTAGAATTGATATATATGAAGGACAAAGGAGTTTGAACTGGTTTTGACTGAAGGAATTCATTTTATAGCAAAAATACCAATTTGGTTTTAACTCGCAAAAGTAAGGCTATTCCTGTTTTTCTTTCTCAAACAAGGTCATTTAAAGAGGTTTATGCATGTAACCTACTTAGAATTGATATATATGAAGGACAAATTAGTTTGAACTGGTTTTGACTGAAGGAATTCATTTTATAGCAAAAATACCAATTTGGCTTTAACTCGCAAAAGTAAGGCTATTCCTGCTTTTTCTTTCTCAAACAAGGTCATTTAAAGAGGTTTATGCATGGAACCTACTTAGAATTGATATATATGAAGGACAAAGGAGTTTGAACTGGTTTTGACTGAAGGAATTGGTGTTTATAAGCAAAAATCCGAATTTCGTCTTAATTCCGCAAAAGAAGGCTATTCCTGTTTTTTTTTTTCTCATACAAGGTCATTTAAAGAGGTTTATGCATGGAACCTACTTAGAATTGATATATATGAAGGACAAATGAGTTCGAACTTGTTTTGACTGAAGGAATTCATTTTATAGCAAAAATACCAATTTGGCTTTAACTCGCAAAAGTAAGGCTATTCCTGCTTTTTCTTTCTCAAACAAGGTCATTTAAAGAGGTTTATGCATGGAACCTACTTAGAATTGATATATATGAAGGACAAAGGAGTTTGAACTTGTTTTGACTGAAGGAATTCATTTTATAGCAAAAATACCAATTTGGCTTTAACTCGCAAAAGTAAGGCTTTTCCCGCTTTTTCGTTCTCAAACAAGGTCATTTAAAAAGGTTTATGCATGGAACCTACTTAGAATTGATATATATGAAGGACATAGGACTTTGAACTTGTTTTGACTGAAGGAATTGGTGTTTATAAGCAAAAATCCGAATTTCGTCTTAATTCCGCAAAAGAAGGCTATTCCTGTTTTTCTTTTTCAAACAAGGTCATTTAAAGAGGTTTATGCATGGAACCTACTTAGAATTGATATATATGAAGGACAAAGGAGTTTGAACTGGTTTTGACTGAAGGAATTCATTTTATAGCAAAAATACCAATTTGGCTTTAACTCGCAAAAGTATGGCTATTCCTGTTTTTCTTTCTCAAACAAGGTCATTTAAAGAGGTTTATGCATGGAACCTACTTAGAATTGATATATATGAAGGACAAAGGAGTTTGAACTGGTTTTGACTGAAGGAATTCATTTTATAGCAAACATACCAATTTGGCTTTAACTCGCAAAAGTAAGGCTTTTCCTGTTTTTCTTTCTCATACAAGGTCATTTAAAGAGGTTTATGCATGGAACCTACTGAGAATTCAAATATATGAAGGACAAATGAGTTTGAACTGGTTTTGACTGAAGGAATTCATTTTATAGCAAAAATACCAATTTGGCTTTAACTCGCAAAAGTATTGCTATTCCTGTTTTTCTTTCTCAAACAAGGTCATTTAAAGAGGTTTATGCATGTAACCTACTTAGAATTGATATATATGTAGGACAAAGGAGTTTGAACTGGTTTTGACTGAAGGAATTGGTGTTTATAAGCAAAAATCCGAATTTCGTCTTAATTCCGCAAAAGAAGGCTATTCCTGTTTTTTTTTTTTCTCATACAAGGTCATTTAAAGAGGTTTATGCATGGAACCTACTTAGAATTGATATATATGAAGGACAAAGGAGTTTGAACTTGTTTTGACTGAAGGAATTCATTTTATAGCAAAAATACCAATTTGGCTTTAACTCGCAAAAGTAAGGCTATTCCTGTTTTTCTTTCTCATACAAGGTGATTTAAAGAGGTTTATGCATGGAACCTACTTAGAATTCAAATATATGAAGGACAAATGAGTTTGAACTTGTTTTGACTGAAGGAATTCATTTTATAGCAAAAATACCAATTTGGCTTTAACTCGCAAAAGTAAGGCTATTCCTGCTTTTTATTTCTCAAACAAGGTCATTTAAAGAGGTTTATGCATGGAACCTACTTAGAATTGATATATATGAAGGACAAAGGAGTTTGAACTTGTTTTGACTGAAGGAATTCATTTTATAGCAAAAATACCAATTTGGCTTTAACTCGCAAAAGTAAGGCTATTCCTGTTTTTCTTTCTCATACAAGGTGATTTAAAGAGGTTTATGCATGGAACCTACTTAGAATTCAAATATATGAAGGACAAATGAGTTTGAACTTGTTTTGACTGAAGGAATTAATTTTATAGCAAAAATACCAATTTGGCTTTAACTCGCAAAAGTAAGGCTATTCCTGTTTTTTCTTTCTCAAACAAGGTCATTTAAAGAGGTTTATGCATGGAACCTACTTAGAATTGATATATATGAAGGACAAAGGAGTTTGAACTGGTTTTGACTGAAGGAATTCATTTTATAGCAAAAATACCAATTTGGTTTTAACTCGCAAAAGTAAGGCTATTCCTGTTTTTCTTTCTCAAACAAGGTCAATTAAAGAGGTTTATGCATGGAACCTACTTAGAATTGATATATATGAAGGACAAATTAATTTGAACTTGTTTTGACTGAAGGAATTCATTTTATAGCAAAAATACCAATTTGGCTTTAACTCGCAAAAGTAACGCTTTTCCCGCTTTTTCGTTCTCAAACAAGGTCATTTAAAAAGGTTTATGCATGGAACCTACTTAGAATTGATATATATGAAGGACATAGGACTTTGAACTTGTTTTGACTGAAGGAATTGGTGTTTATAAGCAAAAATCCGAATTTCGTCTTAATTCCGCAAAAGAAGGCTATTCCTGTTTTTCTTTTTCAAACAAGGTCATTTAAAGAGGTTTATGCATGGAACCTACTTAGAATTGATATATATGAAGGACAAAGGAGTTTGAACTGGTTTTGACAGAAGGAATTCATTTTATAGCAAAAATACCAATTTGGCTTTAACTCGCAAAAGTATGGCTATTCCTGTTTTTCTTTCTCAAACAAGGTCATTTAAAGAGGTTTATGCATGGAACCTACTTAGAATTGATATATATGAAGGACAAAGGAGTTTGAACTGGTTTTGACTGAAGGAATTCATTTTATAGCAAAAATACCAATTTGGTTTTAACTCGCAAAAGTAAGGCTATTCCTGTTTTTCTTTCTCAAACAAGGTCATTTAAAGAGGTTTATGCATGGAACCTACTTAGAATTGATATATATGAAGGACAAATTAGTTTGAACTTGTTTTGACTGAAGGAATTCATTTTATAGCAAAAATACCAATTTGGCTTTAACTCGCAAAAGTAAGGCTTTTCCCGCTTTTTCGTTCTCAAACAAGGTCATTTATAAAGGTTTATGCATGGAACCTACTTAGAATTGATATATATGAAGGACATAGGACTTTGAACTTGTTTTGACTGAAGGAATTGGTGTTTATAAGCAAAAATCCGAATTTCGTCTTAATTCCGCAAAAGAAGGCTATTCCTGTTTTTCTTTTTCAAACAAGGTCATTTAAAGAGGTTTATGCATGGAACCTACTTAGAATTGATATATATGAAGGACAAAGGAGTTTGAACTGGTTTTGACTGAAGGAATTCATTTTATAGCAAAAATACCAATTTGGCTTTAACTCGCAAAAGTATGGCTATTCCTGTTTTTCTTTCTCAAACAAGGTCATTTAAAGAGGTTTATGCATGGAACCTACTTAGAATTGATATATATGAAGGACAAAGGAGTTTGAACTGGTTTTGACTGAAGGAATTCATTTTATAGCAAACATACCAATTTGGCTTTAACTCGCAAAAGTAAGGCTTTTCCTGTTTTTCTTTCTCATACAAGGTCATTTAAAGAGGTTTATGCATGGAACCTACTGAGAATTCAAATATATGAAGGACAAATGAGTTTGAACTGGTTTTGACTGAAGGAATTCATTTTACAGCAAAAATACCAATTTGGCTTTAACTCGCAAAAGTATGGCTATTCCTGTTTTTCTTTCTCAAACAAGGTCATTTAAAGAGGTTTATGCATGTAACCTACTTAGAATTGATATATATGTAGGACAAAGGAGTTTGAACTGGTTTTGACTGAAGGAATTGGTGTTTATAAGCAAAAATCCGAATTTCGTCTTAATTCCGCAAAAGAAGGCTATTCCTGTTTTTCTTTCTCAAACGAGGTCATTTAAAGAGGTTTATGCATGGAACCTACTTAGAATTGATATATATGAAGGACAAAGGAGTTTGAACTGGTTTTGACTGAAGGAATTGGTGTTTATAAGCAAAAATCCGAATTTCGTCTTAATTCCGCAAAAGAAGGCTATTCCTGTTTATTTTTTTTCTCATACAAGGTCATTTAAAGAGGTTTATGCATGGAACCTACTTAGAATTGATATATATGAAGGACAAAGGAGTTTGAACTTGTTTTGACTGAAGGAATTCATTTTATAGCAAAAATACCAATTTGGCTTTAACTCGCAAAAGTAAGGCTATTCCTGTTTTTCTTTCTCATACAAGGTGATTTAAAGAGGTTTATGCATGGAACCTACTTAGAATTCAAATATATGAAGGACAAATGAGTTTGAACTTGTTTTGACTGAAGGAATTCATTTTATAGCAAAAATACCAATTTGGCTTTAACTCGCAAAAGTAAGGCTATTCCTGCTTTTTATTTCTCAAACAAGGTCATTTAAAGAGGTTTATGCATGGAACCTACTTAGAATTGATATATATGAAGGACAAAGGAGTTTGAACTTGTTTTGACTGAAGGAATTCATTTTATAGCAAAAATACCAATTTGGCTTTAACTCGCAAAAGTAAGGCTATTCCTGTTTTTCTTTCTCATACAAGGTGATTTAAAGAGGTTTATGCATGGAACCTACTTAGAATTCAAATATATGAAGGACAAATGAGTTTGAACTTGTTTTGACTGAAGGAATTAATTTTATAGCAAAAATACCAATTTGGCTTTAACTCGCAAAAGTAAGGCTATTCCTGTTTTTTCTTTCTCAAACAAGGTCATTTAAAGAGGTTTATGCATGGAACCTACTTAGAATTGATATATATGAAGGACAAAGGAGTTTGAACTGGTTTTGACTGAAGGAATTCATTTTATAGCAAAAATACCAATTTGGTTTTAACTCGCAAAAGTAAGGCTATTCCTGTTTTTCTTTCTCAAACAAGGTCAATTAAAGAGGTTTATGCATGGAACCTACTTAGAATTGATATATATGAAGGACAAATTAATTTGAACTTGTTTTGACTGAAGGAATTCATTTTATAGCAAAAATACCAATTTGGCTTTAACTCGCAAAAGTAACGCTTTTCCCGCTTTTTCGTTCTCAAACAAGGTCATTTAAAAAGGTTTATGCATGGAACCTACTTAGAATTGATATATATGAAGGACATAGGACTTTGAACTTGTTTTGACTGAAGGAATTGGTGTTTATAAGCAAAAATCCGAATTTCGTCTTAATTCCGCAAAAGAAGGCTATTCCTGTTTTTCTTTTTCAAACAAGGTCATTTAAAGAGGTTTATGCATGGAACCTACTTAGAATTGATATATATGAAGGACAAAGGAGTTTGAACTGGTTTTGACAGAAGGAATTCATTTTATAGCAAAAATACCAATTTGGCTTTAACTCGCAAAAGTATGGCTATTCCTGTTTTTCTTTCTCAAACAAGGTCATTTAAAGAGGTTTATGCATGGAACCTACTTAGAATTGATATATATGAAGGACAAAGGAGTTTGAACTGGTTTTGACTGAAGGAATTCATTTTATAGCAAAAATACCAATTTGGTTTTAACTCGCAAAAGTAAGGCTATTCCTGTTTTTCTTTCTCAAACAAGGTCATTTAAAGAGGTTTATGCATGGAACCTACTTAGAATTGATATATATGAAGGACAAATTAGTTTGAACTTGTTTTGACTGAAGGAATTCATTTTATAGCAAAAATACCAATTTGGCTTTAACTCGCAAAAGTAAGGCTTTTCCCGCTTTTTCGTTCTCAAACAAGGTCATTTAAAAAGGTTTATGCATGGAACCTACTTAGAATTGATATATATGAAGGACATAGGACTTTGAACTTGTTTTGACTGAAGGAATTGGTGTTTATAAGCAAAAATCCGAATTTCGTCTTAATTCCGCAAAAGAAGGCTATTCCTGTTTTTCTTTTTCAAACAAGGTCATTTAAAGAGGTTTATGCATGGAACCTACTTAGAATTGATATATATGAAGGACAAAGGAGTTTGAACTGGTTTTGACTGAAGGAATTCATTTTATAGCAAAAATACCAATTTGGCTTTAACTCGCAAAAGTATGGCTATTCCTGTTTTTCTTTCTCAAACAAGGTCATTTAAAGAGGTTTATGCATGGAACCTACTTAGAATTGATATATATGAAGGACAAAGGAGTTTGAACTGGTTTTGACTGAAGGAATTCATTTTATAGCAAACATACCAATTTGGCTTTAACTCGCAAAAGTAAGGCTTTTCCTGTTTTTCTTTCTCATACAAGGTCATTTAAAGAGGTTTATGCATGGAACCTACTGAGAATTCAAATATATGAAGGACAAATGAGTTTGAACTGGTTTTGACTGAAGGAATTCATTTTACAGCAAAAATACCAATTTGGCTTTAACTCGCAAAAGTATGGCTATTCCTGTTTTTCTTTCTCAAACAAGGTCATTTAAAGAGGTTTATGCATGTAACCTACTTAGAATTGATATATATGTAGGACAAAGGAGTTTGAACTGGTTTTGACTGAAGGAATTGGTGTTTATAAGCAAAAATCCGAATTTCGTCTTAATTCCGCAAAAGAAGGCTATTCCTGTTTTTCTTTCTCAAACGAGGTCATTTAAAGAGGTTTATGCATGGAACCTACTTAGAATTGATATATATGAAGGACAAAGGAGTTTGAACTGGTTTTGACTGAATGAATTGGTGTTTATAAGCAAAAATCCGAATTTCGTCTTAATTCCGCAAAAGAAGGCTATTCCTGTTTATTTTTTTTCTCATACAAGGTCATTTAAAGAGGTTTATGCATGGAACCTACTTAGAATTGATATATATGAAGGACAAAGGAGTTTGAACTGGTTTTGACTGAAGGAATTGGTGTTTATAAGCAAAAATCCGAATTTCGTCTTAATTCCGCAAAAGTATGGCTATTCCTGTTTTTCTTTCTCATACAAGGTCATTTAAAGAGGTTTATGCATGGAACCTACTTAGAATTGATATATATGAAGGACAAAGGAGTTTGAACTGGTTTTGACTGAAGGAATTCATTTTATAGCAAAAATACCAATTTGGTTTTAACTCGCAAAAGTAAGGCTATTCCTGTTTTTCTTTCTCAAACAAGGTCATTTAAAGAGGTTTATGCATGGAACCTACTTAGAATTGATATATATGAAGGACAAATTAGTTTGAACTTGTTTTGACTGAAGGAATTCATTTTATAGCAAAAATACCAATTTGGCTTTAACTCGCAAAAGTAAGGCTTTTCCCGCTTTTTCGTTCTCAAACAAGGTCATTTAAAAAGGTTTATGCATGGAACCTACTTAGAATTGATATATATGAAGGACATAGGACTTTGAACTTGTTTTGACTGAAGGAATTGGTGTTTATAAGCAAAAATCCGAATTTCGTCTTAATTCCGCAAAAGAAGGCTATTCCTGTTTTTCTTTTTCAAACAAGGTCATTTAAAGAGGTTTATGCATGGAACCTACTTAGAATTGATATATATGAAGGACAAAGGAGTTTGAACTGGTTTTGACTGAAGGAATTCATTTTATAGCAAAAATACCAATTTGGCTTTAACTCGCAAAAGTATGGCTATTCCTTGTTTTTCTTTCTCAAACAAGGTCATTTAAAGAGGTTTATGCATGGAACCTACTTAGAATTGATATATATGAAGGACAAAGGAGTTTGAACTGGTTTTGACTGAAGGAATTCATTTTATAGCAAACATACCAATTTGGCTTTAACTCGCAAAAGTAAGGCTTTTCCTGTTTTTCTTTCTCATACAAGGTCATTTAAAGAGGTTTATGCATGGAACCTACTGAGAATTCAAATATATGAAGGACAAATGAGTTTGAACTGGTTTTGACTGAAGGAATTCATTTTACAGCAAAAATACCAATTTGGCTTTAACTCGCAAAAGTAAGGCTATTCCTGTTTTTCTTTCTCAAACAAGGTCATTTAAAGAGGTTTATGCATGTAACCTACTTAGAATTGATATATATGTAGGACAAAGGAGTTTGAACTGGTTTTGACTGAAGGAATTGGTGTTTATAAGCAAAAATCCGAATTTCGTCTTAATTCCGCAAAAGAAGGCTATTCCTGTTTTTCTTTCTCAAACGAGGTCATTTAAAGAGGTTTATGCATGGAACCTACTTAGAATTGATATATATGAAGGACAAAGGAGTTTGAACTGGTTTTGACTGAAGGAATTGGTGTTTATAAGCAAAAATCCGAATTTCGTCTTAATTCCGCAAAAGAAGGCTATTCCTGTTTTTTTTTTTCTCATACAAGGTCATTTAAAGAGGTTTATGCATGGAACCTACTTAGAATTGATATATATGAAGGACAAAGGAGTTTGAACTTGTTTGACTGAAGGAATTCATTTTATAGCAAAAATACCAATTTGGCTTAACTCGCAAAAGTAAGGCTATTCCTGTTTTTCTTTCTCAACAAGGTCATTTAAAGAGGTTTACGCATGTAACCTACTTAGAATTGATATATATGAAGGACAAATTAGTTTGAACTGGTTTTGACTGAAGGAATTCATTTAATAGCAAAAATACCAATTTGGCTTTAACTCGCAAAAGTAAGGCTATTCCTGCTTTTTCTTTCTCAAACAGAGGTCATTTAAAGAGTTTATGCATGGAACCCACTTAGAATTGATATATATGAAGGACATAGGACTTTGAACTTGTTTTGACTGAAGGAATTGGTGTTTATAAGCAAAAATCCGAATTTCGTCTTAATTCCGCAAAAGTAAGGCTATTCCTTTTTTCTTTCTCAAACAAGGTCATTTAAAGATGGTTTATGCATGGAACCTACTTAGAATTGATATATATGAAGGACAAAGGAGTTTGAACTTGTTTTGACTGAAGGAATTGGTGTTTATAAGCAAAAATCCGAATTTCGTCTTAATTCCGCAAAAGAAGGCTATTCCTGTTTTTTTTTTTCTCATACAAGGATCATTTAAAGAGGTTTATGCATGGAACCTACTTAGAATTGATATATATGAAGGACAAATGAGTTCGAACTTGTTTTGACTGAAGGAATTCATTTTATAGCAAAAATACCAATTTGGCTTTAACTCGCAAAGTAAGGCTATTCCTGCTTTTTATTTCTCAAACAAGGTCATTTAAAGAGGTTTATGCATGGAACCTACTTAGAATTGATATATATGAAGGACAAAGGAGTTTGAACTGGTTTTGACTGAAGGAATTGGTGTTATAAGCAAAAATCCGAATTCGTCTTAATTCCGCAAAAGAATGCTATTCCTGTTTTTTTCTTTCTCATACAAGGTCATTTAAAGAGGTTTATGCATGGAACCTACTTAGAAATTGATATATATGAAGGACAAATGAGTTTGAACTTGTTTTGACTGAAGGAATTCATTTTATAGCAAAAATACCAATTTGGCTTTAACTCGCAAAAGTAAGGCTATTCCTGTTTTTCTTTCTCATACAAGGTGATTTAAAGAGGTTTATGCATGAACCTACTTAGAATTGATATATATGAAGGGACATAGGACTTTGAACTTGTTTTGACTGAAGGAATTGGTGTTTATAAGCAAAAATCCGAATTTCGTCTTAATTCCGCAAAAAAAGGCTATTCCTGTTTTTCTTTTTCAAACAAGGTCATTTAAAGAGGTTTATGCATGGAACCTACTTAGAATTGATATATATGAAGGACAAATGAGTTTGAACTTGTTTTGACTGAAGGAATTCATTTTATAGCAAAAATACCAATTTGGCTTTAACTCGCAAAAGTAAGGCTATTCCTGTTTTTCTTTCTCATACAAGGTCATTTAAAGAGGTTTATGCATGGAACCTACTGAGAATTCAAATATATGAAGGACAAATGAGTTTGAACTGGTTTTGACTGAAGGAATTCATTTTATAGCAAAAATACCAATTTGGCTTTAACTCGCAAAAGTATGGCTATTCCTGTTTTTCTTTCTCAAACAAGGTCATTTAAAGAGGTTTATGCATGGAACCTACTTAGAATTGATATATATGAAGGACAAAGGAGTTTGAACTGGTTTTGACTGAAGGAATTGGTGTTCATAAGCAAAAATCCGAATTTCGTCTTAATTCCGCAAAAGAAGGCTATTCCTGTTTTTCTTTCTCATACAAGGTCATTTAAAGAGGTTTATGCATGGAACCTACTTAGAATTGATATATATGAAGGACAAATGAGTTTGAACTTGTTTTGACTGAAGGAATTCATTTTATAGCAAAAATACCAATTTGGCTTTAACTCGCAAAAGTAAGGCTATTCCTGTTTTTCTTTCTCAAACAAGGTCATTTAAAGAGGTTTATGCATGTAACCTACTTAGAATTGATATATATGAAGGACAAATTAGTTTGAACTGGTTTTGACTGAAGGAATTCATTTTATAGCAAAAATACCAATTTGGCTTTAACTCGCAAAAGTAAGGCTATTCCTGCTTTTTCTTTCTCAAACAAGGTCATTTAAAGAGGTTTATGCATGGAACCTACTTAGAATTGATATATATGAAGGACAAAGGAGTTTGAACTGGTTTTGACTGAAGAATTGGTGTTTATAAGCAAAAATCCGAATTTCGTCTTAATTCCGCAAAAGAAGGCTATTCCTGTTTTTTTTCTTTCTCATACAAGGTCATTTAAAGAGGTTTATGCATGGAACCTACTTAGAATTCAAATATATGAAGGAACAAATGAGTTTGAACTTGTTTTGACTGAAGGAATTAATTTTATAGCAAAAATACCAATTTGGCTTTAGCTCGCAAAAGTAAGGCTATGCTGTTTTTTTCTTTCTCAAACAAGGTCATTTAAAGAGGTTTATGCATGGAACCTACTTAGAATTGATATATATGAAGGACAAATGAGTTTGAACTTGTTTTGACTGAAGGAATTAGTTTTATAGCAAAAATACCAATTTGGCTTTAACTCGCAAAAGTATGGCTATTCCTGTTTTTCTTTCTCAAACAAGGTCATTTAAAGAGGTTTATGCATGGAACCTACTTAGAATTGATATATATGAAGGACATAGGACTTTGAACTTGTTTTGACTGAAGGAATTGGTGTTTATAAGCAAAAATCCGAATTTCGTCTTAATTCCGCAAAAGAAGGCTATTCCTGTTTTTTTTTTTCTCATACAAGGTCATTTAAAGAGGTTTATGCATGGAACCTACTTAGAATTGATATATATGAAGGACAAATGAGTTTGAACTTGTTTTGACTGAAGGAATTCATTTTATAGCAAAAATACCAATTTGGCTTTAACTCGCAAAAGTAAGGCTATTCCTGTTTTTCTTTCTCATACAAGGTGATTTAAAGAGGTTTATGCATGGAACCTACTTAGAATTGATATATATGAAGGACATAGGACTTTGAACTTGTTTGACTGAAGGAATGGTGTTTATAAGCAAAAATCCGAATTTCGTCTTAATTCCGCAAAAGAAGGCTATTCCTGTTTCTCTTTTTCAAACAAGGTCATTTTAAAGAGGTTTATGCATGGAACCTACTTAGAATTGATATATATGAAGGACAAATGAGTTTGAACTTGTTTGACTGAAGGAATTCATTTTATAGCAAAAATACCAATTTGGCTTTAACTCGCAAAAGTATGGCTATTCCTGTTTTTCTTTCTCAAACAAGGTCATTTAAAGAGGTTTATGCATGGAACCTACTTAGAATTGATATATATGAAGGACAAAGGAGTTTGAACTGGTTTTGACTGAAGGAATTGGTGTTTATAAGCAAAAATCCGAATTTCGTCTTAATTCCGCAAAAGAAGGCTATTCCTGTTTTTCTTTCTCATACAAGGTCATTTAAAGAGGTTTATGCATGGAACTACTTAGAATTGATATATATGAAGGACAAATGAGTTTGAACTTGTTTTGACTGAAGGAATTCATTTTATAGCAAAAATACCAATTTGGCTTTAACTCGCAAAAGTAAGGCTATTCCTGTTTTTCTTTCTCAAACAAGGTCATTTAAAGAGGTTTATGCATGTAACCTACTTAGAATTGATATATATGAAGGACAAATTAGTTTGAACTGGTTTTGACTGAAGGAATTCATTTTATAGCAAAAATACCAATTTGGCTTTAAACTCGCAAAAGTAAGGCTATTCCTGCTTTTTCTTTCTCAAACAAGGTCATTTAAAGAGGTTTATGCATGGAACCTACTTAGAATTGATATATATGAAGGACAAAGGAGTTTGAACTGGTTTTGACTGAAGGAATTGGTGTTTATAAGCAAAAATCCGAATTTCGTCTTAATTCCGCAAAGAAGGCTATTCCTGTTTTTTTTCTTTCTCATACAAGGTCATTTAAAGAGGTTTATGCATGGAACCTACTTAGAATTCAAATATATGAAGGACAAATGAGTTTGAACTTGTTTTGACTGAAGGAATTAATTTTATAGCAAAAATACCAATTTGGCTTTAACTCGCAAAAGTAAGGCTATTCCTGTTTTTCTTTCTCATACAAGGTCATTTAAAGAGGTTTATGCATGGAACCTACTGAGAATTCAAATATATGAAGGACAAATGAGTTTGAACTTGTTTTGACTGAAGGAATTCATTTTATAGCAAAAATACCAATTGGCTTTAACTCGCAAAAGTATGGCTATTCCTGTTTTTCTTTCTCAACAAGGTCATTTAAAGAGGTTTAATGCATGGAACCTACTTAGAATTGATATATATGAAGGACAAAGGAGTTTGAACTGGTTTTGACTGAAGGAATTGGTGTTCATAAGCAAAAATCCGAATTTCGTCTTAATTCCGCAAAAGAAGGCTATCCTGTTTTTCTTTCTCATACAAGGTCATTTAAAGAGTTTATGCATGGAACCTACTTAGAATTGATATATATGAAGGACAAATGAGTTTGAACTTGTTTTGACTGAAGGAATTCATTTTAAAGCAAAAATACCAATTTGGCTTTAACTCGCAAAAGTAAGGCTATTCCTGTTTTTCTTTCTCAAACAAGGTCATTTAAAGAGGTTTATGCATGTAACCTACTTAGAATTGATATATATGAAGGACAAATTAGTTTGAACTGGTTTTGACTGAAGGAATTCATTTTATAGCAAAAATACCAATTTGGCTTTAACTCGCAAAAGTAAGGCTATTCCTGCTTTTTCTTTCTCAAACAAGGTCATTTAAAGAGGTTTATGCATGGAACCTACTTAGAATTGATATATATGAAGGACAAAGGAGTTTGAACTTGTTTTGACTGAAGGAATTGGTGTTTATAAGCAAAAATCCGAATTTCGTCTTAATTCCGCAAAAGAAGGCTATTCCTGTTTTTTTTCTTTCTCATACAAGGTCATTTAAAGAGGTTTATGCATGGAACCTACTTAGAATTCAAATATATGAAGGACAAATGAGTTTGAACTTGTTTTGACTGAAGGAATTAATTTTATAGCAAAAATACCAATTTGGCTTTAACTCGCAAAAGTAAGGCTATGCCTGTTTTTTCTTTCTCAAACAAGGTCATTTAAAGAGGTTTATGCATGGAACCTACTTAGAATTGATATATATGAAGGACAAATGAGTTTGAACTTGTTTTGACTGAAGGAATTAGTTTTATAGCAAAAATACCAATTTGGCTTTAACTCGCAAAAGTATGGCTATTCCTGTTTTTCTTTCTCAAACAAGGTCATTTAAAGAGGTTTATGCATGGAACCTACTTAGAATTGATATATATGAAGGACATAGGACTTTGAACTTGTTTTGACTGAAGGAATTGGTGTTTATAAGCAAAAATCCGAATTTCGTCTTAATTCCGCAAAAGAAGGCTATTCCTGTTTTTTTTTTTCTCATACAAGGTCATTTAAAGAGGTTTATGCATGGAACCTACTTAGAATTGATATATATGAAGGACAAATGAGTTTGAACTTGTTTTGACTGAAGGAATTCATTTTATAGCAAAAATACCAATTTGGCTTTAACTCGCAAAAGTAAGGCTATTCCTGTTTTTCTTTCTCATACAAGGTGATTTAAAGAGGTTTATGCATGGAACCTACTTAGAATTGATATATATGAAGGACAAAGGACTTTGAACTTGTTTTGACTGAAGGAATTGGTGTTTATAAGCAAAAATCCGAATTTCGTCTTAATTCCGCAAAAGAAGGCTATTCCTGTTTCTCTTTTTCAAACAAGGTCATTTAAAGAGGTTTATGCATGGAACCTACTTAGAATTGATATATATGAAGGACAAATGAGTTTGAACTTGTTTTGACTGAAGGAATTCATTTTATAGCAAAAATACCAATTTGGCTTTAACTCGCAAAAGTATGGCTATTCCTGTTTTTCTTTCTCAAACAAGGTCATTTAAAGAGGTTTATGCATGGAACCTACTTAGAATTGATATATATGAAGGACAAAGGAGTTTGAACTGGTTTTGACTGAAGGAATTGGTGTTTATAAGCAAAAATCCGAATTTCGTCTTAATTCCGCAAAAGAAGGCTATTCCTGTTTTTCTTTCTCATACAAGGTCATTTAAAGAGGTTTATGCATGGAACCTACTTAGAATTGATATATATGAAGGACAAATGAGTTTGAACTTGTTTTGACTGAAGGAATTCATTTTATAGCAAAAATACCAATTTGGCTTTAACTCGCAAAAGTAAGGCTATTCCTGTTTTTCTTTCTCAAACAAGGTCATTTAAAGAGGTTTATGCATGTAACCTACTTAGAATTGATATATATGAAGGACAAATTAGTTTGAACTGGTTTTGACTGAAGGAATTCATTTTATAGCAAAAATACCAATTTGGCTTTAACTCGCAAAAGTAAGGCTATTCCTGCTTTTTCTTTCTCAAACAAGGTCATTTAAAGAGGTTTATGCATGGAACCTACTTAGAATTGATATATATGAAGGACAAAGGAGTTTGAACTGGTTTTGACTGAAGGAATTGGTGTTTATAAGCAAAAATCCGAATTTCGTCTTAATTCCGCAAAAGAAGGCTATTCCTGTTTTTTTTCTTTCTCATACAAGGTCATTTAAAGAGGTTTATGCATGGAACCTACTTAGAATTCAAATATATGAAGGACAAATGAGTTTGAACTTGTTTTGACTGAAGGAATTAATTTTATAGCAAAAATACCAATTTGGCTTTAACTCGCAAAAGTAAGGCTATGCCTGTTTTTTCTTTCTCAAACAAGGTCATTTAAAGAGGTTTATGCATGGAACCTACTTAAAATTGATATATATGAAGGACAAATGAGTTTGAACTTGTTTTGACTGAAGGAATTCATTTTATAGCAAAAATACCAATTTGGCTTTAACTCGCAAAAGTATGGCTATTCCTGTTTTTCTTTCTCAAACAAGGTCATTTAAAGAGGTTTATGCATGGAACCTACTTAGAATTGATATATATGAAGGACAAAGGAGTTTGAACTGGTTTTGACTGAAGGAATTCATTTTATAGCAAAAATACCAATTTGGTTTTAACTCGCAAAAGTAAGGCTATTCCTGTTTTTCTTTCTCAAACAAGGTCATTTAAAGAGGTTTATGCATGTAACCTACTTAGAATTGATATATATGAAGGACAAATTAGTTTGAACTGGTTTTGACTGAAGGAATTCATTTTATAGCAAAAATACCAATTTGGCTTTAACTCGCAAAAGTAAGGCTATTCCTGCTTTTTCTTTCTCAAACAAGGTCATTTAAAGAGGTTTATGCATGGAACCTACTTAGAATTGATATATATGAAGGACAAAGGAGTTTGAACTGGTTTTGACTGAAGGAATTGGTGTTTATAAGCAAAAATCCGAATTTCGTCTTAATTCCGCAAAAGAAGGCTATTCCTGTTTTTTTTCTTTCTCATACAAGGTCATTTAAAGAGGTTTATGCATGGAACCTACTTAGAATTCAAATATATGAAGGACAAATGAGTTTGAACTTGTTTTGACTGAAGGAATTAATTTTATAGCAAAAATACCAATTTGGCTTTAACTCGCCAAAGTAAGGCTATGCCTGTTTCTTTTTCTCAAACAAGGTCATTTAAAGAGGTTTATGCATGGAACCTACTTAGAATTGATATATATGAAGGACAAATGAGTTTGAACTTGTTTTGACTGAAGGAATTCATTTTATAGCAAAAATACCAATTTGGCTTTAACTCGCAAAAGTATGGCTATTCCTGTTTTTCTTTCTCAAACAAGGTCATTTAAAGAGGTTTATGCATGGAACCTACTTAGAATTGATATATATGAAGGACATAGGACTTTGAACTTGTTTTGACTGAAGGAATTGGTGTTTATAAGCAAAAATCCGAATTTCGTCTTAATTCCGCAAAAGAAGGCTATTCCTGTTTTTTTTTTTCTCATACAAGGTCATTTAAAGAGGTTTATGCATGGAACCTACTTAGAATTGATATATATGAAGGACAAATGAGTTTGAACTTGTTTTGACTGAAGGAATTCATTTTATAGCAAAAATACCAATTTGGCTTTAACTCGCAAAAGTAAGGCTATTCCTGTTTTTCTTTCTCATACAAGGTGATTTAAAGAGGTTTATGCATGGAACCTACTTAGAATTGATATATATGAAGGACATAGGACTTTGAACTTGTTTTGACTGAAGGAATTGGTGTTTATAAGCAAAAATCCGAATTTCGTCTTAATTCCGCAAAAGAAGGCTATTCCTGTTTCTCTTTTTCAAACAAGGTCATTTAAAGAGGTTTATGCATGGAACCTACTTAGAATTGATATATATGAAGGACAAATGAGTTTGAACTTGTTTTGACTGAAGGAATTCATTTTATAGCAAAAATACCAATTTGGCTTTAACTCGCAAAAGTATGGCTATTCCTGTTTTTCTTTCTCAAACAAGGTCATTTAAAGAGGTTTATGCATGGAACCTACTTAGAATTGATATATATGAAGGACAAAGGAGTTTGAACTGGTTTTGACTGAAGGAATTGGTGTTTATAAGCAAAAATCCGAATTTCGTCTTAATTCCGCAAAAGAAGGCTATTCCTGTTTTTCTTTCTCATACAAGGTCATTTAAAGAGGTTTATGCATGGAACCTACTTAGAATTGATATATATGAAGGACAAATGAGTTTGAACTTGTTTTGACTGAAGGAATTCATTTTATAGCAAAAATACCAATTTGGCTTTAACTCGCAAAAGTAAGGCTATTCCTGCTTTTTCTTTCTCAAACAAGGTCATTTAAAGAGGTTTATGCATGGAACCTACTTAGAATTGATATATATGAAGGACAAAGGAGTTTGAACTGGTTTTGACTGAAGGAATTGGTGTTTATAAGCAAAAATCCGAATTTCGTCTTAATTCCGCAAAAGAAGGCTATTCCTGTTTTTTTTCTTTCTCATACAAGGTCATTTAAAGAGGTTTATGCATGGAACCTACTTAGAATTCAAATATATGAAGGACAAATGAGTTTGAACTTGTTTTGACTGAAGGAATTAATTTTATAGCAAAAATACCAATTTGGCTTTAACTCGCAAAAGTAAGGCTATGCCTGTTTTTTCTTTCTCAAACAAGGTCATTTAAAGAGGTTTATGCATGGAACCTACTTAAAATTGATATATATGAAGGACAAATGAGTTTGAACTTGTTTTGACTGAAGGAATTCATTTTATAGCAAAAATACCAATTTGGCTTTAACTCGCAAAAGTATGGCTATTCCTGTTTTTCTTTCTCAAACAAGGTCATTTAAAGAGGTTTATGCATGGAACCTACTTAGAATTGATATATATGAAGGACAAAGGAGTTTGAACTGGTTTTGACTGAAGGAATTCATTTTATAGCAAAAATACCAATTTGGTTTTAACTCGCAAAAGTAAGGCTATTCCTGTTTTTCTTTCTCAAACAAGGTCATTTAAAGAGGTTTATGCATGTAACCTACTTAGAATTGATATATATGAAGGACAAATTAGTTTGAACTGGTTTTGACTGAAGGAATTCATTTTATAGCAAAAATACCAATTTGGCTTTAACTCGCAAAAGTAAGGCTATTCCTGCTTTTTCTTTCTCAAACAAGGTCATTTAAAGAGGTTTATGCATGGAACCTACTTAGAATTGATATATATGAAGGACAAAGGAGTTTGAACTGGTTTTGACTGAAGGAATTGGTGTTTATAAGCAAAAATCCGAATTTCGTCTTAATTCCGCAAAAGAAGGCTATTCCTGTTTTTTTTCTTTCTCATACAAGGTCATTTAAAGAGGTTTATGCATGGAACCTACTTAGAATTCAAATATATGAAGGACAAATGAGTTTGAACTTGTTTTGACTGAAGGAATTAATTTTATAGCAAAAATACCAATTTGGCTTTAACTCGCCAAAGTAAGGCTATGCCTGTTTCTTTTTCTCAAACAAGGTCATTTAAAGAGGTTTATGCATGGAACCTACTTAGAATTGATATATATGAAGGACAAATGAGTTTGAACTTGTTTTGACTGAAGGAATTCATTTTATAGCAAAAATACCAATTTGGCTTTAACTCGCAAAAGTATGGCTATTCCTGTTTTTCTTTCTCAAACAAGGTCATTTAAAGAGGTTTATGCATGGAACCTACTTAGAATTGATATATATGAAGGACATAGGACTTTGAACTTGTTTTGACTGAAGGAATTGGTGTTTATAAGCAAAAATCCGAATTTCGTCTTAATTCCGCAAAAGAAGGCTATTCCTGTTTTTTTTTTTCTCATACAAGGTCATTTAAAGAGGTTTATGCATGGAACCTACTTAGAATTGATATATATGAAGGACAAATGAGTTTGAACTTGTTTTGACTGAAGGAATTCATTTTATAGCAAAAATACCAATTTGGCTTTAACTCGCAAAAGTAAGGCTATTCCTGTTTTTCTTTCTCATACAAGGTGATTTAAAGAGGTTTATGCATGGAACCTACTTAGAATTGATATATATGAAGGACATAGGACTTTGAACTTGTTTTGACTGAAGGAATTGGTGTTTATAAGCAAAAATCCGAATTTCGTCTTAATTCCGCAAAAGAAGGCTATTCCTGTTTCTCTTTTTCAAACAAGGTCATTTAAAGAGGTTTATGCATGGAACCTACTTAGAATTGATATATATGAAGGACAAATGAGTTTGAACTTGTTTTGACTGAAGGAATTCATTTTATAGCAAAAATACCAATTTGGCTTTAACTCGCAAAAGTAAGGCTATTCCTGTTTTTCTTTCTCAAACAAGGTCATTTAAAGAGGTTTATGCATGGAACCTACTTAGAATTGATATATATGAAGGACAAATTAGTTTGAACTTATTTTGACTGAAGGAATTCATTATATAGCAAAAATACCAATTTGGCATTAACTCGCAAAAGTAAGGCTATTCCTGTTTTTCTTTCTCAAACAAGGTCATTTAAAGAGGTTTATGCATGGAACCTACTTAGAATTGATATATATGAAGGACAAATGAGTTTGAACTTGTTTTGACTGAAGGAATTCATTTTATAGCAAAAATACCAATTTGGCTTTAACTCGCAAAAGTAAGGCTATTCCTGCTTTTTATTTCTCAAACAAGGTCATTTAAAGAGGTTTATGCATGGAACCTACTTAGAATTGATATATATGAAGGACAAAGGAGTTTGAACTTGTTTTGACTGAAGGAATTCATTTTATAGCAAAAATACCAATTTGGCTTTAACTCGCAAAAGTATGGCTATTCCTGTTTTTCTTTCTCAAACAAGGTCATTTAAAGAGGTTTATGCATGGAACCTACTTAGAATTGATATATATGAAGGACAAAGGAGTTTGAACTGGTTTTGACTGAAGGAATTGGTGTTTATAAGCAAAAATCCGAATTTCGTCTTAATTCCGCAAAAGAAGGCTATTCCTGTTTTTCTTTCTCATACAAGGTCATTTAAAGAGGTTTATGCATGGAACCTACTTAGAATTGATATATATGAAGGACAAATGAGTTTGAACTTGTTTTGACTGAAGGAATTCATTTTATAGCAAAAATACCAATTTGGCTTTAACTCGCAAAAGTAAGGCTATTCCTGTTTTTCTTTCTCAAACAAGGTCATTTAAAGAGGTTTATGCATGTAACCTACTTAGAATTGATATATATGAAGGACAAATTAGTTTGAACTGGTTTTGACTGAAGGAATTCATTTTATAGCAAAAATACCAATTTGGCTTTAACTCGCAAAAGTAAGGCTATTCCTGCTTTTTCTTTCTCAAACAAGGTCATTTAAAGAGGTTTATGCATGGAACCTACTTAGAATTGATATATATGAAGGACAAAGGAGTTTGAACTGGTTTTGACTGAAGGAATTGGTGTTTATAAGCAAAAATCCGAATTTCGTCTTAATTCCGCAAAAGAAGGCTATTCCTGTTTTTTTTCTTTCTCATACAAGGTCATTTAAAGAGGTTTATGCATGGAACCTACTTAGAATTCAAATATATGAAGGACAAATGAGTTTGAACTTGTTTTGACTGAAGGAATTAATTTTATAGCAAAAATACCAATTTGGCTTTAACTCGCAAAAGTAAGGCTATGCCTGTTTTTTCTTTCTCAAACAAGGTCATTTAAAGAGGTTTATGCATGGAACCTACTTAAAATTGATATATATGAAGGACAAATGAGTTTGAACTTGTTTTGACTGAAGGAATTCATTTTATAGCAAAAATACCAATTTGGCTTTAACTCGCAAAAGTATGGCTATTCCTGTTTTTCTTTCTCAAACAAGGTCATTTAAAGAGGTTTATGCATGGAACCTACTTAGAATTGATATATATGAAGGACAAAGGAGTTTGAACTGGTTTTGACTGAAGGAATTCATTTTATAGCAAAAATACCAATTTGGTTTTAACTCGCAAAAGTAAGGCTATTCCTGTTTTTCTTTCTCAAACAAGGTCATTTAAAGAGGTTTATGCATGTAACCTACTTAGAATTGATATATATGAAGGACAAATTAGTTTGAACTGGTTTTGACTGAAGGAATTCATTTTATAGCAAAAATACCAATTTGGCTTTAACTCGCAAAAGTAAGGCTATTCCTGCTTTTTCTTTCTCAAACAAGGTCATTTAAAGAGGTTTATGCATGGAACCTACTTAGAATTGATATATATGAAGGACAAAGGAGTTTGAACTGGTTTTGACTGAAGGAATTGGTGTTTATAAGCAAAAATCCGAATTTCGTCTTAATTCCGCAAAAGAAGGCTATTCCTGTTTTTTTTCTTTCTCATACAAGGTCATTTAAAGAGGTTTATGCATGGAACCTACTTAGAATTCAAATATATGAAGGACAAATGAGTTTGAACTTGTTTTGACTGAAGGAATTCATTTTATAGCAAAAATACCAATTTGGCTTTAACTCGCAAAAGTATGGCTATTCCTGTTTTTCTTTCTCAAACAAGGTCATTTAAAGAGGTTTATGCATGGAACCTACTTAGAATTGATATATATGAAGGACATAGGACTTTGAACTTGTTTTGACTGAAGGAATTGGTGTTTATAAGCAAAAATCCGAATTTCGTCTTAATTCCGCAAAAGAAGGCTATTCCTGTTTTTTTTTTTCTCATACAAGGTCATTTAAAGAGGTTTATGCATGGAACCTACTTAGAATTGATATATATGAAGGACAAATGAGTTTGAACTTGTTTTGACTGAAGGAATTCATTTTATAGCAAAAATACCAATTTGGCTTTAACTCGCAAAAGTAAGGCTATTCCTGTTTTTCTTTCTCATACAAGGTGATTTAAAGAGGTTTATGCATGGAACCTACTTAGAATTGATATATATGAAGGACATAGGACTTTGAACTTGTTTTGACTGAAGGAATTGGTGTTTATAAGCAAAAATCCGAATTTCGTCTTAATTCCGCAAAAGAAGGCTATTCCTGTTTCTCTTTTTCAAACAAGGTCATTTAAAGAGGTTTATGCATGGAACCTACTTAGAATTGATATATATGAAGGACAAATGAGTTTGAACTTGTTTTGACTGAAGGAATTCATTTTATAGCAAAAATACCAATTTGGCTTTAACTCGCAAAAGTATGGCTATTCCTGTTTTTCTTTCTCAAACAAGGTCATTTAAAGAGGTTTATGCATGGAACCTACTTAGAATTGATATATATGAAGGACAAAGGAGTTTGAACTGGTTTTGACTGAAGGAATTGGTGTTTATAAGCAAAAATCCGAATTTCGTCTTAATTCCGCAAAAGAAGGCTATTCCTGTTTTTCTTTCTCATACAAGGTCATTTAAAGAGGTTTATGCATGGAACCTACTTAGAATTGATATATATGAAGGACAAATGAGTTTGAACTTGTTTTGACTGAAGGAATTCATTTTATAGCAAAAATACCAATTTGGCTTTAACTCGCAAAAGTAAGGCTATTCCTGTTTTTCTTTCTCAAACAAGGTCATTTAAAGAGGTTTATGCATGGAACCTACTTAGAATTGATATATATGAAGGACAAATTAGTTTGAACTTATTTTGACTGAAGGAATTCATTATATAGCAAAAATACCAATTTGGCATTAACTCGCAAAAGTAAGGCTATTCCTGTTTTTCTTTCTCAAACAAGGTCATTTAAAGAGGTTTATGCATGGAACCTACTTAGAATTGATATATATGAAGGACAAATGAGTTTGAACTTGTTTTGACTGAAGGAATTCATTTTATAGCAAAAATACCAATTTGGCTTTAACTCGCAAAAGTAAGGCTATTCCTGCTTTTTATTTCTCAAACAAGGTCATTTAAAGAGGTTTATGCATGGAACCTACTTAGAATTGATATATATGAAGGACAAAGGAGTTTGAACTTGTTTTGACTGAAGGAATTCATTTTATAGCAAAAATACCAATTTGGCTTTAACTCGCAAAAGTAAGGCTATTCCTGTTTTTCTTTCTCATACAAGGTGATTTAAAGAGGTTTATGCATGGAACCTACTTAGAATTCAAATATATGAAGGACAAATGAGTTTGAACTTGTTTTGACTGAAGGAATTAATTTTATAGCAAAAATACCAATTTGGCTTTAACTCGCAAAAGTAAGGCTATTCCTGTTTTTTCTTTCTCAAACAAGGTCATTTAAAGAGGTTTATGCATGGAACCTACTTAGAATTGATATATATGAAGGACAAAGGAGTTTGAACTGGTTTTGACTGAAGGAATTCATTTTATAGCAAAAATACCAATTTGGTTTTAACTCGCAAAAGTAAGGCTATTCCTGTTTTTCTTTCTCAAACAAGGTCATTTAAAGAGGTTTATGCATGGAACCTACTTAGAATTGATATATATGAAGGACAAATTAGTTTGAACTGGTTTTGACTGAAGGAATTCATTTTATAGCAAAAATACCAATTTGGCTTTAACTCGCAAAAGTAAGGCTTTTCCCGCTTTTTCGTTCTCAAACAAGGTCATTTAAAAAGGTTTATGCATGGAACCTACTTAGAATTGATATATATGAAGGACATAGGACTTTGAACTTGTTTTGACTGAAGGAATTGGTGTTTATAAGCAAAAATCCGAATTTCGTCTCAATTCCGCAAAAGAAGGCTATTCCTGTTTTTCTTTTTCAAACAAGGTCATTTAAAGAGGTTTATGCATGGAACCTACTTAGAATTGATATATATGAAGGACAAAGGAGTTTGAACTGGTTTTGACTGAAGGAATTCATTTTATAGCAAAAATACCAATTTGGCTTTAACTCGCAAAAGTATGGCTATTCCTGTTTTTCTTTCTCAAACAAGGTCATTTAAAGAGGTTTATGCATGGAACCTACTTAGAATTGATATATATGAAGGACAAAGGAGTTTGAACTGGTTTTGACTGAAGGAATTCATTTTATAGCAAAAATACCAATTTGGTTTTAACTCGCAAAAGTAAGGCTATTCCTGTTTTTCTTTCTCAAACAAGGTCATTTAAAGAGGTTTATTTATGGAACCTACTTAGAATTGATATATATGAAGGACAAATTAGTTTGAACTTGTTTTGACTGAAGGAATTCATTTTATAGCAAAAATACCAATTTGGCTTTAACTCGCAAAAGTAAGGCTTTTCCCGCTTTTTCATTCTCAAACAAGGTCATTTAAAAAGGTTTATGCATGGAACCTACTTAGAATTGATATATATGAAGGACATAGGACTTTGAACTTGTTTTGACTGAAGGAATTGGTGTTTATAAGCAAAAATCCGAATTTCGTCTTAATTCCGCAAAAGAAGGCTATTCCTGTTTTTCTTTTTCAAACAAGGTCATTTAAAGAGGTTTATGCATGGAACCTACTTAGAATTGATATATATGAAGGACAAAGGAGTTTGAACTGGTTTTGACTGAAGGAATTCATTTTATAGCAAAAATACCAATTTGGCTTTAACTCGCAAAAGTATGGCTATTCCTGTTTTTCTTTCTCAAACAAGGTCATTTAAAGAGGTTTATGCATGGAACCTACTTAGAATTGATATATATGTAGGACAAAGGAGTTTGAACTGGTTTTGACTGAAGGAATTGGTGTTTATAAACAAAAATCCGAATTTCGTCTTAATTCCGCAAAAGAAGGCTATTCCTGTTTTTCTTTCTCAAACGAGGTCATTTAAAGAGGATTATGCATGGAACCTACTTAGAATTGATATATATGAAGGACAAAGGAGTTTGAACTGGTTTTGACTGAAGGAATTGGTGTTTATAAGCAAAAATCCGAATTTCGTCTTAATTCCGCAAAAGAAGGCTATTCCTGTTTTTCTTTTTCAAACAAGGTCATTTAAAGAGGTTTATGCATGGAACCTACTTAGAATTGATATATATGAAGGACAAAGGAGTTTGAACTGGTTTTGACTGAAGGAATTCATTTTATAGCAAAAATACCAATTTGGCTTTAACTCGCAAAAGTATGGCTATTCCTGTTTTTCTTTCTCAAACAAGGTCATTTAAAGAGGTTTATGCATGGAACCTACTTAGAATTGATATATATGAAGGACAAAGGAGTTTGAACTGGTTTTGACTGAAGGAATTCATTTTATAGCAAAAATACCAATTTGGTTTTAACTCGCAAAAGTAAGGCTATTCCTGTTTTTCTTTCTCAAACAAGGTCATTTAAAGAGGTTTATGCATGGAACCTACTTAGAATTGATATATATGAAGGACAAATTAGTTTGAACTTGTTTTGACTGAAGGAATTCATTTTATAGCAAAAATACCAATTTGGCTTCAACTCGCAAAAGTAAGGCTTTTCCCGCTTTTTCGTTCTCAAACAAGGTCATTTAAAAAGGTTTATGCATGGAACCTACTTAGAATTGATATATATGAAGGACATAGGACTTTGAACTTGTTTTGACTGAAGGAATTGGTGTTTATAAGCAAAAATCCGAATTTCGTCTTAATTCCGCAAAAGAAGGCTATTCCTGTTTTTCTTTTTCAAACAAGGTCATTTAAAGAGGTTTATGCATGGAACCTACTTAGAATTGATATATATGAAGGACAAAGGAGTTTGAACTGGTTTTGACTGAAGGAATTCATTTTATAGCAAAAATACCAATTTGGCTTTAACTCGCAAAAGTATGGCTATTCCTGTTTTTCTTTCTCAAACAAGGTCATTTAAAGAGGTTTATGCATGGAACCTACTTAGAATTGATATATATGAAGGACAAAGGAGTTTGAACTGGTTTTGACTGAAGGAATTCATTTTATAGCAAACATACCAATTTGGCTTTAACTCGCAAAAGTAAGGCTTTTCCTGTTTTTCTTTCTCATACAAGGTCATTTAAAGAGGTTTATGCATGGAACCTACTGAGAATTCAAATATATGAAGGACAAATGAGTTTGAACTGGTTTTGACTGAAGGAATTCATTTTATAGCAAAAATACCAATTTGGCTTTAACTCGCAAAAGTATGGCTATTCCTGTTTTTCTTTCTCAAACAAGGTCATTTAAAGAGGTTTATGCATGGAACCTACTTAGAATTGATATATATGTAGGACAAAGGAGTTTGAACTGGTTTTGACTGAAGGAAATGGTGTTTATAAGCAAAAATCCGAATTTCGTCTTAATTCCGCAAAAGAAGGCTATTCCTGTTTTTCTTTCTCAAACGAGGTCATTTAAAGAGGTTTATGCATGGAACCTACTTAGAATTGATATATATGAAGGACAAAGGAGTTTGAACTGGTTTTGACTGAAGGAATTGGTGTTTATAAGCAAAAATCCGAATTTCGTCTTAATTCCGCAAAAGAAGGCTATTCTTGTTTTTTTTTTTTTCTCATACAAGGTCATTTAAAGAGGTTTATGCATGGAACCTACTTAGAATTGATATATATGAAGGACAAAGGAGTTTGACTTGTTTTGACTGAAGGAATTCATTTTATAGCAAAAATACCAATTTGGCTTTAACTCGCAAAAGTAAGGCTATTCCTGTTTTTCTTTCTCATACAAGGTGATTTAAAGAGGTTTATGCATGGAACCTACTTAGAATTCAAATATATGAAGGACAAATGAGTTTGAACTTGTTTTGACTGAAGGAATTAATTTTATAGCAAAAATACCAATTTGGCTTTAATTCGCAAAAGTAAGGCGATTCCTGCTTTTTCTTTCTCAAACAAGGTCATTTAAAGAGGTTTATGCATGGAACCTACTTAGAATTGATATATATGAAGGACATAGGACTTTGAACTTGTTTTGACTGAAGGAATTGGTGTTTATAAGCAAAAATCCGAATTTCGTCTTAATTCCGCAAAAGAAGGCTATTCCTGTTTCTCTTTTTCAAACAAGGTCATTTAAAGAGGTTTATGCATGGAACCTACTTAGAATTGATATATATGAAGGACAAATGAGTTTGAACTTGTTTTGACTGAAGGAATTCATTTTATAGCAAAAATACCAATTTGGCTTTAACTCGCAAAAGTATGGCTATTCCTGTTTTTCTTTCTCAAACAAGGTCATTTAAAGAGGTTTATGCATGGAACCTACTTAGAATTGATATATATGAAGGACAAAGGAGTTTGAACCTGTTTTGACTGAAGGAATTCATTTTATAGCAAACATACCAATTTGGCTTTAACTCGCAAAAGTAAGGCTATTCCTGTTTTTCTTTCTCATACAAGGTGATTTAAAGAGGTTTATGCATGGAACATACTTAGAATTCAAATATATGAAGGACAAATGAGTTTGAACTTGTTTTGACTGAAGGAATTCATTTTATAGCAAACATACCAATTTGGCTTTAACTCGCAAAAGTAAGGCTATTCCTGCTTTTTCTTTCTCAAACAAGGTCATTTAAAGAGGTTTATGCATGGAACCTACTTAGAATTGATATATATGAAGGACAAATGAGTTTGAACTCGTTTTGACTGAAGGAATTCATTTTATAGCAAAAATACCAATTTGGCTTTAACTCGCAAAAGTATGGCTATTCCTGTTTTTCTTTCTCAAACAAGGTCATTTAAAGAGGTTTATGCATGGAACCTACTTAGAATTGATATATATGAAGGACAAAGGAGTTTGAACTGGTTTTGACTGAAGGAATTCATTTTATAGCAAAAATACCAATTTGGTTTTAACTCGCAAAAGTAAGGCTATTCCTGTTTTTCTTTCTCAAACAAGGTCATTTAAAGAGGTTTATGCATGGAACCTACTTAGAATTGATATATATGAAGGACAAAGGAGTTTGAACTGGTTTTGACTGAAGGAATTGGTGTTTATAAGAAAAAATCCGAATTTCGTCTTAATTCCGCAAAAGAAGGCTATTCCTGTTTATTTTTTCTCATACAAGGTCATTTAAAGAGGTTTATGCATGGAACCTACTTAGAATTGATATATATGAAGGACATAGGAGTTTGAATTGGTTTTGACCGAAGGAATTCATTTTATAGCAAAAATACCAATTTGGCTTTAACTCGCAAAAGTAAGGCTATTCCTGCTTTTTCTTTCTCAAACAAGGTCATTTAAAGAGGTTTATGCATGGAACCTACTTAGAATTGATATATATGAAGGACATAGGACTTTGAACTTGTTTTGACTGAAGGAATTGGTGTTTATAAGCAAAAATCCGAATTTCGTCTTAATTCCGCAAAAGAAGGCTATTCCTGTTTTTTTTCTTTCTCATACAAGGTCATTTAAAGAGGTTTATGCATGGAACCTACTTAGAATTCAAATATATGAAGGACAAATGAGTTTGAACTTGTTTTGACTGAAGGAATTAATTTTATAGCAAAAATACCAATTTGGCTTTAACTCGCAAAAGTAAGGCTATGCCTGTTTTTTCTTTCTCAAACAAGGTCATTTAAAGAGGTTTATGCATGGAACCTACTTAGAATTGATATATATGAAGGACAAATGAGTTTGAACTCGTTTTGACTGAAGGAATTCATTTTATAGCAAAAATACCAATTTGGCTTTAACTCGCAAAAGTATGGCTATTCCTGTTTTTCTTTCTCAAACAAGGTCATTTAAAGAGGTTTATGCATGGAACCTACTTAGAATTGATATATATGAAGGACAAAGGAGTTTGAACTGGTTTTGACTGAAGGAATTCATTTTATAGCAAAAATACCAATTTGGCTTTAACTCGCAAAAGTATGGCTATTCCTGTTTTTCTTTCTCAAACAAGGTCATTTAAAGAGGTTTATGCATGGAACCTACTTAGAATTGATATATATGAAGGACAAAGGAGTTTGAACTGGTTTTGACTGAAGGAATTGGTGTTTATAAGAAAAAATCCGAATTTCGTCTTAATTCCGCAAAAGAAGGCTATTCCTGTTTATTTTTTCTCATACAAGGTCATTTAAAGAGGTTTATGCATGGAACCTACTTAGAATTGATATATATGAAGGACATAGGAGTTTGAATTGGTTTTGACCGAAGGAATTCATTTTATAGCAAAAATACCAATTTGGCTTTAACTCGCAAAAGTAAGGCTATTCCTGCTTTTTATTTCTCAAACAAGGTCATTTAAAGAGGTTTATGCATGGAACCTACTTAGAATTGATATATATGAAGGACAAAGGAGTTTGAACTGGTTTTGACTGAAGGAATTGGTGTTTATAAGCAAAAATCCGAATTTCGTCTTAATTCCGCAAAAGAAGGCTATTCCTGTTTTTCTTTTTCAAACAAGGTCATTTAAAGAGGTTTATGCATGGAACCTACTTAGAATTGATATATATGAAGGACAAATTAGTTTGAACTTATTTTGACTGAAGGAATTCATTTTATAGCAAAAATACCAATTTGGCATTAACTCGCAAAAGTAAGGCTATTCCTGTTTTTCTTTCTCAAACAAGGTCATTTAAAGAGGTTTATGCATGGAACCTACTTAGAATTGATATATATGAAGGACAATGGAGTTTGAACTGGTTTTGACTGAAGGAATTGGTGTTTATAAGCAAAAATCCGAATTTCGTCTTAATTCCGCAAAAGAAGGCTATTCCTGTTTTTCTTTCTCATACAAGGTCATTTAAAGAGGTTTATGCATGGAACCTACTGAGAATATATATATATGAAGGACATAGGACTTTGAACTTGTTTTGACTGAAGGAATAGGTGTTTATAAGCAAAAATCCGAATTTCGTCTTAATTCCGCAAAAGAAGGCTATTCCTGTTTTTCTTTTTCAAACAAGGTGATTTAAAGAGGTTTATGCATGGAACCTACTTAGAATTCAAATATGTGAAGGACAAATGAGTTTGAACTTGTTTTGACTGAAGGAATTAATTTTATAGCAAAAATACCAATTTGGCTTTAACTCGCAAAAGTAAGGCTATTCCTGTTTTTTCTTTCTCAAACAAGGTCATTTAAAGAGGTTTATGCATGGAACCTACTTAGAATTGATATATATGAAGGACAAAGGAGTTTGAACTGGTTTTGACTGAAGGAATTCATTTTATAGCAAAAATACCAATTTGGTTTTAACTCGCAAAAGTAAGGCTATTCCTGTTTTTCTTTCTCAAACAAGGTCATTTAAAGAGGTTTATGCATGGAACCTACTTAGAATTGATATATATGAAGGACAAATTAGTTTGAACTTATTTTGACTGAATGAATTCATTATATAAAAAAAATACCAATTTGGCATTAACTCGCAAAAGTAAGGCTATTCCTGTTTTTCTTTCTCAAACAAGGTCATTTAAAGAGGTTTATGCATGGAACCTACTTAGAATTGATATATATGAAGGACAATGGAGTTTGAACTGGTTTTGACTGAAGGAATTGGTGTTTATAAGCAAAAATCCGAATTTCGTCTTAATTCCGCAAAAGAAGGCTATTCCTGTTTTTCTTTCTCATACAAGGTCATTTAAAGAGGTTTATGCATGGAACCTACTGAGAATATATATATATGAAGGACATAGGACTTTGAACTTGTTTTGACTGAAGGAATAGGTGTTTATAAGCAAAAATCCGAATTTCGTCTTAATTCCGCAAAAGAAGGCTATTCCTGTTTTTCTTTTTCAAACAAGGTCATTTAAAGAGGTTTATGCATGGAACCTACTTAGAATTGATATATATGAAGGACAAATTAGTTTGAACTTATTTTGACTGAAGGAATTCATTATATAGCAAAAATACCAATTTGGCATTAACTCGCAAAAGTAAGGCTATTCCTGTTTTTCTTTCTCAAACAAGGTCATTTAAAGAGGTTTATGCATGGAACCTACTTAGAATTGATATATATGAAGGACAAATGAGTTTGAACTTGTTTTGACTGAAGGAATTCATTTTATAGCAAAAATACCAATTTGGCTTTAACTCGCAAAAGTAAGGCTATTCCTGTTTTTCTTTCTCAAACAAGGTCATTTAAAGAGGTTTATGCATGTAACCTACTTAGAATTGATATATATGAAGGACAAATTAGTTTGAACTGGTTTTGACTGAAGGAATTCATTTTATAGCAAAAATACCAATTTGGCTTTAACTCGCAAAAGTAAGGCTATTCCTGCTTTTTCTTTCTCAAACAAGGTCATTTAAAGAGGTTTATGCATGGAACCTACTTAGAATTGATATATATGAAGGACAAAGGAGTTTGAACTGGTTTTGACTGAAGGAATTGGTGTTTATAAGCAAAAATCCGAATTTCGTCTTAATTCCGCAAAAGAAGGCTATTCCTGTTTTTTTTCTTTCTCATACAAGGTCATTTAAAGAGGTTTATGCATGGAACCTACTTAGAATTCAAATATATGAAGGACAAATGAGTTTGAACTTGTTTTGACTGAAGGAATTAATTTTATAGCAAAAATACCAATTTGGCTTTAACTCGCAAAAGTAAGGCTATGCCTGTTTTTTCTTTCTCAAACAAGGTCATTTAAAGAGGTTTATGCATGGAACCTACTTAGAATTGATATATATGAAGGACAAATGAGTTTGAACTCGTTTTGACTGAAGGAATTCATTTTATAGCAAAAATACCAATTTGGCTTTAACTCGCAAAAGTATGGCTATTCCTGTTTTTCTTTCTCAAACAAGGTCATTTAAAGAGGTTTATGCATGGAACCTACTTAGAATTGATATATATGAAGGACAAAGGAGTTTGAACTGGTTTTGACTGAAGGAATTCATTTTATAGCAAAAATACCAATTTGGTTTTAACTCGCAAAAGTAAGGCTATTCCTGTTTTTCTTTCTCAAACAAGGTCATTTAAAGAGGTTTATGCATGGAACCTACTTAGAATTGATATATATGAAGGACAAAGGAGTTTGAACTGGTTTTGACTGAAGGAATTGGTGTTTATAAGAAAAAATCCGAATTTCGTCTTAATTCCGCAAAAGAAGGCTATTCCTGTTTATTTTTTCTCATACAAGGTCATTTAAAGAGGTTTATGCATGGAACCTACTTAGAATTGATATATATGAAGGACATAGGAGTTTGAATTGGTTTTGACCGAAGGAATTCATTTTATAGCAAAAATACCAATTTGGCTTTAACTCGCAAAAGTAAGGCTATTCCTGCTTTTTATTTCTCAAACAAGGTCATTTAAAGAGGTTTATGCATGAAACCTACTTAGAATTGATATATATGAAGGACAAAGGAGTTTGAACTTGTTTTGACTGAAGGAATTAATTTTATAGCAAAAATACCAATTTGGCTTTAACTCGCAAAAGTAAGGCTATTCCTGTTTTTCTTTCTCAAACAAGGTCATTTAAAGAGGTTTATGCATGGAACCTACTTAGAATTGATATATATGAAGGACAAAGGAGTTTGAACTGGTTTTGACTGAAGGAATTGGTGTTTATAAGCAAAAATCCGAATTTCGTCTTAATTCCGCAAAAGAAGGCTATTCCTGTTTTTCTTTTTCAAACAAGGTCATTTAAAGAGGTTTATGCATGGAACCTACTTAGAATTGATATATATGAAGGACAAATTAGTTTGAACTTATTTTGACTGAAGGAATTCATTTTATAGCAAAAATACCAATTTGGCATTAACTCGCAAAAGTAAGGCTATTCCTGTTTTTCTTTCTCAAACAAGGTCATTTACAGAGGTTTATGCATGGAACCTACTTAGAATTGATATATATGAAGGACAATGGAGTTTGAACTGGTTTTGACTGAAGGAATTGGTGTTTATAAGCAAAAATCCGAATTTCGTCTTAATTCCGCAAAAGAAGGCTATTCCTGTTTTTCTTTCTCATACAAGGTCATTTAAAGAGGTTTATGCATGGAACCTACTGAGAATATATATATATGAAGGACATAGGACTTTGAACTTGTTTTGACTGAAGGAATAGGTGTTTATAAGCAAAAATCCGAATTTCGTCTTAATTCCGCAAAAGAAGGCTATTCCTGTTTTTCTTTTTCAAACAAGGTGATTTAAAGAGGTTTATGCATGGAACCTACTTAGAATTCAAATATGTGAAGGACAAATGAGTTTGAACTTGTTTTGACTGAAGGAATTAATTTTATAGCAAAAATACCAATTTGGCTTTAACTCGCAAAAGTAAGGCTATTCCTGTTTTTTCTTTCTCAAACAAGGTCATTTAAAGAGGTTTATGCATGGAACCTACTTAGAATTGATATATATGAAGGACAAAGGAGTTTGAACTGGTTTTGACTGAAGGAATTCATTTTATAGCAAAAATACCAATTTGGTTTTAACTCGCAAAAGTAAGGCTATTCCTGTTTTTCTTTCTCAAACAAGGTCATTTAAAGAGGTTTATGCATGGAACCTACTTAGAATTGATATATATGAAGGACAAATTAGTTTGAACTTATTTTGACTGAATGAATTCATTATATAGCAAAAATACCAATTTGGCATTAACTCGCAAAAGTAAGGCTATTCCTGTTTTTCTTTCTCAAACAAGGTCATTTAAAGAGGTTTATGCATGGAACCTACTTAGAATTGATATATATGAAGGACAAATGAGTTTGAACTTGTTTTGACTGAAGGAATTCATTTTATAGCAAAAATACCAATTTGGCTTTAACTCGCAAAAGTAAGGCTATTCCTGTTTTTCTTTCTCAAACAAGGTCATTTAAAGAGGTTTATGCATGTAACCTACTTAGAATTGATATATATGAAGGACAAATTAGTTTGAACTGGTTTTGACTGAAGGAATTGGTGTTTATAAGCAAAAATCCGAATTTCGTCTTAATTCCGCAAAAGAAGGCTATTCCTGTTTTTTTTTCTCATACAAGGTCATTTAAAGATGTTTATGCATGGAACCTACTTAGAATTGATATATATGAAGGACAAATGAGTTTGAACTTGTTTTGACTGAAGGAATTCATTTTATAGCAAAAATACCAATTTGGCTTTAACTCGCAAAAGTAAGGCTATTCCTGCTTTTTATTTCTCAAACAAGGTCATTTAAAGAGGTTTATACATGGAACCTACTTAGAATTGATATATATGAAGGACAAAGGAGTTTGAACTTGTTTTGACTGAAGGAATTCATTTTATAGCAAAAATACCAATTTGGCTTTAACTCGCAAAAGTAAGGCTATTCCTGTTTTTCTTTCTCATACAAGGTGATTTAAAGAGGTTTATGCATGGAACCTACTTAGAATTCAAATATATGAAGGACAAATGAGTTTGAACTTGTTTTGACTGAAGGAATTAATTTTATAGCAAAAATACCAATTTGGCTTTAACTCGCAAAAGTAAGGCTATTCCTGTTTTTTCTTTCTCAAACAAGGTCATTTAAAGAGGTTTATGCATGGAACCTACTTAGAATTGATATATATGAAGGACAAAGGAGTTTGAACTGGTTTTGACTGAAGGAATTCATTTTATAGCAAAAATACCAATTTGGTTTTAACTCGCAAAAGTAAGGCTATTCCTGTTTTTCTTTCTCAAACAAGGTCATTTAAAGAGGTTTATGCATGGAACCTACTTAGAATTGATATATATGAAGGACAAATTAGTTTGAACTTGTTTTGACTGAAGGAATTCATTTTATAGCAAAAATACCAATTTGGCTTTAACTCGCAAAAGTAAGGCTTTTCCCGCTTTTTCGTTCTCAAACAAGGTCATTTAAAAAGGTTTATGCATGGAACCTACTTAGAATTGATATATATGAAGGACATAGGACTTTGAACTTGTTTTGACTGAAGGAATTGGTGTTTATAAGCAAAAATCCGAATTTCGTCTTAATTCCGCAAAAGAAGGCTATTCCTGTTTTTCTTTTTCAAACAAGGTCATTTAAAGAGGTTTATGCATGGAACCTACTTAGAATTGATATATATGAAGGACAAAGGAGTTTGAACTGGTTTTGACTGAAGGAATTCATTTTATAGCAAAAATACCAATTTGGTTTTAACTCGCAAAAGTAAGGCTATTCCTGTTTTTCTTTCTCAAACAAGGTCATTTAAAGAGGTTTATGCATGGAACCTACTTAGAATTGATATATATGAAGGACAAATTAGTTTGAACTTGTTTTGACTGAAGGAATTCATTTTATAGCAAAAATACCAATTTGGCTTTAACTCGCAAAAGTAAGGCTTTTCCCGCTTTTTCGTTCTCAAACAAGGTCATTTAAAAAGGTTTATGCATGGAACCTACTTAGAATTGATATATATGAAGGACATAGGACTTTGAACTTGTTTTGACTGAAGGAATTGGTGTTTATAAGCAAAAATCCGAATTTCGTCTTAATTCCGCAAAAGAAGGCTATTCCTGTTTTTCTTTTTCAAACAAGGTCATTTAAAGAGGTTTATGCATGGAACCTACTTAGAATTGATATATATGAAGGACAAAGGAGTTTGAACTGGTTTTGACTGAAGGAATTCATTTTATAGCAAACATACCAATTTGGCTTTAACTCGCAAAAGTAAGGCTTTTCCTGTTTTTCTTTCTCATACAAGGTCATTTAAAGAGGTTTATGCATGGAACCTACTGAGAATTCAAATATATGAAGGACAAATGAGTTTGAACTGGTTTTGACTGAAGGAATTCATTTTATAGCAAAAATACCAATTTGGCTTTAACTCGCAAAAGTAAGGCTATTCATGTTTTTTCTTTCTCAAACAAGGTCATTTAAAGAGGTTTATGCATGGAACCTACTTAGAATTGATATATATGAAGGACAAAGGAGTTTGAACTGGTTTTGACTGAAGGAATTCATTTTATAGCAAAAATACCAATTTGGTTTTAACTCGCAAAAGTAAGGCTATTCCTGTTTTTCTTTCTCAAACAAGGTCATTTAAAGAGGTTTATGCATGGAACCTACTTAGAATTGATATATATGAAGGACAAATTAGTTTGAACTTGTTTTGACTGAAGGAATTCATTTTATAGCAAAAATACCAATTTGGCTTTAACTCGCAAAAGTAAGGCTTTTCCCGCTTTTTCGTTCTCAAACAAGGTCATTTAAAAAGGTTTATGCATGGAACCTACTTAGAATTGATATATATGAAGGACATAGGACTTTGAACTTGTTTTGACTGAAGGAATTGGTGTTTATAAGCAAAAATCCGAATTTCGTCTTAATTCCGCAAAAGAAGGCTATTCCTGTTTTTCTTTTTCAAACAAGGTCATTTAAAGAGGTTTATGCATGGAACCTACTTAGAATTGATATATATGAAGGACAAAGGAGTTTGAACTGGTTTTGACTGAAGGAATTCATTTTATAGCAAACATACCAATTTGGCTTTAACTCGCAAAAGTAAGGCTTTTCCTGTTTTTCTTTCTCAAACAAGGTCATTTAAAGAGGTTTATGCATGGAACCTACTGAGAATTCAAATATATGAAGGACAAATGAGTTTGAACTGGTTTTGACTGAAGGAATTGGTGTTTATAAGCAAAAATCCGAATTTCGTCTTAATTCCGCAAAAGAAGGCTATTCCTGTTTTTCTTTCTCAAACGAGGTCATTTAAAGAGGTTTATGCATTGAACCTACTTAGAATTGATATATATGAAGGACAAAGGAGTTTGAACTGGTTTTGACTGAAGGAATTGGTGTTTATAAGCAAAAATCCGAATTTCGTCTTAATTCCGCAAAAGAAGGCTATTCCTGTTTTTTTTTTTCTCATACAAGGTCATTTAAAGAGGTTTATGCATGGAACCTACTGAGAATTCAAATATATGAAGGACAAATGAGTTTGAACTGGTTTTGACTGAAGGAATTCATTTTATAGCAAAAATACCAATTTGGCTTTAACTCGCAAAAGTATGGCTATTCCTGTTTTTCTTTCTCAAACAAGGTCATTTAAAGAGGTTTATGCATGGAACCTACTTAGAATTGATATATATGAAGGACAAAGGAGTTTGAACTGGTTTTGACTGAAGGAATTGGTGTTTATAAGCAAAAATCCGAATTTCGTCTTAATTCCGCAAAAGAAGGCTATTCCTGTTTTTTTTCTTTCTCATACAAGGTCATTTAAAGAGGTTTATGCATGGAACCTACTTAGAATTGATATATATGAAGGACAAATGAGTTTGAACTTGTTTTGACTGAAGGAATTCATTTTATAGCAAAAATACCAATTTGGCTTTAACTCGCAAAAGTATGGCTATTCCTGTTTTTCTTTCTCAAACAAGGTCATTTAAAGAGGTTTATGCATGGAACCTACTTAGAATTGATATATAAGAAGGACAAAGGAGTTTGAACTGGTTTTGACTGAAGGAATTCATTTTATAGCAAAAATACCAATTTGGTTTTAACTCGCAAAAGTAAGGCTATTCCTGTTTTTCTTTCTCAAACAAGGTCATTTAAAGAGGTTTATGCATGGAACCTACTTAGAATTGATATATATGAAGGACAAAGGAGTTTGAACTGGTTTTGACTGAAGGAATTGGTGTTTATAAGCAAAAATCCGAATTTCGTCTTAATTCCGCAAAAGAAGGCTATTCCTGTTTATTTTTTCTCATACAAGGTCATTTAAAGAGGTTTATGCATGGAACCTACTTAGAATTGATATATATGAAGGACATAGGAGTTTGAATTGGTTTTGACCGAAGGAATTCATTTTATAGCAAAAATACCAATTTGGCTTTAACTCGCAAAAGTAAGGCTATTCCTGCTTTTTATTTCTCAAACAAGGTCATTTAAAGAGGTTTATGCATGAAACCCACTTAGAATTGATATATATGAAGGACAAAGGAGTTTGAACTTGTTTTGACTGAAAGAATTCATTTTATAGCAACAATACCAATTTGGCTTTAACTCGCAAAAGTAAGGCTATTCCTGTTTTTCTTTCTCAAACAAGGTCATTTAAAGAGGTTTATGCATGGAACCTACTTAGAATTGATATATATGAAGGACAAAGGAGTTTGAACTGGTTTTGACTGAAGGAATTGGTGTTTATAAGCAAAAATCCGAATTTCGTCTTAATTCCGCAAAAGAAGGCTATTCCTGTTTTTCTTTTTCAAACAAGGTCATTTAAAGAGGTTTATGCATGGAACCTACTTAGAATTGATATATATGAAGGACAAATGAGTTTGAACTTGTTTTGACTGAAGGAATTCATTTTATAGCAAAAATACCAATTTGGCTTTAACTCGCAAAAGTATGGCTATTCCTGTTTTTCTTTCTCAAACGAGGTCATTTAAAGAGGTTTATGCATGGAACCTACTTAGAATTGATATATATGAAGGACAAAGGAGTTTGAACTGGTTTTGACTGAAGGAATTGGTGTTTATAAGCAAAAATCCGAATTTCGTCTTAATTCCGCAAAAGAAGGCTATTCCTGTTTTTTTTCTCATACAAGGTCATTTAAAGATGTTTATGCATGGAACCTACTTAGAATTGATATATATGAAGGACAAATGAGTTTGAACTTGTTTTGACTGAAGGAATTCATTTTATAGCAAAAATACCAATTTGGCTTTAACTCGCAAAAGTAAGGCTATTCCTGCTTTTTATTTCTCAAACAAGGTCATTTAAAGAGGTTTATACATGGAACCTACTTAGAATTGATATATATGAAGGACAAAGGAGTTTGAACTTGTTTTGACTGAAGGAATTCATTTTATAGCAAAAATACCAATTTGGCTTTAACTCGCAAAAGTAAGGCTATTCCTGTTTTTTCTTTCTCAAACAAGGTCATTTAAAGAGGTTTATGCATGGAACCTACTTAGAATTCAAATATATGAAGGACAAATGAGTTTGAACTTGTTTTGACTGAAGGAATTAATTTTATAGCAAAAATACCAATTTGGCTTTAACTCGCAAAAGTAAGGCTATTCCTGTTTTTTCTTTCTCAAACAAGGTCATTTAAAGAGGTTTATGCATGGAACCTACTTAGAATTGATATATATGAAGGACAAATTAGTTTGAACTTATTTTGACTGAAGGAATTCATTTTATAGCAAAAATACCAATTTGGCATTAACTCGCAAAAGTAAGGCTATTCCTGTTTTTCTTTCTCAAACAAGGTCATTTAAAGAGGTTTATGCATGGAACCTACTTAGAATTGATATATATGAAGGACAAATTAGTTTGAACTGGTTTTGACTGAAGGAATTCATTTTATAGCAAACATACCAATTTGGCTTTAACTCGCAAAAGTAAGGCTTTTCCTGTTTTTCTTTCTCATACAAGGTCATTTAAAGAGGTTTATGCATGGAACCTACTGAGAATTCAAATATATGAAGGACAAAGGAGTTTGAACTGGTTTTGACTGAAGGAATTCATTTTATAGAAAAAATACCAATTTGGCTTTAACTCGCAAAAGTATGGCTATTCCTGTTTTTCTTTCTCAAACAAGGTCATTTAAAGAGGTTTATGCATGGAACCTACTTAGAATTGATATATATGTAGGACAAAGGAGTTTGAACTGGTTTTGACTGAAGGAATAGGTGTTTATAAGCAAAAATCCGAATTTCGTCTTAATTCCGCAAAAGAAGGCTATTCCTGTTTTTCTTTCTCAAACGAGGTCATTTAAAGAGGTTTATGCATGGAACCTACTTAGAATTGATATATATGAAGGACAAAGGAGTTTGAACTGGTTTTGACTGAAGGAATTGGTGTTTATAAGCAAAAATCCGAATTTCGTCTTAATTCCGCAAAAGAAGGCTATTCCTGTTTTTTTTTTTCTCATACAAGGTCATTTAAAGAGGTTTATGCATGGAACCTACTTAGAATTGATATATATGAAGGACAAAGGAGTTTGAACTTGTTTTGACTGAAGGAATTCATTTTATAGCAAAAATACCAATTTGGCTTTAACTCGCAAAAGTAAGGCTATTCCTGTTTTTCTTTCTCATACAAGGTGATTTAAAGAGGTTTATGCATGGAACCTACTTAGAATTCAAATATATGAAGGACAAATGAGTTTGAACTTGTTTTGACTGAAGGAATTAATTTTATAGCAAAAATACCAATTTGGCTTTAACTCGCAAAAGTAAGGCTATTCCTGCTTTTTCTTTCTCAAACAAGGTCATTTAAAGAGGTTTGTGCATGGAACCTACTTAGAATATATATATATGAAGGACATAGGACTTTGAACTTGTTTTGACTGAAGGAATTGGTGTTTATAAGCAAAAATCCGAATTTCGTCTTAATTCCACAAAAGAAGGCTATTCCTGTTTTTTTTTCTCATACAAGGTCATTTAAAGAGGTTTATGCATGGAACCTACTTAGAATTGATATATATGAAGGACAAAGGAGTTTGAACTGGTTTTGACTGAAGGAATTGGTGTTTATAAGCAAAAATCCGAATTTCGTCTTAATTCCGCAAAAGAAGGCTATTCCTGTTTTTCTTTCTCATACAAGGTCATTTAAAGAGGTTTATGCATGGGACCTACTTAGAATTGATATATATGAAGGACAAATGAGTTTGAACTTGTTTTGACTGAAGGAATTCATTTTATAGCAAAAATACCAATTTGGCTTTAACTCGCAAAAGTAAGGCTATTCCTGTTTTTCTTTCTCAAACAAGGTCATTTAAAGAGGTTTATGCATGTAACCTACTTAGAATTGATATATATGAAGGACAAATTAGTTTGAACTGGTTTTGACTGAAGGAATTCATTTTATAGCAAAAATACCAATTTGGCTTTAACTCGCAAAAGTAAGGCTATTCCTGCTTTTTCTTTCTCAAACAAGGTCATTTAAAGAAGTTTATGCATGGAACCCACTTAGAATTGATATATATGAAGGACATAGGACTTTGAACTTGTTTTGACTGGAGGAATTGGTGTTTATAAGCAAAAATCCGAATTTCGTCTTAATTCCGCAAAAGTAAGGCTATTCGTGTTTTTCTTTCTCAAACGAGGTCATTTAAAGAGGTTTATGCATGGAACCTACTTAGAATTGATATATATGAAGGACAAAGGAGTTTGAACTGGTTTTGACTGAAGGAATTGGTGTTTATAAGCAAAAATCCGAATTTCGTCTTAATTCCGCAAAAGAAGGCTATTCCTGTTTCTCTTTTTCAAACAAGGTCATTTAAAGAGGTTTATGCATGGAACCTACTTAGAATTGATATATATGAAGGACAAATGAGTTTGAACTTGTTTTGACTGAAGGAATTCATTTTATAGCAAAAATACCAATTTGGCTTTAACTCGCAAAAGTATGGCTATTCCTGTTTTTCTTTCTCAAACAAGGTCATTTAAAGAGGTTTATGCATGGAACCTACTTAGAATTGATATATATGAAGGACAAAGGAGTTTGAACCTGTTTTGACTGAAGGAATTCATTTTATAGCAAACATACCAATTTGGCTTTAACTCGCAAAAGTAAGGCTATTCCTGTTTTTCTTTCTCATACAAGGTGATTTAAAGAGGTTTATGCATGGAACCTACTTAGAATTCAAATATATGAAGGACAAATGAGTTTGAACTTGTTTTGACTGAAGGAATTAATTTTATAGCAAAAATACCAATTTGGCTTTAACTCGCAAAAGTAAGGCTATTCCTGCTTTTTCTTTCTCAAACAAGGTCATTTAAAGAGGTTTATGCATGGAACCTACTTAGAATTGATATATATGAAGGACAAAGGAGTTTGAACCTGTTTTGACTGAAGGAATTCATTTTATAGCAAACATACCAATTTGGCTTTAACTCGCAAAAGTAAGGCTATTCCTGTTTTTCTTTCTCATACAAGGTCATTTAAAGAGGTTTATGCATGGAACCTACTGAGAATTCAAATATATGAAGGACAAATGAGTTTGAACTGGTTTTGACTGAAGGAATTCATTTTATAGCAAAAATACCAATTTGGCTTTAACTCGCAAAAGTATGGCTATTCCTGTTTTTCTTTCTCAAACAAGGTCATTTAAAGAGGTTTATGCATGGAACCTACTTAGAATTGATATATATGAAGGACAAAGGAGTTTGAACTGGTTTTGACTGAAGGAATTGGTGTTTATAAGCAAAAATCCGAATTTCGTCTTAATTCCGCAAAAGAAGGCTATTCCTGTTTTTCTTTCTCATACAAGGTCATTTAAAGAGGTTTATGCATGGAACCTACTTAGAATTGATATATATGAAGGACAAATGAGTTTGAACTTGTTTTGACTGAAGGAATTCATTTTATAGCAAAAATACCAATTTGGCTTTAACTCGCAAAAGTAAGGCTATTCCTGTTTTTCTTTCTCAAACAAGGTCATTTAAAGAGGTTTATGCATGGAACCTACTTAGAATTGATATATATGAAGGACAAATTAGTTTGAACTTATTTTGACTGAAGGAATTCATTATATAGCAAAAATACCAATTTGGCATTAACTCGCAAAAGTAAGGCTATTCCTGTTTTTCTTTCTCAAACAAGGTCATTTAAAGAGGTTTATGCATGGAACCTACTTAGAATTGATATATATGAAGGACAAATGAGTTTGAACTTGTTTTGACTGAAGGAATTCATTTTATAGCAAAAATACCAATTTGGCTTTAACTCGCAAAAGTAAGGCTATTCCTGCTTTTTATTTCTCAAACAAGGTCATTTAAAGAGGTTTATGCATGGAACCTACTTAGAATTGATATATATGAAGGACAAAGGAGTTTGAACTTGTTTTGACTGAAGGAATTCATTTTATAGCAAAAATACCAATTTGGCTTTAACTCGCAAAAGTAAGGCTATTCCTGTTTTTCTTTCTCATACAAGGTGATTTAAAGAGGTTTATGCATGGAACCTACTTAGAATTCAAATATATGAAGGACAAATGAGTTTGAACTTGTTTTGACTGAAGGAATTAATTTTATAGCAAAAATACCAATTTGGCTTTAACTCGCAAAAGTAAGGCTATTCCTGTTTTTTCTTTCTCAAACAAGGTCATTTAAAGAGGTTTATGCATGGAACCTACTTAGAATTGATATATATGAAGGACAAAGGAGTTTGAACTGGTTTTGACTGAAGGAATTCATTTTATAGCAAAAATACCAATTTGGTTTTAACTCGCAAAAGTAAGGCTATTCCTGTTTTTCTTTCTCAAACAAGGTCATTTAAAGAGGTTTATGCATGGAACCTACTTAGAATTGATATATATGAAGGACAAATTAGTTTGAACTGGTTTTGACTGAAGGAATTCATTTTATAGCAAAAATACCAATTTGGCTTTAACTCGCAAAAGTAAGGCTTTTCCCGCTTTTTCGTTCTCAAACAAGGTCATTTAAAAAGGTTTATGCATGGAACCTACTTAGAATTGATATATATGAAGGACATAGGACTTTGAACTTTTTTTGACTGAAGGAATTGGTGTTTATAAGCAAAAATCCGAATTTCGTCTCAATTCCGCAAAAGAAGGCTATTCCTGTTTTTCTTTTTCAAACAAGGTCATTTAAAGAGGTTTATGCATGGAACCTACTTAGAATTGATATATATGAAGGACAAAGGAGTTTGAACTGGTTTTGACTGAAGGAATTCATTTTATAGCAAAAATACCAATTTGGCTTTAACTCGCAAAAGTATGGCTATTCCTGTTTTTCTTTCTCAAACAAGGTCATTTAAAGAGGTTTATGCATGGAACCTACTTAGAATTGATATATATGAAGGACAAAGGAGTTTGAACTGGTTTTGACTGAAGGAATTCATTTTATAGCAAAAATACCAATTTGGTTTTAACTCGCAAAAGTAAGGCTATTCCTGTTTTTCTTTCTCAAACAAGGTCATTTAAAGAGGTTTATTTATGGAACCTACTTAGAATTGATATATATGAAGGACAAATTAGTTTGAACTTGTTTTGACTGAAGGAATTCATTTTATAGCAAAAATACCAATTTGGCTTTAACTCGCAAAAGTAAGGCTTTTCCCGCTTTTTCATTCTCAAACAAGGTCATTTAAAAAGGTTTATGCATGGAACCTACTTAGAATTGATATATATGAAGGACATAGGACTTTGAACTTGTTTTGACTGAAGGAATTGGTGTTTATAAGCAAAAATCCGAATTTCGTCTTAATTCCGCAAAAGAAGGCTATTCCTGTTTTTCTTTTTCAAACAAGGTCATTTAAAGAGGTTTATGCATGGAACCTACTTAGAATTGATATATATGAAGGACAAAGGAGTTTGAACTGGTTTTGACTGAAGGAATTCATTTTATAGCAAAAATACCAATTTGGCTTTAACTCGCAAAAGTATGGCTATTCCTGTTTTTCTTTCTCAAACAAGGTCATTTAAAGAGGTTTATGCATGGAACCTACTTAGAATTGATATATATGAAGGACAAAGGAGTTTGAACTGGTTTTGACTGAAGGAATTCATTTTATAGCAAACATACCAATTTGGCTTTAACTCGCAAAAGTAAGGCTTTTCCTGTTTTTCTTTCTCATACAAGGTCATTTAAAGAGGTTTATGCATGGAACCTACTGAGAATTCAAATATATGAAGGACAAATGAGTTTGAACTGGTTTTGACTGAAGGAATTCATTTTATAGCAAAAATACCAATTTGGCTTTAACTCGCAAAAGTATGGCTATTCCTGTTTTTCTTTCTCAAACAAGGTCATTTAAAGAGGTTTATGCATGGAACCTACTTAGAATTGATATATATGTAGGACAAAGGAGTTTGAACTGGTTTTGACTGAAGGAATTGGTGTTTATAAACAAAAATCCGAATTTCGTCTTAATTCCGCAAAAGAAGGCTATTCCTGTTTTTCTTTCTCAAACGAGGTCATTTAAAGAGGATTATGCATGGAACCTACTTAGAATTGATATATATGAAGGACAAAGGAGTTTGAACTGGTTTTGACTGAAGGAATTGGTGTTTATAAGCAAAAATCCGAATTTCGTCTTAATTCCGCAAAAGAAGGCTATTCCTGTTTTTCTTTTTCAAACAAGGTCATTTAAAGAGGTTTATGCATGGAACCTACTTAGAATTGATATATATGAAGGACAAAGGAGTTTGAACTGGTTTTGACTGAAGGAATTCATTTTATAGCAAAAATACCAATTTGGCTTTAACTCGCAAAAGTATGGCTATTCCTGTTTTTCTTTCTCAAACAAGGTCATTTAAAGAGGTTTATGCATGGAACCTACTTAGAATTGATATATATGAAGGACAAAGGAGTTTGAACTGGTTTTGACTGAAGGAATTCATTTTATAGCAAAAATACCAATTTGGCTTCAACTCGCAAAAGTAAGGCTTTTCCCGCTTTTTCGTTCTCAAACAAGGTCATTTAAAAAGGTTTATGCATGGAACCTACTTAGAATTGATATATATGAAGGACATAGGACTTTGAACTTGTTTTGACTGAAGGAATTGGTGTTTATAAGCAAAAATCCGAATTTCGTCTTAATTCCGCAAAAGAAGGCTATTCCTGTTTTTCTTTTTCAAACAAGGTCATTTAAAGAGGTTTATGCATGGAACCTACTTAGAATTGATATATATGAAGGACAAAGGAGTTTGAACTGGTTTTGACTGAAGGAATTCATTTTATAGCAAAAATACCAATTTGGCTTTAACTCGCAAAAGTATGGCTATTCCTGTTTTTCTTTCTCAAACAAGGTCATTTAAAGAGGTTTATGCATGGAACCTACTTAGAATTGATATATATGAAGGACAAAGGAGTTTGAACTGGTTTTGACTGAAGGAATTCATTTTATAGCAAACATACCAATTTGGCTTTAACTCGCAAAAGTAAGGCTTTTCCTGTTTTTCTTTCTCATACAAGGTCATTTAAAGAGGTTTATGCATGGAACCTACTGAGAATTCAAATATATGAAGGACAAATGAGTTTGAACTGGTTTTGACTGAAGGAATTCATTTTATAGCAAAAATACCAATTTGGCTTTAACTCGCAAAATTATGGCTATTCCTGTTTTTCTTTCTCAAACAAGGTCATTTAAAGAGGTTTATGCATGGAACCTACTTAGAATTGATATATATGTAGGACAAAGGAGTTTGAACTGGTTTTGACTGAAGGAAATGGTGTTTATAAGCAAAAATCCGAATTTCGTCTTAATTCCGCAAAAGAAGGCTATTCCTGTTTTTCTTTCTCAAACGAGGTCATTTAAAGAGGTTTATGCATGGAACCTACTTAGAATTGATATATATGAAGGACAAAGGAGTTTGAACTGGTTTTGACTGAAGGAATTGGTGTTTATAAGCAAAAATCCGAATTTCGTCTTAATTCCGCAAAAGAAGGCTATTCCTGTTTTTTTTTTTTTCTCATACAAGGTCATTTAAAGAGGTTTATGCATGGAACCTACTTAGAATTGATATATATGAAGGACAAAGGAGTTTGACTTGTTTTGACTGAAGGAATTCATTTTATAGCAAAAATACCAATTTGGCTTTAACTCGCAAAAGTAAGGCTATTCCTGTTTTTCTTTCTCAAACAAGGTCATTTAAAGAGGTTTATTTATGGAACCTACTTAGAATTGATATATATGAAGGACAAATTAGTTTGAACTTGTTTTGACTGAAGGAATTCATTTTATAGCAAAAATACCAATTTGGCTTTAACTCGCAAAAGTAAGGCTTTTCCCGCTTTTTCATTCTCAAACAAGGTCATTTAAAAAGGTTTATGCATGGAACCTACTTAGAATTGATATATATGAAGGACATAGGACTTTGAACTTGTTTTGACTGAAGGAATTGGTGTTTATAAGCAAAAATCCGAATTTCGTCTTAATTCCGCAAAAGAAGGCTATTCCTGTTTTTCTTTTTCAAACAAGGTCATTTAAAGAGGTTTATGCATGGAACCTACTTAGAATTGATATATATGAAGGACAAAGGAGTTTGAACTGGTTTTGACTGAAGGAATTCATTTTATAGCAAAAATACCAATTTGGCTTTAACTCGCAAAAGTATGGCTATTCCTGTTTTTCTTTCTCAAACAAGGTCATTTAAAGAGGTTTATGCATGGAACCTACTTAGAATTGATATATATGAAGGACAAAGGAGTTTGAACTGGTTTTGACTGAAGGAATTCATTTTATAGCAAACATACCAATTTGGCTTTAACTCGCAAAAGTAAGGCTTTTCCTGTTTTTCTTTCTCATACAAGGTCATTTAAAGAGGTTTATGCATGGAACCTACTGAGAATTCAAATATATGAAGGACAAATGAGTTTGAACTGGTTTTGACTGAAGGAATTCATTTTATAGCAAAAATACCAATTTGGCTTTAACTCGCAAAAGTATGGCTATTCCTGTTTTTCTTTCTCAAACAAGGTCATTTAAAGAGGTTTATGCATGGAACCTACTTAGAATTGATATATATGTAGGACAAAGGAGTTTGAACTGGTTTTGACTGAAGGAATTGGTGTTTATAAACAAAAATCCGAATTTCGTCTTAATTCCGCAAAAGAAGGCTATTCCTGTTTTTCTTTCTCAAACGAGGTCATTTAAAGAGGATTATGCATGGAACCTACTTAGAATTGATATATATGAAGGACAAAGGAGTTTGAACTGGTTTTGACTGAAGGAATTGGTGTTTATAAGCAAAAATCCGAATTTCGTCTTAATTCCGCAAAAGAAGGCTATTCCTGTTTTTCTTTTTCAAACAAGGTCATTTAAAGAGGTTTATGCATGGAACCTACTTAGAATTGATATATATGAAGGACAAAGGAGTTTGAACTGGTTTTGACTGAAGGAATTCATTTTATAGCAAAAATACCAATTTGGCTTTAACTCGCAAAAGTATGGCTATTCCTGTTTTTCTTTCTCAAACAAGGTCATTTAAAGAGGTTTATGCATGGAACCTACTTAGAATTGATATATATGAAGGACAAAGGAGTTTGAACTGGTTTTGACTGAAGGAATTCATTTTATAGCAAAAATACCAATTTGGTTTTAACTCGCAAAAGTAAGGCTATTCCTGTTTTTCTTTCTCAAACAAGGTCATTTAAAGAGGTTTATGCATGGAACCTACTTAGAATTGATATATATGAAGGACAAATTAGTTTGAACTGGTTTTGACTGAAGGAATTCATTTTATAGCAAAAATACCAATTTGGCTTTAACTCGCAAAAGTATGGCTATTCCTGTTTTTCTTTCTCAAACAAGGTCATTTAAAGAGGTTTATGCATGGAACCTACTTAGAATTGATATATATGAAGGACAAAGGAGTTTGAACTGGTTTTGACTGAAGGAATTCATTTTATAGCAAAAATACCAATTTGGTTTTAACTCGCAAAAGTAAGGCTATTCCTGTTTTTCTTTCTCAAACAAGGTCATTTAAAGAGGTTTATGCATGGAACCTACTTAGAATTGATATATATGAAGGACAAATTAGTTTGAACTGGTTTTGACTGAAGGAATTGGTGTTTATAAGCAAAAATCCGAATTTCGTCTTAATTCCGCAAAAGAAGGCTATTCCTGTTTTTTTTTTTTTCTCATACAAGGTCATTTAAAGAGGTTTATGCATGGAACCTACTTAGAATTGATATATATGAAGGACAAAGGAGTTTGACTTGTTTTGACTGAAGGAATTCATTTTATAGCAAAAATACCAATTTGGCTTTAACTCGCAAAAGTAAGGCTATTCCTGTTTTTCTTTCTCAAACAAGGTCATTTAAAGAGGTTTATTTATGGAACCTACTTAGAATTGATATATATGAAGGACAAATTAGTTTGAACTTGTTTTGACTGAAGGAATTCATTTTATAGCAAAAATACCAATTTGGCTTTAACTCGCAAAAGTAAGGCTTTTCCCGCTTTTTCATTCTCAAACAAGGTCATTTAAAAAGGTTTATGCATGGAACCTACTTAGAATTGATATATATGAAGGACATAGGACTTTGAACTTGTTTTGACTGAAGGAATTGGTGTTTATAAGCAAAAATCCGAATTTCGTCTTAATTCCGCAAAAGAAGGCTATTCCTGTTTTTCTTTTTCAAACAAGGTCATTTAAAGAGGTTTATGCATGGAACCTACTTAGAATTGATATATATGAAGGACAAAGGAGTTTGAACTGGTTTTGACTGAAGGAATTCATTTTATAGCAAAAATACCAATTTGGCTTTAACTCGCAAAAGTATGGCTATTCCTGTTTTTCTTTCTCAAACAAGGTCATTTAAAGAGGTTTATGCATGGAACCTACTTAGAATTGATATATATGAAGGACAAAGGAGTTTGAACTGGTTTTGACTGAAGGAATTCATTTTATAGCAAACATACCAATTTGGCTTTAACTCGCAAAAGTAAGGCTTTTCCTGTTTTTCTTTCTCATACAAGGTCATTTAAAGAGGTTTATGCATGGAACTTACTGAGAATTCAAATATATGAAGGACAAATGAGTTTGAACTGGTTTTGACTGAAGGAATTCATTTTATAGCAAAAATACCAATTTGGCTTTAACTCGCAAAAGTATGGCTATTCCTGTTTTTCTTTCTCAAACAAGGTCATTTAAAGAGGTTTATGCATGGAACCTACTTAGAATTGATATATATGTAGGACAAAGGAGTTTGAACTGGTTTTGACTGAAGGAATTGGTGTTTATAAACAAAAATCCGAATTTCGTCTTAATTCCGCAAAAGAAGGCTATTCCTGTTTTTCTTTCTCAAACGAGGTCATTTAAAGAGGATTATGCATGGAACCTACTTAGAATTGATATATATGAAGGACAAAGGAGTTTGAACTGGTTTTGACTGAAGGAATTGGTGTTTATAAGCAAAAATCCGAATTTCGTCTTAATTCCGCAAAAGAAGGCTATTCCTGTTTTTCTTTTTCAAACAAGGTCATTTAAAGAGGTTTATGCATGGAACCTACTTAGAATTGATATATATGAAGGACAAAGGAGTTTGAACTGGTTTTGACTGAAGGAATTCATTTTATAGCAAAAATACCAATTTGGCTTTAACTCGCAAAAGTATGGCTATTCCTGTTTTTCTTTCTCAAACAAGGTCATTTAAAGAGGTTTATGCATGGAACCTACTTAGAATTGATATATATGAAGGACAAAGGAGTTTGAACTGGTTTTGACTGAAGGAATTCATTTTATAGCAAAAATACCAATTTGGTTTTAACTCGCAAAAGTAAGGCTATTCCTGTTTTTCTTTCTCAAACAAGGTCATTTAAAGAGGTTTATGCATGGAACCTACTTAGAATTGATATATATGAAGGACAAATTAGTTTGAACTTGTTTTGACTGAAGGAATTCATTTTATAGCAAAAATACCAATTTGGCTTCAACTCGCAAAAGTAAGGCTTTTCCCGCTTTTTCGTTCTCAAACAAGGTCATTTAAAAAGGTTTATGCATGGAACCTACTTAGAATTGATATATATGAAGGACATAGGACTTTGAACTTGTTTTGACTGAAGGAATTGGTGTTTATAAGCAAAAATCCGAATTTCGTCTTAATTCCGCAAAAGAAGGCTATTCCTGTTTTTCTTTTTCAAACAAGGTCATTTAAAGAGGTTTATGCATGGAACCTACTTAGAATTGATATATATGAAGGACAAAGGAGTTTGAACTGGTTTTGACTGAAGGAATTCATTTTATAGCAAAAATACCAATTTGGCTTTAACTCGCAAAAGTATGGCTATTCCTGTTTTTCTTTCTCAAACAAGGTCATTTAAAGAGGTTTATGCATGGAACCTACTTAGAATTGATATATATGAAGGACAAAGGAGTTTGAACTGGTTTTGACTGAAGGAATTCATTTTATAGCAAACATACCAATTTGGCTTTAACTCGCAAAAGTAAGGCTTTTCCTGTTTTTCTTTCTCATACAAGGTCATTTAAAGAGGTTTATGCATGGAACCTACTGAGAATTCAAATATATGAAGGACAAATGAGTTTGAACTGGTTTTGACTGAAGGAATTCATTTTATAGCAAAAATACCAATTTGGCTTTAACTCGCAAAATTATGGCTATTCCTGTTTTTCTTTCTCAAACAAGGTCATTTAAAGAGGTTTATGCATGGAACCTACTTAGAATTGATATATATGTAGGACAAAGGAGTTTGAACTGGTTTTGACTGAAGGAAATGGTGTTTATAAGCAAAAATCCGAATTTCGTCTTAATTCCGCAAAAGAAGGCTATTCCTGTTTTTCTTTCTCAAACGAGGTCATTTAAAGAGGTTTATGCATGGAACCTACTTAGAATTGATATATATGAAGGACAAAGGAGTTTGAACTGGTTTTGACTGAAGGAATTGGTGTTTATAAGCAAAAATCCGAATTTCGTCTTAATTCCGCAAAAGAAGGCTATTCCTGTTTTTTTTTTTTTCTCATACAAGGTCATTTAAAGAGGTTTATGCATGGAACCTACTTAGAATTGATATATATGAAGGACAAAGGAGTTTGACTTGTTTTGACTGAAGGAATTCATTTTATAGCAAAAATACCAATTTGGCTTTAACTCGCAAAAGTAAGGCTATTCCTGTTTTTCTTTCTCATACAAGGTGATTTAAAGAGGTTTATGCATGGAACCTACTTAGAATTCAAATATATGAAGGACAAATGAGTTTGAACTTGTTTTGACTGAAGGAATTAATTTTATAGCAAAAATACCAATTTGGCTTTAACTCGCAAAAGTAAGGCTATTCCTGCTTTTTCTTTCTCAAACAAGGTTATTTAAAGAGGTTTATGCATGGAACCTACTTAGAATTGATATATATGAAGGACATAGGACTTTGAACTTGTTTTGACTGAAGGAATTGGTGTTTATAAGCAAAAATCCGAATTTCGTCTTAATTCCGCAAAAGAAGGCTATTCCTGTTTCTCTTTTTCAAACAAGGTCATTTAAAGAGGTTTATGCATGGAACCTACTTAGAATTGATATATATGAAGGACAAATGAGTTTGAACTTGTTTTGACTGAAGGAATTCATTTTATAGCAAAAATACCAATTTGGCTTTAACTCGCAAAAGTATGGCTATTCCTGTTTTTCTTTCTCAAACAAGGTCATTTAAAGAGGTTTATGCATGGAACCTACTTAGAATTGATATATATGAAGGACAAAGGAGTTTGAACCTGTTTTGACTGAAGGAATTCATTTTATAGCAAACATACCAATTTGGCTTTAACTCGCAAAAGTAAGGCTATTCCTGTTTTTCTTTCTCATACAAGGTGATTTAAAGAGGTTTATGCATGGAACATACTTAGAATTCAAATATATGAAGGACAAATGAGTTTGAACTTGTTTTGACTGAAGGAATTAATTTTATAGCAAAAATACCAATTTGGCTTTAACTCGCAAAAGTAAGGCTATTCCTGCTTTTTCTTTCTCAAACAAGGTCATTTAAAGAGGTTTATGCATGGAACCTACTTAGAATTGATATATATGAAGGACAAAGGAGTTTGAACCTGTTTTGACTGAAGGAATTCATTTTATAGCAAACATACCAATTTGGCTTTAACTCGCAAAAGTAAGGCTATTCCTGTTTTTCTTTCTCATACAAGGTCATTTAAAGAGGTTTATGCATGGAACCTACTGAGAATTCAAATATATGAAGGACAAATGAGTTTGAACTGGTTTTGACTGAAGGAATTCATTTTATAGCAAAAATACCAATTTGGCTTTAACTCGCAAAAGTAAGGCTATTCCTGTTTTTCTTTCTCAAACAAGGTCATTTAAAGAGGTTTATGCATGTAACCTACTTAGAATTGATATATATGAAGGACAAATTAGTTTGAACTGGTTTTGACTGAAGGAATTCATTTTATAGCAAAAATACCAATTTGGCTTTAACTCGCAAAAGTAAGGCTATTCCTGCTTTTTCTTTCTCAAACAAGGTCATTTAAAGAGGTTTATGCATGGAACCTACTTAGAATTGATATATATGAAGGACAAAGGAGTTTGAACTGGTTTTGACTGAAGGAATTGGTGTTTATAAGCAAAAATCCGAATTTCGTCTTAATTCCGCAAAAGAAGGCTATTCCTGTTTTTTTTCTTTCTCATACAAGGTCATTTAAAGAGGTTTATGCATGGAACCTACTTAGAATTCAAATATATGAAGGACAAATGAGTTTGAACTTGTTTTGACTGAAGGAATTTATTTTATAGCAAAAATACCAATTTGGCTTTAACTCGCAAAAGTAAGGCTATGCCTGTTTTTTCTTTCTCAAACAAGGTCATTTAAAGAGGTTTATGCATGGAACCTACTTAGAATTGATATATATGAAGGACAAATGAGTTTGAACTCGTTTTGACTGAAGGAATTCATTTTATAGCAAAAATACCAATTTGGCTTTAACTCGCAAAAGTATGGCTATTCCTGTTTTTCTTTCTCAAACAAGGTCATTTAAAGAGGTTTATGCATGGAACCTACTTAGAATTGATATATATGAAGGACAAAGGAGTTTGAACTGGTTTTGACTGAAGGAATTAATTTTATAGCAAAAATACCAATTTGGCTTTAACTCGCAAAAGTAAGGCTATTCCTGTTTTTCTTTCTCAAACAAGGTCATTTAAAGAGGTTTATGCATGGAACCTACTTAGAATTGATATATATGAAGGACAAAGGAGTTTGAACTGGTTTTGACTGAAGGAATTGGTGTTTATAAGAAAAAATCCGAATTTCGTCTTAATTCCGCAAAAGAAGGCTATTCCTGTTTATTTTTTCTCATACAAGGTCATTTAAAGAGGTTTATGCATGGAACCTACTTAGAATTGATATATATGAAGGACATAGGAGTTTGAATTGGTTTTGACCGAAGGAATTCATTTTATAGCAAAAATACCAATTTGGCTTTAACTCGCAAAAGTAAGGCTATTCCTGCTTTTTCTTTCTCAAACAAGGTCATTTAAAGAGGTTTATGCATGGAACCTACTTAGAATTGATATATATGAAGGACATAGGACTTTGAACTTGTTTTGACTGAAGGAATTGGTGTTTATAAGCAAAAATCCGAATTTCGTCTTAATTCCGCAAAAGAAGGCTATTCCTGTTTCTCTTTTTCAAACAAGGTCATTTAAAGAGGTTTATGCATGGAACCTACTTAGAATTGATATATATGAAGGACAAATGAGTTTGAACTTGTTTTGACTGAAGGAATTCATTTTATAGCAAAAATACCAATTTGGCTTTAACTCGCAAAAGTATGGCTATTCCTGTTTTTCTTTCTCAAACAAGGTCATTTAAAGAGGTTTATGCATGGAACCTACTTAGAATTGATATATATGAAGGACAAAGGAGTTTGAACCTGTTTTGACTGAAGGAATTCATTTTATAGCAAACATACCAATTTGGCTTTAACTCGCAAAAGTAAGGCTATTCCTGTTTTTCTTTCTCATACAAGGTGATTTAAAGAGGTTTATGCATGGAACCTACTTAGAATTCAAATATATGAAGGACAAATGAGTTTGAACTTGTTTTGACTGAAGGAATTAATTTTATAGCAAAAATACCAATTTGGCTTTAACTCGCAAAAGTAAGGCTATTCCTGCTTTTTCTTTCTCAAACAAGGTCATTTAAAGAGGTTTATGCATGGAACCTACTTAGAATTGATATATATGAAGGACAAAGGAGTTTGAACCTGTTTTGACTGAAGGAATTCATTTTATAGCAAACATACCAATTTGGCTTTAACTCGCAAAAGTAAGGCTATTCCTGTTTTTCTTTCTCATACAAGGTCATTTAAAGAGGTTTATGCATGGAACCTACTGAGAATTCAAATATATGAAGGACAAATGAGTTTGAACTGGTTTTGACTGAAGGAATTCATTTTATAGCAAAAATACCAATTTGGCTTTAACTCGCAAAAGTATGGCTATTCCTGTTTTTCTTTCTCAAACAAGGTCATTTAAAGAGGTTTATGCATGGAACCTACTTAGAATTGATATATATGAAGGACAAAGGAGTTTGAACTGGTTTTGACTGAAGGAATTGGTGTTTATAAGCAAAAATCCGAATTTCGTCTTAATTCCGCAAAAGAAGGCTATTCCTGTTTTTCTTTCTCATACAAGGTCATTTAAAGAGGTTTATGCATGGAACCTACTTAGAATTGATATATATGAAGGACAAATGAGTTTGAACTTGTTTTGACTGAAGGAATTCATTTTATAGCAAAAATACCAATTTGGCTTTAACTCGCAAAAGTAAGGCTATTCCTGTTTTTCTTTCTCAAACAAGGTCATTTAAAGAGGTTTATGCATGTAACCTACTTAGAATTGATATATATGAAGGACAAATTAGTTTGAACTGGTTTTGACTGAAGGAATTCATTTTATAGCAAAAATACCAATTTGGCTTTAACTCGCAAAAGTAAGGCTATTCCTGCTTTTTCTTTCTCAAACAAGGTCATTTAAAGAGGTTTATGCATGGAACCTACTTAGAATTGATATATATGAAGGACAAAGGAGTTTGAACTGGTTTTGACTGAAGGAATTGGTGTTTATAAGCAAAAATCCGAATTTCGTCTTAATTCCGCAAAAGAAGGCTATTCCTGTTTTTTTTCTTTCTCATACAAGGTCATTTAAAGAGGTTTATGCATGGAACCTACTTAGAATTCAAATATATGAAGGACAAATGAGTTTGAACTTGTTTTGACTGAAGGAATTAATTTTATAGCAAAAATACCAATTTGGCTTTAACTCGCAAAAGTAAGGCTATGCCTGTTTTTTCTTTCTCAAACAAGGTCATTTAAAGAGGTTTATGCATGGAACCTACTTAGAATTGATATATATGAAGGACAAATGAGTTTGAACTCGTTTTGACTGAAGGAATTCATTTTATAGCAAAAATACCAATTTGGCTTTAACTCGCAAAAGTATGGCTATTCCTGTTTTTCTTTCTCAAACAAGGTCATTTAAAGAGGTTTATGCATGGAACCTACTTAGAATTGATATATATGAAGGACAAAGGAGTTTGAACTGGTTTTGACTGAAGGAATTCATTTTATAGCAAAAATACCAATTTGGTTTTAACTCGCAAAAGTAAGGCTATTCCTGTTTTTCTTTCTCAAACAAGGTCATTTAAAGAGGTTTATGCATGGAACCTACTTAGAATTGATATATATGAAGGACAAAGGAGTTTGAACTGGTTTTGACTGAAGGAATTGGTGTTTATAAGAAAAAATCCGAATTTCGTCTTAATTCCGCAAAAGAAGGCTATTCCTGTTTATTTTTTCTCATACAAGGTCATTTAAAGAGGTTTATGCATGGAACCTACTTAGAATTGATATATATGAAGGACATAGGAGTTTGAATTGGTTTTGACCGAAGGAATTCATTTTATAGCAAAAATACCAATTTGGCTTTAACTCGCAAAAGTAAGGCTATTCCTGCTTTTTATTTCTCAAACAAGGTCATTTAAAGAGGTTTATGCATGAAACCTACTTAGAATTGATATATATGAAGGACAAAGGAGTTTGAACTTGTTTTGACTGAAGGAATTAATTTTATAGCAAAAATACCAATTTGGCTTTAACTCGCAAAAGTAAGGCTATTCCTGTTTTTCTTACTCAAACAAGGTCATTTAAAGAGGTTTATGCATGGAACCTACTTAGAATTGATATATATGAAGGACAAAGGAGTTTGAACTGGTTTTGACTGAAGGAATTGGTGTTTATAAGCAAAAATCCGAATTTCGTCTTAATTCCGCAAAAGAAGGCTATTCCTGTTTTTCTTTTTCAAACAAGGTCATTTAAAGAGGTTTATGCATGGAACCTACTTAGAATTGATATATATGAAGGACAAATTAGTTTGAACTTATTTTGACTGAAGGAATTCATTTTATAGCAAAAATACCAATTTGGCATTAACTCGCAAAAGTAAGGCTATTCCTGTTTTTCTTTCTCAAACAAGGTCATTTAAAGAGGTTTATGCATGGAACCTACTTAGAATTGATATATATGAAGGACAATGGAGTTTGAACTGGTTTTGACTGAAGGAATTGGTGTTTATAAGCAAAAATCCGAATTTCGTCTTAATTCCGCAAAAGAAGGCTATTCCTGTTTTTCTTTCTCATACAAGGTCATTTAAAGAGGTTTATGCATGGAACCTACTGAGAATATATATATATGAAGGACATAGGACTTTGAACTTGTTTTGACTGAAGGAATAGGTGTTTATAAGCAAAAATCCGAATTTCGTCTTAATTCCGCAAAAGAAGGCTATTCCTGTTTTTCTTTTTCAAACAAGGTCATTTAAAGAGGTTTATGCATGGAACCTACTTAGAATTGATATATATGAAGGACAAATTAGTTTGAACTTATTTTGACTGAAGGAATTCATTATATAGCAAAAATACCAATTTGGCATTAACTCGCAAAAGTAAGGCTATTCCTGTTTTTCTTTCTCAAACAAGGTCATTTAAAGAGGTTTATGCATGGAACCTACTTAGAATTGATATATATGAAGGACAAATGAGTTTGAACTTGTTTTGACTGAAGGAATTCATTTTATAGCAAAAATACCAATTTGGCTTTAACTCGCAAAAGTAAGGCTATTCCTGTTTTTCTTTCTCAAACAAGGTCATTTAAAGAGGTTTATGCATGTAACCTACTTAGAATTGATATATATGAAGGACAAATTAGTTTGAACTGGTTTTGACTGAAGGAATTGGTGTTTATAAGCAAAAATCCGAATTTCGTCTTAATTCCGCAAAAGAAGGCTATTCCTGTTTTTTTTCTCATACAAGGTCATTTAAAGATGTTTATGCATGGAACCTACTTAGAATTGATATATATGAAGGACAAATGAGTTTGAACTTGTTTTGACTGAAGGAATTCATTTTATAGCAAAAATACCAATTTGGCTTTAACTCGCAAAAGTAAGGCTATTCCTGCTTTTTATTTCTCAAACAAGGTCATTTAAAGAGGTTTATACATGGAACCTACTTAGAATTGATATATATGAAGGACAAAGGAGTTTGAACTTGTTTTGACTGAAGGAATTCATTTTATAGCAAAAATACCAATTTGGCTTTAACTCGCAAAAGTATGGCTATTACTGTTTTTCTTTCTCATACAAGGTGATTTAAAGAGGTTTATGCATGTAACCTACTTAGAATTGATATATATGAAGGACAAATTAGTTTGAACTGGTTTTGACTGAAGGAATTCATTTTATAGCAAAAATACCAATTTGGCTTTAACTCGCAAAAGTAAGGCTATTCCTGCTTTTTCTTTCTCAAACAAGGTCATTTAAAGAGGTTTATGCATGGAACCTACTTAGAATTGATATATATGAAGGACAAAGGAGTTTGAACTGGTTTTGACTGAAGGAATTGGTGTTTATAAGCAAAAATCCGAATTTCGTCTTAATTCCGCAAAAGAAGGCTATTCCTGTTTTTTTTCTTTCTCATACAAGGTCATTTAAAGAGGTTTATGCATGGAACCTACTTAGAATTCAAATATATGAAGGACAAATGAGTTTGAACTTGTTTTGACTGAAGGAATTAATTTTATAGCAAAAATACCAATTTGGCTTTAACTCGCAAAAGTAAGGCTATGCCTGTTTTTTCTTTCTCAAACAAGGTCATTTAAAGAGGTTTATGCATGGAACCTACTTAGAATTGATATATATGAAGGACAAATGAGTTTGAACTCGTTTTGACTGAAGGAATTCATTTTATAGCAAAAATACCAATTTGGCTTTAACCCGCAAAAGTATGGCTATTCCTGTTTTTCTTTCTCAAACAAGGTCATTTAAAGAGGTTTATGCATGGAACCTACTTAGAATTGATATATATGAAGGACAAAGGAGTTTGAACTGGTTTTGACTGAAGGAATTGGTGTTTATAAGCAAAAATCCGAATTTCGTCTTAATTCCGCAAAAGAAGGCTATTCCTGTTTTTCTTTTTCAAACAAGGTCATTTAAAGAGGTTTATGCATGGAACCTACTTAGAATTGATATATATGAAGGACAAATGAGTTTGAACTTGTTTTGACTGAAGGAATTCATTTTATAGCAAAAATACCAATTTGGCTTTAACTCGCAAAAGTAAGGCTATTCCTGTTTTTCTTTCTCAAACAAGGTCATTTAAAGAGGTTTATGCATGTAACCTACTTAGAATTGATATATATGAAGGACAAATTAGTTTGAACTGGTTTTGACTGAAGGAATTGGTGTTTATAAGCAAAAATCCGAATTTCGTCTTAATTCCGCAAAAGAAGGCTATTCCTGTTTTTTTTCTCATACAAGGTCATTTAAAGATGTTTATGCATGGAACCTACTTAGAATTGATATATATGAAGGACAAATGAGTTTGAACTTGTTTTGACTGAAGGAATTCATTTTATAGCAAAAATACCAATTTGGCTTTAACTCGCAAAAGTAAGGCTATTCCTGCTTTTTATTTCTCAAACAAGGTCATTTAAAGAGGTTTATACATGGAACCTACTTAGAATTGATATATATCAAGGACAAAGGAGTTTGAACTTGTTTTGACTGAAGGAATTCATTTTATAGCAAAAATACCAATTTGGCTTTAACTCGCAAAAGTAAGGCTATTCCTGTTTTTCTTTCTCATACAAGGTGATTTAAAGAGGTTTATGCATGGAACCTACTTAGAATTCAAATATGTGAAGGACAAATGAGTTTGAACTTGTTTTGACTGAAGGAATTAATTTTATAGCAAAAATACCAATTTGGCTTTAACTCGCAAAAGTAAGGCTATTCCTGTTTTTTCTTTCTCAAACAAGGTCATTTAAAGAGGTTTATGCATGGAACCTACTTAGAATTGATATATATGAAGGACAAAGGAGTTTGAACTGGTTTTGACTGAAGGAATTCATTTTATAGCAAAAATACCAATTTGGTTTTAACTCGCAAAAGTAAGGCTATTCCTGTTTTTCTTTCTCAAACAAGGTCATTTAAAGAGGTTTATGCTTGGAACCTACTTAGAATTGATATATATGAAGGACAAATTAGTTTGAACTTATTTTGACTGAATGAATTCATTATATAGCAAAAATACCAATTTGGCATTAACTCGCAAAAGTAAGGCTATTCCTGTTTTTCTTTCTCAAACAAGGTCATTTAAAGAGGTTTATGCATGGAACCTACTTAGAATTGATATATATGAAGGACAAATGAGTTTGAACTTGTTTTGACTGAAGGAATTCATTTTATAGCAAAAATACCAATTTGGCTTTAACTCGCAAAAGTAAGGCTATTCCTGTTTTTCTTTCTCAAACAAGGTCATTTAAAGAGGTTTATGCATGTAACCTACTTAGAATTGATATATATGAAGGACAAATTAGTTTGAACTGGTTTTGACTGAAGGAATTGGTGTTTATAAGCAAAAATCCGAATTTCGTCTTAATTCCGCAAAAGAAGGCTATTCCTGTTTTTTTTTCTCATACAAGGTCATTTAAAGATGTTTATGCATGGAACCTACTTAGAATTGATATATATGAAGGACAAATGAGTTTGAACTTGTTTTGACTGAAGGAATTCATTTTATAGCAAAAATACCAATTTGGCTTTAACTCGCAAAAGTAAGGCTATTCCTGCTTTTTATTTCTCAAACAAGGTCATTTAAAGAGGTTTATACATGGAACCTACTTAGAATTGATATATATGAAGGACAAAGGAGTTTGAACTTGTTTTGACTGAAGGAATTCATTTTATAGCAAAAATACCAATTTGGCTTTAACTCGCAAAAGTAAGGCTATTACTGTTTTTCTTTCTCATACAAGGTGATTTAAAGAGGTTTATGCATGTAACCTACTTAGAATTGATATATATGAAGGACAAATTAGTTTGAACTGGTTTTGACTGAAGGAATTCATTTTATAGCAAAAATACCAATTTGGCTTTAACTCGCAAAAGTAAGGCTATTCCTGCTTTTTCTTTCTCAAACAAGGTCATTTAAAGAGGTTTATGCATTGAACCTACTTAGAATTGATATATATGAAGGACAAAGGAGTTTGAACTGGTTTTGACTGAAGGAATTGGTGTTTATAAGCAAAAATCCGAATTTCGTCTTAATTCCGCAAAAGAAGGCTATTCCTGTTTTTTTTCTTTCTCATACAAGGTCATTTAAAGAGGTTTATGCATGGAACCTACTTAGAATTCAAATATATGAAGGACAAATGAGTTTGAACTTGTTTTGACTGAAGGAATTAATTTTATAGCAAAAATACCAATTTGGCTTTAACTCGCAAAAGTAAGGCTATGCCTGTTTTTTCTTTCTCAAACAAGGTCATTTAAAGAGGTTTATGCATGGAACCTACTTAGAATTGATATATATGAAGGACAAATGAGTTTGAACTCGTTTTGACTGAAGGAATTCATTTTATAGCAAAAATACCAATTTGGCTTTAACTCGCAAAAGTATGGCTATTCCTGTTTTTCTTTCTCAAACAAGGTCATTTAAAGAGGTTTATGCATGGAACCTACTTAGAATTGATATATATGAAGGACAAAGGAGTTTGAACTGGTTTTGACTGAAGGAATTCATTTTATAGCAAAAATACCAATTTGGTTTTAACTCGCAAAAGTAAGGCTATTCCTGTTTTTCTTTCTCAAACAAGGTCATTTAAAGAGGTTTATGCATGGAACCTACTTAGAATTGATATATATGAAGGACAAAGGAGTTTGAACTGGTTTTGACTGAAGGAATTGGTGTTTATAAGAAAAAATCCGAATTTCGTCTTAATTCCGCAAAAGAAGGCTATTCCTGTTTTTCTTTTTCAAACAAGGTCATTTAAAGAGGTTTATGCATGGAACCTACTTAGAATTGATATATATGAAGGACAAATTAGTTTGAACTTATTTTGACTGAAGGAATTCATTTTATAGCAAAAATACCAATTTGGCATTAACTCGCAAAAGTAAGGCTATTCCTGTTTTTCTTTCTCAAACAAGGTCATTTAAAGAGGTTTATGCATGGAACCTACTTAGAATTGATATATATGAAGGACAATGGAGTTTGAACTGGTTTTGACTGAAGGAATTGGTGTTTATAAGCAAAAATCCGAATTTCGTCTTAATTCCGCAAAAGAAGGCTATTCCTGTTTTTCTTTCTCATACAAGGTCATTTAAAGAGGTTTATGCATGGAACCTACTGAGAATATATATATATGAAGGACATAGGACTTTGAACTTGTTTTGACTGAAGGAATAGGTGTTTATAAGCAAAAATCCGAATTTCGTCTTAATTCCGCAAAAGAAGGCTATTCCTGTTTTTCTTTTTCAAACAAGGTCATTTAAAGAGGTTTATGCATGGAACCTACTTAGAATTGATATATATGAAGGACAAATTAGTTTGAACTTATTTTGACTGAAGGAATTCATTATATAGCAAAAATACCAATTTGGCATTAACTCGCAAAAGTAAGGCTATTCCTGTTTTTCTTTCTCAAACAAGGTCATTTAAAGAGGTTTATGCATGGAACCTACTTAGAATTGATATATATGAAGGACAAATGAGTTTGAACTTGTTTTGACTGAAGGAATTCATTTTATAGCAAAAATACCAATTTGGCTTTAACTCGCAAAAGTAAGGCTATTCCTGTTTTTCTTTCTCAAACAAGGTCATTTAAAGAGGTTTATGCATGTAACCTACTTAGAATTGATATATATGAAGGACAAATTAGTTTGAACTGGTTTTGACTGAAGGAATTGGTGTTTATAAGCAAAAATCCGAATTTCGTCTTAATTCCGCAAAAGAAGGCTATTCCTGTTTTTTTTCTCATACAAGGTCATTTAAAGATGTTTATGCATGGAACCTACTTAGAATTGATATATATGAAGGACAAATGAGTTTGAACTTGTTTTGACTGAAGGAATTCATTTTATAGCAAAAATACCAATTTGGCTTTAACTCGCAAAAGTAAGGCTATTCCTGCTTTTTATTTCTCAAACAAGGTCATTTAAAGAGGTTTATACATGGAACCTACTTAGAATTGATATATATGAAGGACAAAGGAGTTTGAACTTGTTTTGACTGAAGGAATTCATTTTATAGCAAAAATACCAATTTGGCTTTAACTCGCAAAAGTAAGGCTATTCCTGTTTTTCTTTCTCATACAAGGTGATTTAAAGAGGTTTATGCATGGAACCTACTTAGAATTCAAATATGTGAAGGACAAATGAGTTTGAACTTGTTTTGACTGAAGGAATTAATTTTATAGCAAAAATACCAATTTGGCTTTAACTCGCAAAAGTAAGGCTATTCCTGTTTTTTCTTTCTCAAACAAGGTCATTTAAAGAGGTTTATGCATGGAACCTACTTAGAATTGATATATATGAAGGACAAAGGAGTTTGAACTGGTTTTGACTGAAGGAATTCATTTTATAGCAAAAATACCAATTTGGTTTTAACTCGCAAAAGTAAGGCTATTCCTGTTTTTCTTTCTCAAACAAGGTCATTTAAAGAGGTTTATGCATGGAACCTACTTAGAATTGATATATATGAAGGACAAATTAGTTTGAACTTATTTTGACTGAATGAATTCATTATATAGCAAAAATACCAATTTGGCATTAACTCGCAAAAGTAAGGCTATTCCTGTTTTTCTTTCTCAAACAAGGTCATTTAAAGAGGTTTATGCATGGAACCTACTTAGAATTGATATATATGAAGGACAAATGAGTTTGAACTTGTTTTGACTGAAGGAATTCATTTTATAGCAAAAATACCAATTTGGCTTTAACTCGCAAAAGTAAGGCTATTCCTGTTTTTCTTTCTCAAACAAGGTCATTTAAAGAGGTTTATGCATGTAACCTACTTAGAATTGATATATATGAAGGACAAATTAGTTTGAACTGGTTTTGACTGAAGGAATTGGTGTTTATAAGCAAAAATCCGAATTTCGTCTTAATTCCGCAAAAGAAGGCTATTCCTGTTTTTTTTTCTCATACAAGGTCATTTAAAGATGTTTATGCATGGAACCTACTTAGAATTGATATATATGAAGGACAAATGAGTTTGAACTTGTTTTGACTGAAGGAATTAATTTTATAGCAAAAATACCAATTTGGCTTTAACTCGCAAAAGTAAGGCTATTCCTGTTTTTTCTTTCTCAAACAAGGTCATTTAAAGAGGTTTATGCATTGAACCTACTTAGAATTGATATATATGAAGGACAAAGGAGTTTGAACTGGTTTTGACTGAAGGAATTGGTGTTTATAAGCAAAAATCCGAATTTCGTCTTAATTCCGCAAAAGAAGGCTATTCCTGTTTTTTTTCTTTCTCATACAAGGTCATTTAAAGAGGTTTATGCATGGAACCTACTTAGAATTCAAATATATGAAGGACAAATGAGTTTGAACTTGTTTTGACTGAAGGAATTAATTTTATAGCAAAAATACCAATTTGGCTTTAACTCGCAAAAGTAAGGCTATGCCTGTTTTTTCTTTCTCAAACAAGGTCATTTAAAGAGGTTTATGCATGGAACCTACTTAGAATTGATATATATGAAGGACAAATGAGTTTGAACTCGTTTTGACTGAAGGAATTCATTTTATAGCAAAAATACCAATTTGGCTTTAACTCGCAAAAGTATGGCTATTCCTGTTTTTCTTTCTCAAACAAGGTCATTTAAAGAGGTTTATGCATGGAACCTACTTAGAATTGATATATATGAAGGACAAAGGAGTTTGAACTGGTTTTGACTGAAGGAATTCATTTTATAGCAAAAATACCAATTTGGTTTTAACTCGCAAAAGTAAGGCTATTCCTGTTTTTCTTTCTCAAACAAGGTCATTTAAAGAGGTTTATGCATGGAACCTACTTAGAATTGATATATATGAAGGACAAAGGAGTTTGAACTGGTTTTGACTGAAGGAATTGGTGTTTATAAGAAAAAATCCGAATTTCGTCTTAATTCCGCAAAAGAAGGCTATTCCTGTTTATTTTTTCTCATACAAGGTCATTTAAAGAGGTTTATGCATGGAACCTACTTAGAATTGATATATATGAAGGACATAGGAGTTTGAATTGGTTTTGACCGAAGGAATTCATTTTATAGCAAAAATACCAATTTGGCTTTAACTCGCAAAAGTAAGGCTATTCCTGCTTTTTATTTCTCAAACAAGGTCATTTAAAGAGGTTTATGCATGAAACCTACTTAGAATTGATATATATGAAGGACAAAGGAGTTTGAACTTGTTTTGACTGAAGGAATTAATTTTATAGCAAAAATACCAATTTGGCTTTAACTCGCAAAAGTAAGGCTATTCCTGTTTTTCTTTCTCAAACAAGGTCATTTAAAGAGGTTTATGCATGGAACCTACTTAGAATTGATATATATGAAGGACAATGGAGTTTGAACTGGTTTTGACTGAAGGAATTGGTGTTTATAAGCAAAAATCCGAATTTCGTCTTAATTCCGCAAAAGAAGGCTATTCCTGTTTTTCTTTCTCATACAAGGTCATTTAAAGAGGTTTATGCATGGAACCTACTGAGAATATATATATATGAAGGACATAGGACTTTGAACTTGTTTTGACTGAAGGAATAGGTGTTTATAAGCAAAAATCCGAATTTCGTCTTAATTCCGCAAAAGAAGGCTATTCCTGTTTTTCTTTTTCAAACAAGGTCATTTAAAGAGGTTTATGCATGGAACCTACTTAGAATTGATATATATGAAGGACAAATTAGTTTGAACTTATTTTGACTGAAGGAATTCATTATATAGCAAAAATACCAATTTGGCATTAACTCGCAAAAGTAAGGCTATTCCTGTTTTTCTTTCTCAAACAAGGTCATTTAAAGAGGTTTATGCATGGAACCTACTTAGAATTGATATATATGAAGGACAAATGAGTTTGAACTTGTTTTGACTGAAGGAATTCATTTTATAGCAAAAATACCAATTTGGCTTTAACTCGCAAAAGTAAGGCTATTCCTGTTTTTCTTTCTCAAACAAGGTCATTTAAAGAGGTTTATGCATGTAACCTACTTAGAATTGATATATATGAAGGACAAATTAGTTTGAACTGGTTTTGACTGAAGGAATTGGTGTTTATAAGCAAAAATCCGAATTTCGTCTTAATTCCGCAAAAGAAGGCTATTCCTGTTTTTTTTCTCATACAAGGTCATTTAAAGATGTTTATGCATGGAACCTACTTAGAATTGATATATATGAAGGACAAATGAGTTTGAACTTGTTTTGACTGAAGGAATTCATTTTATAGCAAAAATACCAATTTGGCTTTAACTCGCAAAAGTAAGGCTATTCCTGCTTTTTATTTCTCAAACAAGGTCATTTAAAGAGGTTTATACATGGAACCTACTTAGAATTGATATATATGAAGGACAAAGGAGTTTGAACTTGTTTTGACTGAAGGAATTCATTTTATAGCAAAAATACCAATTTGGCTTTAACTCGCAAAAGTAAGGCTATTCCTGTTTTTCTTTCTCATACAAGGTGATTTAAAGAGGTTTATGCATGTAACCTACTTAGAATTGATATATATGAAGGACAAATTAGTTTGAACTGGTTTTGACTGAAGGAATTGGTGTTTATAAGCAAAAATCCGAATTTCGTCTTAATTCCGCAAAAGAAGGCTATTCCTGTTTTTTTTTCTCATACAAGGTCATTTAAAGATGTTTATGCATGGAACCTACTTAGAATTGATATATATGAAGGACAAATGAGTTTGAACTTGTTTTGACTGAAGGAATTAATTTTATAGCAAAAATACCAATTTGGCTTTAACTCGCAAAAGTAAGGCTATTCCTGTTTTTTCTTTCTCAAACAAGGTCATTTAAAGAGGTTTATGCATGGAACCTACTTAGAATTGATATATATGAAGGACAAAGGAGTTTGAACTGGTTTTGACTGAAGGAATTCATTTTATAGCAAAAATACCAATTTGGTTTTAACTCGCAAAAGTAAGGCTATTCCTGTTTTTCTTTCTCAAACAAGGTCATTTAAAGAGGTTTATGCATGGAACCTACTTAGAATTGATATATATGAAGGACAAATTAGTTTGAACTTATTTTGACTGAATGAATTCATTATATAGCAAAAATACCAATTTGGCATTAACTCGCAAAAGTAAGGCTATTCCTGTTTTTCTTTCTCAAACAAGGTCATTTAAAGAGGTTTATGCATGGAACCTACTTAGAATTGATATATATGAAGGACAAATGAGTTTGAACTTGTTTTGACTGAAGGAATTCATTTTATAGCAAAAATACCAATTTGGCTTTAACTCGCAAAAGTAAGGCTATTCCTGTTTTTCTTTCTCAAACAAGGTCATTTAAAGAGGTTTATGCATGTAACCTACTTAGAATTGATATATATGAAGGACAAATTAGTTTGAACTGGTTTTGACTGAAGGAATTGGTGTTTATAAGCAAAAATCCGAATTTCGTCTTAATTCCGCAAAAGAAGGCTATTCCTGTTTTTTTTTCTCATACAAGGTCATTTAAAGATGTTTATGCATGGAACCTACTTAGAATTGATATATATGAAGGACAAATGAGTTTGAACTTGTTTTGACTGAAGGAATTCATTTTATAGCAAAAATACCAATTTGGCTTTAACTCGCAAAAGTAAGGCTATTCCTGCTTTTTATTTCTCAAACAAGGTCATTTAAAGAGGTTTATACATGGAACCTACTTAGAATTGATATATATGAAGGACAAAGGAGTTTGAACTTGTTTTGACTGAAGGAATTCATTTTATAGCAAAAATACCAATTTGGCTTTAACTCGCAAAAGTAAGGCTATTCCTGTTTTTCTTTCTCATACAAGGTGATTTAAAGAGGTTTATGCATGGAACCTACTTAGAATTCAAATATATGAAGGACAAATGAGTTTGAACTTGTTTTGACTGAAGGAATTAATTTTATAGCAAAAATACCAATTTGGCTTTAACTCGCAAAAGTAAGGCTATTCCTGTTTTTTCTTTCTCAAACAAGGTCATTTAAAGAGGTTTATGCATGGAACCTACTTAGAATTGATATATATGAAGGACAAAGGAGTTTGAACTGGTTTTGACTGAAGGAATTCATTTTATAGCAAAAATACCAATTTGGTTTTAACTCGCAAAAGTAAGGCTATTCCTGTTTTTCTTTCTCAAACAAGGTCATTTAAAGAGGTTTATGCATGGAACCTACTTAGAATTGATATATATGAAGGACATAGGACTTTGAACTTGTTTTGACTGAAGGAATTGGTGTTTATAAGCAAAAATCCGAATTTCGTCTTAATTCCGCAAAAGAAGGCTATTCCTGTTTTTCTTTTTCAAACAAGGTCATTTAAAGAGGTTTATGCATGGAACCTACTTAGAATTGATATATATGAAGGACAAAGGAGTTTGAACTGGTTTTGACTGAAGGAATTCATTTTATAGCAAAAATACCAATTTGGTTTTAACTCGCAAAAGTAAGGCTATTCCTGTTTTTCTTTCTCAAACAAGGTCATTTAAAGAGGTTTATGCATGGAACCTACTTAGAATTGATATATATGAAGGACAAATTAGTTTGAACTTGTTTTGACTGAAGGAATTCATTTTATAGCAAAAATACCAATTTGGCTTTAACTCGCAAAAGTAAGGCTTTTCCCGCTTTTTCGTTCTCAAACAAGGTCATTTAAAAAGGTTTATGCATGGAACCTACTTAGAATTGATATATATGAAGGACATAGGACTTTGAACTTGTTTTGACTGAAGGAATTGGTGTTTATAAGCAAAAATCCGAATTTCGTCTTAATTCCGCAAAAGAAGGCTATTCCTGTTTTTCTTTTTCAAACAAGGTCATTTAAAGAGGTTTATGCATGGAACCTACTTAGAATTGATATATATGAAGGACAAAGGAGTTTGAACTGGTTTTGACTGAAGGAATTCATTTTATAGCAAACATACCAATTTGGCTTTAACTCGCAAAAGTAAGGCTTTTCCTGTTTTTCTTTCTCAAACAAGGTCATTTAAAGAGGTTTATGCATGGAACCTACTGAGAATTCAAATATATGAAGGACAAATGAGTTTGAACTGGTTTTGACTGAAGGAATTGGTGTTTATAAGCAAAAATCCGAATTTCGTCTTAATTCCGCAAAAGAAGGCTATTCCTGTTTTTCTTTCTCAAACGAGGTCATTTAAAGAGGTTTATGCATTGAACCTACTTAGAATTGATATATATGAAGGACAAAGGAGTTTGAACTGGTTTTGACTGAAGGAATTGGTGTTTATAAGCAAAAATCCGAATTTCGTCTTAATTCCGCAAAAGAAGGCTATTCCTGTTTTTTTTTTTTCTCATACAAGGTCATTTAAAGAGGTTTATGCATGGAACCTACTGAGAATTCAAATATATGAAGGACAAATGAGTTTGAACTGGTTTTGACTGAAGGAATTCATTTTATAGCAAAAATACCAATTTGGCTTTAACTCGCAAAAGTATGGCTATTCCTGTTTTTCTTTCTCAAACAAGGTCATTTAAAGAGGTTTATGCATGGAACCTACTTAGAATTGATATATATGAAGGACAAAGGAGTTTGAACTGGTTTTGACTGAAGGAATTGGTGTTTATAAGCAAAAATCCGAATTTCGTCTTAATTCCGCAAAAGAAGGCTATTCCTGTTTTTCTTTCTCATACAAGGTCATTTAAAGAGGTTTATGCATGGAACCTACTTAGAATTGATATATATGAAGGACAAATGAGTTTGAACTTGTTTTGACTGAAGGAATTCATTTTATAGCAAAAATACCAATTTGGCTTTAACTCGCAAAAGTAAGGCTATTCCTGTTTTTCTTTCTCAAACAAGGTCATTTAAAGAGGTTTATGCATGTAACCTAATTAGAATTGATATATATGAAGGACAAATTAGTTTGAACTAGTTTTGACTGAAGGAATTCATTTTATAGCAAAAATACCAATTTGGCTTTAACTCGCAAAAGTAAGGCTATTCCTGCTTTTTCTTTCTCAAACAAGGTCATTTAAAGAGGTTTATGCATGGAACCTACTTAGAATTGATATATATGAAGGACAAAGGAGTTTGAACTGGTTTTGACTGAAGGAATTGGTGTTTATAAGCAAAAATCCGAATTTCGTCTTAATTCCGCAAAAGAAGGCTATTCCTGTTTTTTTTCTTTCTCATACAAGGTCATTTAAAGAGGTTTATGCATGGAACCTACTTAGAATTGATATATATGAAGGACAAATGAGTTTGAACTTGTTTTGACTGAAGGAATTCATTTTATAGCAAAAATACCAATTTGGCTTTAACTCGCAAAAGTAAGGCTATTCCTGTTTTTTCTTTCTCAAACAAGGTCATTTAAAGAGGTTTATGCATGGAACCTACTTAGAATTGATATATATGAAGGACAAATGAGTTTGAACTTGTTTTGACTGAAGGAATTGGTGTTTATAAGCAAAAATCCGAATTTCGTCTTAATTCCGCAAAAGAAGGCTATTCCTGTTTTTTTTCTCATACAAGGTCATTTAAAGATGTTTATGCATGGAACCTACTTAGAATTGATATATATGAAGGACAAATGAGTTTGAACTTGTTTTGACTGAAGGAATTCATTTTATAGCAAAAATACCAATTTGGCTTTAACTCGCAAAAGTAAGGCTATTCCTGTTTTTCTTTCTCAAACAAGGTCATTTAAAGAGGTTTATGCATGGAACCTACTTAGAATGGATATATATGAAGGACAAAGGAGTTTGAACTGGTTTTGACTGAAGGAATTCATTTTATAGCAAAAATACCAATTTGGCTTTAACTCGCAAAAGTAAGGCTATTCCTGTTTTTCTTTCTCAAACAAGGTCATTTAAAGAGGTTTATGCATGTAACCTACTTAGAATTGATATATATGAAGGACAAAGGAGTTTGAACTGGTTTTGACTGAAGGAATTCATTTTATAGCAAAAATACCAATTTGGCTTTAACTCGCAAAAGTAAGGCTATTCCTGCTTTTTCTTTCTCAAACAAGGTCATTTAAAGAGGTTTATACATGGAACCTACTTAGAATTGATATATATGAAGGACAAAGGAGTTTGAACTTGTTTTGACTGAAGGAATTCATTTTATAGCAAAAATACCAATTTGGCTTTAACTCGCAAGAGTAAGGCTGTTCCTGTTTTTCTTTCTCATACAAGGTGATTTAAAGAGGTTTATGCATGGAACCTACTTAGAATTCAAATATATGAAGGACAAATGAGTTTGAACTTGTTTTGACTGAAGGAATTAATTTTATAGCAAAAATACCAATTTGGCTTTAACTCGCAAAAGTAAGGCTATTCCTGTTTTTTCTTTCTCAAACAAGGTCATTTAAAGAGGTTTATGCATGGAACCTACTTAGAATTGATATATATGAAGGACAAATTAGTTTGAACTTATTTTGACTGAAGGAATTCATTTTATAGCAAAAATACCAATTTGGCATTAACTCGCAAAAGTAAGGCTATTCCTGTTTTTCTTTCTCAAACAAGGTCATTTAAAGAGGTTTATGCATGGAACCTACTTAGAATTGATATATATGAAGGACAAAGGAGTTTGAACTGGTTTTGACTGAAGGAATTCATTTTATAGCAAAAATACCAATTTGGCTTTAACTCGCAAAAGTAAGGCTATTCCTGCTTTTTCTTTCTCAAACAAGGTCATTTAAAGAGGTTTATGCATGGAACCCACTTAGAATTGATATATATGAAGGACATAGGACTTTGAACTTCTTTTGACAGGAGGAATTGGTGTTTATAAGCAAAAATCCGAATTTCGTCTTAATTCCGCAAAAGTAAGGCTATTCCTGTTTTTCTTTCTCAAACGAGGTCATTTAAAGAGGTTTATGCATGGAACCTACTTAGAATTGATATATATGAAGGACAAAGGAGTTTGAACTTATTTTGACTGAAGGAATTGGTGTTTATAAGCAAAAATCCGAATTTCGTCTTAATTCCGCAAAAGAAGGCTATTCCTGTTTTTTTTTCTCATACAAGGTCATTTAAAGATGTTTATGCATGGAACCTACTTAGAATTGATATATATGAAGGACAAATGAGTTTGAACTTGTTTTGACTGAAGGAATTCATTTTATAGCAAAAATACCAATTTGGCTTTAACTCGCAAAAGTAAGGCTATTCCTGCTTTTTATTTCTCAAACAAGGTCATTTAAAGAGGTTTATACATGGAACCTACTTAGAATTCAAATATATGAAGGACAAATGAGTTTGAACTTGTTTTGACTGAAGGAATTAATTTTATAGCAAAAATACCAATTTGGCTTTAACTCGCAAAAGTAAGGCTATTCCTGTTTTTTCTTTCTCAAACAAGGTCATTTAAAGAGGTTTATGCATGGAACCTACTTAGAATTGATATATATGAAGGACAAAGGAGTTTGAACTGGTTTTGACCGAAGGAATTCATTTTATAGCAAAAATACCAATTTGGTTTTAACTCGCAAAAGTAAGGCTATTCCTGTTTTTCTTTCTCAAACAAGGTCATTTAAAGAGGTTTATGCATGGAACCTACTTAGAATTGATATATATGTAGGACAAAGGAGTTTGAACTGGTTTTGACTGAAGGAATAGGTGTTTATAAGCAAAAATCCGAATTTCGTCTTAATTCCGCAAAAGAAGGCTATTCCTGTTTTTCTTTCTCAAACGAGGTCATTTAAAGAGGTTTATGCATGGAACCTACTTAGAATTGATATATATGAAGGACAAAGGAGTTTGAACTGGTTTTGACTGAAGGAATTGGTGTTTATAAGCAAAAATCCGAATTTCGTCTTAATTCCGCAAAAGAAGGCTATTCCTGTTTTTTTTTTCTCATACAAGGTCATTTAAAGAGGTTTATGCATGGAACCTACTTAGAATTGATATATATGAAGGACAAAGGAGTTTGAACTTGTTTTGACTGAAGGAATTCATTTTATAGCAAAAATACCAATTTGGCTTTAACTCGCAAAAGTAAGGCTATTCCTGTTTTTCTTTCTCATACAAGGTGATTTAAAGAGGTTTATGCATGGAACCTACTTAGAATTCAAATATATGAAGGACAAATGAGTTTGAACTTGTTTTGACTGAAGGAATTAATTTTATAGCAAAAATACCAATTTGGCTTTAACTCGCAAAAGTAAGGCTATTCCTGCTTTTTCTTTCTCAAACAAGGTCATTTAAAGAGGTTTGTGCATGGAACCTACTTAGAATATATATATATGAAGGACATAGGACTTTGAACTTGTTTTGACTGAAGGAATTGGTGTTTATAAGCAAAAATCCGAATTTCGTCTTAATTTCACAAAAGAAGGCTATTCCTGTTTTTTTTTCTCATACAAGGTCATTTAAAGAGGTTTATGCATGGAACCTACTTAGAATTGATATATATGAAGGACAAAGGAGTTTGAACTGGTTTTGACTGAAGGAATTGGTGTTTATAAGCAAAAATCCGAATTTCGTCTTAATTCCGCAAAAGAAGGCTATTCCTGTTTTTCTTTCTCATACAAGGTCATTTAAAGAGGTTTATGCATGGGACCTACTTAGAATTGATATATATGAAGGACAAATGAGTTTGAACTTGTTTTGACTGAAGGAATTCATTTTATAGCAAAAATACCAATTTGGCTTTAACTCGCAAAAGTAAGGCTATTCCTGTTTTTCTTTCTCAAACAAGGTCATTTAAAGAGGTTTATGCATGTAACCTACTTAGAATTGATATATATGAAGGACAAATTAGTTTGAACTGGTTTTGACTGAAGGAATTCATTTTATAGCAAAAATACCAATTTGGCTTTAACTCGCAAAAGTAAGGCTATTCCTGCTTTTTCTTTCTCAAACAAGGTCATTTAAAGAAGTTTATGCATGGAACCCACTTAGAATTGATATATATGAAGGACATAGGACTTTGAACTTGTTTTGACTGGAGGAATTGGTGTTTATAAGCAAAAATCCGAATTTCGTCTTAATTCCGCAAAAGTAAGGCTATTCGTGTTTTTCTTTCTCAAACGAGGTCATTTAAAGAGGTTTATGCATGGAACCTACTTAGAATTGATATATATGAAGGACAAAGGAGTTTGAACTGGTTTTGACTGAAGGAATTGGTGTTTATAAGCAAAAATCTGAATTTCGTCTTAATTCCGCAAAAGAAGGCTATTCCTGTTTTTTTTTTCTCATACAAGGTCATTTAAAGATGTTTATGCATGGAACCTACTTAGAATTGATATATATGAAGGACAAATGAGTTTGAACTTGTTTTGACTGAAGGAATTCATTTTATAGCAAAAATACCAATTTGGCTTTAACTCGCAAAAGTAAGGCTATTCCTGCTTTTTATTTCTCAAACAAGGTCATTTAAAGAGGTTTATGCATGGAACCTACTTAGAATTGATATATATGAAGGACAAAGGAGTTTGAACTTGTTTTGACTGAAGGAATTCATTTTATAGCAAAAATACCAATTTGGCTTTAACTCGCAAAAGTAAGGCTATTCCTGTTTTTCTTTCTCAAACAAGGTCATTTAAAGAGGTTTATGCATGGAACCTACTTAGAATTGATATATATGAAGGACAAAGGAGTTTGAACTGGTTTTGACTGAAGGAATTCATTTTATAGCAAAAATACCAATTTGGTTTTAACTCGCAAAAGTAAGGCTATTCCTGTTTTTCTTTCTCAAACAAGGTCATTTAAAGAGGTTTATGCATGGAACCTACTTAGAATTGATATATATGAAGGACAAAGGAGTTTGAACTGGTTTTGACTGAAGGAATTCATTTTATAGCAAAAATACCAATTTGGCTTTAACTCGCAAAAGTAAGGCTATTCCTGTTTTTCTTTCTCATACAAGGTCATTTAAAGAGGTTTATGCATGGAACCTACTGAGAATTCAAATATATGAAGGACAAATGAGTTTGAACTGGTTTTGACTGAAGGAATTCATTTTATAGCAAAAATACCAATTTGGCTTTAACTCGCAAAAGTATGGCTATTCCTGTTTTTCTTTCTCAAACAAGGTCATTTAAAGAGGTTTATGCATGGAACCTACTTAGAATTGATATATATGAAGGACAATGGAGTTTGAACTGGTTTTGACTGAAGGAATTGGTGTTTATAAGAAAATATCCGAATTTCGTCTTAATTCCGCAAAAGAAGGCTATTCCTGTTTATTTTTTCTCATACAAGGTCATTTAAAGAGGTTTATGCATGGAACCTACTTAGAATTGATATATATGAAGGACATAGGAGTTTGAAATGGTTTTGACTGAAGGAATTCATTTTATAGCAAAAATACCAATTTGGCTTTAACTCGCAAAAGTAAGGCTATTCCTGCTTTTTATTTCTCAAAAAAGGTCATTTAAAGAGGTTTATGCATGGAACCTACTTAGAATTGATATATATGAAGGACAAAGGAGTTTGAACTTGTTTTGACTGAAGGAATTCATTTTATAGCAAAAATACCAATTTGGCTTTAACTCGCAAAAGTAAGGCTATTCCTGTTTTTCTTTCTCAAACAAGGTCATTTAAAGAGGTTTATGCATGGAACCTACTTAGAATTGATATATATGAAGGACAAAGGAGTTTGAACTGGTTTTGACTGAAGGAATTGGTGTTTATAAGCAAAAATCCGAATTTCGTCTTAATTCCGCAAAAGAAGGCTATTCCTGTTTTTCTTTTTCAAACAAGGTCATTTAAAGAGGTTTATGCATGGAACCTACTTAGAATATATATATATGAAGGACATAGGACTTTGAACTTGTTTTGACTGAAGGAATTGGTGTTTATAAGCAAAAATCCGAATTTCGTCTTCATTCCGCAAAAGAAGGCTATTCCTGTTTTTCTTTTTCAAACAAGGTCATTTAAAGAGGTTTATGCATGGAACCTACTTAGAATTGATATATATGAAGGACATAGGACTTTGAACTTGTTTTGACTGAAGGAATTGGTGTTTATAAGCAAAAATCCGAATTACGTCTTAATTCCGCAAAAGAAGGCTATTCCTGTTTTTCTTTCTCATACAAGGTCATTTAAAGAGGTTTATGCATGGAACCTACTTAGAATTGATATATATGAAGGACAAATGAGTTTGAACTTGTTTTGACTGAAGGAATTCATTTTATAGAAAAAATACCAATTTGGCTTTAACTCGCAAAAGTAAGGCTATTCCTGTTTTTCTTTCTCAAACAAGGTCATTTAAAGAGGTTTATGCATGGAACCTACTTAGAATTGATATATATGAAGGACAATGGAGTTTGAACTGGTTTTGACTGAAGGAATTGGTGTTTATAAGCAAAAATCCGAATTTCGTCTTAATTCCGCAAAAGAAGGCTATTCCTGTTTTTCTTTCTCATACAAGGTCATTTAAAGAGGTTTATGCATGGAACCTACTTAGAATTGATATATATGAAGGACAAATGAGTTTGAACTGGTTTTGACTGAAGGAATTCATTTTATAGCAAAAATACCAATTTGGCTTTAACTCGCAAAAGTAAGGCTATTCCTGTTTTTCTTTCTCAAACAAGGTCATTTAAAGAGGTTTATGCATGTAACCTACTTAGAATTGATATATATGAAGGACAAATTAGTTTGAACTGGTTTTGACTGAAGGAATTGGTGTTTATAAGCAAAAATCCGAATTTCGTCTTAATTCCGCAAAAGAAGGATATTCCTGTTTTTCTTTCTCATACAAGGTCATTTAAAGAGGTTTATGCATGGAACCTACTTAGAATATATATATATGAAGGACATAGGACTTTGAACTTGTTTTGACTGAAGGAATTGGTGTTTATAAGCAAAAATCCGAATTTCGTCTTAATTCCGCAAAAGAAGGCTATTCCTGTTTTTCTTTTTCAAACAAGGTCATTTAAAGAGGTTTATGCATGGAACCTACTTAGAATTGATATATATGAAGGACAAATTAGTTTGAACTTATTTTGACTGAAGGAATTCATTTTATAGCAAAAATACCAATTTGGCTTTAACTCGCAAAAGTATGGCTATTCCTGTTTTTCTTTCTCAAACAAGGTCATTTAAAGAGGTTTATGCATGGAACCTACTTAGAATTGATATATATGAAGGACAAAGGAGTTTGAACTGGTTTTAACTGAAGGAATTGGTGTTTATAAGCAAAAATCCGAATTTCGTCTTAATTCCGCAAAAGAAGGCTATTCCTGTTTTTCTTTTTCAAACAAGGTCATTTAAAGAGGTTTATGCATGGAACCTACTTAGAATTGATATATATGAAGGACAAATTAGTTTGAACTTATTTTGACTGAAGGAATTCATTTTATAGCAAAAATACCAATTTGGCATTAACTCGCAAAAGTAAGGCTATTCCTGTTTTTCTTTCTCAAACAAGGTCATTTAAAGAGGTTTATGCATGGAACCTACTTAGAATTGATATATATGAAGGACATAGGACTTTGAACTTGTTTTGACTGAAGGAATTGGTGTTTATAAGCAAAAATCCGAATTACGTCTTAATTCCGCAAAAGAAGGCTATTCCTGTTTTTCTTTCTCATACAAGGTCATTTAAAGAGGTTTATGCATGGAACCTACTTAGAAATGATATATATGAAGGACAAATGAGTTTGAACTTGTTTTGACTGAAGGAATTCATTTTATAGCAAAAATACCAATTTGGCTTTAACTAGCAAAAGTAAGGCTATTCCTGTTTTTCTTTCTCAAACAAGGTCATTTAAAGAGGTTTATGCATGTAACCTACTTAGAATTGATATATATGAAGGACAAATTACTTTGAACTGGTTTTGACTGAAGGAATTGGTGTTTATAAGCAAAAATCCGAATTTCGTCTTAATTCCGCAAAAGAAGGCTATTCCTGTTTTTCTTTCTCATACAAGGTCATTTAAAGAGGTTTATGCATGGGACCTACTTAGAATTGATATATATGAAGGACAAATGAGTTTGAACTTGTTTTGACTGAAGGAATTCATTTTATAGCAAAAATACCAATTTGGCTTTAACTCGCAAAAGTAAGGCTATTCCTGTTTTTCTTTCTCAAACAAGGTCATTTAAAGAGGTTTATGCATGTAACCTTCTTAGAATTGATATATATGAAGGACAAATTAGTTTGAACTGGTTTTGACTGAAGGAATTCATTTTATAGCAAAAATACCAATTTGGCTTTAACTCGCAAAAGTAAGGCTATTCCTGCTTTTTCTTTCTCAAACAAGGTCATTTAAAGAGGTTTATGCATGGAACCCACTTAGAATTGATATATATGAAGGACATAGGACTTTGAACTTGTTTTGACTGGAGGAATTGGTGTTTATAAGCAAAAATCCGAATTTCGTCTTAATTCCGCAAAAGAAGGCTATTCCTGTTTTTTTTTTCTCATACAAGGTCATTTAAAGATGTTTATGCATGGAACCTACTTAGAATTGATATATATGAAGGACAAATGAGTTTGAACTTGTTTTGACTGAAGGAATTCATTTTATAGCAAAAATACCAATTTGGCTTTAACTCGCAAAAGTATGGCTATTCCTGTTTTTCTTTCTCAAACAAGGTCATTTAAAGAGGTTTATGCATGGAACCTACTTAGAATTGATATATATGAAGGACAAAGGAGTTTGAACTGGTTTTGACTGAAGGAATTCATTTTATAGCAAAAATACCAATTTGGTTTTAACTCGCAAAAGTAAGGCTATTCCTGTTTTTCTTTCTCAAACAAGGTCATTTAAAGAGGTTTATGCATGGAACCTACTTAGAATTGATATATATGAAGGACAAAGGAGTTTGAACTGGTTTTGACTGAAGTAATTCATTTTATAGCAAAAATACCAATTTGGCTTTAACTCGCAAAAGTAAGGCTATTCCTGTTTTTCTTTCTCATACAAGGTGATTTAAAGAGGTTTATGCATGGAACCTACTTAGAATTCAAATATATGAAGGAAAAATGAGTTTGAACTTGTTTTGACTGAAGGAATTAATTTTATAGCAAAAATACCAATTTGGCTTTAACTCGCAAAAGTAAGGCTATGCCTGTTTTTTCTTTCTCAAACAAGGTCATTTAAAGAGGTTTATGCATGGAACCTACTTAGAATTGATATATATGAAGGACAAATGAGTTTGAACTTGTTTTGACTGAAGGAATTCATTTTATAGCAAAAATACCAATTTGGCTTTAACTCGCAAAAGTAAGGCTTTTCCCGCTTTTTCGTTCTCAAACAAGGTCATTTAAAAAGGTTTATGCATGGAACCTACTTAGAATTGATATATATGAAGGACATAGGACTTTGAACTTGTTTTGACTGAAGGAATTGGTGTTTATAAGCAAAAATCCGAATTTCGTCTTAATTCTGCAAAAGAAGACTATTCCTGTTTTTCTTTTTCAAACAAGGTCATTTAAAGAGGTTTATGCATGGAACCTACTTAGAATTGATATATATGAAGGACAAAGGAGTTTGAACTGGTTTTGACTGAAGGAATTCATTTTATAGCAAACATACCAATTTGGCTTTAACTCGCAAAAGTAAGGCTATTCCTGTTTTTCTTTCTCATACAAGGTCATTTAAAGAGGTTTATGCATGGAACCTACTGAGAATTCAAATATATGAAGGACAAATGAGTTTGAACTGGTTTTGACTGAAGGAATTCATTTTATAGCAAAAATACCAATTTGGCTTTAACTCGCAAAAGTATGGCTATTCCTGTTTTTCTTTCTCAAACAAGGTCATTTAAAGAGGTTTATGCATGGAACCTACTTAGAATTGATATATATGAAGGACAAAGGAGTTTGAACTGGTTTTGACTGAAGGAATTGGTGTTTATAAGAAAATATCCGAATTTCGTCTTAATTCCGCAAAAGAAGGCTATTCCTGTTTATTTTTTCTCATACAAGGTCATTTAAAGAGGTTTATGCATGGAACCTACTTAGAATTGATATATATGAAGGACATAGGAGTTTGAACTGGTTTTGACTGAAGGAATTCATTTTATAGCAAAAATACCAATTTGGCTTTAACTCGCAAAAGTAAGGCTATTCCTGCTTTTTATTTCTCAAACAAGGTCATTTAAAGAGGTTTATGCATGGAACCTACTTAGAATTGATATATATGAAGGACAAAGGAGTTTGAACTTGTTTTGACTGAAGGAATTCATTTTATAGCAAAAATACCAATTTGGCTTTAACTCGCAAAAGTAAGGCTATTCCTGTTTTTCTTTCTCAAACAAGGTCATTTAAAGAGGTTTATGCATGGAACCTACTTAGAATTGATATATATGAAGGACAAAGGAGTTTGAACTGGTTTTGACTGAAGGAATTGGTGTTTATAAGCAAAAATCCGAATTTCGTCTTAATTCCGCAAAAGAAGGCTATTCCTGTTTTTCTTTTTCAAACAAGGTCATTTAAAGAGGTTTATGCATGGAACCTACTTAGAATTGATATATATGAAGGACAAATGAGTTTGAACTTGTTTTGACTGAAGGAATTCATTTTATAGCAAACATACCAATTTGGCTTTAACTCGCAAAAGTATGGCTATTCCTGTTTTTCTTTCTCAAACAAGGTAATTTAAAGAGGTTTATGCATGGAACCTACTTAGAATTGATATATATGAAGGACAAAGGAGTTTGAACTGGTTTTGACTGAAGGAATTCATTTTATAGCAAACATACCAATTTGGCTTTAACTCGCAAAAGTAAGGCTATTCCTGTTTTTCTTTCTCATACAAGGTCATTTAAAGAGGTTTATGCATGGAACCTACTGAGAATTCAAATATATGAAGGACAAATGAGTTTGAACTTGTTTTGACTGAAGGAATTCATTTTATAGCAAAAATACCAATTTGGCTTTAACTCGCAAAAGTATTGCTATTCCTGTTTTTCTTTCTCAAACAAGGTCATTTAAAGAGGTTTATGCATGGAACCTACTTAGAATTGATATATATGAAGGACAAAGGAGTTTGAACTGGTTTTGACTGAAGGAATTGGTGTTTATAAGCAAAAATCCGAATTTCGTCTTAATTCCGCAAAAGAAGGCTATTCCTGTTTTTCTTTCTCATACAATGTCATTTAAAGAGGTTTATGCATGGAACCTACTTAGAATTGATATATATGAAGGACAAATGAGTTTGAACTTGTTTTGACTGAAGGAATTCATTTTATAGCAAAAATACCAATTTGGCTTTAACTCGCAAAAGTAAGGCTATTCCTGTTTTTCTTTCTCAAACAAGGTCATTTAAAGAGGTTTACGCATGTAACCTACTTAGAATTGATATATATGAAGGAAAAATTAGTTTGAACTGGTTTTGACTGAAGGAATTCATTTTATTGCAAAAATACCAATTTGGCTTTAACTCGCAAAAGTAAGGCTATTCCTGCTTTTTCTTTCTCAAACAAGGTCATTTAAAGAGGTTTATGCATGGAACCCACTTAGAATTGATATATATGAAGGACATAGGACTTTGAACTTGTTTTGACTGAAGGAATTGGTGTTTATAAGCAAAAATCCGAATTTCGTCTTAATTCCGCAAAAGTAAGGCTATTCCTGTTTTTCTTTCTCAAACAAGGTCATTTAAAGAGGTTTATGCATGGAACCTACTTAGAATTGATATATATGAAGGACAAAGGAGTTTGAACTTGTTTTGACTGAAGGAATTGGTGTTTATAAGCAAAAATCCGAATTTCGTCTTAATTCCGCAAAAGAAGGCTATTCCTGTTTTTTTTTTCTCATACAAGGTCATTTAAAGAGGTTTATGCATGGAACCTACTTAGAATTGATATATATGAAGGACAAATGAGTTCGAACTTGTTTTGACTGAAGGAATTCATTTTATAGCAAAAATACCAATTTGGCTTTAACTCGCAAAAGTAAGGCTATTCCTGCTTTTTATTTCTCAAACAAGGTCATTTAAAGAGGTTTATGCATGGAACCTACTTAGAATTGATATATATGAAGGACAAAGGAGTTTGAACTGGTTTTGACTGAAGGAATTCATTTTATAGCAAAAATACCAATTTGGCTTTAACTCGCAAAAGTAAGGCTATTCCTGTTTTTCTTTCTCATACAAGGTCATTTAAAGAGGTTTATGCATGGAACCTACTTAGAATTCAAATATATGAAGGACAAATGAGTTTGAACTTGTTTTGACTGAAGGAATTCATTTTATAGCAAAAATACCAATTTGGCTTTAACTCGCAAAAGTAAGGCTATGCCTGTTTTTTCTTTCTCAAACAAGGTCATTTAAAGAGGTTTATTCATGGAACCTACTTAGAATTGATATATATGAAGGACAAATGAGTTTGAACTTGTTTTGACTGAAGGAATTCATTTTATAGCAAAAATACCAATTTGGCTTTAACTCGCAAAAGTAAGGCTTTTCCCGCTTTTTCGTTCTCAAACAAGGTCATTTAAAAAGGTTTATGCATGGAACCTACTTAGAATTGATATATATGAAGGACATAGGACTTTGAACTTGTTTTGACTGAAGGAATTGGTGTTTATAAGCAAAAATCCGAATTTCGTCTTAATTCTGCAAAAGAAGACTATTCCTGTTTTTCTTTTTCAAACAAGGTCATTTAAAGAGGTTTATGCATGGAACCTACTTAGAATTGATATATATGAAGGACAAAGGAGTTTGAACTGGTTTTGACTGAAGGAATTCATTTTATAGCAAACATACCAATTTGGCTTTAACTCGCAAAAGTAAGGCTATTCCTGTTTTTCTTTCTCATACAAGGTCATTTAAAGAGGTTTATGCATGGAACCTACTGAGAATTCAAATATATGAAGGACAAATGAGTTTGAACTGGTTTTGACTGAAGGAATTCATTTTATAGCAAAAATACCAATTTGGCTTTAACTCGCAAAAGTATGGCTATTCCTGTTTTTCTTTCTCAAACAAGGTCATTTAAAGAGGTTTATGCATGGAACCTACTTAGAATTGATATATATGAAGGACAAAGGAGTTTGAACTGGTTTTGACTGAAGGAATTGGTGTTTATAAGAAAATATCCGAATTTCGTCTTAATTCCGCAAAAGAAGGCTATTCCTGTTTATTTTTTCTCATACAAGGTCATTTAAAGAGGTTTATGCATGGAACCTACTTAGAATTGATATATATGAAGGACATAGGAGTTTGAACTGGTTTTGACTGAAGGAATTCATTTTATAGCAAAAATACCAATTTGGCTTTAACTCGCAAAAGTAAGGCTATTCCTGCTTTTTATTTCTCAAACAAGGTCATTTAAAGAGGTTTATGCATGGAACCTACTTAGAATTGATATATATGAAGGACAAAGGAGTTTGAACTTGTTTTGACTGAAGGAATTCATTTTATAGCAAAAATACCAATTTGGCTTTAACTCGCAAAAGTAAGGCTATTCCTGTTTTTCTTTCTCAAACAAGGTCATTTAAAGAGGTTTATGCATGGAACCTACTTAGAATTGATATATATGAAGGACAAAGGAGTTTGAACTGGTTTTGACTGAAGGAATTGGTGTTTATAAGCAAAAATCCGAATTTCGTCTTAATTCCGCAAAAGAAGGCTATTCCTGTTTTTCTTTTTCAAACAAGGTCATTTAAAGAGGTTTATGCATGGAACCTACTTAGAATTGATATATATGAAGGACAAATTAGTTTGAACTTATTTTGACTGAAGGAATTCATTTTATAGCAAAAATACCAATTTGGCATTAACTCGCAAAAGTAAGGCTATTCCTGTTTTTCTTTCTCAAACAAGGTCATTTAAAGAGGTTTATGCATGGAACCTACTTAGAATATATATATATGAAGGACATAGGACTTTGAACTTGTTTTGACTGAAGGAATTGGTGTTTATAAGCAAAAATCCGAATTTCGTCTTAATTCCGCAAAAGAAGGCTATTCCTGTTTTTCTTTTTCAAACAAGGTCATTTAAAGAGGTTTATGCATGGAACCTACTTAGAATTGATATATATGAAGGACAAATTAGTTTGAACTTATTTTGACTGAAGGAATTCATTTTATAGCAAAAATACCAATTTGGCATTAACTCGCAAAAGTAAGGCTATTCCTGTTTTTTTTTCTCAAACAAGGTCATTTAAAGAGGTTTATGCATGGAACCTACTTAGAATTGATATATATGAAGGACATAGGACTTTGAACTTGTTTTGACTGAAGGAATTGGTGTTTATAAGCAAAAATCCGAATTACGTCTTAATTCCGCAAAAGAAGGCTATTCCTGTTTTTCTTTCTCATACAAGGTCATTTAAAGAGGTTTATGCATGGAACCTACTTAGAATTGATATATATGAAGGACAAATGAGTTTGAACTTGTTTTGACTGAAGGAATTCATTTTATAGCAAACATACCAATTTGGCTTTAACTCGCAAAAGTATGGCTATTCCTGTTTTTCTTTCTCAAACAAGGTAATTTAAAGAGGTTTATGCATGGAACCTACTTAGAATTGATATATATGAAGGACAAAGGAGTTTGAACTGGTTTTGACTGAAGGAATTCATTTTATAGCAAACATACCAATTTGGCTTTAACTCGCAAAAGTAAGGCTATTCCTGTTTTTCTTTCTCATACAAGGTCATTTAAAGAGGTTTATGCATGGAACCTACTGAGAATTCAAATATATGAAGGACAAATGAGTTTGAACTTGTTTTGACTGAAGGAATTCATTTTATAGCAAAAATACCAATTTGGCTTTAACTCGCAAAAGTATTGCTATTCCTGTTTTTCTTTCTCAAACAAGGTCATTTAAAGAGGTTTATGCATGGAACCTACTTAGAATTGATATATATGAAGGACAAAGGAGTTTGAACTGGTTTTGACTGAAGGAATTGGTGTTTATAAGCAAAAATCCGAATTTCGTCTTAATTCCGCAAAAGAAGGCTATTCCTGTTTATTTTTTCTCATACAAGGTCATTTAAAGAGGTTTATGCATGGAACCTACTTAGAATTGATATATATGAAGGACATAGGAGTTTGAACTGGTTTTGACTGAAGGAATTCATTTTATAGCAAAAATACCAATTTGGCTTTAACTCGCAAAAGTAAGGCTATTCCTGCTTTTTATTTCTCAAACAAGGTCATTTAAAGAGGTTTATGCATGGAACCTACTTAGAATTGATATATATGAAGGACAAAGGAGTTTGAACTTGTTTTGACTGAAGGAATTCATTTTATAGCAAAAATACCAATTTGGCTTTAACTCGCAAAAGTAAGGCTATTCCTGTTTTTCTTTCTCAAACAAGGTCATTTAAAGAGGTTTATGCATGGAACCTACTTAGAATTGATATATATGAAGGACAAAGGAGTTTGAACTGGTTTTGACTGAAGGAATTGGTGTTTATAAGCAAAAATCCGAATTTCGTCTTAATTCCGCAAAAGAAGGCTATTCCTGTTTTTCTTTTTCAAACAAGGTCATTTAAAGAGGTTTATGCATGGAACCTACTTAGAATTGATATATATGAAGGACAAATTAGTTTGAACTTATTTTGACTGAAGGAATTCATTTTATAGCAAAAATACCAATTTGGCATTAACTCGCAAAAGTAAGGCTATTCCTGTTTTTCTTTCTCAAACAAGGTCATTTAAAGAGGTTTATGCATGGAACCTACTTAGAATATATATATATGAAGGACATAGGACTTTGAACTTGTTTTGACTGAAGGAATTGGTGTTTATAAGCAAAAATCCGAATTTCGTCTTAATTCCGCAAAAGAAGGCTATTCCTGTTTTTCTTTTTCAAACAAGGTCATTTAAAGAGGTTTATGCATGGAACCTACTTAGAATTGATATATATGAAGGACAAATTAGTTTGAACTTATTTTGACTGAAGGAATTCATTTTATAGCAAAAATACCAATTTGGCATTAACTCGCAAAAGTAAGGCTATTCCTGTTTTTTTTTCTCAAACAAGGTCATTTAAAGAGGTTTATGCATGGAACCTACTTAGAATTGATATATATGAAGGACATAGGACTTTGAACTTGTTTTGACTGAAGGAATTGGTGTTTATAAGCAAAAATCCGAATTACGTCTTAATTCCGCAAAAGAAGGCTATTCCTGTTTTTCTTTCTCATACAAGGTCATTTAAAGAGGTTTATGCATGGAACCTACTTAGAATTGATATATATGAAGGACAAATGAGTTTGAACTTGTTTTGACTGAAGGAATTCATTTTATAGCAAACATACCAATTTGGCTTTAACTCGCAAAAGTATGGCTATTCCTGTTTTTCTTTCTCAAACAAGGTAATTTAAAGAGGTTTATGCATGGAACCTACTTAGAATTGATATATATGAAGGACAAAGGAGTTTGAACTGGTTTTGACTGAAGGAATTCATTTTATAGCAAACATACCAATTTGGCTTTAACTCGCAAAAGTAAGGCTATTCCTGTTTTTCTTTCTCATACAAGGTCATTTAAAGAGGTTTATGCATGGAACCTACTGAGAATTCAAATATATGAAGGACAAATGAGTTTGAACTTGTTTTGACTGAAGGAATTCATTTTATAGCAAAAATACCAATTTGGCTTTAACTCGCAAAAGTATTGCTATTCCTGTTTTTCTTTCTCAAACAAGGTCATTTAAAGAGGTTTATGCATGGAACCTACTTAGAATTGATATATATGAAGGACAAAGGAGTTTGAACTGGTTTTGACTGAAGGAATTGGTGTTTATAAGCAAAAATCCGAATTTCGTCTTAATTACGCAAAAGAAGGCTATTCCTGTTTTTCTTTCTCATACAAGGTCATTTAAAGAGGTTTATGCATGGAACCTACTTAGAATTGATATATATGAAGGACAAATGAGTTTGAACTTGTTTTGACTGAAGGAATTCATTTTATAGCAAAAATACCAATTTGGCTTTAACTCGCAAAAGTAAGGCTATTCCTGCTTTTTATTTCTCAAACAAGGTCATTTAAAGAGGTTTATGAATGGAACCTACTTAGAATTGATATATATGAAGGACAAAGGAGTTTGAACTTGTTTTGACTGAAGGAATTCATTTTATAGCAAAAATACCAATTTGGCTTTAACTCGCAAAAGTAAAGCTATTCCTGTTTTTCTTTCTCATACAAGGTCATTTAAAGAGGTTTATGCATGGAACCTACTTAGAATTCAAATATATGAAGGACAAATGAGTTTGAACTTGTTTTGACTGAAGGAATTCATTTTATAGCAAAAATACCAATTTGGCTTTAACTCGCAAAAGTAAGGCTATGCCTGTTTTTTCTTTCTCAAACAAGGTCATTTAATGAGGTTTATGCATGGAACCTACTTAGAATTGATATATATGAAGGACAAATGAGTTTGAACTTGTTTTGACTGAAGGAATTCATTTTATAGCAAAAATACCAATTTGGCTTTAACTCGCAAAAGTATGGCTATTCCTGTTTTTCTTTCTCAAACAAGGTCATTTAAAGAGGTTTATGCATGGAACCTACTTAGAATTGATATATATGAAGGACAAAGGAGTTTGAACTGGTTTTGACTGAAGGAATTCATTTTATAGCAAAAATACAAATTTGGTTTTAACTCGCAAAAGTAAGGCTTTTCCAGCTTTTTCGTTCTCAAACAAGGTCATTTAAAGAGGTTTATGCATGGAACCTACTTAGAATTGATATATATGAAGGACATAGGATTTTGAACTTGTTTTGACTGAAGGAATTGGTGTTTATAAGCAAAAATCTGAATTTCGTCTTAATTCCGCAAAAGAAGGCTATTCCTGTTTTTCTTTTTCAAACAAGGTCATTTAAAGAGGTTTATGCATGGAACCTACTTAGAATTGATATATATGAAGGACAAATTAGTTTGAACTTGTTTTGACTGAAGGAATTCATTTTATAGCAAAAATACCAATTTGGCTTTAACTCGCAAAAGTAAGGCTTTTCCCGCTTTTTCGTTCTCAAACAAGGTCATTTAAAGAGGTTTATGCATGGAACCTACTTAGAATTGATATATATGAAGGACAAAGGAGTTTGAACTGGTTTTGACTGAAGGAATTGGTGTTTATAAGCAAAAATCCGAATTTCGTCTTAATTCCGCAAAAGAAGGCTATTCCTGTTTTTTTTTCTCATACAAGGTCATTTAAAGAGGTTTATGCATGGAACCTACTTAGAATTGATATATATGAAGGACAAATGAGTTTGAACTTGTTTTGACTGAAGGAATTCATTTTATAGCAAAAATACCAATTTGGCTTTAACTCGCAAAAGTAAGGCTATTCCTGCTTTTTATTTCTCAAACAAGGTCATTTAAAGAGGTTTATGCATGGAACCTACTTAGAATTGATATATATGAAGGACAAAGGAGTTTGAACTTGTTTTGACTGAAGGAATTCATTTTATAGCAAAAATACCAATTTGGCTTTAACTCGCAAAAGTAAGGCTATGCCTGTTTTTTCTTTCTCAAACAAGGTCATTAAAAGAGGTTTATGCATGGAACCTACTTAGAATTGATATATATGAAGGACATAGGACTTTGAACTTGTTTTGACTGAAGGAATTGGTGTTTATAAGCAAAAATCCGAATTTCGTCTTAATTCCGCAAAAGTAAGGCTATTCCTGTTTTTCTTTCTCAAACAAGGTCATTTAAAGAGGTTTATGCATGGAACCTACTTAGAATTGATATATATGAAGGACAAAGGAGTTTGAACTGGTTTTGACTGAAGGAATTGGTGTTTATAAGCAAAAATCCGAATTTCGTCTTAATTCCGCAAAAGAAGGCTATTCCTATTTTTTTTTCTCATACAAGGTCATTTAAAGAGGTTTATGCATGGAACCTACTTAGAATTGATATATATGAAGGACAAATGAGTTTGAACTTGTTTTGACTGAAGGAATTCATTTTATAGCAAAAATACCAATTTGGCTTTAACTCGCAAAAGTAAGGCTATTCCTGCTTTTTATTTCTCAAACAAGGTCATTTAAAGAGGTTTATGAATGGAACCTACTTAGAATTGATATATATGAAGGACAAAGGAGTTTGAACTTGTTTTGACTGAAGGAATTCATTTTATAGCAAAAATACCAATTTGGCTTTAACTCGCAAAAGTAAAGCTATTCCTGTTTTTCTTTCTCATACAAGGTCATTTAAAGAGGTTTATGCATGGAACCTACTTAGAATTCAAATATATGAAGGACAAATGAGTTTGAACTTGTTTTGACTGAAGGAATTCATTTTATAGCAAAAATACCAATTTGGCTTTAACTCGCAAAAGTAAGGCTATGCCTGTTTTTTCTTTCTCAAACAAGGTCATTTAATGAGGTTTATGCATGGAACCTACTTAGAATTGATATATATGAAGGACAAATGAGTTTGAACTTGTTTTGACTGAAGGAATTCATTTTATAGCAAAAATACCAATTTGGCTTTAACTCGCAAAAGTATGGCTATTCCTGTTTTTCTTTCTCAAACAAGGTCATTTAAAGAGGTTTATGCATGGAACCTACTTAGAATTGATATATATGAAGGACAAAGGAGTTTGAACTGGTTTTGACTGAAGGAATTCATTTTATAGCAAAAATACAAATTTGGTTTTAACTCGCAAAAGTAAGGCTATTCCTGTTTTTCTTTCTCAAACAAGGTCATTTAAAGAGGTTTATGCATGGAACCTACTTAGAATTGATATATATGAAGGACAAATTAGTTTGAACTTGTTTTGACTGAAGGAATTCATTTTATAGCAAAAATACCAATTTGGCTTTAACTCGCAAAAGTAAGGCTTTTCCAGCTTTTTCGTTCTCAAACAAGGTCATTTAAAGAGGTTTATGCATGGAACCTACTTAGAATTGATATATATGAAGGACATAGGATTTTGAACTTGTTTTGACTGAAGGAATTGGTGTTTATAAGCAAAAATCTGAATTTCGTTTTAATTCCGCAAAAGAAGGCTATTCCTGTTTTTCTTTTTCAAACAAAGTCATTTAAAGAGGTTTATGCATGGAACCTACTTAGAATTGATATATATGAAGGACAAATTAGTTTGAACTTGTTTTGACTGAAGGAATTCATTTTATAGCAAAAATACCAATTTGGCTTTAACTCGCAAAAGTAAGGCTTTTTCCGCTTTTTCGTTCTCAAACAAGGTCATTTAAAGAGGTTTATGCATGGAACCTACTTAGAATTGATATATATGAAGGACATAGGACTTTGAACTTGTTTTGACTGAAGGAATTGGTGTTTATAAGCAAAAATCTGAATTTCGTCTTAATTCCGCAAAAGAAGGCTATTCCTGTTTTTCTTTTTCAAACAAGGTCATTTAAAGAGGTTTATGCATGGAACCTACTTAGAATTGATATATATGAAGGACAAAGGAGTTTGAACTTGTTTTGACTGAAGGAATTCATTTTATAGCAAAAATACCAATTTGGCTTTAACTCGCAAAAGTAAGGCTATTCCTGTTTTTCTTTCTCATACAAGGTCATTTAAAGAGGTTTATGCATGGAACCTACTTAGAATTCAAATATATGAAGGACAAATGAGTTTGAACTTGTTTTGACTGAAGGAATTCATTTTATAGCAAAAATACCAATTTGGCTTTAACTCGCAAAAGTAAGGCTATGCCTGTTTTTTCTTTCTCAAACAAGGTCATTTAAAGAGGTTTATGCATGGAACCTACTTAGAATTGATATATATGAAGGACATAGGACTTTGAACTTGTTTTGACTGAAGGAATTGGTGTTTATAAGCAAAAATCCGAATTTTGTCTTAATTCCGCAAAAGTAAGGCTATTCCTGTTTTTCTTTCTCAAACAAGGTCATTTAAAGAGGTTTATGCATGGAACCTACTTAGAATTGATATATATGAAGGACAAATTAGTTTGAACTTGTTTTGACTGAAGGAATTCATTTTATAGCAAAAATACCAATTTGGCTTTAACTCGCAAAAGTAAGGCTTTTCCAGCTTTTTCGTTCTCAAACAAGGTCATTTAAAGAGGTTTATGCATGGAACCTACTTAGAATTGATATATATGAAGGACATAGGATTTTGAACTTGTTTTGACTGAAGGAATTGGTGTTTATAAGCAAAAATCTGAATTTCGTTTTAATTCCGCAAAAGAAGGCTATTCCTGTTTTTCTTTTTCAAACAAAGTCATTTAAAGAGGTTTATGCATGGAACCTACTTAGAATTGATATATATGAAGGACAAATTAGTTTGAACTTGTTTTGACTGAAGGAATTCATTTTATAGCAAAAATACCAATTTGGCTTTAACTCGCAAAAGTAAGGCTTTTTCCGCTTTTTCGTTCTCAAACAAGGTCATTTAAAGAGGTTTATGCATGGAACCTACTTAGAATTGATATATATGAAGGACATAGGACTTTGAACTTGTTTTGACTGAAGGAATTGGTGTTTATAAGCAAAAATCTGAATTTCGTCTTAATTCCGCAAAAGAAGGCTATTCCTGTTTTTCTTTTTCAAACAAGGTCATTTAAAGAGGTTTATGCATGGAACCTACTTAGAATTGATATATATGAAGGACAAAGGAGTTTGAACTTGTTTTGACTGAAGGAATTCATTTTATAGCAAAAATACCAATTTGGCTTTAACTCGCAAAAGTAAGGCTATTCCTGTTTTTCTTTCTCATACAAGGTCATTTAAAGAGGTTTATGCATGGAACCTACTTAGAATTCAAATATATGAAGGACAAATGAGTTTGAACTTGTTTTGACTGAAGGAATTCATTTTATAGCAAAAATACCAATTTGGCTTTAACTCGCAAAAGTAAGGCTATGCCTGTTTTTTCTTTCTCAAACAAGGTCATTTAAAGAGGTTTATGCATGGAACCTACTTAGAATTGATATATATGAAGGACATAGGACTTTGAACTTGTTTTGACTGAAGGAATTGGTGTTTATAAGCAAAAATCCGAATTTCGTCTTAATTCCGCAAAAGTAAGGCTATTCCTGTTTTTCTTTCTCAAACAAGGTCATTTAAAGAGGTTTATGCATGGAACCTACTTAGAATTGATATATATGAAGGACAAAGGAGTTTGAACTGGTTTTGACTGAAGGAATTGGTGTTTATAAGCAAAAATCCGAATTTCGTCTTAATTCCGCAAAAGAATGCTATTCCTATTTTTTTTTCTCATACAAGGTCATTTAAAGAGGTTTATGCATGGAACCTACTTAGAATTGATATATATGAAGGACAAAGGAGTTTGAACTTGTTTTGACTGAAGGAATTCATTTTATAGCAAAAATACCAATTTGGCTTTAACTCGCAAAAGTAAGGCTATTCCTGCTTTTTATTTCTCAAACAAGGTCATTTAAAGAGGTTTATGCATGGAACCTACTTAGAATTGATATATATGAAGGACAAAGGAGTTTGAACTTGTTTTGACTGAAGGAATTCATTTTATAGCAAAAATACCAATTTGGCTTTAACTCGCAAAAGTAAGGCTATTCCTGTTTTTCTTTCTCATACAAGGTCATTTAAAGAGGTTTATGCATGGAACCTACTTAGAATTCAAATATATGAAGGACAAATGAGTTTGAACTTGTTTTGACTGAAGGAATTCATTTTATAGCAAAAATACCAATTTGGCTTTAACTCGCAAAAGTAAGGCTATGCCTGTTTTTTCTTTCTCAAACAAGGTCATTTAAAGAGGTTTATGCATGGAACCTACTTAGAATTGATATATATGAAGGACAAAGGAGTTTGAACTGGTTTTGACTGAAGGAATTCATTTTATAGCAAAAATACCAATTTGGTTTTAACTCGCAAAAGTAAGGCTATTCCTGTTTTTCTTTCTCAAACAAGGTCATTTAAAGAGGTTTATGCATGGAACCTACTTAGAATTGATATATGTGAAGGACAAATTAGTTTGAACTTGTTTTGACTGAAGGAATTCATTTTATAGCAAAAATACCAATTTGGCTTTAACTCGCAAAAGTAAGGCTTTTCCCGCTTTTTCGTTCTCAAACAAGGTCATTTAAAGAGGTTTATGCATGGAACCTACTTAGAATTGATATATATGAAGGACATAGGATTTTGAACTTGTTTTGACTGAAGGAATTGGTGTTTATAAGCAAAAATCTGAATTTCGTCTTAATTCCGCAAAAGAAGGCTATTCCTGTTTTTCTTTTTCAAACAAGGTCATTTAAAGAGGTTTATGCATGGAACCTACTTAGAATTGATATATATGAAGGACAAATTAGTTTGAACTTGTTTTGACTGAAGGAATTCATTTTATAGCAAAAATACCAATTTGGCTTTAACTCGCAAAAGTAAGGCTTTTCCCGCTTTTTCGTTCTCAAACAAGGTCATTTAAAGAGGTTTATGCATGGAACCTACTTAGAATTGATATATATGAAGGACATAGGACTTTGAACTTGTTTTGACTGAAGGAATTGGTGTTTATAAGCAAAAATCTGAATTTCGTCTTAATTCCGCAAAAGAAGGCTATTCCTGTTTTTCTTTTTCAAACAAGGTCATTTAAAGAGGTTTATGCATGGAACCTACTTAGAATTGATATATATGAAGGACAAATGAGTTTGAACTTGTTTTGACTGAAGGAATTCATTTTATAGCAAAAATACCAATTTGGCTTTAACTCGCAAAAGTATGGCTATTCCTGTTTTTCTTTTTCTCATACAAGGTCATTTAAAGAGGTTTATGCATGGAACCTACTTAGAATTGATATATATGAAGGACAAATGAGTTTGAACTTGTTTTGACTGAAGGAATTCATTTTATAGCAAAAATACCAATTTGGCCTTAACTCGCAAAAGTAAGGCTATTCCTGCTTTTTATTTCTCAAACAAGGTCATTTAAAGATGTTTATGCATGGAACCTACTTAGAATTGATATATATGAAGGACAAAGGAGTTTGAACTTGTTTTGACTGAAGGAATTCATTTTATAACAAAAATATCAATTTGGCTTTAACTCGCAAAAGTATGGCTATTCCTGTTTTTCTTTTTCTCATACAAGGTCATTTAAAGAGGTTTATGCATGGAACCTAATTAGAATTGATATATATGAAGGACATAGGAGTTTGAACTTGTTTTGACTGAAGGAATTCATTTTATAGCAAAAATACCAATTTGGCTTTAACTCGCAAAAGTAAGGCTATTCCTGTTTTTCTTTCTCATACAAGGTCATTTAAAGAGGTTTATGCATGGAACCTACTTAGAATTCAAATATATGAAGGACAAATGAGTTTGAACTTGTTTTGACTGAAGGAATTCATTTTATAGCAAAAATACCAATTTGGCTTTAACTCGCAAAAGTAAGGCTATTCCTGTTTTTTCTTTCTCAAACAAGGTCATTTAAAGAGGTTTATGCATGGAACCTACTTAGAATTGATATATATGAAGGACAAAGGAGTTTGAACTGGTTTTGACTGAAGGAATTCATTTTATAGCAAAAATACCAATTTGGTTTTAACTCGCAAAAGTAAGGCTATTCCTGTTTTTCTTTCTCAAACAAGGTCATTTAAAGAGGTTTATGCATGGAACCTACTTAGAATTGATATATGTGAAGGACAAATTAGATTGAACTTGTTTTGACTGAAGGAATTCATTTTATAGCAAAAATACCAATTTGGCTTTAACTCGCAAAAGTAAGGCTATTCCTGTTTTTCTTTCTCAAACAAGGTCATTTAAAGAGGTTTATGCATGGAACCTACTTAGAATTGATATATATGAAGGACAAAGGAGTTTGAACTGGTTTTGACTGAAGGAATTGGTGTTTATAAGCAAAAATCCGAATTTCGTCTTAATTCCGCAAAAGAAGGCTATTCCTGTTTTTTTTTCTCATACAAGGTCATTTAAAGAGGTTTATGCATGGAACCTACTTAGAATTGATATATATGAAGGACAAATGAGTTTGAACTTGTTTTGACTGAAGGAATTCATTTTATAGCAAAAATACCAATTTGGCTTTAACTCGCAAAAGTAAGGCTATGCCTGTTTTTTCTTTCTCAAACAAGGTCATTTAAAGAGGTTTATGCATGGAACCTACTTAGAATTGATATATATGAAGGACAAAGGAGTTTGAACTGGTTTTGACTGAAGGAATTCATTTTATAACAAAAATATCAATTTGGCTTTAACTCGCAAAAGTATGGCTATTCCTGTTTTTCTTTTTCTCATACAAGGTCATTTAAAGAGGTTTATGCATGGAACCTAATTAGAATTGATATATATGAAGGACATAGGAGTTTGAACTTGTTTTGACTGAAGGAATTCATTTTATAGCAAAAATACCAATTTGGCTTTAACTCGCAAAAGTAAGGCTTTTCCCGCTTTTTCGTTCTCAAACAAGGTCATTTAAAGAGGTTTATGCATGGAACCTACTTAGAATTGATATATATGAAGGACATAGGATTTTGAACTTGTTTTGACTGAAGGAATTGGTGTTTATAAGCAAAAATCTGAATTTCGTCTTAATTCCGCAAAAGAAGGCTATTCCTGTTTTTCTTTTTCAAACAAGGTCATTTAAAGAGGTTTATGCATGGAACCTACTTAGAATTGATATATATGAAGGACAAATTAGTTTGAACTTGTTTTGACTGAAGGAATTCATTTTATAGCAAAAATACCAATTTGGCTTTAACTCGCAAAAGTAAGGCTTTTCCCGCTTTTTCGTTCTCAAACAAGGTCATTTAAAGAGATTTATGCATGGAACCTACTTAGAATTGATATATTTGAAGGACAAATGAGTTTGAACTTGTTTTGACTGAAGGAATTCATTTTATAGCAAAAATACCAATTTGGCTTTAACTCGCAAAAGTATGGCTATTCCTGTTTTTCTTTTTCTCATACAAGGTCATTTAAAGAGGTTTATGCATGGAACCTACTTAGAATTGATATATATGAAGGACAAATGAGTTTGAACTTGTTTTGACTGAAGGAATTCATTTTATAGCAAAAATACCAATTTGGCTTTAACTCGCAAAAGTAAGGCTATTCCTGTTTTTCTTTCTCAAACAAGGTCATTTAAAGAGGTTTATGCATTGAAACTACTTAGAATTGATATATATGAAGGACAAAGGAGTTTGAACTGGTTTTGACTGAAGGAATTGGTGTTTATAAGCAAAAATCCGAATTTCGTCTTAATTCCGCAAAAGAAGGCTATTCCTGTTTTTTTTTTCTCATACAAGGTCATTTAAAGAGGTTTATGCATGGAACCTACTTAGAATTGATATATATGAAGGACAAATGAGTTTGAACTTGTTTTGACTGAAGGAATTCATTTTATAGCAAAAATACCAATTTGGCTTTAACTCGCAAAAGTAAGGCTATTCCTGTTTTTTATTTCTCAAACAAGGTCATTTAAAGAGGTTTATGCATGGAACCTACTTAGAATTGATATATATGAAGGACAAAGGAGTTTGAACTTGTTTTGACTGAAGGAATTCATTTTATAGCAAAAATACCAATTTGGCTTTAACTCGCAAAAGTAAGGCTTTTCCCGCTTTTTCGTTCTCAAACAAGGTCATTTAAAGAGGTTTATGCATGGAACCTACTTAGAATTGATATATATGAAGGACATAGGATTTTGAACTTGTTTTGACTGAAGGAATTGGTGTTTATAAGCAAAAATCTGAATTTCGTCTTAATTCCGCAAAAGAAGGCTATTCCTGTTTTTCTTTTTCAAACAAGGTCATTTAAAGAGGTTTATGCATGGAACCTACTTAGAATTGATATATATGAAGGACAAATTAGTTTGAACTTGTTTTGACTGAAGGAATTCATTTTATAGCAAAAATACCAATTTGGCTTTAACTCGCAAAAGTAAGGCTTTTCCCGCTTTTTCGTTCTCAAACAAGGTCATTTAAAGAGGTTTATGCATGGAACCTACTTAGAATTGATATATATGAAGGACATAGGACTTTGAACTTGTTTTGACTGAAGGAATTGGTGTTTATAAGCAAAAATCTGAATTTCGTCTTAATTCCGCAAAAGAAGGCTATTCCTGTTTTTCTTTTTCAAACAAGGTCATTTAAAGAGGTTTATGCATGGAACCTACTTAGAATTGATATATATGAAGGACAAATGAGTTTGAACTTGTTTTGACTGAAGGAATTCATTTTATAGCAAAAATACCAATTTGGCTTTAACTCGCAAAAGTTTGGCTATTCCTGTTTTTCTTTTTCTCATACAAGGTCATTTAAAGAGGTTTATGCATGGAACCTACTTAGAATTGATATATATGAAGGACAAATGAGTTTGAACTTGTTTTGACTGAAGGAATTCATTTTATAGCAAAAATACCAATTTGGCCTTAACTCGCAAAAGTAAGGCTATTCCTGCTTTTTATTTCTCAAACAAGGTCATTTAAAGAGGTTTATGCATGGAACCTACTTAGAATTGATATATATGAAGGACAAAGGAGTTTGAACTTGTTTTGACTGAAGGAATTCATTTTATAACAAAAATATCAATTTGGCTTTAACTCGCAAAAGTATGGCTATTCCTGTTTTTCTTTTTCTCATACAAGGTCATTTAAAGAGGTTTATGCATGGAACCTAATTAGAATTGATATATATGAAGGACATAGGAGTTTGAACTGGTTTTGACTGAAGGAATTCATTTTATAGCAAAAATACCAATTTGGCTTTAACTCGCAAAAGTAAGGCTATTCCTGTTTTTCTTTCTCATACAAGGTCATTTAAAGAGGTTTATGCATGGAACCTACTTAGAATTCAAATATATGAAGGACAAATGAGTTTGAACTTGTTTTGACTGAAGGAATTCATTTTATAGCAAAAATACCAATTTGGCTTTAACTCGCAAAAGTAAGGCTATTCCTGTTTTTTCTTTCTCAAACAAGGTCATTTAAAGAGGTTTATGCATGGAACCTACTTAGAATTGATATATATGAAGGACAAAGGAGTTTGAACTGGTTTTGACTGAAGGAATTCATTTTATAGCAAAAATACCAATTTGGTTTTAACTCGCAAAAGTAAGGCTATTCCTGTTTTTCTTTCTCAAACAAGGTCATTTAAAGAGGTTTATGCATGGAACCTACTTAGAATTGATATATATGAAGGACAAAGGAGTTTGAACTTGTTTTGACTGAAGGAATTCATTTTATAGCAAAAATACCAATTTGGCTTTAACTCGCAAAAGTAAGGCTATGCCTGTTTTTTCTTTCTCAAACAAGGTCATTTAAAGAGGTTTATGCATGGAACCTACTTAGAATTGATATATATGAAGGACATAGGACTTTGAACTTGTTTTGACTGAAGGAATTGGTGTTTATAAGCAAAAATCCGAATTTCGTCTTAATTCCGCAAAAGTAAGGCTATTCCTGTTTTTCTTTCTCAAACAAGGTCATTTAAAGAGGTTTATGCATGGAACCTACTTAGAATTGATATATATGAAGGACAAAGGAGTTTGAACTGGTTTTGACTGAAGGAATTGGTGTTTATAAGCAAAAATCCGAATTTCGTCTTAATTCCGCAAAAGAAGGCTATTCCTATTTTTTTTTCTCATACAAGGTCATTTAAAGAGGTTTATGCATGGAACCTACTTAGAATTCAAATATATGAAGGACAAATGAGTTTGAACTTGTTTTGACTGAAGGAATTCATTTTATAGCAAAAATACCAATTTGGCTTTAACTCGCAAAAGTAAGGCTATGCCTGTTTTTTCTTTCTCAAACAAGGTCATTTAATGAGGTTTATGCATGGAACCTACTTAGAATTGATATATATGAAGGACAAATGAGTTTGAACTTGTTTTGACTGAAGGAATTCATTTTATAGCAAAAATACCAATTTGGCTTTAACTCGCAAAAGTATGGCTATTCCTGTTTTTCTTTCTCAAACAAGGTCATTTAAAGAGGTTTATGCATGGAACCTACTTAGAATTTATATATATGAAGGACAAAGGAGTTTGAACTGGTTTTGACTGAAGGAATTCATTTTATAGCAAAAATACAAATTTGGTTTTAACTCGCAAAAGTAAGGCTATTCCTGTTTTTCTTTCTCAAACAAGGTCATTTAAAGAGGTTTATGCATGGAACCTACTTAGAATTGATATATATGAAGGACAAATTAGTTTGAACTTGTTTTGACTGAAGGAATTCATTTTATAGCAAAAATACCAATTTGGCTTTAACTCGCAAAAGTAAGGCTTTTCCAGCTTTTTCGTTCTCAAACAAGGTCATTTAAAGAGGTTTATGCATGGAACCTACTTAGAATTGATATATATGAAGGACATAGGATTTTGAACTTGTTTTGACTGAAGGAATTGGTGTTTATAAGCAAAAATCTGAATTTCGTTTTAATTCCGCAAAAGAAGGCTATTCCTGTTTTTCTTTTTCAAACAAGGTCATTTAAAGAGGTTTATGCATGGAACCTACTTAGAATTGATATATATGAAGGACAAATTAGTTTGAACTTGTTTTGACTGAAGGAATTCATTTTATAGCAAAAATACCAATTTGGCTTTAACTCGCAAAAGTAAGGCTTTTTCCGCTTTTTCGTTCTCAAACAAGGTCATTTAAAGAGGTTTATGCATGGAACCTACTTAGAATTGATATATATGAAGGACAAAGGAGTTTGAACTTGTTTTGACTGAAGGAATTCATTTTATAGCAAAAATACCAATTTGGCTTTAACTCGCAAAAGTAAGGCTATTCCTGTTTTTCTTTCTCATACAAGGTCATTTAAAGAGGTTTATGCATGGAACCTACTTAGAATTCAAATATATGAAGGACAAATGAGTTTGAACTTGTTTTGACTGAAGGAATTCATTTTATAGCAAAAATACCAATTTGGCTTTAACTCGCAAAAGTAAGGATATGCCTGTTTTTTCTTTCTCAAACAAGGTCATTTAAAGAGGTTTATGCATGGAACCTACTTAGAATTGATATATATGAAGGACATAGGACTTTGAACTTGTTTTGACTGAAGGAATTGGTGTTTATAAGCAAAAATCCGAATTTCGTCTTAATTCCGCAAAAGTAAGGCTATTCCTGTTTTTCTTTCTCAAACAAGGTAATTTAAAGAGGTTTATGCATGGAACCTACTTAGAATTGATATATATGAAGGACAAAGGAGTTTGAACTGGTTTTGACTGAAGGAATTGGTGTTTATAAGCAAAAATCCGAATTTCGTCTTAATTCCGCAAAAGAATGCTATTCCTATTTTTTGTTCTCATACAAGGTCATTTAAAGAGGTTTATGCATGGAACCTACTTAGAATTGATATATATGAAGGACAAATGAGTTTGAACTTGTTTTGACTGAAGGAATTCATTTTATAGCAAAAATACCAATTTGGCTTTAACTCGCAAAAGTAAGGCTATTCCTGCTTTTTATTTCTCAAACAAGGTCATTTAAAGAGGTTTATGCATGGAACCTACTTAGAATTGATATATATGAAGGACAAAGGAGTTTGAACTTGTTTTGACTGAAGGAATTCATTTTATAGCAAAAATACCAATTTGGCTTTAACTCGCAAAAGTAAGGCTATTCCTGTTTTTCTTTCTCATACAAGGTCATTTAAAGAGGTTTATGCATGGAACCTACTTAGAATTCAAATATATGAAGGACAAATGAGTTTGAACTTGTTTTGACTGAAGGAATTCATTTTATAGCAAAAATACCAATTTGGCTTTAACTCGCAAAAGTAAGGCTATGCCTGTTTTTTCTTTCTCAAACAAGGTCATTTAAAGAGGTTTATGCATGGAACCTACTTAGAATTGATATATATGAAGGACAAAGGAGTTTGAACTGGTTTTGACTGAAGGAATTCATTTTATAGCAAAAATACCAATTTGGTTTTAACTCGCAAAAGTAAGGCTATTCCTGTTTTTCTTTCTCAAACAAGGTCATTTAAAGAGGTTTATGCATGGAACCTACTTAGAATTGATATATGTGAAGGACAAATTAGTTTGAACTTGTTTTGACTGAAGGAATTAATTTTATAGCAAAAATACCAATTTGGCTTTAACTCGCAAAAGTAAGGCTTTTCCCGCTTTTTCGTTCTCAAACAAGGTCATTTAAAGAGGTTTATGCATGGAACCTACTTAGAATTGATATATATGAAGGACATAGGATTTTGAACTTGTTTTGACTGAAGGAATTGGTGTTTATAAGCAAAAATCTGAATTTCGTCTTAATTCCGCAAAAGAAGGCTATTCCTGTTTTTCTTTTTCAAACAAGGTCATTTAAAGAGGTTTATGCATGGAACCTACTTAGAATTGATATATATGAAGGACAAATTAGTTTGAACTTGTTTTGACTGAAGGAATTCATTTTATAGCAAAAATACCAATTTGGCTTTAACTCGCAAAAGTAAGGCTTTTCCCGCTTTTTCGTTCTCAAACAAGGTCATTTAAAGAGGTTTATGCATGGAACCTACTTAGAATTGATATATATGAAGGACAAATGAGTTTGAACTTGTTTTGACTGAAGGAATTCATTTTATAGCAAAAATACCAATTTGGCTTTAACTCGCAAAAGTATGGCTATTCCTGTTTTTCTTTTTCTCATACAAGGTCATTTAAAGAGGTTTATGCATGGAACCTACTTAGAATTGATATATATGAAGGACAAATGAGTTTGAACTTGTTTTGACTGAAGGAATTCATTTTATAGCAAAAATACCAATTTGGCTTTAACTCGCAAAAGTAAGGCTATTCCTGTTTTTCTTTCTCAAACAAGGTCATTTAAAGAGGTTTATGCATGGAAACTACTTAGAATTGATATATATGAAGGACAAAGGAGTTTGAACTGGTTTTGACTGAAGGAATTGGTGTTTATAAGCAAAAATCCGAATTTCGTCTTAATTCCGCAAAAGAAGGCTATTCCTGTTTTTTTTTTCTCATACAAGGTCATTTAAAGAGGTTTATGCATGGAACCTACTTAGAATTGATATATATGAAGGACAAATGAGTTTGAACTTGTTTTGACTGAAGGAATTCATTTTATAGCAAAAATACCAATTTGGCTTTAACTCGCAAAAGTAAGGCTATTCCTGTTTTTTATTTCTCAAACAAGGTCATTTAAAGAGGTTTATGCATGGAACCTACTTAGAATTGATATATATGAAGGACAAAGGAGTTTGAACTTGTTTTGACTGAAGGAATTCATTTTATAGCAAAAATACCAATTTGGCTTTAACTCGCAAAAGTAAGTCTATTCCTGTTTTTCTTTCTCATACAAGGTCATTTAAAGAGGTTTATGCATGGAACCTACTTAGAATTGATATATAGGAAGGACAAAGGAGTTTGAACTGGTTTTGACTGAAGGAATTCATTTTATAGCAAAAATACCAATTTGGCTTTAACTCGCAAAAGTAAGGCTATTCCTGTTTTTCTTTCTCATACAAGGTCATTTAAAGAGGTTTATGCATGGAACCTACTTAGAATTCAAATATATGAAGGACAAATGAGTTTGAACTTGTTTTGACTGAAGGAATTCATTTTATAGCAAAAATACCAATTTGGCTTTAACTCGCAAAAGTAAGGCTATGCCTGTTTTTTCTTTCTCAAACAAGGTCATTTAAAGAGGTTTATGCATGGAACCTACTTAGAATTGATATATATGAAGGACAAAGGAGTTTGAACTGGTTTTGACTGAAGGAATTCATTTTATAGCAAAAATACCAATTTGGTTTTAACTCGCAAAAGTAAGGCTATTCCTGTTTTTCTTTCTCAAACAAGGTCATTTAAAGAGGTTTATGCATGGAACCTACTTAGAATTGATATATATGAAGGAGAAAGGAGTTTGAACTGGTTTTGACTGAAGGAAATGGTGTTTATAAGCAAAAATCAGAATTTCGTCTTAATTCCGCAAAAGAAGGGTATTCCTGTTTTTCTTTTTCAAACAAGGTCATTTAAAGAGGTTTATGCATGGAACCTACTTAGAATTGATATATATGAAGGACAAATTAGTTTGAACTTGTTTTGACTGAAGGAATTCATTTTATAGCAAAAATACCAATTTGGCTTTAACTCGCAAAAGTAAGGCTTTTCCCGCTTTTTCGTTCTCAAACAAGGTCATTTAAAGAGGTTTATGCATGGAACCTACTTAGAATTGATATATATGAAGGACATAGGACTTTGAACTTGTTTTGACTGAAGGAATTGGTGTTTATAAGCAAAAATCTGAATTTCGTCTTAATTCCGCAAAAGAAGGCTATTCCTGTTTTTCTTTTTCAAACAAGGTCATTTAAAGAGGTTTATGCATGGAACCTACTTAGAATTGATATATATGAAGGACAAATGAGTTTGAACTTGTTTTGACTGAAGGAATTCATTTTATAGCAAAAATACCAATTTGGCTTTAACTCGCAAAAGTATGGCTATTCCTGTTTTTCTTTTTCTCATACAAGGTCATTTAAAGAGGTTTATGCATGGAACCTACTTAGAATTGATATATATGAAGGACAAATGAGTTTGAACTTGTTTTGACTGAAGGAATTCATTTTATAGCAAAAATACCAATTTGGCTTTAACTCGCAAAAGTAAGGCTATTCCTGTTTTTTATTTCTCAAACAAGGTCATTTAAAGAGGTTTATGCATGGAACCTACTTAGAATTGATATATATGAAGGACAAAGGAGTTTGAACTGGTTTTGACTGAAGGAATTGGTGTTTATAAGCAAAAATCCGAATTTCGTCTTAATTCCGCAAAAGAAGGCTATTCCTGTTTTTTTTTTCTCATACAAGGTCATTTAAAGAGGTTTATGCATGGAACCTACTTAGAATTGATATATATGAAGGACAAATGAGTTTGAACTTGTTTTGACTGAAGGAATTCATTTTATAGCAAAAATACCAATTTGGCTTTAACTCGCAAAAGTAAGGCTATTCCTGTTTTTTATTTCTCAAACAAGGTCATTTAAAGAGGTTTATGCATGGAACCTACTTAGAATTGATATATATGAAGGACAAAGGAGTTTGAACTTGTTTTGACTGAAGGAATTCATTTTATAGCAAAAATACCAATTTGGCTTTAACTCGCAAAAGTAAGTCTATTCCTGTTTTTCTTTCTCATACAAGGTCATTTAAAGAGGTTTATGCATGGAACCTACTTAGAATTGATATATAGGAAGGACAAAGGAGTTTGAACTGGTTTTGACTGAAGGAATTCATTTTATAGCAAAAATACCAATTTGGTTTTAACTCGCAAAAGTAAGGCTATTCCTGTTTTTCTTTCTCAAACAACGTCATTTAAAGAGGTTTATGCATGGAACCTACTTAGAATTGATATATATGAAGGACAAATTAGTTTGAACTTGTTTTGACTGAAGGAATTCATTTTATAGCAAAAATACCAATTTGGCTTTAACTCGCAAAAGTAAGGCTTTTCCCGCTTTTTCGTTCTCAAACAAGGTCATTTAAAGAGGTTTATGCATGGAACCTACTTAGAATTGATATATATGAAGGACATAGGATTTTGAACTTGTTTTGACTGAAGGAATTGGTGTTTATGAGCAAAAATCTGAATTTCGTCTTAATTCCGCAAAAGAAGGCTATTCCTGTTTTTCTTTTTCAAACAAGGTCATTTAAAGAGGTTTATGCATGGAACCTACTTAGAATTGATATATATGAAGGACAAATTAGTTTGAACTTGTTTTGACTGAAGGAATTCATTTTATAGCAAAAATACCAATTTGGCTTTAACTCGCAAAAGTAAGGCTTTTCCCGCTTTTTCGTTCTCAAACAAGGTCATTTAAAGAGGTTTATGCATGGAACCTACTTAGAATTGATATATATGAAGGACATAGGACTTTGAACTTGTTTTGACTGAAGGAATTGGTGTTTATAAGCAAAAATCTGAATTTCGTCTTAATTCCGCAAAAGAAGGCTATTCCTGTTTTTCTTTTTCAAACAAGGTCATTTAAAGAGGTTTATGCATGGAACCTACTTAGAATTGATATATATGAAGGACAAATGAGTTTGAACTTGTTTTGACTGAAGGAATTCATTTTATAGCAAAAATACCAATTTGGCTTTAACTCGCAAAAGTATGGCTATTCCTGTTTTTCTTTTTCTCATACAAGGTCATTTAAAGAGGTTTATGCATGGAACCTACTTAGAATTGATATATATGAAGGACAAATGAGTTTGAACTTGTTTTGACTGAAGGAATTCATTTTATAGCAAAAATACCAATTTGGCCTTAACTCGCAAAAGTAAGGCTATTCCTGCTTTTTATTTCTCAAACAAGGTCATTTAAAGAGGTTTATGCATGGAACCTACTTAGAATTGATATATATGAAGGACAAAGGAGTTTGAACTTGTTTTGACTGAAGGAATTCATTTTATAACAAAAATATCAATTTGGCTTTAACTCGCAAAAGTATGGCTATTCCTGTTTTTCTTTTTCTCATACAAGGTCATTTAAAGAGGTTTATGCATGGAACCTAATTAGAATTGATATATATGAAGGACATAGGAGTTTGAACTGGTTTTGACTGAAGGAATTCATTTTATAGCAAAAATACCAATTTGGCTTTAACTCGCAAAAGTAAGGCTATTCCTGTTTTTCTTTCTCATACAAGGTCATTTAAAGAGGTTTATGCATGGAACCTACTTAGAATTCAAATATATGAAGGACAAATGAGTTTGAACTTGTTTTGACTGAAGGAATTCATTTTATAGCAAAAATACCAATTTGGCTTTAACTCGCAAAAGTAAGGCTATGCCTGTTTTTTCTTTCTCAAACAAGGTCATTTAAAGAGGTTTATGCATGGAACCTACTTAGAATTGATATATATGAAGGACAAAGGAGTTTGAACTGGTTTTGACTGAAGGAATTCATTTTATAGCAAAAATACCAATTTGGTTTTAACTCGCAAAAGTAAGGCTATTCCTGTTTTTCTTTCTCAAACAAGGTCATTTAAAGAGGTTTATGCATGGAACCTACTTAGAATTGATATATGTGAAGGACAAATTAGATTGAACTTGTTTTGACTGAAGGAATTCATTTTATAGCAAAAATACCAATTTGGCTTTAACTCGCAAAAGTAAGGCTTTTCCCGCTTTTTCCTTCTCAAACAAGGTCATTTAAAGAGGTTTATGCATGGAACCTACTTAGAATTGATATATATGAAGGACATAGGATTTTGAACTTGTTTTGACTGAAGGAATTGGTGTTTATAAGCAAAAATCTGAATTTCGTCTTAATTCCGCAAAAGAAGGCTATTCCTGTTTTTCTTTTTCAAACAAGGTCATTTAAAGAGGTTTATGCATGGAACCTACTTAGAATTGATATATATGAAGGACAAATTAGTTTGAACTTGTTTTGACTGAAGGAATTCATTTTATAGCAAAAATACCAATTTGGCTTTAACTCGCAAAAGTAAGGCTTTTCCCGCTTTTTCGTTCTCAAACAAGGTCATTTAAAGAGGTTTATGCATGGAACCTACTTAGAATTGATATATATGAAGGACATAGGACTTTGAACTTGTTTTGACTGAAGGAATTGGTGTTTATAAGCAAAAATCTGAATTTCGTCTTAATTCCGCAAAAGAAGGCTATTCCTGTTTTTCTTTTTCAAACAAGGTCATTTAAAGAGGTTTATGCATGGAACCTACTTAGAATTGATATATATGAAGGACAAATGAGTTTGAACTTGTTTTGACTGAAGGAATTCATTTTATAGCAAAAATACCAATTTGGCCTTAACTCGCAAAAGTAAGGCTATTCCTGCTTTTTATTTCTCAAACAAGGTCATTTAAAGAGGTTTATGCATGGAACCTACTTAGAATTGATATATATGAAGGACAAAGGAGTTTGAACTTGTTTTGACTGAAGGAATTCATTTTATAACAAAAATATCAATTTGGCTTTAACTCGCAAAAGTATGGCTATTCCTGTTTTTCTTTTTCTCATACAAGGTCATTTAAAGAGGTTTATGCATGGAACCTAATTAGAATTGATATATATGAAGGACATAGGAGTTTGAACTGGTTTTGACTGAAGGAATTCATTTTATAGCAAAAATACCAATTTGGCTTTAACTCGCAAAAGTAAGGCTATTCCTGTTTTTCTTTCTCATACAAGGTCATTTAAAGAGGTTTATGCATGGAACCTACTTAGAATTCAAATATATGAAGGACAAATGAGTTTGAACTTGTTTTGACTGAAGGAATTCATTTTATAGCAAAAATACCAATTTGGCTTTAACTCGCAAAAGTAAGGCTATGCCTGTTTTTTCTTTCTCAAACAAGGTCATTTAAAGAGGTTTATGCATGGAACCTACTTAGAATTGATATATATGAAGGACAAAGGAGTTTGAACTGGTTATGACTGAAGGAATTCATTTTATAGCAAAAATACCAATTTGGTTTTAACTCGCAAAAGTAAGGCTATTCCTGTTTTTCTTTCTCAAACAAGGTCATTTAAAGAGGTTTATGCATGGAACCTACTTAGAATTGATATATGTGAAGGACAAATTAGATTGAACTTGTTTTGACTGAAGGAATTCATTTTATAGCAAAAATACCAATTTGGCTTTAACTCGCAAAAGTAAGGCTTTTCCCGCTTTTTCGTTCTCAAACAAGGTCATTTAAAGAGGTTTATGCATGGAACCTACTTAGAATTGATATATATGAAGGACATAGGATTTTGAACTTGTTTTGACTGAAGGAATTGGTGTTTATAAGCAAAAATCTGAATTTCGTCTTAATTCCGCAAAAGAAGGCTATTCCTGTTTTTCTTTTTCAAACAAGGTCATTTAAAGAGGTTTATGCATGGAACCTACTTAGAATTGATATATATGAAGGACAAATTAGTTTGAACTTGTTTTGACTGAAGGAATTCATTTTATAGCAAAAATACCAATTTGGCTTTAACTCGCAAAAGTAAGGCTTTTCCCGCTTTTTCGTTCTCAAACAAGGTCATTTAAAGAGGTTTATGCATGGAACCTACTTAGAATTGATATATATGAAGGACATAGGACTTTGAACTTGTTTTGACTGAAGGAATTGGTGTTTATAAGCAAAAATCTGAATTTCGTCTTAATTCCGCAAAAGAAGGCTATTCCTGTTTTTCTTTTTCAAACAAGGTCATTTAAAGAGGTTTATGCATGGAACCTACTTAGAATTGATATATATGAAGGACAAATGAGTTTGAACTTGTTTTGACTGAAGGAATTCATTTTATAGCAAAAATACCAATTTGGCTTTAACTCGCAAAAGTATGGCTATTCCTGTTTTTCTTTTTCTCATACAAGGTCATTTAAAGAGGTTTATGCATGGAACCTACTTAGAATTGATATATATGAAGGACAAATGAGTTTGAACTTGTTTTGACTGAAGGAATTGGTGTTTATAAGCAAAAATCCGAATTTCGTCTTAATTCCGCAAAAGAAGGCTATTCCTGTTTTTTTTTTTCTCATACAAGGTCATTTAAAGAGGTTTATGCATGGAACCTACTTAGAATTGATATATATGAAGGACAAATGAGTTTGAACTTGTTTTGACTGAAGGAATTCATTTTATAGCAAAAATACCAATTTGGCTTTAACTCGCAAAAGTAAGGCTATTCCTGTTTTTTATTTCTCAAACAAGGTCATTTAAAGAGGTTTATGCATGGAACCTACTTAGAATTGATATATATGAAGGACAAAGGAGTTTGAACTTGTTTTGACTGAAGGAATTCATTTTATAGCAAAAATACCAATTTGGCTTTAACTCGCAAAAGTAAGTCTATTCCTGTTTTTCTTTCTCATACAAGGTCATTTAAAGAGGTTTATGCATGGAACCTACTTAGAATTGATATATAGGAAGGACAAAGGAGTTTGAACTGGTTTTGACTGAAGGAATTCATTTTATAGCAAAAATACCAATTTGGTTTTAACTCGCAAAAGTAAGGCTATTCCTGTTTTTCTTTCTCAAACAAGGTCATTTAAAGAGGTTTATGCATGGAACCTACTTAGAATTGATATATATGAAGGACATAGGATTTTGAACTTGTTTTGACTGAAGGAATTGGTGTTTATAAGCAAAAATCTGAATTTCGTCTTAATTCCGCAAAAGAAGGCTATTCCTGTTTTTCTTTTTCAAACAAGGTCATTTAAAGAGGTTTATGCATGGAACCTACTTAGAATTGATATATATGAAGGACAAATTAGTTTGAACTTGTTTTGACTGAAGGAATTCATTTTATAGCAAAAATACCAATTTGGTTTTAACTCGCAAAAGTAAGGCTATTCCTGTTTTTCTTTCTCAAACAAGGTCATTTAAAGAGGTTTATGCATGGAACCTACTTAGAATTGATATATATGAAGGACAAATTAGTTTGAACTTGTTTTGACTGAAGGAATTCATTTTATAGCAAAAATACCAATTTGGCTTTAACTCGCAAAAGTAAGGCTTTTCCCGCTTTTTCGTTCTCAAACAAGGTCATTTAAAGAGGTTTATGCATGGAACCTACTTAGAATTGATATATATGAAGGACATAGGATTTTGAACTTGTTTTGACTGAAGGAATTGGTGTTTATAAGCAAAAATCTGAATTTCGTCTTAATTCCGCAAAAGAAGGCTATTCCTGTTTTTCTTTTTCAAACAAGGTCATTTAAAGAGGTTTATGCATGGAACCTACTTAGAATTGATATATATGAAGGACAAATTAGTTTGAACTTGTTTTGACTGAAGGAATTCATTTTATAGCAAAAATACCAATTTGGCTTTAACTCGCAAAAGTAAGGCTTTTCCCGCTTTTTCGTTCTCAAACAAGGTCATTTAAAGAGGTTTATGCATGGAACCTACTTAGAATTGATATATATGAAGGACATAGGACTTTGAACTTGTTTTGACTGAAGGAATTGGTGTTTATAAGCAAAAATCTGAATTTCGTCTTAATTCCGCAAAAGAAGGCTATTCCTGTTTTTCTTTTTCAAACAAGGTCATTTAAAGAGGTTTATGCATGGAACCTACTTAGAATTGATATATATGAAGGACAAATGAGTTTGAACTTGTTTTGACTGAAGGAATTCATTTTATAGCAAAAATACCAATTTGGCTTTAACTCGCAAAAGTATGGCTATTCCTGTTTTTCTTTTTCTCATACAAGGTCATTTAAAGAGGTTTATGCATGGAACCTACTTAGAATTGATATATATGAAGGACAAATGAGTTTGAACTTGTTTTGACTGAAGGAATTCATTTTATAGGCAAAATACCAATTTGGCCTTAACTCTCAAAAGTAAGGCTATTCCTGCTTTTTATTTCTCAAACAAGGTCATTTAAAGAGGTTTATGCATGGAACCTACTTAGAATTGATATATATGAAGGACAAAGGAGTTTGAACTTGTTTTGACTGAAGGAATTCATTTTATAACAAAAATATCAATTTGGCTTTAACTCGCAAAAGTAAGGCTATTCCTGTTTTTCTTTCTCAAACAAGGTCATTTAAAGAGGTTTATGCATGGAAACTACTTAGAATTGATATATATGAAGGACAAAGGAGTTTGAACTGGTTTTGACTGAAGGAATTGGTGTTTATAAGCAAAAATCCGAATTTCGTCTTAATTCCGCAAAAGAAGGCTATTCCTGTTTTTTTTTTTCTCATACAAGGTCATTTAAAGAGGTTTATGCATGGAACCTACTTAGAATTGATATATATGAAGGACAAATGAGTTTGAACTTGTTTTGACTGAAGGAATTCATTTTATAGCAAAAATACCAATTTGGCTTTAACTCGCAAAAGTAAGGCTATTCCTGTTTTTTATTTCTCAAACAAGGTCATTTAAAGAGGTTTATGCATGGAACCTACTTAGAATTGATATATATGAAGGACAAAGGAGTTTGAACTTGTTTTGACTGAAGGAATTCATTTTATAGCAAAAATACCAATTTAGCTTTAACTCGCAAAAGTAAGTCTATTCCTGTTTTTCTTTCTCATACAAGGTCATTTAAAGAGGTTTATGCATGGAACCTACTTAGAATTGATATATAGGAAGGACAAAGGAGTTTGAACTGGTTTTGACTGAAGGAATTCATTTTATAGCAAAAATACCAATTTGGTTTTAACTCGCAAAAGTAAGGCTATTCCTGTTTTTCTTTCTCAAACAAGGTCATTTAAAGAGGTTTATGCATGGAACCTACTTAGAATTGATATATATGAAGGACATAGGATTTTGAACTTGTTTTGACTGAAGGAATTGGTGTTTATAAGCAAAAATCTGAATTTCGTCTTAATTCCGCAAAAGAAGGCTATTCCTGTTTTTCTTTTTCAAACAAGGTCATTTAAAGAGGTTTATGCATGGAACCTACTTAGAATTGATATATATGAAGGACAAATTAGTTTGAACTTGTTTTGACTGAAGGAATTCATTTTATAGCAAAAATACCAATTTGGTTTTAACTCGCAAAAGTAAGGCTATTCCTGTTTTTCTTTCTCAAACAAGGTCATTTAAAGAGGTTTATGCATGGAACCTACTTAGAATTGATATATATGAAGGACAAATTAGTTTGAACTTGTTTTGACTGAAGGAATTCATTTTATAGCAAAAATACCAATTTGGCTTTAACTCGCAAGGCTTTTCCCGCTTTTTCGTTCTCAAACAAGGTCATTTAAAGAGGTTTATGCATGGAACCTACTTAGAATTGATATATATGAAGGACATAGGATTTTGAACTTGTTTTGACTGAAGGAATTGGTGTTTATAAGCAAAAATCTGAATTTCGTCTTAATTCCGCAAAAGAAGGCTATTCCTGTTTTTCTTTTTCAAACAAGGTCATTTAAAGAGGTTTATGCATGGAACCTACTTAGAATTGATATATATGAAGGACAAATTAGTTTGAACTTGTTTTGACTGAAGGAATTCATTTTATAGCAAAAATACCAATTTGGCTTTAACTCGCAAAAGTAAGGCTTTTCCCGCTTTTTCGTTCTCAAACAAGGTCATTTAAAGAGGTTTATGCATGGAACCTACTTAGAATTGATATATATGAAGGACATAGGACTTTGAACTTGTTTTGACTGAAGGAATTGGTGTTTATAAGCAAAAATCTGAATTTCGTCTTAATTCCGCAAAAGAAGGCTATTCCTGTTTTTCTTTTTCAAACAAGGTCATTTAAAGAGGTTTATGCATGGAACCTACTTAGAATTGATATATATGAAGGACAAATGAGTTTGAACTTGTTTTGACTGAAGGAATTCATTTTATAGCAAAAATACCAATTTGGCTTTAACTCGCAAAAGTATGGCTATTCCTGTTTTTCTTTTTCTCATACAAGGTCATTTAAAGAGGTTTATGCATGGAACCTACTTAGAATTGATATATATGAAGGACAAATGAGTTTGAACTTGTTTTGACTGAAGGAATTCATTTTATAGGCAAAATACCAATTTGGCCTTAACTCTCAAAAGTAAGGCTATTCCTGCTTTTTATTTCTCAAACAAGGTCATTTAAAGAGGTTTATGCATGGAACCTACTTAGAATTGATATATATGAAGGACAAAGGAGTTTGAACTTGTTTTGACTGAAGGAATTCATTTTATAACAAAAATATCAATTTGGCTTTAACTCGCAAAAGTAAGGCTATTCCTGTTTTTCTTTCTCAAACAAGGTCATTTAAAGAGGTTTATGCATGGAAACTACTTAGAATTGATATATATGAAGGACAAAGGAGTTTGAACTGGTTTTGACTGAAGGAATTGGTGTTTATAAGCAAAAATCCGAATTTCGTCTTAATTCCGCAAAAGAAGGCTATTCCTGTTTTTTTTCTCATACAAGGTCATTTAAAGAGGTTTATGCATGGAACCTACTTAGAATTGATATATATGAAGGACAAATGAGTTTGAACTTGTTTTGACTGAAGGAATTCATTTTATAGCAAAAATACCAATTTGGCTTTAACTCGCAAAAGTAAGGCTATGCCTGTTTTTTCTTTCTCAAACAAGGTCATTTAAAGAGGTTTATGCATGGAACCTACTTAGAATTTATATATATATGAAGGACAAATGAGTTTGAACTTGTTTTGACTGAAGGAATTCATTTTATAGCAAAAATACCAATTTGGCTTTAACTCGCAAAAGTATGGCTATTCCTGTTTTTCTTTCTCAAACAAGGTCATTTAAAGAGGTTTATGCATGGAACCTACTTAGAATTGATATTTATGAAGGACAAAGGAGTTTCAACTGGTTTTGACTGAAGGAATTCATTTTATAGCAAAAATACCAATTTGGTTTTAACTCGCAAAAGTAAGGCTATTCCTGTTTTTCTTTCTCAAACAAGGTCATTTAAAGAGGTTTATGCATGGAACCTACTTAGAATTGATATATATGAAGGACAAATTAGTTTGAACTTGTTTTGACTGAAGGAATTCATTTTATAGCAAAAATACCAATTTGGCTTTAACTCGCAAAAGTAAGGCTTTTCCCGCTTTTTCGTTCTCAAACAAGGTCATTTAAAGTGGTTTATGCATGGAACCTACTTAGAATTGATATATATGAAGGACAAATGAGTTTGAACTTGTTTTGACTGAAGGAATTCATTTTATAGCAAAAATACCAATTTGGCTTTAACTCGCAAAAGTAAGGCTATTCCTGTTTTTCTTTCTCATACAAGGTCATTTAAAGAGGTTTATGCATGGAACCTACTTAGAATTCAAATATATGAAGGACAAAGGAGTTTGAACTGGTTTTGACTGAAGGAATTCATTTTATAGCAAAAATACCAATTTGGTTTTAACTCGCAAAAGTAAGGCTATTCCTGTTTTTCTTTCTCAAACAAGGTCATTTAAAGAGGTTTATGCATGGAACCTACTTAGAATTGATATATATGAAGGACAAATTAGTTTGAACTTGTTTTGACTGAAGGAATTCATTTTATAGCAAAAATACCAATTTGGCTTTAACTCGCAAAAGTAAGGGTTTTCCCGCTTTTTCGTTCTCAAACAAGGTCATTTAAAGAGGTTTATGCATGGAACCTACTTAGAATTGATATATATGAAGGACATAGGACTTTGAACTTGTTTTGACTGAAGGAATTGGTGTTTATAAGCAAAAATCCGAATTTCGTCTTAATTCCGCAAAAGAAGGCTATTCCTGTTTTTCTCTTTCAAACAAGGTCATTTAAAGAGGTTTATGCATGGAACCTACTTAGAATGGATATATATGAAGGACAAATGAGTTTGAACTTGTTTTGACTGAAGGAATTCATTTTATAGCAAAAATACCAATTTGGCTTTAACTCGCAAAAGTATGGCTATTCCTGTTTTTCTTTCTCAAACAAGGTCATTTAAAGAGGTTTATGCATGGAACCTACTTAGAATTGATATATATGAAGGACAAAGGAGTTTGAACTGGTTTTGACTGAATGAATTGGTGTTTATAAGCAAATATCCGAATTTCGTCTTAATTCCGCAAAAGAAGGCTATTCCTGTTTTTCTCTTTCAAACAAGGTCATTTAAAGAGGTTTATGCATGGAACCTACTTAGAATTGATATATATGAAGGACAAATGAGTTTTAACTTGTTTTGACTGAAGGAATTCATTTTATAGCAAAAATACCAATTTGGCTTTAACTCGCAAAAGTATGGCTATTCCTGTTTTTCTTTTTCTCATACAAGGTCATTTAAAGAGGTTTATGCATGGAACCTACTTAGAATTGATATATATGAAGGACAAATGAGTTTGAACTTGTTTTGACTGAAGGAATTCATTTTATAGCAAAAATACCAATTTGGCTTTAACTCGCAAAAGTAAGGCTATTCCTGCTTTTTATTTCTCAAACAAGGTCATTTAAAGAGGTTTATGCATGGAACCTACTTAGAATTGATATATGTGAAGGACAAATGAGTTTGAACTTGTTTTGACTGAAGGAATTCATTTCATAACAAAAATACCAATTTGGCTTTAACTCGCAAAAGTAAGGCTATTCCTGTTTTTCTTTCTCATACAAGGTCATTTAAAGAGGTTTATGCATGGAACCTACTTAGAATTGATATATATGAAGGACAAATGAGTTTGAACTTGTTTTGACTGAAGGAATTCATTTTATAGCAAAAATACCAATTTGGCTTTAACTCGCAAAAGTAAGGCTATTCCTGCTTTTTATTTCTCAAACAAGGTCATTTAAAGAGGTTTATGCATGGAACCTACTTAGAATTTATATATATGAAGGACAAAGGAGTTTGAACTTGTTTTGACTGAAGGAATTCATTTTATAGCAAAAATACCAATTTGGCTTTAACTCGCAAAAGTAAGGCTATGCCTGTTTTTTCTTTCTCAAACAAGGTCATTTAAAGAGGTTTATGCATGGAACCTACTTAGAATTGATATATATGAAGGACAAATGAGTTTGAACTTGTTTTGACTGAAGGAATTCATTTTATAGCAAAAATACCAATTTGGCTTTAACTCGCAAAAGTATGGCTATTCCTGTTTTTCTTTCTCAAACAAGGTCATTTAAAGAGGTTTATGCATGGAACCTACTTAGAATTGATATATATGAAGGACAAATGAGTTTGCACTTGTTTTGACTGAAGGTATTCATTTTATAGCAAAAATACCAATTTGGCTTTAACTCGCAAAAGTAAGGCTTTTCCGCTTTTTCGTTCTCAAACAAGGTCATTTAAAGAGGTTTATGCATGGAACCTACTTAGAATTGATATATATGAAGGACATAGGACTTTGAACTTGTTTTGACTGAAGGAATTGGTGTTTATAAGCAAAAATCCAAATTTCGTCTTAATTCCGCAAAAGAAGGCTATTCCTGTTTTTCTTTTTCAAACAAGGTCATTTAAAGAGGTTTATGCATGGAACCTACTTAGAATTGATATATATGAAGGACATATGAGTTTGAACTTGTTTTGACTGAAGGAATTCATTTTATAGCAAAAATACCAATTTGGCTTTAACTCGCAAAAGTATGGCTATTCCTGTTTTTCTTTTTCTCATACAAGGTCATTTAAAGAGGTTTATGCATGGAACCTACTTAGAATTGATATATATGAAGGACAAAGGAGTTTGAACTTGTTTTTACTGAAGGAATTCATTTTATAGCAAAAATACTAATTTGGCTTTAACTCGCAAAAGTAAGGCTATTCCTGTTTTTCTTTCTCATACAAGGTCATTTAAAGAGGTTTATGCATGGAACCTACTTAGAATTCAAATATATGAAGGACAAATGAGTTTGAACTGGTTTTGACTGAAGGAATTCATTTTATAGCAAAAATACCAATTTGGCTTTAACTCGCAAAAGTAAGGCTATTCCTGCTTTTTCTTTCTCAAACAAGGTCATTTAAAGAGGTTTATGCATGGAACCCACTTAGAATTGATATATATGAAGGACATAGGACTTTGAACTTGTTTTGACTGAAGGAATTGGTGTTTATAAGCAAAAATCCGAATTTCGTCTTAATTCCGCAAAAGAAGGCTATTCCTGTTTTTTTTTTCTCATACAAGGTCATTTAAAGAGGTTTATGCATGGAACCTACTTAGAATTTATATATATGAAGGACAAAAGAGTTTGAACTTGTTTTGACTGAAGGAATTCATTTTATAGCAAAAATACCAATTTGGCTTTAACTCGCAAAAGTAAGGCTATTCCTGCTTTTTATTCCTCAAACAAGGTCATTTAAAGAGGTTTATGCATGGAACCTACTTAGAATTGATATATATGAAGGACAAAGGAGTTTGAACTCGTTTTGACTGAAGGAATTCATTTTATAGCAAAAATACCAATTTGGCTTTAACTCGCAAAATTAAGGCTATTCCTGTTTTTCTTTCTCATACAAGGTCATTTAAAGAGGTTTATGGATGGAACCTACTTAGAATTCAAATATATGAAGGACAAATGAGTTTGAACTTGTTTTGACTGAAGGAATTCATTTTATAGCAAAAATACCAATTTGGCTTTAACTCGCAAAAGTAAGGCTATGCCTGTTTTTTCTTTCTCAAACAAGGTCATTTAAAGAGGTTTATGCATGGAACCTACTTAGAATTGATATATATGAAGGACAAAGGAGTTTGAACTTGTTTTGACTGAAGGAATTCATTTTATAGCAAAAATACCAATTTGGCTTTAACTCGCAAAAGTATGGCTATTCCTGTTTTTCTTTCTCAAACAAGGTCATTTAAAGAGGTTTATGCATGGAACCTACTTAGAATTGATATATATGAAGGACAAATTAGTTTGAACTTGTTTTGACTGAAGGAATTCATTTTATAGCAAAAATACCAATTTGGCTTTAACTCGCAAAAGTATGGCTTTTCCCGCTTTTTCGTTCTCAAACAAGGTCATTTAAAGAGGTTTATGCATGGAACCTACTTAGAATTGATATATATGAAGGACAAAGGAGTTTGAACTTGTTTTGACTGAAGGAATTGGTGTTTATAAGCAAAAATCCGAATTTCGTCTTAATTCCGCAAAAGAAGGCTATTCCTGTTTTTTTTTTTCTCATACAAGGTCATTTAAAGAGGTTTATGCATGGAACCTACTTAGAATTGATATATATGAAGGACATAGGACTTTGAACTTGTTTTGACTGAAGGAATTGGTGTTTATAAGCAAAAATCCGAATTTCGTCTCAATTCCGCAAAAGAAGGCTATTCCTGTTTTTCTCTTTCAAACAAGGTCATTTAAAGAGGTTTATGCATGGAACCTACTTAGAATTGATATATATGAAGGACAAATGAGTTTGAACTTGTTTTGACTGAAGGAATTCATTTTATAGCAAAAATACCAATTTGGCTTTAACTCGCAAAAGTATGGCTATTCCTGTTTTTCTTTCTCAAACAAGGTCATTTAAAGAGGTTTATGCATGGAACCTACTTAGAATTGATATATATGAAGGACAAAGGAGTTTGAACTGGTTTTGACTGAAGGAATTGGTGTTTATAAGCAAAAATCCGAATTTCGTCTTAATTCCGCACAAGAAGGCTATTCCTGTTTTTTTTTTCTCATACAAGGTCATTTAAAGAGGTTTATGCATGGAACCTACTTAGAATTGATATATATGAAGGACAAATGAGTTTTAACTTGTTTTGACTGAAGGAATTCATTTTAGAGCAAAAATACCAATTTGGCTTTAACTCGCAAAAGTAAGGCTATTCCTGTTTTTCTTTTTCAAACAAGGTCATTTAAAGAGGTTTATGCATGGAACCTACTTAGAATTGATATATAGGAAGGACATAGGAGTTTGAACTGGTTTTGACCGAAGGAATTCATTTTATAGCAAAAATACCAATTTGGCTTTAACTCGCAAAAGTAAGGCTATGCCTGTTTTTTCTTTCTCAAACAAGGTCATTTAAAGAGGTTTATGCATGGAACCTACTTAGAATTGATATATATGAAGGACAAATGAGTTTGAACTTGTTTTGACTGAAGGAATTCATTTTATAGCAAAAATACCAATTTGGCTTTAACTCGCAAAAGTATGGCTATTCCTGTTTTTCTTTCTCAAACAAGGTCATTTAAAGAGGTTTATGCATGGAACCTACTTAGAATTGATATATATGAAGGACAAAGGAGTTTGAACTGGTTTTGACTGAAGGAATTCATTTTATAGCAAAAATACCAATTTGGTTTTAACTCGCAAAAGTAAGGCTATTCCTGTTTTTCTTTCTCAAACAAGGTCATTTAAAGAGGTTTATGCATGGAACCTACTTAGAATTGATATATATGAAGGACAAATTAGTTTGAACTTGTTTTGACTGAAGGAATTCATTTTATAGCAAAAATACCAATTTGGCTTTAACTCGCAAAAGTAAGGCTTTTCCCGCTTTTTCGTTCTCAAACAAGGTCATTTAAAGAGGTTTATGCATGGAACCTACTTAGAATTGATATATATGAAGGACATAGGACTTTGAACTTGTTTTGACTGAAGGAATTGGTGTTTATAAGCAAAAATTCGAATTTCGTCTTAATTCCGCAAAAGAAGGCTATTCCTGTTTTTCTTTTTCAAACAAGGTCATTTAAAGAGGTTTATGCATGGAACCTACTTAGAATTGATATATAGGAAGGACATAGGAGTTTGAACTGGTTTTGACCGAAGGAATTCATTTTATAGCAAAAATACCAATTTGGCTTTAACTCGCAAAAGTAAGGCTATGCCTGTTTTTTCTTTCTCAAACAAGGTCATTTAAAGAGGTTTATGCATGGAACCTACTTAGAATTGATATATATGAAGGACAAATGAGTTTGAACTTGTTTTGACTGAAGGAATTCATTTTATAGCAAAAATACCAATTTGGCTTTAACTCGCAAAAGTATGGCTATTCCTGTTTTTCTTTCTCAAACAAGGTCATTTAAAGAGGTTTATGCATGGAACCTACTTAGAATTGATATATATGAAGGACAAAGGAGTTTGAACTGGTTTTGACTGAAGGAATTCATTTTATAGCAAAAATACCAATTTGGTTTTAACTCGCAAAAGTAAGGCTATTCCTGTTTTTCTTTCTCAAACAAGGTCATTTAAAGAGGTTTATGCATGGAACCTACTTAGAATTGATATATATGAAGGACAAATTAGTTTGAACTTGTTTTGACTGAAGGAATTCATTTTATAGCAAAAATACCAATTTGGCTTTAACTCGCAAAAGTAAGGCTTTTCCCGCTTTTTCGTTCTCAAACAAGGTCATTTAAAGAGGTTTATGCATGGAACCTACTTAGAATTGATATATATGAAGGACATAGGACTTTGAACTTGTTTTGACTGAAGGAATTGGTGTTTATAAGCAAAAATTCGAATTTCGTCTTAATTCCGCAAAAGAAGGCTATTCCTGTTTTTCTTTTTCAAACAAGGTCATTTAAAGAGGTTTATGCATGGAACCTACTTAGAATTGATATATATGAAGGACAAATGAGTTTGAACTTGTTTTGACTGAAGGAATTCATTTTATAGCAAAAATACCAATTTGGCTTTAACTCGCAAAAGTAAGGCTTTTCCCGCTTTTTCGTTCTCAAACAAGGTCATTTAAAGAGGTTTATGCATGGAACCTACTTAGAATTGATATATATGAAGGACAAATGAGTTTGAACTGGTTTTGACAGAAGGAATTCATTTTATAGCAAAAATACCAATTTGGCTTTAACTCGCAAAAGTATGGCTATTCCTGTTTTTCTTTTTCTCATACAAGGTCATTTAAAGAGGTTTATGCATGGAACCTACTTAGAATTGATATATATGAAGGACAAATGAGTTTGAACTTGTTTTGACTGAAGGAAATGGTGTTTATAAGCAAAAATCCGAATTTCGTCTTAATTCCGCAAAAGAAGGCTATTCCTGGTTTTCTTTCTCATACAAGGTCATTTAAAGAGGTTTATGCATGGAACCTACTTAGAATTTATATATATGAAGGACAAAGGAGTTTGAACTGGTTTTGACTGAAGGAATTCATTTTATAGCAAAAATACCAATTTGGCTTTAACTCGCAAAAGTAAGGCTATTCCTGTTTTTCTGTCTTAAACAAGGTCATTTAAAGAGGTTTATGCATGGAACCTACTTATAATTGATATATATGAAGGACAAAGGAGTTTGAACTGGTTTTGACTGAAGGAATTCATTTTATAGCAAAAATACCAATTTGGCTTTAACTCGCAAAAGTAAGGCTATTCCTGTTTTTCTTTCTCAAACAAGGTCATTTAAAGAGGTTTATGCATGGAACCTACTTAGAATAAATATATATGAAGGAGAAAGTAGTTTGAACTGGTTTTGACTGAAGGAAATGGTGTTTATAAGCAAAAATCCGAATTTCGTCTCAATTCCGCAAAAGAAGGCTATTCCTGTTTTTCTTTCTCATACAAGGTCATTTAAAGAGGTTTATGCATGGAACCTACTTAGAATTTATATATATGAAGGACAAAGGAGTTTGAACAGGTTTTGACTGAAGGAAAATGTGTTTATAAGCAAAAATCCGAATTTCGTCTTAATTCCGCAAAAGAAGGCTATTCCTGTTTTTCTTTCTCATACAAGGTCATTTAAAGAGGTTTATGCATGGAACCTACTTAGAATTTATATATATGAAGGACAAAGGAGTTTGAACTGGTTTTGACTGAAGGAATTCATTTTATAGCAAAAATACCAATTTGGCTTTAACTCGCAAAAGTAAGGCTATTCCTGTTTTTCTTTCTCAAACAAGGTCATTTAAAGAGGTTTATGCATGGAACCTACTTAGAATAAATATATATGAAGGAGAAAGGGGTTTGAACTGGTTTTGACTGAAGGAAATGGTGTTTATAAGCAAAAATCCGAATTTCGTCTTAATTCCGCAAAAGAAGGCTATTCCTGTTTTTCTTTCTCATACAAGGTCATTTAAAGAGGTTTATGCATGGAACCTACTTAGAATTTATATATATGAAGGACAAAGGAGTTTGAACTTGTTTTGACAGAAGGAATTCATTTTATAGCAAAAATACCAATTTGGCTTTAACTCGCAAAAGTATGGCTATTCCTGTTTTTCTTTTTCTCATACAAGGTCATTTAAAGAGGTTTATGCATGGAACCTACTTAGAATTGATATATATGAAGGACAAATGAGTTTGAACTTGTTTTGACTGAAGGAATTCATTTTATAGCAAAAATACCAATTTGGCTTTAACTCGCAAAAGTATGGCTATTCCTGTTTTTCTTTTTCTCATACAAGGTCATTTAAAGAGGTTTATGCATGGAACCTACTTAGAATTTATATATATGAAGGACAAAGGAGTTTGAACTGGTTTTGACTGAAGGAATTCATTTTATAGCAAAAATACCAATTTGGCTTTAACTCGCAAAAGTAAGGCTATTCCTGTTTTACTTTCTCAAACAAGGTCATTTAAAGAGGTTTATGCATGGAACCTACTTAGAATTGATATATATGAAGAGAAAGGAGTTTGAACTGGTTTTGACTGAAGGAAATGGTGTTTATAAGCAAAAATCCGAATTTCGTCTTAATTCCACAAAAGAAGGCTATTCCTGTTTTTCTTTCTCATACAAGGTCATTTAAAGAGGTTTATGCATGGAACCTACTTAGAATTGATATATATGAAGGACAAAGGAGTTTGAACTGGTTTTGACTGAAGGAATTCATTTTATAGTAAAAATACCAATTTGGCTTTAACTCGCAAAAGTAAGGCCATTCCTGTTTTTCTTTCTCATACAAGGTCATTTAAAGAGGTTTATGCATGGAACCTACTTATAATTTATATATATGAAGGACAAAGGAGTTTGAACTGGTTCTGACTGAAGGAATTCATTTTATAGCAAAAATACCAATTTGGCTTTAACTCGCAAAAGTAAGGCTATTCCTGTTTTTCTTTCTCAAACAAGGTCATTTAAAGAGGTTTATGCATGGAACCTACTTAGAATAAATATATATGAAGGAGAAAGGGGTTTGAACTGGTTTTGACTGAAGGAAATGGTGTTTATAAGCAAAAATCCGAATTTCGTCTTAATTCCGCAAAAGAAGGCTATTCCTGTTTTTCTTTCTCATACAAGGTCATTTAAAGAGGTTTATGCATGGAACCTACTTAGAATTGATATATATGAAGGACAAAGGAGTTTGAACTGGTTCTGACTGAAGGAATTCATTTTATAGCAAAAATACCAATTTGGCTTTAACTCGCAAACGTAAGGCTATTCCTGTTTTTCTTTCTCAAACAAGGTCATTTAAAGAGGTTTATGCATGGAACCTACTTAGAATTGATATATATGAAGGACAAAGGAGTTTGAACTGGTTTTGACTGAAGGAATTCATTTTATAGCAAAAATACCAATTTGGCTTTAACTCGCAAAAGTATGGCTATTCCTGTTTTTCTTTTTCTCATACAAGGTCATTTAAAGAGGTTTATGCATGGAACCTACTTAGAATTGATATATATGAAGGACAAATGACTTTGAACTTGTTTTGACTGAAGGAATTCATTTTATTGCAAAAATACCAATTTGGCTTTAACTCGCAAAAGTAAGGCTATTCCTGCTTTTTATTTCTCAAACAAGGTCATTTAAAGAGGTTTAAGCATGGAACCTACTTAGAATTGATATATATGAAGGAGAAAGGAGTTTGAACTGGTTTTGACTGAAGGAAATGGTGTTTATAAGCAAAAATCCGAATTTCGTCTTAATTCCGCAAAAGAAGGCTATTCCTGTTTTTCTTTCTCATACAAGGTCATTTAAAGAGGTTTATGCATGGAACCTACTTAGAATTTATATATATGAAGGACAAAGGAGTTTGAACTGGTTCTGACTGAAGGAATTCATTTTATAGCAAAAATACCAATTTGGCTTTAACTCGCAAAAGTAAGGCTATTCCTGCTTTTTATTTCTCAAACAAGGTCATTTAAAGAGGTTTAAGCATGGAACCTACTTAGAATTGATATATATGAAGGAGAAAGGAGTTTGAACTGGTTTTGACTGAAGGAAATGGTGTTTATAAGCAAAAATCCGAATTTCGTCTTAATTCCGCAAAAGAAGGCTATTCCTGTTTTTCTTTCTCATACAAGGTCATTTAAAGAGGTTTATGCATGGAACCTACTTAGAATTTATATATATGAAGGACAAAGGAGTTTGAACTGGTTCTGACTGAAGGAATTCATTTTATAGCAAAAATACCAATTTGGCTTTAACTCGCAAAAGTAAGGCTATTCCTGTTTTTCTTTCTCAAACAAGGTCATTTAAAGAGGTTTATGCATGGAACCTACTTAGAATAAATATATATGAAGGAGAAAGGGGTTTGAACTGGTTTGACTGAAAGAAATGGTGTTTATAAGCAAAAATCCGAATTTCGTCTTAATTCCGCAAAAGAAGGCTATTCCTGTTTTTTTTTTCTCATACAAGGTCATTTCAAGAGGTTTATGCATGGAACCTACTTAGAATTCAAATATATGAAGGACAAATGAGTTTGAACTTGTTTTGACTGAAGGAATTCATTTTATAGCAAAAATACCAATTTGGCTTTAACTCGCAAAAGTAAGGCTATGCCTGTTTTTTCTTTCTCAAACAAGGTCATTTAAAGAGGTTTATGCATGGAACCTACTTAGAATTGATATATATGAAGGAGAAAGGAGTTTGAACTGGTTTTGACTGAAGGAAATGGTGTTTATAAGCAAAAATCCGAATTTCGTCTTAATTCCGCAAAAGAAGGCTATTCCTGTTTTTCTTTCTCAAACAAGGTCATTTAAAGAGGTTTATGCATGGAACCTACTTAGAATTTATACATATGAAGGACAAAGGAGTTTGAACTGGTTTTGACTGAAGGAATTCATTTTATAGCAAAAATACCAATTTGGCTTTAACTCGCAAAAGTAAGGCTATTCCTGTTTTTCTTTCTCAAACAAGGTCATTTAAAGAGGTTTATGCATGGAACCTACTTAGAATTGATATATATGAAGGAGAAAGGAGTTTGAACTGGTTTTGACTGAAGGAAATGGTGTTTATAAGCAAAAATCCGAATTTCGTCTTAATTCCGCAAAAGAAGGCTATTCCTGTTTTTCTTTCTCAAACAAGGTCATTTAAAGAGGTTTATGCATGGAACCTACTTAGAATTTATATATATGAAGGACCAAGGAGTTTGAACTGGTTTTGACTGAAGGAATTCATTTTATAGCAAAAATACCAATTTGGCTTTAACTCGCAAAAGTAAGGCTATTCCTGTTTTTCTTTCTCAAACAAAGTCATTTAAAGAGGTTTATGCATGGAACCTACTTAGAATAAATATATATGAAGGACAAAGTAGTTTGAACTGGTTTTGACTGAAGGAAATTGTTTTTATAAGCAAAAATCCGAATTTCGTCTTAATTCCGCAAAAGAAGGCTTTTCCTGTTTTTCTTTCTCATACAAGGTCATTTAAAGAGGTTTATGCATGGAACCTACTTAGAATTGATATATATGAAGGACAAAGGAGTTTGAACTGGTTTTGACTGAAGGAAATGGTGTTTATAAGCAAAAATCCGAATTTCGTCTTAATTCCGCAAAAGAAGGCTTTTCCTGTTTTTCTTTCTCATACAAGGTCATTTAAAGAGGTTTATGCATGGAACCTACTTAGAATTTATATATATGAAGGACAAAGGAGTTTGAACTGGTTCTGACTGAAGGAATTCATTTTATAGCAAAAATACCAATTTGGCTTTAACTCGCAAAAGTAAGGCTATTCCTGTTTTTCTTTCTCAAACAAGGTCATTTAAAGAGGTTTATGCATGGAACCTACTTAGAATTTATATATATGAAGGACCAAGGAGTTTGAACTGGTTTTGACTGAAGGAATTCATTTTATAGCAAAAATACCAATTTGGCTTTAACTCGCAAAAGTAAGGCTATTCCTGTTTTTCTTTCTCAAACAAAGTCATTTAAAGAGGTTTATGCATGGAACCTACTTAGAATAAATATATATGAAGGACAAAGTAGTTTGAACTGGTTTTGACTGAAGGAAATTGTTTTTATAAGCAAAAATCCGAATTTCGTCTTAATTCCGCAAAAGAAGGCTTTTCCTGTTTTTCTTTCTCATACAAGGTCATTTAAAGAGGTTTATGCATGGAACCTACTTAGAATTTATATATATGAAGGACAAAGGAGTTTGAACTGGTTCTGACTGAAGGAATTCATTTTATAGCAAAAATACCAATTTGGCTTTAACTCGCAAAAGTAAGGCTATTCCTGTTTTTCTTTCTCAAACAAGGTCATTTAAAGAGGTTTATGCATGGAACCTACTTAGAATTGATATATATGAAGGAGAAAGGAGTTTGAACTGGTTTTGACTGAAGGAAATGATGTTTATAAGCAAAAATCCGAATTTCGTCTTAATTCCGCAAAAGAAGGCTATTCCTGTTTTTCTTTCTCATACAAGGTCATTTAAAGAGGTTTATGCATGGAACCTACTTAGAATTTATATATATGAAGGACAAAGGAGTTTGAACTGGTTTTGACTGAAGGAATTCATTTTATAGCAAAAATACCAATTTGGCTTTAACTCGCAAAAGTAAGGCTATTCCTGTTTTTCTTTCTCAAACAAGGTCATTTAAAGAGGTTTATGCATGGAACCTACTTAGAATTGATATATATGAAGGAGAAAGGAGTTTGAACTGGTTTTGACTGAAGGAAATGGTGTTTATAAGCAAAAATCAGAATTTCGTCTTAAATCCGCAAAAGAAGGCTATTCCTGTTTTTCTTTCTCATACAAGGTCATTTAAAGAGGTTTATGCATGGAACCTACTTAGAATTTATATATATGAAGGACAAAGGAGTTTGAACTGGTTTTGACTGAAGGAATTCATTTTATAGCAAAAATACCAATTTGGCTTTAACTCGCAAAAGTAAGGCTATTCCTGTTTTTCTTTCTCAAACAAGGTCATTTAAAGAGGTTTATGCATGGAACCTACTTAGAATTGATATATATGAAGGACAAAGGAGTTTGAACTGGTTTTGACTGAAGGAATTCATTTTATAGCAAAAATACCAATTTGGCTTTAACTCGCAAAAGTAAGGCTATTCCTGTTTTTCTTTCTCAAACAAGGTCATTTAAAGAGGTTTATGCATGGAACCTACTTAGAATTGATATATATGAAGGACAAAGGAGTTTGAACTGGTTTTGACTGAAGGAAATGGTGTTTATAAGCAAAAATCCGAATTTCGTCTTAATTCCGCAAAAGAAGGCTTTTCCTGTTTTTCTTTCTCATACAAGGTCATTTAAAGAGGTTTATGCATGGAACCTACTTAGAATTTATATATATGAAGGACAAAGGAGTTTGAACTGGTTCTGACTGAAGGAATTCATTTTATAGCAAAAATACCAATTTGGCTTTAACTCGCAAAAGTAAGGCTATTCCTGTTTTTCTTTCTCAAACAAGGTCATTTAAAGAGGTTTATGCATGGAACCTACTTAGAATTTATATATATGAAGGACCAAGGAGTTTGAACTGGTTTTGACTGAAGGAATTCATTTTATAGCAAAAATACCAATTTGGCTTTAACTCGCAAAAGTAAGGCTATTCCTGTTTTTCTTTCTCAAACAAAGTCATTTAAAGAGGTTTATGCATGGAACCTACTTAGAATAAATATATATGAAGGAGAAAGGAGTTTGAACTGGTTTTGACTGAAGGAAATGGTGTTTATAAGCAAAAATCCGAATTTCGTCTTAATTCCGCAAAAGAAGGCTATTCCTGTTTTTCTTTCTCATACAAGGTCATTTAAAGAGGTTTATGCATGGAACCTACTTAGAATTTATATATATGAAGGACAAAGGAGTTTGAACTGGTTTTGACTGAAGGAATTCATTTTATAGCAAAAATACCAATTTGGCTTTAACTCGCAAAAGTAAGGCTATTCCTGTTTTTCTTTCTCAAACAAGGTCATTTAAAGAGGTTTATGCATGGAACCTACTTAGAATTTATATATATGAAGGTCAAAGGAGTTTGAACTGGTTCTGACTGAAGGAATTCATTTTATAGCAAAAATACCAATTTGGCTTTAACTCGCAAAAGTAAGGCTATTCCTGTTTTTCTTTCTCAAACAAGGTCATTTAAAGAGGTTTATGCATGGAACCTACTTAGAATTGATATATATGAAGGAGAAAGGAGTTTGAACTGGTTTTGACTGAAGGAAATGGTGTTTATAAGCAAAAATCCGAATTTCGTCTTAATTCCGCAAAAGAAGGCTTTTCCTGTTTTTCTTTCTCATACAAGGTCATTTAAAGAGGTTTATGCATGGAACCTACTTAGAATTTATATATATGAAGGACAAAGGAGTTTGAACTGGTTCTGACTGAAGGAATTCATTTTATAGCAAAAATACCAATTTGGCTTTAACTCGCAAAAGTAAGGCTATTCCTGTTTTTCTTTCTCAAACAAGGTCATTTAAAGAGGTTTATGCATGGAACCTACTTAGAATTTATATATATGAAGGACCAAGGAGTTTGAACTGGTTTTGACTGAAGGAATTCATTTTATAGCAAAAATACCAATTTGGCTTTAACTCGCAAAAGTAAGGCTATTCCTGTTTTTCTTTCTCAAACAAAGTCATTTAAAGAGGTTTATGCATGGAACCTACTTAGAATAAATATATATGAAGGAGAAAGGAGTTTGAACTGGTTTTGACTGAAGGAAATGGTGTTTATAAGCAAAAATCCGAATTTCGTCTTAATTCCGCAAAAGAAGGCTATTCCTGTTTTTCTTTCTCATACAAGGTCATTTAAAGAGGTTTATGCATGGAACCTACTTAGAATTTATATATATGAAGGACAAAGGAGTTTGAACTGGTTTTGACTGAAGGAATTCATTTTATAGCAAAAATACCAATTTGGCTTTAACTCGCAAAAGTAAGGCTATTCCTGTTTTTCTTTCTCAAACAAGGTCATTTAAAGAGGTTTATGCATGGAACCTACTTAGAATTTATATATATGAAGGTCAAAGGAGTTTGAACTGGTTCTGACTGAAGGAATTCATTTTATAGCAAAAATACCAATTTGGCTTTAACTCGCAAAAGTAAGGCTATTCCTGTTTTTCTTTCTCAAACAAGGTCATTTAAAGAGGTTTATGCATGGAACCTACTTAGAATTGATATATATGAAGGAGAAAGGAGTTTGAACTGGTTTTGACTGAAGGAAATGGTGTTTATAAGCAAAAATCCGAATTTCGTCTTAATTCCGCAAAAGAAGGCTTTTCCTGTTTTTCTTTCTCATACAAGGTCATTTAAAGAGGTTTATGCATGGAACCTACTTAGAATTTATATATATGAAGGAAAAAGGAGTTTGAACTGGTTCTGACTGAAGGAATTCATTTTATAGCAAAAATACCAATTTGGCTTTAACTCGCAAAAGTAAGGCTATTCCTGTTTTTCTTTCTCAAACAAGGTCATTTAAAGAGGTTTATGCATGGAACCTACTTAGAATTTATATATATGAAGGACCAAGGAGTTTGAACTGGTTTTGACTGAAGGAATTCATTTTATAGCAAAAATACCAATTTGGCTTTAACTCGCAAAAGTAAGGCTATTCCTGTTTTTCTTTCTCAAACAAAGTCATTTAAAGAGGTTTATGCATGGAACCTACTTAGAATAAATATATATGAAGGAGAAAGGAGTTTGAACTGGTTTTGACTGAAGGAAATGGTGTTTATAAGCAAAAATCCGAATTTCGTCTTAATTCCGCAAAAGAAGGCTATTCCTGTTTTTCTTTCTCATACAAGGTCATTTAAAGAGGTTTATGCATGGAACCTACTTAGAATTTATATATATGAAGGACAAAGGAGTTTGAACTGGTTTTGACTGAAGGAATTCATTTTATAGCAAAAATACCAATTTGGCTTTAACTCGCAAAAGTAAGGCTATTCCTGTTTTTCTTTCTCAAACAAGGTCATTTAAAGAGGTTTATGCATGGAACCTACTTAGAATTTATATATATGAAGGTCAAAGGAGTTTGAACTGGTTCTGACTGAAGGAATTCATTTTATAGCAAAAATACCAATTTGGCTTTAACTCGCAAAAGTAAGGCTATTCCTGTTTTTCTTTCTCAAACAAGGTCATTTAAAGAGGTTTATGCATGGAACCTACTTAGAATTGATATATATGAAGGAGAAAGGAGTTTGAACTGGTTTTGACTGAAGGAAATGGTGTTTATAAGCAAAAATCCGAATTTCGTCTTAATTCCGCAAAAGAAGGCTTTTCCTGTTTTTCTTTCTCATACAAGGTCATTTAAAGAGGTTTATGCATGGAACCTACTTAGAATTTATATATATGAAGGAAAAAGGAGTTTGAACTGGTTCTGACTGAAGGAATTCATTTTATAGCAAAAATACCAATTTGGCTTTAACTCGCAAAAGTAAGGCTATTCCTGTTTTTCTTTCTCAAACAAGGTCATTTAAAGAGGTTTATGCATGGAACCTACTTAGAATTTATATATATGAAGGACCAAGGAGTTTGAACTGGTTTTGACTGAAGGAATTCATTTTATAGCAAAAATACCAATTTGGCTTTAACTCGCAAAAGTAAGGCTATTCCTGTTTTTCTTTCTCAAACAAAGTCATTTAAAGAGGTTTATGCATGGAACCTACTTAGAATAAATATATATGAAGGAGAAAGGAGTTTGAACTGGTTTTGACTGAAGGAAATGGTGTTTATAAGCAAAAATCCGAATTTCGTCTTAATTCCGCAAAAGAAGGCTATTCCTGTTTTTCTTTCTCATACAAGGTCATTTAAAGAGGTTTATGCATGGAACCTACTTAGAATTTATATATATGAAGGACAAAGGAGTTTGAACTGGTTTTGACTGAAGGAATTCATTTTATAGCAAAAATACCAATTTGGCTTTAACTCGCAAAAGTAAGGCTATTCCTGTTTTTCTTTCTCAAACAAGGTCATTTAAAGAGGTTTATGCATGGAACCTACTTAGAATTTATATATATGAAGGTCAAAGGAGTTTGAACTGGTTCTGACTGAAGGAATTCATTTTATAGCAAAAATACCAATTTGGCTTTAACTCGCAAAAGTAAGGCTATTCCTGTTTTTCTTTCTCAAACAAGGTCATTTAAAGAGGTTTATGCATGGAACCTACTTAGAATTGATATATATGAAGGAGAAAGGAGTTTGAACTGGTTTTGACTGAAGGAAATGGTGTTTATAAGCAAAAATCAGAATTTCGTCTTAATTCCGCAAAAGAAGGCTATTCCTGTTTTTCTTTCTCATACAAGGTCATTTAAAGAGGTTTATGCATGGAACCTACTTAGAATTTATATATATGAAGGACAAATGAGTTTGAACTTGTTTTGACTGAAGGAATTCATTTTATAGCAAAAATACCAATTTGGCTTTAACTCGCAAAAGTAAGGCTATTCCTGTTTTTCTTTCTCAAACAAGGTCATTTAAAGAGGTTTATGCATGGAACCTACTTAGAATTGATATATATGAAGGAGAAAGGAGTTTGAACTGGTTTTGACTGAAGGAAATGGTGTTTATAAGCAAAAATCAGAATTTCGTCTTAATTCCGCAAAAGAAGGCTATTCCTGTTTTTCTTTCTCATACAAGGTCATTTAAAGAGGTTTATGCATGGAACCTACTTAGAATTTATATATATGAAGGACAAAGGAGTTTGAACTGGTTTTGACTGAAGGAATTCATTTTACAGCAAAAATACCAATTTGGCTTTAACTCGCAAAAGTAAGGCTATTCCTGTTTTTCTTTCTCAAACAAGGTCATTTAAAGAGGTTTATGCATGGAACCTACTTAGAATTGATATATATGAAGGACAAAGGAGTTTGAACTGGTTTTGACTGAAGGAATTCATTTTATAGCAAAAATACCAATTTGGCTTTAACTCGCAAAAGTAAGGCTATTCCTGTTTTTCTTGCTCAAACAAGGTCATTTAAAGAGGTTTATGCATGGAACCTACTTAGAATTGATATATATGAAGGACAAAGGAGTTTGAACTGGTTTTGACTGAAGGAAATGGTGTTTATAAGCAAAAATCCGAATTTCGTCTTAATTCCGCAAAAGAAGGCTATTCCTGTTTTTCTTTCTCAAACAAGGTCATTTAAAGAGGTTTATGCATGGAACCTACTTAGAATTTATATATATGAAGGACAAAGGAGTTTGAACTGGTTTTGACTGAAGGAATTCATTTTATAGCAAAAATACCAATTTGGCTTTAACTCGCAAAAATTAAGGCTATTCCTGTTTTTCTCTCTCAAACAAGGTCATTTAAAGAGGTTTATGCATGGAACCTACTTAGAATTGATATATATGAAGGACAAAGGAGTTTGAACTGGTTTTGACTGAAGGAATTCATTTTATAGCAAAAATACCAATTTGGCTTTAACTCGCAAAAGTAAGGCTATTCCTGTTTTTCTTTCTCAAACAAGGTCATTTAAAGAGGTTTATGCATGGAACCTACTTAGAATTGATATATATGAAGGACAAAGGAGTTTGAACTGGTTTTGACTGAAGGAATTCATTTTATAGCAAAAATACCAATTTGGCTTTAACTCGCAAAAGTAAGGCTATTCCTGTTTTTCTTTCTCAAACAAGGTCATTTAAAGAGTTTTAAGCATGGAACCTACTTAGAATTGATATATATGAAGGACAAAGGAGTTTGAACTGGTTTTGACTGAAGGAAATGGTGTTTATAAGCAAAAATCCGAATTTCGTCTTAATTCCGCAAAAGAAGGCTTTTCCTGTTTTTCTTTCTCATACAAGGTCATTTAAAGAGGTTTATGCATGGAACCTACTTAGAATTTATATATATGAAGGACAAAGGAGTTTGAACTGGTTTTGACTGAAGGAATTCATTTTATAGCAAAAATACCAATTTGGCTTTAACTCGCAAAAGTAAGGCTATTCCTGTTTTTCTTTCTCAAACAAGGTCATTTAAAGAGGTTTATGCATGGAACCTACTTAGAATTGATATATATGAAGGACAAAGGAGTTTGAACTGTTTTTGACTGAAGGAATTCATTTTATAGCAAAAATACCAATTTGGCTTTAACTCGCAAAAGTAAGGCTATTCCTGTTTTTCTTTCTCAAACAAGGTCATTTAAAGAGGTTTATGCATGGAACCTACTTAGAATTGATATATATGAGGGACAAAGGAGTTTGAACTGGTTTTGACTGAAGGAAATGGTGTTTATAAGCAAAAATCCGAATTTCGTCTTAATTCCGCAAAAGAAGGCTTTTCCTGTTTTTCTTTCTCATACAAGGTCATTTAAAGAGGTTTATGCATGGAACCTACTTAGAATTTATATATATGAAGGACAAAGGAGTTTGAACTGGTTTTGACTGAAGGAATTCATTTTATAGCAAAAATACCAATTTGGCTTTAACTCGCAAAAGTAATGCTATTCCTGTTTTTCTTTCTCAAACAAGGTCATTTAAAGAGGTTTAAGCATGGAACCTACTTAGAATTGATATATATGAAGGACAAAGGAGTTTGAACTGGTTTTGACTGAAGGAATTCATTTTATAGCAAAAATACCAATTTGGCTTTAACTCGCAAAAGTAAGGCTATTCCTGTTTTTCTTTCTCAAACAAGGTCATTTAAAGAGGTTTATGCATGGAACCTACTTAGAATAAATATATATGAAGGAGAAAGTAGTTTGAACTGGTTTTGACTGAAGGAAATGGTGTTTATAAGCAAAAATCCGAATTTCGTCTCAATTCCGCAAAAGAAGGCTATTCCTGTTTTTCTTTCTCATACAAGGTCATTTAAAGAGGTTTATGCATGGAACCTACTTAGAATTTATATATATGAAGGACAAAGGAGTTTGAACAGGTTTTGACTGAAGGAAATGGTGTTTATAAGCAAAAATCCGAATTTCGTCTTAATTCCGCAAAAGAAGGCTATTCCTGTTTTTCTTTCTCATACAAGGTCATTTAAAGAGGTTTATGCATGGAACCTACTTAGAATTTATATATATGAAGGACAAAGGAGTTTGAACTGGTTTTGACTGAAGGAATTCATTTTATAGCAAAAATACCAATTTGGCTTTAACTCGCAAAAGTAAGGCTATTCCTGTTTTACTTTCTCAAACAAGGTCATTTAAAGAGGTTTATGCATGGAACCTACTTAGAATTGATATATATGAAGAGAAAGGAGTTTGAACTGGTTTTGACTGAAGGAAATGGTGTTTATAAGCAAAAATCCGAATTTCGTCTTAATTCCGCAAAAGAAGGCTATTCCTGTTTTTCTTTCTCATACAAGGTCATTTAAAGAGGTTTATGCATGGAACCTACTTAGAATTGATATATATGAAGGACAAATGAGTTTGAACTTGTTTTGACTGAAGGAATTCATTTTATAGCAAAAATACCAATTTGGCTTTAACTCGCAAAAGTAAGGCTATTCCTGCTTTTTCTTTCTCAAACAAGGTCATTTAAAGAGGTTTATGCATGGAACCTACTTAGAATTTATATATATGAAGGTCAAAGGAGTTTGAACTGGTACTGACTGAAGGAATTCATTTTATAGCAAAAATACCAATTTGGCTTTAACTCGCAAAAGTAAGGCTATTCCTGTTTTTCTTTCTCAAACAAGGTCATTTAAAGAGGTTTATGCATGGAACCTACTTAGAATTGATATATATGAAGGAGAAAGGAGTTTGAACTGGTTTTGACTGAAGGAAATGGTGTTTATAAGCAAAAATCCGAATTTCGTCTTAATTCCGCAAAAGAAGGCTTTTCCTGTTTTTCTTTCTCATACAAGGTCATTTAAAGAGGTTTATGCATGGAACCTACTTAGAATTTATATATATGAAGGAAAAAGGAGTTTGAACTGGTTCTGACTGAAGGAATTCATTTTATAGCAAAAATACCAATTTGGCTTTAACTCGCAAAAGTAAGGCTATTCCTGTTTTTCTTTCTCAAACAAGGTCATTTAAAGAGGTTTATGCATGGAACCTACTTAGAATTTATATATATGAAGGACCAAGGAGTTTGAACTGGTTTTGACTGAAGGAATTCATTTTATAGCAAAAATACCAATTTGGCTTTAACTCGCAAAAGTAAGGCTATTCCTGTTTTTCTTTCTCAAACAAAGTCATTTAAAGAGGTTTATGCATGGAACCTACTTAGAATAAATATATATGAAGGAGAAAGGAGTTTGAACTGGTTTTGACTGAAGGAAATGGTGTTTATAAGCAAAAATCCGAATTTCGTCTTAATTCCGCAAAAGAAGGCTATTCCTGTTTTTCTTTCTCATACAAGGTCATTTAAAGAGGTTTATGCATGGAACCTACTTAGAATTTATATATATGAAGGACAAAGGAGTTTGAACTGGTTTTGACTGAAGGAATTCATTTTATAGCAAAAATACCAATTTGGCTTTAACTCGCAAAAGTAAGGCTATTCCTGTTTTTCTTTCTCAAACAAGGTCATTTAAAGAGGTTTATGCATGGAACCTACTTAGAATTTATATATATGAAGGTCAAAGGAGTTTGAACTGGTTCTGACTGAAGGAATTCATTTTATAGCAAAAATACCAATTTGGCTTTAACTCGCAAAAGTAAGGCTATTCCTGTTTTTCTTTCTCAAACAAGGTCATTTAAAGAGGTTTATGCATGGAACCTACTTAGAATTGATATATATGAAGGAGAAAGGAGTTTGAACTGGTTTTGACTGAAGGAAATGGTGTTTATAAACAAAAATCAGAATTTCGTCTTAATTCCGCAAAAGAAGGCTATTCCTGTTTTTCTTTCTCATACAAGGTCATTTAAAGAGGTTTATGCATGGAACCTACTTAGAATTTATATATATGAAGGACAAATGAGTTTGAACTTGTTTTGACTGAAGGAATTCATTTTATAGCAAAAATACCAATTTGGCTTTAACTCGCAAAAGTAAGGCTATTCCTGTTTTTCTTTCTCAAACAAGGTCATTTAAAGAGGTTTATGCATGGAACCTACTTAGAATTGATATATATGAAGGAGAAAGGAGTTTGAACTGGTTTTGACTGAAGGAAATGGTGTTTATAAGCAAAAATCAGAATTTCGTCTTAATTCCGCAAAAGAAGGCTATTCCTGTTTTTCTTTCTCATACAAGGTCATTTAAAGAGGTTTATGCATGGAACCTACTTAGAATTTATATATATGAAGGACAAAGGAGTTTGAACTGGTTTTGACTGAAGGAATTCATTTTACAGCAAAAATACCAATTTGGCTTTAACTCGCAAAAGTAAGGCTATTCCTGTTTTTCTTTCTCAAACAAGGTCATTTAAAGAGGTTTATGCATGGAACCTACTTAGAATTGATATATATGAAGGACAAAGGAGTTTGAACTGGTTTTGACTGAAGGAATTCATTTTATAGCAAAAATACCAATTTGGCTTTAACTCGCAAAAGTAAGGCTATTCCTGTTTTTCTTGCTCAAACAAGGTCATTTAAAGAGGTTTATGCATGGAACCTACTTAGAATTGATATATATGAAGGACAAAGGAGTTTGAACTGGTTTTGACTGAAGGAAATGGTGTTTATAAGCAAAAATCCGAATTTCGTCTTAATTCCGCAAAAGAAGGCTATTCCTGTTTTTCTTTCTCAAACAAGGTCATTTAAAGAGGTTTATGCATGGAACCTACTTAGAATTTATATATATGAAGGACAAAGGAGTTTGAACTGGTTTTGACTGAAGGAATTCATTTTATAGCAAAAATACCAATTTGGCTTTAACTCGCAAAAATTAAGGCTATTCCTGTTTTTCTCTCTCAAACAAGGTCATTTAAAGAGGTTTATGCATGGAACCTACTTAGAATTGATATATATGAAGGACAAAGGAGTTTGAACTGGTTTTGACTGAAGGAATTCATTTTATAGCAAAAATACCAATTTGGCTTTAACTCGCAAAAGTAAGGCTATTCCTGTTTTTCTTTCTCAAACAAGGTCATTTAAAGAGGTTTATGCATGGAACCTACTTAGAATTGATATATATGAAGGACAAAGGAGTTTGAACTGGTTTTGACTGAAGGAATTCATTTTATAGCAAAAATACCAATTTGGCTTTAACTCGCAAAAGTAAGGCTATTCCTGTTTTTCTTTCTCAAACAAGGTCATTTAAAGAGTTTTAAGCATGGAACCTACTTAGAATTGATATATATGAAGGACAAAGGAGTTTGAACTGGTTTTGACTGAAGGAAATGGTGTTTATAAGCAAAAATCCGAATTTCGTCTTAATTCCGCAAAAGAAGGCTTTTCCTGTTTTTCTTTCTCATACAAGGTCATTTAAAGAGGTTTATGCATGGAACCTACTTAGAATTTATATATATGAAGGACAAAGGAGTTTGAACTGGTTTTGACTGAAGGAATTCATTTTATAGCAAAAATACCAATTTGGCTTTAACTCGCAAAAGTAAGGCTATTCCTGTTTTTCTTTCTCAAACAAGGTCATTTAAAGAGGTTTATGCATGGAACCTACTTAGAATTGATATATATGAAGGACAAAGGAGTTTGAACTGTTTTTGACTGAAGGAATTCATTTTATAGCAAAAATACCAATTTGGCTTTAACTCGCAAAAGTAAGGCTATTCCTGTTTTTCTTTCTCAAACAAGGTCATTTAAAGAGGTTTATGCATGGAACCTACTTAGAATTGATATATATGAGGGACAAAGGAGTTTGAACTGGTTTTGACTGAAGGAAATGGTGTTTATAAGCAAAAATCCGAATTTCGTTTTAATTCCGCAAAAGAAGGCTTTTCCTGTTTTTCTTTCTCATACAAGGTCATTTAAAGAGGTTTATGCATGGAACCTACTTAGAATTTATATATATGAAGGACAAAGGAGTTTGAACTGGTTTTGACTGAAGGAATTCATTTTATAGCAAAAATACCAATTTGGCTTTAACTCGCAAAAGTAATGCTATTCCTGTTTTTCTTTCTCAAACAAGGTCATTTAAAGAGGTTTAAGCATGGAACCTACTTAGAATTGATATATATGAAGGACAAAGGAGTTTGAACTGGTTTTGACTGAAGGAATTCATTTTATAGCAAAAATACCAATTTGGCTTTAACTCGCAAAAGTAAGGCTATTCCTGTTTTTCTTTCTCAAACAAGGTCATTTAAAGAGGTTTATGCATCGAACCTACTTAGAATATATATATATGAAGGACAAAGGAGTTTGAACTGGTTTTGACTGAAGGAATTCATTTTATAGCAAAAATACCAATTTGGCTTTAACTCGCAAAAGTAAGGCTATTCCTGTTTTTCTTTCTCAAACAAGGTCATTTAAAGAGGTTTATGCATGGAACCTACTTAGAATAAATATATATGAAGGAGAAAGTAGTTTGAACTGGTTTTGACTGAAGGAAATGGTGTTTATAAGCAAAAATCCGAATTTCGTCTCAATTCCGCAAAAGAAGGCTATTCCTGTTTTTCTTTCTCATACAAGGTCATTTAAAGAGGTTTATGCATGGAACCTACTTAGAATTTATATATATGAAGGACAAAGGAGTTTGAACAGGTTTTGACTGAAGGAAATGGTGTTTATAAGCAAAAATCCGAATTTCGTCTTAATTCCGCAAAAGAAGGCTATTCCTGTTTTTCTTTCTCATACAAGGTCATTTAAAGAGGTTTATGCATGGAACCTACTTAGAATTTATATATATGAAGGACAAAGGAGTTTGAACTGGTTTTGACTGAAGGAATTCATTTTATAGCAAAAATACCAATTTGGCTTTAACTCGCAAAAGTAAGGCTATTCCTGTTTTACTTTCTCAAACAAGGTCATTTAAAGAGGTTTATGCATGGAACCTACTTAGAATTGATATATATGAAGAGAAAGGAGTTTGAACTGGTTTTGACTGAAGGAAATGGTGTTTATAAGCAAAAATCCGAATTTCGTCTTAATTCCACAAAAGAAGGCTATTCCTGTTTTTCTTTCTCATACAAGGTCATTTAAAGAGGTTTATGCATGGAACCTACTTAGAATTGATATATATGAAGGACAAAGGAGTTTGAACTGGTTTTGACTGAAGGAATTCATTTTATAGTAAAAATACCAATTTGGCTTTAACTCGCAAAAGTAAGGCTATTCCTGTTTTTCTTTCTCATACAAGGTCATTTAAAGAGGTTTATGCATGGAACCTACTTATAATTTATATATATGAAGGACAAAGGAGTTTGAACTGGTTCTGACTGAAGGAATTCATTTTATAGCAAAAATACCAATTTGGCTTTAACTCGCAAAAGTAAGGCTATTCCTGTTTTTCTTTCTCAAACAAGGTCATTTAAAGAGGTTTATGCATGGAACCTACTTAGAATAAATATATATGAAGGAGAAAGGGGTTTGAACTGGTTTTGACTGAAGGAAATGGTGTTTATAAGCAAAAATCCGAATTTCGTCTTAATTCCGCAAAAGAAGGCTATTCCTGTTTTTCTTTCTCATACAAGGTCATTTAAAGAGGTTTATGCATGGAACCTACTTAGAATTGATATATATGAAGGACAAAGGAGTTTGAACTGGTTCTGACTGAAGGAATTCATTTTATAGCAAAAATACCAATTTGGCTTTAACTCGCAAACGTAAGGCTATTCCTGTTTTTCTTTCTCAAACAAGGTCATTTAAAGAGGTTTATGCATGGAACCTACTTAGAATTGATATATATGAAGGACAAAGGAGTTTGAACTGGTTTTGACTGAAGGAATTCATTTTATAGCAAAAATACCAATTTGGCTTTAACTCGCAAAAGTATGGCTATTCCTGTTTTTCTTTTTCTCATACAAGGTCATTTAAAGAGGTTTATGCATGGAACCTACTTAGAATTGATATATATGAAGGACAAATGAGTTTGAACTTGTTTTGACTGAAGGAATTCATTTTATAGCAAAAATACCAATTTGGCTTTAACTCGCAAAAGTAAGGCTATTCCTGCTTTTTATTTCTCAAACAAGGTCATTTAAAGAGGTTTAAGCATGGAACCTACTTAGAATTGATATATATGAAGGAGAAAGGAGTTTGAACTGGTTTTGACTGAAGGAAATGGTGTTTATAAGCAAAAATCCGAATTTCGTCTTAATTCCGCAAAAGAAGGCTATTCCTGTTTTTCTTTCTCATACAAGGTCATTTAAAGAGGTTTATGCATGGAACCTACTTAGAATTTATATATATGAAGGACAAAGGAGTTTGAACTGGTTCTGACTGAAGGAATTCATTTTATAGCAAAAATACCAATTTGGCTTTAACTCGCAAAAGTAAGGCTATTCCTGTTTTTCTTTCTCAAACAAGGTCATTTAAAGAGGTTTATGCATGGAACCTACTTAGAATAAATATATATGAAGGAGAAAGGGGTTTGAACTGGTTTTGACTGAAAGAAATGGTGTTTATAAGCAAAAAATCCGAATTTCGTCTTAATTCCGCAAAAGAAGGCTATTCCTGTTTTTTTTTTTTCTCATACAAGGTCATTTCAAGAGGTTTATGCATGGAACCTACTTAGAATTCAAATATATGAAGGACAAATGAGTTTGAACTTGTTTTGACTGAAGGAATTCATTTTATAGCAAAAATACCAATTTGGCTTTAACTCGCAAAAGTAAGGCTATGCCTGTTTTTTCTTTCTCAAACAAGGTCATTTAAAGAGGTTTATGCATGGAACCTACTTAGAATTGATATATATGAAGGAGAAAGGAGTTTGAACTGGTTTTGACTGAAGGAAATGGTGTTTATAAGCAAAAATCCGAATTTCGTCTTAATTCCGCAAAAGAAGGCTATTCCTGTTTTTCTTTCTCAAACAAGGTCATTTAAAGAGGTTTATGCATGGAACCTACTTAGAATTTATACATATGAAGGACAAAGGAGTTTGAACTGGTTTTGACTGAAGGAATTCATTTTATAGCAAAAATACCAATTTGGCTTTAACTCGCAAAAGTAAGGCTATTCCTGTTTTTCTTTCAAAAACAAGGTCATTTAAAGAGGTTTATGCATGGAACCTACTTAGAATTTATATATATGAAGGACCAAGGAGTTTGAACTGGTTTTGACTGAAGGAAATGGTGTTTATAAGCAAAAATCAGAATTTCGTCTTAATTCCGCAAAAGAAGGCTATTCCTGTTTTTCTTTCTCATACAAGGTCATTTAAAGAGGTTTATGCATGGAACCTACTTAGAATTTATATATATGAAGGACAAAGGAGTTTGAACTGGTTTTGACTGAAGGAATTCATTTTATAGCAAAAATACCAATTTGGCTTTAACTCGCAAAAGTAAGGCTATTCCTGTTTTTCTTTCTCAAACAAGGTCATTTAAAGAGGTTTATGCATGGAACCTACTTAGAATTTATATATATGAAGGACAAAGGAGTTTGAACTGGTTTTGACTGAAGGAATTCATTTTATAGCAAAAATACCAATTTGGCTTTAACTCGCAAAAGTAAGGCTATTCCTGTTTTTCTTTCTCAAACAAGGTCATTTAAAGAGGTTTATGCATGGAACCTACTTAGAATTGATATATATGAAGGAGAAAGGAGTTTGAACTGGTTTTGACTGAAGGAAATGGTGTTGATAAGCAAAAATCCGAATTTCGTCTTAATTCCGCAAAAGAAGGCTATTCCTGTTTTTCTTTCTCAAACAAGGTCATTTAAAGAGGTTTATGCATGGAACCTACTTAGAATTTATACATATGAAGGACAAAGGAGTTTGAACTGGTTTTGACTGAAGGAATTCATTTTATAGCAAAAATACCAATTTGGCTTTAACTCGCAAAAGTAAGGCTATTCCTGTTTTTCTTTCTCAAACAAGGTCATTTAAAGAGGTTTATGCATGGAACCTACTTAGAATTGATATATATGAAGGACAAAGGAGTTTGAACTGGTTTTGACTGAAGGAAATGGTGTTTATAAGCAAAAATCCGAATTTCGTCTTAATTCCGCAAAAGAAGGCTTTTCCTGTTTTTCTTTCTCATACAAGGTCATTTAAAGAGGTTTATGCATGGAACCTACTTAGAATTTATATATATGAAGGACAAAGGAGTTTGAACTGGTTCTGACTGAAGGAATTCATTTTATAGCAAAAATACCAATTTGGCTTTAACTCGCAAAAGTAAGGCTATTCCTGTTTTTCTTTCTCAAACAAGGTCATTTAAAGAGGTTTATGCATGGAACCTACCTAGAATTTATATATATGAAGGACCAAGGAGTTTGAACTGGTTTTGACTGAAGGAATTCATTTTATAGCAAAAATACCAATTTGGCTTTAACTCGCAAAAGTAAGGCTATTCCTGTTTTTCTTTCTCAAACAAAGTCATTTAAAGAGGTTTATGCATGGAACCTACTTAGAATAAATATATATGAAGGACAAAGTAGTTTGAACTGGTTTTGACTGAAGGAAATTGTTTTTATAAGCAAAAATCCGAATTTCGTCTTAATTCCGCAAAAGAAGGCTTTTCCTGTTTTTCTTTCTCATACAAGGTCATTTAAAGAGGTTTATGCATGGAACCTACTTAGAATTTATATATATGAAGGACAAAGGAGTTTGAACTGGTTCTGACTGAAGGAATTCATTTTATAGCAAAAATACCAATTTGGCTTTAACTCGCAAAAGTAAGGCTATTCCTGTTTTTCTTTCTCAAACAAGGTCATTTAAAGAGGTTTATGCATGGAACCTACTTAGAATTGATATATATGAAGGAGAAAGGAGTTTGAACTGGTTTTGACTGAAGGAAATGGTGTTTATAAGCAAAAATCAGAATTTCGTCTTAAATCCGCAAAAGAAGGCTATTCCTGTTTTTCTTTCTCATACAAGGTCATTTAAAGAGGTTTATGCATGGAACCTACTTAGAATTTATATATATGAAGGACAAAGGAGTTTGAACTGGTTTTGACTGAAGGAATTCATTTTATAGCAAAAATACCAATTTGGCTTTAACTCGCAAAAGTAAGGCTATTCCTGTTTTTCTTTCTCAAACAAGGTCATTTAAAGAGGTTTATGCATGGAACCTACTTAGAATTGATATATATGAAGGACAAAGGAGTTTGAACTGGTTTTGACTGAAGGAATTCATTTTATAGCAAAAATACCAATTTGGCTTTAACTCGCAAAAGTAAGGCTATTCCTGTTTTTCTTTCTCAAACAAGGTCATTTAAAGAGGTTTATGCATGGAACCTACTTAGAATTGATATATATGAAGGACAAAGGAGTTTGAACTGGTTTTGACTGAGGGAAATGGTGTTTATAAGCAAAAATCCGAATTTCGTCTTAATTCCGCAAAAGAAGGCTTTTCCTGTTTTTCTTTCTCATACAAGGTCATTTAAAGAGGTTTATGCATGGAACCTACTTAGAATTTATATATATGAAGGACAAAGGAGTTTGAACTGGTTCTGACTGAAGGAATTCATTTTATAGCAAAAATACCAATTTGGCTTTAACTCGCAAAAGTAAGGCTATTCCTGTTTTTCTTTCTCAAACAAGGTCATTTAAAGAGGTTTATGCATGGAACCTACTTAGAATTTATATATATGAAGGACCAAGGAGTTTGAACTGGTTTTGACTGAAGGAATTCATTTTATAGCAAAAATACCAATTTGGCTTTAACTCGCAAAAGTAAGGCTATTCCTGTTTTTCTTTCTCAAACAAAGTCATTTAAAGAGGTTTATGCATGGAACCTACTTAGAATAAATATATATGAAGGAGAAAGGAGTTTGAACTGGTTTTGACTGAAGGAAATGGTGTTTATAAGCAAAAATCCGAATTTCGTCTTAATTCCGCAAAAGAAGGCTATTCCTGTTTTTCTTTCTCATACAAGGTCATTTAAAGAGGTTTATGCATGGAACCTACTTAGAATTTATATATATGAAGGACAAAGGAGTTTGAACTGGTTTTGACTGAAGGAATTCATTTTATAGCAAAAATACCAATTTGGCTTTAACTCGCAAAAGTAAGGCTATTCCTGTTTTTCTTTCTCAAACAAGGTCATTTAAAGAGGTTTATGCATGGAACCTACTTAGAATTTATATATATGAAGGTCAAAGGAGTTTGAACTGGTTCTGACTGAAGGAATTCATTTTATAGCAAAAATACCAATTTGGCTTTAACTCGCAAAAGTAAGGCTATTCCTGTTTTTCTTTCTCAAACAAGGTCATTTAAAGAGGTTTATGCATGGAACCTACTTAGAATTGATATATATGAAGGAGAAAGGAGTTTGAACTGGTTTTGACTGAAGGAAATGGTGTTTATAAGCAAAAATCAGAATTTCGTCTTAATTCCGCAAAAGAAGGCTATTCCTGTTTTTCTTTCTCATACAAGGTCATTTAAAGAGGTTTATGCATGGAACCTACTTAGAATTTATATATATGAAGGACAAATGAGTTTGAACTTGTTTTGACTGAAGGAATTCATTTTATAGCAAAAATACCAATTTGGCTTTAACTCGCAAAAGTAAGGCTATTCCTGTTTTTCTTTCTCAAACAAGGTCATTTAAAGAGGTTTATGCATGGAACCTACTTAGAATTGATATATATGAAGGAGAAAGGAGTTTGAACTGGTTTTGACTGAAGGAAATGGTGTTTATAAGCAAAAATCAGAATTTCGTCTTAATTCCGCAAAAGAAGGCTATTCCTGTTTTTCTTTCTCATACAAGGTCATTTAAAGAGGTTTATGCATGGAACCTACTTAGTATTTATATATATGAAGGACAAAGGAGTTTGAACTGGTTTTGACTGAAGGAATTCATTTTACAGCAAAAATACCAATTTGGCTTTAACTCGCAAAAGTAAGGCTATTCCTGTTTTTCTTTCTCAAACAAGGTCATTTAAAGAGGTTTATGCATGGAACCTACTTAGAATTGATATATATGAAGGACAAAGGAGTTTGAACTGGTTTTGACTGAAGGAATTCATTTTATAGCAAAAATACCAATTTGGCTTTAACTCGCAAAAGTAAGGCTATTCCTGTTTTTCTTTCTCAAACAAGGTCATTTAAAGAGGTTTATGCATGGAACCTACTTAGAATTGATATATATGAAGGACAAAGGAGTTTGAACTGGTTTTGACTGAAGGAAATGGTGTTTATAAGCAAAAATCCGAATTTCGTCTTAATTCCGCAAAAGAAGGCTATTCCTGTTTTTCTTTCTCAAACAAGGTCATTTAAAGAGGTTTATGCATGGAACCTACTTAGAATTTATATATATGAAGGACAAAGGAGTTTGAACTGGTTTTGACTGAAGGAATTCATTTTATAGCAAAAATACCAATTTGGCTTTAACTCGCAAAAATTAAGGCTATTCCTGTTTTTCTCTCTCAAACAAGGTCATTTAAAGAGGTTTATGCATGGAACCTACTTAGAATTGATATATATGAAGGACAAAGGAGTTTGAACTGGTTTTGACTGAAGGAATTCATTTTATAGCAAAAATACCAATTTGGCTTTAACTCGCAAAAGTAAGGCTATTCCTGTTTTTCTTTCTCAAACAAGGTCATTTAAAGAGGTTTATGCATGGAACCTACTTAGAATTGATATATATGAAGGACAAAGGAGTTTGAACTGGTTTTGACTGAAGGAATTCATTTTATAGCAAAAATACCAATTTGGCTTTAACTCGCAAAAGTAAGGCTATTCCTGTTTTTCTTTCTCAAACAAGGTCATTTAAAGAGTTTTAAGCATGGAACCTACTTAGAATTGATATATATGAAGGACAAAGGAGTTTGAACTGGTTTTGACTGAAGGAAATGGTGTTTATAAGCAAAAATCCGAATTTCGTCTTAATTCCGCAAAAGAAGGCTTTTCCTGTTTTTATTTCTCATACAAGGTCATTTAAAGAGGTTTATGCATGGAACCTACTTAGAATTTATATATATGAAGGACAAAGGAGTTTGAACTGGTTTTGACTGAAGGAATTCATTTTATAGCAAAAATACCAATTTGGCTTTAACTCGCAAAAGTAAGGCTATTCCTGTTTTTCTTTCTCAAACAAGGTCATTTAAAGAGGTTTATGCATGGAACCTACTTAGAATTGATATATATGAAGGACAAAGGAGTTTGAACTGGTTTTGACTGAAGGAATTCATTTTATAGCAAAAATACCAATTTGGCTTTAACTCGCAAAAGTAAGGCTATTCCTGTTTTTCTTTCTCAAACAAGGTCATTTAAAGAGGTTTATGCATGGAACCTACTTAGAATTGATATATATGAGGGACAAAGGAGTTTGAACTGGTTTTGACTGAAGGAAATGGTGTTTATAAGCAAAAATCCGAATTTCGTCTTAATTCCGCAAAAGAAGGCTATTCCTCATTTTATTTCTCATACAAGGTCATTTAAAGAGGTTTATGCATGGAACCTACTTAGAATTTATATATATGAAGGACAAAGGAGTTTGAACTGGTTTTGACTGAAGGAATTCATTTTATAGCAAAAATACCAATTTGGCTTTAACTCGCAAAAGTAAGGCTATTCCTGTTTTTCTTTCTCAAACAAGGTCATTTAAAGAGGTTTATGCATGGAACCTACTTAGAATTGATATATATGAAGGACAAAGGAGTTTGAACTGGTTTTGACTGAAGGAATTCATTTTATAGCAAAAATACCAATTTGGCTTTAACTCGCAAAAGTAAGGCTATTCCTGTTTTTCTTTCTCAAACAAGGTCATTTAAAGAGTTTTAAGCATGGAACCTACTTAGAATTGATATATATGAAGGACAAAGGAGTTTGAACTGGTTTTGACTGAAGGAAATGGTGTTTATAAGCAAAAATCCGAATTTCGTCTTAATTCCGCAAAAGAAGGCTTTTCCTGTTTTTCTTTCTCATACAAGGTCATTTAAAGAGGTTTATGCATGGAACCTACTTAGAATTTGTATATATGAAGGACAAAGGAGTTGAACTGGTTCTGACTGAAGGAATTCATTTTATAGCAAAAATACCAATTTGGCTTTAACTCGCAAAAGTATGGCTATTCCTGTTTTTCTTTTTCTCATACAAGGTCATTTAAAGAGGTTTATGCATGGAACCTACTTAGAATTGATATATATGAAGGAGAAAGTAGTTTGAACTGGTTTTGACTGAAGGAAATGGTGTTTATAAGCAAAAATCCGAATGTCGTCTTAATTCCGCAAAAGAAGGCTATTCCTGTTTTTTTTTTTTTTTCTCATACAAGGTCATTTAAAGAGGTTTATGCATGGAACCTACTTAGAATTGATATATATGAAGGACATAGGACTTTGAACTTGTTTTGACTGAAGGAATTGGTATTTATAAGAAAAAATCCGAATTTCGTCTTAATTCCGCAAAAGAAGGCTATTCCTGTTTTTTTTCTTTCTCAAACAAGGTCATTTCAAGAGGTTTACGCATGGAACCTACTTAGAATTCAAATATATGAAGGACAAATGAGTTTGAACTTGTTTTGACTGAAGGAATTCATTTTATAGCAAAAATACCAATTTGGCTTTAACTCGCAAAAGTAAGGCTATGCCTGTTTTTCTTTCTCAAACAAGGTCATTTAAAGAGGTTTATGCATGGAACCTACTTAGAATTGATATATATGAATGAGAAAGGAGTTTGAACTGGTTTTGACTGAAGGAAATGGTGTTTATAAGCAAAAATCCGAATTTCGTCTTAATTCCGCAAAAGAAGGCTATTCCTGTTTTTCTTTCTCAAACAAGGTCATTTAAAGAGGTTTATGCATGGAACCTACTTAGAATTTATATATATGAAGGACAAAGGAGTTTGAACTGGTTTTGACTGAAGGAATTCATTTTATAGCAAAAATACCAATTTGGCTTTAACTCGCAAAAGTAAGGCTATTCCTGTTTTTCTTTCTCAAACAAGGTCATTTAAAGAGGTTTATGCATGGAACCTACTTAGAATTGATATATATGAAGGACAAAGGAGTTTGAACTGGTTTTGACTGAAGGAATTCATTTTATAGCAAAAATACCAATTTGGCTTTAACTCGCAAAAGTAAGGCTATTCCTGTTTTTCTTTCTCAAACAAGGTCATTTAAAGAGGTTTATGCATGGAACCTACTTAGAATTGATATATATGAAGGACAAAGGAGTTTGAACTGGTTTTGACTGAAGGAAATGGTGTTTATAAGCAAAAATCCGAATTTCGTCTTAATTCCGCAAAAGAAGGCTTTTCCTGTTTTTCTTTCTCATACAAGGTCATTTAAAGAGGTTTATGCATGGAACCTACTTAGAATTTATATATATGAAGGACCAAGGAGTTTGAACTGGTTTTGACTGAAGGAATTCATTTTATAGCAAAAATACCAATTTGGCTTTAACTCGCAAAAGTAAGGCTATTCCTGTTTTTCTTTCTCAAACAAAGTCATTTAAAGAGGTTTATGCATGGAACCTACTTAGAATAAATATATATGAAGGACAAAGTAGTTTGAACTGGTTTTGACTGAAGGAAATTGTTTTTATAAGCAAAAATCCGAATTTCGTCTTAATTCCGCAAAAGAAGGCTTTTCCTGTTTTTCTTTCTCATACAAGGTCATTTAAAGAGGTTTATGCATGGAACCTACTTAGAATTGATATATATGAAGGACAAAGGAGTTTGAACTGGTTTTGACTGAAGGAATTCATTTTATAGCAAAAATACCAATTTGGCTTTAACTCGCAAAAGTAAGGCTATTCCTGTTTTTCTTTCTCAAACAAGGTCATTTAAAGAGGTTTATGCATGGAACCTACTTAGAATTTATATATATGAAGGACAAATGAGTTTGAACTTGTTTTGACTGAAGGAATTCATTTTATAGCAAAAATACCAATTTGGCTTTAACTCGCAAAAGTAAGGCTATTCCTGTTTTTCTTTCTCAAACAAGGTCATTTAAAGAGGTTTATGCATGGAACCTACTTAGAATTTATATATATGAAGGAGAAAGGAGTTTGAACTGGTTTTGACTGAAGGAAATGGTGTTTATAAGCAAAAATCAGAATTTCGTCTTAATTCCGCAAAAGAAGGCTATTCCTGTTTTTCTTTCTCAAACAAGGTCATTTAAAGAGGTTTATGCATGGAACCTACTTAGAATTGATATATATGAAGGACAAAGGAGTTTGAACTGGTTTTGACTGAAGGAATTCATTTTATAGCAAAAATACCAATTTGGCTTTAACTCGCAAAAGTAAGGCTATTCCTGTTTTTCTTTCTCAAACAAGGTCATTTAAAGAGGTTTATGCATGGAACCTACTTAGAATTGATATATATGAAGGACAAAGGAGTTTGAACTGGTTTTGACTGAAGGAAATGGTGTTTATAAGCAAAAATCCGAATTTCGTCTTAATTCCGCAAAAGAAGGCTATTCCTGTTTTTCTTTCTCAAACAAGGTCATTTAAAGAGGTTTATGCATGGAACCTACTTAGAATTTATATATATGAAGGACAAAGGAGTTTGAACTGGTTTTGACTGAAGGAATTCATTTTATAGCAAAAATACCAATTTGGCTTTAACTCGCAAAAATTAAGGCTATTCCTGTTTTTCTCTCTCAAACAAGGTCATTTAAAGAGGTTTATGCATGGAACCTACTTAGAATTGATATATATGAAGGACAAAGGAGTTTGAACTGGTTTTGACTGAAGGAATTCATTTTATAGCAAAAATACCAATTTGGCTTTAACTCGCAAAAGTAAGGCTATTCCTGTTTTTCTTTCTCAAACAAGGTCATTTAAAGAGGTTTATGCATGGAACCTACTTAGAATTGATATATATGAAGGACAAAGGAGTTTGAACTGGTTTTGACTGAAGGAATTCATTTTATAGCAAAAATACCAATTTGGCTTTAACTCGCAAAAGTAAGGCTATTCCTGTTTTTCTTTCTCAAACAAGGTCATTTAAAGAGTTTTAAGCATGGAACCTACTTAGAATTGATATATATGAAGGACAAAGGAGTTTGAACTGGTTTTGACTGAAGGAAATGGTGTTTATAAGCAAAAATCCGAATTTCGTCTTAATTCCGCAAAAGAAGGCTTTTCCTGTTTTTCTTTCTCATACAAGGTCATTTAAAGAGGTTTATGCATGGAACCTACTTAGAATTTATATATATGAAGGACAAAGGAGTTTGAACTGGTTTTGACTGAAGGAATTCATTTTATAGCAAAAATACCAATTTGGCTTTAACTCGCAAAAGTAAGGCTATTCCTGTTTTTCTTTCTCAAACAAGGTCATTTAAAGAGGTTTATGCATGGAACCTACTTAGAATTGATATATATGAAGGACAAAGGAGTTTGAACTGGTTTTGACTGAAGGAATTCATTTTATAGCAAAAATACCAATTTGGCTTTAACTCGCAAAAGTAAGGCTATTCCTGTTTTTCTTTCTCAAACAAGGTCATTTAAAGAGGTTTATGCATGGAACCTACTTAGAATTGATATATATGAGGGACAAAGGAGTTTGAACTGGTTTTGACTGAAGGAAATGGTGTTTATAAGCAAAAATCCGAATTTCGTCTTAATTCCGCAAAAGAAGGCTATTCCTCATTTTATTTCTCATACAAGGTCATTTAAAGAGGTTTATGCATGGAACCTACTTAGAATTTATATATATGAAGGACAAAGGAGTTTGAACTGGTTTTGACTGAAGGAATTCATTTTATAGCAAAAATACCAATTTGGCTTTAACTCGCAAAAGTAAGGCTATTCCTGTTTTTCTTTCTCAAACAAGGTCATTTAAAGAGGTTTATGCATGGAACCTACTTAGAATTGATATATATGAAGGACAAAGGAGTTTGAACTGGTTTTGACTGAAGGAATTCATTTTATAGCAAAAATACCAATTTGGCTTTAACTCGCAAAAGTAAGGCTATTCCTGTTTTTCTTTCTCAAACAAGGTCATTTAAAGAGTTTTAAGCATGGAACCTACTTAGAATTGATATATATGAAGGACAAAGGAGTTTGAACTGGTTTTGACTGAAGGAAATGGTGTTTATAAGCAAAAATCCGAATTTCGTCTTAATTCCGCAAAAGAAGGCTTTTCCTGTTTTTCTTTCTCATACAAGGTCATTTAAAGAGGTTTATGCATGGAACCTACTTAGAATTTGTATATATGAAGGACAAAGGAGTTGAACTGGTTCTGACTGAAGGAATTCATTTTATAGCAAAAATACCAATTTGGCTTTAACTCGCAAAAGTATGGCTATTCCTGTTTTTCTTTTTCTCATACAAGGTCATTTAAAGAGGTTTATGCATGGAACCTACTTAGAATTGATATATATGAAGGAGAAAGTAGTTTGAACTGGTTTTGACTGAAGGAAATGGTGTTTATAAGCAAAAATCCGAATGTCGTCTTAATTCCGCAAAAGAAGGCTATTCCTGTTTTTTTTTTTTTTTCTCATACAAGGTCATTTAAAGAGGTTTATGCATGGAACCTACTTAGAATTGATATATATGAAGGACATAGGACTTTGAACTTGTTTTGACTGAAGGAATTGGTATTTATAAGAAAAAATCCGAATTTCGTCTTAATTCCGCAAAAGAAGGCTATTCCTGTTTTTTTTCTTTCTCAAACAAGGTCATTTCAAGAGGTTTACGCATGGAACCTACTTAGAATTCAAATATATGAAGGACAAATGAGTTTGAACTTGTTTTGACTGAAGGAATTCATTTTATAGCAAAAATACCAATTTGGCTTTAACTCGCAAAAGTAAGGCTATGCCTGTTTTTTCTTTCTCAAACAAGGTCATTTAAAGAGGTTTATGCATGGAACCTACTTAGAATTGATATATATGAATGAGAAAGGAGTTTGAACTGGTTTTGACTGAAGGAAATGGTGTTTATAAGCAAAAATCCGAATTTCGTCTTAATTCCGCAAAAGAAGGCTATTCCTGTTTTTCTTTCTCAAACAAGGTCATTTAAAGAGGTTTATGCATGGAACCTACTTAGAATTTATATATATGAAGGACAAAGGAGTTTGAACTGGTTTTGACTGAAGGAATTCATTTTATAGCAAAAATACCAATTTGGCTTTAACTCGCAAAAGTAAGGCTATTCCTGTTTTTCTTTCTCAAACAAGGTCATTTAAAGAGGTTTATGCATGGAACCTACTTAGAATTGATATATATGAAGGACAAAGGAGTTTGAACTGGTTTTGACTGAAGGAATTCATTTTATAGCAAAAATACCAATTTGGCTTTAACTCGCAAAAGTAAGGCTATTCCTGTTTTTCTTTCTCAAACAAGGTCATTTAAAGAGGTTTATGCATGGAACCTACTTAGAATTGATATATATGAAGGACAAAGGAGTTTGAACTGGTTTTGACTGAAGGAAATGGTGTTTATAAGCAAAAATCCGAATTTCGTCTTAATTCCGCAAAAGAAGGCTTTTCCTGTTTTTCTTTCTCATACAAGGTCATTTAAAGAGGTTTATGCATGGAACCTACTTAGAATTTATATATATGAAGGACCAAGGAGTTTGAACTGGTTTTGACTGAAGGAATTCATTTTATAGCAAAAATACCAATTTGGCTTTAACTCGCAAAAGTAAGGCTATTCCTGTTTTTCTTTCTCAAACAAAGTCATTTAAAGAGGTTTATGCATGGAACCTACTTAGAATAAATATATATGAAGGACAAAGTAGTTTGAACTGGTTTTGACTGAAGGAAATTGTTTTTATAAGCAAAAATCCGAATTTCGTCTTAATTCCGCAAAAGAAGGCTTTTCCTGTTTTTCTTTCTCATACAAGGTCATTTAAAGAGGTTTATGCATGGAACCTACTTAGAATTGATATATATGAAGGACAAAGGAGTTTGAACTGGTTTTGACTGAAGGAATTCATTTTATAGCAAAAATACCAATTTGGCTTTAACTCGCAAAAGTAAGGCTATTCCTGTTTTTCTTTCTCAAACAAGGTCATTTAAAGAGGTTTAAGCATGGAACCTACTTAGAATTGATATATATGAAGGACAAAGGAGTTTGAACTGGTTTTGACTGAAGGAATTCATTTTATAGCAAAAATACCAATTTGGCTTTAACTCGCAAAAGTAAGGCTATTCCTGTTTTTCTTTCTCAAACAAGGTCATTTAAAGAGTTTTAAGCATGGAACCTACTTAGAATTGATATATATGAAGGACAAAGGAGTTTGAACTGGTTTTGACTGAAGGAAATGGTGTTTATAAGCAAAAATCCGAATTTCGTCTTAATTCCGCAAAAGAAGGCTTTTCCTGTTTTTCTTTCTCATACAAGGTCATTTAAAGAGGTTTATGCATGGAACCTACTTAGAATTGATATATATGAAGGACAAAGGAGTTTGAACTGGTTTTGACTGAAGGAATTCATTTTATAGCAAAAATACCAATTTGGCTTTAACTCGCAAAAGTAAGGCTATTCCTGTTTTTCTTTCTCAAACAAGGTCATTTAAAGAGGTTTAAGCATGGAACCTACTTAGAATTGATATATATGAAGGACAAAGGAGTTTGAACTGGTTTTGACTGAAGGAAATGGTGTTTATAAGCAAAAATCCGAATGTCGTCTTAATTCCGCAAAAGAAGGCTATTCCTGTTTTTTTTTTTTCTCATACAAGGTCATTTAAAGAGGTTTATGCATGGAACCTACTTAGAATTGATATATATGAAGGACATAGGACTTTGAACTTGTTTTGACTGAAGGAATTGGTATTTATAAGCAAAAATCCGAATTTCGTCTTAATTCCGCAAAAGAAGGCTTTTCCTGTTTTTCTTTCTCATACAAGGTCATTTAAAGAGGTTTAAGCATGGAACCTACTTAGAATTGATATATATGAAGGACAAAGGAGTTTGAACTGGTTTTGACTGAAGGAATTCATTTTATAGCAAAAATACCAATTTGGCTTTAACTCGCAAAAGTAAGGCTATTCCTGTTTTTCTTTCTCAAACAAGGTCATTTAAAGAGGTTTAAGCATGGAACCTACTTAGAATTGATATATATGAAGGACAAAGGAGTTTGAACTGGTTGTGACTGAAGGAAATGGTGTTTATAAGCAAAAATCCGAATGTCGTCTTAATTCCGCAAAAGAAGGCTATTCCTGTTTTTTTTTTTTCTCATACAAGGTCATTTAAAGAGGTTTATGCATGGAACCTACTTAGAATTGATATATATGAAGGACATAGGACTTTGAACTTGTTTTGACTGAAGGAATTGGTATTTATAAGAAAAAATCCGAATTTCGTCTTAATTCCGCAAAAGTAGGCTATTCCTGTTTTTTTTCTTTCTCAAACAAGGTCATTTCAAGAGGTTTATGCATGGAACCTACTTAGAATTCAAATATATGAAGGACAAATGAGTTTGAACTTGTTTTGACTGAAGGAATACATTTTATAGCAAAAATACCAATTTGGCTTTAACTCGCAAAAGTAAGGCTATGCCTGTTTTTTCTTTCTCAAACAAGGTCATTTAAAGAGGTTTATGCATGGAACCTACTTAGAATTGATATATATGAAGGAGAAAGGAGTTTGAACTGGTTTTGACTGAAGGAAATGGTGTTTATAAGCAAAAATCCGAATTTCGTCTTAATTCCGCAAAAGAAGGCTATTCCTGTTTTTCTTTCTCAAACAAGGTCATTTAAAGAGGTTTATGCATGGAACCTACTTAGAATTTATATATATGAAGGACAAAGGAGTTTGAACTGGTTTTGACTGAAGGAATTCATTTTATAGCAAAAATACCAATTTGGCTTTAACTCGCAAAAGTAAGGCTATTCCTGTTTTTCTTTCTCAAACAAGGTCATTTAAAGAGGTTTATGCATGGAACCTACTTAGAATTGATATATATGAAGGACAAAGGAGTTTGAACTGGTTTTGACTGAAGGAATTCATTTTATAGCAAAAATACCAATTTGGCTTTAACTCGCAAAAGTAAGGCTATTCCTGTTTTTCTTTCTCAAACAAGGTCATTTAAAGAGGTTTATGCATGGAACCTACTTAGAATTGATATATATGAAGGACAAAGGAGTTTGAACTGGTTTTGACTGAAGGAAATGGTGTTTATAAGCAAAAATCCGAATTTCGTCTTAATTCCGCAAAAGAAGGCTTTTCCTGTTTTTCTTTCTCATACAAGGTCATTTAAAGAGGTTTATGCATGGAACCTACTTAGAATTTATATATATGAAGGACAAAGGAGTTTGAACTGGTTCTGACTGAAGGAATTCATTTTATAGCAAAAATACCAATTTGGCTTTAACTCGCAAAAGTAAGGCTATTCCTGTTTTTCTTTCTCAAACAAGGTCATTTAAAGAGGTTTATGCATGGAACCTACTTAGAATTTATATATATGAAGGACCAAGGAGTTTGAACTGGTTTTGACTGAAGGAATTCATTTTATAGCAAAAATACCAATTTGGCTTTAACTCGCAAAAGTAAGGCTATTCCTGTTTTTCTTTCTCAAACAAAGTCATTTAAAGAGGTTTATGCATGGAACCTACTTAGAATAAATATATATGAAGGACAAAGTAGTTTGAACTGGTTTTGACTGAAGGAAATTGTTTTTATAAGCAAAAATCCGAATTTCGTCTTAATTCCGCAAAAGAAGGCTTTTCCTGTTTTTCTTTCTCATACAAGGTCATTTAAAGAGGTTTATGCATGGAACCTACTTAGAATTGATATATATGAAGGACAAAGGAGTTTGAACTGGTTTTGACTGAAGGAATTCATTTTATAGCAAAAATACCAATTTGGCTTTAACTCGCAAAAGTAAGGCTATTCCTGTTTTTCTTTCTCAAACAAGGTCATTTAAAGAGTTTTAAGCATGGAACCTACTTAGAATTGATATATATGAAGGACAAAGGAGTTTGAACTGGTTTTGACTGAAGGAAATGGTGTTTATAAGCAAAAATCCGAATTTCGTCTTAATTCCGCAAAAGAAGGCTTTTCCTGTTTTTCTTTCTCATACAAGGTCATTTAAAGAGGTTTATGCATGGAACCTACTTAGAATTGATATATATGAAGGACAAAGGAGTTTGAACTGGTTTTGACTGAAGGAATTCATTTTATAGCAAAAATACCAATTTGGCTTTAACTCGCAAAAGTAAGGCTATTCCTGTTTTTCTTTCTCAAACAAGGTCATTTAAAGAGGTTTAAGCATGGAACCTACTTAGAATTGATATATATGAAGGACAAAGGAGTTTGAACTGGTTTTGACTGAAGGAAATGGTGTTTATAAGCAAAAATCCGAATGTCGTCTTAATTCCGCAAAAGAAGGCTATTCCTGTTTTTTTTTTTTCTCATACAAGGTCATTTAAAGAGGTTTATGCATGGAACCTACTTAGAATTGATATATATGAAGGACATAGGACTTTGAACTTGTTTTGACTGAAGGAATTGGTATTTATAAGAAAAAATCCGAATTTCGTCTTAATTCCGCAAAAGTAGGCTATTCCTGTTTTTTTTCTTTCTCAAACAAGGTCATTTCAAGAGGTTTATGCATGGAACCTACTTAGAATTCAAATATATGAAGGACAAATGAGTTTGAACTTGTTTTGACTGAAGGAATACATTTTATAGCAAAAATACCAATTTGGCTTTAACTCGCAAAAGTAAGGCTATGCCTGTTTTTTCTTTCTCAAACAAGGTCATTTAAAGAGGTTTATGCATGGAACCTACTTAGAATTGATATATATGAAGGAGAAAGGAGTTTGAACTGGTTTTGACTGCAGGAAATGGTGTTTATAAGCAAAAATCCGAATTTCGTCTTAATTCCGCAAAAGAAGGCTATTCCTGTTTTTCTTTCTCAAACAAGGTCATTTAAAGAGGTTTATGCATGGAACCTACTTAGAATTTATATATATGAAGGACAAAGGAGTTTGAACTGGTTTTGACTGAAGGAATTCATTTTATAGCAAAAATACCAATTTGGCTTTAACTCGCAAAAGTAAGGCTATTCCTGTTTTTCTTTCTCAAACAAAGTCATTTAAAGAGGTTTATGCATGGAACCTACTTAGAATAAATATATATGAAGGACAAAGTAGTTTGAACTGGTTTTGACTGAAGGAAATTATTTTTATAAGCAAAAATCCGAATTTCGTCTTAATTCCGCAAAAGAAGGCTTTTCCTGTTTTTCTTTCTCATACAAGGTCATTTAAAGAGGTTTATGCATGGAACCTACTTAGAATTTATATATATGAAGGACAAAGGAGTTTGAACTGGTTCTGACTGAAGGAATTCATTTTATAGCAAAAATACCAATTTGGCTTTAACTCGCAAAAGTAAGGCTATTCCTGTTTTTCTTTCTCAAACAAGGTCATTTAAAGAGGTTTATGCATGGAACCTACTTAGAATTGATATATATGAAGGAGAAAGGAGTTTGAACTGGTTTTGACTGAAGGAAATGGTGTTTATAAGCAAAAATCCGAATTTCGTCTTAATTCCGCAAAAGAAGGCTATTCCTGTTTTTCTTTCTCATACAAGGTCATTTAAAGAGGTTTATGCATGGAACCTACTTAGAATTTATATATATGAAGGACAAAGGAGTTTGAACTGGTTTTGACTGAAGGAATTCATTTTATAGCAAAAATACCAATTTGGCTTTAACTCGCAAAAGTAAGGCTATTCCTGTTTTTCTTTCTCAAACAAGGTCATTTAAAGAGTTTTAACCATGGAACCTACTTAGAATTGATATATATGAAGGACAAAGGAGTTTGAACTGGTTTTGACTGAAGGAAATGGTGTTTATAAGCAAAAATCCGAATTTCGTCTTAATTCCGCAAAAGAAGGCTTTTCCTGTTTTTCTTTCTCATACAAGGTCATTTAAAGAGGTTTATGCATGGAACCTACTTAGAATTTATATATATGAAGGACAAAGGAGTTGAACTGGTTCTGACTGAAGGAATTCATTTTATAGCAAAAATACCAATTTGGCTTTAACTCGCAAAAGTAAGGCTATTCCTGTTTTTCTTTCTCAAACAAGGTCATTTAAAGAGGTTTATGCATGGAACCTACTTAGAATTGATATATATGAAGGAGAAAGGAGTTTGAACTGGTTTTGACTGAAGGAAATGGTGTTTATAAGCAAAAATCAGAATTTCGTCTTAATTCCGCAAAAGAAGGCTTTTCCTGTTTTTCTTTCTCATACAAGGTCATTTAAAGAGGTTTATGCATGGAACCTACTTAGAATTGATATATATGAAGGACAAAGGAGTTTGAACTGGTTTTGACTGAAGGAATTCATTTTATAGCAAAAATACCAATTTGGCTTTAACTCGCAAAAGTAAGGCTATTCCTGTTTTTCTTTCTCAAACAAGGTCATTTAAAGAGGTTTAAGCATGGAACCTACTTAGAATTGATATATATGAAGGACAAAGGAGTTTGAACTGGTTTTGACTGAAGGAATTCATTTTATAGCAAAAATACCAATTTGGCTTTAACTCGCAAAAGTAAGGCTATTCCTGTTTTTCTTTCTCAAACAAGGTCATTTAAAGAGTTTTAAGCATGGAACCTACTTAGAATTGATATATATGAAGGACAAAGGAGTTTGAACTGGTTTTGACTGAAGGAAATGGTGTTTATAAGCAAAAATCCGAATTTCGTCTTAATTCCGCAAAAGAAGGCTTTTCCTGTTTTTCTTTCTCATACAAGGTCATTTAAAGAGGTTTATGCATGGAACCTACTTAGAATTGATATATATGAAGGACAAAGGAGTTTGAACTGGTTTTGACTGAAGGAATTCATTTTATAGCAAAAATACCAATTTGGCTTTAACTCGCAAAAGTAAGGCTATTCCTGTTTTTCTTTCTCAAACAAGGTCATTTAAAGAGGTTTAAGCATGGAACCTACTTAGAATTGATATATATGAAGGACAAAGGAGTTTGAACTGGTTTTGACTGAAGGAAATGGTGTTTATAAGCAAAAATCCGAATGTCGTCTTAATTCCGCAAAAGAAGGCTATTCCTGTTTTTTTTTTTTCTCATACAAGGTCATTTAAAGAGGTTTATGCATGGAACCTACTTAGAATTGATATATATGAAGGACATAGGACTTTGAACTTGTTTTGACTGAAGGAATTGGTATTTATAAGCAAAAATCCGAATTTCGTCTTAATTCCGCAAAAGAAGGCTTTTCCTGTTTTTCTTTCTCATACAAGGTCATTTAAAGAGGTTTAAGCATGGAACCTACTTAGAATTGATATATATGAAGGACAAAGGAGTTTGAACTGGTTTTGACTGAAGGAATTCATTTTATAGCAAAAATACCAATTTGGCTTTAACTCGCAAAAGTAAGGCTATTCCTGTTTTTCTTTCTCAAACAAGGTCATTTAAAGAGGTTTAAGCATGGAACCTACTTAGAATTGATATATATGAAGGACAAAGGAGTTTGAACTGGTTGTGACTGAAGGAAATGGTGTTTATAAGCAAAAATCCGAATGTCGTCTTAATTCCGCAAAAGAAGGCTATTCCTGTTTTTTTTTTTTCTCATACAAGGTCATTTAAAGAGGTTTATGCATGGAACCTACTTAGAATTGATATATATGAAGGACATAGGACTTTGAACTTGTTTTGACTGAAGGAATTGGTATTTATAAGAAAAAATCCGAATTTCGTCTTAATTCCGCAAAAGTAGGCTATTCCTGTTTTTTTTCTTTCTCAAACAAGGTCATTTCAAGAGGTTTATGCATGGAACCTACTTAGAATTCAAATATATGAAGGACAAATGAGTTTGAACTTGTTTTGACTGAAGGAATACATTTTATAGCAAAAATACCAATTTGGCTTTAACTCGCAAAAGTAAGGCTATGCCTGTTTTTTCTTTCTCAAACAAGGTCATTTAAAGAGGTTTATGCATGGAACCTACTTAGAATTGATATATATGAAGGAGAAAGGAGTTTGAACTGGTTTTGACTGAAGGAAATGGTGTTTATAAGCAAAAATCCGAATTTCGTCTTAATTCCGCAAAAGAAGGCTATTCCTGTTTTTCTTTCTCAAACAAGGTCATTTAAAGAGGTTTATGCATGGAACCTACTTAGAATTTATATATATGAAGGACAAAGGAGTTTGAACTGGTTTTGACTGAAGGAATTCATTTTATAGCAAAAATACCAATTTGGCTTTAACTCGCAAAAGTAAGGCTATTCCTGTTTTTCTTTCTCAAACAAGGTCATTTAAAGAGGTTTATGCATGGAACCTACTTAGAATTGATATATATGAAGGACAAAGGAGTTTGAACTGGTTTTGACTGAAGGAATTCATTTTATAGCAAAAATACCAATTTGGCTTTAACTCGCAAAAGTAAGGCTATTCCTGTTTTTCTTTCTCAAACAAGGTCATTTAAAGAGGTTTATGCATGGAACCTACTTAGAATTGATATATATGAAGGACAAAGGAGTTTGAACTGGTTTTGACTGAAGGAAATGGTGTTTATAAGCAAAAATCCGAATTTCGTCTTAATTCCGCAAAAGAAGGCTTTTCCTGTTTTTCTTTCTCATACAAGGTCATTTAAAGAGGTTTATGCATGGAACCTACTTAGAATTTATATATATGAAGGACAAAGGAGTTTGAACTGGTTCTGACTGAAGGAATTCATTTTATAGCAAAAATACCAATTTGGCTTTAACTCGCAAAAGTAAGGCTATTCCTGTTTTTCTTTCTCAAACAAGGTCATTTAAAGAGGTTTATGCATGGAACCTACTTAGAATTTATATATATGAAGGACCAAGGAGTTTGAACTGGTTTTGACTGAAGGAATTCATTTTATAGCAAAAATACCAATTTGGCTTTAACTCGCAAAAGTAAGGCTATTCCTGTTTTTCTTTCTCAAACAAAGTCATTTAAAGAGGTTTATGCATGGAACCTACTTAGAATAAATATATATGAAGGACAAAGTAGTTTGAACTGGTTTTGACTGAAGGAAATTGTTTTTATAAGCAAAAATCCGAATTTCGTCTTAATTCCGCAAAAGAAGGCTTTTCCTGTTTTTCTTTCTCATACAAGGTCATTTAAAGAGGTTTATGCATGGAACCTACTTAGAATTGATATATATGAAGGACAAAGGAGTTTGAACTGGTTTTGACTGAAGGAATTCATTTTATAGCAAAAATACCAATTTGGCTTTAACTCGCAAAAGTAAGGCTATTCCTGTTTTTCTTTCTCAAACAAGGTCATTTAAAGAGTTTTAAGCATGGAACCTACTTAGAATTGATATATATGAAGGACAAAGGAGTTTGAACTGGTTTTGACTGAAGGAAATGGTGTTTATAAGCAAAAATCCGAATTTCGTCTTAATTCCGCAAAAGAAGGCTTTTCCTGTTTTTCTTTCTCATACAAGGTCATTTAAAGAGGTTTATGCATGGAACCTACTTAGAATTGATATATATGAAGGACAAAGGAGTTTGAACTGGTTTTGACTGAAGGAATTCATTTTATAGCAAAAATACCAATTTGGCTTTAACTCGCAAAAGTAAGGCTATTCCTGTTTTTCTTTCTCAAACAAGGTCATTTAAAGAGGTTTAAGCATGGAACCTACTTAGAATTGATATATATGAAGGACAAAGGAGTTTGAACTGGTTTTGACTGAAGGAAATGGTGTTTATAAGCAAAAATCCGAATGTCGTCTTAATTCCGCAAAAGAAGGCTATTCCTGTTTTTTTTTTTTCTCATACAAGGTCATTTAAAGAGGTTTATGCATGGAACCTACTTAGAATTGATATATATGAAGGACATAGGACTTTGAACTTGTTTTGACTGAAGGAATTGGTATTTATAAGAAAAAATCCGAATTTCGTCTTAATTCCGCAAAAGTAGGCTATTCCTGTTTTTTTTCTTTCTCAAACAAGGTCATTTCAAGAGGTTTATGCATGGAACCTACTTAGAATTCAAATATATGAAGGACAAATGAGTTTGAACTTGTTTTGACTGAAGGAATACATTTTATAGCAAAAATACCAATTTGGCTTTAACTCGCAAAAGTAAGGCTATGCCTGTTTTTTCTTTCTCAAACAAGGTCATTTAAAGAGGTTTATGCATGGAACCTACTTAGAATTGATATATATGAAGGAGAAAGGAGTTTGAACTGGTTTTGACTGCAGGAAATGGTGTTTATAAGCAAAAATCCGAATTTCGTCTTAATTCCGCAAAAGAAGGCTATTCCTGTTTTTCTTTCTCAAACAAGGTCATTTAAAGAGGTTTATGCATGGAACCTACTTAGAATTTATATATATGAAGGACAAAGGAGTTTGAACTGGTTTTGACTGAAGGAATTCATTTTATAGCAAAAATACCAATTTGGCTTTAACTCGCAAAAGTAAGGCTATTCCTGTTTTTCTTTCTCAAACAAAGTCATTTAAAGAGGTTTATGCATGGAACCTACTTAGAATAAATATATATGAAGGACAAAGTAGTTTGAACTGGTTTTGACTGAAGGAAATTATTTTTATAAGCAAAAATCCGAATTTCGTCTTAATTCCGCAAAAGAAGGCTTTTCCTGTTTTTCTTTCTCATACAAGGTCATTTAAAGAGGTTTATGCATGGAACCTACTTAGAATTTATATATATGAAGGACAAAGGAGTTTGAACTGGTTCTGACTGAAGGAATTCATTTTATAGCAAAAATACCAATTTGGCTTTAACTCGCAAAAGTAAGGCTATTCCTGTTTTTCTTTCTCAAACAAGGTCATTTAAAGAGGTTTATGCATGGAACCTACTTAGAATTGATATATATGAAGGAGAAAGGAGTTTGAACTGGTTTTGACTGAAGGAAATGGTGTTTATAAGCAAAAATCCGAATTTCGTCTTAATTCCGCAAAAGAAGGCTATTCCTGTTTTTCTTTCTCATACAAGGTCATTTAAAGAGGTTTATGCATGGAACCTACTTAGAATTTATATATATGAAGGACAAAGGAGTTTGAACTGGTTTTGACTGAAGGAATTCATTTTATAGCAAAAATACCAATTTGGCTTTAACTCGCAAAAGTAAGGCTATTCCTGTTTTTCTTTCTCAAACAAGGTCATTTAAAGAGTTTTAACCATGGAACCTACTTAGAATTGATATATATGAAGGACAAAGGAGTTTGAACTGGTTTTGACTGAAGGAAATGGTGTTTATAAGCAAAAATCCGAATTTCGTCTTAATTCCGCAAAAGAAGGCTTTTCCTGTTTTTCTTTCTCATACAAGGTCATTTAAAGAGGTTTATGCATGGAACCTACTTAGAATTTATATATATGAAGGACAAAGGAGTTGAACTGGTTCTGACTGAAGGAATTCATTTTATAGCAAAAATACCAATTTGGCTTTAACTCGCAAAAGTAAGGCTATTCCTGTTTTTCTTTCTCAAACAAGGTCATTTAAAGAGGTTTATGCATGGAACCTACTTAGAATTGATATATATGAAGGAGAAAGGAGTTTGAACTGGTTTTGACTGAAGGAAATGGTGTTTATAAGCAAAAATCAGAATTTCGTCTTAATTCCGCAAAAGAAGGCTATTCCTGTTTTTCTTTCTCATACAAGGTCATTTAAAGAGGTTTATGCTTGGAACCTACTTAGAATTTATATATATGAAGGACAAAGGAGTTTGAACTGGTTTTGACTGAAGGAATTCATTTTATAGCAAAAATACCAATTTGGCTTTAACTCGCAAAAGTAAGGCTATTCCTGTTTTTCTTTCTCAAACAAGGTCATTTAAAGAGGTTTATGCATGGAACCTACTTAGAATTGATATATATGAAGGACAAAGGAGTTTGAACTGGTTTTGACTGAAGGAATTCATTTTATAGCAAAAATACCAATTTGGCTTTAACTCGCAAAAGTAAGGCTATTCCTGTTTTTCTTTCTCAAACAAGGTCATTTAAAGAGTTTTAAGCATGGAACCTACTTAGAATTGATATATATGAAGGACAAAGGAGTTTGAACTGGTTTTGACTGAAGGAAATGGTGTTTATAAGCAAAAATCCGAATTTCGTCTTAATTCCGCAAAAGAAGGCTTTTCCTGTTTTTCTTTCTCATACAAGGTCATTTAAAGAGGTTTATGCATGGAACCTACTTAGAATTTATATATATGAAGGACAAAGGAGTTGAACTGGTTCTGACTGAAGGAATTCATTTTATAGCAAAAATACCAATTTGGCTTTAACTCGCAAAAGTAAGGCTATTCCTGTTTTTCTTTCTCAAACAAGGTCATTTAAAGAGGTTTATGCATGGAACCTACTTAGAATTGATATATATGAAGGAGAAAGGAGTTTGAACTGGTTTTGACTGAAGGAAATGGTGTTTATAAGCAAACATCAGAATTTTGTCTTAATTCCGCAAAAGAAGGCTATTCCTGTTTTTCTTTCTCATACAAGGTCATTTAAAGAGGTTTATGCATGGAACCTACTTAGAATTTATATATATGAAGGACAAAGGAGTTTGAACTGGTTTTGACTGAAGGAATTCATTTTATAGCAAAAATACCAATTTGGCTTTAACTCGCAAAAGTAAGGCTATTCCTGTTTTTCTTTCTCAAACAAGATCATTTAAAGAGGTTTATGCATGGAACCTACTTAGAATTGATATATATGAAGGACAAAGGAGTTTGAACTGGTTTTGACTGAAGGAATTCATTTTATAGCAAAAATACCAATTTGGCTTTAACTCGCAAAAGTAAGGCTATTCCTGTTTTTCTTTCTCAAACAAGGTCATTTAAAGAGGTTTATGCATGGAACCTATTTAGAATTGATATATATGAAGGACAAAGGAGTTTGAAATGGTTTTGACTGAAGGAATTCATTTTATAGCAAAAATACCAATTTGGCTTTAACTCGCAAAAGTAAGGCTATTCCTGTTTTTCTTTCTCAAACAAGGTCATTTAAAGAGGTTTATGCATGGAACCTACTTAGAATTGATATATATGAAGGAGAAAGGAGTTTGAACTGGTTTTGACTGAAGGAAATGGTGTTTATAAAGAAAAATCCGAATTTCGTCTTAATTCCACAAAAGAAGGCTATTCCTGTTTTTCTTTCTCATACAAGGTCATTTAAAGAGGTTTATGCATGGAACCTACTTAGAATTGATATATATGAAGGACAAAGGAGTTTGAACTGGTTTTGACTGAAGGAATTCATTTTATAGCAAAAATACCAATTTGGCTTTAACTCGCAAAATTATGGCTATTCCTGTTTTTCTTTTTCTCATACAAGGTCATTTAAAGAGGTTTATGCATGGAACCTACTTAGAATTGATATATATGAAGGAGAAAGGAGTTTGAACTGGTTTTGACTGAAGGAAATGGTGTTTATAAGCAAAAATCCGAATTTCGTCTTAATTCCTTAAAAGAAGGCTATTCCTGTTTTTCTTTCTCATACAAGGTAATTTAAAGAGGTTTATGCATGGAACCTACTTAGAATTGATATATATGAAGGACAAAGGAGTTTGAACTGGTTCTGACTGAAGGAATTCATTTTATAGCAAAAATACCAATTTGGCTTTAACTCGCAAAAGTAAGGCTATTCCTGTTTTTCTTTCTCAAACAAGGTCATTTAAAGAGGTTTATGCATGGAACCTACTTAGAATAAATATATATGAAGGAGAAAGTAGTTTGAACTGGTTTTGACTGAAGGAAATGGTGTTTATAAGCAAAAATCCGAATGTCGTCTTAATTCCGCAAAAGAAGGCTATTCCTGTTTTTTTTTTTTTCTCATACAAGGTCATTTAAAGAGGTTTATGCATGGAACCTACTTAGAATTGATATATATGAAGGACATAGGACTTTGAACTTGTTTTGACTGAAGGAATTGGTATTTATAAGAAAAAATCCGAATGTCGTCTTAATTCCGCAAAAGAAGGCTATTCCTGTTTTTCTTTCTCAAACAAGGTCATTTAAAGAGGTTTATGCATGGAACCTACTTAGAATTTATATATATGAAGGACAAAGGAGTTTGAACTGGTTTTGACTGAAGGAATTCATTTTATAGCAAAAATACCAATTTGGCTTTAACTCGCAAAAGTAAGGCTATTCCTGTTTTTCTTTCTCAAACAAGGTCATTTAAAGAGGTTTATGCATGGAACCTACTTAGAATTGATATATATGAAGGACAAAGGAGTTTGAACTGGTTTTGACTGAAGGAAATGGTGTTTATAAGCAAAAATCCGAATTTCGTCTTAATTCCGCAAAATAAGGCTTTTCCTGTTTTTCTTTCTCATACAAGGTCATTTAAAGAGGTTTATGCATGGAACCTACTTAGAATTTATATATATGAAGGACAAAGGAGTTTGAACTGGTTCTGACTGAAGGAATTCATTTTATTGCAAAAATACCAATTTGGCTTTAACTCGCAAAAGTAAGGCTATTCCTGTTTTTCTTTCTCAAACAAGGTCATTTAAAGAGGTTTATGCATGGAACCTACTTAGAATTTATATATATGAAGGACCAAGGAGTTTGAACTGGTTTTGACTGAAGGAATTCATTTTATAGCAAAAATACCAATTTGGCTTTAACTCGCAAAAGTAAGGCTATTCCTGTTTTTCTTTCTCAAACAAAGTCATTTAAAGAGGTTTATGCATGGAACCTACTTAGAATAAATATATATGAAGGACAAAGTAGTTTGAACTGGTTTTGACTGAAGGAAATTGTTTTTATAAGCAAAAATCCGAATTTCGTCTTAATTCCGCAAAAGAAGGCTTTTCCTGTTTTTCTTTCTCATACAAGGTCATTTAAAGAGGTTTATGCATGGAACCTACTTAGAATTGATATATATGAAGGACAAAGGAGTTTGAACTGGTTTTGACTGAAGGAATTCATTTTATAGCAAAAATACCAATTTGGCTTTAACTCGCAAAAGTAAGGCTATTCCTGTTTTTCTTTCTCAAACAAGGTCATTTAAAGAGTTTTAAGCATGGAACCTACTTAGAATTGATATATATGAAGGACAAAGGAGTTTGAACTGGTTTTGACTGAAGGAAATGGTGTTTATAAGCAAAAATCCGAATTTCGTCTTAATTCCGCAAAAGAAGGCTATTCCTGTTTTTCTTTCTCATACAAGGTCATTTAAAGAGGTTTATGCATGGAACCTACTTAGAATTGATATATATGAAGGACAAAGGATTTTGAACTGGTTTTGACTGAAGGAATTCATTTTATAGCAAAAATACCAATTTGGCTTTAACTCGCAAAAGTAAGGCTATTCCTGTTTTTCTTTCTCAAACAAGGTCATTTAAAGAGGTTTAAGCATGGAACCTACTTAGAATTGATATATATGAAGGACAAAGGAGTTTGAACTGGTTTTGACTGAAGGAAATGGTGTTTATAAGCAAAAATCCGAATTTCGTCTTAATTCCGCAAAAGAAGGCTTTTCCTGTTTTTCTTTCTCATACAAGGTCATTTAAAGAGGTTTATGCATGGAACCTACTTAGAATTGATATATATGAAGGACAAAGGAGTTTGAACTGGTTTTGACTGAAGGAATTCATTTTATAGCAAAAATACCAATTTGGCTTTAACTCGCAAAAGTAAGGCTATTCCTGTTTTTCTTTCTCAAACAAGGTCATTTAAAGAGGTTTATGCATGGAACCTACTTAGAATAAATATATATGAAGGAGAAAGTAGTTTGAACTGGTTTTGACTGAAGGAAATGGTGTTTATAAGCAAAAATCCGAATGTCGTCTTAATTCCGCAAAAGAAGGCTATTCCTGTTTTTTTTTTTTTCTCATACAAGGTCATTTAAAGAGGTTTATGCATGGAACCTACTTAGAATTGATATATATGAAGGACATAGGACTTTGAACTTGTTTTGACTGAAGGAATTGGTATTTATAAGAAAAAATCCGAATTTCGTCTTAATTCCGCAAAAGTAGGCTATTCCTGTTTTTTTTCTTTCTCATACAAGGTCATTTAAAGAGGTTTATGCATGGAACCTACTTAGAATTTATATATATGAAGGACAAAGGAGTTTGAACTGGTTTTGACTGAAGGAATTCTTTTTATAGCAAAAATACCAATTTGGCTTTAACTCGCAAAAGTAAGGCTATTCCTGTTTTTCTTTCTCAAACAAGGTCATTTAAAGAGGTTTATGCATGGAACCTACTTAGAATTTATATATATGAAGGACAAAGGAGTTTGAACTGGTTCTGACTGAAGGAATTCATTTTATAGCAAAAATACCAATTTGGCTTTAACTCGCAAAAGTAAGGCTATTCCTGTTTTTCTTTCTCAAACAAGGTCATTTAAAGAGGTTTATGCATGGAACCTACTTAGAATTGATATATATGAAGGAGAAAGGAGTTTGAACTGGTTTTGACTGAAGGAAATGGTGTTTATAAGCAAAAATCAGAATTTCGTCTTAATTCCGCAAAAGAAGGCTATTCCTGTTTTTCTTTCTCATACAAGGTCATTTAAAGAGGTTTATGCATGGAACCTACTTAGAATTTATATATATGAAGGACAAAGGAGTTTGAACTGGTTTTGACTGAAGGAATTCATTTTATAGCAAAAATACCAATTTGGCTTTAACTCGCAAAAGTAAGGCTATTCCTGTTTTTCTTTCTCAAACAAGGTCATTTAAAGAGGTTTATGCATGGAACCTACTTAGAATTGATATATATGAAGGAGAAAGGAGTTTGAACTGGTTTTGACTGAAGGAAATGGTGTTTATAAGCAAAAATCAGAATTTCGTCTTAATTCCGCAAAAGAAGGCTATTCCTGTTTTTCTTTCTCATACAAGGTCATTTAAAGAGGTTTATGCATGGAACCTACTTAGAATTGATATATATGAAGGACAAAGGAGTTTGAACTGGTTCTGACTGAAGGAATTCATTTTATAGCAAAAATACCAATTTGGCTTTAACTCGCAAAAGTAAGGCTATTCCTGTTTTTCTTTCTCAAACAAGGTCATTTAAAGAGGTTTATGCATGGAACCTACTTAGAATAAATATATATGAAGGAGAAAGTAGTTTGAACTGGTTTTGACTGAAGGAAATGGTGTTTATAAGCAAAAATACGAATGTCGTCTTAATTCCGCAAAAGAAGGCTATTCCTGTTTTTTTTTTTTTCTCATACAAGGTCATTTAAAGAGGTTTATGCATGGAACCTACTTAGAATTGATATATATGAAGGACATAGGACTTTGAACTTGTTTTGACTGAAGGAATTGGTATTTATAAGAAAAAATCCGAATTTCGTCTTAATTCCGCAAAAGAAGGCTATTCCTGTTTTTTTTCTTTCTCAAACAAGGTCATTTCAAGAGGTTTACGCATGGAACCTACTTAGAATTCAAATATATGAAGGACAAATGAGTTTGAACTTGTTTTGACTGAAGGAATTCATTTTATAGCAAAAATACCAATTTGGCTTTAACTCGCAAAAGTAAGGCTATGCCTGTTTTTTCTTTCTCAAACAAGGTCATTTAAAGAGGTTTATGCATGGAACCTACTTAGAATTGATATATATGAAGGAGAAAGGAGTTTGAACTGGTTTTGACTGAAGGAAATGGTGTTTATAAGCAAAAATCCGAATTTCGTCTTAATTCCGCAAAAGACGGCTATTCCTGTTTTTCTTTCTCAAACAAGGTCATTTAAAGAGGTTTATGCATGGAACCTACTTAGAATTTATATATATGAAGGACAAAGGAGTTTGAACTGGTTTTGACTGAAGGAATTCATTTTATAGCAAAAATACCAATTTGGCTTTAACTCGCAAAAGTAAGGCTATTCCTGTTTTTCTTTCTCAAACAAGGTCATTTAAAGAGGTTTATGCATGGAACCTACTTAGAATTGATATATATGAAGGACAAAGGAGTTTGAACTGGTTTTGACTGAAGGAATTCATTTTATAGCAAAAATACCAATTTGGCTTTAACTCGCAAAAGTAAGGCTATTCCTGTTTTTCTTTCTCAAACAAGGTCATTTAAAGAGGTTTATGCATGGAACCTACTTAGAATTGATATATATGAAGGACAAAGGAGTTTGAACTGGTTTTGACTGAAGGAAATGGTGTTTATAAGCAAAAATCCGAATTTCGTCTTAATTCCGCAAAAGAAGGCTTTTCCTGTTTTTCTTTCTCATACAAGGTCATTTAAAGAGGTTTATGCATGGAACCTACTTAGAATTTATATATATGAAGGACAAAGGAGTTTGAACTGGTTCTGACTGAAGGAATTCATTTTATAGCAAAAATACCAATTTGGCTTTAACTCGCAAAAGTAAGGCTATTCCTGTTTTTCTTTCTCAAACAAGGTCATTTAAAGAGGTTTATGCATGGAACCTACTTAGAATTTATATATATGAAGGACCAAGGAGTTTGAACTGGTTTTGACTGAAGGAATTCATTTTATAGCAAAAATACCAATTTGGCTTTAACTCGCAAAAGTAAGGCTATTCCTGTTTTTCTTTCTCAAACAAGGTCATTTAAAGAGGTTTATGCATGGAACCTACTTAGAATTGATATATATGAAGGACAAAGGAGTTTGAACTGGTTTTGACTGAAGGAATTCATTTTATAGCAAAAATACCAATTTGGCTTTAACTCGCAAAAGTAAGGCTATTCCTGTTTTTCTTTCTCAAACAAGGTCATTTAAAGAGTTTTAAGCATGGAACCTACTTAGAATTGATATATATGAAGGACAAAGGAGTTTGAACTGGTTTTGACTGAAGGAAATGGTGTTTATAAGCAAAAATCCGAATGTCGTCTTAATTCCGCAAAAGTAAGGCTATTCCTGTTTTTCTTTCTCAAACAAGGTCATTTCAAGAGGTTTATGCATGGAACCTACTTAGAATTCAAATATATGAAGGACAAATGAGTTTGAACTTGTTTTGACTGAAGGAATACATTTTATAGCAAAAATACCAATTTGGCTTTGACTCGCAAAAGTAAGGCTCTTCCTGTTTTTCTTTCTCAAACAAAGTCATTTAAAGAGGTTTATGCATGGAACCTACTTAGAATTGATATATATGAAGGAGAAAGGAGTTTGAACTGGTTTTGACTGAAGGAAATGGTGTTTATAAGCAAAAATCCGAATTTCGTCTTAATTCCGCAAAAGAAGGCTATTCCTGTTTTTCTTTCTCAAACAAGGTCATTTAAAGAGGTTTATGCATGGAACCTACTTAGAATTTATATATATGAAGGACAAAGGAGTTTGAACTGGTTTTGACTTAAGGAATTCATTTTATAGCAAAAATACCAATTTGGCTTTAACTCGCAAAAGTAAGGCTATTCCTGTTTTTCTTTCTCAAACAAAGTCATTTAAAGAGGTTTATGCATGGAACCTACTTAGAATAAATATATATGAAGGACAAAGTAGTTTGAACTGGTTTTGACTGAAGGAAATGGTGTTTATAAGCAAAAATCAGAATTTCGTCTTAATTCCGCAAAAGAAGGCTATTCCTGTTTTTCTTTCTCATACAAGGTCATTTAAAGAGGTTTATGCATGGAACCTACTTAGAATTGATATATATGAAGGACAAAGGAGTTTGAACTGGTTTTGACTGAAGGAATTCATTTTATAGCAAAAATACCAATTTGGCTTTAACTCGCAAAAGTAAGGCTATTCCTGTTTTTCTTTCTCAAACAAGGTCATTTAAAGAGTTTTAAGCATGGAACCTACTTAGAATTGATATATATGAAGGACAAAGGAGTTTGAACTGGTTTTGACTGAAGGAAATGGTGTTTATAAGCAAAAATCCGAATTTCGTCTTAATTCCGCAAAAGAAGGCTTTTCCTGTTTTTCTTTCTCATACAAGGTCATTTAAAGAGGTTTATGCATGGAACCTACTTAGAATTTATATATATGAAGGACAAAGGAGTTGAACTGGTTCTGACTGAAGGAATTCATTTTATAGCAAAAATACCAATTTGGCTTTAACTCGCAAAAGTAAGGCTATTCCTGTTTTTCTTTCTCAAACAAGGTCATTTAAAGAGGTTTATGCATGGAACCTACTTAGAATTGATATATATGAAGGAGAAAGGAGTTTGAACTGGTTTTGACTGAAGGAAATGGTGTTTATAAGCAAAAATCAGAATTTCGTCTTAATTCCGCAAAAGAAGGCTATTCCTGTTTTTCTTTCTCATACAAGGTCATTTAAAGAGGTTTATGCATGGAACCTACTTAGAATTGATATATATGAAGGAGAAAGGAGTTTGAACTGGTTTTGACTGAAGGAAATGGTGTTTATAAGCAAAAATCAGAATTTCGTCTTAATTCCGCAAAAGAAGGCTATTCCTGTTTTTCTTTCTCATACAAGGTCATTTAAAGAGGTTTATGCATGGAACCTACTTAGAATTTATATATATGAAGGACAAAGGAGTTTGAACTGGTTTTGACTGAAGGAATTCATTTTATAGCAAAAATACCAATTTGGCTTTAACTCGCAAAAGTAAGGCTATTCCTGTTTTTCTTTCTCAAACAAGATCATTTAAAGAGGTTTATGCATGGAACCTACTTAGAATTGATATATATGAAGGACAAAGGAGTTTGAACTGGTTTTGACTGAAGGAATTCATTTTATAGCAAAAATACCAATTTGGCTTTAACTCGCAAAAGTAAGGCTATTCCTGTTTTTCTTTCTCAAACAAGGTCATTTAAAGAGGTTTATGCATGGAACCTACTTAGAATTGATATATATGAAGGACAAAGGAGTTTGAACTGGTTTTGACTGTAGGAATTCATTTTATAGCAAAAATACCAATTTGGCTTTAACTCGCAAAAGTAAGGCTATTCCTGTTTTTCTTTCTCAAACAAGGTCATTTAAAGAGGTTTATGCATGGAACCTATTTAGAATTGATATATATGAAGGACAAAGGAGTTTGAACTGGTTTTGACTGAAGGAATTCATTTTATAGCAAAAATACCAATTTGGCTTTAACTCGCAAAAGTAAGGCTATTCCTGTTTTTCTTTCTCAAACAAGGTCATTTAAAGAGGTTTATGCATGGAACCTACTTAGAATTGATATATATGAAGGAGAAAGGAGTTTGAACTGGTTTTGACTGAAGGAAATGGTGTTTATAAAGAAAAATCCGAATTTCGTCTTAATTCCACAAAAGAAGGCTATTCCTGTTTTTCTTTCTCATACAAGGTCATTTAAAGAGGTTTATGCATGGAACCTACTTAGAATTGATATATATGAAGGACAAAGGAGTTTGAACTGGTTTTGACTGAAGGAATTCATTTTATAGCAAAAATACCAATTTGGCTTTAACTCGCAAAAGTATGGCTATTCCTGTTTTTCTTTTTTCTCATACAAGGTCATTTAAAGAGGTTTATGCATGGAACCTACTTAGAATTGATATATATGAAGGAGAAAGGAGTTTGAACTGGTTTTGACTGAAGGAAATGGTGTTTATAAGCAAAAATCCGAATTTCGTCTTAATTCCTTAAAAGAAGGCTATTCCTGTTTTTCTTTCTCATACAAGGTAATTTAAAGAGGTTTATGCATGGAACCTACTTAGAATTGATATATATGAAGGACAAAGGAGTTTGAACTGGTTCTGACTGAAGGAATTCATTTTATAGCAAAAATACCAATTTGGCTTTAACTCGCAAAAGTAAGGCTATTCCTGTTTTTCTTTCTCAAACAAAGTCATTTAAAGAGGTTTATGCATGGAACCTACTTAGAATAAATATATATGAAGGACAAAGTAGTTTGAACTGGTTTTGACTGAAGGAAATTGTTTTTATAAGCAAAAATCCGAATTTCGTCTTAATTCCGCAAAAGAAGGCTTTTCCTGTTTTTCTTTCTCATACAAGGTCATTTAAAGAGGTTTATGCATGGAACCTACTTAGAATTGATATATATGAAGGACAAAGGAGTTTGAACTGGTTTTGACTGAAGGAATTCATTTTATAGCAAAAATACCAATTTGGCTTTAACTCGCAAAAGTAAGGCTATTCCTGTTTTTCTTTCTCAAACAAGGTCATTTAAAGAGTTTTAAGCATGGAACCTACTTAGAATTGATATATATGAAGGACAAAGGAGTTTGAACTGGTTTTGACTGAAGGAAATGGTGTTTATAAGCAAAAATCCGAATTTCGTCTTAATTCCGCAAAAGAAGGCTATTCCTGTTTTTATTTCTCATACAAGGTCATTTAAAGAGGTTTATGCATGGAACTTACTTAGAATTGATATATATGAAGGACAAAGGAGTTTGAACTGGTTTTGACTGAAGGAATTCATTTTATAGCAAAAATACCAATTTGGCTTTAACTCGCAAAAGTAAGGCTATTCCTGTTTTTCTTTCTCAAACAAGGTCATTTAAAGAGGTTTAAGCATGGAACCTACTTAGAATTGATATATATGAAGGACAAAGGAGTTTGAACTGGTTTTGACTGAAGGAAATGGTGTTTATAAGCAAAAATCCGAATTTCGTCTTAATTCCGCAAAAGAAGGCTTTTCCTGTTTTTCTTTCTCATACAAGGTCATTTAAAGAGGTTTATGCATGGAACCTACTTAGAATTTATATATATGAAGGACAAAGGAGTTTGAACTGGTTTTGACTGAAGGAATTCATTTTATAGCAAAAATACCAATTTGGCTTTAACTCGCAAAAGTAAGGCTATTCCTGTTTTTCTTTCTCAAACAAGGTCATTTAAAGAGGTTTATGCATGGAACCTACTTAGAATTGATATATATGAAGGACAAAGGAGTTTGAACTGGTTTTGACTGAAGGAATTCATTTTATAGCAAAAATACCAATTTGGCTTTAACTCGCAAAAGTAAGCCTATTCCTGTTTTTCTTTCTCAAACAAGGTCATTTAAAGAGGTTTATGCATGGAACCTACTTAGAATAAATATATATGAAGGAGAAAGTAGTTTGAACTGGTTTTGACTGAAGGAAATGGTGTTTATAAGCAAAAATCCGAATGTCGTCTTAATTCCGCAAAAGAAGGCTATTCCTGTTTTTTTTTTTTCTCATACAAGGTCATTTAAAGAGGTTTATGCATGGAACCTACTTAGAATTGATATATATGAAGGACATAGGACTTTGAACTTGTTTTGACTGAAGGAATTGGTATTTATAAGAAAAAATCCGAATTTCGTCTTAATTCCGCAAAAGTAGGCTATTCCTGTTTTTTTTCTTTCTCAAACAAGGTCATTTCAAGAGGTTTATGCATGGAACCTACTTAGAATTCAAATATATGAAGGACAAATGAGTTTGAACTTGTTTTGACTGAAGGAATTCATTTTATAGCAAAAATACCAATTTGGCTTTAACTCGCAAAAGTAAGGCTATGCCTGTTTTTTCTTTCTCAAACAAGGTCATTTAAAGAGGTTTATGCATGGAACCTACTTAGAATTGATATATATGAAGGAGAAAGGAGTTTGAACTGGTTTTGACTGAAGGAAATGGTGTTTATAAGCAAAAATCCGAATTTCGTCTTAATTCCGCAAAAGAAGGCTATTCCTGTTTTTCTTTCTCAAACAAGGTCATTTAAAGAGGTTTATGCATGGAACCTACTTAGAATTTATATATATGAAGGACAAAGGAGTTTGAACTGGTTTTGACTGAAGGAATTCATTTTATAGCAAAAATACCAATTTGGCTTTAACTCGCAAAAGTAAGGCTATTCCTGTTTTTCTTTCTCAAACAAGGTCATTTAAAGAGGTTTATGCATGGAACCTACTTAGAATTGATATATATGAAGGACAAAGGAGTTTGAACTGGTTTTGACTGAAGGAAATGGTGTTTATAAGCAAAAATCCGAATTTCGTCTTAATTCCGCAAAAGAAGGCTTTTCCTGTTTTTCTTTCTCATACAAGGTCATTTAAAGAGGTTTATGCATGGAACCTACTTAGAATAAATATATATGAAGGACAAAGTAGTTTGAACTGGTTTTGACTGAAGGAAATTATTTTTATAAGCAAAAATCCGAATTTCGTCTTAATTCCGCAAAAGAAGGCTATTCCTCATTTTATTTCTCATACAAGGTCATTTAAAGAGGTTTATGCATGGAACCTACTTAGAATTGATATATATGAAGGACAAAGGAGTTTGAACTGGTTTTGACTGAAGGAATTCATTTTATAGCAAAAATACCAATTTGGCTTTAACTCGCAAAAGTAAGGCTATTCCTGTTTTTCTTTCTCAAACAAGGTCATTTAAAGAGTTTTAAGCATGGAACCTACTTAGAATTGATATATATGAAGGACAAAGGAGTTTGAACTGGTTTTGACTGAAGGAAATGGTGTTTATAAAGAAAAATCCGAATTTCGTCTTAATTCCACAAAAGAAGGCTATTCCTGTTTTTCTTTCTCATACAAGGTCATTTAAAGAGGTTTATGCATGGAACCTACTTAGAATTGATATATATGAAGGACAAAGGAGTTTGAACTGGTTTTGACTGAAGGAATTCATTTTATAGCAAAAATACCAATTTGGCTTTAACTCGCAAAAGTAAGGCTATTCCTGTTTTTCTTTCTCAAACAAGGTCATTTAAAGAGGTTTATGCATGGAACCTACTTAGAATTGATATATATGAAGGACAAAGGAGTTTGAACTGGTTTTGACTGAAGGAAATGGTGTTTATAAGCAAAAATCCGAATTTCGTCTTAATTCCGCAAAAGAAGGCTATTCCTGTTTTTCTTTCTCATACAAGGTAATTTAAAGAGGTTTATGCATGGAACCTACTTAGAATTTATATATATGAAGGACAAAGGAGTTTGAACTGGTTCTGACTGAAGGAATTCATTTTATAGCAAAAATACCAATTTGGCTTTAACTCGCAAAAGTAAGGCTATTCCTGTTTTTCTTTCTCAAACAAGGTCATTTAAAGAGGTTTATGCATGGAACCTACTTAGAATTTATATATATGAAGGACAAAGGAGTTTGAACTGGTTTTGACTGAAGGAATTCATTTTATAGCAAAAATACCAATTTGGCTTTAACTCGCAAAAGTAAGGCTATTCCTGTTTTTCTTTCTCAAACAAGGTCATTTAAAGAGGTTTATGCATGGAACCTACTTAGAATAAATATATATGAAGGACAAAGTAGTTTGAACTGGTTTTGACTGAAGGAAATTATTTTTATAAGCAAAAATCCGAATTTCGTCTTAATTCCGCAAAAGAAGGCTATTCCTCATTTTATTTCTCATACAAGGTCATTTAAAGAGGTTTATGCATGGAACCTACTTAGAATTGATATATATTGAAGGACAAAGGAGTTTGAACTGGTTTTGACTGAAGGAATTCATTTTATAGCAAAAATACCAATTTGGCTTTAACTCGCAAAAGTAAGGCTATTCCTGTTTTTCTTTCTCAAACAAGGTCATTTAAAGAGGTTTATGCATGGAACCTACTTAGAATTGATATATATGAAGGAGAAAGGAGTTTGAACTGGTTTTGACTGAAGGAAATGGTGTTTATAAAGAAAAATCCGAATTTCGTCTTAATTCCACAAAAGAAGGCTATTCCTGTTTTTCTTTCTCATACAAGGTCATTTAAAGAGGTTTATGCATGGAACCTACTTAGAATTGATATATATGAAGGACAAAGGAGTTTGAACTGGTTTTGACTGAAGGAATTCATTTTATAGCAAAAATACCAATTTGGCTTTAACTCGCAAAAGTAAGGCTATTCCTGTTTTTCTTTCTCAAACAAGGTCATTTAAAGAGGTTTATGCATGGAACCTACTTAGAATTGATATATATGAAGGACAAAGGAGTTTGAACTGGTTTTGACTGAAGGAAATGGTGTTTATAAGCAAAAATCCGAATTTCGTCTTAATTCCGCAAAAGAAGGCTATTCCTGTTTTTCTTTCTCATACAAGGTAATTTAAAGAGGTTTATGCATGGAACCTACTTAGAATTTATATATATGAAGGACAAAGGAGTTTGAACTGGTTCTGACTGAAGGAATTCATTTTATAGCAAAAATACCAATTTGGCTTTAACTCGCAAAAGTAAGGCTATTCCTGTTTTTCTTTCTCAAACAAGGTCATTTAAAGAGGTTTATGCATGGAACCTACTTAGAATAAATATATATGAAGGAGAAAGTAGTTTGAACTGGTTTTGTTTGAAGGAAATGGTGTTTATAAGCAAAAATCCGAATGTCGTCTTAATTCCGCAAAAGAAGGCTATTCCTGTTTTTCTTTCTCATACAAGGTCATTTAAAGAGGTTTATGCATGGAACCTACTTAGAATTTATATATATGAAGGACAAAGGAGTTTGAACTGGTTCTGACTGAAGGAATTCATTTTATAGCAAAAATACCAATTTGGCTTTAACTCGCAAAAGTAAGGCTATTCCTGTTTTTCTTTCTCAAACAAGGTCATTTAAAGAGGTTTATGCATGGAACCTACTTAGAATTGATATATATGAAGGACATAGGAGTTTGAACTGGTTTTGACTGAAGGAATTCATTTTATAGCAAAAATACCAATTTGGCTTTAACTCGCAAAAGTAAGGCTATTCCTGTTTTTCTTTCTCAAACAAGGTCATTTAAAGAGGTTTATGCATGGAACCTACTTAGAATTGATATATATGAAGGAGAAAGGAGTTTGAACTGGTTTTGACTGAAGGAAATGGTGTTTATAAGCAAAAATCAGAATTTCGTCTTAATTCCGCAAAAGAAGGCTATTCCTGTTTTTCTTTCTCATACAAGGTCATTTAAAGAGGTTTATGCATGGAACCTACTTAGAATTTATATATATGAAGGACAAAGGAGTTTGAACTGGTTTTGACTGAAGGAATTCATTTTATAGCAAAAATACCAATTTGGCTTTAACTCGCAAAAGTAAGGCTATTCCTGTTTTTCTTTCTCAAACAAGGTCATTTAAAGAGGTTTATGCATGGAACCTACTTAGAATTGATATATATGAAGGAGAAAGGAGTTTGAACTGGTTTTGACTGAAGGAAATGGTGTTTATAAAGAAAAATCCGAATTTCGTCTTAATTCCACAAAAGAAGGCTATTCCTGTTTTTCTTTCTCATACAAGGTCATTTAAAGAGGTTTATGCATGGAACCTACTTAGAATTGATATATATGAAGGACAAAGGAGTTTGAACTGGTTTTGACTGAAGGAATTCATTTTATAGCAAAAATACCAATTTGGCTTTAACTCGCAAAAGTATGGCTATTCCTGTTTTTCTTTTTCTCATACAAGGTCATTTAAAGAGGTTTATGCATGGAACCTACTTAGAATTGATATATATGAAGGACAAAGGAGTTTGAACTGGTTTTGACTGAAGGAATTCATTTTATAGCAAAAATACCAATTTGGCTTTAACTCGCAAAAGTAAGGCTATTCCTGTTTTTCTTTCTCAAACAAGGTCATTTAAAGAGGTTTAAGCATGGAACCTACTTAGAATTGATATATATGAAGGACATAGGAGTTTGAACTGGTTTTGACTGAAGGAATTCATTTTATAGCAAAAATACCAATTTGGCTTTAACTCGCAAAAGTAAGGCTATTCCTGTTTTTCTTTCTCAAACAAGGTCATTTAAAGAGGTTTATGCATGGAACCTACTTAGAATTGATATATATGAAGGAGAAAGGAGTTTGAACTGGTTTTGACTGAAGGAAATGGTGTTTATAAGCAAAAATCCGAATTTCGTCTTAATTCCGCAAAAGAAGGCTATTCCTGTTTTTCTTTCTAATACAAGGTAATTTAAAGAGGTTTATGCATGGAACCTACTTAGAATTTATATATATGAAGGACAAAGGAGTTTGAACTGGTTCTGACTGAAGGAATTCATTTTATAGCAAAAATACCAATTTGGCTTTAACTCGCAAAAGTAAGGCTATTCCTGTTTTTCTTTCTCAAACAAGGTCATTTAAAGAGGTTTATGCATGGAACCTACTTAGAATAAATATATATGAAGGAAAAAGTAGTTTGAACTGGTTTTGACTGAAGGAAATGGTGTTTATAAGCAAAAATCCGAATGTCGTCTTAATTCCGCAAAAGAAGGCTATTCCTGTTTTTCTTTCTCATACAAGGTCATTTAAAGAGGTTTATGCATGGAACCTACTTAGAATTTATATATATGAAGGACAAAGGAGTTTGAACTGGTTCTGACTGAAGGAATTCATTTTATAGCAAAAATACCAATTTGGCTTTAACTCGCAAAAGTAAGGCTATTCCTGTTTTTCTTTCTCAAACAAGGTCATTTAAAGAGGTTTATGCATGGAACCTACTTAGAATTGATATATATGAAGGACATAGGAGTTTGAACTGGTTTTGACTGAAGGAATTCATTTTATAGCAAAAATACCAATTTGGCTTTAACTCGCAAAAGTAAGGCTATTCCTGTTTTTCTTTCTCAAACAAGGTCATTTAAAGAGGTTTATGCATGGAACCTACTTAGAATTGATATATATGAAGGAGAAAGGAGTTTGAACTGGTTTTGACTGAAGGAAATGGTGTTTATAAGCAAAAATCAGAATTTCGTCTTAATTCCGCAAAAGAAGGCTATTCCTGTTTTTCTTTCTCATACAAGGTCATTTAAAGAGGTTTATGCATGGAACCTACTTAGAATTTATATATATGAAGGACAAAGGAGTTTGAACTGGTTTTGACTGAAGGAATTCATTTTATAGCAAAAATACCAATTTGGCTTTAACTCGCAAAAGTAAGGCTATTCCTGTTTTTCTCTCTCAAACAAGGTCATTTAAAGAGGTTTATGCATGGAACCTACTTAGAATTGATATATATGAAGGAAAAAGGAGTTTGAACTGGTTTTGACTGAAGGAATTCATTTTATAGCAAAAATACCAATTTGGCTTTAACTCGCAAAAGTAAGGCTATTCCTGTTTTTCTTTCTCAAACAAGGTCATTTAAAGAGGTTTATGCATGGAACCTACTTAGAATTGATATATATGAAGGACAAAGGAGTTTGAACTGGTTTTGACTGAAGGAATTCACTTTATAGCAAAAATACCAATTTGGCTTTAACTCGCAAAAGTAAGGCTATTCCTGTTTTTCTTTCTCAAACAAGGTCATTTAAAGAGGTTTATGCATGGAACCTACTTAGAATTGATATATATGAAGGACAAAGGAGTTTGAACTGGTTTTGACTGAAGGAATTCATTTTATAGCAAAAATACCAATTTGGCTTTAACTCGCAAAAGTAAGGCTATTCCTGTTTTTCTTTCTCAAACAAGGTCATTTAAAGAGGTTTATGCATGGAACCTACTTAGAATTGATATATATGAAGGAGAAAGGAGTTTGAACTGGTTTTGACTGAAGGAAATGGTGTTTATAAACAAAAATCAGAATTTCGTCTTAATTCCGCAAAAGAAGGCTATTCCTGTTTTTCTTTCTCATACAAGGTCATTTAAAGAAGTTTATGCATGGAACCTACTTAGAATTTATATATATGAAGGACAAAGGAGTTTGAACTGGTTCTGACTGAAGGAATTCATTTTATAGCAAAAATACCAATTTGGCTTTAACTCGCAAAAGTAAGGCTATTCCTGTTTTTCTTTCTCAAACAAGGTCATTTAAAGAGGTTTATGCATGGAACCTACTTAGAATTGATATATATGAAGGACAAAGGAGTTTGAACTGGTTTTGACTGAAGGAAATGGTGTTTATAAGCAAAAATCCGAATTTCGTCTTAATTCCGCAAAAGAAGGCTATTCCTGTTTTTCTTTCTCATACAAGGTAATTTAAAGAGGTTTATGCATGGAACCTACTTAGAATTTATATATATGAAGGACAAAGGAGTTTGAACTGGTTCTGACTGAAGGAATTCATTTTATAGCAAAAATACCAATTTGGCTTTAACTCGCAAAAGTAAGGCTATTCCTGTTTTTCTTTCTCAAACAAGGTCATTTAAAGAGGTTTATGCATGGAACCTACTTAGAATAAATATATATGAAGGAGAAAGTAGTTTGAACTGGTTTTGTTTGAAGGAAATGGTGTTTATAAGCAAAAATCCGAATGTCGTCTTAATTCCGCAAAAGAAGGCTATTCCTGTTTTTCTTTCTCATACAAGGTCATTTAAAGAGGTTTATGCATGGAACCTACTTAGAATTTATATATATGAAGGACAAAGGAGTTTGAACTGGTTCTGACTGAAGGAATTCATTTTATAGCAAAAATACCAATTTGGCTTTAACTCGCAAAAGTAAGGCTATTCCTGTTTTTCTTTCTCAAACAAGGTCATTTAAAGAGGTTTATGCATGGAACCTACTTAGAATTGATATATATGAAGGACATAGGAGTTTGAACTGGTTTTGACTGAAGGAATTCATTTTATAGCAAAAATTCCAATTTGGCTTTAACTCGCAAAAGTAAGGCTATTCCTGTTTTTCTTTCTCAAACAAGGTCATTTAAAGAGGTTTATGCATGGAACCTACTTAGAATTGATATATATGAAGGAGAAAGGAGTTTGAACTGGTTTTGACTGAAGGAAATGGTGTTTATAAGCAAAAATCAGAATTTCGTCTTAATTCCGCAAAAGAAGGCTATTCCTGTTTTTCTTTCTCATACAAGGTCATTTAAAGAGGTTTATGCATGGAACCTACTTAGAATTTATATATATGAAGGACAAAGGAGTTTGAACTGGTTTTGACTGAAGGAATTCATTTTATAGCAAAAATACCAATTTGGCTTTAACTCGCAAAAGTAAGGCTATTCCTGTTTTTCTTTCTCAAACAAGGTCATTTAAAGAGGTTTATGCATGGAACCTACTTAGAATTGATATATATGAAGGAGAAAGGAGTTTGAACTGGTTTTGACTGAAGGAAATGGTGTTTATAAAGAAAAATCCGAATTTCGTCTTAATTCCACAAAAGAAGGCTATTCCTGTTTTTCTTTCTCATACAAGGTCATTTAAAGAGGTTTATGCATGGAACCTACTTAGAATTGATATATATGAAGGACAAAGGAGTTTGAACTGGTTTTGACTGAAGGAATTCATTTTATAGCAAAAATACCAATTTGGCTTTAACTCGCAAAAGTATGGCTATTCCTGTTTTTCTTTTTCTCATACAAGGTCATTTAAAGAGGTTTATGCATGGAACCTACTTAGAATTGATATATATGAAGGACAAAGGAGTTTGAACTGGTTTTGACTGAAGGAATTCATTTTATAGCAAAAATACCAATTTGGCTTTAACTCGCAAAAGTAAGGCTATTCCTGTTTTTCTTTCTCAAACAAGGTCATTTAAAGAGGTTTAAGCATGGAACCTACTTAGAATTGATATATATGAAGGACATAGGAGTTTGAACTGGTTTTGACTGAAGGAATTCATTTTATAGCAAAAATACCAATTTGTCTTTAACTCGCAAAAGTAAGGCTATTCCTGTTTTTCTTTCTCAAACAAGGTCATTTAAAGAGGTTTATGCATGGAACCTACTTAGAATTGATATATATGAAGGAGAAAGGAGTTTGAACTGGTTTTGACTGAAGGAAATGGTGTTTATAAGCAAAAATCCGAATTTCGTCTTAATTCCGCAAAAGAAGGCTATTCCTGTTTTTCTTTCTAATACAAGGTAATTTAAAGAGGTTTATGCATGGAACCTACTTAGAATTTATATATATGAAGGACAAAGGAGTTTGAACTGGTTCTGACTGAAGGAATTCATTTTATAGCAAAAATACCAATTTGGCTTTAACTCGCAAAAGTAAGGCTATTCCTGTTTTTCTTTCTCAAACAAGGTCATTTAAAGAGGTTTATGCATGGAACCTACTTAGAATAAATATATATGAAGGAAAAAGTAGTTTGAACTGGTTTTGACTGAAGGAAATGGTGTTTATAAGCAAAAATCCGAATGTCGTCTTAATTCCGCAAAAGAAGGCTATTCCTGTTTTTCTTTCTCATACAAGGTCATTTAAAGAGGTTTATGCATGGAACCTACTTAGAATTTATATATATGAAGGACAAAGGAGTTTGAACTGGTTCTGACTGAAGGAATTCATTTTATAGCAAAAATACCAATTTGGCTTTAACTCGCAAAAGTAAGGCTATTCCTGTTTTTCTTTCTCAAACAAGGTCATTTAAAGAGGTTTATGCATGGAACCTACTTAGAATTGATATATATGAAGGACATAGGAGTTTGAACTGGTTTTGACTGAAGGAATTCATTTTATAGCAAAAATACCAATTTGGCTTTAACTCGCAAAAGTAAGGCTATTCCTGTTTTTCTTTCTCAAACAAGGTCATTTAAAGAGGTTTATGCATGGAACCTACTTAGAATTGATATATATGAAGGAGAAAGGAGTTTGAACTGGTTTTGACTGAAGGAAATGGTGTTTATAAGCAAAAATCAGAATTTCGTCTTAATTCCGCAAAAGAAGGCTATTCCTGTTTTTCTTTCTCATACAAGGTCATTTAAAGAGGTTTATGCATGGAACCTACTTAGAATTTATATATATGAAGGACAAAGGAGTTTGAACTGGTTTTGACTGAAGGAATTCATTTTATAGCAAAAATACCAATTTGGCTTTAACTCGCAAAAGTAAGGCTATTCCTGTTTTTCTTTCTCAAACAAGGTCATTTAAAGAGGTTTATGCATGGAACCTACTTAGAATTGATATATATGAAGGAAAAAGGAGTTTGAACTGGTTTTGACTGAAGGAATTCATTTTATAGCAAAAATACCAATTTGGCTTTAACTCGCAAAAGTAAGGCTATTCCTGTTTTTCTTTCTCAAACAAGGTCATTTAAAGAGGTTTATGCATGGAACCTACTTAGAATTGATATATATGAAGGACAAAGGAGTTTGAACTGGTTTTGACTGAAGGAATTCACTTTATAGCAAAAATACCAATTTGGCTTTAACTCGCAAAAGTAAGGCTATTCCTGTTTTTCTTTCTCAAACAAGGTCATTTAAAGAGGTTTATGCATGGAACCTACTTAGAATTGATATATATGAAGGACAAAGGAGTTTGAACTGGTTTTGACTGAAGGAATTCATTTTATAGCAAAAATACCAATTTGGCTTTAACTCGCAAAAGTAAGGCTATTCCTGTTTTTCTTTCTCAAACAAGGTCATTTAAAGAGGTTTATGCATGGAACCTACTTAGAATTGATATATATGAAGGAGAAAGGAGTTTGAACTGGTTTTGACTGAAGGAAATGGTGTTTATAAACAAAAATCAGAATTTCGTCTTAATTCCGCAAAAGAAGGCTATTCCTGTTTTTCTTTCTCATACAAGGTCATTTAAAGAAGTTTATGCATGGAACCTACTTAGAATTTATATATATGAAGGACAAAGGAGTTTGAACTGGTTCTGACTGAAGGAATTCATTTTATAGCAAAAATACCAATTTGGCTTTAACTCGCAAAAGTAAGGCTATTCCTGTTTTTCTTTCTCAAACAAGGTCATTTAAAGAGGTTTATGCATGGAACCTACTTAGAATTGATATATATGAAGGAGAAAGGAGTTTGAACTGGTTTTGACTGAAGGAATTGGTGTTTATAAGCAAAAATCCGAATTTCGTCTTAATTCCGCAAAAGAAGGCTATTCCTGTTTTTCTTTCTCATACAAGGTCATTTAAAGAGGTTTATGCATGGAACCTACTTAGAATTTATATATATGAAGGACAAAGGAGTTTGAACTGGTTCTGACTGAAGGAATTCATTTTATAGCAAAAATACCAGTTTGGCTTTAACTCGCAAAAGTAAGGCTATTCCTGTTTTTCTTTCTCAAACAAGGTCATTTAAAGAGGTTTATGCATGGAACCTACTTAGAATTTATATATATGAAGGACAAAGGAGTTTGAACTGGTTTTGACTGAAGGAATTCATTTTATAGCAAAAATACCAATTTGGCTTTAACTCGCAAAAGTAATGCTATTCCTGTTTTTCTTTCTCAAACAAGGTCATTTAAAGAGGTTTAAGCATGGAACCTACTTAGAATTGATATATATGAAGGACAAAGGAGTTTGAACTGGTTTTGACTGAAGGAAATGGTGTTTATAAGCAAAAATCCGAATTTCGTCTTAATTCCGCAAAAGAAAGCTATTCCTGTTTTTCTTTCTCAAACAAGGTCATTTAAAGAGGTTTATGCATGGAACCTACTTAGAATTGATATATATGAAGGACAAAGGAGTTTGAACTGGTTTTGACTGAAGGAATTCATTTTATAGCAAAAATACCAATTTGGCTTTAACTCGCAAAAGTAAGGCTATTCCTGTTTTTCTTTCTCAAACAAGGTCATTTAAAGAGGTTTATGCATGGAACCTACTTAGAATTGATATATATGAAGGAGAAAGGAGTTTGAACTGGTTTTGACTGAAGGAAATGGTGTTTATAAACAAAAATCAGAATTTCGTCTTAATTCCGCAAAAGAAGGCTATTCCTGTTTTTCTTTCTCATACAAGGTCATTTAAAGAGGTTTATGCATGGAACCTACTTAGAATTTATATATAAGAAAGGACAAAGGAGTTTGAACTGGTTTTGACTGAAGGAATTGGTGTTTATAAGCAAAAAATCCGAATTTCGTCTTAATTCCGCAAAAGAAGGCTATTCCTGTTTTTCTTTCTCATACAAGGTCATTTAAAGAGGTTTATGCATGGAACCTACTTAGAATTTATATATATGAAGGACAAAGGAGTTTGAACTGGTTCTGACTGAAGGAATTCATTTTATAGCAAAAATACCAGTTTGGCTTTAACTCGCAAAAGTAAGGCTATTCCTGTTTTTCTTTCTCAAACAAGGTCATTTAAAGAGGTTTATGCATGGAACCTACTTAGAATTTATATATATGAAGGACAAAGGAGTTTGAACTGGTTTTGACTGAAGGAATTCATTTTATAGCAAAAATACCAATTTGGCTTTAACTCGCAAAAGTAATGCTATTCCTGTTTTTCTTTCTCAAACAAGGTCATTTAAAGAGGTTTAAGCATGGAACCTACTTAGAATTGATATATATGAAGGACAAAGGAGTTTGAACTGGTTTTGACTGAAGGAAATGGTGTTTATAAGCAAAAATCCGAATTTCGTCTTAATTCCGCAAAAGAAAGCTATTCCTGTTTTTCTTTCTCAAACAAGGTCATTTAAAGAGGTTTATGCATGGAACCTACTTAGAATTGATATATATGAAGGACAAAGGAGTTTGAACTGGTTTTGACTGAAGGAATTCATTTTATAGCAAAAATACCAATTTGGCTTTAACTCGCAAAAGTAAGGCTATTCCTGTTTTTCTTTCTCAAACAAGGTCATTTAAAGAGGTTTATGCATGGAACCTACTTAGAATTGATATATATGAAGGAGAAAGGAGTTTGAACTGGTTTTGACTGAAGGAAATGGTGTTTATAAACAAAAATCAGAATTTCGTCTTAATTCCGCAAAAGAAGGCTATTCCTGTTTTTCTTTCTCATACAAGGTCATTTAAAGAGGTTTATGCATGGAACCTACTTAGAATTTATATATAAGAAAGGACAAAGGAGTTTGAACTGGTTTTGACTGAAGGAATTCATTTTATAGCAAAAATACCAATTTGGCTTTAATTCGCAAAAGTAAGGCTATTCCTGTTTTTCTTTCTCAAACAAGGTCATTCAAAGAGTTTTAAGCATGGAACCTACTTAGAATTGATATATATGAAGGAGAAAGGAGTTTGAACTGGTTTTGACTGAAGGAAATGGTGTTTATAAGCAAAAATCCGAATTTCGTCTTAATTCCGCAAAAGAAGGCTTTTCCTGTTTTTCTTTCTCATACAAGGTCATTTAAAGAGGTTTATGCATGGAACCTACTTAGAATTGATATATATGAAGGACAAAGGAGTTTGAACTGGTTTTGACTGAAGGAATTCATTTTATAGCAAAAATACCAATTTGGCTTTAACTCGCAAAAGTAAGGCTATTCCTGTTTTTCTTTCTCAAACAAGGTCATTTAAAGAGGTTTATGCATGGAACCTACTTAGAATTTATATATATGAAGGACAAAGGAGTTTGAACTGGTTCTGACTGAAGGAATTCATTTTATAGCAAAAATACCAATTTGGCTTTAACTCGCAAAAGTAAGGCTATTCCTGTTTTTCTTTCTCAAACAAGGTCCTTTAAAGAGGTTTATGCATGGAACCTACTTAGAATTGATATATATGAAGGAGAAAGGAGTTTGAACTGGTTTTGACTGAAGGAAATGGTGTTTATAAACAAACATCAGAATTTCGTCTTAATTCCGCAAAAGAAGGCTATTCCTGTTTTTCTTTCTCATACAAGGTCATTTAAAGAGGTTTATGCATGGAACCTACTTAGAATTTATATATATGAAGGACAAAGGAGTTTGAACTGGTTCTGACTGAAGGAATTCATTTTATAGCAAAAATACCAATTTGGCTTTAACTCGCCAAAGTAAGGCTATTCCTGTTTTTCTTTCTCAAACAAGGTCATTTAAAGAGGTTTATGCATGGAACCTACTTAGAATTGATATATATGAAGGAGAAAGGAGTTTGAACTGGTTTTGACTGAAGGAAATGGTGTTTATAAACAAAAATCAGAATTTCGTCTTAATTCCGCAAAAGAAGGCTATTCCTGTTTTTCTTTCTCATACAAGGTCATTTAAAGAGGTTTATGCATGGAACCTACTTATAATTTATATATATGAAGGACAAAGGAGTTTGAACTGGTTTTGACTGAAGGAATTCATTTTATAGCAAAAATACCAATTTGGCTTTAACTTGCAAAAGTAATGCTATTCCTGTTTTTCTTTCTCAAACAAGGTCATTTAAAGAGGTTTAAGCATGGAACCTACTTAGAATTGATATATATGAAGGACAAAGGAGTTTGAACTGGTTTTGACTGAAGGAAATGGTGTTTATAAGCAAAAATCCGAATTTCGTCTTAATTCCGCAAAAGAAGGCTATTCCTCATTTTATTTCTCATTCAAGGTCATTTAAAGAGGTTTATGCATGGAACCTACTTAGAATTTATATATATGAAGGACAAAGGAGTTTGAACTGGTTTTGACTGAAGGAATTCATTTTATAGCAAAAATACCAATTTGGCTTTAACTTGCAAAAGTAAGGCTATTCCTGTTTTTCTTTCTCAAACAAGGTCATTTAAAGAGTTTTAAGCATGGAACCTACTTAGAATTGATATATATGAAGGACAAAGGAGTTTGAACTGGTTTTGACTGAAGGAATTCATTTTATAGCAAAAATACCAATTTGGCTTTAACTCGCAAAAGTAAGGCTATTCCTGTTTTTCTTTCTCAAACAAGGTCATTTAAAGAGGTTTATGCATGGAACCTACTTAGAATTGATATATATGAAGGAGAATGGAGTTTCAACTGGTTTTGACTGAAGGAAATGGTGTTTATAAGCAAAAATCCGAATTTCGTCTTAATTCCGCAAAAGAAGGCTATTCCTGTTTTTCTTTCTCATACAAGGTCATTTAAAGAGGTTTATGCATGGAACCTACTTAGAATTTATATATATGAAGGACAAAGGAGTTTGAACTGGTTTTGACTGAAGGAATTCATTTTATAGCAAAAATACCAATTTGGCTTTAACTCGCAAAAGTAAGGCTATTCCTGTTTTTCTTTCTCAAACAAGGTCATTTAAAGAGGTTTATGCATGGAACCTACTTAGAATTGATATATATATGAAGGACAAAGGAGTTTGAACTGGTTCTGACTGAAGGAATTCATTTTATAGCAAAAATACCAATTTGGCTTTAACTCGCAAAAGTAAGGCTATTCCTGTTTTTCTTTCTCAAACAAGGTTATTTAAAGAGGTTTATGCATGGAACCTACTTAGAATAAATATATATGAAGGAGAAAGTAGTTTGAACTGGTTTTGACTGAAGGAAATGGTGTTTATAAGCAAAAATCCGAATTTCGTCTTAATTCCGCAAAAGAAGGCTATTCCTGTTTTTCTTTCTCATACAAGGTCATTTAAAGAGGTTTATGCATGGAACCTACTTAGAATTTATATATATGAAGGACAAAGGAGTTTGAACTGGTTTTGACTGAAGGAATTCATTTTATAGCAAAAATACCAATTTGGCTTTAACTCGCAAAAGTAAGGCTATTCCTGTTTTTCTTTCTCAAACAAGGTCATTTAAAGAGGTTTATGCATGGAACCTACTTAGAATTGATATATATATGAAGGACAAAGGAGTTTGAACTGGTTCTGACTGAAGGAATTCATTTTATAGCAAAAATACCAATTTGGCTTTAACTCGCAAAAGTAAGGCTATTCCTGTTTTTCTTTCTCAAACAAGGTTATTTAAAGAGGTTTATGCATGGAACCTACTTAGAATTGATATATATGAAGGAGAAAGGAGTTTGAACTGGTTTTGACTGAAGGAAATGGTGTTTATAAACAAACATCAGAATTTCGTCTTAATTCCGCAAAAGAAGGCTATTCCTGTTTTTCTTTCTCATACAAGGTCATTTAAAGAGGTTTATGCATGGAACCTACTTAGAATTTATATATATGAAGGACAAAGGAGTTTGAACTGGTTCTGACTGAAGGAATTCATTTTATAGCAAAAATACCAATTTGGCTTTAACTCGCCAAAGTAAGGCTATTCCTGTTTTTCTTTCTCAAACAAGGTCATTTAAAGAGGTTTATGCATGGAACCTACTTAGAATTGATATATATGAAGGAGAAAGGAGTTTGAACTGGTTTTGACTGAAGGAAATGGTGTTTATAAACAAAAATCAGAATTTCGTCTTAATTCCGCAAAAGAAGGCTATTCCTGTTTTTCTTTCTCATACAAGGTCATTTAAAGAGGTTTATGCATGGAACCTACTTATAATTTATATATATGAAGGACAAAGGAGTTTGAACTGGTTTTGACTGAAGGAATTCATTTTATAGCAAAAATACCAATTTGGCTTTAACTTGCAAAAGTAATGCTATTCCTGTTTTTCTTTCTCAAACAAGGTCATTTAAAGAGGTTTAAGCATGGAACCTACTTAGAATTGATATATATGAAGGACAAAGGAGTTTGAACTGGTTTTGACTGAAGGAAATGGTGTTTATAAGCAAAAATCCGAATTTCGTCTTAATTCCGCAAAAGAAGGCTATTCCTCATTTTATTTCTCATTCAAGGTCATTTAAAGAGGTTTATGCATGGAACCTACTTAGAATTTATATATATGAAGGACAAAGGAGTTTGAACTGGTTTTGACTGAAGGAATTCATTTTATAGCAAAAATACCAATTTGGCTTTAACTCGCAAAAGTAAGGCTATTCCTGTTTTTCTTTCTCAAACAAGGTCATTTAAAGAGTTTTAAGCATGGAACCTACTTAGAATTGATATATATGAAGGACAAAGGAGTTTGAACTGGTTTTGACTGAAGGAATTCATTTTATAGCAAAAATACCAATTTGGCTTTAACTCGCAAAAGTAAGGCTATTCCTGTTTTTCTTTCTCAAACAAGGTCATTTAAAGAGGTTTATGCATGGAACCTACTTAGAATTGATATATATGAAGGAGAATGGAGTTTCAACTGGTTTTGACTGAAGGAAATGGTGTTTATAAGCAAAAATCCGAATTTCGTCTTAATTCCGCAAAAGAAGGCTATTCCTGTTTTTCTTTCTCATACAAGGTCATTTAAAGAGGTTTATGCATGGAACCTACTTAGAATTTATATATATGAAGGACAAAGGAGTTTGAACTGGTTTTGACTGAAGGAATTCATTTTATAGCAAAAATACCAATTTGGCTTTAACTCGCAAAAGTAAGGCTATTCCTGTTTTTCTTTCTCAAACAAGGTCATTTAAAGAGGTTTATGCATGGAACCTACTTAGAATTGATATATATATGAAGGACAAAGGAGTTTGAACTGGTTCTGACTGAAGGAATTCATTTTATAGCAAAAATACCAATTTGGCTTTAACTCGCAAAAGTAAGGCTATTCCTGTTTTTCTTTCTCAAACAAGGTTATTTAAAGAGGTTTATGCATGGAACCTACTTAGAATAAATATATATGAAGGAGAAAGTAGTTTGAACTGGTTTTGACTGAAGGAAATGGTGTTTATAAGCAAAAATCCGAATTTCGTCTTAATTCCGCAAAAGAAGGCTATTCCTGTTTTTCTTTCTCATACAAGGTCATTTAAAGAGGTTTATGCATGGAACCTACTTAGAATTTATATATATGAAGGACAAAGGAGTTTGAACTGGTTTTGACTGAAGGAATTCATTTTATAGCAAAAATACCAATTTGGCTTTAACTCGCAAAAGTAAGGCTATTCCTGTTTTTCTTTCTCAAACAAGGTCATTTAAAGAGGTTTATGCATGGAACCTACTTAGAATTGATATATATATGAAGGACAAAGGAGTTTGAACTGGTTCTGACTGAAGGAATTCATTTTATAGCAAAAATACCAATTTGGCTTTAACTCGCAAAAGTAAGGCTATTCCTGTTTTTCTTTCTCAAACAAGGTTATTTAAAGAGGTTTATGCATGGAACCTACTTAGAATAAATATATATGAAGGAGAAAGTAGTTTGAACTGGTTTTGACTGAAGGAAATGGTGTTTATAAGCAAAAATCCGAATTTCGTCTTAATTCCGCAAAAGAAGGCTATTCCTGTTTTTCTTTCTCATACAAGGTCATTTAAAGAGGTTTATGCATGGAACCTACTTAGAATTTATATATATGAAGGACAAAGGAGTTTGAACTGGTTCTGACTGAAGGAATTCATTTTATAGCAAAAATACCAATTTGGCTTTAACTCGCAAAAGTAAGGCTATTCCTGTTTTTCTTTCTCAAACAAGGTCATTTAAAGAGGTTTAAGCATGGAACCTACTTAGAATTGATATATATGAAGGACAAAGGAGTTTGAACTGGTTTTGACTGAAGGAAATGGTGTTTATAAGCAAAAATCCGAATTTCGTCTTAATTCCGCAAAAGAAGGCTATTCCTGTTTTTCTTTCTCATACAAGGTCATTTAAAGAGGTTTATGCATGGAACCTACTTAGAATTTATATATATGAAGGACAAAGGAGTTTGAACTGGTTCTGACTGAAGGAATTCATTTTATAGCAAAAATACCAATTTGGCTTTAACTCGCAAAAGTAAGGCTATTCCTGTTTTTCTTTCTCAAACAAGGTCATTTAAAGAGGTTTAAGCATGGAACCTACTTAGAATTGATATATATGAAGGACAAAGGAGTTTGAACTGGTTTTGACTGAAGGAAATGGTGTTTATAAACAAAAATCAGAATTTCGTCTTATTTCCGCAAAAGAAGGCTATTCCTGTTTTTCTTTCTCATACAAGGTCATTTAAAGAGGTTTATGCATGGAACCTACTTAGAATATATATATGAAGGACAAAGGAGTTTGAACTGGTTTTGACTGAAGGAATTCATTTTATAGCAAAAATACCAATTTGGCTTTAACTCGCAAAAGTAATGCTATTCCTGTTTTTCTTTCTCAAACAAGGTCATTTTAAGAGGTTTAAGCATGGAACCTACTTAGAATTGATATATATGAAGGACAAAGGAGTTTGAACTGGTTTTGACTGAAGGAAATGGTGTTTATAAGCAAAAATCCGAATTTCGTCTTAATTCCGCAAAAGAAGGCTATTCCTGTTTTTCTTTCTCATACAAGGTCATTTAAAGAGGTTTATGCATGGAACCTACTTAGAATAAATATATATGAAGGAGAAAGGGGTTTGAACTGGTTTTGACTGAAGGAAATGGTGTTTATAAGCAAAAATCCGAATTTCGTCTTAATTCCGCAAAAGAAGGCTATTCCTGTTTTTCTTTCTCATACAAGGTCATTTAAAGAGGTTTATGCATGGAACCTACTTAGAATTTATATATATGAAGGACAAAGGAGTCTGAACTGGTTCTGACTGAAGGAATTCATTTTATAGCAAAAATACCAATTTGGCTTTAACTCGCAAAAGTAAGGCTATTCCTGTTTTTCTTTCTCAAACAAGGTCATTTAAAGAGGTTTAAGCATGGAACCTACTTAGAATTGATATATATGAAGGACAAAGGAGTTTGAACTGGTTTTGACTGAAGGAAATGGTGTTTATAAGCAAAAATCCGAATTTCATCTTAATTCCGCAAAAGAAGGCTATTCCTGTTTTTCTTTCTCATACAAGGTCATTTAAAGAGGTTTATGCATGGAACCTACTTAGAATTTATATATATGAAGGACAAAGGAGTTTGAACTGGTTCTGACTGAAGGAATTCATTTTATAGCAAAAATACCAATTTGGCTTTAACTCGCAAAAGTAAGGCTATTCCTGTTTTTCTTTCTCAAACAAGGTCATTTAAAGAGGTTTATGCATGGAACCTACTTAGAATTGATATATATGAAGGACAAAGGAGTTTGAACTGGTTTTGACTGAAGGAATTCATTTTATAGCAAAAATACCAATTTGGCTTTAACTCGCAAAAGTAATGCTATTCCTGTTTTTCTTTCTCAAACAAGGTCATTTAAAGAGGTTTAAGCATGGAACCTACTTAGAATTGATATATATGAAGGACAAAGGAGTTTGAACTGGTTTTGACTGAAGGAAATGGTGTTTATAAGCAAAAATCCGAATTTCGTCTTAATTCCGCAAAAGAAGGCTATTCCTGTTTTTCTTTCTCATACAAGGTCATTTAAAGAGGTTTATGCATGGAACCTACTTAGAATAAATATATATGAAGGAGAAAGGGGTTTGAACTGGTTTTGACTGAAGGAAATGGTGTTTATAAGCAAAAATCCGAATTTCTTCTTAATTCCGCAAAAGAAGGCTATTCCTGTTTTTCTTTCTCATACAAGGTCATTTAAAGAGGTTTATGCATGGAACCTACTTAGAATTTATATATATGAAGGACAAAGGAGTTTGAACTGGTTCTGACTGAAGGAATTCATTTTATAGCAAAAATACCAATTTGGCTTTAACTCGCAAAAGTAAGGCTATTCCTGTTTTTCTTTCTCAAACAAGGTCATTTAAAGAGGTTTAAGCATGTAACCTACTTAGAATTGATATATATGAAGGACAAAGGAGTTTGAACTGGTTTTGACTGAAGGAAATGGTGTTTATAAGCAAAAATCCGAATTTCGTCTTAATTCCGCAAAACAAGGCTATTCCTGTTTTTTCTTTCTCATACAAGGTCATTTAAAGAGGTTTATGCATGGAACCTCATTAGAATTTATATATATGAAGGACAAAGGAGTTTGAACTGGTTCTGACTGAAGGAATTCATTTTATAGCAAAAATACCAATTTGGCTTTAACTCGCAAAAGTAAGGCTATTCCTGTTTTTCTTTCTCAAACAAGGTCATTTAAAGAGGTTTAAGCATGGAACCTACTTAGAATTGATAAATATGAAGGACAAAGGAGTTTGAACTGGTTTTGACTGAAGGAAATGGTGTTTATAAACAAAAATCAGAATTTCGTCTTAATTCCGCAAAAGAAGGCTATTCCTGTTTTTCTTTCTCATACAAGGTCATTTAAAGAGGTTTATGCATGGAACCTACTTAGAATTTATATATATGAAGGACAAAGGAGTTTGAACTGGTTCTGACTGAAGGAATTCATTTTATAGCAAAAATACCAATTTGGCTTTAACTCGCAAAAGTAAGGCTATTCCTGTTTTTCTTTCTCAAACAAGGTCATTTAAAGAGGTTTAAGCATGGAACCTACTTAAAATTTATATATATGAAGGACAAAGGAGTTTGAACTGGTTTTGACTGAAGGAAATGGTGTTTATAAACAAAAATCAGAATTTCGTCTTAATTCCGCAAAAGAAGGCTATTCCTGTTTTTCTTTCTCATACAAGGTCATTTAAAGAGGTTTATGCATGGAACCTACTTAGAATATATATATGAAGGACAAAGGAGTTTGAACTGGTTTTGACTGAAGGAATTCATTTTATAGCAAAAATACCAATTTGGCTTTAACTCGCAAAAGTAATGCTATTCCTGTTTTTCTTTCTCAAACAAGGTCATTTTAAGAGGTTTAAGCATGGAACCTACTTAGAATTGATATATATGAAGGACAAAGGAGTTTGAACTGGTTTTGACTGAAGGAATTCATTTTATAGCAAAAATACCAATTTGGCTTTAACTCGCAAAAGTAATGCTATTCCTGTTTTTCTTTCTCAAACAAGGTCATTTAAAGAGGTTTAAGCATGGAACCTACTTAGAATTGATAAATATGAAGGACAAAGGAGTTTGAACTGGTTTTGACTGAAGGAAATGGTGTTTATAAACAAAAATCAGAATTTCGTCTTAATTCCGCAAAAGAAGGCTATTCCTGTTTTTCTTTCTCATACAAGGTCATTTAAAGAGGTTTATGCATGGAACCTACTTAGAATTTATATATATGAAGGACAAAGGAGTTTGAACTGGTTCTGACTGAAGGAATTCATTTTATAGCAAAAATACCAATTTGGCTTTAACTCGCAAAAGTAAGGCTATTCCTGTTTTTCTTTCTCAAACAAGGTCATTTAAAGAGGTTTAAGCATGGAACCTACTTAAAATTTATATATATGAAGGACAAAGGAGTTTGAACTGGTTTTGACTGAAGGAAATGGTTTTTATAAACAAAAATCAGAATTTCGTCTTAATTCCGCAAAAGAAGGCTATTCCTGTTTTTCTTTCTCATACAAGGTCATTTAAAGAGGTTTATGCATGGAACCTACTTAGAATATATATATGAAGGACAAAGGAGTTTGAACTGGTTTTGACTGAAGGAATTCATTTTATAGCAAAAATACCAATTTGGCTTTAACTCGCAAAAGTAATGCTATTCCTGTTTTTCTTTCTCAAACAAGGTCATTTTAAGAGGTTTAAGCATGGAACCTACTTAGAATTGATATATATGAAGGACAAAGGAGTTTGAACTGGTTTTGACTGAAGGAAATGGTGTTTATAAGTAAAAATCCGAATTTCGTCTTAATTCCGCAAAAGAAGGCTATTCCTGTTTTTCTTTCTCATACAAGGTCATTTAAAGAGGTTTATGCATGGAACCTACTTAGAATATATATATGAAGGACAAAGGAGTTTGAACTGGTTTTGACTGAAGGAATTCATTTTATAGCAAAAATACCAATTTGGCTTTAACTCGCAAAAGTAAGGCTATTCCTGTTTTTCTTTCTCAAACAAGGTCATTTAAAGAGGTTTATGCATGGAACCTACTTAGAATTGATATATATGAAGGACAAAGGAGTTTGAACTGGTTTTGACTGAAGGAATTCATTTTATAGCAAAAATACCAATTTGGCTTTAACTCGCAAAAGTAATGCTATTCCTGTTTTTCTTTCTCAAACAAGGTCATTTAAAGAGGTTTAAGCATGGAACCTACTTAGAATTGATATATATGAAGGACAAAGGAGTTTGAACTGGTTTTGACTGAAGGAAATGGTGTTTATAAGCAAAAATCCGAATTTCGTCTTAATTCCGCAAAAGAAGGCTATTCCTGTTTTTCTTTCTCATACAAGGTCATTTAAAGAGGTTTATGCATGGAACCTACTTAGAATAAATATATATGAAGGAGAAAGGGGTTTGAACTGGTTTTGACTGAAGGAAATGGTGTTTATAAGCAAAAATCCGAATTTCGTCTTAATTCCGCAAAAGAAGGCTATTCCTGTTTTTCTTTCTCATACAAGGTCATTTAAAGAGGTTTATGCATGGAACCTACTTAGAATTTATATATATGAAGGACAAAGGAGTTTGAACTGGTTCTGACTGAAGGAATTCATTTTATAGCAAAAATACCAATTTGGCTTTAACTCGCAAAAGTAAGGCTATTCCTGTTTTTCTTTCTCAAACAAGGTCATTTAAAGAGGTTTATGCATGGAACCTACTTAGAATTGATATATATGAAGGACAAAGGAGTTTGAACTGGTTTTGACTGAAGGAAATGGTGTTTATAAGCAAAAATCCGAATTTCGTCTTAATTCCGCAAAAGAAGGCTATTCCTGTTTTTCTTTCTCATACAAGGTCATTTAAAGAGGTTTATGCATGGAACCTACTTAGAATATATATATGAAGGACAAAGGAGTTTGAACTGGTTTTGACTGAAGGAATTCATTTTATAGCAAAAATACCAATTTGGCTTTAACTCGCAAAAGTAAGGCTATTCCTGTTTTTCTTTCTCAAACAAGGTCATTTAAAGAGGTTTATGCATGGAACCTACTTAGAATTGATATATATGAAGGACAAAGGAGTTTGAACTGGTTTTGACTGAAGGAATTCATTTTATAGCAAAAATACCAATTTGGCTTTAACTCGCAAAAGTAATGCTATTCCTGTTTTTCTTTCTCAAACAAGGTCATTTAAAGAGGTTTAAGCATGGAACCTACTTAGAATTGATATATATGAAGGACAAAGGAGTTTGAACTGGTTTTGACTGAAGGAAATGGTGTTTATAAGCAAAAATCCGAATTTCGTCTTAATTCCGCAAAAGAAGGCTATTCCTGTTTTTCTTTCTCATACAAGGTCATTTAAAGAGGTTTATGCATGGAACCTACTTAGAATAAATATATATGAAGGAGAAAGGGGTTTGAACTGGTTTTGACTGAAGGAAATGGTGTTTATAAGCAAAAATCCGAATTTCGTCTTAATTCCGCAAAAGAAGGCTATTCCTGTTTTTCTTTCTCATACAAGGTCATTTAAAGAGGTTTATGCATGGAACCTACTTAGAATTTATATATATGAAGGACAAAGGAGTTTGAACTGGTTCTGACTGAAGGAATTCATTTTATAGCAAAAATACCAATTTGGCTTTAACTCGCAAAAGTAAGGCTATTCCTGTTTTTCTTTCTCAAACAAGGTCATTTAAAGAGGTTTAAGCATGGAACCTACTTAGAATTGATATATATGAAGGACAAAGGAGTTTGAACTGGTTTTGACTGAAGGAAATGGTGTTTATAAGCAAAAATCCGAATTTCGTCTTAATTCCGCAAAAGAAGGCTATTCCTGTTTTTCTTTCTCATACAAGGTCATTTAAAGAGGTTTATGCATGGAACCTACTTAGAATTTATATATATGAAGGACAAAGGAGTTTGAACTGGTTCTGACTGAAGGAATTCATTTTATAGCAAAAATACCAATTTGGCTTTAACTCGCAAAAGTAAGGCTATTCCTGTTTTTCTTTCTCAAACAAGGTCATTTAAAGAGGTTTAAGCATGGAACCTACTTAGAATTGATAAATATGAAGGACAAAGGAGTTTGAACTGGTTTTGACTGAAGGAAATGGTGTTTATAAACAAAAATCAGAATTTCGTCTTAATTCCGCAAAAGAAGGCTATTCCTGTTTTTCTTTCTCATACAAGGTCATTTAAAGAGGTTTATGCATGGAACCTACTTAGAATTTATATATATGAAGGACAAAGGAGTTTGAACTGGTTCTGACTGAAGGAATTCATTTTATAGCAAAAATACCAATTTGGCTTTAACTCGCAAAAGTAAGGCTATTCCTGTTTTTCTTTCTCAAACAAGGTCATTTAAAGAGGTTTAAGCATGGAACCTACTTAAAATTTATATATATGAAGGACAAAGGAGTTTGAACTGGTTTTGACTGAAGGAAATGGTGTTTATAAACAAAAATCAGAATTTCGTCTTAATTCCGCAAAAGAAGGCTATTCCTGTTTTTCTTTCTCATACAAGGTCATTTAAAGAGGTTTATGCATGGAACCTACTTAGAATATATATATGAAGGACAAAGGAGTTTGAACTGGTTTTGACTGAAGGAATTCATTTTATAGCAAAAATACCAATTTGGCTTTAACTCGCAAAAGTAAGGCTATTCCTGTTTTTCTTTCTCAAACAAGGTCATTTAAAGAGGTTTATGCATGGAACCTACTTAGAATTGATATATATGAAGGACAAAGGAGTTTGAACTGGTTTTGACTGAAGGAATTCATTTTATAGCAAAAATACCAATTTGGCTTTAACTCGCAAAAGTATGGCTATTCCTGTTTTTCTTTCTCAAACAAGGTCATTTAAAGAGGTTTAAGCATGGAACCTACTTAGAATTGATATATATGAAGGACAAAGGAGTTTGAACTGGTTTTGACTGAAGGAAATGGTGTTTATAAGCAAAAATCCGAATTTCGTCTTAATTCCGCAAAAGAAGGCTATTCCTGTTTTTCTTTCTCATACAAGGTCATTTAAAGAGGTTTATGCATGGAACCTACTTAGAATTTATATATATGAAGGACAAAGCAGTTTGAACTGGTTCTGACTGAAGGAATTCATTTTATAGCAAAAATACCAATTTGGCTTTAACTCGCAAAAGTAAGGCTATTCCTGTTTTTCTTTCTCAAACAAGGTCATTTAAAGAGGTTTAAGCATGGAACCTACTTAGAATTGATATATATGAAGGACAAAGGAGTTTGAACTGGTTTTGACTGAAAGAAATGGTGTTTATAAGCAAAAATCCGAATTTCGTCTTAATTCCGCAAAAGAAGGCTATTCCTGTTTTTCTTTCTCATACAAGGTCATTTAAAGAGGTTTATGCATGGAACCTACTTAGAATTTATATATATGAAGGACAAAGGAGTTTGAACTGGTTCTGACTGAAGGAATTCATTTTATAGCAAAAATACCAATTTGGCTTTAACTCGCAAAAGTAAGGCTATTCCTGTTTTTCTTTCTCAAACAAGGTCATTTAAAGAGGTTTATGCATGGAACCTACTTAGAATTGATATATATGAAGGACAAAGGAGTTTGAACTGGTTTTGACTGAAGGAAATGGTGTTTATAAGCAAAAATCCGAATTTCGTCTTAATTCCGCAAAAGAAGGCTATTCCTGTTTTTCTTTCTCATACAAGGTCATTTAAAGAGGTTTATGCATGGAACCTCATTAGAATTTATATATATGAAGGACAAAGGAGTTTGAACTGGTTCTGACTGAAGGAATTCATTTTATAGCAAAAATACCAATTTGGCTTTAACTCGCAAAAGTAAGGCTATTCCTGTTTTTCTTTCTCAAACAAGGTCATTTAAAGAGGTTTATGCATGGAACCTACTTAGAATTTATATATATGAAGGACAAAGGAGTTTGAACTGGTTCTGACTGAAGGAATTCATTTTATAGCAAAAATACCAATTTGGCTTTAACTCGCAAAAGTAAGGCTATTCCTGTTTTTCTTTCTCAAACAAGGTCATTTAAAGAGGTTTAAGCATGGAACCTACTTAAAATTTATATATATGAAGGACAAAGGAGTTTGAACTGGTTTTGACTGAAGGAAATGGTGTTTATAAGCAAAAACCCGAATTTCGTCTTAATTCCGCAAAAGAAGGCTATTCCTGTTTTTCTTTCTCATACAAGGTCATTTAAAGAGGTTTATGCATGGAACCTACTTAGAATTTATATATATGAAGGACAAAGGAGTCTGAACTGGTTCTGACTGAAGGAATTCATTTTATAGAAAAAATACCAATTTGGCTTTAACTCGCAAAAGTAAGGCTATTCCTGTTTTTCTTTCTCAAACAAGGTCATTTAAAGAGGTTTAAGCATGGAACCTACTTAGAATTGATATATATGAAGGACAAACGAGTTTGAACTGGTTCTGACTGAAGGAATTCATTTTATAGCAAAAATACCAATTTGGCTTTAACTCGCAAAAGTAAGGCTATTCCTGTTTTTCTTTCTCAAACAAGGTCATTTAAAGAGGTTTATGCATGGAACCTACTTAGAATTGATATATATGAGGGAGAAAGGAGTTTGAACTGGTTTTGACTGAAGGAAATGGTGTTTATAAACAAAAATCCGAATTTCGTCTTAATTCCGCAAAAGAAGGCTATTCCTGTTTTTCTTTCTCATACAAGGTCATTTAAAGAGGTTTATGCATGGAACCTACTTAGAATTTATATATATGAAGGACAAAGGAGTTTGAACTGGTTCTGACTGAAGGAATTCATTTTATAGCAAAAATACCAATTTGGCTTTAACTCGCAAAAGTAAGGCTATTCCTGTTTTTCTTTCTCAAACAAGGTCATTTAAAGAGGTTTAAGCATGGAACCTACTTAGAATTGATAAATATGAAGGACAAAGGAGTTTGAACTGGTTTTGACTGAAGGAAATGGTGTTTATAAACAAAAATCAGAATTTCGTCTTAATTCCGCAAAAGAAGGCTATTCCTGTTTTTCTTTCTCATACAAGGTCATTTAAAGAGGTTTATGCATGGAACCTACTTAGAATTTATATATATGAAGGACAAAGGAGTTTGAACTGGTTCTGACTGAAGGAATTCATTTTATAGCAAAAATACCAATTTGGCTTTAACTCGCAAAAGTAATGCTATTCCTGTTTTTCTTTCTCAAACAAGGTCATTTTAAGAGGTTTAAGCATGGAACCTACTTAGAATTGATATATATGAAGGACAAAGGAGTTTGAACTGGTTTTGACTGAAGGAAATGGTGTTTATAAGCAAAAATCCGAATTTCGTCTTAATTCCGCAAAAGAAGGCTATTCCTGTTTTTCTTTCTCATACAAGGTCATTTAAAGAGGTTTATGCATGGAACCTACTTAGAATTTATATATATGAAGGACAAAGGAGTCTGAACTGGTTCTGACTGAAGGAATTCATTTTATAGCAAAAATACCAATTTGGCTTTAACTCGCAAAAGTAAGGCTATTCCTGTTTTTCTTTCTCAAACAAGGTCATTTAAAGAGGTTTATGCATGGAACCTACTTAGAATTGATATATATGAAGGAGAAAGGAGTTTGAACTGGTTTTGACTGAAGGAAATGGTGTTTATAAACAAAAATCAGAATTTCGTCTTAATTCCGCAAAAGAAGGCTATTCCTGTTTTTCTTTCTCATACAAGGTCATTTAAAGAGGTTTATGCATGGAACCTACTTAGAATATATATATGAAGGACAAAGGAGTTTGAACTGGTTTTGACTGAAGGAATTCATTTTATAGCAAAAATACCAATTTGGCTTTAACTCGCAAAAGTAAGGCTATTCCTGTTTTTCTTTCTCAAACAAGGTCATTTAAAGAGGTTTATGCATGGAACCTACTTAGAATTGATATATATGAAGGACAAAGGAGTTTGAACTGGTTTTGACTGAAGGAATTCATTTTATAGCAAAAATACCAATTTGGCTTTAACTCGCAAAAGTAATGCTATTCCTGTTTTTCTTTCTCAAACAAGGTCATTTAAAGAGGTTTAAGCATGGAACCTACTTAGAATTGATATATATGAAGGACAAAGGAGTTTGAACAGGTTTTGACTGAAGGAAATGGTGTTTATAAGCAAAAATCCGAATTTCGTCTTAATTCCGCAAAAGAAGGCTATTCCTGTTTTTCTTTCTCATACAAGGTCATTTAAAGAGGTTTATGCATGGAACCTACTTAGAATAAATATATATGAAGGAGAAAGGGGTTTGAACTGGTTTTGACTGAAGGAAATGGTGTTTATAAGCAAAAATCCGAATTTCGTCTTAATTCCGCAAAAGAAGGCTATTCCTGTTTTTCTTTCTCATACAAGGTCATTTAAAGAGGTTTATGCATGGAACCTACTTAGAATTTATATATATGAAGGACAAAGGAGTTTGAACTGGTTCTGACTGAAGGAATTCATTTTATAGCAAAAATACCAATTTGGCTTTAACTCGCAAAAGTAAGGCTATTCCTGTTTTTCTTTCTCAAACAAGGTCATTTAAAGAGGTTTAAGCATGGAACCTACTTAGAATTGATATATATGAAGGACAAAGGAGTTTGAACTGGTTTTGACTGAAGGAAATGGTGTTTATAAGCAAAAATCCGAATTTCGTCTTAATTCCGCAAAAGAAGGCTATTCCTGTTTTTCTTTCTCATACAAGGTCATTTAAAGAGGTTTATGCATGGAACCTACTTAGAATTTATATATATGAAGGACAAAGGAGTTTGAACTGGTTCTGACTGAAGGAATTCATTTTATAGCAAAAATACCAATTTGGCTTTAACTCGCAAAAGTAAGGCTATTCCTGTTTTTCTTTCTCAAACAAGGTCATTTAAAGAGGTTTAAGCATGGAACCTACTTAGAATTGATATATATGAAGGACAAAGGAGTTTGAACTGGTTCTGACTGAAGGAATTCATTTTATAGCAAAAATACCAATTTGGCTTTAACTCGCAAAAGTAAGGCTATTCCTGTTTTTCTTTCTCAAACAAGGTCATTTAAAGAGGTTTAAGCATGGAACCTACTTAGAATTGATATATATGAAGGACAAAGGAGTTTGAACTGGTTTTGACTGAAGGAAATGGTGTTTATAAGCAAAAATCCGAATTTCGTCTTAATTCCGCAAAAGAAGGCTATTCCTGTTTTTCTTTCTCATACAAGGTCATTTAAAGAGGTTTATGCATGGAACCTACTTAGAATTTATATATATGAAGGACAAAGGAGTTTGAACTGGTTCTGACTGAAGGAATTCATTTTATAGCAAAAATACCAATTTGGCTTTAACTCGCAAAAGTAAGGCTATTCCTGTTTTTCTTTCTCAAACAAGGTCATTTAAAGAGGTTTAAGCATGGAACCTACTTAAAATTTATATATATGAAGGACAAAGGAGTTTGAACTGGTTTTGACTGAAGGAAATGGTGTTTATAAACAAAAATCAGAATTTCGTCTTAATTCCGCAAAAGAAGGCTATTCCTGTTTTTCTTTCTCATACAAGGTCATTTAAAGAGGTTTATGCATGGAACCTACTTAGAATATATATATGAAGGACAAAGGAGTTTGAACTGGTTTTGACTGAAGGAATTCATTTTATAGCAAAAATACCAATTTGGCTTTAACTCGCAAAAGTAATGCTATTCCTGTTTTTCTTTCTCAAACAAGGTCATTTTAAGAGGTTTAAGCATGGAACCTACTTAGAATTGATATATATGAAGGACAAAGGAGTTTGAACTGGTTTTGACTGAAGGAAATGGTGTTTATAAGCAAAAATCCGAATTTCGTCTTAATTCCGCAAAAGAAGGCTATTCCTGTTTTTCTTTCTCATACAAGGTCATTTAAAGAGGTTTATGCATGGAACCTACTTAGAATTTATATATATGAAGGACAAAGGAGTCTGAACTGGTTCTGACTGAAGGAATTCATTTTATAGCAAAAATACCAATTTGGCTTTAACTCGCAAAAGTAAGGCTATTCCTGTTTTTCTTTCTCAAACAAGGTCATTTAAAGAGGTTTAAGCATGGAACCTACTTAGAATTGATATATATGAAGGACAAAGGAGTTTGAACTGGTTTTGACTGAAGGAAATGGTGTTTATAAGCAAAAATCCGAATTTCGTCTTAATTCCGCAAAAGAAGGCTATTCCTGTTTTTCTTTCTCATACAAGGTCATTTAAAGAGGTTTATGCATGGAACCTACTTAGAATTTATATATATGAAGGACAAAGGAGTTTGAACTGGTTCTGACTGAAGGAATTCATTTTATAGCAAAAATACCAATTTGGCTTTAACTCGCAAAAGTAAGGCTATTCCTGTTTTTCTTTCTCAAACAAGGTCATTTAAAGAGGTTTAAGCATGGAACCTACTTAAAATTTATATATATGAAGGACAAAGGAGTTTGAACTGGTTTTGACTGAAGGAAATGGTGTTTATAAACAAAAATCAGAATTTCGTCTTAATTCCGCAAAAGAAGGCTATTCCTGTTTTTCTTTCTCATACAAGGTCATTTAAAGAGGTTTATGCATGGAACCTACTTAGAATATATATATGAAGGACAAAGGAGTTTGAACTGGTTTTGACTGAAGGAATTCATTTTATAGCAAAAATACCAATTTGGCTTTAACTCGCAAAAGTAATGCTATTCCTGTTTTTCTTTCTCAAACAAGGTCATTTTAAGAGGTTTAAGCATGGAACCTACTTAGAATTGATATATATGAAGGACAAAGGAGTTTGAACTGGTTTTGACTGAAGGAAATGGTGTTTATAAGCAAAAATCCGAATTTCGTCTTAATTCCGCAAAAGAAGGCTATTCCTGTTTTTCTTTCTCATACAAGGTCATTTAAAGAGGTTTATGCATGGAACCTACTTAGAATTTATATATATGAAGGACAAAGGAGTCTGAACTGGTTCTGACTGAAGGAATTCATTTTATAGCAAAAATACCAATTTGGCTTTAACTCGCAAAAGTAAGGCTATTCCTGTTTTTCTTTCTCAAACAAGGTCATTTAAAGAGGTTTAAGCATGGAACCTACTTAGAATTGATATATATGAAGGACAAAGGAGTTTGAACTGGTTCTGACTGAAGGAATTCATTTTATAGCAAAAATACCAATTTGGCTTTAACTCGCAAAAGTAAGGCTATTCCTGTTTTTCTTTCTCAAACAAGGTCATTTAAAGAGGTTTATGCATGGAACCTACTTAGAATTGATATATATGAAGGAGAAAGGAGTTTGAACTGGTTTTGACTGAAGGAAATGGTGTTTATAAACAAAAATCAGAATTTCGTCTTAATTCCGCAAAAGAAGGCTATTCCTGTTTTTCTTTCTCATACAAGGTCATTTAAAGAGGTTTATGCATGGAACCTACTTAGAATATATATATGAAGGACAAAGGAGTTTGAACTGGTTTTGACTGAAGGAATTCATTTTATAGCAAAAATACCAATTTGGCTTTAACTCGCAAAAGTAAGGCTATTCCTGTTTTTCTTTCTCAAACAAGGTCATTTAAAGAGGTTTATGCATGGAACCTACTTAGAATTGATATATATGAAGGACAAAGGAGTTTGAACTGGTTTTGACTGAAGGAATTCATTTTATAGCAAAAATACCAATTTGGCTTTAACTCGCAAAAGTAATGCTATTCCTGTTTTTCTTTCTCAAACAAGGTCATTTAAAGAGGTTTAAGCATGGAACCTACTTAGAATTGATATATATGAAGGACAAAGGAGTTTGAACTGGTTTTGACTGAAGGAAATGGTGTTTATAAGCAAAAATCCGAATTTCGTCTTAATTCCGCAAAAGAAGGCTATTCCTGTTTTTCTTTCTCATACAAGGTCATTTAAAGAGGTTTATGCATGGAACCTACTTAGAATAAATATATATGAAGGAGAAAGGGGTTTGAACTGGTTTTGACTGAAGGAAATGGTGTTTATAAGCAAAAATCCGAATTTCGTCTTAATTCCGCAAAAGAAGGCTATTCCTGTTTTTCTTTCTCATACAAGGTCATTTAAAGAGGTTTATGCATGGAACCTACTTAGAATTTATATATATGAAGGACAAAGGAGTTTGAACTGGTTCTGACTGAAGGAATTCATTTTATAGCAAAAATACCAATTTGGCTTTAACTCGCAAAAGTAATGCTATTCCTGTTTTTCTTTCTCAAACAAGGTCATTTAAAGAGGTTTAAGCATGGAACCTACTTAGAATTGATATATATGAAGGACAAAGGAGTTTGAACTGGTTTTGACTGAAGGAAATGGTGTTTATAAGCAAAAATCCGAATTTCGTCTTAATTCCGCAAAAGAAGGCTATTCCTGTTTTTCTTTCTCATACAAGGTCATTTAAAGAGGTTTATGCATGGAACCTACTTAGAATAAATATATATGAAGGAGAAAGGGGTTTGAACTGGTTTTGACTGAAGGAAATGGTGTTTATAAGCAAAAATCCGAATTTCGTCTTAATTCCGCAAAAGAAGGCTATTCCTGTTTTTCTTTCTCATACAAGGTCATTTAAAGAGGTTTATGCATGGAACCTACTTAGAATTTATATATATGAAGGACAAAGGAGTTTGAACTGGTTCTGACTGAAGGAATTCATTTTATAGCAAAAATACCAATTTGGCTTTAACTCGCAAAAGTAAGGCTATTCCTGTTTTTCTTTCTCAAACAAGGTCATTTAAAGAGGTTTAAGCATGGAACCTACTTAGAATTGATATATATGAAGGACAAAGGAGTTTGAACTGGTTTTGACTGAAGGAAATGGTGTTTATAAGCAAAAATCCGAATTTCGTCTTAATTCCGCAAAAGAAGGCTATTCCTGTTTTTCTTTCTCATACAAGGTCATTTAAAGAGGTTTATGCATGGAACCTACTTAGAATTTATATATATGAAGGACAAAGGAGTTTGAACTGGTTCTGACTGAAGGAATTCATTTTATAGCAAAAATACCAATTTGGCTTTAACTCGCAAAAGTAAGGCTATTCCTGTTTTTCTTTCTCAAACAAGGTCATTTAAAGAGGTTTAAGCATGGAACCTACTTAGAATTGATAAATATGAAGGACAAAGGAGTTTGAACTGGTTTTGACTGAAGGAAATGGTGTTTATAAACAAAAATCAGAATTTCGTCTTAATTCCGCAAAAGAAGGCTATTCCTGTTTTTCTTTCTCATACAAGGTCATTTAAAGAGGTTTATGCATGGAACCTACTTAGAATTTATATATATGAAGGACAAAGGAGTTTGAACTGGTTCTGACTGAAGGAATTCATTTTATAGCAAAAATACCAATTTGGCTTTAACTCGCAAAAGTAAGGCTATTCCTGTTTTTCTTTCTCAAACAAGGTCATTTAAAGAGGTTTAAGCATGGAACCTACTTAAAATTTATATATATGAAGGACAAAGGAGTTTGAACTGGTTTTGACTGAAGGAAATGGTGTTTATAAACAAAAATCAGAATTTCGTCTTAATTCCGCAAAAGAAGGCTATTCCTGTTTTTCTTTCTCATACAAGGTCATTTAAAGAGGTTTATGCATGGAACCTACTTAGAATATATATATGAAGGACAAAGGAGTTTGAACTGGTTTTGACTGAAGGAATTCATTTTATAGCAAAAATACCAATTTGGCTTTAACTCGCAAAAGTAATGCTATTCCTGTTTTTCTTTCTCAAACAAGGTCATTTTAAGAGGTTTAAGCATGGAACCTACTTAGAATTGATATATATGAAGGACAAAGGAGTTTGAACTGGTTTTGACTGAAGGAAATGGTGTTTATAAGCAAAAATCCGAATTTCGTCTTAATTCCGCAAAAGAAGGCTATTCCTGTTTTTCTTTCTCATACAAGGTCATTTAAAGAGGTTTATGCATGGAACCTACTTAGAATTTATATATATGAAGGACAAAGGAGTCTGAAATGGTTCTGACTGAAGGAATTCATTTTATAGCAAAAATACCAATTTGGCTTTAACTCGCAAAAGTAAGGCTATTCCTGTTTTTCTTTCTCAAACAAGGTCATTTAAAGAGGTTTAAGCATGGAACCTACTTAGAATTGATATATATGAAGGACAAAGGAGTTTGAACTGGTTCTGACTGAAGGAATTCATTTTATAGCAAAAATACCAATTTGGCTTTAACTCGCAAAAGTAAGGCTATTCCTGTTTTTCTTTCTCAAACAAGGTCATTTAAAGAGGTTTATGCATGGAACCTACTTAGAATTGATATATATGAAGGAGAAAGGAGTTTGAACTGGTTTTGACTGAAGGAAATGGTGTTTATAAACAAAAATCAGAATTTCGTCTTAATTCCGCAAAAGAAGGCTATTCCTGTTTTTCTTTCTCATACAAGGTCATTTAAAGAGGTTTATGCATGGAACCTACTTAGAATATATATATGAAGGACAAAGGAGTTTGAACTGGTTTTGACTGAAGGAATTCATTTTATAGCAAAAATACCAATTTGGCTTTAACTCGCAAAAGTAAGGCTATTCCTGTTTTTCTTTCTCAAACAAGGTCATTTAAAGAGGTTTATGCATGGAACCTACTTAGAATTGATATATATGAAGGACAAAGGAGTTTGAACTGGTTTTGACTGAAGGAATTCATTTTATAGCAAAAATACCAATTTGGCTTTAACTCGCAAAAGTAATGCTATTCCTGTTTTTCTTTCTCAAACAAGGTCATTTAAAGAGGTTTAAGCATGGAACCTACTTAGAATTGATATATATGAAGGACAAAGGAGTTTGAACTGGTTTTGACTGAAGGAAATGGTGTTTATAAGCAAAAATCCGAATTTCGTCTTAATTCCGCAAAAGAAGGCTATTCCTGTTTTTCTTTCTCATACAAGGTCATTTAAAGAGGTTTATGCATGGAACCTACTTAGAATAAATATATATGAAGGAGAAAGGGGTTTGAACTGGTTTTGACTGAAGGAAATGGTGTTTATAAGCAAAAATCCGAATTTCGTCTTAATTCCGCAAAAGAAGGCTATTCCTGTTTTTCTTTCTCATACAAGGTCATTTAAAGAGGTTTATGCATGGAACCTACTTAGAATTTATATATATGAAGGACAAAGGAGTTTGAACTGGTTCTGACTGAAGGAATTCATTTTATAGCAAAAATACCAATTTGGCTTTAACTCGCAAAAGTAAGGCTATTCCTGTTTTTCTTTCTCAAACAAGGTCATTTAAAGAGGTTTAAGCATGGAACCTACTTAGAATTGATATATATGAAGGACAAAGGAGTTTGAACTGGTTTTGACTGAAAGAAATGGTGTTTATAAGCAAAAATCCGAATTTCGTCTTAATTCCGCAAAAGAAGGCTATTCCTGTTTTTCTTTCTCATAAAAGGTCATTTAAAGAGGTTTATGCATGGAACCTACTTAGAATTTATATATATGAAGGACAAAGGAGTTTGAACTGGTTCTGACTGAAGGAATTCATTTTATAGCAAAAATACCAATTTGGCTTTAACTCGCAAAAGTAAGGCTATTCCTGTTTTTCTTTCTCAAACAAGGTCATTTAAAGAGGTTTATGCATGGAACCTACTTAGAATTGATATATATGAAGGACAAAGGAGTTTGAACTGGTTTTGACTGAAGGAATTCATTTTATAGCAAAAATACCAATTTGGCTTTAACTCGCAAAAGTAATGCTATTCCTGTTTTTCTTTCTCAAACAAGGTCATTTAAAGAGGTTTAAGCATGGAACCTACTTAGAATTGATATATATGAAGGACAAAGGAGTTTGAACTGGTTTTGACTGAAGGAAATGGTGTTTATAAGCAAAAATCCGAATTTCGTCTTAATTCCGCAAAAGAAGGCTATTCCTGTTTTTCTTTCTCATACAAGGTCATTTAAAGAGGTTTATGCATGGAACCTACTTAGAATAAATATATATGAAGGAGAAAGGGGTTTGAACTGGTTTTGACTGAAGGAAATGGTGTTTATAAGCAAAAATCCGAATTTCTTCTTAATTCCGCAAAAGAAGGCTATTCCTGTTTTTCTTTCTCATACAAGGTCATTTAAAGAGGTTTATGCATGGAACCTACTTAGAATTTATATATATGAAGGACAAAGGAGTTTGAACTGGTTCTGACTGAAGGAATTCATTTTATAGCAAAAATACCAATTTGGCTTTAACTCGCAAAAGTAAGGCTATTCCTGTTTTTCTTTCTCAAACAAGGTCATTTAAAGAGGTTTAAGCATGGAACCTACTTAGAATTGATATATATGAAGGACAAAGGAGTTTGAACTGGTTTTGACTGAAGGAAATGGTGTTTATAAGCAAAAATCCGAATTTCGTATTAATTCCGCAAAAGAAGGCTATTCCTGTTTTTCTTTCTCATACAAGGTCATTTAAAGAGGTTTATGCATGGAACCTACTTAGAATATATATATGAAGGACAAAGGAGTTTGAACTGGTTTTGACTGAAGGAATTCATTTTATAGCAAAAATACCAATTTGGCTTTAACTCGCAAAAGTAAGGCTATTCCTGTTTTTCTTTCTCAAACAAGGTCATTTAAAGAGGTTTATGCATGGAACCTACTTAGAATTGATATATATGAAGGACAAAGGAGTTTGAACTGGTTTTGACTGAAGGAATTCATTTTATAGCAAAAATACCAATTTGGCTTTAACTCGCAAAAGTAATGCTATTCCTGTTTTTCTTTCTCAAACAAGGTCATTTTAAGAGGTTTAAGCATGGAACCTACTTAGAATTGATATATATGAAGGACAAAGGAGTTTGAACTGGTTTTGACTGAAGGAAATGGTGTTTATAAGCAAAAATCCGAATTTCGTCTTAATTCCGCAAAAGAAGGCTATTCCTGTTTTTCTTTCTCATACAAGGTCATTTAAAGAGGTTTATGCATGGAACCTACTTAGAATTTATATATATGAAGGACAAAGGAGTCTGAACTGGTTCTGACTGAAGGAATTCATTTTATAGCAAAAATACCAATTTGGCTTTAACTCGCAAAAGTAAGGCTATTCCTGTTTTTCTTTCTCAAACAAGGTCATTTAAAGAGGTTTAAGCATGGAACCTACTTAGAATTGATATATATGAAGGACAAAGGAGTTTGAACTGGTTCTGACTGAAGGAATTCATTTTATAGCAAAAATACCAATTTGGCTTTAACTCGCAAAAGTAAGGCTATTCCTGTTTTTCTTTCTCAAACAAGGTCATTTAAAGAGGTTTATGCATGGAACCTACTTAGAATTGATATATATGAAGGAGAAAGGAGTTTGAACTGGTTTTGACTGAAGGAAATGGTGTTTATAAACAAAAATCAGAATTTCGTCTTAATTCCGCAAAAGAAGGCTATTCCTGTTTTTCTTTCTCATACAAGGTCATTTAAAGAGGTTTATGCATGGAACCTACTTAGAATATATATATGAAGGACAAAGGAGTTTGAACTGGTTTTGACTGAAGGAATTCATTTTATAGCAAAAATACCAATTTGGCTTTAACTCGCAAAAGTAAGGCTATTCCTGTTTTTCTTTCTCAAACAAGGTCATTTAAAGAGGTTTATGCATGGAACCTACTTAGAATTGATATATATGAAGGACAAAGGAGTTTGAACTGGTTTTGACTGAAGGAATTCATTTTATAGCAAAAATACCAATTTGGCTTTAACTCGCAAAAGTAATGCTATTCCTGTTTTTCTTTCTCAAACAAGGTCATTTAAAGAGGTTTAAGCATGGAACCTACTTAGAATTGATATATATGAAGGACAAAGGAGTTTGAACTGGTTTTGACTGAAGGAAATGGTGTTTATAAGCAAAAATCCGAATTTCGTCTTAATTCCGCAAAAGAAGGCTATTCCTGTTTTTCTTTCTCATACAAGGTCATTTAAAGAGGTTTATGCATGGAACCTACTTAGAATTTATATATATGAAGGACAAAGGAGTTTGAACTGGTTCTGACTGAAGGAATTCATTTTATAGCAAAAATACCAATTTGGCTTTAACTCGCAAAAGTAAGGCTATTCCTGTTTTTCTTTCTCAAACAAGGTCATTTAAAGAGGTTTAAGCATGGAACCTACTTAGAATTGATATATATGAAGGACAAAGGAGTTTGAACTGGTTTTGACTGAAAGAAATGGTGTTTATAAGCAAAAATCCGAATTTCGTCTTAATTCCGCAAAAGAAGGCTATTCCTGTTTTTCTTTCTCATACAAGGTCATTTAAAGAGGTTTATGCATGGAACCTACTTAGAATTTATATATATGAAGGACAAAGGAGTTTGAACTGGTTCTGACTGAAGGAATTCATTTTATAGCAAAAATACCAATTTGGCTTTAACTCGCAAAAGTAAGGCTATTCCTGTTTTTCTTTCTCAAACAAGGTCATTTAAAGAGGTTTATGCATGGAACCTACTTAGAATTGATATATATGAAGGACAAAGGAGTTTGAACTGGTTTTGACTGAAGGAATTCATTTTATAGCAAAAATACCAATTTGGCTTTAACTCGCAAAAGTAATGCTATTCCTGTTTTTCTTTCTCAAACAAGGTCATTTAAAGAGGTTTAAGCATGGAACCTACTTAGAATTGATATATATGAAGGACAAAGGAGTTTGAACTGGTTTTGACTGAAGGAAATGGTGTTTATAAGCAAAAATCCGAATTTCGTCTTAATTCCGCAAAAGAAGGCTATTCCTGTTTTTCTTTCTCATACAAGGTCATTTAAAGAGGTTTATGCATGGAACCTACTTAGAATAAATATATATGAAGGAGAAAGGGGTTTGAACTGGTTTTGACTGAAGGAAATGGTGTTTATAAGCAAAAATCCGAATTTCTTCTTAATTCCGCAAAAGAAGGCTATTCCTGTTTTTCTTTCTCATACAAGGTCATTTAAAGAGGTTTATGCATGGAACCTACTTAGAATTTATATATATGAAGGACAAAGGAGTCTGAAATGGTTCTGACTGAAGGAATTCATTTTATAGCAAAAATACCAATTTGGCTTTAACTCGCAAAAGTAAGGCTATTCCTGTTTTTCTTTCTCAAACAAGGTCATTTAAAGAGGTTTAAGCATGGAACCTACTTAGAATTGATATATATGAAGGACAAAGGAGTTTGAACTGGTTTTGACTGAAGGAAATGGTGTTTATAAGCAAAAATCCGAATTTCGTATTAATTCCGCAAAAGAAGGCTATTCCTGTTTTTCTTTCTCATACAAGGTCATTTAAAGAGGTTTATGCATGGAACCTACTTAGAATATATATATGAAGGACAAAGGAGTTTGAACTGGTTTTGACTGAAGGAATTCATTTTATAGCAAAAATACCAATTTGGCTTTAACTCGCAAAAGTAAGGCTATTCCTGTTTTTCTTTCTCAAACAAGGTCATTTAAAGAGGTTTATGCATGGAACCTACTTAGAATTGATATATATGAAGGACAAAGGAGTTTGAACTGGTTTTGACTGAAGGAATTCATTTTATAGCAAAAATACCAATTTGGCTTTAACTCGCAAAAGTAAGGCTGTTCCTGTTTTTCTTTCTCAAACAAGGTCATTTAAAGAGGTTTATGCATGGAACCTACTTAGAATTGATATATATGAAGGACAAAGGAGTTTGAACTGGTTTTGACTGAAGGAAATGGTGTTTATAAGCAAAAATCCGAATTAGGTCTTAATTCCGCAAAAGAAGGCTATTCCTGTTTTTCTTTCTCATACAAGGTCATTTAAAGAGGTTTATGCATGGAACCTACTTAGAATAAATATATATGAAGGAGAAAGGGGTTTGAACTGGTTTTGACTGAAGGAAATGGTGTTTATAAGCAAAAATCCGAATTTCGTCTTGATTCCGCAAAAGAAGGCTATTCCTGTTTTTTTCTTCTCATACAAGGTCATTTAAAGAGGTTTATGCATGGAACCTACTTAGAATTTATATATATGAAGGACAAAGGAGTTTGAACTGGTTCTGACTGAAGGAATTCATTTTATAGCAAAAATACCAATTTGGCTTTAACTCGCAAAAGTAAGGCTATTCCTGTTTTTCTTTCTCAAACAAGGTCATTTAAAGAGGTTTAAGCATGGAACCTACTTAGAATTGATATATATGAAGGACAAAGGAGTTTGAACTGGTTTTGACTGAAGGAAATGGTGTTTATAAGCAAAAATCCGAATTTCGTCTTAATTCCGCAAAAGAAGGCTATTCCTGTTTTTCTTTCTCATACAAGGTCATTTAAAGAGGTTTAAGCATGGAACCTACTTAGAATTGATATATATGAAGGACAAAGGAGTTTGAACTGGTTTTGACTGAAGGAAATGGTGTTTATAAGCAAAAATCCGAATTTCGTCTTAATTCCGCAAAAGAAGGCTATTCCTGTTTTTCTTTCTCATACAAGGTCATTTAAAGAGGTTTATGCATGGAACCTACTTAGAATAAATATATATGAAGGAGAAAGGGGTTTGAACTGGTTTTGACTGAAGGAAATGGTGTTTATAAGCAAAAATCCGAATTTCTTCTTAATTCCGCAAAAGAAGGCTATTCCTGTTTTTCTTTCTCATACAAGGTCATTTAAAGAGGTTTATGCATGGAACCTACTTAGAATTTATATATATGAAGGACAAAGGAGTCTGAACTGGTTCTGACTGAAGGAATTCATTTTATAGCAAAAATACCAATTTGGCTTTAACTCGCAAAAGTAAGGCTATTCCTGTTTTTCTTTCTCAAACAAGGTCATTTAAAGAGGTTTAAGCATGGAACCTACTTAGAATTGATATATATGAAGGACAAAGGAGTTTGAACTGGTTTTGACTGAAGGAAATGGTGTTTATAAGCAAAAATCCGAATTTCGTATTAATTCCGCAAAAGAAGGCTATTCCTGTTTTTCTTTCTCATACAAGGTCATTTAAAGAGGTTTATGCATGGAACCTACTTAGAATATATATATGAAGGACAAAGGAGTTTGAACTGGTTTTGACTGAAGGAATTCATTTTATAGCAAAAATACCAATTTGGCTTTAACTCGCAAAAGTAAGGCTATTCCTGTTTTTCTTTCTCAAACAAGGTCATTTAAAGAGGTTTATGCATGGAACCTACTTAGAATTGATATATATGAAGGACAAAGGAGTTTGAACTGGTTTTGACTGAAGGAATTCATTTTATAGCAAAAATACCAATTTGGCTTTAACTCGCAAAAGTAAGGCTATTCCTGTTTTTCTTTCTCAAACAAGGTCATTTAAAGAGGTTTATGCATGGAACCTACTTAGAATTGATATATATGAAGGACAAAGGAGTTTGAACTGGTTTTGACTGAAGGAAATGGTGTTTATAAGCAAAAATCCGAATTAGGTCTTAATTCCGCAAAAGAAGGCTATTCCTGTTTTTCTTTCTCATACAAGGTCATTTAAAGAGGTTTATGCATGGAACCTACTTAGAATAAATATATATGAAGGAGAAAGGGGTTTGAACTGGTTTTGACTGAAGGAAATGGTGTTTATAAGCAAAAATCCGAATTTCGTCTTGATTCCGCAAAAGAAGGCTATTCCTGTTTTTTTCTTCTCATACAAGGTCATTTAAAGAGGTTTATGCATGGAACCTACTTAGAATTTATATATATGAAGGACAAAGGAGTTTGAACTGGTTCTGACTGAAGGAATTCATTTTATAGCAAAAATACCAATTTGGCTTTAACTCGCAAAAGTAAGGCTATTCCTGTTTTTCTTTCTCAAACAAGGTCATTTAAAGAGGTTTAAGCATGGAACCTACTTAGAATTGATATATATGAAGGACAAAGGAGTTTGAACTGGTTTTGACTGAAGGAAATGGTGTTTAAAAGCAAAAATCAGAATTTCGTCTTAATTCCGCAAAAGAAGGCTATTCCTGTTTTTCTTTCTCATACAAGGTCATTTAAAGAGGTTTATGCATGGAACCTACTTAGAATTTATATATATGAAGGACAAAGGAGTTTGAACTGGTTCTGACTGAAGGAATTCATTTTATAGCAAAAATACCAATTTGGCTTTAACTCGCAAAAGTAAGGCTATTCCTGTTTTTCTTTCTCAAACAAGGTCATTTAAAGAGGTTTATGCATGGAACCTACTTAGAATTGATATATATGAAGGACAAAGGAGTTTGAACTGGTTTTGACTGAAGGAATTCATTTTATAGCAAAAATACCAATTTGGCTTTAACTCGCAAAAGTAAGGCTATTCCTGTTTTTCTTTCTCATACAAGGTCATTTAAAGAGGTTTATGCATGGAACCTACTTAGAATTGATACATATGAAGGAGAAAGGAGTTTGAACTGGTTTTGACTGAAGGAAATGGTGTTTATAAGCAAAAATCCGAATTTCGTCTTAATTCCGCAAAAGAAGGCTATTCCTGTTTTTCTTTCTCATACAGGGTCATTTAAAGAGGTTTATGCATGGAACCTACTTAGAATTGATACATATGAAGGAGAAAGGAGTTTGAACTGGTTTTGACTGAAGGAAATGGTGTTTATAAGCAAAAATCCGAATTTCGTCTTAATTCCGCAAAAGAAGGCTATTCCTAATTTTATTTCTCATACAAGGTCATTTAAAGAGGTTTATGCATGGAACCTACTTAGAATTTATATATATGAAGGACAAAGGAGTTTGAACTGGTTTTGACTGAAGGAATTCATTTTATAGCAAAAATACCAATTTGGCTTTAACTCGCAAAAGTAAGGCTATTCCTGTTTTTCTTTCTCAAACAAGGTCATTTAAAGAGGTTTATGCATGGAACCTACTTAGAATTGATATATATGAAGGACAAAAGAGTTTGAACTGGTTTTGACTGAAGGAATTCATTTTATAGCAAAAATACCAATTTGGCTTTAACTCGCAAAAGTAAGGCTATTCCTGTTTTTCTTTCTCAAACAAGGTCATTTAAAGAGTTTTAAGCATGGAACCTACTTAGAATTGATATATATGAAGGACAAAGGAGTTTGAACTGGTTTTGACTGAAGGAAATGGTGTTTAAAAGCAAAAATCAGAATTTCGTCTTAATTCCGCAAAAGAAGGCTATTCCTGTTTTTCTTTCTCATACAAGGTCATTTAAAGAGGTTTATGCATGGAACCTACTTAGAATTTATATATATGAAGGACAAAGGAGTTTGAACTGGTTCTGACTGAAGGAATTCATTTTATAGCAAAAAATACCAATTTGGCTTTAACTCGCAAAAGTAAGGCTATTCCTGTTTTTCTTTCTCAAAGAAGGTCATTTAAAGAGGTTTATGCATGGAACCTACTTAGAATTGATATATATGAAGGACAAAGGAGTTTGAACTGGTTTTGACTGAAGGAATTCATTTTATAGCAAAAATACCAATTTGGCTTTAACTCGATAAAGTAAGGCTATTCCTGTTTTTCTTTCTCATACAAGGTCATTTAAAGAGGTTTATGCATGGAACCTACTTAGAATTGATACATATGAAGGAGAAAGGAGTTTGAACTGGTTTTGACTGAAGGAAATGGTGTTTATAAGCAAAAATCCGAATTTCGTCTTAATTCCGCAAAAGAAGGCTATTCCTGTTTTTCTTTCTCATACAAGGTCATTTAAAGAGGTTTATGCATGGAACCTACTTAGAATTGATACATATGAAGGAGAAAGGAGTTTGAACTGGTTTTGACTGAAGGAAATGGTGTTTATAAGCAAAAATCCGAATTTCGTCTTAATTCCGCAAAAGAAGGCTATTCCTAATTTTATTTCTCATACAAGGTCATTTAAAGAGGTTTATGCATGGAACCTACTTAGAATTTATATATATGAAGGACAAAGGAGTTTGAACTGGTTTTGACTGAAGGAATTCATTTTATAGCAAAAATACCAATTTGGCTTTAACTCGCAAAAGTAAGGCTATTCCTGTTTTTCTTTCTCAAACAAGGTCATTTAAAGAGGTTTATGCATGGAACCTACTTAGAATTGATATATATGAAGGACAAAAGAGTTTGAACTGGTTTTGACTGAAGGAATTCATTTTATAGCAAAAATACCAATTTGGCTTTAACTCGCAAAAGTAAGGCTATTCCTGTTTTTCTTTCTCAAACAAGGTCATTTAAAGAGTTTTAAGCATGGAACCTACTTAGAATTGATATATATGAAGGACAAAGGAGTTTGAACTGGTTTTGACTGAAGGAAATTGTGTTTATAAGCAAAAATCCGAATTTCGTCTTAATTCCGCAAAAGAAGGCTTTTCCTGTTTTTCTTTCTCATACAAGGTCATTTAAAGAGGTTTATGCATGGAACCTACTTAGAATTGATATATATGAAGGACAAAGGAGTTTGAACGGGTTTTGACTGAAGGAATTCATTTTATAGCAAAAATACCAATTTGGCTTTAACTCGCAAAAGTAAGGCTATTCCTGTTTTTCTTTCTCAAACAAGGTCATTTAAAGAGGTTTATGCATGGAACCTACTTAGAATTGATATATATGAAGGAGAAAGGAGTTTGAACTGGTTTTGACTGAAGGAAATGGTGTTTATAAGCAAAAATCCGAATTTCGTCTTAATTCCGCAAAAGAAGGCTATTCCTGTTTTTCTTTCTCATACAAGGTCATTTAAAGAGGTTTATGCATGGAACCTACTTAGAATTTATATATATGAAGGACAAAGGAGTTTGAACTGGTTCTGACTGAAGGAATTCATTTTATAGCAAAAATACCAATTTGGCTTTAACTCGCAAAAGTAAGGCTATTCCTGTTTTTCTTTCTCAAACAAGGTCATTTAAAGAGGTTTATGCATGGAACCTACTTAGAATTGATATATATGAAGGAAAAAGGAGTTTGAACTGGTTTTGACTGAAGGAATTCATTTTATAGCAAAAATACCAATTTGGCTTTAACTCGCAAAAGTAATGCTATTCCTGTTTTTCTTTCTCAAACAAGGTCATTTAAAGAGGTTTAAGCATGGAACCTACTTAGAATTGATATATATGAAGGACAAAGGAGTTTGAACTGGTTTTGACTGAAGGAAATGGTGTATATAAGCAAAAATCCGAATTTCGTCTTAATTCCGCAAAAGAAGGCTATTCCTGTTTTTCTTTCTCATACAAGGTCATTTAAAGAGGTTTATGCATGGAACCTACTTAGAATTGATATATATGAAGGAGAAAGGAGTTTGAACTGGTTTTGACTGAAGGAAATGGTGTTTATAAGCAAAAATCCGAATTTCGTCTTAATTCCGCAAAAGAAGGCTATTCCTGTTTTTCTTTCTCATACAAGGTCATTTAAAGAGGTTTATGCATGGAACCTACTTAGAATTTATATATATGAAGGACAAAGGAGTTTGAACTGGTTTTGACTGAAGGAATTCATTTTATAGCAAAAATACCAATTTGGCTTTAACTCGCAAAAGTAAGGCTATTCCTGTTTTTCTTTGTCAAACAAGGTCATTTAAAGAGGTTTATGCATGGAACCTACTTAGAATTGATATATATGAAGGACAAAGGAGTTTGAACTGGTTTTGACTGAAGGAATTCATTTTATAGCAAAAATACCAATTTGGCTTTAACTCGCAAAAGTAAGGCTATTCCTGTTTTTCTTTCTCAAACAAGGTCATTTAAAGAGGTTTATGCATGGAACCTACTTAGAATTGATATATATGAAGGAGAAAGGAGTTTGAACTGGTTTTGACTGAAGGAAATGGTGTTTATAAGCAAAAATCCGAATTTCGTCTTAATTCCGCAAAAGAAGGCTATTCCTGTTTTTCTTTCTCATACAAGGTCATTTAAAGAGGTTTATGCATGGAACCTACTTAGAATTTATATATATGAAGGACAAAGGAGTTTGAACTGGTTTTGACTGAAGGAATTCATTTTATAGCAAAAATACCAATTTGGCTTTAACTCGCAAAAGTAAGGCTATTCCTGTTTTTCTTTCTCAAACAAGGTCATTTAAAGAGGTTTATGCATGGAACCTACTTAGAATTGATATATATGAAGGACAAAGGAGTTTGAACTGGTTCTGACTGAAGGAATTCATTTTATAGCAAAAATACCAATTTGGCTTTAACTCGCAAAAGTAAGGCTATTCCTGTTTTTCTTTCTCATACAAGGTCATTTAAAGAGGTTTATGCATGGAACCTACTTAGAATTGATACATATGAAGGAGAAAGGAGTTTGAACTGGTTTTGACTGAAGGAAATGGTGTTTATAAACAAAAATCCGAATTTCGTCTTAATTCCGCAAAAGAAGGCTATTCCTAATTTTATTTCTCATACAAGGTCATTTAAAGAGGTTTATGCATGGAACCTACTTAGAATTGATATATATGAAGGACAAAGGAGTTTGAACTGGTTTTGACTGAAGGAATTCATTTTATAGCAAAAATACCAATTTGGCTTTAACTCGCAAAAGTAAGGCTATTCCTGTTTTTCTTTCTCAAACAAGGTAATTTAAAGAGGTTTATGCATGGAACCTAATTAGAATTGATATATATGAAGGAGAAAGGAGTTTGAACTGTTTTGACTGAAGGAAATGGTGTTTATAAGCAAAAATCCGAATTTCATCTTAATTCCGCAAAAGAAGGCTATTCCTGTTTTTCTTTCTCATACAAGGTCATTTAAAGAGGTTTATGCATGGAACCTACTTAGAATTTATATATATGAAGGACAAAGGAGTTTGAACTGGTTCTGACTGAAGGAATTCATTTTATAGCAAAAATACCAATTTGGCTTTAACTCGCAAAAGTAAGGCTATTCCTGTTTTTCTTTCTCAAACAAGGTCATTTAAAGAGTTTTAAGCATGGAACCTACTTAGTATTGATATATATGAAGGACAAAGGAGTTTGAACTGGTTTTGACTGAAGGAAATGGTGTATATAAGCAAAAATCCGAATTTCGTCTTAATTCCGCAAAAGAAGGCTATTCCTGTTTTTCTTTCTCATACAAGGTCATTTAAAGAGGTTTATGCATGGAACCTACTTAGAATTTATATATATGAAGGACAAAGGAGTTTGAACTGGTTCTGACTGAAGGAATTCATTTTATAGCAAAAATACCAATTTGGCTTTAACTCGCAAAAGTAAGGCTATTCCTGTTTTTCTTTCTCAAACAAGGTCATTTAAAGAGGTTTAAGCATGGAACCTACTTAGAATTGATATATATGAAGGACAAAGGAGTTTGAACTGGTTTTGACTGAAGGAATTCATTTTATAGCAAAAATACCAATTTGGCTTTAACTCGCAAAAGTAAGGCTATTCCTGTTTTTCTTTCTCAAACAAGGTCATTTAAAGAGGTTTAAGCATGGAACCTACTTAGAATTGATATATATGAAGGACAAAGGAGTTTGAACTGGTTTTGACTGAAGGAATTCATTTTATAGCAAAAATACCAATTTGGCTTTAACTCGCAAAAGTAAGGCTATTCCTGTTTTTCTTTCTCAAACAAGGTCATTTAAAGAGTTTTAAGCATGGAACCTACTTAGAATTGATATATATGAAGGACAAAGGAGTTTGAACTGGTTTTGACTGAAGGAAATGGTGTTTATAAGCAAAAATCCGAATTTCGTCTTAATTCCGCAAAAGAAGGCTTTTCCTGTTTTTATTTCTCATACAAGGTCATTTAAAGAGGTTTATGCATGAAACCTACTTAGAATTGATATATATGAAGGAAAAAGGAGTTTGAACTGGTTTTGACTGAAGGAATTCATTTATAGCAAAAATACCAATTTGGCTTTAACTCGCAAAGTAAGGCTATTCCTGTTTTTCTTTCTCAAACAAGGTCATTTAAAGAGGTTTATGCATGGAACCTACTTAGAATTGATATATATGAAGGACAAAGGAGTTTGAACTGGTTTTGACTGAAGGAAATGGTGTTTATAAGCAAAAATCCGAATTTCGTCTTAATTCCGCAAAAGAAGGCTATTCCTTTTTTTCTTTCTCATACAAGGTCATTTAAAGAGGTTTATGCATGGAACCTACTTAGAATTTATATATATGAAGGACAAAGGAGTTTGAACTGGTTCTGACTGAAGGAATTCATTTTATAGCAAAAATACCAATTTGGCTTTAACTCGCAAAAGTAAGGCTATTCCTGTTTTTCTTTCTCAAACAAGGTCATTTAAAGAGGTTTATGCATGGAACCTACTTAGAATTGATATATATGAAGGACAAAGGAGTTTGAACTGGTTTTGACTGAAGGAATTCATTTTATAGCAAAAATACCAATTTGGCTTTAACTCGCAAAATTAAGGCTATTCCTGTTTTTCTTTCTCATACAAGGTCATTTAAAGAGGTTTATGCATGGAACCTACTTAGAATTGATACATATGAAGGAGAAAGGAGTTTGAACTGGTTTTGACTGAAGGAAATGGTGTTTATAAGCAAAAATCCGAATTTCGTCTTAATTCCGCAAAAGAAGGCTATTCCTGTTTTTCTTTCTCATACAAGGTCATTTAAAGAGGTTTATGCATGGAACCTACTTAGAATTGATACATATGAAGGAGAAAGGAGTTTGAACTGGTTTTGACTGAAGGAATTCATTTTATAGCAAAAATACCAATTTGGCTTTAACTCGCAAAAGTAAGGCTATTCCTGTTTTTCTTTCTCAAACAAGGTCATTTAAAGAGGTTTAAGCATGGAACCTACTTAGAATTGATATATATGAAGGACAAAGGAGTTTGAACTGGTTTTGACTGAAGGAATTCATTTTATAGCAAAAATACCAATTTGGCTTTAACTCGCAAAAGTAAGGCTATTCCTGTTTTTCTTTCTCAAACAAGGTCATTTAAAGAGGTTTATGCATGGAACCTACTTAGAATTTATATATATGAAGGAGAAAGGAGTTTGAACTGGTTTTGACTGAAGGAAATGGTGTTTATAAGCAAAAATCCGAATTTCGTCTTAATTCCGCAAAAGAAGGCTATTCCTGTTTTTCTTTCTCATACAAGGTCATTTAAAGAGGTTTATGCATGGAACCTACTTAGAATTTATATATATGAAGGACAAAGGAGTTTGAACTGGTTCTGACTGAAGGAATTCATTTTATAGCAAAAATACCAATTTGGCTTTAACTCGCAAAAGTAAGGCTATTCCTGTTTTTCTTTCTCAAACAAGGTCATTTAAAGAGGTTTATGCATGGAACCTACTTAGAATTGATATATATGAAGGACAAAGGAGTTTGAACTGGTTTTGACTGAAGGAATTCATTTTATAGCAAAAATACCAATTTGGCTTTAACTCGCAAAAGTAAGGCTATTCCTGTTTTTCTTTCTCATACAAGGTCATTTAAAGAGGTTTATGCATGGAACCTACTTAGAATTGATACATATGAAGGAGAAAGGAGTTTGAACTGGTTTTGACTGAAGGAAATGGTGTTTATAAACAAAAATCCGAATTTCGTCTTAATTCCGCAAAAGAAGGCTATTCCTAATTTTATTTCTCATACAAGGTCATTTAAAGAGGTTTATGCATGGAACCTACTTAGAATTGATATATATGAAGGACAAAGGAGTTTGAACTGGTTTTGACTGAAGGAATTCATTTTATAGCAAAAATACCAATTTGGCTTTAACTCGCAAAAGTAAGGCTATTCCTGTTTTTCTTTCTCAAACAAGGTAATTTAAAGAGGTTTATGCATGGAACCTAATTAGAATTGATATATATGAAGGAGAAAGGAGTTTGAACTGGTTTTGACTGAAGGAAATGGTGTTTATAAGCAAAAATCCGAATTTCATCTTAATTCCGCAAAAGAAGGCTATTCCTGTTTTTCTTTCTCATACAAGGTCATTTAAAGAGGTTTATGCATGGAACCTACTTAGAATTTATATATATGAAGGACAAAGGAGTTTGAACTGGTTCTGACTGAAGGAATTCATTTTATAGCAAAAATACCAATTTGGCTTTAACTCGCAAAAGTAAGGCTATTCCTGTTTTTCTTTCTCAAACAAGGTCATTTAAAGAGTTTTAAGCATGGAACCTACTTAGTATTGATATATATGAAGGACAAAGGAGTTTGAACTGGTTTTGACTGAAGGAAATGGTGTATATAAGCAAAAATCCGAATTTCGTCTTAATTCCGCAAAAGAAGGCTATTCCTGTTTTTCTTTCTCATACAAGGTCATTTAAAGAGGTTTATGCATGGAACCTACTTAGAATTTATATATATGAAGGACAAAGGAGTTTGAACTGGTTCTGACTGAAGGAATTCATTTTATAGCAAAAATACCAATTTGGCTTTAACTCGCAAAAGTAAGGCTATTCCTGTTTTTCTTTCTCAAACAAGGTCATTTAAAGAGGTTTAAGCATGGAACCTACTTAGAATTGATATATATGAAGGACAAAGGAGTTTGAACTGGTTTTGACTGAAGGAATTCATTTTATAGCAAAAATACCAATTTGGCTTTAACTCGCAAAAGTAAGGCTATTCCTGTTTTTCTTCTCAAACAAGGTCATTTAAAGAGGTTTAAGCATGGAACCTACTTAGAATTGATATATATGAAGGACAAAGGAGTTTGAACTGGTTTTGACTGAAGGAATTCATTTTATAGCAAAAATACCAATTTGGCTTTAACTCGCAAAAGTAAGGCTATTCCTGTTTTTCTTTCTCAAACAAGGTCATTTAAAGAGTTTTAAGCATGGAACCTACTTAGAATTGATATATATGAAGGACAAAGGAGTTTGAACTGGTTTTGACTGAAGGAAATGGTGTTTATAAGCAAAAATCCGAATTTCGTCTTAATTCCGCAAAGAAGGCTTTTCCTGTTTTTATTTCTCATACAAGGTCATTTAAAGAGGTTTATGCATGAAACCTACTTAGAATTGATATATATGAAGGAAAAAGGAGTTTGAACTGGTTTTGACTGAAGGAATTCATTTTATAGCAAAAATACCAATTTGGCTTTAACTCGCAAAAGTAAGGCTATTCCTGTTTTTCTTTCTCAAACAAGGTCATTTAAAGAGGTTTATGCATGGAACCTACTTAGAATTGATATATATGAAGGACAAAGGAGTTTGAACTGGTTTTGACTGAAGGAAATGGTGTTTATAAGCAAAATCCGAATTTCGTCTTAATTCCGCAAAAGAAGGCTATTCCTTTTTTTCTTTCTCATACAAGGTCATTTAAAGAGGTTTATGCATGGAACCTACTTAGAATTTATATATATGAAGGACAAAGGAGTTTGAACTGGTTCTGACTGAAGGAATTCATTTTATAGCAAAAATACCAATTTGGCTTTAACTCGCAAAAGTAAGGCTATTCCTGTTTTTCTTTCTCAAACAAGGTCATTTAAAGAGGTTTATGCATGGAACCTACTTAGAATTGATATATATGAAGGACAAAGGAGTTTGAACTGGTTTGACTGAAGGAATTCATTTTATAGCAAAAATACCAATTTGGCTTTAACTCGCAAAATTAAGGCTATTCCTGTTTTTCTTTCTCATACAAGGTCATTTAAAGAGGTTTATGCATGGAACCTACTTAGAATTGATACATATGAAGGAGAAAGGAGTTTGAACTGGTTTTGACTGAAGGAAATGGTGTTTATAAGCAAAAATCCGAATTTCGTCTTAATTCCGCAAAAGAAGGCTATTCCTGTTTTTCTTTCTCATACAAGGTCATTTAAAGAGGTTTATGCATGGAACCTACTTAGAATTGATACATATGAAGGAGAAAGGAGTTTGAACTGGTTTTGACTGAAGGAATTCATTTTATAGCAAAAATACCAATTTGGCTTTAACTCGCAAAAGTAAGGCTATTCCTGTTTTTCTTTCTCAAACAAGGTCATTTAAAGAGGTTTAAGCATGGAACCTACTTAGAATTGATATATATGAAGGACAAAGGAGTTTGAACTGGTTTTGACTGAAGGAATTCATTTTATAGCAAAAATACCAATTTGGCTTTAACTCGCAAAAGTAAGGCTATTCCTGTTTTTCTTTCTCAAACAAGGTCATTTAAAGAGGTTTATGCATGGAACCTACTTAGAATTTATATATATGAAGGAGAAAGGAGTTTGAACTGGTTTTGACTGAAGGAAATGGTGTTTATAAGCAAAAATCCGAATTTCGTCTTAATTCCGCAAAAGAAGGCTATTCCTGTTTTTCTTTCTCATACAAGGTCATTTAAAGAGGTTTATGCATGGAACCTACTTAGAATTTATATATATGAAGGACAAAGGAGTTTGAACTGGTTCTGACTGAAGGAATTCATTTTATAGCAAAAATACCAATTTGGCTTTAACTCGCAAAAGTAAGGCTATTCCTGTTTTTCTTTCTCAAACAAGGTCATTTAAAGAGGTTTATGCATGGAACCTACTTAGAATTGATATATATGAAGGACAAAGGAGTTTGAACTGGTTTTGACTGAAGGAATTCATTTTATAGCAAAAATACCAATTTGGCTTTAACTCGCAAAATTAAGGCTATTCCTGTTTTTCTTTCTCATACAAGGTCATTTAAAGAGGTTTATGCATGGAACCTACTTAGAATTGATACATATGAAGGAGAAAGGAGTTTGAACTGGTTTTGACTGAAGGAAATGGTGTTTATAAGCAAAAATCCGAATTTCGTCTTAATTCCGCAAAAGAAGGCTATTCCTGTTTTTCTTTCTCATACAAGGTCATTTAAAGAGGTTTATGCATGGAACCTACTTAGAATTGATACTTATGAAGGAGAAAGGAGTTTGAACTGGTTTTGACTGAAGGAATTCATTTTATAGCAAAAATACCAATTTGGCTTTAACTCGCAAAAGTAAGGCTATTCCTGTTTTTCTTTCTCAAACAAGGTCATTTAAAGAGGTTTAAGCATGGAACCTACTTAGAATTGATATATATGAAGGACAAAGGAGTTTGAACTGGTTTTGACTGAAGGAATTCATTTTATAGCAAAAATACCAATTTGGCTTTAACTCGCAAAAGTAAGGCTATTCCTGTTTTTCTTTCTCAAACAAGGTCATTTAAAGAGGTTTATGCATGGAACCTACTTAGAATTTATATATATGAAGGAGAAAGGAGTTTGAACTGGTTTTGACTGAAGGAAATGGTGTTTATAAGCAAAAATCCGAATTTCGTCTTAATTCCGCAAAAGAAGGCTATTCCTGTTTTTCTTTCTCATACAAGGTCATTTAAAGAGGTTTATGCATGGAACCTACTTAGAATTTATATATATGAAGGACAAAGGAGTTTGAACTGGTTTTGACTGAAGGAATTCATTTTATAGCAAAAATACCAATTTGGCTTTAACTCGCAAAAGTAAGGCTATTCCTGTTTTTCTTTCTCAAACAAGGTCATTTAAAGAGGTTTATGCATGGAACCTACTTAGAATTGATATATATGAAGGACAAAGGAGTTTGAACTGGTTTTGACTGAAGGAATTCATTTTATAGCAAAAATACCAATTTGGCTTTAACTCGCAAAAGTAAGGCTATTCCTGTTTTTCTTTCTCAAACAAGGTCATTTAAAGAGTTTTAAGCATGGAACCTACTTAGAATTGATATATATGAAGGACAAAGGAGTTTGAACTGGTTTTGACTGAAGGAAATGGTGTTTATAAGCAAAAATCCGAATTTCGTCTTAATTCCGCAAAAGAAGGCTTTTCCTGTTTTTATTTCTCATACAAGGTCATTTAAAGAGGTTTATGCATGGAACCTACTTAGAATTGATATATATGAAGGAAAAAGGAGTTTGAACTGGTTTTGACTGAAGGAATTCATTTTATAGCAAAAATACCAATTTGGCTTTAACTCGCAAAAGTAAGGCTATTCCTGTTTTTCTTTCTCAAACAAGGTCATTTAAAGAGGTTTATGCATGGAACCTACTTAGAATTGATATATATGAAGGACAAAGGAGTTTGAACTGGTTTTGACTGAAGGAATTCATTTTATAGCAAAAATACCAATTTGGCTTTAACTCGCAAAAGTAAGGCTATTCCTGTTTTTCTTTCTCAAACAAGGTCATTTAAAGAGGTTTATGCATGGAACCTACTTAGAATTGATATATATGAAGGAGAAAGGAGTTTGAACTGGTTTTGACTGAAGGAAATGGTGTTTATAAGCAAAAATCCGAATTTCGTCTTAATTCCGCAAAAGAAGGCTATTCCTGTTTTTCTTTCTCATACAAGGTCATTTAAAGAGGTTTATGCATGGAACCTACTTAGAATTTATATATATGAAGGACAAAGGAGTTTGAACTGGTTTTGACTGAAGGAATTCATTTTATAGCAAAAATACCAATTTGGCTTTAACTCGCAAAAGTAAGGCTATTCCTGTTTTTCTTTCTCAAACAAGGTCATTTAAAGAGGTTTATGCATGGAACCTACTTAGAATTGATATATATGAAGGACAAAGGAGTTTGAACTGGTTTTGACTGAAGGAAATGGTGTTTATAAGCAAAAATCCGAATTTCGTCTTAATTCCGCAAAAGAAGGCTATTCCTTTTTTTCTTTCTCATACAAGGTCATTTAAAGAGGTTTATGCATGGAACCTACTTAGAATTTATATATATGAAGGACAAAGGAGTTTGAACTGGTTCTGACTGAAGGAATTCATTTTATAGCAAAAAAAACAGTTTGGCTTTAACTCGCAAAAGTAAGGCTATTCCTGTTTTTCTTTCTCAAACAAGGTCATTTAAAGAGGTTTATGCATGGAACCTACTTAGAATTGATATATATGAAGGACAAAGGAGTTTGAACTGGTTTTGACTGAAGGAATTCATTTTATAGCAAAAATACCAATTTGGCTTTAACTCGCAAAAGTAAGGCTATTCCTGTTTTTCTTTCTCAAACAAGGTCATTTAAAGAGGTTTATGCATGGAACCTACTTAGAATTGATATATATGAAGGAGAAAGGAGTTTGAACTGGTTTTGACTGAAGGAAATGGTGTTTATAAACAAAAATCCGAATTTCGTCTTAATTCCGCAAAAGAAGGCTATTCCTGTTTTTCTTTCTCATACAAGGTCATTTAAAGAGGTTTATGCATGGAACCTACTTAGAATATATATATGAAGGACAAAGGAGTTTGAACTGGTTTTGACTGAAGGAATTCATTTTATAGCAAAAATACCAATTTGGCTTTAACTTGCAAAAGTAAGGCTATTCCTGTTTTTCTTTCTCAAACAAGGTCATTTAAAGAGGTTTTTGCATGGAACCTACTTAGAATTGATATATATGAAGGACAAAGGAGTTTGAACTGGTTTTGACTGAAGGAATTCATTTTATAGCAAAAATACCAATTTGGCTTTAACTCGCAAAAGTAATGCTATTCCTGTTTTTCTTTCTCAAACAAGGTCATTTAAAGAGGTTTAAGCATGGAACCTACTTAGAATTGATATATATGAAGGACAAAGGAGTTTGAACTGGTTTTGACTGAAGGAAATGGTGTTTATAAGCAAAAATCCGAATTTCGTCTTAATTCCGCAAAAGAAGGCTATTCCTGTTTTTCTTTCTCATACAAGGTCATTTAAAGAGGTTTATGCATGGAACCTACTTAGAATAAATATATATGAAGGAGAAAGGGGTTTGAACTGGTTTTGACTGAAGGAAATGGTGTTTATAAGCAAAAATCCGAATTTCGTCTTAATTCCGCAAAAGAAGGCTATTCCTGTTTTTCTTTCTCATACAAGGTCATTTAAAGAGGTTTATGCATGGAACCTACTTAGAATTTATATATATGAAGGACAAAGGAGTTTGAACTGGTTCTGACTGAAGGAATTCATTTTATAGCAAAAATACCAATTTGGCTTTAACTCGCAAAAGTAAGGCTATTCCTGTTTTTCTTTCTCAAACAAGGTCATTTAAAGAGGTTTATGCATGGAACCTACTTAGAATTGATATAAATGAAGGACAAAGGAGTTTGAACTGGTTTTGACTGAAGGAATTCATTTTATAGCAAAAATACCAATTTGGCTTTAACTCGCAAAAGTAAGGCTATTCCTGTTTTTCTTTCTCATACAAGGTCATTTAAAGAGGTTTATGCATGGAACCTACTTAGAATTGATACATATGAAGGAGAAAGGAGTTTGAACTGGTTTTGACTGAAGGAAATGGTGTTTATAAGCAAAAATCCGAATTTCGTCTTAATTCCGCAAAAGAAGGCTATTCCTGTTTTTCTTTCTCATACAAGGTCATTTAAAGAGGTTTATGCATGGAACCTACTTAGAATTGATACATATGAAGGAGAAAGGAGTTTGAACTGGTTTTGACTGAAGGAATTCATTTTATAGCAAAAATACCAATTTGGCTTTAACTCGCAAAAGTAAGGCTATTCCTGTTTTTCTTTCTCAAACAAGGTCATTTAAAGAGGTTTATGCATGGAACCTACTTAGAATTGATATATATGAAGGACAAAAGAGTTTGAACTGGTTTTGACTGAAGGAATTCATTTTATAGCAAAAATACCAATTTGGCTTTAACTCGCAAAAGTAAGGCTATTCCTGTTTTTCTTTCTCAAACAAGGTCATTTAAAGAGGTTTATGCATGGAACCTACTTAGAATTGATATATATGAAGGAGAAAGGAGTTTGAACTGGTTTTGACTGAAGGAAATGGTGTTTATAAGCAAAAATCCGAATTTCGTCTTAATTCCGCAAAAGAAGGCTATTCCTGTTTTTCTTTCTCATACAAGGTCATTTAAAGAGGTTTATGCATGGAACCTACTTAGAATTTATATATATGAAGGACAAAGGAGTTTGAACTGGTTCTGACTGAAGGAATTCATTTTATAGCAAAAATACCAATTTGGCTTTAACTCGCAAAAGTAAGGCTATTCCTGTTTTTCTTTCTCAAACAAGGTCATTTAAAGAGGTTTATGCATGGAACCTACTTAGAATTGATATATATGAAGGAGAAAGGAGTTTGAACTGGTTTTGACTGAAGGAAATGGTGTTTATAAGCAAAAATCCGAATTTCGTCTTAATTCCGCAAAAGAAGGCTATTCCTGTTTTTCTTTCTCATACAAGGTCATTTAAAGAGGTTTATGCATGGAACCTACTTAGAATTGATACATATGAAGGAGAAAGGAGTTTGAACTGGTTTTGACTGAAGGAATTCATTTTATAGCAAAAATACCAATTTGGCTTTAACTCGCAAAAGTAAGGCTATTCCTGTTTTTCTTTCTCAAACAAGGTCATTTAAAGAGGTTTATGCATGGAACCTACTTAGAATTGATATATATGAAGGACAAAAGAGTTTGAACTGGTTTTGACTGAAGGAATTCATTTTATAGCAAAAATACCAATTTGGCTTTAACTCGCAAAAGTAAGGCTATTCCTGTTTTTCTTTCTTAAACAAGGTCATTTAAAGAGTTTTAAGCATGGAACCTACTTAGAATTGATATATATGAAGGACAAAGGAGTTTGAACTGGTTTTGACTGAAGGAAATTGTGTTTATAAGCAAAAATCCGAATTTCGTCTTAATTCCGCAAAAGAAGGCTTTTCCTGTTTTTCTTTCTCATACAAGGTCATTTAAAGAGGTTTATGCATGGAACCTACTTAGAATTGATATATATGAAGGACAAAGGAGTTTGAACTGGTTTTGACTGAAGGAATTCATTTTATAGCAAAAATACCAATTTGGCTTTAACTCGCAAAAGTAAGGCTATTCCTGTTTTTCTTTCTCAAACAAGGTCATTTAAAGAGGTTTATGCATGGAACCTACTTAGAATTGATATATATGAAGGAGAATGGAGTTTGAACTGGTTTTGACTGAAGGAAATGGTGTTTATAAGCAAAAATCCGAAATTCGTCTTAATTCCGCAAAAGAAGGCTATTCCTGTTTTTCTTTCTCAAACAAGGTCATTTAAAGAGGTTTATGCATGGAACCTACTTAGAATTGATATATATGAAGGACAAAGGAGTTTGAACTGGTTCTGACTGAAGGAATTCATTTTATAGCAAAAATACCAATTTGGCTTTAACTCGCAAAAGTAAGGCTATTCCTGTTTTTCTTTCTCAAACAAGGTCATTTAAAGAGGTTTAAGCATGGAACCTACTTAGAATTGATATATATGAAGGACAAAGGAGTTTGAACTAGTTTTGACTGAAGGAAATGGTGTATATAAGCAAAAATCCGAATTTCGTCTTAATTCCGCAAAAGAAGGCTATTCCTGTTTTTCTTTCTCATACAAGGTCATTTAAAGAGGTTTATGCATGGAACCTACTTAGAATTGATATATATGAAGGACAAAGGAGTTTGAACTGGTTTTGACTGAAGGAATTCATTTTATAGCAAAAATACCAATTTTGCTTTAACTCGCAAAAGTAAGGCTATTCCTGTTTTTCTTTCTCAAACAAGGTCATTTAAAGAGTTTTAAGCATGGAACCTACTTAGAATTGATATATATGAAGGAGAAAGGAGTTTGAACTGGTTTTGAATGAAGGAAATGGTGTTTATAAGCAAAAATCCGAATTTCGTCTTAATTCCGCAAAAGAAGGCTATTCCTTTTTTTCTTTCTCATACAAGGTCATTTAAAGAGGTTTATGCATGGAACCTACTTAGAATTTATATATATGAAGGACAAAGGAGTTTGAACTGGTTTTGACTGAAGGAAATGGTGTTTATAAGCAAAAATCCGAATTTCGTCTTAATTCCGCAAAAGAAGGCTATTCCTGTTTTTCTTTCTCATACAAGGTCATTTAAAGAGGTTTATGCATGGAACCTACTTAGAATTTATATATATGAAGGACAAAGGAGTTTGAACTGGTTCTGACTGAAGGAATTCATTTTATAGCAAAAATACCAATTTGGCTTTAACTCGCAAAAGTAAGGCTATTCCTGTTTTTCTTTCTCAAACAAGGTCATTTAAAGAGGTTTATGCATGGAACCTACTTAGAATTGATATATATGAAGGACAAAGGAGTTTGAACTGGTTTTGACTGAAGGAAATGGTGTTTATAAGCAAAAATCCGAATTTCGTCTTAATTCCGCAAAAGAAGGCTATTCCTTTTTTTCTTTCTCATACAAGGTCATTTAAAGAGGTTTATGCATGGAACCTACTTAGAATTTATATATATGAAGGACAAAGGAGTTTGAACTGGTTTTGACTGAAGAAATTCATTTTATAGCAAAAATACCAATTTGGCTTTAACTCGCAAAAGTAAGGCTATTCCTGTTTTTCTTTCTCAAACAAGGTCATTTAAAGAGGTTTATGCATGGAACCTACTTAGAATTGATATATATGAAGGAGAAAGGAGTTTGAACTGGTTTTGACTGAAGGAAATGGTGTTTATAAGCAAAAATCCGAATTTCGTCTTAATTCCGCAAAAGAAGGCTATTCCTGTTTTTCTTTCTCATACAAGGTCATTTAAAGAGGTTTATGCATGGAACCTACTTAGAATTTATATATATGAAGGACAAAGGAGTTTGAACTGGTTTTGACTGAAGGAATTCATTTTATAGCAAAAATACCAATTTGGCTTTAACTCGCAAAAGTAAGGCTATTCCTGTTTTTCTTTCTCAAACAAGGTCATTTAAAGAGGTTTATGCATGGAACCTACTTAGAATTGATATATATGAAGGAGAAAGGAGTTTGAACTGGTTTTGACTGAAGGAAATGGTGTTTATAAGCAAAAATCCGAATTTCGTCTTAATTCCGCAAAAGAAGGCTATTCCTGTTTTTCTTTCTCATACAAGGTCATTTAAAGAGGTTTATGCATGGAACCTACTTAGAATTTATATATATGAAGGACAAAGGAGTTTGAACTGGTTTTGACTGAAGGAATTCATTTTATAGCAAAAATACCAATTTGGCTTTAACTCGCAAAAGTAAGGCTATTCCTGTTTTTCTTTCTCAAACAAGGTCATTTAAAGAGGTTTATGCATGGAACCTACTTAGAATTGATATATATGAAGGACAAAGGAGTTTGAACTGGTTTTGACTGAAGGAAATGGTGTTTATAAGCAAAAATCCGAATTTCGTCTTAATTCCGCAAAAGAAGGCTATTCCTTTTTTTCTTTCTCATACAAGGTCATTTAAAGAGGTTTATGCATGGAACCTACTTAGAATTTATATATATGAAGGACAAAGGAGTTTGAACTGGTTCTGACTGAAGGAATTCATTTTATAGCAAAAAAAACAGTTTGGCTTTAACTCGCAAAAGTAAGGCTATTCCTGTTTTTCTTTCTCAAACAAGGTCATTTAAAGAGGTTTATGCATGGAACCTACTTAGAATTGATATATATGAAGGACAAAGGAGTTTGAACTGGTTTTGACTGAAGGAATTCATTTTATAGCAAAAATACCAATTTGGCTTTAACTCGCAAAAGTAAGGCTATTCCTGTTTTTCTTTCTCAAACAAGGTCATTTAAAGAGGTTTATGCATGGAACCTACTTAGAATTGATATATATGAAGGAGAAAGGAGTTTGAACTGGTTTTGACTGAAGGAAATGGTGTTTATAAACAAAAATCCGAATTTCGTCTTAATTCCGCAAAAGAAGGCTATTCCTGTTTTTCTTTCTCATACAAGGTCATTTAAAGAGGTTTATGCATGGAACCTACTTAGAATATATATATGAAGGACAAAGGAGTTTGAACTGGTTTTGACTGAAGGAATTCATTTTATAGCAAAAATACCAATTTGGCTTTAACTCGCAAAAGTAAGGCTATTCCTGTTTTTCTTTCTCAAACAAGGTCATTTAAAGAGGTTTTTGCATGGAACCTACTTAGAATTGATATATATGAAGGACAAAGGAGTTTGAACTGGTTTTGACTGAAGGAATTCATTTTATAGCAAAAATACCAATTTGGCTTTAACTCGCAAAAGTAATGCTATTCCTGTTTTTCTTTCTCAAACAAGGTCATTTAAAGAGGTTTAAGCATGGAACCTACTTAGAATTGATATATATGAAGGACAAAGGAGTTTGAACTGGTTTTGACTGAAGGAAATGGTGTTTATAAGCAAAAATCCGAATTTCGTCTTAATTCCGCAAAAGAAGGCTATTCCTGTTTTTCTTTCTCATACAAGGTCATTTAAAGAGGTTTATGCATGGAACCTACTTAGAATAAATATATATGAAGGAGAAAGGGGTTTGAACTGGTTTTGACTGAAGGAAATGGTGTTTATAAGCAAAAATCCGAATTTCGTCTTAATTCCGCAAAAGAAGGCTATTCCTGTTTTTCTTTCTCATACAAGGTCATTTAAAGAGGTTTATGCATGGAACCTACTTAGAATTTATATATATGAAGGACAAAGGAGTTTGAACTGGTTCTGACTGAAGGAATTCATTTTATAGCAAAAATACCAATTTGGCTTTAACTCGCAAAAGTAAGGCTATTCCTGTTTTTCTTTCTCAAACAAGGTCATTTAAAGAGGTTTATGCATGGAACCTACTTAGAATTGATATAAATGAAGGACAAAGGAGTTTGAACTGGTTTTGACTGAAGGAATTCATTTTATAGCAAAAATACCAATTTGGCTTTAACTCGCAAAAGTAAGGCTATTCCTGTTTTTCTTTCTCAAACAAGGTCATTTAAAGAGGTTTATGCATGGAACCTACTTAGAATTGATATATATGAAGGACAAAAGAGTTTGAACTGGTTTTGACTGAAGGAATTCATTTTATAGCAAAAATACCAATTTGGCTTTAACTCGCAAAAGTAAGGCTATTCCTGTTTTTCTTTCTCAAACAAGGTCATTTAAAGAGGTTTATGCATGGAACCTACTTAGAATTGATATATATGAAGGAGAAAGGAGTTTGAACTGGTTTTGACTGAAGGAAATGGTGTTTATAAGCAAAAATCCGAATTTCGTCTTAATTCCGCAAAAGAAGGCTATTCCTGTTTTTCTTTCTCATACAAGGTCATTTAAAGAGGTTTATGCATGGAACCTACTTAGAATTTATATATATGAAGGACAAAGGAGTTTGAACTGGTTCTGACTGAAGGAATTCATTTTATAGCAAAAATACCAATTTGGCTTTAACTCGCAAAAGTAAGGCTATTCCTGTTTTTCTTTCTCAAACAAGGTCATTTAAAGAGGTTTATGCATGGAACCTACTTAGAATTGATATATATGAAGGAGAAAGGAGTTTGAACTGGTTTTGACTGAAGGAAATGGTGTTTATAAGCAAAAATCCGAATTTCGTCTTAATTCCGCAAAAGAAGGCTATTCCTGTTTTTCTTTCTCATACAAGGTCATTTAAAGAGGTTTATGCATGGAACCTACTTAGAATTGATACATATGAAGGAGAAAGGAGTTTGAACTGGTTTTGACTGAAGGAATTCATTTTATAGCAAAAATACCAATTTGGCTTTAACTCGCAAAAGTAAGGCTATTCCTGTTTTTCTTTCTCAAACAAGGTCATTTAAAGAGGTTTATGCATGGAACCTACTTAGAATTGATATATATGAAGGACAAAAGAGTTTGAACTGGTTTTGACTGAAGGAATTCATTTTATAGCAAAAATACCAATTTGGCTTTAACTCGCAAAAGTAAGGCTATTCCTGTTTTTCTTTCTTAAACAAGGTCATTTAAAGAGTTTTAAGCATGGAACCTACTTAGAATTGATATATATGAAGGACAAAGGAGTTTGAACTGGTTTTGACTGAAGGAAATTGTGTTTATAAGCAAAAATCCGAATTTCGTCTTAATTCCGCAAAAGAAGGCTATTCCTGTTTTTCTTTCTCAAACAAGGTCATTTAAAGAGGTTTATGCATGGAACCTACTTAGAATTGATATATATGAAGGACAAAGGAGTTTGAACTGGTTCTGACTGAAGGAATTCATTTTATAGCAAAAATACCAATTTGGCTTTAACTCGCAAAAGTAAGGCTATTCCTGTTTTTCTTTCTCAAACAAGGTCATTTAAAGAGGTTTAAGCATGGAACCTACTTAGAATTGATATATATGAAGGACAAAGGAGTTTGAACTAGTTTTGACTGAAGGAAATGGTGTATATAAGCAAAAATCCGAATTTCGTCTTAATTCCTCAAAAGAAGGCTATTCCTGTTTTTCTTTCTCATACAAGGTCATTTAAAGAGGTTTATGCATGGAACCTACTTAGAATTGATATATATGAAGGACAAAGGAGTTTGAACTGGTTTTGACTGAAGGAATTCATTTTATAGCAAAAATACCAATTTTGCTTTAACTCGCAAAAGTAAGGCTATTCCTGTTTTTCTTTCTCAAACAAGGTCATTTAAAGAGTTTTAAGCATGGAACCTACTTAGAATTGATATATATGAAGGAGAAAGGAGTTTGAACTGGTTTTGAATGAAGGAAATGGTGTTTATAAGCAAAAATCCGAATTTCGTCTTAATTCCGCAAAAGAAGGCTATTCCTTTTTTTCTTTCTCATACAAGGTCATTTAAAGAGGTTTATGCATGGAACCTACTTAGAATTTATATATATGAAGGACAAAGGAGTTTGAACTGGTTTTGACTGAAGGAAATGGTGTTTATAAGCAAAAATCCGAATTTCGTCTTAATTCCGCAAAAGAAGGCTATTCCTGTTTTTCTTTCTCATACAAGGTCATTTAAAGAGGTTTATGCATGGAACCTACTTAGAATTTATATATATGAAGGACAAAGGAGTTTGAACTGGTTCTGACTGAAGGAATTCATTTTATAGCAAAAATACCAATTTGGCTTTAACTCGCAAAAGTAAGGCTATTCCTGTTTTTCTTTCTCAAACAAGGTCATTTAAAGAGGTTTATGCATGGAACCTACTTAGAATTGATATATATGAAGGACAAAGGAGTTTGAACTGGTTTTGACTGAAGGAAATGGTGTTTATAAGCAAAAATCCGAATTTCGTCTTAATTCCGCAAAAGAAGGCTATTCCTTTTTTTCTTTCTCATACAAGGTCATTTAAAGAGGTTTATGCATGGAACCTACTTAGAATTTATATATATGAAGGACAAAGGAGTTTGAACTGGTTCTGACTGAAGGAATTCATTTTATAGCAAAAAAACCAGTTTGGCTTTAACTCGCAAAAGTAAGGCTATTCCTGTTTTTCTTTCTCATACAAGGTCATTTAAAGAGGTTTATGCATGGAACCTACTTAGAATTTATATTTATGAAGGAGAAAGGAGTTTGAACTGGTTTTGACTGAAGGAAATGGTGTTTATAAGCAAAAATCCGAATTTCGTCTTAATTCCGCAAAAGAAGGCTTTTCCTGTTTTTATTTCTCATACAAGGTCATTTAAAGAGGTTTATGCATGGAACCTACTTAGAATTGATATATATGAAGGAAAAAGGAGTTTGAACTGGTTTTGACTGAAGGAATTCATTTTATAGCAAAAATACCAATTTGGCTTTAACTCGCAAAAGTAAGGCTATTCCTGTTTTTCTTTCTCAAACAAGGTCATTTAAAGAGGTTTATGCATGGAACCTACTTAGAATTGATATATATGAAGGACAAAGGAGTTTGAACTGGTTTTGACTGAAGGAATTCATGTTATAGCAAAAATACCAATTTGGCTTTAACTCGCAAAAGTAAGGCTATTCCTGTTTTTCTTTCTCAAACAAGGTCATTTAAAGAGGTTTATGCATGGAACCTACTTAGAATTGATATATATGAAGGAGAAAGGAGTTTGAACTGGTTTTGACTGAAGGAAATGGTGTTTATAAGCAAAAATCCGAATTTCGTCTTAATTCCGCAAAAGAAGGCTATTCCTGTTTTTCTTTCTCATACAAGGTCATTTAAAGAGGTTTATGCATGGAACCTACTTAGAATTTATATATATGAAGGACAAAGGAGTTTGAACTGGTTTTGACTGAAGGAATTCATTTTATAGCAAAAATACCAATTTGGCTTTAACTCGCAAAAGTAAGGCTATTCCTGTTTTTCTTTCTCAAACAAGGTCATTTAAAGAGGTTTATGCATGGAACCTACTTAGAATTGATATATATGAAGGACAAAGGAGTTTGAACTGGTTTTGACTGAAGGAATTCATTTTATAGCAAAAATACCAATTTGGCTTTAACTCGCAAAAGTAAGGCTATTCCTGTTTTTCTTTCTCAAACAAGGTCATTTAAAGAGGTTTATGCATGGAACCTACTTAGAATTGATATATATGAAGGAGAAAGGAGTTTGAACTGGTTTTGACTGAAGGAAATGGTGTTTATAAGCAAAAATCCGAATTTCGTCTTAATTCCGCAAAAGAAGGCTATTCCTGTTTTTCTTTCTCATACAAGGTCATTTAAAGAGGTTTATGCATGGAACCTACTTAGAATTTATATATATGAAGGACAAAGGAGTTTGAACTGGTTTTGACTGAAGGAATTCATTTTATAGCAAAAATACCAATTTGGCTTTAACTCGCAAAAGTAAGGCTATTCCTGTTTTTCTTTCTCAAACAAGGTCATTTAAAGAGGTTTATGCATGGAACCTACTTAGAATTGATATATATGAAGGACAAAGGAGTTTGAACTGGTTTTGACTGAAGGAATTCATTTTATAGGCAAAAATACCAATTTGGCTTTAACTCGCAAAAGTAAGGCTATTCCTGTTTTTCTTTCTCATACAAGGTCATTTAAAGAGGTTTATGCATGGAACCTACTTAGAATTGATACATATGAAGGAGAAAGGAGTTTGAACTGGTTTTGACTGAAGGAAATGGTGTTTATTAGCAAAAATCCGAATTTCGTCTTAATTCCGCAAAAGAAGGCTATTCCTGTTTTTCTTTCTCATACAAGGTCATTTAAAGAGGTTTATGCATGGAACCTACTTAGAATTGATACATATGAAGGAGAAAGGAGTTTGAACTGGTTTTGACTGAAGGAATTCATTTTATAGCAAAAATACCAATTTGGCTTTAACTCGCAAAAGTAAGGCTATTCCTGTTTTTCTTTCTCAAACAAGGTCATTTAAAGAGGTTTATGCATGGAACCTACTTAGAATTGATATATATGAAGGACAAAAGAGTTTGAACTGGTTTTGACTGAAGGAATTCATTTTATAGCAAAAATACCAATTTGGCTTTAACTCGCAAAAGTAAGGCTATTCCTGTTTTTCTTTCTCAAACAAGGTCATTTAAAGAGGTTTATGCATGGAACCTACTTAGAATTGATATATATGAAGGAGAAAGGAGTTTGAACTCGTTTTGACTGAAGGAAATGGTGTTTATAAGCAAAAATCCGAATTTCGTCTTAATTCCGCAAAAGAAGGCTATTCCTGTTTTTCTTTCTCATACAAGGTCATTTAAAGAGGTTTATGCATGGAACCTACTTAGAATTTATATATATGAAGGACAAAGGAGTTTGAACTGGTTCTGACTGAAGGAATTCATTTTATAGCAAAAATACCAATTTGGCTTTAACTCGCAAAAGTAAGGCTATTCCTGTTTTTCTTTCTCAAACAAGGTCATTTAAAGAGGTTTATGCATGGAACCTACTTAGAATTGATATATATGAAGGACAAAGGAGTTTGAACTGGTACTGACTGAAGGAATTCATTTTATAGCAAAAATACCAATTTGGCTTTAACTCGCAAAAGTAAGGCTATTCCTGTTTTTCTTTCTCAAACAAGGTCATTTAAAGAGGTTTAAGCATGGAACCTACTTAGAATTGATATATATGAAGGACAAAGGAGTTTGAACTGGTTTTGACTGAAGGAAATGGTGTTTATAAGCAAAAATCCGAATTTCGTCTTAATTCCGCAAAAGAAGGCTATTCCTGTTTTTCTTTCTCATACAAGGTCATTTAAAGAGGTTTATGCATGGAACCTACTTAGAATTTATATATATGAAGGACAAAGGAGTTTGAACTGGTTCTGACTGAAGGAATTCATTTTATAGCAAAAATACCAATTTGGCTTTAACTCGCAAAAGTAAGGCTATTCCTGTTTTTCTTTCTCAAACAAGGTCATTTAAAGAGGTTTATGCATGGAACCTACTTAGAATTGATATATATGAAGGAGAAAGGAGTTTGAACTGGTTTTGACTGAAGGAAATGGTGTTTATAAGCAAAAATCCGAATTTCGTCTTAATTCCGCAAAAGAAGGCTATTCCTGTTTTTCTTTCTCAAACAAGGTCATTTAAAGAGGTTTATGCATGGAACCTACTTAGAATTGATATATATGAAGGACAAAGGAGTTTGAACTGGTTTTGACTGAAGGAATTCATTTTATAGCAAAAATACCAATTTGGCTTTAACTCGCAAAATTAAGGCTATTCCTGTTTTTCTTTCTCATACAAGGTCATTTAAAGAGGTTTATGCATGGAACCTACTTAGAATTGATACATATGAAGGAGAAAGGAGTTTGAACTGGTTTTGACTGAAGGAAATCATTTTATAGCAAAAATACCAATTTGGCTTTAACTCGCAAAAGTAAGGCTATTGCTGTTTTTCTTTCTCAAACAAGGTCATTTAAAGAGGTTTATGCATGGAACCTACTTAGAATTGATATATATGAAGGACAAAAGAGTTTGAACTGGTTTTGACTGAAGGAATTCATTTTATAGCAAAAATACCAATTTGGCTTTAACTCGCAAAAGTAAGGCTATTCCTGTTTTTCTTTCTCAAACAAGGTCATTTAAAGAGTTTTAAGCATGGAACCTACTTAGAATTGATATATATGAAGGACAAAGGAGTTTGAACTGGTTTTGACTGAAGGAAATTGTGTTTATAAGCAAAAATCCGAATTTCATCTTAATTCCGCAAGAGAAGGCTATTCCTGTTTTTCTTTCTCATACAAGGTCATTTAAAGAGGTTTATGCATGGAACCTACTTAGAATTTATATATATGAAGGACAAAGGAGTTTGAACTGGTTCTGACTGAAGGAATTCATTTTATAGCAAAAATACCAATTTGGCTTTAACTCGCAAAAGTAAGGCTATTCCTGTTTTTCTTTCTCAAACAAGGTCATTTAAAGAGGTTTAAGCATGGAACCTACTTAGAATTGATATATATGAAGGACAAAGGAGTTTGAACTGGTTTTGACTGAAGGAAATGGTGTTTATAAGCAAAAATCCGAATTTCGTCTTAATTCCGCAAAAGAAGGCTATTCCTGTTTTTCTTTCTCATACAAGGTCATTTAAAGAGGTTTATGCATGGAACCTACTTAGAATTTATATATATGAAGGACAAAGGAGTTTGAACTGGTTCTGACTGAAGGAATTCATTTTATAGCAAAAATACCAATTTGGCTTTAACTCGCAAAAGTAAGGCTATTCCTGTTTTTCTTTCTCAAACAAGGTCATTTAAAGAGGTTTATGCATGGAACCTACTTAGAATTGATATATATGAAGGACAAAGGAGTTTGAACTGGTTTTGACTGAAGGAATTCATTTTATAGCAAAAATACCAATTTGGCTTTAACTCGCAAAAGTAAGGCTATTCCTGTTTTTCTTTCTCATACAAGGTCATTTAAAGAGGTTTATGCATGGAACCTACTTAGAATTGATACATATGAAGGAGAAAGGAGTTTGAACTGGTTTTGACTGAAGGAAATGGTGTTTATAAGCAAAAATCCGAATTTCTGCTTAATTCCGCAAAAGAAGGCTATTCCTGTTTTTCTTTCTCATACAAGGTCATTTAAAGAGGTTTATGCATGGAACCTACTTAGAATTGATACATATGAAGGAGAAAGGAGTTTGAACTGGTTTTGACTGAAGGAATTCATTTTATAGCAAAAATACCAATTTGGCTTTAACTCGCAAAAGTAAGGCTATTCCTGTTTTTCTTTCTCAAACAAGGTCATTTAAAGAGGTTTATGCATGGAACCTACTTAGAATTGATATATATGAAGGACAAAAGAGTTTGAACTGGTTTTGACTGAAGGAATTCATTTATAGCAAAAATACCAATTTGGCTTTAACTCGCAAAAGTAAGGCTATTCCTGTTTTTCTTTCTCAAACAAGGTCATTTAAAGAGGTTTATGCATGGAACCTACTTAGAATTGATATATATGAAGGAGAAAGGAGTTTGAACTGGTTTTGACTGAAGGAAATGGTGTTTATAAGCAAAAATCCGAATTTCGTCTTAATTCCGCAAAAGAAGGCTATTCCTGTTTTTCTTTCTCATACAAGGTCATTTAAAGAGGTTTATGCATGGAACCTACTTAGAATTTATATATATGAAGGACAAAGGAGTTTGAACTGGTTCTGACTGAAGGAATTCATTTTATAGCAAAAATACCAATTTGGCTTTAACTCGCAAAAGTAAGGCTATTCCTGTTTGTCTTTCTCAAACAAGGTCATTTAAAGAGGTTTATGCATGGAACCTACTTAGAATTGATATATATGAAGGACAAAGGAGTTTGAACTGGTTTTGACTGAAGGAATTCATTTTATAGCAAAAATACCAATTTGGCTTTAACTCGCAAAATTAAGGCTATTCCTGTTTTTCTTTCTCATACAAGGTCATTTAAAGAGGTTTATGCATGGAACCTACTTAGAATTGATACATATGAAGGAGAAAGGAGTTTGAACTGGTTTTGACTGAAGGAAATGGTGTTTATAAGCAAAAATCCGAATTTCGTCTTAATTCCGCAAAAGAAGGCTATTCCTGTTTTTCTTTCTCATACAAGGTCATTTAAAGAGGTTTATGCATGGAACCTACTTAGAATTGATACATATGAAGGAGAAAGGAGTTTGAACTGGTTTTGACTGAAGGAATTCATTTTATAGCAAAAATACCAATTTGGCTTTAACTCGCAAAAGTAAGGCTATTCCTGTTTTTCTTTCTCAAACAAGGTCATTTAAAGAGGTTTATGCATGGAACCTACTTAGAATTGATATATATGAAGGACAAAAGAGTTTGAACTGGTTTTGACTGAAGGAATTCATTTTATAGCAAAAATACCAATTTGGCTTTAACTCGCAAAAGTAAGGCTATTCCTGTTTTTCTTTCTCAAACAAGGTCATTTAAAGAGTTTTAAGCATGGAACCTACTTAGAATTGATATATATGAAGGACAAAGGAGTTTGAACTGGTTTTGACTGAAGGAAATTGTGTTTATAAGCAAAAATCCGAATTTCGTCTTAATTCCGCAAAAGAAGGCTTTTCCTGTTTTTCTTTCTCATACAAGGTCATTTAAAGAGGTTTATGCATGGAACCTACTTAGAATTTATATATATGAAGGACAAAGGAGTTTGAACTGGTTTTGACTGAAGGAATTCATTTTATAGCAAAAATACCAATTTGGCCTTAACTCGCAAAAGTAAGGCTATTCCTGTTTTTCTTTCTCAAACAAGGTCATTTAAAGAGGTTTATGCATGGAACCTACTTAGAATTGATATGTATGAAGGACAAAGGAGTTTGAACTGGTTTTGACTGAAGGAAATGGTGTTTATAAGCAAAAATCCGAATTTCGTCTTAATTCCGCAAAAGAAGGCTATTCCTTTTTTTCTTTCTCATACAAGGTCATTTAAAGAGGTTTATGCATGGAACCTACTTAGAATTTATATATATGAAGGACAAAGGAGTTTGAACTGGTTCTGACTGAAGGAATTCATTTTATAGCAAAAAAACCAGTTTGGCTTTAACTCGCAAAAGTAAGGCTATTCCTGTTTTTCTTTCTCATACAAGGTCATTTAAAGAGGTTTATGCATGGAACCTACTTAGAATATATATATGAAGGACAAAGGAGTTTGAACTGGTTTTGACTGAAGGAATTCATTTTATAGCAAAAATACCAAATTGGCTTTAACTCGCAAAAGTAAGGCTATTCCTGTTTTTCTTTCTCAAACAAGGTCATTTAAAGAGGTTTATGCATGGAACCTACTTAGAATAAATATATATGAAGGACAAAGGAGTTTGAACTGGTTTTGACTGAAGGAATTCATTTTATAGCAAAAATACCAATTTGGCTTTAACTCGCAAAAGTAATGCTATTCCTGTTTTTCTTTCTCAAACAAGGTCATTTAAAGAGGTTTAAGCATGGAACCTACTTAGAATTGATATATATGAAGGACAAAGGAGTTTGAACTGGTTTTGACTGAAGGAAATGGTGTTTATAAGCAAAAATCCGAATTTCGTCTTAATTCCGCAAAAGAAGGCTATTCCTGTTTTTCTTTCTCATACAAGGTCATTTAAAGAGGTTTATGCATGGAACCTACTTAGAATAAATATATATGAAGGAGAAAGGGGTTTGAACTGGTTTTGACTGAAGGAAATGGTGTTTATAAGCAAAAATCCGAATTTCGTCTTAATTCCGCAAAAGAAGGCTATTCCTGTTTTTCTTTCTCATACAAGGTCATTTAAAGAGGTTTATGCATGGAACCTACTTAGAATTTATATATATGAAGGACAAAGGAGTTTGAACTGGTTCTGACTGAAGGAATTCATTTTATAGCAAAAATACCAATTTGGCTTTAACTCGCAAAAGTAAGGCTATTCCTGTTTTTCTTTCTCAAACAAGGTCATTTAAAGAGGTTTATGCATGGAACCTACTTAGAATTGATATATATGAAGGACAAAGGAGTTTGAACTGGTTTTGACTGAAGGAAATGGTGTTTATAAGCAAAAATCCGAATTTCGTCTTAATTCCGCAAAAGAAGGCTATTTCTTTTTTTCTTTCTCATACAAGGTCATTTAAAGAGGTTTATGCATGGAACCTACTTAGAATTTATATATATGAAGGACAAAGGAGTTTGAACTGGTTCTGACTGAAGGAATTCATTTTATAGCAAAAAAACCAGTTTGGCTTTAACTCGCAAAAGTAAGGCTATTCCTGTTTTTCTTTCTCATACAAGGTCATTTAAAGAGGTTTATGCATGGAACCTACTTAGAATATATATATGAAGGACAAAGGAGTTTGAACTGGTTTTGACTGAAGGAATTCATTTTATAGCAAAAATACCAATTTGGCTTTAACTAGCAAAAGTAAGGCTATTCCTGTTTTTCTTTCTCAAACAAGGTCATTTAAAGAGGTTTATGCATGGAACCTACTTAGAATTGATATATATGAAGGACAAAGGAGTTTGAACTGGTTTTGACTGAAGGAATTCATTTTATAGCAAAAATACCAATTTGGCTTTAACTCGCAAAAGTAATGCTATTCCTGTTTTTCTTTCTCAAACAAGGTCATTTAAAGAGGTTTAAGCATGGAACCTACTTAGAATTGATATATATGAAGGACAAAGGAGTTTGAACTGGTTTTGACTGAAGGAAATGGTGTTTATAAGCAAAAATCCGAATTTCGTCTTAATTCCGCAAAAGAAGGCTATTCCTGTTTTTCTTTCTCATACAAGGTCATTTAAAGAGGTTTATGCATGGAACCTACTTAGAATAAATATATATGAAGGAGAAAGGGGTTTGAACTGGTTTTGACTGAAGGAAATGGTGTTTATAAGCAAAAATCCGAATTTCGTCTTAATTCCGCAAAAGAAGGCTATTCCTGTTTTTCTTTCTCATACAAGGTCATTTAAAGAGGTTTATGCATGGAACCTACTTAGAATTTATATATATGAAGGACAAAGGAGTTTGAACTGGTTCTGACTGAAGGAATTCATTTTATAGCAAAAATACCAATTTGGCTTTAACTCGCAAAAGTAAGGCTATTCCTGTTTTTCTTTCTCAAACAAGGTCATTTAAAGAGGTTTAAGCATGGAACCTACTTAGAATTGATATATATGAAGGACAAAGGAGTTTGAACTGGTTTTGACTGAAGGAAATGGTGTTTATAAGCAAAAATCCGAATTTCGTCTTAATTCCGCAAAAGAAGGCTATTCCTGTTTTTCTTTCTCATACAAGGTCATTTAAAGAGGTTTATGCATGGAACCTACTTAGAATTTATATATATGAAGGACAAAGGAGTTTGAACTGGTTTTGACTGAAGGAATTCATTTTATAGCAAAAATACCAATTTGGCTTTAACTCGCAAAAGTAAGGCTATTCCTGTTTTTCTTTCTCAAACAAGGTCATTTAAAGAGGTTTATGCATGGAACCTACTTAGAATTGATATATATGAAGGACAAAGGAGTTTGAACTGGTTTTGACTGAAGGAATTCATTTTATAGCAAAAATACCAATTTGGCTTCAACTCGCAAAAGTAAGACTATTCCTGTTTTTCTTTCTCAAACAAGGTCATTTAAAGAGTTTTAAGCATGGAACCTACTTAGAATTGATATATATGAAGGAGAAAGGAGTTTGAACTGGTTTTGACTGAAGGAAATGGTGTTTATAAGCAAAAATCCGAATTTCGTCTTAATTCCGCAAAAGAAGGCTATTCCTGTTTTTCTTTCTCATACAAGGTCATTTAAAGAGGTTTATGCATGGAACCTACTTAGAATTTATATATATGAAGGACAAAGGAGTTTGAACTGGTTCTGACTGAAGGAATTCATTTTATAGCAAAAATACCAATTTGGCTTTAACTCGCAAAAGTAAGGCTATTCCTGTTTTTCTTTCTCAAACAAGGTCATTTAAAGAGGTTTATGCATGGAACCTACTTAGAATTGATATATATGAAGGACAAAGGAGTTTGAACTGGTTCTGACTGAAGGAATTCATTTTATAGCAAAAATACCAATTTGGCTTAACTCGCAAAAGTAAGGCTATTCCTGTTTTTCTTTCTCAAACAAGGTCATTTAAAGAGGTTTAAGCATGGAACCTACTTAGAATTGATATATATGAAGGACAAAGGAGTTTGAACTGGTTTTGACTGAAGGAAATGGTGTTTATAAGCAAAAATCCGAATTTCGTCTTAATTCCGCAAAAGAAGGCTATTCCTGTTTTTCTTTCTCATACAAGGTCATTTAAAGAGGTTTATGCATGGAACCTACTTAGAATTTATATATATGAAGGACAAAGGAGTTTGAACTGGTTTTGACTGAAGGAATTCATTTTATAGCAAAAATACCAATTTGGCTTTAACTCGCAAAAGTAAGGCTATTCCTGTTTTTCTTTCTCAAACAAGGTCATTTAAAGAGGTTTATGCATGGAACCTACTTAGAATTGATATATATGAAGGACAAAAGAGTTTGAACTGGTTTTGACTGAAGGAATTCATTTTATAGCAAAAATACCAATTTGGCTTTAACTCGCAAAAGTAAGGCTATTCCTGTTTTTCTTTCTCAAACAAGGTCATTTAAAGAGGTTTATGCATGGAACCTACTTAGAATTGATATATATGAAGGACAAAAGAGTTTGAACTGGTTTTGACTGAAGGAATTCATTTTATAGCAAAAATACCAATTTGGCTTTAACTCGCAAAAGTAAGGCTATTCCTGTTTTTCTTTCTCAAACAAGGTCATTTAAAGAGGTTTATGCATGGAACCTACTTAGAATTGATATATATGAAATACAAAGGAGTTTGAACTAGTTTTGACTGAAGGAAATGGTGTATATAAGCAAAAATCCGAATTTCGTCTTAATTCCGCAAAAGAAAGCTATTCCTGTTTTTCTTTCTCATACAAGGTCATTTAAAGAGGTTTATGCATGGAACCTACTTAGAATTGATATATATGAAGGACAAAGGAGTTTGAACTGGTTTTGACTGAAGGAATTCATTTTATAGCAAAAATACCAATTTTGCTTTAACTCGCAAAAGTAAGGCTATTCCTGTTTTTCTTTCTCAAACAAGGTCATTTAAAGAGTTTTAAGCATGGAACCTACTTAGAATTGATATATATGAAGGAGAAAGGAGTTTGAACTGGTTTTGAATGAAGGAAATGGTGTTTATAAGCAAAAATCCGAATTTCGTCTTAATTTCGCAAAAGAAGGCTATTCCTGTTTTTCTTTCTCATACAAGGTCATTTAAAGAGGTTTATGCATGGAACCTACTTAGAATTTATATATATGAAGGACAAAGGAGTTTGAACTGGTTCTGACTGAAGGAATTCATTTTATAGCAAAAATACCAATTTGGCTTTAACTCGCAAAAGTAAGGCTATTCCTGTTTTTCTTTCTCAAACAAGGTCATTTAAAGAGGTTTATGCATGGAACCTACTTAGAATTGATATATATGAAGGACAAAGGAGTTTGAACTGGTTCTGACTGAAGGAATTCATTTTATAGCAAAAATACCAATTTGGCTTTAACTCGCAAAAGTAAGGCTATTCCTGTTTTTCTTTCTCAAACAAGGTCATTTAAAGAGGTTTAAGCATGGAACCTACTTAGAATTGATATATATGAAGGACAAAGGAGTTTGAACTAGTTTTGACTGAAGGAAATGGTGTATATAAGCAAAAATCCGAATTTCGTCTTAATTCCGCAAAAGAAGGCTATTCCTGTTTTTCTTTCTCATACAAGGTCATTTAAAGAGGTTTATGCATGGAACCTACTTAGAATTGATATATATGAAGGACAAAGGAGTTTGAACTGGTTTTGACTGAAGGAATTCATTTTATAGCAAAAATACCAATTTGGCTTTAACTCGCAAAAGTAATGCTATTCCTGTTTTTCTTTCTCAAACAAGGTCATTTAAAGAGGTTTAAGCATGGAACCTACTTAGAATTGATATATATGAAGGACAAAGGAGTTTGAACTGGTTTTGACTGAAGGAAATGGTGTTTATAAGCAAAAATCCGAATTTCGTCTTAATTCCGCAAAAGAAGGCTATTCCTGTTTTTCTTTCTCATACAAGGTCATTTAAAGAGGTTTATGCATGGAACCTACTTAGAATAAATATATATGAAGGAGAAAGGGGTTTGAACTGGTTTTGACTGAAGGAAATGGTGTTTATAAGCAAAAATCCGAATTTCGTCTTAATTCCGCAAAAGAAGGCTATTCCTGTTTTTCTTTCTCATACAAGGTCATTTAAAGAGGTTTATGCATGGAACCTACTTAGAATTTATATATATGAAGGACAAAGGAGTTTGAACTGGTTCTGACTGAAGGAATTCATTTTATAGCAAAAAAACCAGTTTGGCTTTAACTCGCAAAAGTAAGGCTATTCCTGTTTTTCTTTCTCATACAAGGTCATTTAAAGAGGTTTATGCATGGAACCTACTTAGAATATATATATGAAGGACAAAGGAGTTTGAACTGGTTTTGACTGAAGGAATTCATTTTATAGCAAAAATACCATTTTGGCTTTAACTCGCAAAAGTAAGGCTATTCCTGTTTTTCTTTCTCAAACAAGGTCATTTAAAGAGGTTTATGCATGGAACCTACTTAGAATTGATATATATGAAGGACAAAGGAGTTTGAACTGGTTTTGACTGAAGGAATTCATTTTATAGCAAAAATACCAATTTGGCTTTAACTCGCAAAAGTAATGCTATTCCTGTTTTTCTTTCTCAAACAAGGTCATTTAAAGAGGTTTAAGCATGGAACCTACTTAGAATTGATATATATGAAGGACAAAGGAGTTTGAACTGGTTTTGACTGAAGGAAATGGTGTTTATAAGCAAAAATCCGAATTTCGTCTTAATTCCGCAAAAGAAGGCTATTCCTGTTTTTCTTTCTCATACAAGGTCATTTAAAGAGGTTTATGCATGGAACCTACTTAGAATAAATATATATGAAGGAGAAAGGGGTTTGAACTGGTTTTGACTGAAGGAAATGGTGTTTATAAGCAAAAATCCGAATTTCGTCTTAATTCCGCAAAAGAAGGCTATTCCTGTTTTTCTTTCTCATACAAGGTCATTTAAAGAGGTTTATGCATGGAACCTACTTAGAATTTATATATATGAAGGACAAAGGAGTTTGAACTGGTTCTGACTGAAGGAATTCATTTTATAGCAAAAATACCAATTTGGCTTTAACTCGCAAAAGTAAGGCTATTCCTGTTTTTCTTTCTCAAACAAGGTCATTTAAAGAGGTTTAAGCATGGAACCTACTTAGAATTGATATATATGAAGGACAAAGGAGTTTGAACTGGTTTTGACTGAAGGAAATGGTGTTTATAAGCAAAAATCCGAATTTCGTCTTAATTCCGCAACAGTAAGGCTATTCCTGTTTTTCTTTCTCATACAAGGTCATTTAAAGAGGTTTATGATTGGAACCTACTTAGAATTTATATATATGAAGGACAAAGGAGTTTGAACTGGTTTTGACTGAAGGAATTCATTTTATAGCAAAAATACCAATTTGGCTTTAACTCGCAAAAGTAAGGCTATTCCTGTTTTTCTTTCTCAAACAAGGTCATTTAAAGAGGTTTATGCATGGAACCTACTTAGAATAAATATATATGAAGGAGAAAGTAGTTTGAACTGGTTTTGACTGAAGGAAATGGTGTTTATAAGCCTAAATCCGAATTTCGTCTTAATTCCGCAAAAGAAGGCTATTCCTGTTTTTCTTTCTCATACAAGGTCATTTAAAGAGGTTTATGCATGGAACCTACTTAGAATTTATATATATGAAGGACAAAGGAGTTTGAACTGGTTCTGACTGAAGGAATTCATTTTATAGCAAAAATACCAATTTGGCTTTAACTCGCAAAAGTAAGGCTATTCCTGTTTTTCTTTCTCAAACAAGGTCATTTAAAGAGGTTTATGCATGGAACCTACTTAGAATTGATATATATGAAGGAGAAAGGAGTTTGAACTGGTTTTGACTGAAGGAAATGGTGTTTATAAGCAAAAATCCGAATTTCGTCTTAATTCCGCAAAAGAAGGCTATTCCTGTTTTTCTTTCTCATACAAGGTCATTTAAAGAGGTTTATGCATGGAACCTACTTAGAATTTATATATATGAAGGACAAAGGAGTTTGAACTGGTTTTGACTAAAGGAATTCATTTTATAGCAAAAATACCAATTTGGCTTTAACTCTTAAAAGTAAGGCTATTCCTGTTTTTCTTTCTCAAACAAGGTCATTTAAAGAGGTTTAAGCATGGAACCTACTTAGAATTGATATATATGAAGGACAAAGGAGTTTGAACTGGTTTTGACTGAAGGAAATGGTGTTTATAAAGCAAAAATCCGAATTTGGTCTTAATTCCGCAAAAGAAGGCTATTCCTGTTTTTCTTTCTCATACAAGGTCATTTAAAGAGGTTTATGCATGGAACCTACTTAGAATTTATATATATGAAGGACAAAGGAGTTTGAACTGGTTTTGACTGAAGGAATTCATTTTATAGCAAAAATACCAATTTGGCTTTAACTCGCAAAAGTAAGGCTATTCCTGTTTTTCTTTCTCAAACAAGGTCATTTAAAGAGGTTTATGCATGGAACCTACTTAGAATTGATATATATGAAGGACAAATGAGTTTGAACTGGTTTTGACTGAAGGAAATGGTGTTTATAAGCAAAAATCCGAATTTCGTCTTAATTCCGCAAAAGAAGGCTATTCCTGTTTTTCTTTCTCATACAAGGTCATTTAAAGAGGTTTATGCATGGAACCTACTTAGAATTTATATATATGAAGGACAAAGGAGTTTGAACTGGTTCTGACTGAAGGAATTCATTTTATAGCAAAAATACCAATTTGGCTTTAACTCGCAAAAGTAAAGCTATTCCTGTTTTTCTTTCTCAAACAAGGTCATTAAAGAGGTTTATGCATGGAACCTACTTAGAATTGATATATATGAAGGACAAAGGAGTTTGAACTGGTTTTGACTGAAGGAAATGGTGTTTATAAGCAAAAATCCAAATTTCGTCTTAATTCCGCAAAAGAAGGCTATTCCTTTTTTTCTTTCTCATACAAGGTCATTTAAAGAGGTTTATGCATGGAACCTACTTAGAATTTATATATATGAAGGACAAAGGAGTTTGAACTGGTTCTGACTGAAGGAATTCATTTTATAGCAAAAAAAACAGTTTGGCTTTAACTCGCAAAAGTAAGGCTATTCCTGTTTTTCTTTCTCATACAAGGTCATTTAAAGAGGTTTATGCATGGAACCTACTTAGAATATATATATGAAGGACAAAGGAGTTTGAACTGGTTTTGACTGAAGGAATTCATTTTATAGCAAAAATACCAATTTGGCTTTAACTCGCAAAAGTAAGGCTATTCCTGTTTTTCTTTCTCAAACAAGGTCATTTAAAGAGGTTTATGCATGGAACCTACTTAGAATTGATATATATGAAGGACAAAGGAGTTTGAACTGGTTTTGACTGAAGGAATTCATTTTATAGCAAAAATACCAATTTGGCTTTAACTCGCAAAAGTAATGCTATTCCTGTTTTTCTTTCTCAAACAAGGTCATTTAAAGAGGTTTAAGCATGGAACCTACTTAGAATTGATATATATGAAGGACAAAGGAGTTTGAACTGGTTTTGACTGAAGGAAATGGTGTTTATAAGCAAAAATCCGAATTTCGTCTTAATTCCGCAAAAGAAGGCTATTCCTGTTTTTCTTTCTCATACAAGGTCATTTAAAGAGGTTTATGCATGGAACCTACTTAGAATTTATATATATGAAGGACAAAGGAGTTTGAACTGGTTCTGACTGAAGGAATTCATTTTATAGCAAAAATACCAATTTGGCTTTAACTCGCAAAAGTAAGGCTATTCCTGTTTTTCTTTCTCAAACAAGGTCATTTAAAGAGGTTTAAGCATGGAACCTACTTAGAATTGATATATATGAAGGACAAAGGAGTTTGAACTGGTTTTGACTGAAGGAAATGGTGTTTATAAGCAAAAATCCGAATTTCGTCTTAATTCCGCAACAGTAAGGCTATTCCTGTTTTTCTTTCTCATACAAGGTCATTTAAAGAGGTTTATGCATGGAACCTACTTAGAATTTATATATATGAAGGACAAAGGAGTTTGAACTGGTTTTGACTGAAGGAATTAATTTTATAGCAAAAATACCAATTTGGCTTTAACTCGCAAAAGTAAGGCTATTCCTGTTTTTCTTTCTCAAACAAGGTCATTTAAAGAGGTTTATGCATGGAACCTACTTAGAATTGATATATATGAAGGACAAAGGAGTTTGAACTGGTTTTGACTGAAGGAATTCATTTTATAGCAAAAATACCAATTTGGCTTTAACTCGCAAAAGTAAGGCTATTCCTGTTTTTCTTTCTCAAACAAGGTCATTTAAAGAGTTTTAAGCATGGAACCTACTTAGAATTGATATATATGAAGGAGAAAGGAGTTTGAACTGGTTTTGACTGAAGGAAATGGTGTTTATAAGCAAAAATCTGAATTTCGTCTTAATTCCGCAAAAGAAGGCTATTCCTGTTTTTCTTTCTCATACAAGGTCATTTAAAGAGGTTTATGCATGGAACCTACTTAGAATTTATATATATGAAGGACAAAGGAGTTTGAACTGGTTCTGACTGAAGGAATTCATTTTATAGCAAAAATACCAGTTTGGCTTTAACTCGCAAAAGTAAGGCTATTCCTGTTTTTCTTTCTCAAACAAGGTCATTTAAAGAGGTTTATGCATGGAACCTACTTAGAATTGATATATATGAAGGACAAAGGAGTTTGAACTGGTTTTGACTGAAGGAATTCATTTTATAGCAAAAATACCAATTTGGCTTTAACTCGCAAAAGTAAGGCTATTCCTGTTTTTCTTTCTCATACAAGGTCATTTAAAGAGGTTTATGCATGGAACCTACTTAGAATTGATACATATGAAGGAGAAAGGAGTTTGAACTGGTTTTGACTGAAGGAAATGGTGTTTATAAGCAAAAATCCGAATTTCGTCTTAATTCCGCAAAAGAAGGCTATTCCTGTTTTTCTTTCTCATACAAGGTCATTTAAAGAGGTTTATGCATGGAACCTACTTAGAATTGATACATATGAAGGAGAAAGGAGTTTGAACTGGTTTTGACTGAAGGAATTCATTTTATAGCAAAAATAGCAATTTGGCTTTAACTCGCAAAAGTAAGGCTATTCCTGTTTTTCTTTCTCAAACAAGGTCATTTAAAGAGGTTTATGCATGGAACCTACTTAGAATTGATATATATGAAGGACAAAAGAGTTTGAACTGGTTTTGACTGAAGGAATTCATTTTATAGCAAAAATACCAATTTGGCTTTAACTCGCAAAAGTAAGGCTATTCCTGTTTTTCTTTCTCAAACAAGGTCATTTAAAGAGTTTTAAGCATGGAACCTACTTAGAATTGATATATATGAAGGACAAAGGAGTTTGAACTGGTTTTGACTGAAGGAAATTGTGTTTATAAGCAAAAATCCGAATTTCGTCTTAATTCCGCAAAAGAAGGCTTTTCCTGTTTTTCTTTCTCATACAAGGTCATTTAAAGAGGTTTATGCATGGAACCTACTTAGAATTGATATATATGAAGGACAAAGGAGTTTGAACTGGTTTTGACTGAAGGAATTCATTTTATAGCAAAAATACCAATTTGGCTTTAACTCGCAAAAGTAAGGCTATTCCTGTTTTTCTTTCTCAAACAAGGTCATTTAAAGAGGTTTATGCATGGAACCTACTTAGAATTGATATATATGAAGGAGAAAGGAGTTTGAACTGGTTTTGACTGAAGGAAATGGTGTTTATAAGCAAAAATCCGAATTTCGTCTTAATTCCGCAAAAGAAGGCTATTCCTGTTTTTCTTTCTCATACAAGGTCATTTAAAGAGGTTTATGCATGGAACCTACTTAGAATTTATATATATGAAGGACAACGGAGTTTGAACTGGTTCTGACTGAAGGAATTCATTTTATAGCAAAAATACCAATTTGGCTTTAACTCGCAAAAGTAAGGCTATTCCTGTTTTTCTTTCTCAAACAAGGTCATTTAAAGAGGTTTAAGCATGGAACCTACTTAGAATTGATATATATGAAGGACAAAGGAGTTTGAACTGGTTTTGACTGAAGGAAATGGTGTTTATAAAGCAAAAATCCGAATTTCGTCTTATTTCCGCAAAAGAAGGCTTTTCCTGTTTTTCTTTCTCATACAAGGTCATTTAAAGAGGTTTATGCATGGAACCTACTTAGAATTTATATATATGAAGGACAAAGGAGTTTGAACTGGTTTTGACTGAAGGAATTCATTTTATAGCAAAAATACCAATTTGGCTTTAACTCGCAAAAGTAAGGCTATTCCTGTTTTTCTTTCTCATACAAGGTCATTTAAAGAGGTTTATGCATGGAACCTACTTAGAATTTATATATATGAAGGACAAAGGAGTTTGAACTGGTTTTGACTGAAGGAATTCATTTTATAGCAAAAATACCAATTTGGCTTTAACTCGCAAAAGTAAGGCTATTCCTGTTTTTCTTTCTCAAACAAGGTCATTTAAAGAGGTTTAAGCATGGAACCTACTTAGAATTGATATATATGAAGGACAAAGGAGTTTGAACTGGTTTTGACTGAAGGAAATGGTGTTTATAAAGCAAAAATCCGAATTTCGTCTTAATTCCGCAAAAGAAGGCTTTTCCTGTTTTTCTTTCTCATACAAGGTCATTTAAAGAGGTTTATGCATGGAACCTACTTAGAATTTATATATATGAAGGACAAAGGAGTTTGAACTGGTTTTGACTGAAGGAATTCATTTTATAGCAAAAATACCAATTTGGCTTTAACTCGCAAAAGTAAGGCTATTCCTGTTTTTCTTTCTCAAACAAGGTCATTTAAAGAGGTTTATGCATGGAACCTACTTAGAATTTATATATATGAAGGACAAAGGAGTTTGAACTGGTTTTGACTGAAGGAATTCATTTTATAGCAAAAATACCAATTTGGCTTTAACTCGCAAAAGTAAGGCTATTCCTGTTTTTCTTTCTCAAACAAGGTCATTTAAAGAGGTTTATGCATGGAACCTACTTAGAATTGATATATATGAAGGACAAATGAGTTTGAACTGGTTTTGACTGAAGGAAATGGTGTTTATAAGCAAAAATCCGAATTTCGTCTTAATTCCGCAAAAGAAGGCTATTCCTGTTTTTCTTTCTCATACAAGGTCATTTAAAGAGGTTTATGCATGGAACCTACTTAGAATTTATATATATGAAGGACAAAGGAGTTTGAACTGGTTCTGACTGAAGGAATTCATTTTATAGCAAAAATACCAATTTGGCTTTAACTCGCAAAAGTAAGGCTATTCCTGTTTTTCTTTCTCAAACAAGGTCATTTAAAGAGGTTTATGCATGGAACCTACTTAGAATAAATATATATGAAGGAGAAAGTAGTTTGAACTGGTTTTGACTGAAGGAAATGGTGTTTATAAGCAAAAATCCGAATTTCGTCTTAATTCCGCAAAAGAAGGCTGTTCCTGTTTTTCTTTCTCATACAAGGTCATTTAAAGAGGTTTATGCATGGAACCTACTTAGAATTTATATATATGAAGGACAAAGGAGTTTGAACTGGTTCTGACTGAAGGAATTCATTTTATAGCAAAAATACCAATTTGGCTTTAACTCGCAAAAGTAAGGCTATTCCTGTTTTTCTTTCTCAAACAAGGTCATTTAAAGAGGTTTATGCATGGAACCTACTTAGAATTGATATATATGAAGGAGAAAGGAGTTTGAACTGGTTTTGACTGAAGGAAATGGTGTTTATAAGCAAAAATCCGAATTTCGTCTTAATTCCGCAAAAGAAGGCTATTCCTGTTTTTCTTTCTCATACAAGGTCATTTAAAGAGGTTTATGCATGGAACCTACTTAGAATTTATATATATGAAGGACAAAGGAGTTTGAACTGGTTTTGACTAAAGGAATTCATTTTATAGCAAAAATACCAATTTAGCTTTAACTCTCAAAAGTAAGGCTATTCCTGTTTTTCTTTCTCAAACAAGGTCATTTAAAGAGGTTTAAGCATGGAACCTACTTAGATTTGATATATATGAAGGACAAATGAGTTTGAACTGGTTTTGACTGAAGGAAATGGTGTTTATAAGCAAAAATCCGAATTTCGTCTTAATTCCGCAAAAGAAGGCTATTCCTGTTTTTCTTTCTCATACAAGGTCATTTAAAGAGGTTTATGCATGGAACCTACTTAGAATTTATATATATGAAGGACAAAGGAGTTTGAACTGGTTCTGACTGAAGGAATTCATTTTATAGCAAAAATACCAATTTGGCTTTAACTCGCAAAAGTAAGGCTATTCCTGTTTTTCTTTCTCAAACAAGGTCATTTAAAGAGGTTTATGCATGGAACCTACTTAGAATAAATATATATGAAGGAGAAAGTAGTTTGAACTGGTTTTGACTGAAGGAAATGGTGTTTATAAGCAAAAATCCGAATTTCGTCTTAATTCCGCAAAAGAAGGCTATTCCTGTTTTTCTTTCTCATACAAGGTCATTTAAAGAGGTTTATGCATGGAACCTACTTAGAATTTATATATATGAAGGACAAAGGAGTTTGAACTGGTTCTGACTGAAGGAATTCATTTTATAGCAAAAATACCAATTTGGCTTTAACTCGCAAAAGTAAGGCTATTCCTGTTTTTCTTTCTCAAACAAGGTCATTTAAAGAGGTTTATGCATGGAACCTACTTAGAATTGATATATATGAAGGAGAAAGGAGTTTGAACTGGTTTTGACTGAAGGAAATGGTGTTTATAAGCAAAAATCCGAATTTCGTCTTAATTCCGCAAAAGAAGGCTATTCCTGTTTTTCTTTCTCATACAAGGTCATTTAAAGAGGTTTATGCATGGAACCTACTTAGAATTTATATATGAAGGACAAAGGAGTTTGAACTGGTTCTGACTGAAGGAATTCATTTTATAGCAAAAATACCAATTTGGCTTTAACTCTCAAAAGTAAGGCTATTCCTGTTTTTCTTTCTCAAACAAGGTCATTTAAAGAGGTTTAAGCATGGAACCTACTTAGAATTGATATATATGAAGGACAAAGGAGTTTGAACTGGTTTTGACTGAAGGAAATGGTGTTCATAAGCAAAAATCCGAATTTCGTCTTAATTCCGCAAAAGAAGGCTATTCCTGTTTTTCTTTCTCATACAAGGTCATTTAAAGAGGTTTATGCATGGAACCTACTTAGAATTTATATATATGAAGGACAAAGGAGTTTGAACGGGTTCTGACTGAAGGAATTCATTTTATAGCAAAAATACCAATTTGGCTTTAACTCGCAAAAGTAAGGCTATTCCTGTTTTTCTTTCTCAAACAAGGTCATTTAAAGAGGTTTATGCATGGAACCTACTTAGAATTGATATATATGAAGGAGAAAGTAGTTTGAACTGGTTTTGACTGAAGGAATTCATTTTATAGCAAAAATACCAATTTGGCTTTAACTCTCAAAAGTAAGGCTATTCCTGTTTTTCTTTCTCAAACAAGGTCATTTAAAGAGGTTTAAGCATGGAACCTACTTAGAATTGATATTTATGAAGGACAAAGGAGTTTGAACTGGTTTTGACTGAAGGAAATGGTGTTTATAAAGCAAAAATCCGAATTTCGTCTTAATTCCGCAAAAGAAGGCTTTTCCTGTTTTTCTTTCTCATACAAGGTCATTTAAAGAGGTTTATGCATGGAACCTACTTAGAATTTATATATATGAAGGACAAAGGAGTTTGAACTGGTTTTGACTGAAGGAATTCATTTTATAGCAAAAATACCAATTTGGCTTTAACTCGCAAAAGTAAGGCTATTCCTGTTTTTCTTTCTCATACAAGGTCATTTAAAGAGGTTTATGCATGGAACCTACTTAGAATTGATATATATGAAGGAGAAAGGAGTTTGAACTGGTTTTGACTGAAGGAAATGGTGTTTATAAGCAAAAATCCGAATTTCGTCTTAATTCCGCAAAAGAAGGCTATTCCTGTTTTTCTTTCTCATACAAGGTCATTTAAAGAGGTTTATGCATGGAACCTACCTAGAATTTATATATATGAAGGACAAAGGAGTTTGAACTGGTTTTGACTGAAGGAATTCATTTTATAGCAAAAATACCAATTTGGCTTTAACTCGCAAAAGTAAGGCTATTCCTGTTTTTCTTTCTCATACAAGGTCATTTAAAGAGGTTTATGCATGGAACCTACTTAGAATTTATATATATGAAGGACAAAGGAGTTTGAACTGGTTCTGACTGAAGGAATTCATTTTATAGCAAAAATACCAATTTGGCTTTAACTCGCAAAAGTAAGGCTATTCCTGTTTTTCTTTCTCAAACAAGGTCATTTAAAGAGGTTTATGCATGGAACCTACTTAGAATTGATATATATGAAGGACAAAGGAGTTTGAACTGGTTTTGACTGAAGGAATTCATTTTATAGCAAAAATACCAATTTGGCTTTAACTCGCAAAAGTAAGGCTATTCCTGTTTTTCTTTCTCAAACAAGGTCATTTAAAGAGGTTTATGCATGGAACCTACTTAGAATTGATATATATGAAGGAAAAATGAGTTTGAACTGGTTTTGACTGAAGGAATTCATTTTATAGCAAAAATACCAATTTGGCTTTAACTCGCAAAAGTAAGGCTATTCCTGTTTTTCTTTCTCAAACAAGGTCATTTAAAGAGGTTTAAGCATGGAACCTACTTAGAATTGATATATATGAAGGACAAAGGAGTTTGAACTGGTTTTGACTGAAGGAAATGGTGTTTATAAGCAAAAATCCGAATTTCGTCTTAATTCCGCAAAAGAAGGCTTTTCCTGTTTTTCTTTCTCATACAAGGTCATTTAAAGAGGTTTATGCATGGAACCTACTTAGAATTTATATATATGAAGGACAAAGGAGTTTGAACTGGTTTTGACTGAAGGAATTCATTTTATAGCAAAAATACCAATTTGGCTTTAACTCGCAAAAGTAAGACTATTCCTGTTTTTCTTTCTCAAACAAGGTCATTTAAAGAGGTTTAAGCATGGAACCTACTTAGAATTGATATATATGAAGGACAAAGGAGTTTGAACTGGTTTTGACTGAAGGAAATGGTGTTTATAAAGCAAAAATCCGAATTTCGTCTTAATTCCGCAAAAGAAGGCTTTTCCTGTTTTTCTTTCTCATACAAGGTCATTTAAAGAGGTTTATGCATGGAACCTACTTAGAATTTATATATATGAAGGACAAAGGAGTTTGAACTGGTTTTGACTGAAGGAATTCATTTTATAGCAAAAATACCAATTTGGCTTTAACTCGCAAAAGTAAGGCTATTCCTGTTTTTCTTTCTCAAACAAGGTCATTTAAAGAGGTTTATGCATTGAACCTACTTAGAATTGATATATATGAAGGACAAAGGAGTTTGAACTGGTTTTGACTGAAGGAATTGGTGTTTATAAGCAAAAATCCGAATTTCGTCTTAATTCCGCAAAAGAAGGCTTTTCCTGTTTTTCTTTCTCATACAAGGTCATTTAAAGAGGTTTATGCATGGAACCTACTTAGAATTTATATATATGAAGGACAAAGGAGTTTGAACTGGTCTTGACTGAAGGAAATGGTGTTTATAAGCAAAAATCCGAATTTCGTCTTAATTCCGCAAAAGAAGGCTATTCCTGTTTTTCTTTCTCATACAAGGTCATTTAAAGAGGTTTATGCATGGAACCTACTTAGAATTTATATATATGAAGGAAAAAGGAGTTTGAACTGGTTTTGACTGAAGGAATTCATTTTATAGCAAAAATACCAATTTGGCTTTAACTCGCAAAAGTAAGGCTATTCCTGTTTTTCTTTCTCAAACAAGGTCATTTAAAGAGGTTTATGCATGGAACCTACTTAAAATTGATATATATGAAGGACAAAGGAGTTTGAACTGGTTTTGACTGAAGGAATTCATTTTATAGCAAAAATACCAATTTGGCTTTAACTCGCAAAAGTAAGGCTATTCCTGTTTTTCTTTCTCAAACAAGGTCATTTAAAGAGGTTTAAGCATGGAACCTACTTTGAATTGATATATATGAAGGACAAAGGAGTTTGAACTGGTTTTGACTGAAGGAAATGGTGTTTATAAAGCAAAAATCCGAATTTCGTCTTAATTCCGCAAAAGAAGGCTTTTCCTGTTTTTCTTTCTCATATAAGGTCATTTAAAGAGGTTTATGCATGGAACCTTCTTAGAATTTATATATATGAAGGACAAAGGAGTTTGAACTGGTTTTGACTGAAGGAATTCATTTTATAGCAAAAATACCAATTTGGCTTTAACTCGCAAAAGTAAGGCTATTCCTGTTTTTCTTTCTCATACAAGGTCATTTAAAGAGGTTTATGCATGGAACCTACTTAGAATTTATATATATGAAGGACAAAGGAGTTTGAACTGGTTTTGACTGAAGGAATTCATTTTATAGCAAAAATACCAATTTGGCTTTAACTCGCAAAAGTATGGCTATTCCTGTTTTTCTTTCTCAAACAAGGTCATTTAAAGAGGTTTAAGTATGGAACCTACTTAGAATTGATATATATGAAGGACAAAGGAGTTTGAACTGGTTTTGACTGAAGGAAATGGTGTTTATAAAGCAAAAATCCGAATTTCGTCTTAATTCCGCAAAAGAAGGCTTTTCCTGTTTTTCTTTCTCATACAAGGTCATTTAAAGAGGTTTATGCATGGAACCTACTTAGAATTTATATATATGAAGGACAAAGGAGTTTGAACTGGTTTTGACTGAAGGAATTCATTTTATAGCAAAAATACCAATTTGGCTTTAACTCGCAAAAGTAAGGCTATTCCTGTTTTTCTTTCTCAAACAAGGTCATTTAAAGAGGTTTATGCATGGAACCTACTTAGAATTTATATATATGACGGACAAAGGAGTTTGAACTGGTTTTGACTGAAGGAATTCATTTTATAGCAAAAATACCAATTTGGCTTTAACTCGCAAAAGTAAGGCTATTCCTGTTTTTCTTTCTCAAACAAGGTCATTTAAAGAGGTTTATGCATGGAACCTACTTAGAATTGATATATATGAAGGACAAATGAGTTTGAACTGGTTTTGACTGAAGGAAATGGTGTTTATAAGCAAAAATCCGAATTTCGTCTTAATTCCGCAAAAGAAGGCTATTCCTGTTTTTCTTTCTCATACAAGGTCATTTAAAGAGGTTTATGCATGGAACCTACTTAGAATTTATATATATGAAGGACAAAGGAGTTTGAACTGGTTCTGACTGAAGGAATTCATTTTATAGCAAAAATACCAATTTGGCTTTAACTCTCAAAAGTAAGGCTATTCCTGTTTTTCTTTCTCAAACAAGGTCATTTAAAGAGGTTTATTCATGGAACCTACTTAGAATAAATATATATGAAGGAGAAAGTAGTTTGAACTGGTTTTGACTGAAGGAAATGGTGTTTATAAGCAAAAATCCGAAATTCGTCTTAATTCCGCAAAAGAAGGCTATTCCTGTTTTTCTTTCTCATACAAGGTCATTTAAAGAGGTTTATGCATGGAACCTACTTAGAATTTATATATATGAAGGACAAAGGAGTTTGAACTGGTTCTGACTGAAGGAATTCATTTTATAGCAAAAATACCAATTTGGCTTTAACTCGCAAAAGTAAGGCTATTCCTGTTTTTCTTTCTCAAACAAGGTCATTTAAAGAGGTTTATGCATGGAACCTACTTAGAATTGATATATATGAAGGAGAAAGGAGTTTGAACTGGTTTTGACTGAAGGAAATGGTGTTTATAAGCAAAAATCCGAATTTCGTCTTAATTCCGCAAAAGAAGGCTATTCCTGTTTTTCTTTCTCATACAAGGTCATTTAAAGAGGTTTATGCATGGAACCTACTTAGAATTTATATATATGAAGGACAAAGGAGTTTGAACTGGTTTTGACTAAAGGAATTCATTTTATAGCAAAAATACCAATTTGGCTTTAACTCTCAAAAGTAAGGCTATTCCTGTTTTTCTTTCTCAAACAAGGTCATTTAAAGAGGTTTAAGCATGGAACCTACTTAGAATTGATATATATGAAGGACAAAGGAGTTTGAACTGGTTTTGACTGAAGGAAATGGTGTTTATAAAGCAAAAATCCGAATTTGGTCTTAATTCCGCAAAAGAAGGCTATTCCTGTTTTTCTTTCTCATACAAGGTCATTTAAAGAGGTTTATGCATGGAACCTACTTAGAATTTATATATATGAAGGACAAAGGAGTTTGAACTGGTTCTGACTGAAGGAATTCATTTTATAGCAAAAATACCAATTTGGCTTTAACTCGCAAAAGTAAGGCTATTCCTGTTTTTCTTTCTCAAACAAGGTCATTTAAAGAGGTTTATGCATGGAACCTACTTAGAATAAATATATATGAAGGAGAAAGTAGTTTGAACTGGTTTTGACTGAAGGAAATGGTGTTCATAAGCAAAAATCCGAATTTCGTCTTAATTCCGCAAAAGAAGGCTATTCCTGTTTTTCTTTCTCATACAAGGTCATTTAAAGAGGTTTATGCATGGAACCTACTTAGAATTTATATATATGAAGGACAAAGGAGTTTGAACTGGTTTTGACTGAAGGAATTCATTTTATAGCAAAAATACCAATTTGGCTTTAACTCGCAAAAGTAAGGCTATTCCTGTTTTTCTTTCTCATACAAGGTCATTTAAAGAGGTTTATGCATGGAACCTACTTAGAATTTATATATATGAAGGACAAAGGAGTTTGAACTGGTTTTGACTGAAGGAATTCATTTTATAGCAAAAATACCAATTTGGCTTTAACTCGCAAAAGTAAGGCTATTCCTGTTTTTCTTTCTCAAACAAGGTCATTTAAAGAGGTTTATGCATGGAACCTACTTAGAATTGATATATATGAAGGACAAATGAGTTTGAACTGGTTTTGACTGAAGGAAATGGTGTTTATAAGCAAAAATCCGAATTTCGTCTTAATTCCGCAAAAGAAGGCTATTCCTGTTTTTCTTTCTCATACAAGGTCATTTAAAGAGGTTTATGCATGGAACCTACTTAGAATTTATATATATGAAGGACAAAGGAGTTTGAACTGGTTCTGACTGAAGGAATTCATTTTATAGCAAAAATACCAATTTGGCTTTAACTCGCAAAAGTAAGGCTATTCCTGTTTTTCTTTCTCAAACAAGGTCATTTAAAGAGGTTTATGCATGGAACCTACTTAGAATAAATATATATGAAGGAGAAAGTAGTTTGAACTGGTTTTGACTGAAGGAAATGGTGTTCATAAGCAAAAATCCGAATTTCGTCTTAATTCCGCAAAAGAAGGCTATTCCTGTTTTTCTTTCTCATACAAGGTCATTTAAAGAGGTTTATGCATGGAACCTACTTAGAATTTATATATATGAAGGACAAAGGAGTTTGAACGGGTTCTGACTGAAGGAATTCATTTTATAGCAAAAATACCAATTTGGCTTTAACTCGCAAAAGTAAGGGTATTCCTGTTTTTCTTTCTCAAACAAGGTCATTTAAAGAGGTTTATGCATGGAACCTACTTAGAATTGATATATATGAAGGAGAAAGGAGTTTGAACTGGTTTTGACTGAAGGGAATGGTGTTTATAAGCAAAAATCCGAATTTCGTCTTAATTCCGCAAAAGAAGGCTATTTCTGTTTTTCTTTCTCATACAAGGTCATTTAAAGAGGTTTATGCATGGAACCTACTTAGAATTTATATATATGAAGGACAAAGGAGTTTGAACTGGTTTTGACTGAAGGAATTCATTTTATAGCAAAAAGACCAATTTAGCTTTAACTCGCAAAAGTAAGGCTATTCCTGTTTTTCTTTCTCAAACAAGGTCATTTAAAGAGGTTTATGCATGGAACCTACTTAGAATTGATATATATGAAGGACAAAGGAGTTTGAACTGGTTTTGACTGAAGGAATTCATTTTATAGCAAAAATACCAATTTGGCTTTAACTCGCAAAAGTAAGGCTATTCCTGTTTTTCTTTCTCAAACAAGGTCATTTAAAGAGGTTTAAGCATGGAACCTACTTAGAATTGATATATATGAATGACAAAGGAGTTTGAACTGGTTTTGACTGAAGGAAATGGTGTTTATAAGCAAAAATCCGAATTTCGTCTTAATTCCGCAAAAGAAGGCTATTTCTGTTTTTCTTTCTCATACAAGGTCATTTAAAGAGGTTTATGCATGGAACCTACTTAGAATTTATATATATGAAGGACAAAGGAGTTTGAACTGGTTTTGACTGAAGGAATTCATTTTATAGCAAAAAGACCAATTTAGCTTTAACTCGCAAAAGTAAGGCTATTCCTGTTTTTCTTTCTCAAACAAGGTCATTTAAAGAGGTTTATGCATGGAACCTACTTAGAATTGATATATATGAAGGACAAAGGAGTTTGAACTGGTTTTGACTGAAGGAATTCATTTTATAGCAAAAATACCAATTTGGCTTTAACTCGCAAAAGTAAGGCTATTCCTGTTTTTCTTTCTCAAACAAGGTCATTTAAAGAGGTTTAAGCATGGAACCTACTTAGAATTGATATATATGAATGACAAAGGAGTTTGAACTGGTTTTGACTGAAGGAAATGGTGTTTATAAAGCAAAAATCCGAATTTCGTCTTAATTCCGCAAAAGAAGGCTTTTCCTGTTTTTCTTTCTCATACAAGGTCATTTAAAGAGGTTTATGCATGGAACCTACTTAGAATTTATATATATGAAGGACAAAGGAGTTTGAACTGGTTTTGACTGAAGGAATTCATTTTATAGCAAAAATACCAATTTGGCTTTAACTCGCAAAAGTATGGCTATTCCTGTTTTTCTTTCTCAAACAAGGTCATTTAAAGAGGTTTATGCATGGAACCTACTTAGAATTTATATATATGAAGGACAAAGGAGTTTGAACTGGTTTTGACTGAAGGAATTCATTTTATAGCAAAAAGACCAATTTAGCTTTAACTCGCAAAAGTAAGGCTATTCCTGTTTTTCTTTCTCAAACAAGGTCATTTAAAGAGGTTTATGCATGGAACCTACTTAGAATTGATATATATGAAGGACAAAGGAGTTTGATCTGGTTTTGACTGAAGGAAATGGTGTTTATAAGCAAAAATCCGAATTTCGTCTTAATTCCGCAAAAGAAGGCTATTCCTGTTTTTCATTCTCATACAAGGTCATTTAAAGAGGTTTAAGCATGGAACCTACTTAGAATTGATATATATGAAGGACAAAGGAGTTTGAACTGGTTTTGACTGAAGGAAATGGTGTTTATAAGCAAAAATCCGAATTTCGTCTTAATTCCGCAAAAGAAGGCTTTTCCTGTTTTTCTTTCTCATACAAGGTCATTTAAAGAGGTTTATGCATGGAACCTACTTAGAATTTATATATATGAAGGACAAAGGAGTTTGAACTGGTTTTGACTGAAGGAATTCATTTTATAGCATAAATACCAATTTGGCTTTAACTCGCAAAAGTAAGGCTATTCCTGTTTTTCTTTCTCAAACAAGGTCATTTAAAGAGGTTTATGCATGGAACCTACTTAGAATTGATATATATGAAGGACAAAGGAGTTTGAACTGGTTTTGACTGAAGGAAATGGTGTTTATAAGCAAAAATCCGAATTTCGTCTTAATTCCGCAAAAGAAGGCTTTTCCTGTTTTTCTTTCTCATACAAGGTCATTTAAAGAGGTTTATGCATGGAACCTACTTAGAATTTATATATATGAAGGACAAAGGGGTTGGAACTGGTTTTGACTGAAGGAAATGGTGTTTATAAGCAAAAATCCAAATTTCGTCTTAATTCCGCAAAAGAAGGCTATTCCTGTTTTTCTTTCTCATACAAGGTCATTTAAAGAGGTTCATGCATGGAACCTACTTAGAATTTATATATATGAAGGACAAAGGAGTTTGAACTGGTTCTGACTGAAGGAATTCATTTTATAGCAAAAATACCAATTTGGCTTTAACTCGCAAAAGTAAGGCTATTCCTGGTTTTTCTTTCTCAAACAAGGTCATTTAAAGAGGTTTATGCATGGAACCTACTTAGAATTGATATATATGAAGGACAAAGGAGTTTGAACTGGTTTTGACTGAAGGAATTCATTTTATAGCAAAAATACCAATTTGGCTTTAACTCGCAAAAGTAAGGCTGTTCCTGTTTTTCTTTCTCATACAAGGTCATTTAAAGAGGTTTATGCATGGAACCTACTTAGAATTGATATATATGAAGGAGAAAGGAGTTTGAACTGGTTTTGACTGAAGGAAATGGTGTTTATAAGCAAAAATCCGAATTTCGTCTTAATTCCGCAAAAGAAGGCTATTCCTGTTTTTCTTTCTCATACAAGGTCATTTAAAGAGGTTTATGCATGGAACCTACTTAGAATTTATATATATGAAGGACAAAGGAGTTTGAACTGGTTTGACTGAAGGAATTCATTTTATAGCAAAAATACCAATTTGGCTTTAACTCGCAAAAGTAAGGCTATTCCTGTTTTTCTTTCTTAAACAAGGTCATTTAAAGAGGTTTATGCATGGAACCTACTTAGAATTTATATATATGAAGGACAAAGGAGTTTGAACTGGTTTTGACTGAAGGAATTCATTTTATAGCAAAAAGACCAATTTAGCTTTAACTCGCAAAAGTAAGGCTATTCCTGTTTTTCTTTCTCAAACAAGGTCATTTAAAGAGGTTTATGCATGGAACCTACTTAGAATTTATATATATGAAGGACAAAGGAGTTTGATCTGGTTTTGACTGAAGGAAATGGTGTTTATAAGCAAAAATCCGAATTTCGTCTTAATTCCGCAAAAGAAGGCTATTCCTGTTTTTCATTCTCATACAAGGTCATTTAAAGAGGTTTAAGCATGGAACCTACTTAGAATTGATATATATGAAGGACAAAGGAGTTTGAACTGGTTTTGACTGAAGGAAATGGTGTTTATAAGCAAAAATCCGAATTTCGTCTTAATTCCGCAAAAGAAGGCTTTTCCTGTTTTTCTTTCTCATACAAGGTCATTTAAAGAGGTTTATGCATGGAACCTACTTAGAATTTATATATATGAAGGACAAAGGAGTTTGAACTGGTTCTGACTGAAGGAATTCATTTTATAGCAAAAATACCAATTTGGCTTTAACTCGCAAAAGTAAGGCTATTCCTGGTTTTTCTTTCTCAAACAAGGTCATTTAAAGAGGTTTATGCATGGAACCTACTTAGAATCTATATATATGAAGGACAAAGGAGTTTGAACTGGTTTTGATGAAGGAATTCATTTTATAGCAAAAATACCAATTCTGCTTTAACTCGCAAAAGTAAGGCTGTTCCTGTTTTTCTTTCTCATACAAGGTCATTTAAAGAGGTTTATGCATGGAACCTACTTAGAATTGATATATATGAAGGAGAAAGGATTTTGAACTGGTTTTGACTGAAGGAAATGGTGTTTATAAGCAAAAATCCGAATTTCGTCTTAATTCCGCAAAAGAAGGCTATTCCTGTTTTTCTTTCTCAAACAAGGTCATTTAAAGAGGTTTATGCATGGAACCTACTTAGAATTGATATATATGAAGGACAAAGGAGTTTGAACTGGTTTTGACTGAAGGAAATGGTGTTTATAAGCAAAAATCCGAATTTCGTCTTAATTCCGCAAAAGAAGGCTTTTCCTGTTTTTCTTTCTCATACAAGGTCATTTAAAGAGGTTTATGCATGGAACCTACTTAGAATTTATATATATGAAGGACAAAGGGGTTGGAACTGGTTTTGACTGAAGGAAATGGTGTTTATAAGCAAAAATCCAAATTTCGTCTTAATTCCGCAAAAGAAGGCTATTCCTGTTTTTCTTTCTCATACAAGGTCATTTAAAGAGGTTCATGCATGGAACCTACTTAGAATTTATATATATGAAGGACAAAGGAGTTTGAACTGGTTCTGACTGAAGGAATTCATTTTATAGCAAAAATACCAATTTGGCTTTAACTCGCAAAAGTATGGCTATTCCTGGTTTTTCTTTCTCAAACAAGGTCATTTAAAGAGGTTTATGCATGGAACCTACTTAGAATTGATATATATGAAGGACAAAGGAGTTTGAACTGGTTTTGACTGAAGGAATTCATTTTATAGCAAAAATACCAATTTGGCTTTAACTCGCAAAAGTAAGGCTGTTCCTGTTTTTCTTTCTCATACAAGGTCATTTAAAGAGGTTTATGCATGGAACCTACTTAGAATTGATATATATGAAGGAGAAAGGAGTTTGAACTGGTTTTGACTGAAGGAAATGGTGTTTATAAGCAAAAATCCGAATTTCGTCTTAATTCCGCAAAAGAAGGCTATTCCTGTTTTTCTTTCTCATACAAGGTCATTTAAAGAGGTTTATGCATGGAACCTACTTAGAATTTATATATATGAAGGACAAAGGAGTTTGAACTGGTTTTGACTGAAGGAATTCATTTTATAGCAAAAATACCAATTTGGCTTTAACTCGCAAAAGTAAGGCTATTCCTGTTTTTCTTTCTCAAACAAGGTCATTTAAAGAGGTTTATGCATGGAACCTACTTAGAATTTATATATATGAAGGACAAAGGAGTTTGAACTGGTTTTGACTGAAGGAATTCATTTTATAGCAAAAAGACCAATTTAGCTTTAACTCGCAAAAGTAAGGCTATTCCTGTTTTTCTTTCTCAAACAAGGTCATTTAAAGAGGTTTATGCATGGAACCTACTTAGAATTTATATATATGAAGGACAAAGGAGTTTGATCTGGTTTTGACTGAAGGAAATGGTGTTTATAAGCAAAAATCCGAATTTCGTCTTAATTCCGCAAAAGAAGGCTATTCCTGTTTTTCATTCTCATACAAGGTCATTTAAAGAGGTTTAAGCATGGAACCTACTTAGAATTGATATATATGAAGGACAAAGGAGTTTGAACTGGTTTTGACTGAAGGAAATGGTGTTTATAAGCAAAAATCCGAATTTCGTCTTAATTCCGCAAAAGAAGGCTTTTCCTGTTTTTCTTTCTCATACAAGGTCATTTAAAGAGGTTTATGCATGGAACCTACTTAGAATTTATATATATGAAGGACAAAGGAGTTTGAACTGGTTCTGACTGAAGGAATTCATTTTATAGCAAAAATACCAATTTGGCTTTAACTCGCAAAAGTAAGGCTATTCCTGGTTTTTCTTTCTCAAACAAGGTCATTTAAAGAGGTTTATGCATGGAACCTACTTAGAATCTATATATATGAAGGACAAAGGAGTTTGAACTGGTTTTGATGAAGGAATTCATTTTATAGCAAAAATACCAATTCTGCTTTAACTCGCAAAAGTAAGGCTGTTCCTGTTTTTCTTTCTCATACAAGGTCATTTAAAGAGGTTTATGCATGGAACCTACTTAGAATTGATATATATGAAGGAGAAAGGATTTTGAACTGGTTTTGACTGAAGGAAATGGTGTTTATAAGCAAAAATCCGAATTTCGTCTTAATTCCGCAAAAGAAGGCTATTCCTGTTTTTCTTTCTCATACAAGGTCATTTAAAGAGGTTTATGCATGGAACCTACTTAGAATTGATATATATGAAGGACAAAGGAGTTTGAACTGGTTTTGACTGAAGGAAATGGTGTTTATAAGCAAAAATCCGAATTTCGTCTTAATTCCGCAAAAGAAGGCTTTTCCTGTTTTTCTTTCTCATACAAGGTCATTTAAAGAGGTTTATGCATGGAACCTACTTAGAATTTATATATATGAAGGACAAAGGGGTTGGAACTGGTTTTGACTGAAGGAAATGGTGTTTATAAGCAAAAATCCAAATTTCGTCTTAATTCCGCAAAAGAAGGCTATTCCTGTTTTTCTTTCTCATACAAGGTCATTTAAAGAGGTTCATGCATGGAACCTACTTAGAATTTATATATATGAAGGACAAAGGAGTTTGAACTGGTTCTGACTGAAGGAATTCATTTTATAGCAAAAATACCAATTTGGCTTTAACTCGCAAAAGTATGGCTATTCCTGGTTTTTCTTTCTCAAACAAGGTCATTTAAAGAGGTTTATGCATGGAACCTACTTAGAATTGATATATATGAAGGACAAAGGAGTTTGAACTGGTTTTGACTGAAGGAATTCATTTTATAGCAAAAATACCAATTTGGCTTTAACTCGCAAAAGTAAGGCTGTTCCTGTTTTTCTTTCTCATACAAGGTCATTTAAAGAGGTTTATGCATGGAACCTACTTAGAATTGATATATATGAAGGAGAAAGGAGTTTGAACTGGTTTTGACTGAAGGAAATGGTGTTTATAAGCAAAAATCCGAATTTCGTCTTAATTCCGCAAAAGAAGGCTATTCCTGTTTTTCTTTCTCATACAAGGTCATTTAAAGAGGTTTATGCATGGAACCTACTTAGAATTTATATATATGAAGGACAAAGGAGTTTGAACTGGTTTTGACTGAAGGAATTCATTTTATAGCAAAAATACCAATTTGGCTTTAACTCGCAAAAGTAAGGCTATTCCTGTTTTTCTTTCTCAAACAAGGTCATTTAAAGAGGTTTATGCATGGAACCTACTTAGAATTTATATATATGAAGGACAAAGGAGTTTGAACTGGTTTTGACTGAAGGAATTCATTTTATAGCAAAAAGACCAATTTAGCTTTAACTCGCAAAAGTAAGGCTATTCCTGTTTTTCTTTCTCAAACAAGGTCATTTAAAGAGGTTTATGCATGGAACCTACTTAGAATTTATATATATGAAGGACAAAGGAGTTTGATCTGGTTTTGACTGAAGGAAATGGTGTTTATAAGCAAAAATCCGAATTTCGTCTTAATTCCGCAAAAGAAGGCTATTCCTGTTTTTCATTCTCATACAAGGTCATTTAAAGAGGTTTAAGCATGGAACCTACTTAGAATTGATATATATGAAGGACAAAGGAGTTTGAACTGGTTTTGACTGAAGGAAATGGTGTTTATAAGCAAAAATCCGAATTTCGTCTTAATTCCGCAAAAGAAGGCTTTTCCTGTTTTTCTTTCTCATACAAGGTCATTTAAAGAGGTTTATGCATGGAACCTACTTAGAATTTATATATATGAAGGACAAAGGAGTTTGAACTGGTTCTGACTGAAGGAATTCATTTTATAGCAAAAATACCAATTTGGCTTTAACTCGCAAAAGTAAGGCTATTCCTGGTTTTTCTTTCTCAAACAAGGTCATTTAAAGAGGTTTATGCATGGAACCTACTTAGAATCTATATATATGAAGGACAAAGGAGTTTGAACTGGTTTTGATGAAGGAATTCATTTTATAGCAAAAATACCAATTCTGCTTTAACTCGCAAAAGTAAGGCTGTTCCTGTTTTTCTTTCTCATACAAGGTCATTTAAAGAGGTTTATGCATGGAACCTACTTAGAATTGATATATATGAAGGAGAAAGGATTTTGAACTGGTTTTGACTGAAGGAAATGGTGTTTATAAGCAAAAATCCGAATTTCGTCTTAATTCCGCAAAAGAAGGCTATTCCTGTTTTTCTTTCTCATACAAGGTCATTTAAAGAGGTTTATGCATGGAACCTACTTAGAATTGATATATATGAAGGACAAAGGAGTTTGAACTGGTTTTGACTGAAGGAAATGGTGTTTATAAGCAAAAATCCGAATTTCGTCTTAATTCCGCAAAAGAAGGCTTTTCCTGTTTTTCTTTCTCATACAAGGTCATTTAAAGAGGTTTATGCATGGAACCTACTTAGAATTTATATATATGAAGGACAAAGGGGTTGGAACTGGTTTTGACTGAAGGAAATGGTGTTTATAAGCAAAAATCCAAATTTCGTCTTAATTCCGCAAAAGAAGGCTATTCCTGTTTTTCTTTCTCATACAAGGTCATTTAAAGAGGTTCATGCATGGAACCTACTTAGAATTTATATATATGAAGGACAAAGGAGTTTGAACTGGTTCTGACTGAAGGAATTCATTTTATAGCAAAAATACCAATTTGGCTTTAACTCGCAAAAGTAAGGCTATTCCTGGTTTTTCTTTCTCAAACAAGGTCATTTAAAGAGGTTTATGCATGGAACCTACTTAGAATTGATATATATGAAGGACAAAGGAGTTTGAACTGGTTTTGACTGAAGGAAATGGTGTTTATAAGCAAAAATCCGAATTTCGTCTTAATTCCGCAAAAGAAGGCTATTCCTGTTTTTCATTCTCATACAAGGTCATTTAAAGAGGTTTAAGCATGGAACCTACTTAGAATTGATATATATGAAGGACAAAGGAGTTTGAACTGGTTTTGACTGAAGGAAATGGTGTTTATAAGCAAAAATCCGAATTTCGTCTTAATTCCGCAAAAGAAGGCTTTTCCTGTTTTTCTTTCTCATACAAGGTCATTTAAAGAGGTTTATGCATGGAACCTACTTAGAATTTATATATATGAAGGACAAAGGAGTTTGAACTGGTTCTGACTGAAGGAATTCATTTTATAGCAAAAATACCAATTTGGCTTTAACTCGCAAAAGTAAGGCTATTCCTGGTTTTTCTTTCTCAAACAAGGTCATTTAAAGAGGTTTATGCATGGAACCTACTTAGAATCTATATATATGAAGGACAAAGGAGTTTGAACTGGTTTTGATGAAGGAATTCATTTTATAGCAAAAATACCAATTTGGCTTTAACTCGCAAAAGTAAGGCTGTTCCTGTTTTTCTTTCTCATACAAGGTCATTTAAAGAGGTTTATGCATGGAACCTACTTAGAATTGATATATATGAAGGAGAAAGGATTTTGAACTGGTTTTGACTGAAGGAAATGGTGTTTATAAGCAAAAATCCGAATTTCGTCTTAATTCCGCAAAAGAAGGCTATTCCTGTTTTTCTTTCTCATACAAGGTCATTTAAAGAGGTTTATGCATGGAACCTACTTAGAATTTATATATATGAAGGACAAAGGAGTTTGAACTGGTTTTGACTGAAGGAATTCATTTTATAGCAAAAATACCAATTTGGCTTTAACTCGCAAAAGTAAGGCTATTCCTGTTTTTCTTTCTCAAACAAGGTCATTTAAAGAGGTTTAAGCATGGAACCTACTTAGAATTGATATATATGAAGGACAAAGGAGTTTGAACTGGTTTTGACTGAAGGAAATGGTGTTTATAAAGCAAAAATCCGAATTTCGTCTTAATTCCGCAAAAGAAGGCTTTTCCTGTTTTTCTTTCTCATACAAGGTCATTTAAAGAGGTTTATGCATGGAACCTACTTAGAATTTATATATATGAAGGACAAAGGAGTTTGAACTGGTTTTGACTGAAGGAATTCATTTTATAGCATAAATACCAATTTGGCTTTAACTCGCAAAAGTAAGGCTGTTCCTGTTTTTCTTTCTCAAACAAGGTCATTTAAAGAGGTTTATGCATGGAACCTACTTAGAATTTATATATATGAAGGACAAAGGAGTTTGAACTGGTTCTGACTGAAGGAATTCATTTTATAGCAAAAATACCAATTTGGCTTTAACTCGCAAAAGTAAGGCTATTCCTGTTTTTCTTTCTCAAACAAGGTCATTTAAAGAGGTTTATGCATGGAACCTACTTAGAATTGATATATATGAAGGACAAAGGAGTTTGAACTGGTTTTGACTGAAGGAAATGGTGTTTATAAGCAAAAATCCGAATTTCGTCTTAATTCCGCAAAAGAAGGCTGTTCCTGTTTTTCTTTCTCAAACAAGGTCATTTAAAGAGGTTTATGCATGGAACCTACTTAGAATTTATATATATGAAGGACAAAGGAGTTTGAACTGGTTCTGACTGAAGGAATTCATTTTATAGCAAAAATACCAATTTTGCTTTAACTCGCAAAAGTAAGGCTATTCCTGTTTTTCTTTCTCAAACAAGGTCATTTAAAGAGGTTTATGCATGGAACCTACTTAGAATTGATATATATGAAGGACAAAGGAGTTTAAACTGGTTTTGACTGAAGGAATTCATTTTATAGCAAAAATACCAATTTGGCTTTAACTCGCAAAAGTAAGGCTGTTCCTGTTTTTCTTTCTCATACAAGGTCATTTAAAGAGGTTCATGCATGGAACCTACTTAGAATTGATATATATGAAGGAGAAAGGAGTTTGAACTGGTTTTGACTAAAGGAAATGGTGTTTATAAGCAAAAATCCGAATTTCGTCTTAATTCCGCAAAAGAAGGCTATTCCTGTTTTTCTTTCTCATACAAGGTCATTTAAAGAGGTTTATGCATGGAACCTACTTAGAATTGATATATATGAAGGACAAAGGAGTTTGATCTGGTTTTGACTGAAGGAAATGGTGTTTATAAGCAAAAATCCGAATTTCGTCTTAATTCCGCAAAAGAAGGCTATTCCTGTTTTTCTTTCTCATACAAGGTCATTTAAAGAGATTTATGCATGGAACCTACTTAGAATTTATATATATGAAGGACAAAGGAGTTTGAACTGGTTTTGACTGAAGGAATTCATTTTATAGCAAAAATACCAATTTGGCTTTAACTCGCAAAAGTAAGGCTATTCCTGTTTTTCTTTCTCAAACAAGGTCATTTAAAGAGGTTTATGCATGGAACCTACTTAGAATTTATGTATATGAAGGACAAAGGAGTTTGAACTGGTTTTGACTGAAGGAATTCATTTTATAGCAAAAAGACCAATTTAGCTTTAACTCGCAAAAGTAAGGCTATTCCTGTTTTTCTTTCTCAAACAAGGTCATTTAAAGAGGTTTATGCATGGAACCTACTTAGAATTGATATATATGAAGGACAAAGGAGTTTGAACTGGTTTTGACTGAAGGAAATGGTGTTTATAAGCAAAAATCAGAATTTCGTCTTAATTCCGCAAAAGAAGGCTATTCCTGTTTTTCTTTCTCATACAAGGTCATTTAAAGAGATTTATGCATGGAACCTACTTAGAATTTATATATATGAAGGACAAAGGAGTTTGAACTGGTTTTGACTGAAGGAATTCATTTTATAGCAAAAATACCAATTTGGCTTTAACTCGCAAAAGTAAGGCTATTCCTGTTTTTCTTTCTCATACAAGGTCTTTTAAAGAGGTTTATGCATGGAACCTACTTAGAATTGATGAAGGAGAAAGGAGTTTGAACTGGTTTTGACTGAAGGAAATGGTGTTTATAAGCAAAAATCCGAATTTCGTCTTAATTCCTTAAAAGAAGGCTATTCCTTTTTTTCTTTCTCATACAAGGTCATTTAAAGAGGTTTATGCATGGAACCTACTTAGAATTTATATATATGAAGGACAAAGGAGTTTGAACTGGTTTTGACTGAAGGAATTCATTTTATAGCAAAAATACCAATTTGGCTTTAACTCGCAAAAGTAAGGCTATTCCTATTTTTCTTTCTCAAACAAGGTCATTTAAAGAGGTTTATGCATGGAACCTACTTAGAATTGATATATATGAAGGAGAAAGGAGTTTGAACTGGTTTTGACTGAAGGAATTCATTTTATGGCAAAAATACCAATTTGGCTTTAACTCGCAAAAGTAAGGCTATTCCTGTTTTTCTTTCTCAAACAAGGTCATTTAAAGAGGTTTATGCATGGAACCTACTTAGAATTGATATATATGAAGGACAAAGGAGTTTGAACTGGTTTTGACTGAAGGAATTCATTTTATAGCAAAAATACCAATTTGGCCTTAATTCCGCAAAAGAAGGCTTTTCCTGTTTTTCTTTCTCATACAAGGTCATTTAAAGAGGTTTATGCATGGAACCTACTTAGAATTTATATATATGAAGGACAAAGGGGTTTGAACTGGTTTTGACTGAAGGAAATGGTGTTTATAAGCAAAAATCCAAATTTCGTCTTAATTCCGCAAAAGAAGGCTATTCCTGTTTTTCTTTCTCAAACAAGTTAATTTAAAGAGGTTTATGCATGGAACCTACTTAGAATTTATATATATGAAGGACAAAGGAGTTTGAACTGGTTTTGACTGAAGGAATTCATTTTATAGCAAAAATACCAATTTGGCTTTAACTCGCAAAAGTAAGGCTGTTCCTGTTTTTCTTTCTCATACAAGGTCATTTAAAGAGGTTTATGCATGGAACCTACTTAGAATTGATATATATGAAGGAGAAAGGAGTTTGAACTGGTTTTGACTGAAGGAAATGGTGTTTATAAGCAAAAATCCGAATTTCGTCTTAATTCCGCAAAAGAAGGCTATTCCTGTTTTTCTTTCTCATACAAGGTCATTTAAAGAGGTTTATGCATGGAACCTACTTAGAATTTATATATATGAAGGACAAAGGAGTTTGAACTGGTTTTGACTGAAGGAATTCATTTTATAGCAAAAATACCAATTTGGCTTTAACTCGCAAAAGTAAGGCTATTCCTGTTTTTCTTTCTCAAACAAGGTCATTTAAAGAGGTTTATGCATGGAACCTACTTAGAATTTATATATATATGAAGGACAAAGGAGTTTGAACTGGTTTTGACTGAAGGAATTCATTTTATAGCAAAAATACCAATTTGGCTTTAACTCGCAAAAGTAAGGCTATTCCTGTTTTTCTTTCTCAAACAAGGTCATTTAAAGAGGTTTAAGCATGGAACCTACTTAGAATTGATATATATGAAGGACAAAGGAGTTTGAACTGGTTTTGACTGAAGGAAATGGTGTTTATTAAGCAAAAATCCGAATTTCGTCTTAATTCCGCAAAAGAAGGCTTTTCCTGTTTTTCTTTCTCATACAAGGTCATTTAAAGAGGTTTATGCATGGAACCTACTTAGAATTTATATATATGAAGGACAAAGGAGTTTGAACTGGTTTTGACTGAAGGAATTCATTTTATAGCAAAAATACCAATTTGGCTTTAACTCGCAAAAGTAAGGCTATTCCTGTTTTTCTTTCTCAAACAAGGTCATTTAAAGAGGTTTATGCATGGAACCTACTTAGAATCTATATATATGAAGGACAAAGGAGTTTGAACTGGTTTTGACTGAAGGAATTCATTTTATAGCAAAAATACCAATTTGGCTTTAACTCGCAAAAGTAAGGCTATTCCTGTTTTTCTTTCTCAAACAAGGTCATTTAAAGAGGTTTAAGCATGGAACCTACTTAGAATTGATATATATGAAGGACAAAGGAGTTTGAACTGGTTTTGACTGAAAGAAATGGTGTTTATAAGCAAAAATCCGAATTTCGTCTTAATTCCGCAAAAGAAGGCTTTTCCTGTTTTTCTTTCTCATACAAGGTCATTTAAAGAGGTTTATGCATGGAACCTACTTAGAATTTATATATATGAAGGACAAAGGAGTTTGAACTGGTTTTGACTGAAGGAATTCATTTTATAGCAAAAATACCAATTTGGCTTTAACTCGCAAAAGTAAGGCTATTCCTGTTTTTCTTTCTCAAACAAGGTCATTTAAAGAGGTTTATGCATGGAACCTACTTAGAATTGATATATATGAAGGACAAAGGAGTTTGAACTGGTTTTGACTGAAGGAATTCATTTTATAGCAAAAATACCAATTTGGCTTTAACTCGCAAAAGTAAGGCTGTTCCTGTTTTTCTTTCTCATACAAGGTCATTTAAAGAGGTTTATGCATGGAACCTACTTAGAATTGATATATATGAAGGAGAAAGGAGTTTGAACTGGTTTTGACTGAAGGAAATGGTGTTTATAAGCAAAAATCCGAATTTTGTCTTAATTCCGCAAAAGAAGGCTATTCCTGTTTTTCTTTCTCATACAAGGTCATTTAAAGAGGTTTATGCATGGAACCTACTTAGAATTTATATATATGAAGGAGAAAGGAGTTTGAACTGGTTTTGACTGAAGGAATTCATTTTATAGCAAAAATACCAATTTGGCTTTAACTCGCAAAAGTAAGGCTATTCCTGTTTTTCTTTCTCAAACAAGGTCATTTAAAGAGGTTTATGCATGGAACCTACTTAGAATTGATATATATGAAGGACAAAGGAGTTTGAACTGGTTTTGACTGAAGGAATTCATTTTATAGCAAAAATACCAATTTGGCTTTAACTCGCAAAAGTAAGGCTATTCCTGTTTTTCTTTCTCAAACAAGGTCATTTAAAGAGGTTTAAGCATGGAACCTACTTAGAATTGATATATATGAAGGACAAAGGAGTTTGAACTGGTTTTGACTGAAGGAAATGGTGTTTATAAAGCAAAAATCCGAATTTCGTCTTAATTCCGCAAAAGAAGGCTTTTCCTGTTTTTCTTTCTCATACAAGGTCATTTAAAGAGGTTTATGCATGGAACCTACTTAGAATTTATATATATGAAGGACAAAGGAGTTTGAACTGGTTTTGACTGAAGGAATTCATTTTATAGCAAAAATACCAATTTGGCTTTAACACGCAAAAGTAAGGCTATTCCTGTTTTTCTTTCTCAAACAAGGTCATTTAAAGAGGTTTATGCATGGAACCTACTTAGAATTGATATATATGAAGGACAAAGGAGTTTGAACTGGTTTTGACTGAAGGAAATGGTGTTTATAAAGCAAAAATCCGAATTTCGTCTTAATTCCGCAAAAGAAGGCTTTTCCTGTTTTTCTTTCTCATACAAGGTCATTTAAAGAGGTTTATGCATGGAACCTACTTAGAATTTATATATATGAAGGACAAAGGAGTTTGAACTGGTTTTGACTGAAGGAATTCATTTTATAGCAAAAATACCAATTTGGCTTTAACTCGCAAAAGTAAGGCTATTCCTGTTTTTCTGTCTCAAACAAGGTCATTTAAAGAGGTTTATGCATGGAACCTACTTAGAATTTATATATATGAAGGACAAAGGAGTTTGAACTGGTTTTGACTGAAGGAATTCATTTTATAGCAAAAATACCAATTTGGCTTTAACTCGCAAAAGTAAGGCTATTCCTGTTTTTCTTTCTCAAACAAGGTCATTTAAAGAGGTTTAAGCATGGAACCTACTTAGAATTGATATATATGAAGGACAAAGGAGTTTGAACTGGTTTTGACTGAAGGAAATGGTGTTTATAAAGCAAAAATCCGAATTTCGTCTTAATTCCGCAAAAGAAGGCTTTTCCTGTTTTTCTTTCTCATACAAGGTCATTTAAAGAGGTTTATCTATGGAACCTACTTAGAATTTATATATATGAAGGACAAAGGAGTTTGAACTGGTTTTGACTGAAGGAATTCATTTTATAGCAAAAATACCAATTTGGCTTTAACTCGCAAAAGTAAGGCTATTCCTGTTTTTCTTTCTCAAACAAGGTCATTTAAAGAGGTTTATGCATGGAACCTACTTAGAATTTATATATATGAAGGACAAAGGAGTTTGAACTGGTTTTGACTGAAGGAATTCATTTTATAGCAAAAAGACCAATTTAGCTTTAACTCGCAAAAGTAAGGCTATTCCTGTTTTTCTTTCTCAAACAAGGTCATTTAAAGAGGTTTATGCATGGAACCTACTTAGAATTGATATATATGAAGGACAAAGGAGTTTGATCTGGTTTTGACTGAAGGAAATGGTGTTTATAAGCAAAAATCAGAATTTCGTCTTAATTCCGCAAAAGAAGGCTATTCCTGTTTTTCTTTCTCATACAAGGTCATTTAAAGAGATTTATGCATGGAACCTACTTAGAATTTATATATATGAAGGACAAAGGAGTTTGAACTGGTTTTGACTGAAGGAATTCATTTTATAGCAAAAATACCAATTTGGCTTTAACTCGCAAAAGTAAGGCTATTCCTGTTTTTATTTCTCATACAAGGTCATTTAAAGAGGTTTATGCATGGAACCTACTTAGAATTGATGAAGGAGAAAGGAGTTTGAACTGGTTTTGACTGAAGGAAATGGTGTTTATAAGCAAAAATCCGAATTTCGTCTTAATTCCGCAAAAGAAGGCTATTCCTGTTTTTCTTTCTCATACAAGGTCATTTAAAGAGGTTTATGCATGGAACCTACTTAGAATTGATATATATGAAGGACAAAGGAGTTTGAACTGGTTTTGACTGAAGGAATTCATTTTATAGCAAAAATACCAATTTGGCCTTAATTCCGCAAAAGAAGGCTTTTCCTGTTTTTCTTTCTCATACAAGGTCATTTAAAGAGGTTTATGCATGGAACCTACTTAGAATTTATATATATGAAGGACAAAGGGGTTTGAACTGGTTTTGACTGAAGGAAATGGTGTTTATAAGCAAAAATCCAAATTTCGTCTTAATTCCGCAAAAGAAGGCTATTCCTGTTTTTCTTTCTCAAACAAGGTCATTTAAAGAGGTTTATGCATGGAACCTACTTAGAATTTATATATATGAAGGACAAAGGAGTTTGAACTGGTTTTGACTGAAGGAATTCATTTTATAGCAAAAATACCAATTTGGCTTTAACTCGCAAAAGTAAGGCTGTTCCTGTTTTTCTTTCTCATACAAGGTCATTTAAAGAGGTTTATGCATGGAACCTACTTAGAATTGATATATATGAAGGAGAAAGGAGTTTGAACTGGTTTTGACTGAAGGAAATGGTGTTTATAAGCAAAAATCCGAATTTCGTCTTAATTCCGCAAAAGAAGGCTATTCCTGTTTTTCTTTCTCATACAAGGTCATTTAAAGAGGTTTATGCATGGAACCTACTTAGAATTTATATATATGAAGGACAAAGGAGTTTGAACTGGTTTTGACTGAAGGAATTCATTTTATAGCAAAAATACCAATTTGGCTTTAACTCGCAAAAGTAAGGCTATTCCTGTTTTTCTTTCTCAAACAAGGTCATTTAAAGAGGTTTATGCATGGAACCTACTTAGAATTTATATATATATGAAGGACAAAGGAGTTTGAACTGGTTTTGACTGAAGGAATTCATTTTATAGCAAAAATACCAATTTGGCTTTAACTCGCAAAAGTAAGGCTATTCCTGTTTTTCTTTCTCAAACAAGGTCATTTAAAGAGGTTTAAGCATGGAACCTACTTAGAATTGATATATATGAAGGACAAAGGAGTTTGAACTGGTTTTGACTGAAGGAAATGGTGTTTATTAAGCAAAAATCCGAATTTCGTCTTAATTCCGCAAAAGAAGGCTTTTCCTGTTTTTCTTTCTCATACAAGGTCATTTAAAGAGGTTTATGCATGGAACCTACTTAGAATTTATATATATGAAGGACAAAGGAGTTTGAACTGGTTCTGACTTAAGGAATTCATTTTATAGCAAAAATACCAATTTGGCTTTAACTCGCAAAAGTAAGGCTATTCCTGTTTTTCTTTCTCAAACAAGGTCATTTAAAGAGGTTTATGCATGGAACCTACTTAGAATTGATATATATGAAGGACAAAGGAGTTTGAACTGGTTTTGACTGAAGGAATTCATTTTATAGCAAAAATACCAATTTGGCTTTAACTCGCAAAAGTAAGGCTATTCCTGTTTTTCTTTCTCAAACAAGGTCATTTAAAGAGGTTTATGCATGGAACCTACTTAGAATTTATATATATGAAGGACAAAGGAGTTTGAACTGGTTTTGACTGAAGGAATTCATTTTATAGCAAAAATACCAATTTGGCTTTAACTCGCAAAAGTAAGGCTATTCCTGTTTTTCTTTCTCAAACAAGGTCATTTAAAGAGGTTTAAGCATGGAACCTACTTAGAATTGATATATATGAAGGACAAAGGAGTTTGAACTGGTTTTGACTGAAGGAAATGGTGTTTATAAAGCAAAAATCCGAATTTCGTCTTAATTCCGCAAAAGAAGGCTTTTCCTGTTTTTCTTTCTCATACAAGGTCATTTAAAGAGGTTTATGCATGGAACCTACTTAGAATTTATATATATGAAGGACAAAGGAGTTTGAACTGGTTTTGACTGAAGGAATTCATTTTATAGCAAAAATACCAATTTGGCTTTAACTCGCAAAAGTAAGGCTATTCCTGTTTTTCTGTCTCAAACAAGGTCATTTAAAGAGGTTTATGCATGGAACCTACTTAGAATTTATATATATGAAGGACAAAGGAGTTTGAACTGGTTTTGACTGAAGGAATTCATTTTATAGCAAAAATACCAATTTGGCTTTAACTCGCAAAAGTAAGGCTATTCCTGTTTTTCTTTCTCAAACAAGGTCATTTAAAGAGGTTTAAGCATGGAACCTACTTAGAATTGATATATATGAAGGACAAAGGAGTTTGAACTGGTTTTGACTGAAGGAAATGGTGTTTATAAAGCAAAAATCCGAATTTCGTCTTAATTCCGCAAAAGAAGGCTTTTCCTGTTTTTCTTTCTCATACAAGGTCATTTAAAGAGGTTTATCTATGGAACCTACTTAGAATTTATATATATGAAGGACAAAGGAGTTTGAACTGGTTTTGACTGAAGGAATTCATTTTATAGCAAAAATACCAATTTGGCTTTAACTCGCAAAAGTAAGGCTATTCCTGTTTTTCTTTCTCAAACAAGGTCATTTAAAGAGGTTTAAGCATGGAACCTACTTAGAATTGATATATATGAAGGACAAAGGAGTTTGAACTGGTTTTGACTGAAGGAAATGGTGTTTATAAAGCAAAAATCCGAATTTCGTCTTAATTCCGCAAAAGAAGGCTTTTCCTGTCTTTCTTTCTCATACAAGGTCATTTAAAGAGGTTTATGCATGGAACCTACTTAGAATTTATATATATGAAGGACAAAGGAGTTTGAACTGGTTTTGACTGAAGGAATTCATTTTATAGCAAAAATACCAATTTGGCTTTAACTCGCAAAAGTAAGGCTATTCCTGTTTTTCTTTCTCAAACAAGGTCATTTAAAGAGGTTTATGCATGGAACCTACTTAGAATTTATATATATGAAGGACAAAGGAGTTTGAACTGGTTTTGACTGAAGGAATTCATTTTATAGCAAAAATACCAATTTGGCTTTAACTCGCAAAAGTAAGGCTATTCCTGTTTTTCTTTCTCAAACAAGGTCATTTAAAGAGGTTTAAGCATGGAACCTACTTAGAATTGATATATATGAAGGACAAAGGAGTTTGAACTGGTTTTGACTGAAGGAAATGGTGTTTATAAAGCAAAAATCCGAATTTCGTCTTAATTCCGCAAAAGAAGGCTTTTCCTGTTTTTCTTTCTCATACAAGGTCATTTAAAGAGGTTTATGCATGGAACCTACTTAGAATTTATATATATGAAGGACAAAGGAGTTTGAACTGGTTTTGACTGAAGGAATTCATTTTATAGCAAAAATACCAATTTGGCTTTAACTCGCAAAAGTAAGGCAATTCCTGTTTTTCTTTCTCAAACAAGGTCATTTAAAGAGGTTTAAGCATGGAACCTACTTAGAATTGATATATATGAAGGACAAAGGAGTTTGAACTGGTTTTGACTGAAGGAAATGGTGTTTATAAAGCAAAAATCCGAATTTCGTCTTAATTCCGCAAAAGAAGGCTTTTCCTGTTTTTCTTTCTCATACAAGGTCATTTAAAGAGGTTTATCTATGGAACCTACTTAGAATTTATATATATGAAGGACAAAGGAGTTTGAACTGGTTTTGACTGAAGGAATTCATTTTATAGCAAAAATACCAATTTGGCTTTAACTCGCAAAAGTAAGGCTATTCCTGTTTTTCTTTCTCAAACAAGGTCATTTAAAGAGGTTTATGCATGGAACCTACTTAGAATTTATATATATGAAGGACAAAGGAGTTTGAACTGGTTTTGACTGAAGGAATTCATTTTATAGCAAAAAGACCAATTTAGCTTTAACTCGCAAAAGTAAGGCTATTCCTGTTTTTCTTTCTCAAACAAGGTCATTTAAAGAGGTTTATGCATGGAACCTACTTAGAATTGATATATATGAAGGACAAAGGAGTTTGATCTGGTTTTGACTGAAGGAAATGGTGTTTATAAGCAAAAATCCGAATTTCGTCTTAATTCCGCAAAAGAAGGCTATTCCTGTTTTTCTTTCTCATACAAGGTCATTTAAAGAGATTTATGAATGGAACCTACTTAGAATTTATATATATGAAGGACAAAGGAGTTTGAACTGGTTTTGACTGAAGGAATTCATTTTATAGCAAAAATACCAATTTGGCTTTAACTCGCAAAAGTAAGGCTATTCCTGTTTTTATTTCTCATACAAGGTCATTTAAAGAGGTTTATGCATGGAACCTACTTAGAATTGATATATATGAAGGAGAAAGGAGTTTGAACTGGTTTTGACTGAAGGAAATGGTGTTTATAAGCAAAAATCCGAATTTCGTCTTAATTCCGCAAAAGAAGGCTATTCCTGTTTTTCTTTCTCATACAAGGTCATTTAAAGAGATTTATGAATGGAACCTACTTAGAATTTATATATATGAAGGACAAAGGAGTTTGAACTGGTTTTGACTGAAGGAATTCATTTTATAGCAAAAATACCAATTTGGCTTTAACTCGCAAAAGTAAGGCTATTCCTGTTTTTATTTCTCATACAAGGTCATTTAAAGAGGTTTATGCATGGAACCTACTTAGAATTGATATATATGAAGGAGAAAGGAGTTTGAACTGGTTTTGACTGAAGGAAATGGTGTTTATAAGCAAAAATCCGAATTTCGTCTTAATTCCGCAAAAGAAGGCTATTCCTGTTTTTCTTTCTCATACAAGGTCATTTAAAGAGATTTATGCATGGAACCTACTTAGAATTTATATATATGAAGGACAAAGGAGTTTGAACTGGTTTTGACTGAAGGAATTCATTTTATAGCAAAAATACCAATTTGGCTTTAACTCGCAAAAGTAAGGCTATTCCTGTTTTTCTTTCTCATACAAGGTCATTTAAAGAGGTTTATGCATGGAACCTACTTAGAATTGATGAAGGAGAAAGGAGTTTGAACTGGTTTTGACTGAAGGAAATGGTGTTTATAAGCAAAAATCCGAATTTCGTCTTAATTCCGCAAAAGAAGGCTATTCCTGTTTTTCTTTCTCATACAAGGTCATTTAAAGAGGTTTATGCATGGAACCTACTTAGAATTTATATATATGAAGGACAAAGGAGTTTGAACTGGTTTTGACTGAAGGAATTCATTTTATAGCAAAAATACCAGTTTGGCTTTAACTCGCAAAAGTAAGGCTATTCCTGTTTTTCTTTCTCAAACAAGGTCATTTAAAGAGGTTTATGCATGGAACCTACTTAGAATTGATATATATGAAGGACAAAGGAGTTTGAACTGGTTTTGACTGAAGGAATTCATTTTATAGCAAAAATACCAATTTGGCTTTAATTGGCAAAAGTAAGGCTATTCCTGTTTTTCTTTCTCAAACAAGGTCATTTAAAGAGGTTTAAGCATGGAACCTACTTAGAATTGATATATATGAAGTACAAAGGAGTTTGAACTGGTTTTGACTGAAGGAAATGGTGTTTATAAAGCAAAAATCCGACTTTCGTCTTAATTCCGCAAAAGAAGGCTTTTCCTGTTTTTCTTTCTCATACAAGGTCATTTAAAGAGGTTTATGCATGGAACCTACTTAGAATTTATATATATGAAGGACAAAGGAGTTTGAACTGGTTTTGACTGAAGGAATTCATTTTATAGCAAAAATACCAATTTGGCTTTAACTCGCAAAAGTAAGGCTATTCCTGTTTTTCTTTCTCATACAAGGTCATTTAAAAAGGTTTATGCATGGAACCTACTTAGAATTGATGAAGGAGAAAGGAGTTTGAACTGGTTTTGACTGAAGGAAATGGTGTTTATAAGCAAAAATCCGAATTTCGTCTTAATTCCGCAAAAGAAGGCTATTCCTGTTTTTCTTTCTCATACAAGGTCATTTAAAGAGGTTTATGCATGGAACCTACTTAGAATTTATATATATGAAGGACAAAGGAGTTTGAACTGGTTTTGACTGAAGGAATTCATTTTATAGCAAAAATACCAATTTGGCTTTAACTCGCAAAAGTAAGACTATTCCTGTTTTTCTTTCTCAAACAAGGTCATTTAAAGAGGTTTAAGCATGGAACCTACTTAGAATTGATATATATGAAGGACAAAGGAGTTTGAACTGGTTTTGACTGAAGGAAATGGTGTTTATAAAGCAAAAATCCGAATTTCGTCTTAATTCCGCAATAGAAGGCTTTTCCTGTTTTTCTTTCTCATACAAGGTCATTTAAAGAGGTTTATTCATGGAACCTACTTAGAATTTATATATATGAAGGACAAAGGAGTTTGAACTGGTTTTGACTGAAGGAATTCATTTTATAGCAAAAATACCAATTTGGCTTTAACTCGCAAAAGTAAGGCTATTCCTGTTTTTCTTTCTCATACAAGGTCATTTAAAGAGGTTTATGCATGGAACCTACTTAGAATTGATATATATGAAGGAGAAAGGATTTTGAACTGGTTTTGACTGAAGGAAATGGTGTTTATAAGCAAAAATCCGAATTTCGTCTTAATTCCGCAAAAGAAGGCTATTCCTGTTTTTCTTTCTCAAACAAGGTCATTTAAAGAGGTTTAAGCATGGAACCTACTTAGAATTGATATATATGAAGGACAAAGGAGTTTGAACTGGTTTTGACTGAAGGAAATGGTGTTTATAAAGCAAAAATCCGAATTTCGTCTTAATTCCGCAAAAGAAGGCTTTTCCTGTTTTTCTTTCTCATACAAGGTCATTTAAAGAGGTTTATGCATGGAACCTACTTAGAATTTATATATATGAAGGACAAAGGAGTTTGAACTGGTTCTGACTGAAGGAATTCATTTTATAGCAAAAATACCAATTTGGCTTTAACTCGCAAAAGTAGGGCTATTCCTGTTTTTCTTTCTCAAACAAGGTCATTTAAAGAGGTTTATGCATGGAACCTACTTAGAATTTATATATATGAAGGACAAAGGAGTTTGAACTGGTTTTGACTGAAGGAATTCATTTTATAGCAAAAATACCAATTTGGCTTTAACTCGCAAAAGTAAGGCTATTCCTGTTTTTCTTTCTCATACAAGGTCATTTAAAGAGGTTTATGCATGGAACCTACTTAGAATTGATATATATGAAGGACAAAGGATTTTGAACTGGTTTTGACTGAAGGAAATGGTGTTTATAAGCAAAAATCCGAATTTCGTCTTAATTCCGCAAAAGAAGGCTATTCCTGTTTTTCTTTCTCATACAAGGTCATTTAAAGAGGTTTATGCATGGAACCTACTTAGAATTTATATATATGAAGGACAAAGGAGTTTGAACTGGTTTTGACTGAAGGAATTCATTTTATAGCAAAAATACCAATTTGGCTTTAACTCGCAAAAGTAAGGCTATTCCTGTTTTTCTTTCTCAAACAAGGTCATTTAAAGAGGTTTATGCATGGAACCTACTTAGAATTGATATATATGAAGGACAAAAGAGTTTGAACTGGTTTTGACTGAAGGAATTCATTTTATAGCAAAAATACCAATTTGGCTTTAACTCGCAAAAGTAAGGCTATTCCTGTTTTTCTTTCTCAAACAAGGTCATTTAAAGAGGTTTATGCATGGAACCTACTTAGAATTGATATATATGAAGGACAAAGGAGTTTGAACTGGTTTTGACTGAAGGAAATGGTGTTTATAAAGCAAAAATCCGAATTTCGTCTTAATTCCGCAAAAGAAGGCTTTTCCTGTTTTTCTTTCTCATACAAGGTCATTTAAAGAGGTTTATGCATGGAACCTACTTAGAATTTATATATATGAAGGACAAAGGAGTTTGAACTGGTTTTGACTGAAGGAATTCATTTTATAGCAAAAATACCAATTTGGCTTTAACTCGCAAAAGTAAGGCTATTCCTGTTTTTCTTTCTCAAACAAGGTCATTTAAAGAGGTTTATGCATGGAACCTACTTAGAATTTATATATATGAAGGACAAAGGAGTTTGAACTGGTTTTGACTGAAGGAATTCATTTTATAGCAAAACTACCAATTTGGCTTTAACTCGCAAAAGTAAGGCTATTCCTGTTTTTCTTTCTCATACAAGGTCATTTAAAAAGGTTTATGCATGGAACCTACTTAGAATTGATGAAGGAGAAAGGAGTTTGAACTGGTTTTGACTGAAGGAAATGGTGTTTATAAGCAAAAATCCGAATTTCGTCTTAATTCCGCAAAAGAAGGCTATTCCTGTTTTTCTTTCTCATACAAGGTCATTTAAAGAGGTTTATGCATGGAACCTACTTAGAATTTATATATATGAAGGACAAAGGAGTTTGAACTGGTTTTGACTGAAGGAATTCATTTTATAGCAAAAATACCAATTTGGCTTTAACTCGCAAAAGTAAGACTATTCCTGTTTTTCTTTCTCAAACAAGGTCATTTAAAGAGGTTTAAGCATGGAACCTACTTAGAATTGATATATATGAAGGACAAAGGAGTTTGAACTGGTTTTGACTGAAGGAAATGGTGTTTATAAAGCAAAAATCCGAATTTCGTCTTAATTCCGCAAAAGAAGGCTTTTCCTGTTTTTCTTTCTCATACAAGGTCATTTAAAGAGGTTTATTCATGGAACCTACTTAGAATTTATATATATGAAGGACAAAGGAGTTTGAACTGGTTTTGACTGAAGGAATTCATTTTATAGCAAAAATACCAATTTGGCTTTAACTCGCAAAAGTAAGACTATTCCTGTTTTTCTTTCTCAAACAAGGTCATTTAAAGAGGTTTAAGCATGGAACCTACTTAGAATTGATATATATGAAGGACAAAGGAGTTTGAACTGGTTTTGACTGAAGGAAATGGTGTTTATAAAGCAAAAATCCGAATTTCGTCTTAATTTCGCAAAAGAAGGCTTTTCCTGTTTTTCTTTCTCATACAAGGTCATTTAAAGAGGTTTATGCATGGAACCTACTTAGAATTTATATATATGAAGGACAAAGGAGTTTGAACTGGTTTTGACTGAAGGAATTCATTTTATAGCAAAAATACCAATTTGGCTTTAACTCGCAAAAGTAAGGCTATTCCTGTTTTTCTTTCTCAAACAAGGTCATTTAAAGAGGTTTATGCATGGAACCTACTTAGAATTTATATATATGAAGGACAAAGGAGTTTGAACTGGTTTTGACTGAAGGAAATGGTGTTTATAAGCAAAAATCCGAATTTCGTCTTAATTCCGCAAAAGAAGGCTTTTCCTGTTTTTCTTTCTCATACAAGGTCATTTAAAGAGGTTTATGCATGGAACCTACTTAGAATTTATATATATGAAGGACAAAGGAGTTTGAACTGGTTCTGACTGAAGGAATTCATTTTATAGCAAAAATACCAATTTGGCTTTAACTCGCAAAAGTAAGGCTATTCCTGTTTTTCTTTCTCATACAAGGTCATTTAAAGAGGTTTATGCATGGAACCTACTTAGAATTGATATATATGAAGGAGAAAGGATTTTGAACTGGTTTTGACTGAAGGAAATGGTGTTTATAAGCAAAAATCCGAATTTCGTCTTAATTCCGCAAAAGAAGGCTATTCCTGTTTTTCTTTCTCATACAAGGTCATTTAAAGAGGTTTATGCATGGAACCTACTTAGAATTTATATATATGAAGGACAAAGGAGTTTGAACTGGTTTTGACTTAAGGAAATGGTGTTTATAAGCAAAAATCCGAATTTCGTCTTAATTCCGCAAAAGAAGGCTTTTCCTGTTTTTCTTTCTCATACAAGGTCATTTAAAGAGGTTTATGCATGGAACCTACTTAGAATTTATATATATGAAGGACAAAGGAGTTTGAACTGGTTCTGACTGAAGGAATTCATTTTATAGCAAAAATACCAATTTGGCTTTAACTCGCAAAAGTAAGGCTATTCCTGTTTTTCTTTCTCAAACAAGATCATTTAAAGAGGTTTATGTATGGAACCTACTTAGAATTGATATATATGAAGGACAAAGGAGTTTGAACTGGTTTTGACTGAAGGAATTCATTTTATAGCAAAAATACCAATTTGGCTTTAACTCGCAAAAGTAAGGCTATTCCTGTTTTTCTTTCTCAAACAAGGTCATTTAAAGAGGTTTAAGCATGGAACCTACTTAGAATTGATATATATGAAGGACAAAGGAGTTTGAACTGGTTTTGACTGAAGGAAATGGTGTTTATAAGCAAAAATCCGAATTTCGTCTTAATTCCGCAAAAGAAGGCTATTCCTGTTTTTCTTTCTCATACAAGGTCATTTAAAGAGGTTTATGCATGGAACCTACTTAGAATTTATATATATGAAGGACAAAGGAGTTTGAACTGGTTTTGACTGAAGGAATTCATTTTATAGCAAAAATACCAATTTGGCTTTAACTCGCAAAAGTAAGGCTATTCCTGTTTTTCTTTCTCAAACAAGGTCATTTAAAGAGGTTTATGCATGGAACCTACTTAGAATTTATATATATGAAGGACAAAGGAGTTTGAACTGGTTTTGACTGAAGGAATTCATTTTATAGCAAAACTACCAATTTGGCTTTAACTCGCAAAAGTAAGGCTATTCCTGTTTTTCTTTCTCATACAAGGTCATTTAAAAAGGTTTATGCATGGAACCTACTTAGAATTGATGAAGGAGAAAGGAGTTTGAACTGGTTTTGACTGAAGGAAATGGTGTTTATAAGCAAAAATCCGAATTTCGTCTTAATTCCGCAAAAGAAGGCTATTCCTGTTTTTCTTTCTCATACAAGGTCATTTAAAGAGGTTTATGCATGGAACCTACTTAGAATTTATATATATGAAGGACAAAGGAGTTTGAACTGGTTTTGACTGAAGGAATTCATTTTATAGCAAAAATACCAATTTGGCTTTAACTCGCAAAAGTAAGACTATTCCTGTTTTTCTTTCTCAAACAAGGTCATTTAAAGAGGTTTAAGCATGGAACCTACTTAGAATTGATATATATGAAGGACAAAGGAGTTTGAACTGGTTTTGACTGAAGGAAATGGTGTTTATAAAGCAAAAATCCGAATTTCGTCTTAATTCCGCAAAAGAAGGCTTTTCCTGTTTTTCTTTCTCATACAAGGTCATTTAAAGAGGTTTATTCATGGAACCTACTTAGAATTTATATATATGAAGGACAAAGGAGTTTGAACTGGTTTTGACTGAAGGAATTCATTTTATAGCAAAAATACCAATTTGGCTTTAACTCGCAAAAGTAAGACTATTCCTGTTTTTCTTTCTCAAACAAGGTCATTTAAAGAGGTTTAAGCATGGAACCTACTTAGAATTGATATATATGAAGGACAAAGGAGTTTGAACTGGTTTTGACTGAAGGAAATGGTGTTTATAAAGCAAAAATCCGAATTTCGTCTTAATTTCGCAAAAGAAGGCTTTTCCTGTTTTTCTTTCTCATACAAGGTCATTTAAAGAGGTTTATGCATGGAACCTACTTAGAATTTATATATATGAAGGACAAAGGAGTTTGAACTGGTTTTGACTGAAGGAATTCATTTTATAGCAAAAATACCAATTTGGCTTTAACTCGCAAAAGTAAGGCTATTCCTGTTTTTCTTTCTCAAACAAGGTCATTTAAAGAGGTTTATGCATGGAACCTACTTAGAATTTATATATATGAAGGACAAAGGAGTTTGAACTGGTTTTGACTGAAGGAATTCATTTTATAGCAAAAATACCAATTTGGCTTTAACTCGCAAAAGTAAGGCTATTCCTGTTTTTCTTTCTCAAACAAGGTCATTTAAAGAGGTTTAAGCATGGAACCTACTTAGAATTGATATATATGAAGGACAAAGGAGTTTGAACTGGTTTTGACTGAAGGAAATGGTGTTTATAAAGCAAAAATCCGAATTTCGTCTTAATTCCGCAAAAGAAGGCTTTTCCTGTTTTTCTTTCTCATACAAGGTCATTTAAAGAGGTTTATGCATGGAACCTACTTAGAATTTATATATATGAAGGACAAAGGAGTTTGAACTGGTTTTGACTGAAGGAATTCATTTTATAGCAAAAATACCAATTTGGCTTTAACTCGCAAAAGTAAGGCTATTCCTGTTTTTCTGTCTCAAACAAGGTCATTTAAAGAGGTTTATGCATGGAACCTACTTAGAATTTATATATATGAAGGACAAAGGAGTTTGAACTGGTTTTGACTGAAGGAATTCATTTTATAGCAAAAATACCAATTTGGCTTTAACTCGCAAAAGTAAGGCTATTCCTGTTTTTCTTTCTCAAACAAGGTCATTTAAAGAGGTTTAAGCATGGAACCTACTTAGAATTGATATATATGAAGGACAAAGGAGTTTGAACTGGTTTTGACTGAAGGAAATGGTGTTTATAAAGCAAAAATCCGAATTTCGTCTTAATTCCGCAAAAGAAGGCTTTTCCTGTTTTTCTTTCTCATACAAGGTCATTTAAAGAGGTTTATCTATGGAACCTACTTAGAATTTATATATATGAAGGACAAAGGAGTTTGAACTGGTTTTGACTGAAGGAATTCATTTTATAGCAAAAATACCAATTTGGCTTTAACTCGCAAAAGTAAGGCTATTCCTGTTTTTCTTTCTCAAACAAGGTCATTTAAAGAGGTTTAAGCATGGAACCTACTTAGAATTGATATATATGAAGGACAAAGGAGTTTGAACTGGTTTTGACTGAAGGAAATGGTGTTTATAAAGCAAAAATCCGAATTTCGTCTTAATTCCGCAAAAGAAGGCTTTTCCTGTCTTTCTTTCTCATACAAGGTCATTTAAAGAGGTTTATGCATGGAACCTACTTAGAATTTATATATATGAAGGACAAAGGAGTTTGAACTGGTTTTGACGGAAGGAATTCATTTTATAGCAAAAATACCAATTTGGCTTTAACTCGCAAAAGTAAGGCTATTCCTGTTTTTCTTTCTCAAACAAGGTCATTTAAAGAGGTTTATGCATGGAACCTACTTAGAATTTATATATATGAAGGACAAAGGAGTTTGAACTGGTTTTGACTGAAGGAATTCATTTTATAGCAAAAATACCAATTTGGCTTTAACTCGCAAAAGTAAGGCTATTCCTGTTTTTCTTTCTCAAACAAGGTCATTTAAAGAGGTTTAAGCATGGAACCTACTTAGAATTGATATATATGAAGGACAAAGGAGTTTGAACTGGTTTTGACTGAAGGAAATGGTGTTTATAAAGCAAAAATCCGAATTTCGTCTTAATTCCGCAAAAGAAGGCTTTTCCTGTTTTTCTTTCTCATACAAGGTCATTTAAAGAGGTTTATGCATGGAACCTACTTAGAATTTATATATATGAAGGACAAAGGAGTTTGAACTGGTTTTGACTGAAGGAATTCATTTTATAGCAAAAATACCAATTTGGCTTTAACTCGCAAAAGTAAGGCAATTCCTGTTTTTCTTTCTCAAACAAGGTCATTTAAAGAGGTTTAAGCATGGAACCTACTTAGAATTGATATATATGAAGGACAAAGGAGTTTGAACTGGTTTTGACTGAAGGAAATGGTGTTTATAAAGCAAAAATCCGAATTTCGTCTTAATTCCGCAAAAGAAGGCTTTTCCTGTTTTTCTTTCTCATACAAGGTCATTTAAAGAGGTTTATCTATGGAACCTACTTAGAATTTATATATATGAAGGACAAAGGAGTTTGAACTGGTTTTGACTGAAGGAATTCATTTTATAGCAAAAATACCAATTTGGCTTTAACTCGCAAAAGTAAGGCTATTCCTGTTTTTCTTTCTCAAACAAGGTCATTTAAAGAGGTTTATGCATGGAACCTACTTAGAATTTATATATATGAAGGACAAAGGAGTTTGAACTGGTTTTGACTGAAGGAATTCATTTTATAGCAAAAAGACCAATTTAGCTTTAACTCGCAAAAGTAAGGCTATTCCTGTTTTTCTTTCTCAAACAAGGTCATTTAAAGAGGTTTATGCATGGAACCTACTTAGAATTGATATATATGAAGGACAAAGGAGTTTGATCTGGTTTTGACTGAAGGAAATGGTGTTTATAAGCAAAAATCCGAATTTCGTCTTAATTCCGCAAAAGAAGGCTATTCCTGTTTTTCTTTCTCATACAAGGTCATTTAAAGAGATTTATGAATGGAACCTACTTAGAATTTATATATATGAAGGACAAAGGAGTTTGAACTGGTTTTGACTGAAGGAATTCATTTTATAGCAAAAATACCAATTTGGCTTTAACTCGCAAAAGTAAGGCTATTCCTGTTTTTATTTCTCATACAAGGTCATTTAAAGAGGTTTATGCATGGAACCTACTTAGAATTGATATATATGAAGGAGAAAGGAGTTTGAACTGGTTTTGACTGAAGGAAATGGTGTTTATAAGCAAAAATCCGAATTTCGTCTTAATTCCGCAAAAGAAGGCTATTCCTGTTTTTCTTTCTCATACAAGGTCATTTAAAGAGATTTATGAATGGAACCTACTTAGAATTTATATATATGAAGGACAAAGGAGTTTGAACTGGTTTTGACTGAAGGAATTCATTTTATAGCAAAAATACCAATTTGGCTTTAACTCGCAAAAGTAAGGCTATTCCTGTTTTTATTTCTCATACAAGGTCATTTAAAGAGGTTTATGCATGGAACCTACTTAGAATTGATATATATGAAGGAGAAAGGAGTTTGAACTGGTTTTGACTGAAGGAAATGGTGTTTATAAGCAAAAATCCGAATTTCGTCTTAATTCCGCAAAAGAAGGCTATTCCTGTTTTTCTTTCTCATACAAGGTCATTTAAAGAGATTTATGCATGGAACCTACTTAGAATTTATATATATGAAGGACAAAGGAGTTTGAACTGGTTTTGACTGAAGGAATTCATTTTATAGCAAAAATACCAATTTGGCTTTAACTCGCAAAAGTAAGGCTATTCCTGTTTTTCTTTCTCATACAAGGTCATTTAAAGAGGTTTATGCATGGAACCTACTTAGAATTGATGAAGGAGAAAGGAGTTTGAACTGGTTTTGACTGAAGGAAATGGTGTTTATAAGCAAAAATCCGAATTTCGTCTTAATTCCGCAAAAGAAGGCTATTCCTGTTTTTCTTTCTCATACAAGGTCATTTAAAGAGGTTTATGCATGGAACCTACTTAGAATTTATATATATGAAGGACAAAGGAGTTTGAACTGGTTTTGACTGAAGGAATTCATTTTATAGCAAAAATACCAGTTTGGCTTTAACTCGCAAAAGTAAGGCTATTCCTGTTTTTCTTTCTCAAACAAGGTCATTTAAAGAGGTTTATGCATGGAACCTACTTAGAATTTATATATATGAAGGACAAAGGAGTTTGAACTGGTTTTGACTGAAGGAATTCATTTTATAGCAAAAATACCAATTTGGCTTTAATTGGCAAAAGTAAGGCTATTCCTGTTTTTCTTTCTCAAACAAGGTCATTTAAAGAGGTTTAAGCATGGAACCTACTTAGAATTGATATATATGAAGTACAAAGGAGTTTGAACTGGTTTTGACTGAAGGAAATGGTGTTTATAAAGCAAAAATCCGACTTTCGTCTTAATTCCGCAAAAGAAGGCTTTTCCTGTTTTTCTTTCTCATACAAGGTCATTTAAAGAGGTTTATGCATGGAACCTACTTAGAATTTATATATATGAAGGACAAAGGAGTTTGAACTGGTTTTGACTGAAGGAATTCATTTTATAGCAAAAATACCAATTTGGCTTTAACTCGCAAAAGTAAGGCTATTCCTGTTTTTCTTTCTCAAACAAGGTCATTTAAAGAGGTTTATGCATGGAACCTACTTAGAATTGATATATATGAAGGACAAAGGAGTTTGAACTGGTTTTGACTGAAGGAAATGGTGTTTATAAGCAAAAATCCGAATTTCGTCTTAATTCCGCAAAAGAAGGCTTTTCCTGTTTTTCTTTCTCATACAAGGTCATTTAAAGAGGTTTATGCATGGAACCTACTTAGAATTTATATATATGAAGGACAAAGGGGTTTGAACTGGTTTTGACTGAAGGAAATGGTGTTTATAAGCAAAAATCCGAATTTCGTCTTAATTCCGCAAAAGAAGGCTATTCCTGTTTTTCTTTCTCATACAAGGTCATTTAAAGAGGTTTATGCATGGAACCTACTTAGAATTTATATATATGAAGGACAAAGGAGTTTGAACTGGTTTTGACTGAAGGAATTCATTTTATAGCAAAACTACCAATTTGGCTTTAACTCGCAAAAGTAAGGCTATTCCTGTTTTTCTTTCTCATACAAGGTCATTTAAAAAGGTTTATGCATGGAACCTACTTAGAATTGATGAAGGAGAAAGGAGTTTGAACTGGTTTTGACTGAAGGAAATGGTGTTTATAAGCAAAAATCCGAATTTCGTCTTAATTCCGCAAAAGAAGGCTATTCCTGTTTTTCTTTCTCATACAAGGTCATTTAAAGAGGTTTATGCATGGAACCTACTTAGAATTTATATATATGAAGGACAAAGGAGTTTGAACTGGTTTTGACTGAAGGAATTCATTTTATAGCAAAAATACCAATTTGGCTTTAACTCGCAAAAGTAAGACTATTCCTGTTTTTCTTTCTCAAACAAGGTCATTTAAAGAGGTTTAAGCATGGAACCTACTTAGAATTGATATATATGAAGGACAAAGGAGTTTGAACTGGTTTTGACTGAAGGAAATGGTGTTTATAAAGCAAAAATCCGAATTTCGTCTTAATTCCGCAATAGAAGGCTTTTCCTGTTTTTCTTTCTCATACAAGGTCATTTAAAGAGGTTTATTCATGGAACCTACTTAGAATTTATATATATGAAGGACAAAGGAGTTTGAACTGGTTTTGACTGAAGGAATTCATTTTATAGCAAAAATACCAATTTGGCTTTAACTCGCAAAAGTAAGGCTATTCCTGTTTTTCTTTCTCATACAAGGTCATTTAAAGAGGTTTATGCATGGAACCTACTTAGAATTGATATATATGAAGGAGAAAGGATTTTGAACTGGTTTTGACTGAAGGAAATGGTGTTTATAAGCAAAAATCCGAATTTCGTCTTAATTCCGCAAAAGAAGGCTATTCCTGTTTTTCTTTCTCAAACAAGGTCATTTAAAGAGGTTTAAGCATGGAACCTACTTAGAATTGATATATATGAAGGACAAAGGAGTTTGAACTGGTTTTGACTGAAGGAAATGGTGTTTATAAAGCAAAAATCCGAATTTCGTCTTAATTCCGCAAAAGAAGGCTTTTCCTGTTTTTCTTTCTCATACAAGGTCATTTAAAGAGGTTTATGCATGGAACCTACTTAGAATTTATATATATGAAGGACAAAGGAGTTTGAACTGGTTCTGACTGAAGGAATTCATTTTATAGCAAAAATACCAATTTGGCTTTAACTCGCAAAAGTAGGGCTATTCCTGTTTTTCTTTCTCAAACAAGGTCATTTAAAGAGGTTTATGCATGGAACCTACTTAGAATTTATATATATGAAGGACAAAGGAGTTTGAACTGGTTTTGACTGAAGGAATTCATTTTATAGCAAAAATACCAATTTGGCTTTAACTCGCAAAAGTAAGGCTATTCCTGTTTTTCTTTCTCATACAAGGTCATTTAAAGAGGTTTATGCATGGAACCTACTTAGAATTGATATATATGAAGGACAAAGGATTTTGAACTGGTTTTGACTGAAGGAAATGGTGTTTATAAGCAAAAATCCGAATTTCGTCTTAATTCCGCAAAAGAAGGCTATTCCTGTTTTTCTTTCTCATACAAGGTCATTTAAAGAGGTTTATGCATGGAACCTACTTAGAATTTATATATATGAAGGACAAAGGAGTTTGAACTGGTTTTGACTGAAGGAATTCATTTTATAGCAAAAATACCAATTTGGCTTTAACTCGCAAAAGTAAGGCTATTCCTGTTTTTCTTTCTCAAACAAGGTCATTTAAAGAGGTTTATGCATGGAACCTACTTAGAATTGATATATATGAAGGACAAAAGAGTTTGAACTGGTTTTGACTGAAGGAATTCATTTTATAGCAAAAATACCAATTTGGCTTTAACTCGCAAAAGTAAGGCTATTCCTGTTTTTCTTTCTCAAACAAGGTCATTTAAAGAGGTTTATGCATGGAACCTACTTAGAATTGATATATATGAAGGACAAAGGAGTTTGAACTGGTTTTGACTGAAGGAAATGGTGTTTATAAAGCAAAAATCCGAATTTCGTCTTAATTCCGCAAAAGAAGGCTTTTCCTGTTTTTCTTTCTCATACAAGGTCATTTAAAGAGGTTTATGCATGGAACCTACTTAGAATTTATATATATGAAGGACAAAGGAGTTTGAACTGGTTTTGACTGAAGGAATTCATTTTATAGCAAAAATACCAATTTGGCTTTAACTCGCAAAAGTAAGGCTATTCCTGTTTTTCTTTCTCAAACAAGGTCATTTAAAGAGGTTTATGCATGGAACCTACTTAGAATTTATATATATGAAGGACAAAGGAGTTTGAACTGGTTTTGACTGAAGGAATTCATTTTATAGCAAAACTACCAATTTGGCTTTAACTCGCAAAAGTAAGGCTATTCCTGTTTTTCTTTCTCATACAAGGTCATTTAAAAAGGTTTATGCATGGAACCTACTTAGAATTGATGAAGGAGAAAGGAGTTTGAACTGGTTTTGACTGAAGGAAATGGTGTTTATAAGCAAAAATCCGAATTTCGTCTTAATTCCGCAAAAGAAGGCTATTCCTGTTTTTCTTTCTCATACAAGGTCATTTAAAGAGGTTTATGCATGGAACCTACTTAGAATTTATATATATGAAGGACAAAGGAGTTTGAACTGGTTTTGACTGAAGGAATTCATTTTATAGCAAAAATACCAATTTGGCTTTAACTCGCAAAAGTAAGACTATTCCTGTTTTTCTTTCTCAAACAAGGTCATTTAAAGAGGTTTAAGCATGGAACCTACTTAGAATTGATATATATGAAGGACAAAGGAGTTTGAACTGGTTTTGACTGAAGGAAATGGTGTTTATAAAGCAAAAATCCGAATTTCGTCTTAATTCCGCAAAAGAAGGCTTTTCCTGTTTTTCTTTCTCATACAAGGTCATTTAAAGAGGTTTATTCATGGAACCTACTTAGAATTTATATATATGAAGGACAAAGGAGTTTGAACTGGTTTTGACTGAAGGAATTCATTTTATAGCAAAAATACCAATTTGGCTTTAACTCGCAAAAGTAAGACTATTCCTGTTTTTCTTTCTCAAACAAGGTCATTTAAAGAGGTTTAAGCATGGAACCTACTTAGAATTGATATATATGAAGGACAAAGGAGTTTGAACTGGTTTTGACTGAAGGAAATGGTGTTTATAAAGCAAAAATCCGAATTTCGTCTTAATTTCGCAAAAGAAGGCTTTTCCTGTTTTTCTTTCTCATACAAGGTCATTTAAAGAGGTTTATGCATGGAACCTACTTAGAATTTATATATATGAAGGACAAAGGAGTTTGAACTGGTTTTGACTGAAGGAATTCATTTTATAGCAAAAATACCAATTTGGCTTTAACTCGCAAAAGTAAGGCTATTCCTGTTTTTCTTTCTCAAACAAGGTCATTTAAAGAGGTTTATGCATGGAACCTACTTAGAATTGATATATATGAAGGAGAAAGGAGTTTGAACTGGTTTTGACTGAAGGAAATGGTGTTTATAAGCAAAAATCAGAATTTCGTCTTAATTCCGCAAAAGAAGGCTATTCCTGTTTTTCTTTCTCATACAAGGTCATTTAAAGAGGTTTATGCATGGAACCTACTTAGAATTTATATATATGAAGGACAAAGGAGTTTGAACTGGTTTTGACTGAAGGAATTCATTTTATAGCAAAAATACCAATTTGGCTTTAACTCGCAAAAGTAAGGCTATTCCTGTTTTTCTTTCTCAAACAAGGTCATTTAAAGAGGTTTATGCATGGAACCTACTTAGAATTGATATATATGAAGGACAAAAGAGTTTGAACTGGTTTTGACTGAAGGAATTCATTTTATAGCAAAAATACCAATTTGGCTTTAACTCGCAAAAGTAAGGCTATTCCTGTTTTTCTTTCTCAAACAAGGTCATTTAAAGAGGTTTATGCATGGAACCTACTTAGAATTGATATATATGAAGGACAAAGGAGTTTGAACTGGTTTTGACTGAAGGAAATGGTGTTTATAAAGCAAAAATCCGAATTTCGTCTTAATTCCGCAAAAGAAGGCTTTTCCTGTTTTTCTTTCTCATACAAGGTCATTTAAAGAGGTTTATGCATGGAACCTACTTAGAATTTATATATATGAAGGACAAAGGAGTTTGAACTGGTTTTGACTGAAGGAATTCATTTTATAGCAAAAATACCAATTTGGCTTTAACTCGCAAAAGTAAGGCTATTCCTGTTTTTCTTTCTCAAACAAGGTCATTTAAAGAGGTTTATGCATGGAACCTACTTAGAATTTATATATATGAAGGACAAAGGAGTTTGAACTGGTTTTGACTGAAGGAATTCATTTTATAGCAAAACTACCAATTTGGCTTTAACTCGCAAAAGTAAGGCTATTCCTGTTTTTCTTTCTCATACAAGGTCATTTAAAAAGGTTTATGCATGGAACCTACTTAGAATTGATGAAGGAGAAAGGAGTTTGAACTGGTTTTGACTGAAGGAAATGGTGTTTATAAGCAAAAATCCGAATTTCGTCTTAATTCCGCAAAAGAAGGCTATTCCTGTTTTTCTTTCTCATACAAGGTCATTTAAAGAGGTTTATGCATGGAACCTACTTAGAATTTATATATATGAAGGACAAAGGAGTTTGAACTGGTTTTGACTGAAGGAATTCATTTTATAGCAAAAATACCAATTTGGCTTTAACTCGCAAAAGTAAGACTATTCCTGTTTTTCTTTCTCAAACAAGGTCATTTAAAGAGGTTTAAGCATGGAACCTACTTAGAATTGATATATATGAAGGACAAAGGAGTTTGAACTGGTTTTGACTGAAGGAAATGGTGTTTATAAAGCAAAAATCCGAATTTCGTCTTAATTCCGCAAAAGAAGGCTTTTCCTGTTTTTCTTTCTCATACAAGGTCATTTAAAGAGGTTTATTCATGGAACCTACTTAGAATTTATATATATGAAGGACAAAGGAGTTTGAACTGGTTTTGACTGAAGGAATTCATTTTATAGCAAAAATACCAATTTGGCTTTAACTCGCAAAAGTAAGACTATTCCTGTTTTTCTTTCTCAAACAAGGTCATTTAAAGAGGTTTAAGCATGGAACCTACTTAGAATTGATATATATGAAGGACAAAGGAGTTTGAACTGGTTTTGACTGAAGGAAATGGTGTTTATAAAGCAAAAATCCGAATTTCGTCTTAATTTCGCAAAAGAAGGCTTTTCCTGTTTTTCTTTCTCATACAAGGTCATTTAAAGAGGTTTATGCATGGAACCTACTTAGAATTTATATATATGAAGGACAAAGGAGTTTGAACTGGTTTTGACTGAAGGAATTCATTTTATAGCAAAAATACCAATTTGGCTTTAACTCGCAAAAGTAAGGCTATTCCTGTTTTTCTTTCTCAAACAAGGTCATTTAAAGAGGTTTATGCATGGAACCTACTTAGAATTTATATATATGAAGGACAAAGGAGTTTGAACTGGTTTTGACTGAAGGAAATGGTGTTTATAAGCAAAAATCCGAATTTCGTCTTAATTCCGCAAAAGAAGGCTTTTCCTGTTTTTCTTTCTCATACAAGGTCATTTAAAGAGGTTTATGCATGGAACCTACTTAGAATTTATATATATGAAGGACAAAGGAGTTTGAACTGGTTCTGACTGAAGGAATTCATTTTATAGCAAAAATACCAATTTGGCTTTAACTCGCAAAAGTAAGGCTATTCCTGTTTTTCTTTCTCATACAAGGTCATTTAAAGAGGTTTATGCATGGAACCTACTTAGAATTGATATATATGAAGGAGAAAGGATTTTGAACTGGTTTTGACTGAAGGAAATGGTGTTTATAAGCAAAAATCCGAATTTCGTCTTAATTCCGCAAAAGAAGGCTATTCCTGTTTTTCTTTCTCATACAAGGTCATTTAAAGAGGTTTATGCATGGAACCTACTTAGAATTTATATATATGAAGGACAAAGGAGTTTGAACTGGTTTTGACTTAAGGAAATGGTGTTTATAAGCAAAAATCCGAATTTCGTCTTAATTCCGCAAAAGAAGGCTTTTCCTGTTTTTCTTTCTCATACAAGGTCATTTAAAGAGGTTTATGCATGGAACCTACTTAGAATTTATATATATGAAGGACAAAGGAGTTTGAACTGGTTCTGACTGAAGGAATTCATTTTATAGCAAAAATACCAATTTGGCTTTAACTCGCAAAAGTAAGGCTATTCCTGTTTTTCTTTCTCAAACAAGATCATTTAAAGAGGTTTATGTATGGAACCTACTTAGAATTGATATATATGAAGGACAAAGGAGTTTGAACTGGTTTTGACTGAAGGAATTCATTTTATAGCAAAAATACCAATTTGGCTTTAACTCGCAAAAGTAAGGCTATTCCTGTTTTTCTTTCTCAAACAAGGTCATTTAAAGAGGTTTAAGCATGGAACCTACTTAGAATTGATATATATGAAGGACAAAGGAGTTTGAACTGGTTTTGACTGAAGGAAATGGTGTTTATAAGCAAAAATCCGAATTTCGTCTTAATTCCGCAAAAGAAGGCTATTCCTGTTTTTCTTTCTCATACAAGGTCATTTAAAGAGGTTTAAGCATGGAACCTACTTAGAATTTATATATATGAAGGACAAAGGAGTTTGAACTGGTTTTGACTGAAGGAATTCATTTTATAGCAAAACTACCAATTTGGCTTTAACTCGCAAAAGTAAGGCTATTCCTGTTTTTCTTTCTCATACAAGGTCATTTAAAAAGGTTTATGCATGGAACCTACTTAGAATTGATGAAGGAGAAAGGAGTTTGAACTGGTTTTGACTGAAGGAAATGGTGTTTATAAGCAAAAATCCGAATTTCGTCTTAATTCCGCAAAAGAAGGCTATTCCTGTTTTTCTTTCTCATACAAGGTCATTTAAAGAGGTTTATGCATGGAACCTACTTAGAATTTATATATATGAAGGACAAAGGAGTTTGAACTGGTTTTGACTGAAGGAATTCATTTTATAGCAAAAATACCAATTTGGCTTTAACTCGCAAAAGTAAGACTATTCCTGTTTTTCTTTCTCAAACAAGGTCATTTAAAGAGGTTTAAGCATGGAACCTACTTAGAATTGATATATATGAAGGACAAAGGAGTTTGAACTGGTTTTGACTGAAGGAAATGGTGTTTATAAAGCAAAAATCCGAATTTCGTCTTAATTCCGCAAAAGAAGGCTTTTCCTGTTTTTCTTTCTCATACAAGGTCATTTAAAGAGGTTTATTCATGGAACCTACTTAGAATTTATATATATGAAGGACAAAGGAGTTTGAACTGGTTTTGACTGAAGGAATTCATTTTATAGCAAAAATACCAATTTGGCTTTAACTCGCAAAAGTAAGACTATTCCTGTTTTTCTTTCTCAAACAAGGTCATTTAAAGAGGTTTAAGCATGGAACCTACTTAGAATTGATATATATGAAGGACAAAGGAGTTTGAACTGGTTTTGACTGAAGGAAATGGTGTTTATAAAGCAAAAATCCGAATTTCGTCTTAATTTCGCAAAAGAAGGCTTTTCCTGTTTTTCTTTCTCATACAAGGTCATTTAAAGAGGTTTATGCATGGAACCTACTTAGAATTTATATATATGAAGGACAAAGGAGTTTGAACTGGTTTTGACTGAAGGAATTCATTTTATAGCAAAAATACCAATTTGGCTTTAACTCGCAAAAGTAAGGCTATTCCTGTTTTTCTTTCTCAAACAAGGTCATTTAAAGAGGTTTATGCATGGAACCTACTTAGAATTTATATATATGAAGGACAAAGGAGTTTGAACTGGTTTTGACTGAAGGAAATGGTGTTTATAAGCAAAAATCCGAATTTCGTCTTAATTCCGCAAAAGAAGGCTTTTCCTGTTTTTCTTTCTCATACAAGGTCATTTAAAGAGGTTTATGCATGGAACCTACTTAGAATTTATATATATGAAGGACAAAGGAGTTTGAACTGGTTCTGACTGAAGGAATTCATTTTATAGCAAAAATACCAATTTGGCTTTAACTCGCAAAAGTAAGGCTATTCCTGTTTTTCTTTCTCATACAAGGTCATTTAAAGAGGTTTATGCATGGAACCTACTTAGAATTGATATATATGAAGGAGAAAGGATTTTGAACTGGTTTTGACTGAAGGAAATGGTGTTTATAAGCAAAAATCCGAATTTCGTCTTAATTCCGCAAAAGAAGGCTATTCCTGTTTTTCTTTCTCATACAAGGTCATTTAAAGAGGTTTATGCATGGAACCTACTTAGAATTTATATATATGAAGGACAAAGGAGTTTGAACTGGTTTTGACTTAAGGAAATGGTGTTTATAAGCAAAAATCCGAATTTCGTCTTAATTCCGCAAAAGAAGGCTTTTCCTGTTTTTCTTTCTCATACAAGGTCATTTAAAGAGGTTTATGCATGGAACCTACTTAGAATTTATATATATGAAGGACAAAGGAGTTTGAACTGGTTCTGACTGAAGGAATTCATTTTATAGCAAAAATACCAATTTGGCTTTAACTCGCAAAAGTAAGGCTATTCCTGTTTTTCTTTCTCAAACAAGATCATTTAAAGAGGTTTATGTATGGAACCTACTTAGAATTGATATATATGAAGGACAAAGGAGTTTGAACTGGTTTTGACTGAAGGAATTCATTTTATAGCAAAAATACCAATTTGGCTTTAACTCGCAAAAGTAAGGCTATTCCTGTTTTTCTTTCTCAAACAAGGTCATTTAAAGAGGTTTAAGCATGGAACCTACTTAGAATTGATATATATGAAGGACAAAGGAGTTTGAACTGGTTTTGACTGAAGGAAATGGTGTTTATAAGCAAAAATCCGAATTTCGTCTTAATTCCGCAAAAGAAGGCTATTCCTGTTTTTCTTTCTCATACAAGGTCATTTAAAGAGGTTTATGCATGGAACCTACTTAGAATTTATATATATGAAGGACAAAGGAGTTTGAACTGGTTTTGACTTAAGGAAATGGTGTTTATAAGCAAAAATCCGAATTTCGTATTAATTCCGCAAAAGAAGGCTTTTCCTGTTTTTCTTTCTCATACAAGGTCATTTAAAGAGGTTTATGCATGGAACCTACTTAGAATTTATATATATGAAGGACAAAGGAGTTTGAACTGGTTTTGACTGAAGGAATTCATTTTATAGCAAAAATACCAATTTGGCTTTAACTCGCAAAAGTAAGGCTATTCCTGTTTTTCTTTCTCAAACAAGGTCATTTAAAGAGGTTTAAGCATGGAACCTACTTAGAATTGATATATATGAAGGACAAAGGAGTTTGAACTGGTTTTGACTGAAGGAAATGGTGTTTATAAAGCAAAAATCCGAATTTCGTCTTAATTCCGCAAAAGAAGGCTTTTCCTGTTTTTCTTTCTCATACAAGGTCATTTAAAGAGGTTTATGCATGGAACCTACTTAGAATTTATATATATGAAGGACAAAGGAGTTTGAACTGGTTTTGACTGAAGGAATTCATTTTATAGCAAAAATACCAATTTGGCTTTAACTCGCAAAAGTAAGGCTATTCCTGTTTTTCTTTCTCATACAAGGTCATTTAAAGAGGTTTATGCATGGAACCTACTTAGAATTGATATATATGAAGGAGAAAGGATTTTGAACTGGTTTTGACTGAAGGAAATGGTGTTTATAAGCAAAAATCCGAATTTCGTCTTAATTCCGCAAAAGAAGGCTATTCCTGTTTTTCTTTCTCATACAAGGTCATTTAAAGAGGTTTATGCATGGAACCTACTTAGAATTTATATATATGAAGGACAAAGGAGTTTGAACTGGTTTTGACTGAAGGAATTCATTTTATAGCAAAAATACCAATTTGGCTTTAACTCGCAAAAGTAAGGCTATTCCTGTTTTTCTTTCTCAAACAAGGTCATTTAAAGAGGTTTATGCATGGAACCTACTTTGAATTGATATATATGAAGGACAAAGGAGTTTGAACTGGTTTTGACTGAAGGAATTCATTTTATAGCAAAAATACCAATTTGGCTTTAACTCGCAAAAGTAAGGCTATTCCTGTTTTTCTTTCTCAAACAAGGTCATTTAAAGAGGTTTAAGCATGGAACCTACTTAGAATTGATATATATGAAGGACAAAGGAGTTTGAACTGGTTTTGACTGAAGGAAATGGTGTTTATAAAGCAAAAATCCGAATTTCGTCTTAATTCCGCAAAAGAAGGCTTTTCCTGTTTTTCTTTCTCATACAAGGTCATTTAAAGAGGTTTATGCATGGAACCTACTTAGAATTTATATATATGAAGGACAAAGGAGTTTGAACTGGTTTTGACTGAAGGAATTCATTTTATAGCAAAAATACCAATTTGGCTTTAACTCGCAAAAGTAGGGCTATTCCTGTTTTTCTTTCTCAAACAAGGTCATTTAAAGAGGTTTAAGCATGGAACCTACTTAGAATTGATATATATGAAGGACAAAGGAGTTTGAACTGGTTTTGACTGAAGGAAATGGTGTTTATAAAGCAAAAATCCGAATTTCGTCTTAATTCCGCAAAAGAAGGCTTTTCCTGTTTTTCTTTCTCATACAAGGTCATTTAAAGAGGTTTATGCATGGAACCTACTTAGAATTTATATATATGAAGGACAAAGGAGTTTGAACTGGTTTTGACTGAAGGAATTCATTTTATAGCAAAAATACCAATTTGGCTTTAACTCGCAAAAGTAGGGCTATTCCTGTTTTTCTTTCTCAAACAAGGTCATTTAAAGAGGTTTATGCATGGAACCTACTTAGAATTTATATATATGAAGGACAAAGGAGTTTGAACTGGTTTTGACTGAAGGAATTCATTTTATAGCAAAAATACCAATTTGGCTTTAACTCGCAAAAGTAAGGCTATTCCTGTTTTTCTTTCTCATACAAGGTCATTTAAAGAGGTTTATGCATGGAACCTACTTAGAATTGATATATATGAAGGAGAAAGGATTTTGAACTGGTTTTGACTGAAGGAAATGGTGTTTATAAGCAAAAATCCGAATTTCGTCTTAATTCCGCAAAAGAAGGCTATTCCTGTTTTTCTTTCTCATACAAGGTCATTTAAAGAGGTTTATGCATGGAACCTACTTAGAATTTATATATATGAAGGACAAAGGAGTTTGAACTGGTTTTGACTGAAGGAATTCATTTTATAGCAAAAATACCAATTTGGCTTTAACTCGCAAAAGTAAGGCTATTCCTGTTTTTCTTTCTCAAACAAGGTCATTTAAAGAGGTTTATGCATGGAACCTACTTAGAATTGATATATATGAAGGACAAAAGAGTTTGAACTGGTTTTGACTGAAGGAATTCATTTTATAGCAAAAATACCAATTTGGCTTTAACTCGCAAAAGTAAGGCTATTCCTGTTTTTCTTTCTCAAACAAGGTCATTTAAAGAGGTTTATGCATGGAACCTACTTAGAATTGATATATATGAAGGACAAAGGAGTTTGAACTGGTTTTGACTGAAGGAAATGGTGTTTATAAAGCAAAAATCCGAATTTCGTCTTAATTCCGCAAAAGAAGGCTTTTCCTGTTTTTCTTTCTCATACAAGGTCATTTAAAGAGGTTTATGCATGGAACCTACTTAGAATTTATATATATGAAGGACAAAGGAGTTTGAACTGGTTTTGACTGAAGGAATTCATTTTATAGCAAAAATACCAATTTGGCTTTAACTCGCAAAAGTAAGGCTATTCCTGTTTTTCTTTCTCAAACAAGGTCATTTAAAGAGGTTTATGCATGGAACCTACTTAGAATTTATATATATGAAGGACAAAGGAGTTTGAACTGGTTTTGACTGAAGGAATTCATTTTATAGCAAAACTACCAATTTGGCTTTAACTCGCAAAAGTAAGGCTATTCCTGTTTTTCTTTCTCAAACAAGGTCATTTAAAGAGGTTTATGCATGGAACCTACTTAGAATAAATATATATGAAGGAGAAAGTAGTTTGAACTGGTTTTGACTGAAGGAAATAATGTTTATAAGCAAAAATCCGAATTTCGTCTTAATTCCGCAAAAGAAGGCTATTCCTGTTTTTCTTTCTCAAACAAGGTCATTTAAAGAGGTTTATGCATGGAACCTACTTAGAATTGATATATATGAAGGACAAAGGAGTTTGAACTGGTTTTGACTGAAGGAAATGGTGTTTATAAAGCAAAAATCCGAATTTCGTCTTAATTCCGCAAAAGAAGGCTTTTCCTGTTTTTCTTTCTCATACAAGGTCATTTAAAGAGGTTTATGCATGGAACCTACTTAGAATTTATATATATGAAGGACAAAGGAGTTTGAACTGGTTTTGACTGAAGGAATTCATTTTATAGCAAAAATACCAATTTGGCTTTAACTCGCAAAAGTAAGGCTATTCCTGTTTTTCTTTCTCAAACAAGGTCATTTAAAGAGGTTTATGCATGGAACCTACTTAGAATTTATATATATGAAGGACAAAGGAGTTTGAACTGGTTTTGACTGAAGGAATTCATTTTATAGCAAAACTACCAATTTGGCTTTAACTCGCAAAAGTAAGGCTATTCCTGTTTTTCTTTCTCATACAAGGTCATTTAAAAAGGTTTATGCATGGAACCTACTTAGAATTGATGAAGGAGAAAGGAGTTTGAACTGGTTTTGACTGAAGGAAATGGTGTTTATAAGCAAAAATCCGAATTTCGTCTTAATTCCGCAAAAGAAGGCTATTCCTGTTTTTCTTTCTCATACAAGGTCATTTAAAGAGGTTTATGCATGGAACCTACTTAGAATTTATATATATGAAGGACAAAGGAGTTTGAACTGGTTTTGACTGAAGGAATTCATTTTATAGCAAAAATACCAATTTGGCTTTAACTCGCAAAAGTAAGACTATTCCTGTTTTTCTTTCTCAAACAAGGTCATTTAAAGAGGTTTAAGCATGGAACCTACTTAGAATTGATATATATGAAGGACAAAGGAGTTTGAACTGGTTTTGACTGAAGGAAATGGTGTTTATAAAGCAAAAATCCGAATTTCGTCTTAATTCCGCAAAAGAAGGCTTTTCCTGTTTTTCTTTCTCATACAAGGTCATTTAAAGAGGTTTATTCATGGAACCTACTTAGAATTTATATATATGAAGGACAAAGGAGTTTGAACTGGTTTTGACTGAAGGAATTCATTTTATAGCAAAAATACCAATTTGGCTTTAACTCGCAAAAGTAAGACTATTCCTGTTTTTCTTTCTCAAACAAGGTCATTTAAAGAGGTTTAAGCATGGAACCTACTTAGAATTGATATATATGAAGGACAAAGGAGTTTGAACTGGTTTTGACTGAAGGAAATGGTGTTTATAAAGCAAAAATCCGAATTTCGTCTTAATTTCGCAAAAGAAGGCTTTTCCTGTTTTTCTTTCTCATACAAGGTCATTTAAAGAGGTTTATGCATGGAACCTACTTAGAATTTATATATATGAAGGACAAAGGAGTTTGAACTGGTTTTGACTGAAGGAATTCATTTTATAGCAAAAATACCAATTTGGCTTTAACTCGCAAAAGTAAGGCTATTCCTGTTTTTCTTTCTCAAACAAGGTCATTTAAAGAGGTTTATGCATGGAACCTACTTAGAATTTATATATATGAAGGACAAAGGAGTTTGAACTGGTTTTGACTGAAGGAAATGGTGTTTATAAGCAAAAATCCGAATTTCGTCTTAATTCCGCAAAAGAAGGCTTTTCCTGTTTTTCTTTCTCATACAAGGTCATTTAAAGAGGTTTATGCATGGAACCTACTTAGAATTTATATATATGAAGGACAAAGGAGTTTGAACTGGTTCTGACTGAAGGAATTCATTTTATAGCAAAAATACCAATTTGGCTTTAACTCGCAAAAGTAAGGCTATTCCTGTTTTTCTTTCTCATACAAGGTCATTTAAAGAGGTTTATGCATGGAACCTACTTAGAATTGATATATATGAAGGAGAAAGGATTTTGAACTGGTTTTGACTGAAGGAAATGGTGTTTATAAGCAAAAATCCGAATTTCGTCTTAATTCCGCAAAAGAAGGCTATTCCTGTTTTTCTTTCTCATACAAGGTCATTTAAAGAGGTTTATGCATGGAACCTACTTAGAATTTATATATATGAAGGACAAAGGAGTTTGAACTGGTTTTGACTTAAGGAAATGGTGTTTATAAGCAAAAATCCGAATTTAGTCTTAATTCCGCAAAAGAAGGCTTTTCCTGTTTTTCTTTCTCATACAAGGTCATTTAAAGAGGTTTATGCATGGAACCTACTTAGAATTTATATATATGAAGGACAAAGGAGTTTGAACTGGTTCTGACTGAAGGAATTCATTTTATAGCAAAAATACCAATTTGGCTTTAACTCGCAAAAGTAAGGCTATTCCTGTTTTTCTTTCTCAAACAAGATCATTTAAAGAGGTTTATGTATGGAACCTACTTAGAATTGATATATATGAAGGACAAAGGAGTTTGAACTGGTTTTGACTGAAGGAATTCATTTTATAGCAAAAATACCAATTTGGCTTTAACTCGCAAAAGTAAGGCTATTCCTGTTTTTCTTTCTCAAACAAGGTCATTTAAAGAGGTTTAAGCATGGAACCTACTTAGAATTGATATATATGAAGGACAAAGGAGTTTGAACTGGTTTTGACTGAAGGAAATGGTGTTTATAAGCAAAAATCCGAATTTCGTCTTAATTCCGCAAAAGAAGGCTATTCCTGTTTTTCTTTCTCATACAAGGTCATTTAAAGAGGTTTATGCATGGAACCTACTTAGAATTTATATATATGAAGGACAAAGGAGTTTGAACTGGTTTTGACTGAAGGAATTCATTTTATAGCAAAAATACCAATTTGGCTTTAACTCGCAAAAGTAAGGCTATTCCTGTTTTTCTTTCTCAAACAAGGTCATTTAAAGAGGTTTATGCATGGAACCTACTTAGAATTTATATATATGAAGGACAAAGGAGTTTGAACTGGTTTTGACTGAAGGAATTCATTTTATAGCAAAACTACCAATTTGGCTTTAACTCGCAAAAGTAAGGCTATTCCTGTTTTTCTTTCTCATACAAGGTCATTTAAAAAGGTTTATGCATGGAACCTACTTAGAATTGATGAAGGAGAAAGGAGTTTGAACTGGTTTTGACTGAAGGAAATGGTGTTTATAAGCAAAAATCCGAATTTCGTCTTAATTCCGCAAAAGAAGGCTATTCCTGTTTTTCTTTCTCATACAAGGTCATTTAAAGAGGTTTATGCATGGAACCTACTTAGAATTTATATATATGAAGGACAAAGGAGTTTGAACTGGTTTTGACTGAAGGAATTCATTTTATAGCAAAAATACCAATTTGGCTTTAACTCGCAAAAGTAAGACTATTCCTGTTTTTCTTTCTCAAACAAGGTCATTTAAAGAGGTTTAAGCATGGAACCTACTTAGAATTGATATATATGAAGGACAAAGGAGTTTGAACTGGTTTTGACTGAAGGAAATGGTGTTTATAAAGCAAAAATCCGAATTTCGTCTTAATTCCGCAAAAGAAGGCTTTTCCTGTTTTTCTTTCTCATACAAGGTCATTTAAAGAGGTTTATTCATGGAACCTACTTAGAATTTATATATATGAAGGACAAAGGAGTTTGAACTGGTTTTGACTGAAGGAATTCATTTTATAGCAAAAATACCAATTTGGCTTTAACTCGCAAAAGTAAGACTATTCCTGTTTTTCTTTCTCAAACAAGGTCATTTAAAGAGGTTTAAGCATGGAACCTACTTAGAATTGATATATATGAAGGACAAAGGAGTTTGAACTGGTTTTGACTGAAGGAAATGGTGTTTATAAAGCAAAAATCCGAATTTCGTCTTAATTTCGCAAAAGAAGGCTTTTCCTGTTTTTCTTTCTCATACAAGGTCATTTAAAGAGGTTTATGCATGGAACCTACTTAGAATTTATATATATGAAGGACAAAGGAGTTTGAACTGGTTTTGACTGAAGGAATTCATTTTATAGCAAAAATACCAATTTGGCTTTAACTCGCAAAAGTAAGGCTATTCCTGTTTTTCTTTCTCAAACAAGGTCATTTAAAGAGGTTTATGCATGGAACCTACTTAGAATTTATATATATGAAGGACAAAGGAGTTTGAACTGGTTTTGACTGAAGGAAATGGTGTTTATAAGCAAAAATCCGAATTTCGTCTTAATTCCGCAAAAGAAGGCTTTTCCTGTTTTTCTTTCTCATACAAGGTCATTTAAAGAGGTTTATGCATGGAACCTACTTAGAATTTATATATATGAAGGACAAAGGAGTTTGAACTGGTTCTGACTGAAGGAATTCATTTTATAGCAAAAATACCAATTTGGCTTTAACTCGCAAAAGTAAGGCTATTCCTGTTTTTCTTTCTCATACAAGGTCATTTAAAGAGGTTTATGCATGGAACCTACTTAGAATTGATATATATGAAGGAGAAAGGATTTTGAACTGGTTTTGACTGAAGGAAATGGTGTTTATAAGCAAAAATCCGAATTTCGTCTTAATTCCGCAAAAGAAGGCTATTCCTGTTTTTCTTTCTCATACAAGGTCATTTAAAGAGGTTTATGCATGGAACCTACTTAGAATTTATATATATGAAGGACAAAGGAGTTTGAACTGGTTTTGACTTAAGGAAATGGTGTTTATAAGCAAAAATCCGAATTTCGTCTTAATTCCGCAAAAGAAGGCTTTTCCTGTTTTTCTTTCTCATACAAGGTCATTTAAAGAGGTTTATGCATGGAACCTACTTAGAATTTATATATATGAAGGACAAAGGAGTTTGAACTGGTTCTGACTGAAGGAATTCATTTTATAGCAAAAATACCAATTTGGCTTTAACTCGCAAAAGTAAGGCTATTCCTGTTTTTCTTTCTCAAACAAGATCATTTAAAGAGGTTTATGTATGGAACCTACTTAGAATTGATATATATGAAGGACAAAGGAGTTTGAACTGGTTTTGACTGAAGGAATTCATTTTATAGCAAAAATACCAATTTGGCTTTAACTCGCAAAAGTAAGGCTATTCCTGTTTTTCTTTCTCAAACAAGGTCATTTAAAGAGGTTTAAGCATGGAACCTACTTAGAATTGATATATATGAAGGACAAAGGAGTTTGAACTGGTTTTGACTGAAGGAAATGGTGTTTATAAGCAAAAATCCGAATTTCGTCTTAATTCCGCAAAAGAAGGCTATTCCTGTTTTTCTTTCTCATACAAGGTCATTTAAAGAGGTTTATGCATGGAACCTACTTAGAATTTATATATATGAAGGACAAAGGAGTTTGAACTGGTTTTGACTTAAGGAAATGGTGTTTATAAGCAAAAATCCGAATTTCGTCTTAATTCCGCAAAAGAAGGCTTTTCCTGTTTTTCTTTCTCATACAAGGTCATTTAAAGAGGTTTATGCATGGAACCTACTTAGAATTTATATATATGAAGGACAAAGGAGTTTGAACTGGTTCTGACTGAAGGAATTCATTTTATAGCAAAAATACCAATTTGGCTTTAACTCGCAAAAGTAAGGCTATTCCTGTTTTTCTTTCTCAAACAAGATCATTTAAAGAGGTTTATGTATGGAACCTACTTAGAATTGATATATATGAAGGACAAAGGAGTTTGAACTGGTTTTGACTGAAGGAATTCATTTTATAGCAAAAATACCAATTTGGCTTTAACTCGCAAAAGTAAGGCTATTCCTGTTTTTCTTTCTCAAACAAGGTCATTTAAAGAGGTTTAAGCATGGAACCTACTTAGAATTGATATATATGAAGGACAAAGGAGTTTGAACTGGTTTTGACTGAAGGAAATGGTGTTTATAAAGCAAAAATCCGAATTTCGTCTTAATTCCGCAAAAGAAGGCTTTTCCTGTTTTTCTTTCTCATACAAGGTCATTTAAAGAGGTTTATGCATGGAACCTACTTAGAATTTATATATATGAAGGACAAAGGAGTTTGAACTGGTTTTGACTGAAGGAATTCATTTTATAGCAAAAATACCAATTTGGCTTTAACTCGCAAAAGTAAGGCTATTCCTGTTTTTCTTTCTCATACAAGGTCATTTAAAGAGGTTTATGCATGGAACCTACTTAGAATTGATATATATGAAGGAGAAAGGATTTTGAACTGGTTTTGACTGAAGGAAATGGTGTTTATAAGCAAAAATCCGAATTTCGTCTTAATTCCGCAAAAGAAGGCTATTCCTGTTTTTCTTTCTCATACAAGGTCATTTAAAGAGGTTTATGCATGGAACCTACTTAGAATTTATATATATGAAGGACAAAGGAGTTTGAACTGGTTTTGACTGAAGGAATTCATTTTATAGCAAAAATACCAATTTGGCTTTAACTCGCAAAAGTAAGGCTATTCCTGTTTTTCTTTCTCAAACAAGGTCATTTAAAGAGGTTTATGCATGGAACCTACTTTGAATTGATATATATGAAGGACAAAGGAGTTTGAACTGGTTTTGACTGAAGGAATTCATTTTATAGCAAAAATACCAATTTGGCTTTAACTCGCAAAAGTAAGGCTATTCCTGTTTTTCTTTCTCAAACAAGGTCATTTAAAGAGGTTTAAGCATGGAACCTACTTAGAATTGATATATATGAAGGACAAAGGAGTTTGAACTGGTTTTGACTGAAGGAAATGGTGTTTATAAAGCAAAAATCCGAATTTCGTCTTAATTCCGCAAAAGAAGGCTTTTCCTGTTTTTCTTTCTCATACAAGGTCATTTAAAGAGGTTTATGCATGGAACCTACTTAGAATTTATATATATGAAGGACAAAGGAGTTTGAACTGGTTTTGACTGAAGGAATTCATTTTATAGCAAAAATACCAATTTGGCTTTAACTCGCAAAAGTAGGGCTATTCCTGTTTTTCTTTCTCAAACAAGGTCATTTAAAGAGGTTTAAGCATGGAACCTACTTAGAATTGATATATATGAAGGACAAAGGAGTTTGAACTGGTTTTGACTGAAGGAAATGGTGTTTATAAAGCAAAAATCCGAATTTCGTCTTAATTCCGCAAAAGAAGGCTTTTCCTGTTTTTCTTTCTCATACAAGGTCATTTAAAGAGGTTTATGCATGGAACCTACTTAGAATTTATATATATGAAGGACAAAGGAGTTTGAACTGGTTTTGACTGAAGGAATTCATTTTATAGCAAAAATACCAATTTGGCTTTAACTCGCAAAAGTAGGGCTATTCCTGTTTTTCTTTCTCAAACAAGGTCATTTAAAGAGGTTTATGCATGGAACCTACTTAGAATTTATATATATGAAGGACAAAGGAGTTTGAACTGGTTTTGACTGAAGGAATTCATTTTATAGCAAAAATACCAATTTGGCTTTAACTCGCAAAAGTAAGGCTATTCCTGTTTTTCTTTCTCATACAAGGTCATTTAAAGAGGTTTATGCATGGAACCTACTTAGAATTGATATATATGAAGGAGAAAGGATTTTGAACTGGTTTTGACTGAAGGAAATGGTGTTTATAAGCAAAAATCCGAATTTCGTCTTAATTCCGCAAAAGAAGGCTATTCCTGTTTTTCTTTCTCATACAAGGTCATTTAAAGAGGTTTATGCATGGAACCTACTTAGAATTTATATATATGAAGGACAAAGGAGTTTGAACTGGTTTTGACTGAAGGAATTCATTTTATAGCAAAAATACCAATTTGGCTTTAACTCGCAAAAGTAAGGCTATTCCTGTTTTTCTTTCTCAAACAAGGTCATTTAAAGAGGTTTATGCATGGAACCTACTTAGAATTGATATATATGAAGGACAAAAGAGTTTGAACTGGTTTTGACTGAAGGAATTCATTTTATAGCAAAAATACCAATTTGGCTTTAACTCGCAAAAGTAAGGCTATTCCTGTTTTTCTTTCTCAAACAAGGTCATTTAAAGAGGTTTATGCATGGAACCTACTTAGAATTGATATATATGAAGGACAAAGGAGTTTGAACTGGTTTTGACTGAAGGAAATGGTGTTTATAAAGCAAAAATCCGAATTTCGTCTTAATTCCGCAAAAGAAGGCTTTTCCTGTTTTTCTTTCTCATACAAGGTCATTTAAAGAGGTTTATGCATGGAACCTACTTAGAATTTATATATATGAAGGACAAAGGAGTTTGAACTGGTTTTGACTGAAGGAATTCATTTTATAGCAAAAATACCAATTTGGCTTTAACTCGCAAAAGTAAGGCTATTCCTGTTTTTCTTTCTCAAACAAGGTCATTTAAAGAGGTTTATGCATGGAACCTACTTAGAATTTATATATATGAAGGACAAAGGAGTTTGAACTGGTTTTGACTGAAGGAATTCATTTTATAGCAAAACTACCAATTTGGCTTTAACTCGCAAAAGTAAGGCTATTCCTGTTTTTCTTTCTCAAACAAGGTCATTTAAAGAGGTTTATGCATGGAACCTACTTAGAATAAATATATATGAAGGAGAAAGTAGTTTGAACTGGTTTTGACTGAAGGAAATAATGTTTATAAGCAAAAATCCGAATTTCGTCTTAATTCCGCAAAAGAAGGCTATTCCTGTTTTTCTTTCTCATACAAGGTCATTTAAAGAGGTTTATGCATGGAACCTACTTAGAATTTATATATATGAAGGACAAAGGAGTTTGAACTGGTTCTGACTGAAGGAATTCATTTTATAGCAAAAATACCAATTTGGCTTTAACTCGCAAAAGTAAGGCTATTCCTGTTTTTCTTTCTCAAACAAGGTCATTTAAAGAGGTTTATGCATGGAACCTACTTAGAATTGATATATATGAAGGACAAAGGAGTTTGAACTGGTTTTGACTGAAGGAATTCATTTTATAGCAAAAATACCAATTTGGCTTTAACTCGCAAAAGTAAGGCTATTCCTGTTTTTCTTTCTCATACAAGGTCATTTAAAAAGGTTTATGCATGGAACCTACTTAGAATTGATGAAGGAGAAAGGAGTTTGAACTGGTTTTGACTGAAGGAAATGGTGTTTATAAGCAAAAATCCGAATTTCGTCTTAATTTCGCAAAAGAAGGCTATTCCTGTTTTTCTTTCTCATACAAGGTCATTTAAAGAGGTTTATGCATGGAACCTACTTAGAATTTATATATATGAAGGACAAAGGAGTTTGAACTGGTTTTGACTGAAGGAATTCATTTTATAGCAAAAATACGAATTTGGCTTTAACTCGCAAAAGTAAGACTATTCCTGTTTTTCTTTCTCAAACAAGGTCATTTAAAGAGGTTTAAGCATGGAACCTACTTAGAATTGATATATATGAAGGACAAAGGAGTTTGAACTGGTTTTGACTGAAGGAAATGGTGTTTATAAAGCAAAAATCCGAATTTCGTCTTAATTCCGCAAAAGAAGGCTTTTCCTGTTTTTCTTTCTCATACAAGGTCATTTAAAGAGGTTTATTCATGGAACCTACTTAGAATTTATATATATGAAGGACAAAGGAGTTTGAACTGGTTTTGACTGAAGGAATTCATTTTATAGCAAAAATACCAATTTGGCTTTAACTCGCAAAAGTAAGACTATTCCTGTTTTTCTTTCTCAAACAAGGTCATTTAAAGAGGTTTAAGCATGGAACCTACTTAGAATTGATATATATGAAGGACAAAGGAGTTTGAACTGGTTTTGACTGAAGGAAATGGTGTTTATAAAGCAAAAATCCGAATTTCGTCTTAATTTCGCAAAAGAAGGCTTTTCCTGTTTTTCTTTCTCATACAAGGTCATTTAAAGAGGTTTATGCATGGAACCTACTTAGAATTTATATATATGAAGGACAAAGGAGTTTGAACTGGTTTTGACTGAAGGAATTCATTTTATAGCAAAAATACCAATTTGGCTTTAACTCGCAAAAGTAAGGCTATTCCTGTTTTTCTTTCTCAAACAAGGTCATTTAAAGAGGTTTATGCATGGAACCTACTTAGAATTTATATATATGAAGGACAAAGGAGTTTGAACTGGTTTTGACTGAAGGAAATGGTGTTTATAAGCAAAAATCCGAATTTCGTCTTAATTCCGCAAAAGAAGGCTTTTCCTGTTTTTCTTTCTCATACAAGGTCATTTAAAGAGGTTTATGCATGGAACCTACTTAGAATTTATATATATGAAGGACAAAGGAGTTTGAACTGGTTCTGACTGAAGGAATTCATTTTATAGCAAAAATACCAATTTGGCTTTAACTCGCAAAAGTAAGGCTATTCCTGTTTTTCTTTCTCATACAAGGTCATTTAAAGAGGTTTATGCATGGAACCTACTTAGAATTGATATATATGAAGGAGAAAGGATTTTGAACTGGTTTTGACTGAAGGAAATGGTGTTTATAAGCAAAAATCCGAATTTCGTCTTAATTCCGCAAAAGAAGGCTATTCCTGTTTTTCTTTCTCATACAAGGTCATTTAAAGAGGTTTATGCATGGAACCTACTTAGAATTTATATATATGAAGGACAAAGGAGTTTGAACTGGTTTTGACTTAAGGAAATGGTGTTTATAAGCAAAAATCCGAATTTCGTCTTAATTCCGCAAAAGAAGGCTTTTCCTGTTTTTCTTTCTCATACAAGGTCATTTAAAGAGGTTTATGCATGGAACCTACTTAGAATTTATATATATGAAGGACAAAGGAGTTTGAACTGGTTTTGACTGAAGGAATTCATTTTATAGCAAAAATACCAATTTGGCTTTAACTCGCAAAAGTAAGGCTATTCCTGTTTTTCTTTCTCAAACAAGGTCATTTAAAGAGGTTTAAGCATGGAACCTACTTAGAATTGATATATATGAAGGACAAAGGAGTTTGAACTGGTTTTGACTGAAGGAAATGGTGTTTATAAGCAAAAATCCGAATTTCGTCTTAATTCCGCAAAAGAAGGCTATTCCTGTTTTTCTTTCTCATACAAGGTCATTTAAAGAGGTTTATGCATGGAACCTACTTAGAATTTATATATATGAAGGACAAAGGAGTTTGAACTGGTTTTGACTTAAGGAAATGGTGTTTATAAGCAAAAATCCGAATTTCGTCTTAATTCCGCAAAAGAAGGCTTTTCCTGTTTTTCTTTCTCATACAAGGTCATTTAAAGAGGTTTATGCATGGAACCTACTTAGAATTTATATATATGAAGGACAAAGGAGTTTGAACTGGTTCTGACTGAAGGAATTCATTTTATAGCAAAAATACCAATTTGGCTTTAACTCGCAAAAGTAAGGCTATTCCTGTTTTTCTTTCTCAAACAAGATCATTTAAAGAGGTTTATGTATGGAACCTACTTAGAATTGATATATATGAAGGACAAAGGAGTTTGAACTGGTTTTGACTGAAGGAATTCATTTTATAGCAAAAATACCAATTTGGCTTTAACTCGCAAAAGTAAGGCTATTCCTGTTTTTCTTTCTCAAACAAGGTCATTTAAAGAGGTTTAAGCATGGAACCTACTTAGAATTGATATATATGAAGGACAAAGGAGTTTGAACTGGTTTTGACTGAAGGAAATGGTGTTTATAAAGCAAAAATCCGAATTTCGTCTTAATTCCGCAAAAGAAGGCTTTTCCTGTTTTTCTTTCTCATACAAGGTCATTTAAAGAGGTTTATGCATGGAACCTACTTAGAATTTATATATATGAAGGACAAAGGAGTTTGAACTGGTTTTGACTGAAGGAATTCATTTTATAGCAAAAATACCAATTTGGCTTTAACTCGCAAAAGTAAGGCTATTCCTGTTTTTCTTTCTCATACAAGGTCATTTAAAGAGGTTTATGCATGGAACCTACTTAGAATTGATATATATGAAGGAGAAAGGATTTTGAACTGGTTTTGACTGAAGGAAATGGTGTTTATAAGCAAAAATCCGAATTTCGTCTTAATTCCGCAAAAGAAGGCTATTCCTGTTTTTCTTTCTCATACAAGGTCATTTAAAGAGGTTTATGCATGGAACCTACTTAGAATTTATATATATGAAGGACAAAGGAGTTTGAACTGGTTTTGACTGAAGGAATTCATTTTATAGCAAAAATACCAATTTGGCTTTAACTCGCAAAAGTAAGGCTATTCCTGTTTTTCTTTCTCAAACAAGGTCATTTAAAGAGGTTTATGCATGGAACCTACTTTGAATTGATATATATGAAGGACAAAGGAGTTTGAACTGGTTTTGACTGAAGGAATTCATTTTATAGCAAAAATACCAATTTGGCTTTAACTCGCAAAAGTAAGGCTATTCCTGTTTTTCTTTCTCAAACAAGGTCATTTAAAGAGGTTTAAGCATGGAACCTACTTAGAATTGATATATATGAAGGACAAAGGAGTTTGAACTGGTTTTGACTGAAGGAAATGGTGTTTATAAAGCAAAAATCCGAATTTCGTCTTAATTCCGCAAAAGAAGGCTTTTCCTGTTTTTCTTTCTCATACAAGGTCATTTAAAGAGGTTTATGCATGGAACCTACTTAGAATTTATATATATGAAGGACAAAGGAGTTTGAACTGGTTTTGACTGAAGGAATTCATTTTATAGCAAAAATACCAATTTGGCTTTAACTCGCAAAAGTAGGGCTATTCCTGTTTTTCTTTCTCAAACAAGGTCATTTAAAGAGGTTTAAGCATGGAACCTACTTAGAATTGATATATATGAAGGACAAAGGAGTTTGAACTGGTTTTGACTGAAGGAAATGGTGTTTATAAAGCAAAAATCCGAATTTCGTCTTAATTCCGCAAAAGAAGGCTTTTCCTGTTTTTCTTTCTCATACAAGGTCATTTAAAGAGGTTTATGCATGGAACCTACTTAGAATTTATATATATGAAGGACAAAGGAGTTTGAACTGGTTTTGACTGAAGGAATTCATTTTATAGCAAAAATACCAATTTGGCTTTAACTCGCAAAAGTAGGGCTATTCCTGTTTTTCTTTCTCAAACAAGGTCATTTAAAGAGGTTTATGCATGGAACCTACTTAGAATTTATATATATGAAGGACAAAGGAGTTTGAACTGGTTTTGACTGAAGGAATTCATTTTATAGCAAAAATACCAATTTGGCTTTAACTCGCAAAAGTAAGGCTATTCCTGTTTTTCTTTCTCATACAAGGTCATTTAAAGAGGTTTATGCATGGAACCTACTTAGAATTGATATATATGAAGGAGAAAGGATTTTGAACTGGTTTTGACTGAAGGAAATGGTGTTTATAAGCAAAAATCCGAATTTCGTCTTAATTCCGCAAAAGAAGGCTATTCCTGTTTTTCTTTCTCATACAAGGTCATTTAAAGAGGTTTATGCATGGAACCTACTTAGAATTTATATATATGAAGGACAAAGGAGTTTGAACTGGTTTTGACTGAAGGAATTCATTTTATAGCAAAAATACCAATTTGGCTTTAACTCGCAAAAGTAAGGCTATTCCTGTTTTTCTTTCTCAAACAAGGTCATTTAAAGAGGTTTATGCATGGAACCTACTTAGAATTGATATATATGAAGGACAAAAGAGTTTGAACTGGTTTTGACTGAAGGAATTCATTTTATAGCAAAAATACCAATTTGGCTTTAACTCGCAAAAGTAAGGCTATTCCTGTTTTTCTTTCTCAAACAAGGTCATTTAAAGAGGTTTATGCATGGAACCTACTTAGAATTGATATATATGAAGGACAAAGGAGTTTGAACTGGTTTTGACTGAAGGAAATGGTGTTTATAAAGCAAAAATCCGAATTTCGTCTTAATTCCGCAAAAGAAGGCTTTTCCTGTTTTTCTTTCTCATACAAGGTCATTTAAAGAGGTTTATGCATGGAACCTACTTAGAATTTATATATATGAAGGACAAAGGAGTTTGAACTGGTTTTGACTGAAGGAATTCATTTTATAGCAAAAATACCAATTTGGCTTTAACTCGCAAAAGTAAGGCTATTCCTGTTTTTCTTTCTCAAACAAGGTCATTTAAAGAGGTTTATGCATGGAACCTACTTAGAATTTATATATATGAAGGACAAAGGAGTTTGAACTGGTTTTGACTGAAGGAATTCATTTTATAGCAAAACTACCAATTTGGCTTTAACTCGCAAAAGTAAGGCTATTCCTGTTTTTCTTTCTCAAACAAGGTCATTTAAAGAGGTTTATGCATGGAACCTACTTAGAATAAATATATATGAAGGAGAAAGTAGTTTGAACTGGTTTTGACTGAAGGAAATAATGTTTATAAGCAAAAATCCGAATTTCGTCTTAATTCCGCAAAAGAAGGCTATTCCTGTTTTTCTTTCTCATACAAGGTCATTTAAAGAGGTTTATGCATGGAACCTACTTAGAATTTATATATATGAAGGACAAAGGAGTTTGAACTGGTTCTGACTGAAGGAATTCATTTTATAGCAAAAATACCAATTTGGCTTTAACTCGCAAAAGTAAGGCTATTCCTGTTTTTCTTTCTCAAACAAGGTCATTTAAAGAGGTTTATGCATGGAACCTACTTAGAATTGATATATATGAAGGACAAAGGAGTTTGAACTGGTTTTGACTGAAGGAATTCATTTTATAGCAAAAATACCAATTTGGCTTTAACTCGCAAAAGTAAGGCTATTCCTGTTTTTCTTTCTCATACAAGGTCATTTAAAAAGGTTTATGCATGGAACCTACTTAGAATTGATGAAGGAGAAAGGAGTTTGAACTGGTTTTGACTGAAGGAAATGGTGTTTATAAGCAAAAATCCGAATTTCGTCTTAATTTCGCAAAAGAAGGCTATTCCTGTTTTTCTTTCTCATACAAGGTCATTTAAAGAGGTTTATGCATGGAACCTACTTAGAATTTATATATATGAAGGACAAAGGAGTTTGAACTGGTTTTGACTGAAGGAATTCATTTTATAGCAAAAATACGAATTTGGCTTTAACTCGCAAAAGTAAGACTATTCCTGTTTTTCTTTCTCAAACAAGGTCATTTAAAGAGGTTTAAGCATGGAACCTACTTAGAATTGATATATATGAAGGACAAAGGAGTTTGAACTGGTTTTGACTGAAGGAAATGGTGTTTATAAAGCAAAAATCCGAATTTCGTCTTAATTCCGCAAAAGAAGGCTTTTCCTGTTTTTCTTTCTCATACAAGGTCATTTAAAGAGGTTTATTCATGGAACCTACTTAGAATTTATATATATGAAGGACAAAGGAGTTTGAACTGGTTTTGACTGAAGGAATTCATTTTATAGCAAAAATACCAATTTGGCTTTAACTCGCAAAAGTAAGACTATTCCTGTTTTTCTTTCTCAAACAAGGTCATTTAAAGAGGTTTAAGCATGGAACCTACTTAGAATTGATATATATGAAGGACAAAGGAGTTTGAACTGGTTTTGACTGAAGGAAATGGTGTTTATAAAGCAAAAATCCGAATTTCGTCTTAATTTCGCAAAAGAAGGCTTTTCCTGTTTTTCTTTCTCATACAAGGTCATTTAAAGAGGTTTATGCATGGAACCTACTTAGAATTTATATATATGAAGGACAAAGGAGTTTGAACTGGTTTTGACTGAAGGAATTCATTTTATAGCAAAAATACCAATTTGGCTTTAACTCGCAAAAGTAAGGCTATTCCTGTTTTTCTTTCTCAAACAAGGTCATTTAAAGAGGTTTATGCATGGAACCTACTTAGAATAAATATATATGAAGGAGAAAGTAGTTTGAACTGGTTTTGACTGAAGGAAATAATGTTTATAAGCAAAAATCCGAATTTCGTCTTAATTCCGCAAAAGAAGGCTATTCCTGTTTTTCTTTCTCATACAAGGTCATTTAAAGAGGTTTATGCATGGAACCTACTTAGAATTTATATATATGAAGGACAAAGGAGTTTGAACTGGTTCTGACTGAAGGAATTCATTTTATAGCAAAAATACCAATTTGGCTTTAACTCGCAAAAGTAAGGCTATTCCTGTTTTTCTTTCTCAAACAAGGTCATTTAAAGAGGTTTATGCATGGAACCTACTTAGAATTGATATATATGAAGGACAAAGGAGTTTGAACTGGTTTTGACTGAAGGAAATGGTGTTTATAAAGCAAAAATCCGAATTTCGTCTTTATTCCGCAAAAGAAGGCTTTTCCTGTTTTTCTTTCTCATACAAGGTCATTTAAAGAGGTTTATGCATGGAACCTACTTAGAATTTATATATATGAAGGACAAAGGAGTTTGAACTGGTTTTGACTGAAGGAATTCATTTTATAGCAAAAATACCAATTTGGCTTTAACTCGCAAAAGTAAGGCTATTCCTGTTTTTCTTTCTCAAACAAGGTCATTTAAAGAGGTTTATGCATGGAACCTACTTAGAATTTATATATATGAAGGACAAAGGAGTTTGAACTGGTTTTGACTGAAGGAATTCATTTTATAGCAAAACTACCAATTTGGCTTTAACTCGCAAAAGTAAGGCTATTCCTGTTTTTCTTTCTCAAACAAGGTCATTTAAAGAGGTTTATGCATGGAACCTACTTAGAATAAATATATATGAAGGAGAAAGTAGTTTGAACTGGTTTTGACTGAAGGAAATAATGTTTATAAGCAAAAATCCGAATTTCGTCTTAATTCCGCAAAAGAAGGCTATTCCTGTTTTTCTTTCTCATACAAGGTCATTTAAAGAGGTTTATGCATGGAACCTACTTAGAATTTATATATATGAAGGACAAAGGAGTTTGAACTGGTTCTGACTGAAGGAATTCATTTTATAGCAAAAATACCAATTTGGCTTTAACTCGCAAAAGTAAGGCTATTCCTGTTTTTCTTTCTCAAACAAGGTCATTTAAAGAGGTTTATGCATGGAACCTACTTAGAATTGATATATATGAAGGACAAAGGAGTTTGAACTGGTTTTGACTGAAGGAATTCATTTTATAGCAAAAATACCAATTTGGCTTTAACTCGCAAAAGTAAGGCTATTCCTGTTTTTCTTTCTCATACAAGGTCATTTAAAAAGGTTTATGCATGGAACCTACTTAGAATTGATGAAGGAGAAAGGAGTTTGAACTGGTTTTGACTGAAGGAAATGGTGTTTATAAGCAAAAATCCGAATTTCGTCTTAATTTCGCAAAAGAAGGCTATTCCTGTTTTTCTTTCTCATACAAGGTCATTTAAAGAGGTTTATGCATGGAACCTACTTAGAATTTATATATATGAAGGACAAAGGAGTTTGAACTGGTTTTGACTGAAGGAATTCATTTTATAGCAAAAATACGAATTTGGCTTTAACTCGCAAAAGTAAGACTATTCCTGTTTTTCTTTCTCAAACAAGGTCATTTAAAGAGGTTTAAGCATGGAACCTACTTAGAATTGATATATATGAAGGACAAAGGAGTTTGAACTGGTTTTGACTGAAGGAAATGGTGTTTATAAAGCAAAAATCCGAATTTCGTCTTAATTCCGCAAAAGAAGGCTTTTCCTGTTTTTCTTTCTCATACAAGGTCATTTAAAGAGGTTTATTCATGGAACCTACTTAGAATTTATATATATGAAGGACAAAGGAGTTTGAACTGGTTTTGACTGAAGGAATTCATTTTATAGCAAAAATACCAATTTGGCTTTAACTCGCAAAAGTAAGACTATTCCTGTTTTTCTTTCTCAAACAAGGTCATTTAAAGAGGTTTAAGCATGGAACCTACTTAGAATTGATATATATGAAGGACAAAGGAGTTTGAACTGGTTTTGACTGAAGGAAATGGTGTTTATAAAGCAAAAATCCGAATTTCGTCTTAATTTCGCAAAAGAAGGCTTTTCCTGTTTTTCTTTCTCATACAAGGTCATTTAAAGAGGTTTATGCATGGAACCTACTTAGAATTTATATATATGAAGGACAAAGGAGTTTGAACTGGTTTTGACTGAAGGAATTCATTTTATAGCAAAAATACCAATTTGGCTTTAACTCGCAAAAGTAAGGCTATTCCTGTTTTTCTTTCTCAAACAAGGTCATTTAAAGAGGTTTATGCATGGAACCTACTTAGAATTTATATATATGAAGGACAAAGGAGTTTGAACTGGTTTTGACTGAAGGAAATGGTGTTTATAAGCAAAAATCCGAATTTCGTCTTAATTCCGCAAAAGAAGGCTTTTCCTGTTTTTCTTTCTCATACAAGGTCATTTAAAGAGGTTTATGCATGGAACCTACTTAGAATTTATATATATGAAGGACAAAGGAGTTTGAACTGGTTCTGACTGAAGGAATTCATTTTATAGCAAAAATACCAATTTGGCTTTAACTCGCAAAAGTAAGGCTATTCCTGTTTTTCTTTCTCATACAAGGTCATTTAAAGAGGTTTATGCATGGAACCTACTTAGAATTGATATATATGAAGGAGAAAGGATTTTGAACTGGTTTTGACTGAAGGAAATGGTGTTTATAAGCAAAAATCCGAATTTCGTCTTAATTCCGCAAAAGAAGGCTATTCCTGTTTTTCTTTCTCATACAAGGTCATTTAAAGAGGTTTATGCATGGAACCTACTTAGAATTTATATATATGAAGGACAAAGGAGTTTGAACTGGTTTTGACTTAAGGAAATGGTGTTTATAAGCAAAAATCCGAATTTCGTCTTAATTCCGCAAAAGAAGGCTTTTCCTGTTTTTCTTTCTCATACAAGGTCATTTAAAGAGGTTTATGCATGGAACCTACTTAGAATTTATATATATGAAGGACAAAGGAGTTTGAACTGGTTTTGACTGAAGGAATTCATTTTATAGCAAAAATACCAATTTGGCTTTAACTCGCAAAAGTAAGGCTATTCCTGTTTTTCTTTCTCAAACAAGGTCATTTAAAGAGGTTTAAGCATGGAACCTACTTAGAATTGATATATATGAAGGACAAAGGAGTTTGAACTGGTTTTGACTGAAGGAAATGGTGTTTATAAGCAAAAATCCGAATTTCGTCTTAATTCCGCAAAAGAAGGCTATTCCTGTTTTTCTTTCTCATACAAGGTCATTTAAAGAGGTTTATGCATGGAACCTACTTAGAATTTATATATATGAAGGACAAAGGAGTTTGAACTGGTTTTGACTTAAGGAAATGGTGTTTATAAGCAAAAATCCGAATTTCGTCTTAATTCCGCAAAAGAAGGCTTTTCCTGTTTTTCTTTCTCATACAAGGTCATTTAAAGAGGTTTATGCATGGAACCTACTTAGAATTTATATATATGAAGGACAAAGGAGTTTGAACTGGTTCTGACTGAAGGAATTCATTTTATAGCAAAAATACCAATTTGGCTTTAACTCGCAAAAGTAAGGCTATTCCTGTTTTTCTTTCTCAAACAAGATCATTTAAAGAGGTTTATGTATGGAACCTACTTAGAATTGATATATATGAAGGACAAAGGAGTTTGAACTGGTTTTGACTGAAGGAATTCATTTTATAGCAAAAATACCAATTTGGCTTTAACTCGCAAAAGTAAGGCTATTCCTGTTTTTCTTTCTCAAACAAGGTCATTTAAAGAGGTTTAAGCATGGAACCTACTTAGAATTGATATATATGAAGGACAAAGGAGTTTGAACTGGTTTTGACTGAAGGAAATGGTGTTTATAAAGCAAAAATCCGAATTTCGTCTTAATTCCGCAAAAGAAGGCTTTTCCTGTTTTTCTTTCTCATACAAGGTCATTTAAAGAGGTTTATGCATGGAACCTACTTAGAATTTATATATATGAAGGACAAAGGAGTTTGAACTGGTTTTGACTGAAGGAATTCATTTTATAGCAAAAATACCAATTTGGCTTTAACTCGCAAAAGTAAGGCTATTCCTGTTTTTCTTTCTCATACAAGGTCATTTAAAGAGGTTTATGCATGGAACCTACTTAGAATTGATATATATGAAGGAGAAAGGATTTTGAACTGGTTTTGACTGAAGGAAATGGTGTTTATAAGCAAAAATCCGAATTTCGTCTTAATTCCGCAAAAGAAGGCTATTCCTGTTTTTCTTTCTCATACAAGGTCATTTAAAGAGGTTTATGCATGGAACCTACTTAGAATTTATATATATGAAGGACAAAGGAGTTTGAACTGGTTTTGACTGAAGGAATTCATTTTATAGCAAAAATACCAATTTGGCTTTAACTCGCAAAAGTAAGGCTATTCCTGTTTTTCTTTCTCAAACAAGGTCATTTAAAGAGGTTTATGCATGGAACCTACTTTGAATTGATATATATGAAGGACAAAGGAGTTTGAACTGGTTTTGACTGAAGGAATTCATTTTATAGCAAAAATACCAATTTGGCTTTAACTCGCAAAAGTAAGGCTATTCCTGTTTTTCTTTCTCAAACAAGGTCATTTAAAGAGGTTTAAGCATGGAACCTACTTAGAATTGATATATATGAAGGACAAAGGAGTTTGAACTGGTTTTGACTGAAGGAAATGGTGTTTATAAAGCAAAAATCCGAATTTCGTCTTAATTCCGCAAAAGAAGGCTTTTCCTGTTTTTCTTTCTCATACAAGGTCATTTAAAGAGGTTTATGCATGGAACCTACTTAGAATTTATATATATGAAGGACAAAGGAGTTTGAACTGGTTTTGACTGAAGGAATTCATTTTATAGCAAAAATACCAATTTGGCTTTAACTCGCAAAAGTAGGGCTATTCCTGTTTTTCTTTCTCAAACAAGGTCATTTAAAGAGGTTTAAGCATGGAACCTACTTAGAATTGATATATATGAAGGACAAAGGAGTTTGAACTGGTTTTGACTGAAGGAAATGGTGTTTATAAAGCAAAAATCCGAATTTCGTCTTAATTCCGCAAAAGAAGGCTTTTCCTGTTTTTCTTTCTCATACAAGGTCATTTAAAGAGGTTTATGCATGGAACCTACTTAGAATTTATATATATGAAGGACAAAGGAGTTTGAACTGGTTTTGACTGAAGGAATTCATTTTATAGCAAAAATACCAATTTGGCTTTAACTCGCAAAAGTAGGGCTATTCCTGTTTTTCTTTCTCAAACAAGGTCATTTAAAGAGGTTTATGCATGGAACCTACTTAGAATTTATATATATGAAGGACAAAGGAGTTTGAACTGGTTTTGACTGAAGGAATTCATTTTATAGCAAAAATACCAATTTGGCTTTAACTCGCAAAAGTAAGGCTATTCCTGTTTTTCTTTCTCATACAAGGTCATTTAAAGAGGTTTATGCATGGAACCTACTTAGAATTGATATATATGAAGGAGAAAGGATTTTGAACTGGTTTTGACTGAAGGAAATGGTGTTTATAAGCAAAAATCCGAATTTCGTCTTAATTCCGCAAAAGAAGGCTATTCCTGTTTTTCTTTCTCATACAAGGTCATTTAAAGAGGTTTATGCATGGAACCTACTTAGAATTTATATATATGAAGGACAAAGGAGTTTGAACTGGTTTTGACTGAAGGAATTCATTTTATAGCAAAAATACCAATTTGGCTTTAACTCGCAAAAGTAAGGCTATTCCTGTTTTTCTTTCTCAAACAAGGTCATTTAAAGAGGTTTATGCATGGAACCTACTTAGAATTGATATATATGAAGGACAAAAGAGTTTGAACTGGTTTTGACTGAAGGAATTCATTTTATAGCAAAAATACCAATTTGGCTTTAACTCGCAAAAGTAAGGCTATTCCTGTTTTTCTTTCTCAAACAAGGTCATTTAAAGAGGTTTATGCATGGAACCTACTTAGAATTGATATATATGAAGGACAAAGGAGTTTGAACTGGTTTTGACTGAAGGAAATGGTGTTTATAAAGCAAAAATCCGAATTTCGTCTTAATTCCGCAAAAGAAGGCTTTTCCTGTTTTTCTTTCTCATACAAGGTCATTTAAAGAGGTTTATGCATGGAACCTACTTAGAATTTATATATATGAAGGACAAAGGAGTTTGAACTGGTTTTGACTGAAGGAATTCATTTTATAGCAAAAATACCAATTTGGCTTTAACTCGCAAAAGTAAGGCTATTCCTGTTTTTCTTTCTCAAACAAGGTCATTTAAAGAGGTTTATGCATGGAACCTACTTAGAATTTATATATATGAAGGACAAAGGAGTTTGAACTGGTTTTGACTGAAGGAATTCATTTTATAGCAAAACTACCAATTTGGCTTTAACTCGCAAAAGTAAGGCTATTCCTGTTTTTCTTTCTCAAACAAGGTCATTTAAAGAGGTTTATGCATGGAACCTACTTAGAATAAATATATATGAAGGAGAAAGTAGTTTGAACTGGTTTTGACTGAAGGAAATAATGTTTATAAGCAAAAATCCGAATTTCGTCTTAATTCCGCAAAAGAAGGCTATTCCTGTTTTTCTTTCTCATACAAGGTCATTTAAAGAGGTTTATGCATGGAACCTACTTAGAATTTATATATATGAAGGACAAAGGAGTTTGAACTGGTTCTGACTGAAGGAATTCATTTTATAGCAAAAATACCAATTTGGCTTTAACTCGCAAAAGTAAGGCTATTCCTGTTTTTCTTTCTCAAACAAGGTCATTTAAAGAGGTTTATGCATGGAACCTACTTAGAATTGATATATATGAAGGACAAAGGAGTTTGAACTGGTTTTGACTGAAGGAATTCATTTTATAGCAAAAATACCAATTTGGCTTTAACTCGCAAAAGTAAGGCTATTCCTGTTTTTCTTTCTCATACAAGGTCATTTAAAAAGGTTTATGCATGGAACCTACTTAGAATTGATGAAGGAGAAAGGAGTTTGAACTGGTTTTGACTGAAGGAAATGGTGTTTATAAGCAAAAATCCGAATTTCGTCTTAATTTCGCAAAAGAAGGCTATTCCTGTTTTTCTTTCTCATACAAGGTCATTTAAAGAGGTTTATGCATGGAACCTACTTAGAATTTATATATATGAAGGACAAAGGAGTTTGAACTGGTTTTGACTGAAGGAATTCATTTTATAGCAAAAATACGAATTTGGCTTTAACTCGCAAAAGTAAGACTATTCCTGTTTTTCTTTCTCAAACAAGGTCATTTAAAGAGGTTTAAGCATGGAACCTACTTAGAATTGATATATATGAAGGACAAAGGAGTTTGAACTGGTTTTGACTGAAGGAAATGGTGTTTATAAAGCAAAAATCCGAATTTCGTCTTAATTCCGCAAAAGAAGGCTTTTCCTGTTTTTCTTTCTCATACAAGGTCATTTAAAGAGGTTTATTCATGGAACCTACTTAGAATTTATATATATGAAGGACAAAGGAGTTTGAACTGGTTTTGACTGAAGGAATTCATTTTATAGCAAAAATACCAATTTGGCTTTAACTCGCAAAAGTAAGACTATTCCTGTTTTTCTTTCTCAAACAAGGTCATTTAAAGAGGTTTAAGCATGGAACCTACTTAGAATTGATATATATGAAGGACAAAGGAGTTTGAACTGGTTTTGACTGAAGGAAATGGTGTTTATAAAGCAAAAATCCGAATTTCGTCTTAATTTCGCAAAAGAAGGCTTTTCCTGTTTTTCTTTCTCATACAAGGTCATTTAAAGAGGTTTATGCATGGAACCTACTTAGAATTTATATATATGAAGGACAAAGGAGTTTGAACTGGTTTTGACTGAAGGAATTCATTTTATAGCAAAAATACCAATTTGGCTTTAACTCGCAAAAGTAAGGCTATTCCTGTTTTTCTTTCTCAAACAAGGTCATTTAAAGAGGTTTATGCATGGAACCTACTTAGAATTTATATATATGAAGGACAAAGGAGTTTGAACTGGTTTTGACTGAAGGAAATGGTGTTTATAAGCAAAAATCCGAATTTCGTCTTAATTCCGCAAAAGAAGGCTTTTCCTGTTTTTCTTTCTCATACAAGGTCATTTAAAGAGGTTTATGCATGGAACCTACTTAGAATTTATATATATGAAGGACAAAGGAGTTTGAACTGGTTCTGACTGAAGGAATTCATTTTATAGCAAAAATACCAATTTGGCTTTAACTCGCAAAAGTAAGGCTATTCCTGTTTTTCTTTCTCATACAAGGTCATTTAAAGAGGTTTATGCATGGAACCTACTTAGAATTGATATATATGAAGGAGAAAGGATTTTGAACTGGTTTTGACTGAAGGAAATGGTGTTTATAAGCAAAAATACCAATTTCGTCTTAATTCCGCAAAAGAAGGCTATTCCTGTTTTTCTTTCTCATACAAGGTCATTTAAAGAGGTTTATGCATGGAACCTACTTAGAATTTATATATATGAAGGACAAAGGAGTTTGAACTGGTTTTGACTTAAGGAAATGGTGTTTATAAGCAAAAATCCGAATTTCGTCTTAATTCCGCAAAAGAAGGCTTTTCCTGTTTTTCTTTCTCATACAAGGTCATTTAAAGAGGTTTATGCATGGAACCTACTTAGAATTTATATATATGAAGGACAAAGGAGTTTGAACTGGTTCTGACTGAAGGAATTCATTTTATAGCAAAAATACCAATTTGGCTTTAACTCGCAAAAGTAAGGCTATTCCTGTTTTTCTTTCTCAAACAAGATCATTTAAAGAGGTTTATGTATGGAACCTACTTAGAATTGATATATATGAAGGACAAAGGAGTTTGAACTGGTTTTGACTGAAGGAATTCATTTTATAGCAAAAATACCAATTTGGCTTTAACTCGCAAAAGTAAGGCTATTCCTGTTTTTCTTTCTCAAACAAGGTCATTTAAAGAGGTTTAAGCATGGAACCTACTTAGAATTGATATATATGAAGGACAAAGGAGTTTGAACTGGTTTTGACTGAAGGAAATGGTGTTTATAAAGCAAAAATCCGAATTTCATCTTAATTCCGCAAAAGAAGGCTTTTCCTGTTTTTCTTTCTCATACAAGGTCATTTAAAGAGGTTTATGCATGGAACCTACTTAGAATTTATATATATGAAGGACAAAGGAGTTTGAACTGGTTTTGACTGAAGGAATTCATTTTATAGCAAAAATACCAATTTGGCTTTAACTCGCAAAAGTAAGGCTATTCCTGTTTTTCTTTCTCAAACAAGGTCATTTAAAGAGGTTTATGCATGGAACCTACTTAGAATTTATATATATGAAGGACAAAGGAGTTTGAACTGGTTTTGACTGAAGGAATTCATTTTATAGCAAAAATACCAATTTGGCTTTAACTCGCAAAAGTAAGGCTATTCCTGTTTTTCTTTCTCATACAAGGTCATTTAAAGAGGTTTATGCATGGAACCTACTTAGAATTGATATATATGAAGGAGAAAGGATTTTGAACTGGTTTTGACTGAAGGAAATGGTGTTTATAAGCAAAAATCCGAATTTCGTCTTAATTCCGCAAAAGAAGGCTATTCCTGTTTTTCTTTCTCATACAAGGTCATTTAAAGAGGTTTATGCATGGAACCTACTTAGAATTTATATATATGAAGGACAAAGGAGTTTGAACTGGTTTTGACTGAAGGAATTCATTTTATAGCAAAAATACCAATTTGGCTTTAACTCGCAAAAGTAAGGCTATTCCTGTTTTTCTTTCTCAAACAAGGTCATTTAAAGAGGTTTAAGCATGGAACCTACTTAGAATTGATATATATGAAGGACAAAGGAGTTTGAACTGGTTTTGACTGAAGGAATTCATTTTATAGCAAAAATACCAATTTGGCTTTAACTCGCAAAAGTAAGGCTATTCCTGTTTTTCTTTCTCAAACAAGGTCATTTAAAGAGGTTTATGCATGGAACCTACTTAGAATTTATATATATGAAGGACAAAGGAGTTTGAACTGGTTTTGACTGAAGGAATTCATTTTATAGCAAAAATACCAATTTGGCTTTAACTCGCAAAAGTAAGGCTATTCCTGTTTTTCTTTCTCATACAAGGTCATTTAAAGAGGTTTATGCATGGAACCTACTTAGAATTGATATATATGAAGGAGAAAGGATTTTGAACTGGTTTTGACTGAAGGAAATGGTGTTTATAAGCAAAAATCCGAATTTCGTCTTAATTCCGCAAAAGAAGGCTATTCCTGTTTTTCTTTCTCATACAAGGTCATTTAAAGAGGTTTATGCATGGAACCTACTTAGAATTTATATATATGAAGGACAAAGGAGTTTGAACTGGTTTTGACTGAAGGAATTCATTTTATAGCAAAAATACCAATTTGGCTTTAACTCGCAAAAGTAAGGCTATTCCTGTTTTTCTTTCTCAAACAAGGTCGTTTAAAGAGGTTTATGCATGGAACCTACTTAGAATTGATATATATGAAGGACAAAAGAGTTTGAACTGGTTTTGACTGAAGGAATTCATTTTATAGCAAAAATACCAATTTGGCTTTAACTCGCAAAAGTAAGGCTATTCCTGTTTTTCTTTCTCAAACAAGGTCATTTAAAGAGGTTTATGCATGGAACCTACTTAGAATTGATATATATGAAGGACAAAGGAGTTTGAACTGGTTTTGACTGAAGGAAATGGTGTTTATAAAGCAAAAATCCGAATTTCGTCTTAATTCCGCAAAAGAAGGCTTTTCCTGTTTTTCTTTCTCATACAAGGTCATTTAAAGAGGTTTATGCATGGAACCTACTTAGAATTTATATATATGAAGGACAAAGGAGTTTGAACTGGTTTTGACTGAAGGAATTCATTTTATAGCAAAAATACCAATTTGGCTTTAACTCGCAAAAGTAAGGCTATTCCTGTTTTTCTTTCTCAAACAAGGTCATTTAAAGAGGTTTATGCATGGAACCTACTTAGAATTTATATATATGAAGGACAAAGGAGTTTGAACTGGTTTTGACTGAAGGAATTCATTTTATAGCAAAAATACCAATTTGGCTTTAACTCGCAAAAGTAAGGCTATTCCTGTTTTTCTTTCTCAAACAAGATCATTTAAAGAGGTTTATGTATGGAACCTACTTAGAATTGATATATATGAAGGACAAAGGAGTTTGAACTGGTTTTGACTGAAGGAAATGGTGTTTATAAAGCAAAAATCCGAATTTCGTCTTAATTCCGCAAAAGAAGGCTTTTCCTGTTTTTCTTTCTCATACAAGGTCATTTAAAGAGGTTTATGCATGGAACCTACTTAGAATTTATATATATGAAGGACAAAGGAGTTTGAACTGGTTTTGACTGAAGGAATTCATTTTATAGCAAAAATACCAATTTGGCTTTAACTCGCAAAAGTAGGGCTATTCCTGTTTTTCTTTCTCATACAAGGTCATTTAAAGAGGTTTATGCATGGAACCTACTTAGAATTTATATATATGAAGGACAAAGGAGTTTGAACTGGTTTTGACTGAAGGAATTCAATTTATAGCAAAAATACCAATTTGGCTTTAACTCGCAAAAGTAAGGCTATTCCTGTTTTTCTTTCTCAAACAAGGTCATTTAAAGAGGTTTATGCATGGAACCTACTTAGAATTGATATATATGAAGGACAAAAGAGTTTGAACTGGTTTTGACTGAAGGAATTCATTTTATAGCAAAAATACCAATTTGGCTTTAACTCGCAAAAGTAAGGCTATTCCTGTTTTTCTTTCTCAAACAAGGTCATTTAAAGAGGTTTATGCATGGAACCTACTTAGAGTTGATATATATGAAGGACAAAGGAGTTTGAACTGGTTTTGACTGAAGGAAATGGTGTTTATAAAGAAAAAATCCGAATTTCGTCTTAATTCCGCAAAAGAAGGCTTTTCCTGTTTTTCTTTCTCATACAAGGTCATTTAAAGAGGTTTATGCATGGAACCTACTTAGAATTTATATATATGAAGGACAAAGGAGTTTGAACTGGTTTTGACTGAAGGAATTCATTTTATAGCAAAAATACCAATTTGGCTTTAACTCGCAAAAGTAAGGCTATTCCTGTTTTTCTTTCTCAAACAAGGTCATTTAAAGAGGTTTATGCATGGAACCTACTTAGAATTGATATATATGAAGGACAAAGGAGTTTGAACTGGTTTTGACTGAAGGAATTCATTTTATAGCAAAAATACCAATTTGGCTTTAACTCGCAAAAGTAAGGCTATTCCTGTTTTTCTTTCTCAAACAAGGTCATTTAAAGAGGTTTATGCATGGAACCTACTTAGAATTGATATATATGAAGGACAAAAGAGTTTGAACTGGTTTTGACTGAAGGAATTCATTTTATAGCAAAAATACCAATTTGGCTTTAACTCGCAAAAGTAAGGCTATTCCTGTTTTTCTTTCTCAAACAAGGTCATTTAAAGAGGTTTATGCATGGAACCTACTTAGAATTGATATATATGAAGGACAAAGGAGTTTGAACTGGTTTTGACTGAAGGAAATGGTGTTTATAAAGCAAAAATCTGAATTTCGTCTTAATTCCGCAAAAGAAGGCTTTTCCTGTTTTTCTTTCTCATACAAGGTCATTTAAAGAGGTTTATGCATGGAACCTACTTAGAATTTATATATATGAAGGACAAAGGAGTTTGAACTGGTTTTGACTGAAGGAATTCATTTTATAGCAAAAATACCAATTTGGCTTTAACTCGCAAAAGTAAGGCTATTCCTATTTTTCTTTCTCAAACAAGGTCATTTAAAGAGGTTTATGCATGGAACCTACTTAGAATTGATATATATGAAGGAGAAAGGATTTTGAACTGGTTTTGACTGAAGGAATTCATTTTATAGCAAAAATACCAATTTGGCTTTAATTGGCAAAAGTAAGGCTATTCCTGTTTTTCTTTCTCAAACAAGGTCATTTAAAGAGGTTTAAGCATGGAACCTACTTAGAATTGATATATATGAAGGACAAAGGAGTTTGAACTGGTTTTGACTGAAGGAAATGGTGTTTATAAAGCAAAAATCCGACTTTCGTCTTAATTCCGCAAAAGAAGGCTTTTCCTGTTTTTCTTTCTCATACAAGGTCATTTAAAGAGGTTTATGCATGGAACCTACTTAGAATTTATATATATGAAGGACAAAGGAGTTTGAACTGGTTTTGACTGAAGGAATTCATTTTATAGCAAAAATACCAATTTGGCTTTAACTCGCAAAAGTAAGGCTATTCCTGTTTTTCTTTCTCAAACAAGGTCATTTAAAGAGGTTTATGCATGGAACCTACTTAGAATTGATATATATGAAGGAGAAAGGATTTTGAACTGGTTTTGACTGAAGGAAATGGTGTTTATAAGCAAAAATCCGAATTTCGTCTTAATTCCGCAAAAGAAGGCTATTCCTGTTTTTCTTTCTCATACAAGGTCATTTAAAGAGGTTTATGCATGGAACCTACTTAGAATTTATATATATGAAGGACAAAGGAGTTTGAACTGGTTTTGACTGAAGGAATTCATTTTATAGCAAAAATACCAATTTGGCTTTAACTCGCAAAAGTAAGGCTATTCCTGTTTTTCTTTCTCAAACAAGGTCATTTAAAGAGGTTTATGCATGGAACCTACTTAGAATTGATATATATGAAGGACAAAGGAGTTTGAACTGGTTTTGACTGAAGGAATTCATTTTATAGCAAAAATACCAATTTGGCTTTAACTCGCAAAAGTAAGGCTATTCCTGTTTTTCTTTCTCAAACAAGGTCATTTAAAGAGGTTTAAGCATGGAACCTACTTAGAATTGATATATATGAAGGACAAAGGAGTTTGAACTGGTTTTGACTGAAGGAATTCATTTTATAGCAAAAATACCAATTTGGCTTTAACTCGCAAAAGTAAGGCTATTCCTGTTTTTCTTTCTCAAACAAGGTCATTTAAAGAGGTTTATGCATGGAACCTACTTAGAATTTATATATATGAAGGACAAAGGAGTTTGAACTGGTTTTGACTGAAGGAATTCATTTTATAGCAAAAATACCAATTTGGCTTTAACTCGCAAAAGTAAGGCTATTCCTGTTTTTCTTTCTCATACAAGGTCATTTAAAGAGGTTTATGCATGGAACCTACTTAGAATTGATATATATGAAGGAGAAAGGATTTTGAACTGGTTTTGACTGAAGGAAATGGTGTTTATAAGCTAAAATCCGAATTTCGTCTTAATTCCGCAAAAGAAGGCTATTCCTGTTTTTCTTTCTCATACAAGGTCATTTAAAGAGGTTTATGCATGGAACCTACTTAGAATTTATATATATGAAGGACAAAGGAGTTTGAACTGGTTTTGACTGAAGGAATTCATTTTATAGCAAAAATACCAATTTGGCTTTAACTCGCAAAAGTAAGGCTATTCCTGTTTTTCTTTCTCAAACAAGGTCATTTAAAGAGGTTTATGCATGGAACCTACTTAGAATTGATATATATGAAGGACAAAAGAGTTTGAACTGGTTTTGACTGAAGGAATTCATTTTATAGCAAAAATACCAATTTGGCTTTAACTCGCAAAAGTAAGGCTATTCCTGTTTTTCTTTCTCAAACAAGGTCATTTAAAGAGGTTTATGCATGGAACCTACTTAGAATTTATATATATGAAGGACAAAGGAGTTTGAACTGGTTTTGACTGAAGGAATTCATTTTATAGCAAAAATACCAATTTGGCTTTAACTCGCAAAAGTAAGGCTATTCCTGTTTTTCTTTCTCAAACAAGGTCATTTAAAGAGGTTTATGCATGGAACCTACTTAGAATTTATATATATGAAGGACAAAGGAGTTTGAACTGGTTTTGACTGAAGGAATTCATTTTATAGCAAAAATACCAATTTGGCTTTAACTCGCAAAAGTAAGGCTATTCCTGTTTTTCTTTCTCAAACAAGGTCATTTAAAGAGGTTTATGCATGGAACCTAGTTAGAATAAATATATATGAAGGAGAAAGTAGTTTGAACTGGTTTTGACTGAAGGAAATAATGTTTATAAGCAAAAATCCGAATTTCGTCTTAATTCCGCAAAAGAAGGCTATTCCTGTTTTTCTTTCTCATACAAGGTCATTTAAAGAGGTTTATGCATGGAACCTACTTAGAATTTATATATATGAAGGACAAAGGAGTTTGAACTGGTTCTGACTGAAGGAATTCATTTTATAGCAAAAATACCATTTTGGCTTTAACTTGCAAAAGTAAGGCTATTCCTGTTTTTCTTTCTCATACAAGGTCATTTAAAGAGGTTTATGCATGGAACCTACTTAGAATTGATGAAGGAGAAAGGAGTTTGAACTGGTTTTGACTGAAGGAAATGGTGTTTATAAGCAAAAATCCGAATTTCGTCTTAATTCCGCAAAAGAAGGCTATTCCTGTTTTTCTTTCTCATACAAGGTCATTTAAAGAGGTTTATGCATGGAACCTACTTAGAATTTATATATATGAAGGACAAAGGAGTTTGAACTGGTTTTGACTGAAGGAATTCATTTTATAGCAAAAATACCAATTTGGCTTTAACTCGCAAAAGTAAGACTATTCCTGTTTTTCTTTCTCAAACAAGGTCATTTAAAGAGGTTTAAGCATGGAACCTACTTAGAATTGATATATATGAAGGACAAAGGAGTTTGAACTGGTTTTGACTGAAGGAAATGGTGTTTATAAAGCAAAAATCCGAATTTCGTCTTAATTCCGCAAAAGAAGGCTTTTCCTGTTTTTCTTTCTCATACAAGGTCATTTAAAGAGGTTTATGCATGGAACCTACTTAGAATTGATATATATGAAGGACAAAGGAGTTTGATCTGGTTTTGACTGAAGGAAATGGTGTTTATAAGCAAAAATCCGAATTTCGTCTTAATTCCGCAAAAGAAGGCTATTCCTGTTTTTCTTTCTCATACAAGGTCATTTAAAGAGATTTATGCATGGAACCTACTTAGAATTTATATATATGAAGGACAAAGGAGTTTGAACTGGTTTTGACTGAAGGAATTCATTTTCTAGCAAAAATACCAATTTGGCTTTAACTCGCAAAAGTAAGGCTATTCCTGTTTTTCTTTCTCAAACAAGGTCATTTAAAGAGGTTTATGCATGGAACCTACTTAGAATTTATGTATATGAAGGACAAAGGAGTTTGAACTGGTTTTGACTGAAGGAATTCATTTTATAGCAAAAAGACCAATTTAGCTTTAACTCGCAAAAGTAAGGGTATTCCTGTTTTTCTTTCTCAAACAAGGTCATTTAAAGAGGTTTATGCATGGAACCTACTTAGAATTGATATATATGAAGGAGAAAGGAGTTTGAACTGGTTTTGACTGAAGGAAATGGTGTTTATAAGCAAAAATCCGAATTTCGTCTTAATTCCGCAAAAGAAGGCTATTCCTGTTTTTCTTTCTCATACAAGGTCATTTAAAGAGATTTATGCATGGAACCTACTTAGAATTTATATAAATGAAGGACAAAGGAGTTTGAACTGGTTTTGACTGAAGGAATTCATTTTATAGCAAAAATACCAATTTGGCTTTAACTCGCAAAAGTAAGGCTATTCCTGTTTTTCTTTCTCATACAAGGTCATTTAAAGAGGTTTATGCATGGAACCTACTTAGAATTGATGAAGGACAAAGGAGTTTGAACTGGTTTTGACTGAAGGAAATGGTGTTTATAAAGCAAAAATCCGACTTTCGTCTTAATTCCGCAAAAGAAGGCTTTTCCTGTTTTTCTTTCTCATACAAGGTCATTTAAAGAGGTTTATGCATGGAACCTACTTAGAATTTATATATATGAAGGACAAAGGAGTTTGAACTGGTTTTGACTGAAGGAATTCATTTTATAGCAAAAATACCAATTTGGCTTTAACTCGCAAAAGTAAGGCTATTCCTGTTTTTCTTTCTCAAACAAGGTCATTTAAAGAGGTTTATGCATGGAACCTACTTAGAATAAATATATATGAAGGAGAAAGTAGTTTGAACTGGTTTTGACTGAAGGAAATAATGTTTATAAGCAAAAATCCGAATTTCGTCTTAATTCCGCAAAAGAAGGCTATTCCTGTTTTTCTTTCTCATACAAGGTCATTTAAAGAGGTTTATGCATGGAACCTACTTAGAATTTATATATATGAAGGACAAAGGAGTTTGAACTGGTTCTGACTGAAGGAATTCATTTTATAGCAAAAATACCAATTTGGCTTTAACTCGCAAAAGTAAGGCTATTCCTGTTTTTCTTTCTCAAACAAGGTCATTTAAAGAGGTTTATGCATGGAACCTACTTAGAATTGATATATATGAAGGACAAAGGAGTTTGAACTGGTTTTGACTGAAGGAATTCATTTTATAGCAAAAATACCATTTTGGCTTTAACTTGCAAAAGTAAGACTATTCCTGTTTTTCTTTCTCATACAAGGTCATTTAAAGAGATTTATGCATGGAACCTACTTAGAATTTATATAAATGAAGGACAAAGGAGTTTGAACTGGTTTTGACTGAAGGAATTCATTTTATAGCAAAAATACCAATTTGGCTTTAACTCGCAAAAGTAAGGCTATTCCTGTTTTTCTTTCTCATACAAGGTCATTTAAAGAGGTTTATGCATGGAACCTACTTAGAATTGATGAAGGACAAAGGAGTTTGAACTGGTTTTGACTGAAGGAAATGGTGTTTATAAAGCAAAAATCCGACTTTCGTCTTAATTCCGCAAAAGAAGGCTTTTCCTGTTTTTCTTTCTCATACAAGGTCATTTAAAGAGGTTTATGCATGGAACCTACTTAGAATTTATATATATGAAGGACAAAGGAGTTTGAACTGGTTTTGACTGAAGGAATTCATTTTATAGCAAAAATACCAATTTGGCTTTAACTCGCAAAAGTAAGGCTATTCCTGTTTTTCTTTCTCAAACAAGGTCATTTAAAGAGGTTTATGCATGGAACCTACTTAGAATAAATATATATGAAGGAGAAAGTAGTTTGAACTGGTTTTGACTGAAGGAAATAATGTTTATAAGCAAAAATCCGAATTTCGTCTTAATTCCGCAAAAGAAGGCTATTCCTGTTTTTCTTTCTCATACAAGGTCATTTAAAGAGGTTTATGCATGGAACCTACTTAGAATTTATATATATGAAGGACAAAGGAGTTTGAACTGGTTCTGACTGAAGGAATTCATTTTATAGCAAAAATACCAATTTGGCTTTAACTCGCAAAAGTAAGGCTATTCCTGTTTTTCTTTCTCAAACAAGGTCATTTAAAGAGGTTTATGCATGGAACCTACTTAGAATTGATATATATGAAGGACAAAGGAGTTTGAACTGGTTTTGACTGAAGGAATTCATTTTATAGCAAAAATACCATTTTGGCTTTAACTTGCAAAAGTAAGACTATTCCTGTTTTTCTTTCTCATACAAGGTCATTTAAAGAGGTTTATGCATGGAACCTACTTAGAATTGATGAAGGAGAAAGGAGTTTGAACTGGTTTTGACTGAAGGAAATGGTGTTTATAAGCAAAAATCCGAATTTCGTCTTAATTCCGCAAAAGAAGGCTATTCCTGTTTTTCTTTCTCATACAAGGTCATTTAAAGAGGTTTATGCATGGAACCTACTTAGAATTTATATATATGAAGGACAAAGGAGTTTGAACTGGTTTTGACTGAAGGAATTCATTTTATAGCAAAAATACCAATTTGGCTTTAACTCGCAAAAGTAAGACTATTCCTGTTTTTCTTTCTCAAACAAGGTCATTTAAAGAGGTTTAAGCATGGAACCTACTTAGAATTGATATATATGAAGGACAAAGGAGTTTGAACTGGTTTTGACTGAAGGAAATGGTGTTTATAAAGCAAAAATCCGAATTTCGTCTTAATTCCGCAAAAGAAGGCTTTTCCTGTTTTTCTTTCTCATACAAGGTCATTTAAAGAGGTTTATGCATGGAACCTACTTAGAATTGATATATATGAAGGACAAAGGAGTTTGATCTGGTTTTGACTGAAGGAAATGGTGTTTATAAGCAAAAATCCGAATTTCGTCTTAATTCCGCAAAAGAAGGCTATTCCTGTTTTTCTTTCTCATACAAGGTCATTTAAAGAGATTTATGCATGGAACCTACTTAGAATTTATATATATGAAGGACAAAGGAGTTTGAACTGGTTTTGACTGAAGGAATTCATTTTCTAGCAAAAATACCAATTTGGCTTTAACTCGCAAAAGTAAGGCTATTCCTGTTTTTCTTTCTCAAACAAGGTCATTTAAAGAGGTTTATGCATGGAACCTACTTAGAATTTATGTATATGAAGGACAAAGGAGTTTGAACTGGTTTTGACTGAAGGAATTCATTTTATAGCAAAAAGACCAATTTAGCTTTAACTCGCAAAAGTAAGGCTATTCCTGTTTTTCTTTCTCAAACAAGGTCATTTAAAGAGGTTTATGCATGGAACCTACTTAGAATTGATATATATGAAGGAGAAAGGAGTTTGAACTGGTTTTGACTGAAGGAAATGGTGTTTATAAGCAAAAATCCGAATTTCGTCTTAATTCCGCAAAAGAAGGCTATTCCTGTTTTTCTTTCTCATACAAGGTCATTTAAAGAGATTTATGCATGGAACCTACTTAGAATTTATATAAATGAAGGACAAAGGAGTTTGAACTGGTTTTGACTGAAGGAATTCATTTTATAGCAAAAATACCAATTTGGCTTTAACTCGCAAAAGTAAGGCTATTCCTGTTTTTCTTTCTCATACAAGGTCATTTAAAGAGGTTTATGCATGGAACCTACTTAGAATTGATGAAGGACAAAGGAGTTTGAACTGGTTTTGACTGAAGGAAATGGTGTTTATAAAGCAAAAATCCGACTTTCGTCTTAATTCCGCAAAAGAAGGCTTTTCCTGTTTTTCTTTCTCATACAAGGTCATTTAAAGAGGTTTATGCATGGAACCTACTTAGAATTTATATATATGAAGGACAAAGGAGTTTGAACTGGTTTTGACTGAAGGAATTCATTTTATAGCAAAAATAACAATTTGGCTTTAACTCGCAAAAGTAAGGCTATACCTGTTTTTCTTTCTCAAACAAGGTCATTTAAAGAGGTTTATGCATGGAACCTACTTAGAATTGATATATATGAAGGACAAAGGAGTTTGAACTGGTTTTGACTGAAGGAAATGGTGTTTATAAGCAAAAATCCGAATTTCGTCTTAATTCCGCAAAAGAAGGCTTTTCCTGTTTTTCTTTCTCATACAAGGTCATTTAAAGAGGTTTATGCATGGAACCTACTTAGAATTTATATATATGAAGGACAAAGGGGTTTGAACTGGTTTTGACTGAAGGAATTCATTTTATAGCAAAAATACCAATTTGGCTTTAACTCGCAAAAGTAAGGCTATTCCTGTTTTTCTTTCTCATACAAGGTCATTTAAAAAGGTTTATGCATGGAACCTACTTAGAATTGATGAAGGAGAAAGGAGTTTGAACTGGTTTTGACTGAAGGAAATGGTGTTTATAAGCAAAAATCCGAATTTCGTCTTAATTCCGCAAAAGAAGGCTATTCCTGTTTTTCTTTCTCATACAAGGTCATTTAAAGAGGTTTATGCATGGAACCTACTTAGAATTTATATATATGAAGGACAAAGGAGTTTGAACTGGTTTTGACTGAAGGAATTCATTTTATAGCAAAAATACCAATTTGGCTTTAACTCGCAAAAGTAAGACTATTCCTGTTTTTCTTTCTCAAACAAGGTCATTTAAAGAGGTTTAAGCATGGAACCTACTTAGAATTGATATATATGAAGGACAAAGGAGTTTGAACTGGTTTTGACTGAAGGAAATGGTGTTTATAAGCAAAAATCCGAATTTCGTCTTAATTCCGCAAAAGAAGGCTATTCCTGTTTTTCTTTCTCATACAAGGTCATTTAAAGAGGTTTATGCATGGAACCTACTTAGAATTTATATATATGAAGGACAAAGGAGTTTGAACTGGTTTTGACTGAAGGAATTCATTTTATAGCAAAAATACCAATTTGGCTTTAACTCGCAAAAGTAAGACTATTCCTGTTTTTCTTTCTCAAACAAGGTAATTTAAAGAGGTTTAAGCATGGAACCTACTTAGAATTGATATATATGAAGGACAAAGGAGTTTGAACTGGTTTTGACTGAAGGAAATGGTGTTTATAAGCAAAAATCCGAATTTCGTCTTAATTCCGCAAAAGAAGGCTATTCCTGTTTTTCTTTCTCATACAAGGTCATTTAAAGAGGTTTATGCATGGAACCTACTTAGAATTTATATATATGAAGGACAAAGGAGTTTGAACTGGTTCTGACTGAAGGAATTCATTTTATAGCAAAAATACCAATTTGGCTTTAACTCGCAAAAGTAAGGCTATTCCTGTTTTTCTTTCTCAAACAAGATCATTTAAAGAGGTTTATGTATGGAACCTACTTAGAATTGATATATATGAAGGACAAAGGAGTTTGAACTGGTTTTGACTGAAGGAATTCATTTTATAGCAAAAATACCAATTTGGCTTTAACTCGCAAAAGTAAGGCTATTCCTGTTTTTCTTTCTCAAACAAGGTCATTTAAAGAGGTTTAAGCATGGAACCTACTTAGAATTGATATATATGAAGGACAAAGGAGTTTGAACTGGTTTTGACTGAAGGAAATAATGTTTATAAGCAAAAATCCGAATTTCGTCTTAATTCCGCAAAAGAAGGCTATTCCTGTTTTTCTTTCTCATACAAGGTCATTTAAAGAGGTTTATGCATGGAACCTACTTAGAATTTATATATATGAAGGACAAAGGAGTTTGAACTGGTTCTGACTGAAGGAATTCATTTTATAGCAAAAATACCATTTTGGCTTTAACTTGCAAAAGTAAGGCTATTCCTGTTTTTCTTTCTCATACAAGGTCATTTAAAGAGGTTTATGCATGGAACCTACTTAGAATTGATGAAGGAGAAAGGAGTTTGAACTGGTTTTGACTGAAGGAAATGGTGTTTATAAGCAAAAATCCGAATTTCGTCTTAATTCCGCAAAAGAAGGCTATTCCTGTTTTTCTTTCTCATACAAGGTCATTTAAAGAGGTTTATGCATGGAACCTACTTAGAATTTATATATATGAAGGACAAAGGAGTTTGAACTGGTTTTGACTGAAGGAATTCATTTTATAGCAAAAATACCAATTTGGCTTTAACTCGCAAAAGTAAGACTATTCCTGTTTTTCTTTCTCAAACAAGGTCATTTAAAGAGGTTTAAGCATGGAACCTACTTAGAATTGATATATATGAAGGACAAAGGAGTTTGAACTGGTTTTGACTGAAGGAAATGGTGTTTATAAAGCAAAAATCCGAATTTCGTCTTAATTCCGCAAAAGAAGGCTTTTCCTGTTTTTCTTTCTCATACAAGGTCATTTAAAGAGGTTTATGCATGGAACCTACTTAGAATTGATATATATGAAGGACAAAGGAGTTTGATCTGGTTTTGACTGAAGGAAATGGTGTTTATAAGCAAAAATCCGAATTTCGTCTTAATTCCGCAAAAGAAGGCTATTCCTGTTTTTCTTTCTCATACAAGGTCATTTAAAGAGATTTATGCATGGAACCTACTTAGAATTTATATATATGAAGGACAAAGGAGTTTGAACTGGTTTTGACTGAAGGAATTCATTTTCTAGCAAAAATACCAATTTGGCTTTAACTCGCAAAAGTAAGGCTATTCCTGTTTTTCTTTCTCAAACAAGGTCATTTAAAGAGGTTTATGCATGGAACCTACTTAGAATTTATGTATATGAAGGACAAAGGAGTTTGAACTGGTTTTGACTGAAGGAATTCATTTTATAGCAAAAAGACCAATTTAGCTTTAACTCGCAAAAGTAAGGCTATTCCTGTTTTTCTTTCTCAAACAAGGTCATTTAAAGAGGTTTATGCATGGAACCTACTTAGAATTGATATATATGAAGGAGAAAGGAGTTTGAACTGGTTTTGACTGAAGGAAATGGTGTTTATAAGCAAAAATCCGAATATCGTCTTAATTCCGCAAAAGAAGGCTATTCCTGTTTTTCTTTCTCATACAAGGTCATTTAAAGAGATTTATGCATGGAACCTACTTAGAATTTATATAAATGAAGGACAAAGGAGTTTGAACTGGTTTTGACTGAAGGAATTCATTTTATAGCAAAAATACCAATTTGGCTTTAACTCGCAAAAGTAAGGCTATTCCTGTTTTTCTTTCTCATACAAGGTCATTTAAAGAGGTTTATGCATGGAACCTACTTAGAATTGATGAAGGACAAAGGAGTTTGAACTGGTTTTGACTGAAGGAAATGGTGTTTATAAAGCAAAAATCCGACTTTCGTCTTAATTCCGCAAAAGAAGGCTTTTCCTGTTTTTCTTTCTCATACAAGGTCATTTAAAGAGGTTTATGCATGGAACCTACTTAGAATTTATATATATGAAGGACAAAGGAGTTTGAACTGGTTTTGACTGAAGGAATTCATTTTATAGCAAAAATACCAATTTGGCTTTAACTCGCAAAAGTAAGGCTATACCTGTTTTTCTTTCTCATACAAGGTCATTTAAAGAGGTTTATGCATGGAACCTACTTAGAATTGATATATATGAAGGAGAAAGGATTTTGAACTGGTTTTGACTGAAGGAAATGGTGTTTATAAGCAAAAATCCGAATTTCGTCTTAATTCCGCAAAAGAAGGCTATTCCTGTTTTTCTTTCTCATACAAGGTCATTTAAAGAGGTTTATGCATGGAACCTACTTAGAATTTATATATATGAAGGACAAAGGAGTTTGAACTGGTTTTGACTGAAGGAATTCATTTTATAGCAAAAATACCAATTTGGCTTTAACTCGCAAAAGTAAGGCTATTCCTGTTTTTCTTTCTCAAACAAGGTCATTTAAAGAGGTTTATGCATGGAACCTACTTAGAATTGATATATATGAAGGACAAAAGAGTTTGAACTGGTTTTGACTGAAGGAATTCATTTTATAGCAAAAATACCAATTTGGCTTTAACTCGCAAAAGTAAGGCTATTCCTGTTTTTCTTTCTCAAACAAGGTCATTTAAAGAGGTTTATGCATGGAACCTACTTAGAATTGATATATATGAAGGACAAAGGAGTTTGAACTGGTTTTGACTGAAGGAAATGGTGTTTATAAAGCAAAAATCCGAATTTCGTCTTAATTCCGCAAAAGAAGGCTTTTCCTGTTTTTCTTTCTCATACAAGGTCATTTAAAGAGGTTTATGCATGGAACCTACTTAGAATTTATATATATGAAGGACAAAGGAGTTTGAACTGGTTTTGACTGAAGGAATTCATTTTATAGCAAAAATACCAATTTGGCTTTAACTCGCAAAAGTAAGGCTATTCCTGTTTTTCTTTCTCAAACAAGGTCATTTAAAGAGGTTTATGCATGGAACCTACTTAGAATTTATATATATGAAGGACAAAGGAGTTTGAACTGGTTTTGACTGAAGGAATTTATTTTATAGCAAAAATACCAATTTGGCTTTAACTCGCAAAAGTAAGGCTATTCCTGTTTTTCTTTCTCAAACAAGGTCATTTAAAGAGGTTTATGCATGGAACCTACTTAGAATAAATATATATGAAGGAGAAAGTAGTTTGAACTGGTTTTGACTGAAGGAAATAATGTTTATAAGCAAAAATCCGAATTTCGTCTTAATTCCGCAAAAGAAGGCTATTCCTGTTTTTCTTTCTCATACAAGGTCATTTAAAGAGGTTTATGCATGGAACCTACTTAGAATTGATGAAGGAGAAAGGAGTTTGAACTGGTTTTGACTGAAGGAAATGGTGTTTATAAGCAAAAATCCGAATTTCGTCTTAATTCCGCAAAAGAAGGCTATTCCTGTTTTTCTTTCTCATACAAGGTCATTTAAAGAGGTTTATGCATGGAACCTACTTAGAATTTATATATATGAAGGACAAAGGAGTTTGAACTGGTTTTGACTGAAGGAATTCATTTTATAGCAAAAATACCAATTTGGCTTTAACTCGCAAAAGTAAGACTATTCCTGTTTTTCTTTCTCAAACAAGGTCATTTAAAGAGGTTTAAGCATGGAACCTACTTAGAATTGATATATATGAAGGACAAAGGAGTTTGATCTGGTTTTGACTGAAGGAAATGGTGTTTATAAGCAAAAATCCGAATTTCGTCTTAATTCCGCAAAAGAAGGCTATTCCTGTTTTTCTTTCTCATACAAGGTCATTTAAAGAGATTTATGCATGGAACCTACTTAGAATTTATATATATGAAGGACAAAGGAGTTTGAACTGGTTTTGACTGAAGGAATTCATTTTATAGCAAAAATACCAATTTGGCTTTAACTCGCAAAAGTAAGGCTATTCCTGTTTTTCTTTCTCATACAAGGTCATTTAAAGAGGTTTATGCATGGAACCTACTTAGAATTGATATATATGAAGGAGAAAGGATTTTGAACTGGTTTTGACTGAAGGAAATGGTGTTTATAAGCAAAAATCCGAATTTCGTCTTAATTCCGCAAAAGAAGGCTATTCCTGTTTTTCTTTCTCATACAAGGTCATTTAAAGAGGTTTATGCATGGAACCTACTTAGAATTTATATATATGAAGGACAAAGGAGTTTGAACTGGTTTTGACTGAAGGAATTCATTTTATAGCAAAAATACCAATTTGGCTTTAACTCGCAAAAGTAAGGCTATTCCTGTTTTTCTTTCTCAAACAAGGTCATTTAAAGAGGTTTATGCATGGAACCTACTTAGAATTGATATATATGAAGGACAAAAGAGTTTGAACTGGTTTTGACTGAAGGAATTCATTTTATAGCAAAAATACCAATTTGGCTTTAACTCGCAAAAGTAAGGCTATTCCTGTTTTTCTTTCTCAAACAAGGTCATTTAAAGAGGTTTATGCATGGAACCTACTTAGAATTTATATATATGAAGGACAAAGGAGTTTGAACTGGTTTTGACTGAAGGAATTCATTTTATAGCAAAAATACCAATTTGGCTTTAACTCGCAAAAGTAAGGCTATTCCTGTTTTTCTTTCTCAAACAAGGTCATTTAAAGAGGTTTATGCATGGAACCTACTTAGAATTTATATATATGAAGGACAAAGGAGTTTGAACTGGTTTTGACTGAAGGAATTCATTATATAGCAAAAATACCAATTTGGCTTTAACTCGCAAAAGTAAGGCTATTCCTGTTTTTCTTTCTCAAACAAGGTCATTTAAAGAGGTTTATGCATGGAACCTAGTTAGAATAAATATATATGAAGGAGAAAGTAGTTTGAACTGGTTTTGACTGAAGGAAATAATGTTTATAAGCAAAAATCCGAATTTCATCTTAATTCCGCAAAAGAAGGCTATTCCTGTTTTTCTTTCTCATACAAGGTCATTTAAAGAGGTTTATGCATGGAACCTACTTAGAATTTATATATATGAAGGACAAAGGAGTTTGAACTGGTTCTGACTGAAGGAATTCATTTTATAGCAAAAATACCAATTTGGCTTTAACTCGCAAAAGTAAGGCTATTCCTGTTTTTCTTTCTCAAACAAGGTCATTTAAAGAGGTTTATGCATGGAACCTACTTAGAATTGATATATATGAAGGACAAAGGAGTTTGAACTGGTTTTGACTGAAGGAATTCATTTTATAGCAAAAATACCATTTTGGCTTTAACTTGCAAAAGTAAGGCTATTCCTGTTTTTCTTTCTCATACAAGGTCATTTAAAGAGGTTTATGCATGGAACCTACTTAGAATTGATGAAGGAGAAAGGAGTTTGAACTGGTTTTGACTGAAGGAAATGGTGTTTATAAGCAAAAATCCGAATTTCGTCTTAATTCCGCAAAAGAAGGCTATTCCTGTTTTTCTTTCTCATACAAGGTCATTTAAAGAGGTTTATGCATGGAACCTACTTAGAATTTATATATATGAAGGACAAAGGAGTTTGAACTGGTTTTGACTGAAGGAATTCATTTTATAGCAAAAATACCAATTTGGCTTTAACTCGCAAAAGTAAGACTATTCCTGTTTTTCTTTCTCAAACAAGGTCATTTAAAGAGGTTTAAGCATGGAACCTACTTAGAATTGATATATATGAAGGACAAAGGAGTTTGAACTGGTTTTGACTGAAGGAAATGGTGTTTATAAAGCAAAAATCCGAATTTCGTCTTAATTCCGCAAAAGAAGGCTTTTCCTGTTTTTCTTTCTCATACAAGGTCATTTAAAGAGGTTTATGCATGGAACCTACTTAGAATTGATATATATGAAGGACAAAGGAGTTTGATCTGGTTTTGACTGAAGGAAATGGTGTTTATAAGCAAAAATCCGAATTTCGTCTTAATTCCGCAAAAGAAGGCTATTCCTGTTTTTCTTTCTCATACAAGGTCATTTAAAGAGATTTATGCATGGAACCTACTTAGAATTTATATATATGAAGGACAAAGGAGTTTGAACTGGTTTTGACTGAAGGAATTCATTTTCTAGCAAAAATACCAATTTGGCTTTAACTCGCAAAAGTAAGGCTATTCCTGTTTTTCTTTCTCAAACAAGGTCATTTAAAGAGGTTTATGCATGGAACCTACTTAGAATTTATGTATATGAAGGACAAAGGAGTTTGAACTGGTTTTGACTGAAGGAATTCATTTTATAGCAAAAAGACCAATTTAGCTTTAACTCGCAAAAGTAAGGCTATTCCTGTTTTTCTTTCTCAAACAAGGTCATTTAAAGAGGTTTATGCATGGAACCTACTTAGAATTGATATATATGAAGGAGAAAGGAGTTTGAACTGGTTTTGACTGAAGGAAATGGTGTTTATAAGCAAAAATCCGAATTTCGTCTTAATTCCGCAAAAGAAGGCTATTCCTGTTTTTCTTTCTCATACAAGGTCATTTAAAGAGATTTATGCATGGAACCTACTTAGAATTTATATAAATGAAGGACAAAGGAGTTTGAACTGGTTTTGACTGAAGGAATTCATTTTATAGCAAAAATACCAATTTGGCTTTAACTCGCAAAAGTAAGGCTATTCCTGTTTTTCTTTCTCATACAAGGTCATTTAAAGAGGTTTATGCATGGAACCTACTTAGAATTGATGAAGGACAAAGGAGTTTGAACTGGTTTTGACTGAAGGAAATGGTGTTTATAAAGCAAAAATCCGACTTTCGTCTTAATTCCGCAAAAGAAGGCTTTTCCTGTTTTTCTTTCTCATACAAGGTCATTTAAAGAGGTTTATGCATGGAACCTACTTAGAATTTATATATATGAAGGACAAAGGAGTTTGAACTGGTTTTGACTGAAGGAATTCATTTTATAGCAAAAATACCAATTTGGCTTTAACTCGCAAAAGTAAGGCTATACCTGTTTTTCTTTCTCATACAAGGTCATTTAAAGAGGTTTATGCATGGAACCTACTTAGAATTGATATATATGAAGGAGAAAGGATTTTGAACTGGTTTTGACTGAAGGAAATGGTGTTTATAAGCAAAAATCCGAATTTCGTCTTAATTCCGCAAAAGAAGGCTATTCCTGTTTTTCTTTCTCATACAAGGTCATTTAAAGAGGTTTATGCATGGAACCTACTTAGAATTTATATATATGAAGGACAAAGGAGTTTGAACTGGTTTTGACTGAAGGAATTCATTTTATAGCAAAAATACCAATTTGGCTTTAACTCGCAAAAGTAAGGCTATTCCTGTTTTTCTTTCTCAAACAAGGTCATTTAAAGAGGTTTATGCATGGAACCTACTTAGAATTGATATATATGAAGGACAAAAGAGTTTGAACTGGTTTTGACTGAAGGAATTCATTTTATAGCAAAAATACCAATTTGGCTTTAACTCGCAAAAGTAAGGCTATTCCTGTTTTTCTTTCTCAAACAAGGTCATTTAAAGAGGTTTATGCATGGAACCTACTTAGAATTGATATATATGAAGGACAAAGGAGTTTGAACTGGTTTTGACTGAAGGAAATGGTGTTTATAAAGCAAAAATCCGAATTTCGTCTTAATTCCGCAAAAGAAGGCTTTTCCTGTTTTTCTTTCTCATACAAGGTCATTTAAAGAGGTTTATGCATGGAACCTACTTAGAATTTATATATATGAAGGACAAAGGAGTTTGAACTGGTTTTGACTGAAGGAATTCATTTTATAGCAAAAATACCAATTTGGCTTTAACTCGCAAAAGTAAGGCTATTCCTGTTTTTCTTTCTCAAACAAGGTCATTTAAAGAGGTTTATGCATGGAACCTACTTAGAATTTATATATATGAAGGACAAAGGAGTTTGAACTGGTTTTGACTGAAGGAATTCATTTTATAGCAAAAATACCAATTTGGCTTTAACTCGCAAAAGTAAGGCTATTCCTGTTTTTCTTTCTCAAACAAGGTCATTTAAAGAGGTTTATGCATGGAACCTACTTAGAATAAATATATATGAAGGAGAAAGTAGTTTGAACTGGTTTTGACTGAAGGAAATAATGTTTATAAGCAAAAATCCGAATTTCGTCTTAATTCCGCAAAAGAAGGCTATTCCTGTTTTTCTTTCTCATACAAGGTCATTTAAAGAGGTTTATGCATGGAACCTACTTAGAATTTATATATATGAAGGACAAAGGAGTTTGAACTGGTTCTGACTGAAGGAATTCATTTTATAGCAAAAATACCAATTTGGCTTTAACTCGCAAAAGTAAGGCTATTCCTGTTTTTCTTTCTCAAACAAGGTCATTTAAAGAGGTTTATGCATGGAACCTACTTAGAATTGATATATATGAAGGACAAAGGAGTTTGAACTGGTTTTGACTGAAGGAATTCATTTTATAGCAAAAATACCATTTTGGCTTTAACTTGCAAAAGTAAGACTATTCCTGTTTTTCTTTCTCATACAAGGTCATTTAAAGAGGTTTATGCATGGAACCTACTTAGAATTGATGAAGGAGAAAGGAGTTTGAACTGGTTTTGACTGAAGGAAATGGTGTTTATAAGCAAAAATCCGAATTTCGTCTTAATTCCGCAAAAGAAGGCTATTCCTGTTTTTCTTTCTCATACAAGGTCATTTAAAGAGGTTTATGCATGGAACCTACTTAGAATTTATATATATGAAGGACAAAGGAGTTTGAACTGGTTTTGACTGAAGGAATTCATTTTATAGCAAAAATACCAATTTGGCTTTAACTCGCAAAAGTAAGACTATTCCTGTTTTTCTTTCTCAAACAAGGTCATTTAAAGAGGTTTAAGCATGGAACCTACTTAGAATTGATATATATGAAGGACAAAGGAGTTTGAACTGGTTTTGACTGAAGGAAATGGTGTTTATAAAGCAAAAATCCGAATTTCGTCTTAATTCCGCAAAAGAAGGCTTTTCCTGTTTTTCTTTCTCATACAAGGTCATTTAAAGAGGTTTATGCATGGAACCTACTTAGAATTGATATATATGAAGGACAAAGGAGTTTGATCTGGTTTTGACTGAAGGAAATGGTGTTTATAAGCAAAAATCCGAATTTCGTCTTAATTCCGCAAAAGAAGGCTATTCCTGTTTTTCTTTCTCATACAAGGTCATTTAAAGAGATTTATGCATGGAACCTACTTAGAATTTATATATATGAAGGACAAAGGAGTTTGAACTGGTTTTGACTGAAGGAATTCATTTTCTAGCAAAAATACCAATTTGGCTTTAACTCGCAAAAGTAAGGCTATTCCTGTTTTTCTTTCTCAAACAAGGTCATTTAAAGAGGTTTATGCATGGAACCTACTTAGAATTTATGTATATGAAGGACAAAGGAGTTTGAACTGGTTTTGACTGAAGGAATTCATTTTATAGCAAAAAGACCAATTTAGCTTTAACTCGCAAAAGTAAGGCTATTCCTGTTTTTCTTTCTCAAACAAGGTCATTTAAAGAGGTTTATGCATGGAACCTACTTAGAATTGATATATATGAAGGAGAAAGGAGTTTGAACTGGTTTTGACTGAAGGAAATGGTGTTTATAAGCAAAAATCCGAATTTCGTCTTAATTCCGCAAAAGAAGGCTATTCCTGTTTTTCTTTCTCATACAAGGTCATTTAAAGAGATTTATGCATGGAACCTACTTAGAATTTATATAAATGAAGGACAAAGGAGTTTGAACTGGTTTTGACTGAAGGAATTCATTTTATAGCAAAAATACCAATTTGGCTTTAACTCGCAAAAGTAAGGCTATTCCTGTTTTTCTTTCTCATACAAGGTCATTTAAAGAGGTTTATGCATGGAACCTACTTAGAATTGATGAAGGACAAAGGAGTTTGAACTGGTTTTGACTGAAGGAAATGGTGTTTATAAAGCAAAAATCCGACTTTCGTCTTAATTCCGCAAAAGAAGGCTTTTCCTGTTTTTCTTTCTCATACAAGGTCATTTAAAGAGGTTTATGCATGGAACCTACTTAGAATTTATATATATGAAGGACAAAGGAGTTTGAACTGGTTTTGACTGAAGGAATTCATTTTATAGCAAAAATACCAATTTGGCTTTAACTCGCAAAAGTAAGGCTATACCTGTTTTTCTTTCTCAAACAAGGTCATTTAAAGAGGTTTATGCATGGAACCTACTTAGAATTGATATATATGAAGGACAAAGGAGTTTGAACTGGTTTTGACTGAAGGAAATGGTGTTTATAAGCAAAAATCCGAATTTCGTCTTAATTCCGCAAAAGAAGGCTTTTCCTGTTTTTCTTTCTCATACAAGGTCATTTAAAGAGGTTTATGCATGGAACCTACTTAGAATTTATATATATGAAGGACAAAGGGGTTTGAACTGGTTTTGACTGAAGGAATTCATTTTATAGCAAAAATACCAATTTGGCTTTAACTCGCAAAAGTAAGGCTATTCCTGTTTTTCTTTCTCATACAAGGTCATTTAAAAAGGTTTATGCATGGAACCTACTTAGAATTGATGAAGGAGAAAGGAGTTTGAACTGGTTTTGACTGAAGGAAATGGTGTTTATAAGCAAAAATCCGAATTTCGTCTTAATTCCGCAAAAGAAGGCTATTCCTGTTTTTCTTTCTCATACAAGGTCATTTAAAGAGGTTTATGCATGGAACCTACTTAGAATTTATATATATGAAGGACAAAGGAGTTTGAACTGGTTTTGACTGAAGGAATTCATTTTATAGCAAAAATACCAATTTGGCTTTAACTCGCAAAAGTAAGACTATTCCTGTTTTTCTTTCTCAAACAAGGTCATTTAAAGAGGTTTAAGCATGGAACCTACTTAGAATTGATATATATGAAGGACAAAGGAGTTTGAACTGGTTTTGACTGAAGGAAATGGTGTTTATAAGCAAAAATCCGAATTTCGTCTTAATTCCGCAAAAGAAGGCTATTCCTGTTTTTCTTTCTCATACAAGGTCATTTAAAGAGGTTTATGCATGGAACCTACTTAGAATTTATATATATGAAGGACAAAGGAGTTTGAACTGGTTTTGACTGAAGGAATTCATTTTATAGCAAAAATACCAATTTGGCTTTAACTCGCAAAAGTAAGACTATTCCTGTTTTTCTTTCTCAAACAAGGTAATTTAAAGAGGTTTAAGCATGGAACCTACTTAGAATTGATATATATGAAGGACAAAGGAGTTTGAACTGGTTTTGACTGAAGGAAATGGTGTTTATAAGCAAAAATCCGAATTTCGTCTTAATTCCGCAAAAGAAGGCTATTCCTGTTTTTCTTTCTCATACAAGGTCATTTAAAGAGGTTTATGCATGGAACCTACTTAGAATTTATATATATGAAGGACAAAGGACTTTGAACTGGTTCTGACTGAAGGAATTCATTTTATAGCAAAAATACCAATTTGGCTTTAACTCGCAAAAGTAAGGCTATTCCTGTTTTTCTTTCTCAAACAAGATCATTTAAAGAGGTTTATGTATGGAACCTACTTAGAATTGATATATATGAAGGACAAAGGAGTTTGAACTGGTTTTGACTGAAGGAATTCATTTTATAGCAAAAATACCAATTTGGCTTTAACTCGCAAAAGTAAGGCTATTCCTGTTTTTCTTTCTCAAACAAGGTCATTTAAAGAGGTTTAAGCATGGAACCTACTTAGAATTGATATATATGAAGGACAAAGGAGTTTGAACTGGTTTTGACTGAAGGAAATAATGTTTATAAGCAAAAATCCGAATTTCGTCTTAATTCCGCAAAAGAAGGCTATTCCTGTTTTTCTTTCTCATACAAGGTCATTTAAAGAGGTTTATGCATGGAACCTACTTAGAATTTATATATATGAAGGACAAAGGAGTTTGAACTGGTTCTGACTGAAGGAATTCATTTTATAGCAAAAATACCATTTTGGCTTTAACTTGCAAAAGTAAGGCTATTCCTGTTTTTCTTTCTCATACAAGGTCATTTAAAGAGGTTTATGCATGGAACCTACTTAGAATTGATGAAGGAGAAAGGAGTTTGAACTGGTTTTGACTGAAGGAAATGGTGTTTATAAGCAAAAATCCGAATTTCGTCTTAATTCCGCAAAAGAAGGCTATTCCTGTTTTTCTTTCTCATACAAGGTCATTTAAAGAGGTTTATGCATGGAACCTACTTAGAATTTATATATATGAAGGACAAAGGAGTTTGAACTGGTTTTGACTGAAGGAATTCATTTTATAGCAAAAATACCAATTTGGCTTTAACTCGCAAAAGTAAGACTATTCCTGTTTTTCTTTCTCAAACAAGGTCATTTAAAGAGGTTTAAGCATGGAACCTACTTAGAATTGATATATATGAAGGACAAAGGAGTTTGAACTGGTTTTGACTGAAGGAAATGGTGTTTATAAAGCAAAAATCCGAATTTCGTCTTAATTCCGCAAAAGAAGGCTTTTCCTGTTTTTCTTTCTCATACAAGGTCATTTAAAGAGGTTTATGCATGGAACCTACTTAGAATTGATATATATGAAGGACAAAGGAGTTTGATCTGGTTTTGACTGAAGGAAATGGTGTTTATAAGCAAAAATCCGAATTTCGTCTTAATTCCGCAAAAGAAGGCTATTCCTGTTTTTCTTTCTCATACAAGGTCATTTAAAGAGATTTATGCATGGAACCTACTTAGAATTTATATATATGAAGGACAAAGGAGTTTGAACTGGTTTTGACTGAAGGAATTCATTTTCTAGCAAAAATACCAATTTGGCTTTAACTCGCAAAAGTAAGGCTATTCCTGTTTTTCTTTCTCAAACAAGGTCATTTAAAGAGGTTTATGCATGGAACCTACTTAGAATTTATGTATATGAAGGACAAAGGAGTTTGAACTGGTTTTGACTGAAGGAATTCATTTTATAGCAAAAAGACCAATTTAGCTTTAACTCGCAAAAGTAAGGGTATTCCTGTTTTTCTTTCTCAAACAAGGTCATTTAAAGAGGTTTATGCATGGAACCTACTTAGAATTGATATATATGAAGGAGAAAGGAGTTTGAACTGGTTTTGACTGAAGGAAATGGTGTTTATAAGCAAAAATCCGAATTTCGTCTTAATTCCGCAAAAGAAGGCTATTCCTGTTTTTCTTTCTCATACAAGGTCATTTAAAGAGATTTATGCATGGAACCTACTTAGAATTTATATAAATGAAGGACAAAGGAGTTTGAACTGGTTTTGACTGAAGGAATTCATTTTATAGCAAAAATACCAATTTGGCTTTAACTCGCAAAAGTAAGGCTATTCCTGTTTTTCTTTCTCATACAAGGTCATTTAAAGAGGTTTATGCATGGAACCTACTTAGAATTGATGAAGGACAAAGGAGTTTGAACTGGTTTTGACTGAAGGAAATGGTGTTTATAAAGCAAAAATCCGACTTTCGTCTTAATTCCGCAAAAGAAGGCTTTTCCTGTTTTTCTTTCTCATACAAGGTCATTTAAAGAGGTTTATGCATGGAACCTACTTAGAATTGATATATATGAAGGACAAAAGAGTTTGAACTGGTTTTGACTGAAGGAATTCATTTTATAGCAAAAATACCAATTTGGCTTTAACTCGCAAAAGTAAGGCTATTCCTGTTTTTCTTTCTCAAACAAGGTCATTTAAAGAGGTTTATGCATGGAACCTACTTAGAATTGATATATATGAAGGACAAAGGAGTTTGAACTGGTTTTGACTGAAGGAAATGGTGTTTATAAAGCAAAAATCCGAATTTCGTCTTAATTCCGCAAAAGAAGGCTTTTCCTGTTTTTCTTTCTCATACAAGGTCATTTAAAGAGGTTTATGCATGGAACCTACTTAGAATTTATATATATGAAGGACAAAGGAGTTTGAACTGGTTTTGACTGAAGGAATTCATTTTATAGCAAAAATACCAATTTGGCTTTAACTCGCAAAAGTAAGGCTATTCCTGTTTTTCTTTCTCAAACAAGGTCATTTAAAGAGGTTTATGCATGGAACCTACTTAGAATTTATATATATGAAGGACAAAGGAGTTTGAACTGGTTTTGACTGAAGGAATTCATTTTATAGCAAAAATACCAATTTGGCTTTAACTCGCAAAAGTAAGGCTATTCCTGTTTTTCTTTCTCAAACAAGGTCATTTAAAGAGGTTTATGCATGGAACCTACTTAGAATAAATATATATGAAGGAGAAAGTAGTTTGAACTGGTTTTGACTGAAGGAAATAATGTTTATAAGCAAAAATCCGAATTTCGTCTTAATTCCGCAAAAGAAGGCTATTCCTGTTTTTCTTTCTCATACAAGGTCATTTAAAGAGGTTTATGCATGGAACCTACTTAGAATTTATATATATGAAGGACAAAGGAGTTTGAACTGGTTCTGACTGAAGGAATTCATTTTATAGCAAAAATACCAATTTGGCTTTAACTCGCAAAAGTAAGGCTATTCCTGTTTTTCTTTCTCAAACAAGGTCATTTAAAGAGGTTTATGCATGGAACCTACTTAGAATTGATATATATGAAGGACAAAGGAGTTTGAACTGGTTTTGACTGAAGGAATTCATTTTATAGCAAAAATACCATTTTGGCTTTAACTTGCAAAAGTAAGACTATTCCTGTTTTTCTTTCTCATACAAGGTCATTTAAAGAGGTTTATGCATGGAACCTACTTAGAATTGATGAAGGAGAAAGGAGTTTGAACTGGTTTTGACTGAAGGAAATGGTGTTTATAAGCAAAAATCCGAATTTCGTCTTAATTCCGCAAAAGAAGGCTATTCCTGTTTTTCTTTCTCATACAAGGTCATTTAAAGAGGTTTATGCATGGAACCTACTTAGAATTTATATATATGAAGGACAAAGGAGTTTGAACTGGTTTTGACTGAAGGAATTCATTTTATAGCAAAAATACCAATTTGGCTTTAACTCGCAAAAGTAAGACTATTCCTGTTTTTCTTTCTCAAACAAGGTCATTTAAAGAGGTTTAAGCATGGAACCTACTTAGAATTGATATATATGAAGGACAAAGGAGTTTGAACTGGTTTTGACTGAAGGAAATGGTGTTTATAAAGCAAAAATCCGAATTTCGTCTTAATTCCGCAAAAGAAGGCTTTTCCTGTTTTTCTTTCTCATACAAGGTCATTTAAAGAGGTTTATGCATGGAACCTACTTAGAATTGATATATATGAAGGACAAAGGAGTTTGATCTGGTTTTGACTGAAGGAAATGGTGTTTATAAGCAAAAATCCGAATTTCGTCTTAATTCCGCAAAAGAAGGCTATTCCTGTTTTTCTTTCTCATACAAGGTCATTTAAAGAGATTTATGCATGGAACCTACTTAGAATTTATATATATGAAGGACAAAGGAGTTTGAACTGGTTTTGACTGAAGGAATTCATTTTCTAGCAAAAATACCAATTTGGCTTTAACTCGCAAAAGTAAGGCTATTCCTGTTTTTCTTTCTCAAACAAGGTCATTTAAAGAGGTTTATGCATGGAACCTACTTAGAATTTATGTATATGAAGGACAAAGGAGTTTGAACTGGTTTTGACTGAAGGAATTCATTTTATAGCAAAAAGACCAATTTAGCTTTAACTCGCAAAAGTAAGGCTATTCCTGTTTTTCTTTCTCAAACAAGGTCATTTAAAGAGGTTTATGCATGGAACCTACTTAGAATTGATATATATGAAGGAGAAAGGAGTTTGAACTGGTTTTGACTGAAGGAAATGGTGTTTATAAGCAAAAATCCGAATTTCGTCTTAATTCCGCAAAAGAAGGCTATTCCTGTTTTTCTTTCTCATACAAGGTCATTTAAAGAGATTTATGCATGGAACCTACTTAGAATTTATATAAATGAAGGACAAAGGAGTTTGAACTGGTTTTGACTGAAGGAATTCATTTTATAGCAAAAATACCAATTTGGCTTTAACTCGCAAAAGTAAGGCTATTCCTGTTTTTCTTTCTCATACAAGGTCATTTAAAGAGGTTTATGCATGGAACCTACTTAGAATTGATGAAGGACAAAGGAGTTTGAACTGGTTTTGACTGAAGGAAATGGTGTTTATAAAGCAAAAATCCGACTTTCGTCTTAATTCCGCAAAAGAAGGCTTTTCCTGTTTTTCTTTCTCATACAAGGTCATTTAAAGAGGTTTATGCATGGAACCTACTTAGAATTTATATATATGAAGGACAAAGGAGTTTGAACTGGTTTTGACTGAAGGAATTCATTTTATAGCAAAAATACCAATTTGGCTTTAACTCGCAAAAGTAAGGCTATACCTGTTTTTCTTTCTCAAACAAGGTCATTTAAAGAGGTTTATGCATGGAACCTACTTAGAATTGATATATATGAAGGACAAAGGAGTTTGAACTGGTTTTGACTGAAGGAAATGGTGTTTATAAGCAAAAATCCGAATTTCGTCTTAATTCCGCAAAAGAAGGCTTTTCCTGTTTTTCTTTCTCATACAAGGTCATTTAAAGAGGTTTATGCATGGAACCTACTTAGAATTTATATATATGAAGGACAAAAGAGTTTGAACTGGTTTTGACTGAAGGAATTCATTTTATAGCAAAAATACCAATTTGGCTTTAACTCGCAAAAGTAAGGCTATTCCTGTTTTTCTTTCTCATACAAGGTCATTTAAAAAGGTTTATGCATGGAACCTACTTAGAATTGATGAAGGAGAAAGGAGTTTGAACTGGTTTTGACTGAAGGAAATGGTGTTTATAAGCAAAAATCCGAATTTCGTCTTAATTCCGCAAAAGAAGGCTATTCCTGTTTTTCTTTCTCATACAAGGTCATTTAAAGAGGTTTATGCATGGAACCTACTTAGAATTTATATATATGAAGGACAAAGGAGTTTGAACTGGTTTTGACTGAAGGAATTCATTTTATAGCAAAAATACCAATTTGGCTTTAACTCGCAAAAGTAAGACTATTCCTGTTTTTCTTTCTCAAACAAGGTCATTTAAAGAGGTTTAAGCATGGAACCTACTTAGAATTGATATATATGAAGGACAAAGGAGTTTGAACTGGTTTTGACTGAAGGAAATGGTGTTTATAAGCAAAAATCCGAATTTCGTCTTAATTCCGCAAAAGAAGGCTATTCCTGTTTTTCTTTCTCATACAAGGTCATTTAAAGAGGTTTATGCATGGAACCTACTTAGAATTTATATATATGAAGGACAAAGGAGTTTGAACTGGTTTTGACTGAAGGAATTCATTTTATAGCAAAAATACCAATTTGGCTTTAACTCGCAAAAGTAAGACTATTCCTGTTTTTCTTTCTCAAACAAGGTAATTTAAAGAGGTTTAAGCATGGAACCTACTTAGAATTGATATATATGAAGGACAAAGGAGTTTGAACTGGTTTTGACTGAAGGAAATGGTGTTTATAAGCAAAAATCCGAATTTCGTCTTAATTCCGCAAAAGAAGGCTATTCCTGTTTTTCTTTCTCATACAAGGTCATTTAAAGAGGTTTATGCATGGAACCTACTTAGAATTTATATATATGAAGGACAAAGGAGTTTGAACTGGTTCTGACTGAAGGAATTCATTTTATAGCAAAAATACCAATTTGGCTTTAACTCGCAAAAGTAAGGCTATTCCTGTTTTTCTTTCTCAAACAAGATCATTTAAAGAGGTTTATGTATGGAACCTACTTAGAATTGATATATATGAAGGACAAAGGAGTTTGAACTGGTTTTGACTGAAGGAATTCATTTTATAGCAAAAATACCAATTTGGCTTTAACTCGCAAAAGTAAGGCTATTCCTGTTTTTCTTTCTCAAACAAGGTCATTTAAAGAGGTTTAAGCATGGAACCTACTTAGAATTGATATATATGAAGGACAAAGGAGTTTGAACTGGTTTTGACTGAAGGAAATAATGTTTATAAGCAAAAATCCGAATTTCGTCTTAATTCCGCAAAAGAAGGCTATTCCTGTTTTTCTTTCTCATACAAGGTCATTTAAAGAGGTTTATGCATGGAACCTACTTAGAATTTATATATATGAAGGACAAAGGAGTTTGAACTGGTTCTGACTGAAGGAATTCATTTTATAGCAAAAATACCATTTTGGCTTTAACTTGCAAAAGTAAGGCTATTCCTGTTTTTCTTTCTCATACAAGGTCATTTAAAGAGGTTTATGCATGGAACCTACTTAGAATTGATGAAGGAGAAAGGAGTTTGAACTGGTTTTGACTGAAGGAAATGGTGTTTATAAGCAAAAATCCGAATTTCGTCTTAATTCCGCAAAAGAAGGCTATTCCTGTTTTTCTTTCTCATACAAGGTCATTTAAAGAGGTTTATGCATGGAACCTACTTAGAATTTATATATATGAAGGACAAAGGAGTTTGAACTGGTTTTGACTGAAGGAATTCATTTTATAGCAAAAATACCAATTTGGCTTTAACTCGCAAAAGTAAGACTATTCCTGTTTTTCTTTCTCAAACAAGGTCATTTAAAGAGGTTTAAGCATGGAACCTACTTAGAATTTATATATATGAAGGACAAAGGAGTTTGAACTGGTTTTGACTGAAGGAAATGGTGTTTATAAAGCAAAAATCCGAATTTCGTCTTAATTCCGCAAAAGAAGGCTTTTCCTGTTTTTCTTTCTCATACAAGGTCATTTAAAGAGGTTTATGCATGGAACCTACTTAGAATTGATATATATGAAGGACAAAGGAGTTTGATCTGGTTTTGACTGAAGGAAATGGTGTTTATAAGCAAAAATCCGAATTTCGTCTTAATTCCGCAAAAGAAGGCTATTCCTGTTTTTCTTTCTCATACAAGGTCATTTAAAGAGATTTATGCATGGAACCTACTTAGAATTTATATATATGAAGGACAAAGGAGTTTGAACTGGTTTTGACTGAAGGAATTCATTTTCTAGCAAAAATACCAATTTGGCTTTAACTCGCAAAAGTAAGGCTATTCCTGTTTTTCTTTCTCAAACAAGGTCATTTAAAGAGGTTTATGCATGGAACCTACTTAGAATTTATGTATATGAAGGACAAAGGAGTTTGAACTGGTTTTGACTGAAGGAATTCATTTTATAGCAAAAAGACCAATTTAGCTTTAACTCGCAAAAGTAAGGCTATTCCTGTTTTTCTTTCTCAAACAAGGTCATTTAAAGAGGTTTATGCATGGAACCTACTTAGAATTGATATATATGAAGGAGAAAGGAGTTTGAACTGGTTTTGACTGAAGGAAATGGTGTTTATAAGCAAAAATCCGAATTTCGTCTTAATTCCGCAAAAGAAGGCTATTCCTGTTTTTCTTTCTCATACAAGGTCATTTAAAGAGATTTATGCATGGAACCTACTTAGAATTTATATAAATGAAGGACAAAGGAGTTTGAACTGGTTTTGACTGAAGGAATTCATTTTATAGCAAAAATACCAATTTGGCTTTAACTCGCAAAAGTAAGGCTATTCCTGTTTTTCTTTCTCATACAAGGTCATTTAAAGAGGTTTATGCATGGAACCTACTTAGAATTGATGAAGGACAAAGGAGTTTGAACTGGTTTTGACTGAAGGAAATGGTGTTTATAAAGCAAAAATCCGACTTTCGTCTTAATTCCGCAAAAGAAGGCTTTTCCTGTTTTTCTTTCTCATACAAGGTCATTTAAAGAGGTTTATGCATGGAACCTACTTATAATTTATATATATGAAGGACAAAGGAGTTTGAACTGGTTTTGACTGAAGGAATTCATTTTATAGCAAAAATACCAATTTGGCTTTAACTCGCAAAAGTAAGGCTATACCTGTTTTTCTTTCTCATACAAGGTCATTTAAAGAGGTTTATGCATGGAACCTACTTAGAATTGATATATATGAAGGAGAAAGGATTTTGAACTGGTTTTGACTGAAGGAAATGGTGTTTATAAGCAAAAATCCGAATTTCGTCTTAATTCCGCAAAAGAAGGCTATTCCTGTTTTTCTTTCTCATACAAGGTCATTTAAAGAGGTTTATGCATGGAACCTACTTAGAATTTATATATATGAAGGACAAAGGAGTTTGAACTGGTTTTGACTGAAGGAATTCATTTTATAGCAAAAATACCAATTTGGCTTTAACTCGCAAAAGTAAGGCTATTCCTGTTTTTCTTTCTCAAACAAGGTCATTTAAAGAGGTTTATGCATGGAACCTACTTAGAATTGATATATATGAAGGACAAAAGAGTTTGAACTGGTTTTGACTGAAGGAATTCATTTTATAGCAAAAATACCAATTTGGCTTTAACTCGCAAAAGTAAGGCTATTCCTGTTTTTCTTTCTCAAACAAGGTCATTTAAAGAGGTTTATGCATGGAACCTACTTAGAATTGATATATATGAAGGACAAAGGAGTTTGAACTGGTTTTGACTGAAGGAAATGGTGTTTATAAAGCAAAAATCCGAATTTCGTCTTAATTCCGCAAAAGAAGGCTTTTCCTGTTTTTCTTTCTCATACAAGGTCATTTAAAGAGGTTTATGCATGGAACCTACTTAGAATTTATATATATGAAGGACAAAGGAGTTTGAACTGGTTTTGACTGAAGGAATTCATTTTATAGCAAAAATACCAATTTGGCTTTAACTCGCAAAAGTAAGGCTATTCCTGTTTTTCTTTCTCAAACAAGGTCATTTAAAGAGGTTTATGCATGGAACCTACTTAGAATTTATATATATGAAGGACAAAGGAGTTTGAACTGGTTTTGACTGAAGGAATTCATTTTATAGCAAAAATACCAATTTGGCTTTAACTCGCAAAAGTAAGGCTATTCCTGTTTTTCTTTCTCAAACAAGGTCATTTAAAGAGGTTTATGCATGGAACCTACTTAGAATAAATATATATGAAGGAGAAAGTAGTTTGAACTGGTTTTGACTGAAGGAAATAATGTTTATAAGCAAAAATCCGAATTTCGTCTTAATTCCGCAAAAGAAGGCTATTCCTGTTTTTCTTTCTCATACAAGGTCATTTAAAGAGGTTTATGCATGGAACCTACTTAGAATTTATATATATGAAGGACAAAGGAGTTTGAACTGGTTCTGACTGAAGGAATTCATTTTATAGCAAAAATACCAATTTGGCTTTAACTCGCAAAAGTAAGGCTATTCCTGTTTTTCTTTCTCAAACAAGGTCATTTAAAGAGGTTTATGCATGGAACCTACTTAGAATTGATATATATGAAGGACAAAGGAGTTTGAACTGGTTTTGACTGAAGGAATTCATTTTATAGCAAAAATACCATTTTGGCTTTAACTTGCAAAAGTAAGACTATTCCTGTTTTTCTTTCTCATACAAGGTCATTTAAAGAGGTTTATGCATGGAACCTACTTAGAATTGATGAAGGAGAAAGGAGTTTGAACTGGTTTTGACTGAAGGAAATGGTGTTTATAAGCAAAAATCCGAATTTCGTCTTAATTCCGCAAAAGAAGGCTATTCCTGTTTTTCTTTCTCATACAAGGTCATTTAAAGAGGTTTATGCATGGAACCTACTTAGAATTTATATATATGAAGGACAAAGGTGTTTGAACTGGTTTTGACTGAAGGAATTCATTTTATAGCAAAAATACCAATTTGGCTTTAACTCGCAAAAGTAAGACTATTCCTGTTTTTCTTTCTCAAACAAGGTCATTTAAAGAGGTTTATGCATGGAACCTACTTAGAATTGATATATATGAAGGAGAAAGGAGTTTGAACTGGTTTTGACTGAAGGAAATGGTGTTTATAAGCAAAAATCCGAATTTCGTCTTAATTCCGCAAAAGAAGGCTATTCCTGTTTTTCTTTCTCATACAAGGTCATTTAAAGAGATTTATGCATGGAACCTACTTAGAATTTATATAAATGAAGGACAAAGGAGTTTGAACTGGTTTTGACTGAAGGAATTCATTTTATAGCAAAAATACCAATTTGGCTTTAACTCGCAAAAGTAAGGCTATTCCTGTTTTTCTTTCTCATACAAGGTCATTTAAAGAGGTTTATGCATGGAACCTACTTAGAATTGATGAAGGACAAAGGAGTTTGAACTGGTTTTGACTGAAGGAAATGGTGTTTATAAAGCAAAAATCCGACTTTCGTCTTAATTCCGCAAAAGAAGGCTTTTCCTGTTTTTCTTTCTCATACAAGGTCATTTAAAGAGGTTTATGCATGGAACCTACTTAGAATTTATATATATGAAGGACAAAGGAGTTTGAACTGGTTTTGACTGAAGGAATTCATTTTATAGCAAAAATACCAATTTGGCTTTAACTCGCAAAAGTAAGGCTATACCTGTTTTTCTTTCTCAAACAAGGTCATTTAAAGAGGTTTATGCATGGAACCTACTTAGAATTGATATATATGAAGGACAAAGGAGTTTGAACTGGTTTTGACTGAAGGAAATGGTGTTTATAAGCAAAAATCCGAATTTCGTCTTAATTCCGCAAAAGAAGGCTTTTCCTGTTTTTCTTTCTCATACAAGGTCATTTAAAGAGGTTTATGCATGGAACCTACTTAGAATTTATATATATGAAGGACAAAGGGGTTTGAACTGGTTTTGACTGAAGGAATTCATTTTATAGCAAAAATACCAATTTGGCTTTAACTCGCAAAAGTAAGGCTATTCCTGTTTTTCTTTCTCATACAAGGTCATTTAAAAAGGTTTATGCATGGAACCTACTTAGAATTGATGAAGGAGAAAGGAGTTTGAACTGGTTTTGACTGAAGGAAATGGTGTTTATAAGCAAAAATCCGAATTTCGTCTTAATTCCGCAAAAGAAGGCTATTCCTGTTTTTCTTTCTCATACAAGGTCATTTAAAGAGGTTTATGCATGGAACCTACTTAGAATTTATATATATGAAGGACAAAGGAGTTTGAACTGGTTTTGACTGAAGGAATTCATTTTATAGCAAAAATACCAATTTGGCTTTAACTCGCAAAAGTAAGACTATTCCTGTTTTTCTTTCTCAAACAAGGTCATTTAAAGAGGTTTAAGCATGGAACCTACTTAGAATTGATATATATGAAGGACAAAAGAGTTTGAACTGGTTTTGACTGAAGGAAATGGTGTTTATAAGCAAAAATCCGAATTTCGTCTTAATTCCGCAAAAGAAGGCTATTCCTGTTTTTCTTTCTCATACAAGGTCATTTAAAGAGGTTTATGCATGGAACCTACTTAGAATTTATATATATGAAGGACAAAGGAGTTTGAACTGGTTTTGACTGAAGGAATTCATTTTATAGCAAAAATACCAATTTGGCTTTAACTCGCAAAAGTAAGACTATTCCTGTTTTTCGTTCTCAAACAAGGTAATTTAAAGAGGTTTAAGCATGGAACCTACTTAGAATTGATATATATGAAGGACAAAGGAGTTTGAACTGGTTTTGACTGAAGGAAATGGTGTTTATAAGCAAAAATCCGAATTTCGTCTTAATTCCGCAAAAGAAGGCTATTCCTGTTTTTCTTTCTCATACAAGGTCATTTAAAGAGGTTTATGCATGGAACCTACTTAGAATTTATATATATGAAGGACAAAGGAGTTTGAACTGGTTCTGACTGAAGGAATTCATTTTATAGCAAAAATACCAATTTGGCTTTAACTCGCAAAAGTAAGGCTATTCCTGTTTTTCTTTCTCAAACAAGATCATTTAAAGAGGTTTATGTATGGAACCTACTTAGAATTGATATATATGAAGGACAAAGGAGTTTGAACTGGTTTTGACTGAAGGAATTCATTTTATAGCAAAAATACCAATTTGGCTTTAACTCGCAAAAGTAAGGCTATTCCTGTTTTTCTTTCTCAAACAAGGTCATTTAAAGAGGTTTATGCATGGAACCTACTTAGAATAAATATATATGAAGGAGAAAGTAGTTTGAACTGGTTTTGACTGAAGGAAATAATGTTTATAAGCAAAAATCCGAATTTCGTCTTAATTCCGCAAAAGAAGGCTATTCCTGTTTTTCTTTCTCATACAAGGTCATTTAAAGAGGTTTATGCATGGAACCTACTTAGAATTTATATATATGAAGGACAAAGGAGTTTGAACTGGTTCTGACTGAAGGAATTCATTTTATAGCAAAAATACCAATTTGGCTTTAACTCGCAAAAGTAAGGCTATTCCTGTTTTTCTTTCTCAAACAAGGTCATTTAAAGAGGTTTATGCATGGAACCTACTTAGAATTGATATATATGAAGGACAAAGGAGTTTGAACTGGTTTTGACTGAAGGAATTCATTTTATAGCAAAAATACCATTTTGGCTTTAACTTGCAAAAGTAAGACTATTCCTGTTTTTCTTTCTCATACAAGGTCATTTAAAGAGGTTTATGCATGGAACCTACTTAGAATTGATGAAGGAGAAAGGAGTTTGAACTGGTTTTGACTGAAGGAAATGGTGTTTATAAGCAAAAATCCGAATTTCGTCTTAATTCCGCAAAAGAAGGCTATTCCTGTTTTTCTTTCTCATACAAGGTCATTTAAAGAGGTTTATGCATGGAACCTACTTAGAATTTATATATATGAAGGACAAAGGAGTTTGAACTGGTTTTGACTGAAGGAATTCATTTTATAGCAAAAATACCAATTTGGCTTTAACTCGCAAAAGTAAGACTATTCCTGTTTTTCTTTCTCAAACAAGGTCATTTAAAGAGGTTTAAGCATGGAACCTACTTAGAATTGATATATATGAAGGACAAAGGAGTTTGAACTGGTTTTGACTGAAGGAAATGGTGTTTATAAAGCAAAAATCCGAATTTCGTCTTAATTCCGCAAAAGAAGGCTTTTCCTGTTTTTCTTTCTCATACAAGGTCATTTAAAGAGGTTTATGCATGGAACCTACTTAGAATTGATATATATGAAGGACAAAGGAGTTTGATCTGGTTTTGACTGAAGGAAATGGTGTTTATAAGCAAAAATCCGAATTTCGTCTTAATTCCGCAAAAGAAGGCTATTCCTGTTTTTCTTTCTCATACAAGGTCATTTAAAGAGATTTATGCATGGAACCTACTTAGAATTTATATATATGAAGGACAAAGGAGTTTGAACTGGTTTTGACTGAAGGAATTCATTTTCTAGCAAAAATACCAATTTGGCTTTAACTCGCAAAAGTAAGGCTATTCCTGTTTTTCTTTCTCAAACAAGGTCATTTAAAGAGGTTTATGCATGGAACCTACTTAGAATTTATGTATATGAAGGACAAAGGAGTTTGAACTGGTTTTGACTGAAGGAATTCATTTTATAGCAAAAAGACCAATTTAGCTTTAACTCGCAAAAGTAAGGCTATTCCTGTTTTTCTTTCTCAAACAAGGTCATTTAAAGAGGTTTATGCATGGAACCTACTTAGAATTGATATATATGAAGGAGAAAGGAGTTTGAACTGGTTTTGACTGAAGGAAATGGTGTTTATAAGCAAAAATCCGAATTTCGTCTTAATTCCGCAAAAGAAGGCTATTCCTGTTTTTCTTTCTCATACAAGGTCATTTAAAGAGATTTATGCATGGAACCTACTTAGAATTTATATAAATGAAGGACAAAGGAGTTTGAACTGGTTTTGACTGAAGGAATTCATTTTATAGCAAAAATACCAATTTGGCTTTAACTCGCAAAAGTAAGGCTATTCCTGTTTTTCTTTCTCATACAAGGTCATTTAAAGAGGTTTATGCATGGAACCTACTTAGAATTGATGAAGGACAAAGGAGTTTGAACTGGTTTTGACTGAAGGAAATGGTGTTTATAAAGCAAAAATCCGACTTTCGTCTTAATTCCGCAAAAGAAGGCTTTTCCTGTTTTTCTTTCTCATACAAGGTCATTTAAAGAGGTTTATGCATGGAACCTACTTAGAATTTATATATATGAAGGACAAAGGAGTTTGAACTGGTTTTGACTGAAGGAATTCATTTTATAGCAAAAATACCAATTTGGCTTTAACTCGCAAAAGTAAGGCTATACCTGTTTTTCTTTCTCAAACAAGGTCATTTAAAGAGGTTTATGCATGGAACCTACTTAGAATTGATATATATGAAGGACAAAGGAGTTTGAACTGGTTTTGACTGAAGGAAATGGTGTTTATAAGCAAAAATCCGAATTTCGTCTTAATTCCGCAAAAGAAGGCTTTTCCTGTTTTTCTTTCTCATACAAGGTCATTTAAAGAGGTTTATGCATGGAACCTACTTAGAATTTATATATATGAAGGACAAAAGAGTTTGAACTGGTTTTGACTGAAGGAATTCATTTTATAGCAAAAATACCAATTTGGCTTTAACTCGCAAAAGTAAGGCTATTCCTGTTTTTCTTTCTCATACAAGGTCATTTAAAAAGGTTTATGCATGGAACCTACTTAGAATTGATGAAGGAGAAAGGAGTTTGAACTGGTTTTGACTGAAGGAAATGGTGTTTATAAGCAAAAATCCGAATTTCGTCTTAATTCCGCAAAAGAAGGCTATTCCTGTTTTTCTTTCTCATACAAGGTCATTTAAAGAGGTTTATGCATGGAACCTACTTAGAATTTATATATATGAAGGACAAAGGAGTTTGAACTGGTTTTGACTGAAGGAATTCATTTTATAGCAAAAATACCAATTTGGCTTTAACTCGCAAAAGTAAGACTATTCCTGTTTTTCTTTCTCAAACAAGGTCATTTAAAGAGGTTTAAGCATGGAACCTACTTAGAATTGATATATATGAAGGACAAAGGAGTTTGAACTGGTTTTGACTGAAGGAAATGGTGTTTATAAGCAAAAATCCGAATTTCGTCTTAATTCCGCAAAAGAAGGCTATTCCTGTTTTTCTTTCTCATACAAGGTCATTTAAAGAGGTTTATGCATGGAACCTACTTAGAATTTATATATATGAAGGACAAAGGAGTTTGAACTGGTTTTGACTGAAGGAATTCATTTTATAGCAAAAATACCAATTTGGCTTTAACTCGCAAAAGTAAGACTATTCCTGTTTTTCTTTCTCAAACAAGGTAATTTAAAGAGGTTTAAGCATGGAACCTACTTAGAATTGATATATATGAAGGACAAAGGAGTTTGAACTGGTTTTGACTGAAGGAAATGGTGTTTATAAGCAAAAATCCGAATTTCGTCTTAATTCCGCAAAAGAAGGCTATTCCTGTTTTTCTTTCTCATACAAGGTCATTTAAAGAGGTTTATGCATGGAACCTACTTAGAATTTATATATATGAAGGACAAAGGAGTTTGAACTGGTTCTGACTGAAGGAATTCATTTTATAGCAAAAATACCAATTTGGCTTTAACTCGCAAAAGTAAGGCTATTCCTGTTTTTCTTTCTCAAACAAGATCATTTAAAGAGGTTTATGTATGGAACCTACTTAGAATTGATATATATGAAGGACAAAGGAGTTTGAACTGGTTTTGACTGAAGGAATTCATTTTATAGCAAAAATACCAATTTGGCTTTAACTCGCAAAAGTAAGGCTATTCCTGTTTTTCTTTCTCAAACAAGGTCATTTAAAGAGGTTTAAGCATGGAACCTACTTAGAATTGATATATATGAAGGACAAAGGAGTTTGAACTGGTTTTGACTGAAGGAAATAATGTTTATAAGCAAAAATCCGAATTTCGTCTTAATTCCGCAAAAGAAGGCTATTCCTGTTTTTCTTTCTCATACAAGGTCATTTAAAGAGGTTTATGCATGGAACCTACTTAGAATTTATATATATGAAGGACAAAGGAGTTTGAACTGGTTCTGACTGAAGGAATTCATTTTATAGCAAAAATACCATTTTGGCTTTAACTTGCAAAAGTAAGGCTATTCCTGTTTTTCTTTCTCATACAAGGTCATTTAAAGAGGTTTATGCATGGAACCTACTTAGAATTGATGAAGGAGAAAGGAGTTTGAACTGGTTTTGACTGAAGGAAATGGTGTTTATAAGCAAAAATCCGAATTTCGTCTTAATTCCGCAAAAGAAGGCTATTCCTGTTTTTCTTTCTCATACAAGGTCATTTAAAGAGGTTTATGCATGGAACCTACTTAGAATTTATATATATGAAGGACAAAGGAGTTTGAACTGGTTTTGACTGAAGGAATTCATTTTATAGCAAAAATACCAATTTGGCTTTAACTCGCAAAAGTAAGACTATTCCTGTTTTTCTTTCTCAAACAAGGTCATTTAAAGAGGTTTAAGCATGGAACCTACTTAGAATTTATATATATGAAGGACAAAGGAGTTTGAACTGGTTTTGACTGAAGGAAATGGTGTTTATAAAGCAAAAATCCGAATTTCGTCTTAATTCCGCAAAAGAAGGCTTTTCCTGTTTTTCTTTCTCATACAAGGTCATTTAAAGAGGTTTATGCATGGAACCTACTTAGAATTGATATATATGAAGGACAAAGGAGTTTGATCTGGTTTTGACTGAAGGAAATGGTGTTTATAAGCAAAAATCCGAATTTCGTCTTAATTCCGCAAAAGAAGGCTATTCCTGTTTTTCTTTCTCATACAAGGTCATTTAAAGAGATTTATGCATGGAACCTACTTAGAATTTATATATATGAAGGACAAAGGAGTTTGAACTGGTTTTGACTGAAGGAATTCATTTTCTAGCAAAAATACCAATTTGGCTTTAACTCGCAAAAGTAAGGCTATTCCTGTTTTTCTTTCTCAAACAAGGTCATTTAAAGAGGTTTATGCATGGAACCTACTTAGAATTTATGTATATGAAGGACAAAGGAGTTTGAACTGGTTTTGACTGAAGGAATTCATTTTATAGCAAAAAGACCAATTTAGCTTTAACTCGCAAAAGTAAGGCTATTCCTGTTTTTCTTTCTCAAACAAGGTCATTTAAAGAGGTTTATGCATGGAACCTACTTAGAATTGATATATATGAAGGAGAAAGGAGTTTGAACTGGTTTTGACTGAAGGAAATGGTGTTTATAAGCAAAAATCCGAATTTCGTCTTAATTCCGCAAAAGAAGGCTATTCCTGTTTTTCTTTCTCATACAAGGTCATTTAAAGAGATTTATGCATGGAACCTACTTAGAATTTATATAAATGAAGGACAAAGGAGTTTGAACTGGTTTTGACTGAAGGAATTCATTTTATAGCAAAAATACCAATTTGGCTTTAACTCGCAAAAGTAAGGCTATTCCTGTTTTTCTTTCTCATACAAGGTCATTTAAAGAGGTTTATGCATGGAACCTACTTAGAATTGATGAAGGACAAAGGAGTTTGAACTGGTTTTGACTGAAGGAAATGGTGTTTATAAAGCAAAAATCCGACTTTCGTCTTAATTCCGCAAAAGAAGGCTTTTCCTGTTTTTCTTTCTCATACAAGGTCATTTAAAGAGGTTTATGCATGGAACCTACTTATAATTTATATATATGAAGGACAAAGGAGTTTGAACTGGTTTTGACTGAAGGAATTCATTTTATAGCAAAAATACCAATTTGGCTTTAACTCGCAAAAGTAAGGCTATACCTGTTTTTCTTTCTCATACAAGGTCATTTAAAGAGGTTTATGCATGGAACCTACTTAGAATTGATATATATGAAGGAGAAAGGATTTTGAACTGGTTTTGACTGAAGGAAATGGTGTTTATAAGCAAAAATCCGAATTTCGTCTTAATTCCGCAAAAGAAGGCTATTCCTGTTTTTCTTTCTCATACAAGGTCATTTAAAGAGGTTTATGCATGGAACCTACTTAGAATTTATATATATGAAGGACAAAGGAGTTTGAACTGGTTTTGACTGAAGGAATTCATTTTATAGCAAAAATACCAATTTGGCTTTAACTCGCAAAAGTAAGGCTATTCCTGTTTTTCTTTCTCAAACAAGGTCATTTAAAGAGGTTTATGCATGGAACCTACTTAGAATTGATATATATGAAGGACAAAAGAGTTTGAACTGGTTTTGACTGAAGGAATTCATTTTATAGCAAAAATACCAATTTGGCTTTAACTCGCAAAAGTAAGGCTATTCCTGTTTTTCTTTCTCAAACAAGGTCATTTAAAGAGGTTTATGCATGGAACCTACTTAGAATTGATATATATGAAGGACAAAGGAGTTTGAACTGGTTTTGACTGAAGGAAATGGTGTTTATAAAGCAAAAATCCGAATTTCGTCTTAATTCCGCAAAAGAAGGCTTTTCCTGTTTTTCTTTCTCATACAAGGTCATTTAAAGAGGTTTATGCATGGAACCTACTTAGAATTTATATATATGAAGGACAAAGGAGTTTGAACTGGTTTTGACTGAAGGAATTCATTTTATAGCAAAAATACCAATTTGGCTTTAACTCGCAAAAGTAAGGCTATTCCTGTTTTTCTTTCTCATACAAGGTCATTTAAAGAGGTTTATGCATGGAACCTACTTAGAATTTATATATATGAAGGACAAAGGAGTTTGAACTGGTTTTGACTGAAGGAATTCATTTTATAGCAAAAATACCAATTTGGCTTTAACTCGCAAAAGTAAGGCTATACCTGTTTTTCTTTCTCATACAAGGTCATTTAAAGAGGTTTATGCATGGAACCTACTTAGAATTGATATATATGAAGGAGAAAGGATTTTGAACTGGTTTTGACTGAAGGAAATGGTGTTTATAAGCAAAAATCCGAATTTCGTCTTAATTCCGCAAAAGAAGGCTATTCCTGTTTTTCTTTCTCATACAAGGTCATTTAAAGAGGTTTATGCATGGAACCTACTTAGAATTTATATATATGAAGGACAAAGGAGTTTGAACTGGTTTTGACTGAAGGAATTCATTTTATAGCAAAAATACCAATTTGGCTTTAACTCGCAAAAGTAAGGCTATTCCTGTTTTTCTTTCTCAAACAAGGTCATTTAAAGAGGTTTATGCATGGAACCTACTTAGAATTGATATATATGAAGGACAAAAGAGTTTGAACTGGTTTTGACTGAAGGAATTCATTTTATAGCAAAAATACCAATTTGGCTTTAACTCGCAAAAGTAAGGCTATTCCTGTTTTTCTTTCTCAAACAAGGTCATTTAAAGAGGTTTATGCATGGAACCTACTTAGAATTGATATATATGAAGGACAAAGGAGTTTGAACTGGTTTTGACTGAAGGAAATGGTGTTTATAAAGCAAAAATCCGAATTTCGTCTTAATTCCGCAAAAGAAGGCTTTTCCTGTTTTTCTTTCTCATACAAGGTCATTTAAAGAGGTTTATGCATGGAACCTACTTAGAATTTATATATATGAAGGACAAAGGAGTTTGAACTGGTTTTGACTGAAGGAATTCATTTTATAGCAAAAATACCAATTTGGCTTTAACTCGCAAAAGTAAGGCTATTCCTGTTTTTCTTTCTCAAACAAGGTCATTTAAAGAGGTTTATGCATGGAACCTACTTAGAATTTATATATATGAAGGACAAAGGAGTTTGAACTGGTTTTGACTGAAGGAATTCATTTTATAGCAAAAATACCAATTTGGCTTTAACTCGCAAAAGTAAGGCTATTCCTGTTTTTCTTTCTCAAACAAGGTCATTTAAAGAGGTTTATGCATGGAACCTACTTAGAATAAATATATATGAAGGAGAAAGTAGTTTGAACTGGTTTTGACTGAAGGAAATAATGTTTATAAGCAAAAATCCGAATTTCGTCTTAATTCCGCAAAAGAAGGCTATTCCTGTTTTTCTTTCTCATACAAGGTCATTTAAAGAGGTTTATGCATGGAACCTACTTAGAATTTATATATATGAAGGACAAAGGAGTTTGAACTGGTTCTGACTGAAGGAATTCATTTTATAGCAAAAATACCAATTTGGCTTTAACTCGCAAAAGTAAGGCTATTCCTGTTTTTCTTTCTCAAACAAGGTCATTTAAAGAGGTTTATGCATGGAACCTACTTAGAATTGATATATATGAAGGACAAAGGAGTTTGAACTGGTTTTGACTGAAGGAATTCATTTTATAGCAAAAATACCATTTTGGCTTTAACTTGCAAAAGTAAGACTATTCCTGTTTTTCTTTCTCATACAAGGTCATTTAAAGAGGTTTATGCATGGAACCTACTTAGAATTGATGAAGGAGAAAGGAGTTTGAACTGGTTTTGACTGAAGGAAATGGTGTTTATAAGCAAAAATCCGAATTTCGTCTTAATTCCGCAAAAGAAGGCTATTCCTGTTTTTCTTTCTCATACAAGGTCATTTAAAGAGGTTTATGCATGGAACCTACTTAGAATTTATATATATGAAGGACAAAGGTGTTTGAACTGGTTTTGACTGAAGGAATTCATTTTATAGCAAAAATACCAATTTGGCTTTAACTCGCAAAAGTAAGACTATTCCTGTTTTTCTTTCTCAAACAAGGTCATTTAAAGAGGTTTATGCATGGAACCTACTTAGAATTGATATATATGAAGGAGAAAGGAGTTTGAACTGGTTTTGACTGAAGGAAATGGTGTTTATAAGCAAAAATCCGAATTTCGTCTTAATTCCGCAAAAGAAGGCTATTCCTGTTTTTCTTTCTCATACAAGGTCATTTAAAGAGATTTATGCATGGAACCTACTTAGAATTTATATAAATGAAGGACAAAGGAGTTTGAACTGGTTTTGACTGAAGGAATTCATTTTATAGCAAAAATACCAATTTGGCTTTAACTCGCAAAAGTAAGGCTATTCCTGTTTTTCTTTCTCATACAAGGTCATTTAAAGAGGTTTATGCATGGAACCTACTTAGAATTGATGAAGGACAAAGGAGTTTGAACTGGTTTTGACTGAAGGAAATGGTGTTTATAAAGCAAAAATCCGACTTTCGTCTTAATTCCGCAAAAGAAGGCTTTTCCTGTTTTTCTTTCTCATACAAGGTCATTTAAAGAGGTTTATGCATGGAACCTACTTAGAATTTATATATATGAAGGACAAAGGAGTTTGAACTGGTTTTGACTGAAGGAATTCATTTTATAGCAAAAATACCAATTTGGCTTTAACTCGCAAAAGTAAGGCTATACCTGTTTTTCTTTCTCAAACAAGGTCATTTAAAGAGGTTTATGCATGGAACCTACTTAGAATTGATATATATGAAGGACAAAGGAGTTTGAACTGGTTTTGACTGAAGGAAATGGTGTTTATAAGCAAAAATCCGAATTTCGTCTTAATTCCGCAAAAGAAGGCTTTTCCTGTTTTTCTTTCTCATACAAGGTCATTTAAAGAGGTTTATGCATGGAACCTACTTAGAATTTATATATATGAAGGACAAAGGGGTTTGAACTGGTTTTGACTGAAGGAATTCATTTTATAGCAAAAATACCAATTTGGCTTTAACTCGCAAAAGTAAGGCTATTCCTGTTTTTCTTTCTCATACAAGGTCATTTAAAAAGGTTTATGCATGGAACCTACTTAGAATTGATGAAGGAGAAAGGAGTTTGAACTGGTTTTGACTGAAGGAAATGGTGTTTATAAGCAAAAATCCGAATTTCGTCTTAATTCCGCAAAAGAAGGCTATTCCTGTTTTTCTTTCTCATACAAGGTCATTTAAAGAGGTTTATGCATGGAACCTACTTAGAATTTATATATATGAAGGACAAAGGAGTTTGAACTGGTTTTGACTGAAGGAATTCATTTTATAGCAAAAATACCAATTTGGCTTTAACTCGCAAAAGTAAGACTATTCCTGTTTTTCTTTCTCAAACAAGGTCATTTAAAGAGGTTTAAGCATGGAACCTACTTAGAATTGATATATATGAAGGACAAAAGAGTTTGAACTGGTTTTGACTGAAGGAAATGGTGTTTATAAGCAAAAATCCGAATTTCGTCTTAATTCCGCAAAAGAAGGCTATTCCTGTTTTTCTTTCTCATACAAGGTCATTTAAAGAGGTTTATGCATGGAACCTACTTAGAATTTATATATATGAAGGACAAAGGAGTTTGAACTGGTTTTGACTGAAGGAATTCATTTTATAGCAAAAATACCAATTTGGCTTTAACTCGCAAAAGTAAGACTATTCCTGTTTTTCGTTCTCAAACAAGGTAATTTAAAGAGGTTTAAGCATGGAACCTACTTAGAATTGATATATATGAAGGACAAAGGAGTTTGAACTGGTTTTGACTGAAGGAAATGGTGTTTATAAGCAAAAATCCGAATTTCGTCTTAATTCCGCAAAAGAAGGCTATTCCTGTTTTTCTTTCTCATACAAGGTCATTTAAAGAGGTTTATGCATGGAACCTACTTAGAATTTATATATATGAAGGACAAAGGAGTTTGAACTGGTTCTGACTGAAGGAATTCATTTTATAGCAAAAATACCAATTTGGCTTTAACTCGCAAAAGTAAGGCTATTCCTGTTTTTCTTTCTCAAACAAGATCATTTAAAGAGGTTTATGTATGGAACCTACTTAGAATTGATATATATGAAGGACAAAGGAGTTTGAACTGGTTTTGACTGAAGGAATTCATTTTATAGCAAAAATACCAATTTGGCTTTAACTCGCAAAAGTAAGGCTATTCCTGTTTTTCTTTCTCAAACAAGGTCATTTAAAGAGGTTTAAGCATGGAACCTACTTAGAATTGATATATATGAAGGACAAAGGAGTTTGAACTGGTTTTGACTGAAGGAAATAATGTTTATAAGCAAAAATCCGAATTTCGTCTTAATTCCGCAAAAGAAGGCTATTCCTGTTTTTCTTTCTCATACAAGGTCATTTAAAGAGGTTTATGCATGGAACCTACTTAGAATTTATATATATGAAGGACAAAGGAGTTTGAACTGGTTCTGACTGAAGGAATTCATTTTATAGCAAAAATACCAATTTGGCTTTAACTCGCAAAAGTAAGGCTATTCCTGTTTTTCTTTCTCAAACAAGGTCATTTAAAGAGGTTTATGCATGGAACCTACTTAGAATTTATATATATGAAGGACAAAGGAGATTGAACTGGTTTTGACTGAAGGAATTCATTTTATAGCAAAAATACCATTTTGGCTTTAACTTGCAAAAGTAAGGCTATTCCTGTTTTTCTTTCTCATACAAGGTCATTTAAAGAGGTTTATGCATGGAACCTACTTAGAATTTATATATATGAAGGACAAAGGAGTTTGAACTGGTTTTGACTTAAGGAAATGGTGTTTATAAGCAAAAATCCGAATTTCGTCTTAATTCCGCAAAAGAAGGCTTTTCCTGTTTTTCTTTCTCATACAAGGTCATTTAAAGAGGTTTATGCATGGAACCTACATAGAATTTATATATATGAAGGACAAAGGAGTTTGAACTGGTTCTGACTGAAGGAATTCATTTTATAGCAAAAATACCAATTTGGCTTTAACTCGCAAAAGTAAGGCTATTCCTGTTTTTCTTTCTCAAACAAGGTCATTTAAAGAGGTTTAAGCATGGAACCTACTTAGAATTGATATATATGAAGGACAAAGGAGTTTGAACTGGTTTTGACTGAAGGAAATAATGTTTATAAGCAAAAATCCGAATTTCGTCTTAATTCCGCAAAAGAAGGCTATTCCTGTTTTTCTTTCTCATACAAGGTCATTTAAAGAGGTTTATGCATGGAACCTACTTAGAATTTATATATATGAAGGACAAAGGAGTTTGAACTGGTTCTGACTGAAGGAATTCATTTTATAGCAAAAATACCAATTTGGCTTTAACTCGCAAAAGTAAGGCTATTCCTGTTTTTCTTTCTCAAACAAGGTCATTTAAAGAGGTTTATGCATGGAACCTACTTAGAATTGATATATATGAAGGACAAAGGAGTTTGAACTGGTTTTGACTGAAGGAATTCATTTTATAGCAAAAATACCATTTTGGCTTTAACTTGCAAAAGTAAGGCTATTCCTGTTTTTCTTTCTCATACAAGGTCATTTAAAGAGGTTTATGCATGGAACCTACTTAGAATTGATGAAGGAGAAAGGAGTTTGAACTGGTTTTGACTGAAGGAAATGGTGTTTATAAGCAAAAATCCGAATTTCGTCTTAATTCCGCAAAAGAAGGCTATTCCTGTTTTTCTTTCTCATACAAGGTCATTTAAAGAGGTTTATGCATGGAACCTACTTAGAATTTATATATATGAAGGACAAAGGAGTTTGAACTGGTTTTGACTGAAGGAATTCATTTTATAGCAAAAATACCAATTTGGCTTTAACTCGCAAAAGTAAGACTATTCCTGTTTTTCTTTCTCAAACAAGGTCATTTAAAGAGGTTTAAGCATGGAACCTACTTAGAATTGATATATATGAAGGACAAAGGAGTTTGAACTGGTTTTGACTGAAGGAAATGGTGTTTATAAAGCAAAAATCCGAATTTCGTCTTAATTCCGCAAAAGAAGGCTTTTCCTGTTTTTCTTTCTCATACAAGGTCATTTAAAGAGGTTTATGCATGGAACCTACTTAGAATTGATATATATGAAGGACAAAGGAGTTTGATCTGGTTTTGACTGAAGGAAATGGTGTTTATAAGCAAAAATCCGAATTTCGTCTTAATTCCGCAAAAGAAGGCTATTCCTGTTTTTCTTTCTCATACAAGGTCATTTAAAGAGATTTATGCATGGAACCTACTTAGAATTTATATATATGAAGGACAAAGGAGTTTGAACTGGTTTTGACTGAAGGAATTCATTTTCTAGCAAAAATACCAATTTGGCTTTAACTCGCAAAAGTAAGGCTATTCCTGTTTTTCTTTCTCAAACAAGGTCATTTAAAGAGGTTTATGCATGGAACCTACTTAGAATTTATGTATATGAAGGACAAAGGAGTTTGAACTGGTTTTGACTGAAGGAATTCATTTTATAGCAAAAAGACCAATTTAGCTTTAACTCGCAAAAGTAAGGCTATTCCTGTTTTTCTTTCTCAAACAAGGTCATTTAAAGAGGTTTATGCATGGAACCTACTTAGAATTGATATATATGAAGGAGAAAGGAGTTTGAACTGGTTTTGACTGAAGGAAATGGTGTTTATAAGCAAAAATCCGAATTTCGTCTTAATTCCGCAAAAGAAGGCTATTCCTGTTTTTCTTTCTCATAAAAGGTCATTTAAAGAGATTTATGCATGGAACCTACTTAGAATTTATATATATGAAGGACAAAGGAGTTTGAACTGGTTTTGACTGAAGGAATTCATTTTATAGCAAAAATACCAATTTGGCTTTAACTCGCAAAAGTAAGACTATTCCTGTTTTTCTTTCTCATACAAGGTCATTTAAAGAGGTTTATGCATGGAACCTACTTAGAATTGATGAAGGACAAAGGAGTTTGAACTGGTTTTGACTGAAGGAAATGGTGTTTATAAAGCAAAAATCCGACTTTCGTCTTAATTCCGCAAAAGAAGGCTTTTCCTGTTTTTCTTTCTCATACAAGGTCATTTAAAGAGGTTTATGCATGGAACCTACTTAGAATTTATATATATGAAGGACAAAGGAGTTTGAACTGGTTTTGACTGAAGGAATTCATTTTATAGCAAAAATACCAATTTGGCTTTAACTCGCAAAAGTAAGGCTATACCTGTTTTTCTTTCTCAAACAAGGTCATTTAAAGAGGTTTATGCATGGAACCTACTTAGAATTGATATATATGAAGGACAAAGGAGTTTGAACTGGTTTTGACTGAAGGAAATGGTGTTTATAAGCAAAAATCCGAATTTCGTCTTAATTCCGCAAAAGAAGGCTTTTCCTGTTTTTCTTTCTCATACAAGGTCATTTAAAGAGGTTTATGCATGGAACCTACTTAGAATTTATATATATGAAGGACAAAGGGGTTTGAACTGGTTTTGACTGAAGGAATTCATTTTATAGCAAAAATACCAATTTGGCTTTAACTCGCAAAAGTAAGGCTATTCCTGTTTTTCTTTCTCATACAAGGTCATTTAAAAAGGTTTATGCATGGAACCTACTTAGAATTGATGAAGGAGAAAGGAGTTTGAACTGGTTTTGACTGAAGGAAATGGTGTTTATAAGCAAAAATCCGAATTTCGTCTTAATTCCGCAAAAGAAGGCTATTCCTGTTTTTCTTTCTCATACAAGGTCATTTAAAGAGGTTTATGCATGGAACCTACTTAGAATTTATATATATGAAGGACAAAGGAGTTTGAACTGGTTTTGACTGAAGGAATTCATTTTATAGCAAAAATACCAATTTTGCTTTAACTCGCAAAAGTAAGGCTATTCCTGTTTTTCTTTCTCAAACAAGGTCATTTAAAGAGGTTTATGCATGGAACCTACTTAGAATTGATATATATGAAGGACAAAGGAGTTTGAACTGGTTTTGACTGAAGGAATTCATTTTATAGCAAAAATACCAATTTGGCTTTAACTCGCAAAAGTAAGGCTATTCCTGTTTTTCTTTCTCAAACAAGGTCATTTAAAGAGGTTTAAGCATGGAACCTACTTAGAATTGATATATATGACGGACAAAGGAGTTTGAACTGGTTTTGACTGAAGGAATTCATTTTATAGCAAAAATACCAATTTGGCTTTAACTCGCAAAAGTAAGGCTATTCCTGTTTTTCTTTCTCAAACAAGGTCATTTAAAGAGGTTTATGCATGGAACCTACTTAGAATTTATATATATGAAGGACAAAGGAGTTTGAACTGGTTTTGACTGAAGGAATTCATTTTATAGCAAAAATACCAATTTGGCTTTAACTCGCAAAAGTAAGGCTATTCCTGTTTTTCTTTCTCAAACAAGGTCATTTAAAGAGGTTTATGCATGGAACCTACTTAGAATTGATATATATGAAGGACAAAGGAGTTTGAACTGGTTTTGACTGAAGGAATTCATTTTATAGCAAAAATACCAATTTGGCTTTAACTCGCAAAAGTAAGGCTATTCCTGTTTTTCTTTCTCAAACAAGATCATTTAAAGAGGTTTATGCATGGAACCTACTTAGAATTGATATATATGAAGGACAAAGGAGTTTGAACTGGTTTTGACTGAAGGAAATGGTGTTTATAAAGCAAAAATCCGAATTTCGTCTTAATTCCGAAAAAGAAGGCTTTTCCTGTTTTTCTTTCTCATACAAGGTCATTTAAAGAGGTTTATGCATGGAACCTACTTAGAATTTATATATATGAAGGACAAAGGAGTTTGAACTGGTTTTGACTGAAGGAATTCATTTTATAGCAAAAATACCAATTTGGCTTTAACTCGCAAAAGTAAGGCTATTCCTGTTTTTCTTTCTCAAACAAGGTCATTTAAAGAGGTTTATGCATGGAACCTACTTAGAATTTATGTATATGAAGGACAAAGGAGTTTGAACTGGTTTTGACTGAAGGAATTCATTTTATAGCAAAAAGACCAATTTAGCTTTAACTCGCAAAAGTAAGGCTATTCCTGTTTTTCTTTCTCAAACAAGGTCATTTAAAGAGGTTTATGCATGGAACCTACTTAGAATTGATATATATGAAGGAGAAAGGAGTTTGAACTGGTTTTGACTGAAGGAAATGGTGTTTATAAGCAAAAATCCGAATTTCGTCTTAATTCCGCAAAAGAAGGCTATTCCTGTTTTTCTTTCTCATACAAGGTCATTTAAAGAGATTTATGCATGGAACCTACTTAGAATTTATATATATGAAGGACAAAGGAGTTTGAACTGGTTTTGACTGAAGGAATTCATTTTATAGCAAAAATACCAATTTGGCTTTAACTCGCAAAAGTAAGACTATTCCTGTTTTTCTTTCTCATACAAGGTCATTTAAAGAGGTTTATGCATGGAACCTACTTAGAATTGATGAAGGACAAAGGAGTTTGAACTGGTTTTGACTGAAGGAAATGGTGTTTATAAAGCAAAAATCCGACTTTCGTCTTAATTCCGCAAAAGAAGGCTTTTCCTGTTTTTCTTTCTCATACAAGGTCATTTAAAGAGGTTTATGCATGGAACCTACTTAGAATTTATATATATGAAGGACAAAGGAGTTTGAACTGGTTTTGACTGAAGGAATTCATTTTATAGCAAAAATACCAATTTGGCTTTAACTCGCAAAAGTAAGGCTATACCTGTTTTTCTTTCTCAAACAAGGTCATTTAAAGAGGTTTATGCATGGAACCTACTTAGAATTGATATATATGAAGGACAAAGGAGTTTGAACTGGTTTTGACTGAAGGAATTCATTTTATAGCAAAAATACCAATTTGGCTTTAACTCGCAAAAGTAAGACTATTCCTGTTTTTCTTTCTCAAACAAGGTCATTTAAAGAGGTTTAAGCATGGAACCTACTTAGAATTGATATATATGAAGGACAAAGGAGTTTGAACTGGTTTTGACTGAAGGAAATGGTGTTTATAAAGCAAAAATCCGAATTTCGTCTTAATTCCGCAAAAGAAGGCTTTTCCTGTTTTTCTTTCTCATACAAGGTCATTTAAAGAGGTTTATGCATGGAACCTACTTAGAATTGATATATATGAAGGACAAAGGAGTTTGATCTGGTTTTGACTGAAGGAAATGGTGTTTATAAGCAAAAATCCGAATTTCGTCTTAATTCCGCAAAAGAAGGCTATTCCTGTTTTTCTTTCTCATACAAGGTCATTTAAAGAGATTTATGCATGGAACCTACTTAGAATTTATATATATGAAGGACAAAGGAGTTTGAACTGGTTTTGACTGAAGGAATTCATTTTCTAGCAAAAATACCAATTTGGCTTTAACTCGCAAAAGTAAGGCTATTCCTGTTTTTCTTTCTCAAACAAGGTCATTTAAAGAGGTTTATGCATGGAACCTACTTAGAATTTATGTATATGAAGGACAAAGGAGTTTGAACTGGTTTTGACTGAAGGAATTCATTTTATAGCAAAAAGACCAATTTAGCTTTAACTCGCAAAAGTAAGGCTATTCCTGTTTTTCTTTCTCAAACAAGGTCATTTAAAGAGGTTTATGCATGGAACCTACTTAGAATTGATATATATGAAGGAGAAAGGAGTTTGAACTGGTTTTGACTGAAGGAAATGGTGTTTATAAGCAAAAATCCGAATTTCGTCTTAATTCCGCAAAAGAAGGCTATTCCTGTTTTTCTTTCTCATACAAGGTCATTTAAAGAGATTTATGCATGGAACCTACTTAGAATTTATATATATGAAGGACAAAGGAGTTTGAACTGGTTTTGACTGAAGGAATTCATTTTATAGCAAAAATACCAATTTGGCTTTAACTCGCAAAAGTAAGACTATTCCTGTTTTTCTTTCTCATACAAGGTCATTTAAAGAGGTTTATGCATGGAACCTACTTAGAATTGATGAAGGACAAAGGAGTTTGAACTGGTTTTGACTGAAGGAAATGGTGTTTATAAAGCAAAAATCCGACTTTCGTCTTAATTCCGCAAAAGAAGGCTTTTCCTGTTTTTCTTTCTCATACAAGGTCATTTAAAGAGGTTTATGCATGGAACCTACTTAGAATTTATATATATGAAGGACAAAGGAGTTTGAACTGGTTTTGACTGAAGGAATTCATTTTATAGCAAAAATACCAATTTGGCTTTAACTCGCAAAAGTAAGGCTATACCTGTTTTTCTTTCTCAAACAAGGTCATTTAAAGAGGTTTATGCATGGAACCTACTTAGAATTGATATATATGAAGGACAAAGGAGTTTGAACTGGTTTTGACTGAAGGAAATGGTGTTTATAAGCAAAAATCCGAATTTCGTCTTAATTCCGCAAAAGAAGGCTTTTCCTGTTTTTCTTTCTCATACAAGGTCATTTAAAGAGGTTTATGCATGGAACCTACTTAGAATTTATATATATGAAGGACAAAGGGGTTTGAACTGGTTTTGACTGAAGGAATTCATTTTATAGCAAAAATACCAATTTGGCTTTAACTCGCAAAAGTAAGGCTATTCCTGTTTTTCTTTCTCATACAAGGTCATTTAAAAAGGTTTATGCATGGAACCTACTTAGAATTGATGAAGGAGAAAGGAGTTTGAACTGGTTTTGACTGAAGGAAATGGTGTTTATAAGCAAAAATCCGAATTTCGTCTTAATTCCGCAAAAGAAGGCTATTCCTGTTTTTCTTTCTCATACAAGGTCATTTAAAGAGGTTTATGCATGGAACCTACTTAGAATTTATATATATGAAGGACAAAGGAGTTTGAACTGGTTTTGACTGAAGGAATTCATTTTATAGCAAAAATACCAATTTGGCTTTAACTCGCAAAAGTAAGGCTATTCCTGTTTTTCTTTCTCAAACAAGGTCATTTAAAGAGGTTTATGCATGGAACCTACTTAGAATTGATATATATGAAGGACAAAGGAGTTTGAACTGGTTTTGACTGAAGGAATTCATTTTATAGCAAAAATACCAATTTGGCTTTAACTCGCAAAAGTAAGACTATTCCTGTTTTTCTTTCTCAAACAAGGTCATTTAAAGAGGTTTAAGCATGGAACCTACTTAGAATTGATATATATGAAGGACAAAGGAGTTTGAACTGGTTTTGACTGAAGGAAATGGTGTTTATAAAGCAAAAATCCGAATTTCGTCTTAATTCCGCAAAAGAAGGCTTTTCCTGTTTTTCTTTCTCATACAAGGTCATTTAAAGAGGTTTATGCATGGAACCTACTTAGAATTGATATATATGAAGGACAAAGGAGTTTGATCTGGTTTTGACTGAAGGAAATGGTGTTTATAAGCAAAAATCCGAATTTCGTCTTAATTCCGCAAAAGAAGGCTATTCCTGTTTTTCTTTCTCATACAAGGTCATTTAAAGAGATTTATGCATGGAACCTACTTAGAATTTATATATATGAAGGACAAAGGAGTTTGAACTGGTTTTGACTGAAGGAATTCATTTTCTAGCAAAAATACCAATTTGGCTTTAACTCGCAAAAGTAAGGCTATTCCTGTTTTTCTTTCTCAAACAAGGTCATTTAAAGAGGTTTATGCATGGAACCTACTTAGAATTTATGTATATGAAGGACAAAGGAGTTTGAACTGGTTTTGACTGAAGGAATTCATTTTATAGCAAAAAGACCAATTTAGCTTTAACTCGCAAAAGTAAGGCTATTCCTGTTTTTCTTTCTCAAACAAGGTCATTTAAAGAGGTTTATGCATGGAACCTACTTAGAATTGATATATATGAAGGAGAAAGGAGTTTGAACTGGTTTTGACTGAAGGAAATGGTGTTTATAAGCAAAAATCCGAATTTCGTCTTAATTCCGCAAAAGAAGGCTATTCCTGTTTTTCTTTCTCATACAAGGTCATTTAAAGAGATTTATGCATGGAACCTACTTAGAATTTATATATATGAAGGACAAAGGAGTTTGAACTGGTTTTGACTGAAGGAATTCATTTTATAGCAAAAATACCAATTTGGCTTTAACTCGCAAAAGTAAGACTATTCCTGTTTTTCTTTCTCATACAAGGTCATTTAAAGAGGTTTATGCATGGAACCTACTTAGAATTGATGAAGGACAAAGGAGTTTGAACTGGTTTTGACTGAAGGAAATGGTGTTTATAAAGCAAAAATCCGACTTTCGTCTTAATTCCGCAAAAGAAGGCTTTTCCTGTTTTTCTTTCTCATACAAGGTCATTTAAAGAGGTTTATGCATGGAACCTACTTAGAATTTATATATATGAAGGACAAAGGAGTTTGAACTGGTTTTGACTGAAGGAATTCATTTTATAGCAAAAATACCAATTTGGCTTTAACTCGCAAAAGTAAGGCTATACCTGTTTTTCTTTCTCAAACAAGGTCATTTAAAGAGGTTTATGCATGGAACCTACTTAGAATTGATATATATGAAGGACAAAGGAGTTTGAACTGGTTTTGACTGAAGGAAATGGTGTTTATAAGCAAAAATCCGAATTTCGTCTTAATTCCGCAAAAGAAGGCTTTTCCTGTTTTTCTTTCTCATACAAGGTCATTTAAAGAGGTTTATGCATGGAACCTACTTAGAATTTATATATATGAAGGACAAAGGGGTTTGAACTGGTTTTGACTGAAGGAATTCATTTTATAGCAAAAATACCAATTTGGCTTTAACTCGCAAAAGTAAGGCTATTCCTGTTTTTCTTTCTCATACAAGGTCATTTAAAAAGGTTTATGCATGGAACCTACTTAGAATTGATGAAGGAGAAAGGAGTTTGAACTGGTTTTGACTGAAGGAAATGGTGTTTATAAGCAAAAATCCGAATTTCGTCTTAATTCCGCAAAAGAAGGCTATTCCTGTTTTTCTTTCTCATACAAGGTCATTTAAAGAGGTTTATGCATGGAACCTACTTAGAATTTATATATATGAAGGACAAAGGAGTTTGAACTGGTTTTGACTGAAGGAATTCATTTTATAGCAAAAATACCAATTTGGCTTTAACTCGCAAAAGTAAGGCTATTCCTGTTTTTCTTTCTCAAACAAGGTCATTTAAAGAGGTTTATGCATGGAACCTACTTAGAATTGATATATATGAAGGACAAAGGAGTTTGAACTGGTTTTGACTGAAGGAATTCATTTTATAGCAAAAATACCAATTTGGCTTTAACTCGCAAAAGTAAGGCTATTCCTGTTTTTCTTTCTCAAACAAGGTCATTTAAAGAGGTTTAAGCATGGAACCTACTTAGAATTGATATATATGACGGACAAAGGAGTTTGAACTGGTTTTGACTGAAGGAATTCATTTTATAGCAAAAATACCAATTTGGCTTTAACTCGCAAAAGTAAGGCTATTCCTGTTTTTCTTTCTCAAACAAGGTCATTTAAAGAGGTTTATGCATGGAACCTACTTAGAATTTATATATATGAAGGACAAAGGAGTTTGAACTGGTTTTGACTGAAGGAATTCATTTTATAGCAAAAATACCAATTTGGCTTTAACTCGCAAAAGTAAGGCTATTCCTGTTTTTCTTTCTCAAACAAGGTCATTTAAAGAGGTTTATGCATGGAACCTACTTAGAATTGATATATATGAAGGACAAAGGAGTTTGAACTGGTTTTGACTGAAGGAATTCATTTTATAGCAAAAATACCAATTTGGCTTTAACTCGCAAAAGTAAGGCTATTCCTGTTTTTCTTTCTCAAACAAGATCATTTAAAGAGGTTTATGCATGGAACCTACTTAGAATTGATATATATGAAGGACAAAGGAGTTTGAACTGGTTTTGACTGAAGGAAATGGTGTTTATAAAGCAAAAATCCGAATTTCGTCTTAATTCCGAAAAAGAAGGCTTTTCCTGTTTTTCTTTCTCATACAAGGTCATTTAAAGAGGTTTATGCATGGAACCTACTTAGAATTTATATATATGAAGGACAAAGGAGTTTGAACTGGTTTTGACTGAAGGAATTCATTTTATAGCAAAAATACCAATTTGGCTTTAACTCGCAAAAGTAAGGCTATTCCTGTTTTTCTTTCTCAAACAAGGTCATTTAAAGAGGTTTATGCATGGAACCTACTTAGAATTTATGTATATGAAGGACAAAGGAGTTTGAACTGGTTTTGACTGAAGGAATTCATTTTATAGCAAAAAGACCAATTTAGCTTTAACTCGCAAAAGTAAGGCTATTCCTGTTTTTCTTTCTCAAACAAGGTCATTTAAAGAGGTTTATGCATGGAACCTACTTAGAATTGATATATATGAAGGAGAAAGGAGTTTGAACTGGTTTTGACTGAAGGAAATGGTGTTTATAAGCAAAAATCCGAATTTCGTCTTAATTCCGCAAAAGAAGGCTATTCCTGTTTTTCTTTCTCATACAAGGTCATTTAAAGAGATTTATGCATGGAACCTACTTAGAATTTATATATATGAAGGACAAAGGAGTTTGAACTGGTTTTGACTGAAGGAATTCATTTTATAGCAAAAATACCAATTTGGCTTTAACTCGCAAAAGTAAGACTATTCCTGTTTTTCTTTCTCATACAAGGTCATTTAAAGAGGTTTATGCATGGAACCTACTTAGAATTGATGAAGGACAAAGGAGTTTGAACTGGTTTTGACTGAAGGAAATGGTGTTTATAAAGCAAAAATCCGACTTTCGTCTTAATTCCGCAAAAGAAGGCTTTTCCTGTTTTTCTTTCTCATACAAGGTCATTTAAAGAGGTTTATGCATGGAACCTACTTAGAATTTATATATATGAAGGACAAAGGAGTTTGAACTGGTTTTGACTGAAGGAATTCATTTTATAGCAAAAATACCAATTTGGCTTTAACTCGCAAAAGTAAGGCTATACCTGTTTTTCTTTCTCAAACAAGGTCATTTAAAGAGGTTTATGCATGGAACCTACTTAGAATTGATATATATGAAGGACAAAGGAGTTTGAACTGGTTTTGACTGAAGGAAATGGTGTTTATAAGCAAAAATCCGAATTTCGTCTTAATTCCGCAAAAGAAGGCTTTTCCTGTTTTTCTTTCTCATACAAGGTCATTTAAAGAGGTTTATGCATGGAACCTACTTAGAATTTATATATATGAAGGACAAAGGGGTTTGAACTGGTTTTGACTGAAGGAATTCATTTTATAGCAAAAATACCAATTTGGCTTTAACTCGCAAAAGTAAGGCTATTCCTGTTTTTCTTTCTCATACAAGGTCATTTAAAAAGGTTTATGCATGGAACCTACTTAGAATTGATGAAGGAGAAAGGAGTTTGAACTGGTTTTGACTGAAGGAAATGGTGTTTATAAGCAAAAATCCGAATTTCGTCTTAATTCCGCAAAAGAAGGCTATTCCTGTTTTTCTTTCTCATACAAGGTCATTTAAAGAGGTTTATGCATGGAACCTACTTAGAATTTATATATATGAAGGACAAAGGAGTTTGAACTGGTTTTGACTGAAGGAATTCATTTTATAGCAAAAATACCAATTTGGCTTTAACTCGCAAAAGTAAGGCTATTCCTGTTTTTCTTTCTCAAACAAGGTCATTTAAAGAGGTTTATGCATGGAACCTACTTAGAATTGATATATATGAAGGACAAAGGAGTTTGAACTGGTTTTGACTGAAGGAATTCATTTTATAGCAAAAATACCAATTTGGCTTTAACTCGCAAAAGTAAGGCTATTCCTGTTTTTCTTTCTCAAACAAGGTCATTTAAAGAGGTTTAAGCATGGAACCTACTTAGAATTGATATATATGACGGACAAAGGAGTTTGAACTGGTTTTGATTGAAGGAATTCATTTTATAGCAAAAATACCAATTTGGCTTTAACTCGCAAAAGTAAGGCTATTCCTGTTTTTCTTTCTCAAACAAGGTCATTTAAAGAGGTTTATGCATGGAACCTACTTAGAATTTATATATATGAAGGACAAAGGAGTTTGAACTGGTTTTGACTGAAGGAATTCATTTTATAGCAAAAATACCAATTTGGCTTTAACTCGCAAAAGTAAGGCTATTCCTGTTTTTCTTTCTCAAACAAGGTCATTTAAAGAGGTTTATGCATGGAACCTACTTAGAATTGATATATATGAAGGACAAAGGAGTTTGAACTGGTTTTGACTGAAGGAATTCATTTTATAGCAAAAATACCAATTTGGCTTTAACTCGCAAAAGTAAGGCTATTCCTGTTTTTCTTTCTCAAACAAGGTCATTTAAAGAGGTTTATGCATGGAACCTACTTAGAATTGATATATATGAAGGACAAAGGAGTTTGAACTGGTTTTGACTGAAGGAATTCATTTTATAGCAAAAATACCATTTTGGCTTTAACTTGCAAAAGTAAGGCTATTCCTGTTTTTCTTTCTCATACAAGGTCATTTAAAGAGGTTTATGCATGGAACCTACTTAGAATTGATGAAGGAGAAAGGAGTTTGAACTGGTTTTGACTGAAGGAAATGGTGTTTATAAGCAAAAATCCGAATTTCGTCTTAATTCCGCAAAAGAAGGCTATTCCTGTTTTTCTTTCTCATACAAGGTCATTTAAAGAGGTTTATGCATGGAACCTACTTAGAATTTATATATATGAAGGACAAAGGAGTTTGAACTGGTTTTGACTGAAGGAATTCATTTTATAGCAAAAATACCAATTTGGCTTTAACTCGCAAAAGTAAGACTATTCCTGTTTTTCTTTCTCAAACAAGGTCATTTAAAGAGGTTTAAGCATGGAACCTACTTAGAATTGATATATATGAAGGACAAAGGAGTTTGAACTGGTTTTGACTGAAGGAAATGGTGTTTATAAAGCAAAAATCCGACTTTCGTCTTAATTCCGCAAAAGAAGGCTTTTCCTGTTTTTCTTTCTCATACAAGGTCATTTAAAGAGGTTTATGCATGGAACCTACTTAGAATTTATATATATGAAGGACAAAGGAGTTTGAACTGGTTTTGACTGAAGGAATTCATTTTATAGCAAAAATACCAATTTGGCTTTAACTCGCAAAAGTAAGGCTATTCCTGTTTTTCTTTCTCAAACAAGGTCATTTAAAGAGGTTTATGCATGGAACCTACTTAGAATTGATATATATGAAGGACAAAGGAGTTTGAACTGGTTTTGACTGAAGGAATTCATTTTATAGCAAAAATACCAATTTGGCTTTAACTCGCAAAAGTAAGGCTATTCCTGTTTTTCTTTCTCAAACAAGGTCATTTAAAGAGGTTTAAGCATGGAACCTACTTAGAATTGATATATATGACGGACAAAGGAGTTTGAACTGGTTTTGATTGAAGGAATTCATTTTATAGCAAAAATACCAATTTGGCTTTAACTCGCAAAAGTAAGGCTATTCCTGTTTTTCTTTCTCAAACAAGGTCATTTAAAGAGGTTTATGCATGGAACCTACTTAGAATTTATATATATGAAGGACAAAGGAGTTTGAACTGGTTTTGACTGAAGGAATTCATTTTATAGCAAAAATACCAATTTGGCTTTAACTCGCAAAAGTAAGGCTATTCCTGTTTTTCTTTCTCAAACAAGGTCATTTAAAGAGGTTTATGCATGGAACCTACTTAGAATTGATATATATGAAGGACAAAGGAGTTTGAACTGGTTTTGACTGAAGGAATTCATTTTATAGCAAAAATACCAATTTGGCTTTAACTCGCAAAAGTAAGGCTATTCCTGTTTTTCTTTCTCAAACAAGGTCATTTAAAGAGGTTTATGCATGGAACCTACTTAGAATTGATATATATGAAGGACAAAGGAGTTTGAACTGGTTTTGACTGAAGGAATTCATTTTATAGCAAAAATACCATTTTGGCTTTAACTTGCAAAAGTAAGGCTATTCCTGTTTTTCTTTCTCATACAAGGTCATTTAAAGAGGTTTATGCATGGAACCTACTTAGAATTGATGAAGGAGAAAGGAGTTTGAACTGGTTTTGACTGAAGGAAATGGTGTTTATAAGCAAAAATCCGAATTTCGTCTTAATTCCGCAAAAGAAGGCTATTCCTGTTTTTCTTTCTCATACAAGGTCATTTAAAGAGGTTTATGCATGGAACCTACTTAGAATTTATATATATGAAGGACAAAGGAGTTTGAACTGGTTTTGACTGAAGGAATTCATTTTATAGCAAAAATACCAATTTGGCTTTAACTCGCAAAAGTAAGACTATTCCTGTTTTTCTTTCTCAAACAAGGTCATTTAAAGAGGTTTAAGCATGGAACCTACTTAGAATTGATATATATGAAGGACAAAGGAGTTTGAACTGGTTTTGACTGAAGGAAATGGTGTTTATAAAGCAAAAATCCGAATTTCGTCTTAATTCCGCAAAAGAAGGCTTTTCCTGTTTTTCTTTCTCATACAAGGTCATTTAAAGAGGTTTATGCATGGAACCTACTTAGAATTGATATATATGAAGGACAAAGGAGTTTGATCTGGTTTTGACTGAAGGAAATGGTGTTTATAAGCAAAAATCCGAATTTCGTCTTAATTCCGCAAAAGAAGGCTATTCCTGTTTTTCTTTCTCATACAAGGTCATTTAAAGAGATTTATGCATGGAACCTACTTAGAATTTATATATATGAAGGACAAAGGAGTTTGAACTGGTTTTGACTGAAGGAATTCATTTTCTAGCAAAAATACCAATTTGGCTTTAACTCGCAAAAGTAAGGCTATTCCTGTTTTTCTTTCTCAAACAAGGTCATTTAAAGAGGTTTATGCATGGAACCTACTTAGAATTTATGTATATGAAGGACAAAGGAGTTTGAACTGGTTTTGACTGAAGGAATTCATTTTATAGCAAAAAGACCAATTTAGCTTTAACTCGCAAAAGTAAGGCTATTCCTGTTTTTCTTTCTCAAACAAGGTCATTTAAAGAGGTTTATGCATGGAACCTACTTAGAATTGATATATATGAAGGAGAAAGGAGTCTGAACTGGTTTTGACTGAAGGAAATGGTGTTTATAAGCAAAAATCCGAATTTCGTCTTAATTCCGCAAAAGAAGGCTATTCCTGTTTTTCTTTCTCATACAAGGTCATTTAAAGAGATTTATGCATGGAACCTACTTAGAATTTATATATATGAAGGACAAAGGAGTTTGAACTGGTTTTGACTGAAGGAATTCATTTTATAGCAAAAATACCAATTTGGCTTTAACTCGCAAAAGTAAGGCTATTCCTGTTTTTCTTTCTCATACAAGGTCATTTAAAGAGGTTTATGCATGGAACCTACTTAGAATTGATGAAGGAGAAAGGAGTTTGAACTGGTTTTGACTGAAGGAAATGGTGTTTATAAGCAAAAATCCGAATTTCGTCTTAATTCCGCAAAAGAAGGCTATTCCTGTTTTTCTTTCTCATACAAGGTCATTTAAAGAGGTTTATGCATGGAACCTACTTAGAATTTATATATATGAAGGACAAAGGAGTTTGAACTGGTTTTGACTGAAGGAATTCATTTTATAGCAAAAATACCAATTTGGCTTTAACTCGCAAAAGTAAGGCTATTCCTATTTTTCTTTCTCAAACAAGGTCATTTAAAGAGGTTTATGCATGGAACCTACTCAGAATTGATATATATGAAGGAGAAAGGATTTTGAACTGGTTTTGACTGAAGGAATTCATTTTATAGCAAAAATACCAATTTGGCTTTAATTGGCAATAGTAAGGCTATTCCTGTTTTTCTTTCTCAAACAAGGTCATTTAAAGAGGTTTAAGCATGGAACCTACTTAGAATTGATATATATGAAGGACAAAGGAGTTTGAACTGGTTTTGACTGAAGGAAATGGTGTTTATAAAGCAAAAATCCGACTTTCGTCTTAATTCCGCAAAAGAAGGCTTTTCCTGTTTTTCTTTCTCATACAAGGTCATTTAAAGAGGTTTATGCATGGAACCTACTTAGAATTTATATATATGAAGGACAAAGGAGTTTGAACTGGTTTTGACTGAAGGAATTCATTTTATAGCAAAAATACCAATTTGGCTTTAACTCGCAAAAGTAAGGCTATTCCTGTTTTTCTTTCTCAAACAAGGTCATTTAAAGAGGTTTATGCATGGAACCTACTTAGAATTGATATATATGAAGGACAAAGGAGTTTGAACTGGTTTTGACTGAAGGAAATGGTGTTTATAAGCAAAAATCCGAATTTCGTCTTAATTCCGCAAAAGAAGGCTTTTCCTGTTTTTCTTTCTCATACAAGGTCATTTAAAGAGGTTTATGCATGGAACCTACTTAGAATTTATATATATGAAGGACAAAGGAGTTTGAACTGGTTCTGACTGAAGGAATTCATTTTATAGCAAAAATATCAATTTGGCTTTAACTCGCAAAAGTAAGGCTATTCCTGTTTTTCTTTCTCAAACAAGGTCATTTAAAGAGGTTTAAGCATGGAACCTACTTAGAATTGATATATATGAAGGACAAAGGAGTTTTAACTGGTTTTGACTGAAGGAAATGGTGTTTATAAAGCAAAAATCCGAATTTCGTCTTAATTCCGCAAAAGAAGGCTTTTCCTGTTTTTCTTTCTCATACAAGGTCATTTAAAGAGGTTTATGCATGGAACCTACTTAGAATTTATATATATGAAGGACAAAGGAGTTTGAACTGGTTTTGACTGAAGGAATTCATTTTATAGCAAAAATACCAATTTGGCTTTAACTCGCAAAAGTAAGGCTATTCCTGTTTTTCTTTCTCAAACAAGGTCATTTAAAGAGGTTTAAGCATGGAACCTACTTAGAATTGATATATATGAAGGACAAAGGAGTTTTAACTGGTTTTGACTGAAGGAAATGGTGTTTATAAAGCAAAAATCCGAATTTCGTCTTAATTCCGCAAAAGAAGGCTTTTCCTGTTTTTCTTTCTCATACAAGGTCATTTAAAGAGGTTTATGCATGGAACCTACTTAGAATTTATATATATGAAGGACAAAGGAGTTTGAACTGGTTTTGACTGAAGGAATTCATTTTATAGCAAAAATACCAATTTGGCTTTAACTCGCAAAAGTAAGGCTATTCCTGTTTTTCTTTCTCAAACAAGGTCATTTAAAGAGGTTTATGCATGGAACCTACTTAGAATTTATATATATGAAGGACAAAGGAGTTTGAACTGGTTTTGACTGAAGGAATTCATTTTATAGCAAAAATACCAATTTGGCTTTAGCTCGCAAAAGTAAGGCTATTCCTGTTTTTCTTTCTCATACAAGGTCATTTAAAGAGGTTTATGCATGGAACCTACTTAGAATTGATATATATGAAGGAGAAAGGATTTTGAACTGGTTTTGACTGAAGGAAATGGTGTTTATAAGCAAAAATCCGAATTTCGTCTTAATTCCGCAAAAGAAGGCTATTCCTGTTTTTCTTTCTCATACAAGGTCATTTAAAGAGGTTTATGCATGGAACCTACTTAGAATTTATATATATGAAGTACAAAGGAGTTTGAACTGGTTTTGACTGAAGGAATTCATTTTATAGCAAAAATACCAATTTGGCTTTAACTCGCAAAAGTAAGGCTATTCCTGTTTTTCTTTCTCAAACAAGGTCATTTAAAGAGGTTTATGCATGGAACCTACTTAGAATTGATATATATGAAGGACAAAGGAGTTTGAACTGGTTTTGACTGAAGGAATTCATTTTATAGCAAAAATACCAATTTGGCTTTAACTCGCAAAAGTAAGGCTATTCCTGTTTTTCTTTCTCAAACAAGGTCATTTAAAGAGGTTTAAGCATGGAACCTACTTAGAATTGATATATATGAAGGACAAAGGAGTTTGAACTGGTTTTGACTGAAGGAATTCATTTTATAGCAAAAATACCAATTTGGCTTTAACTCGCAAAAGTAAGGCTATTCCTGTTTTTCTTTCTCAAACAAGGTCATTTAAAGAGGTTTATGCATGGAACCTACTTAGAATTTATATATATGAAGGACAAAGGAGTTTGAACTGGTTTTGACTGAAGGAATTCATTTTATAGCAAAAATACCAATTTGGCTTTAACTCGCAAAAGTAAGGCTATTCCTGTTTTTCTTTCTCATACAAGGTCATTTAAAGAGGTTTATGCATGGAACCTACTTAGAATTGATATATATGAAGGAGAAAGGATTTTGAACTGGTTTTGACTGAAGGAAATGGTGTTTATAAGCAAAAATCCGAATTTCGTCTTAATTCCGCAAAAGAAGGCTATTCCTGTTTTTCTTTCTCATACAAGGTCATTTAAAGAGGTTTATGCATGGAACCTACTTAGAATTTATATATATGAAGGACAAAGGAGTTTGAACTGGTTTTGACTGAAGGAATTCATTTTATAGCAAAAATACCAATTTGGCTTTAACTCGCAAAAGTAAGGCTATTCCTGTTTTTCTTTCTCAAACAAGGTCATTTAAAGAGGTTTATGCATGGAACCTACTTAGAATTGATATATATGAAGGAGAAAAGAGTTTGAACTGGTTTTGACTGAAGGAATTCATTTTATAGCAAAAATACCAATTTGGCTTTAACTCGCAAAAGTAAGGCTATTCCTGTTTTTCTTTCTCAAACAAGGTCATTTAAAGAGGTTTATGCATGGAACCTACTTAGAATTGATATATATGAAGGACAAAGGAGTTTGAACTGGTTTTGACTGAAGGAAATGGTGTTTATAAAGCAAAAATCCGAATTTCGTCTTAATTCCGCAAAAGAAGGCTTTTCCTGTTTTTCTTTCTCATACAAGGTCATTTAAAGAGGTTTATGCATGGAACCTACTTAGAATTTATATATATGAAGGACAAAGGAGTTTGAACTGGTTTTGACTGAAGGAATTCATTTTATAGCAAAAATACCAATTTGGCTTTAACTCGCAAAAGTAAGGCTATTCCTGTTTTTCTTTCTCAAACAAGGTCATTTAAAGAGGTTTATGCATGGAACCTACTTAGAATAAATATATATGAAGGAGAAAGTAGTTTGAACTGGTTTTGACTGAAGGAAATAATGTTTATAAGCAAAAATCCGAATTTTGTCTTAATTCCGCAAAAGAAGGCTATTCCTGTTTTTCTTTCTCATACAAGGTCATTTAAAGAGGTTTATGCATGGAACCTACTTAGAATTTATATATATGAAGGACAAAGGAGTTTGAACTGGTTCTGACTGAAGGAATTCATTTTATAGCAAAAATACCAATTTGGCTTTAACTCGCAAAAGTAAGGCTATTCCTATTTTTCTTTCTCAAACAAGATCATTTAAAGAGGTTTATGTATGGAACCTACTTAGAATTGATATATATGAAGGACAAAGGAGTTTGAACTGGTTTTGACTGAAGGAATTCATTTTATAGCAAAAATACCAATTTGGCTTTAACTCGCAAAAGTAAGGCTATTCCTGTTTTTCTTTCTCAAACAAGGTCATTTAAAGAGGTTTAAGCATGGAACCTACTTAGAATTGATATATATGAAGGACAAAGGAGTTTGAACTGGTTTTGACTGAAGGAATTCATTTTATAGCAAAAAGACCAATTTAGCTTTAACTCGCAAAAGTAAGGCTATTCCTGTTTTTCTTTCTCAAACAAGGTCATTTAAAGAGGTTTATGCATGGAACCTACTTAGAATTGATATATATGAAGGAGAAAGGAGTTTGAACTGGTTTTGACTGAAGGAAATGGTGTTTATAAGCAAAAATCCGAATTTCGTCTTAATTCCGCAAAAGAAGGCTATTCCTGTTTTTCTTTCTCATACAAGGTCATTTAAAGAGATTTATGCATGGAACCTACTTAGAATTTATATATATGAAGGACAAAGGAGTTTGAACTGGTTTTGACTGAAGGAATTCATTTTATAGCAAAAATACCAATTTGGCTTTAACTCGCAAAAGTAAGGCTATTCCTGTTTTTCTTTCTCAAACAAGGTCATTTAAAGAGGTTTATGCATGGAACCTACTTAGAATTGATATATATGAAGGACAAAGGAGTTTGAACTGGTTTTGACTGAAGGAAATGGTGTTTATAAGCAAAAATCCGAATTTCGTCTTAATTCCGCAAAAGAAGGCTTTTCCTGTTTTTCTTTCTCATACAAGGTCATTTAAAGAGGTTTATGCATGGAACCTACTTAGAATTTATATATATGAAGGACAAAGGAGTTTGAACTGGTTCTGACTGAAAGAATTCATTTTATAGCAAAAATATCAATTTGGCTTTAACTCGCAAAAGTAAGGCTATTCCTGTTTTTCTTTCTCAAACAAGATCATTTAAAGAGGTTTATGTATGGAACCTACTTAGAATTGATATATATGAAGGACAAAGGAGTTTGAACTGGTTTTGACTGAAGGAATTCATTTTATAGCAAAAATACCAATTTGGCTTTAACTCGCAAAAGTAAGGCTATTCCTGTTTTTCTTTCTCAAACAAGGTCATTTAAAGAGGTTTAAGCATGGAACCTACTTAGAATTGATATATATGAAGGACAAAGGAGTTTGAACTGGTTTTGACTGAAGGAAATGGTGTTTATAAAGCAAAAATCCGAATTTCGTCTTAATTCCGCAAAAGAAGGCTTTTCCTGTTTTTCTTTCTCATACAAGGTCATTTAAAGAGGTTTATGCATGGAACCTACTTAGAATTTATATATATGAAGGACAAAGGAGTTTGAACTGGTTTTGACTGAAGGAATTCATTTTATAGCAAAAATACCAATTTGGCTTTAACTCGCAAAAGTAAGGCTATTCCTGTTTTTCTTTCTCAAACAAGGTCATTTAAAGAGGTTTATGCATGGAACCTACTTAGAATTTATATATATGAAGGACAAAGGAGTTTGAACTGGTTTTGACTGAAGGAATTCATTTTATAGCAAAAATACCAATTTGGCTTTAACTCGCAAAAGTAAGGCTATTCCTGTTTTTCTTTCTCATACAAGGTCATTTAAAGAGGTTTATGCATGGAACCTACTTAGAATTGATATATATGAAGGAGAAAGGATTTTGAACTGGTTTTGACTGAAGGAAATGGTGTTTATAAGCAAAAATCCGAATTTCGTCTTAATTCCGCAAAAGAAGGCTATTCCTGTTTTTCTTTCTCATACAAGGTCATTTAAAGAGGTTTATGCATGGAACCTACTTAGAATTTATATATATGAAGGACAAAGGAGTTTGAACTGGTTTTGACTGAAGGAATTCATTTTATAGCAAAAATACCAATTTGGCTTTAACTCGCAAAAGTAAGGCTATTCCTGTTTTTCTTTCTCAAACAAGGTCATTTAAAGAGGTTTATGCATGGAACCTACTTAGAATTGATATATATGAAGGACAAAGGAGTTTGAACTGGTTTTGACTGAAGGAATTCATTTTATAGCAAAAATACCAATTTGGCTTTAACTCGCAAAAGTAAGGCTATTCCTGTTTTTCTTTCTCAAACAAGGTCATTTAAAGAGGTTTATGCATGGAACCTACTTAGAATAAATATATATGAAGGAGAAAGTAGTTTGAACTGGTTTTGACTGAAGGAAATAATGTTTATAAGCAAAAATCCGAATTTCGTCTTAATTCCGCAAAAGAAGGCTATTCCTGTTTTTCTTTCTCATACAAGGTCATTTAAAGAGGTTTATGCATGGAACCTACTTAGAATTTATATATATGAAGGACAAAGGAGTTTGAACTGGTTCTGACTGAAGGAATTCATTTTATAGCAAAAATACCAATTTGGCTTTAACTCGCAAAAGTAAGGCTATTCCTGTTTTTCTTTCTCAAACAAGGTCATTTAAAGAGGTTTATGCATGGAACCTACTTAGAATTGATATATATGAAGGACAAAGGAGTTTGAACTGGTTTTGACTGAAGGAATTCATTTTATAGCAAAAATACCATTTTGGCTTTAACTTGCAAAAGTAAGGCTATTCCTGTTTTTCTTTCTCATACAAGGTCATTTAAAGAGGTTTATGCATGGAACCTACTTAGAATTGATGAAGGAGAAAGGAGTTTGAACTGGTTTTGACTGAAGGAAATGGTGTTTATAAGCAAAAATCCGAATTTCGTCTTAATTCCGCAAAAGAAGGCTATTCCTGTTTTTCTTTCTCATACAAGGTCATTTAAAGAGATTTATGCATGGAACCTACTTAGAATTTATATATATGAAGGACAAAGGAGTTTGAACTGGTTTTGACTGAAGGAATTCATTTTCTAGCAAAAATACCAATTTGGCTTTAACTCGCAAAAGTAAGGCTATTCCTGTTTTTCTTTCTCAAACAAGGTCATTTAAAGAGGTTTATGCATGGAACCTACTTAGAATTTATGTATATGAAGGACAAAGGAGTTTGAACTGGTTTTGACTGAAGGAATTCATTTTATAGCAAAAAGACCAATTTAGATTTAACTCGCAAAAGTAAGGCTATTCCTGTTTTTCTTTCTCAAACAAGGTCATTTAAAGAGGTTTATGCATGGAACCTACTTAGAATTGATATATATGAAGGAGAAAGGAGTTTGAACTGGTTTTGACTGAAGGAAATGGTGTTTATAAGCAAAAATCCGAATTTCGTCTTAATTCCGCAAAAGAAGGCTATTCCTGTTTTTCTTTCTCATACAAGGTCATTTAAAGAGATTTATGCATGGAACCTACTTAGAATTTATATATATGAAGGACAAAGGAGTTTGAACTGGTTTTGACTGAAGGAATTCATTTTATAGCAAAAATACCAATTTGGCTTTAACTCGCAAAAGTAAGGCTATTCCTGTTTTTCTTTCTCATACAAGGTCATTTAAAGAGGTTTATGCATGGAACCTACTTAGAATTGATGAAGGAGAAAGGAGTTTGAACTGGTTTTGACTGAAGGAAATGGTGTTTATAAGCAAAAATCCGAATTTCGTCTTAATTCCGCAAAAGAAGGCTATTCCTGTTTTTCTTTCTCATACAAGGTCATTTAAAGAGGTTTATGCATGGAACCTACTTAGAATTTATATATATGAAGGACAAAGGAGTTTGAACTGGTTTTGACTGAAGGAATTCATTTTATAGCAAAAATACCAATTTGGCTTTAACTCGCAAAAGTAAGGCTATTCCTATTTTTCTTTCTCAAACAAGGTCATTTAAAGAGGTTTATGCATGGAACCTACTTAGAATTGATATATATGAAGGAGAAAGGATTTTGAACTGGTTTTGACTGAAGGAATTCATTTTATAGCAAAAATACCAATTTGGCTTTAATTGGCAAAAGTAAGGCTATTCCTGTTTTTCTTTCTCAAACAAGGTCATTCAAAGAGGTTTAAGCATGGAACCTACTTAGAATTGATATATATGAAGGACAAAGGAGTTTGAACTGGTTTTGACTGAAGGAAATGGTGTTTATAAAGCAAAAATCCGACTTTCGTCTTAATTCCGCAAAAGAAGGCTTTTCCTGTTTTTCTTTCTCATACAAGGTCATTTAAAGAGGTTTATGCATGGAACCTACTTAGAATTTATATATATGAAGGACAAAGGAGTTTGAACTGGTTTTGACTGAAGGAATTCATTTTATAGCAAAAATACCAATTTGGCTTTAACTCGCAAAAGTAAGGCTATACCTGTTTTTCTTTCTCAAACAAGGTCATTTAAAGAGGTTTATGCATGGAACCTACTTAGAATTGATATATATGAAGGACAAAGGAGTTTGAACTGGTTTTGACTGAAGGAAATGGTGTTTATAAGCAAAAATCCGAATTTCGTCTTAATTCCGCAAAAGAAGGCTTTTCCTGTTTTTCTTTCTCATACAAGGTCATTTAAAGAGGTTTATGCATGGAACCTACTTAGAATTTATATATATGAAGGACAAAGGGGTTTGAACTGGTTTTGACTGAAGGAATTCATTTTATAGCAAAAATACCAATTTGGCTTTAACTCGCAAAAGTAAGGCTATTCCTGTTTTTCTTTCTCATACAAGGTCATTTAAAAAGGTTTATGCATGGAACCTACTTAGAATTGATGAAGGAGAAAGGAGTTTGAACTGGTTTTGACTGAAGGAAATGGTGTTTATAAGCAAAAATCCGAATTTCGTCTTAATTCCGCAAAAGAAGGCTATTCCTGTTTTTCTTTCTCATACAAGGTCATTTAAAGAGGTTTATGCATGGAACCTACTTAGAATTTATATATATGAAGGACAAAGGAGTTTGAACTGGTTTTGACTGAAGGAATTCATTTTATAGCAAAAATACCAATTTGGCTTTAACTCGCAAAAGTAAGACTATTCCTGTTTTTCTTTCTCAAACAAGGTCATTTAAAGAGGTTTAAGCATGGAACCTACTTAGAATTGATATATATGAAGGACAAAGGAGTTTGAACTGGTTTTGACTGAAGGAAATGGTGTTTATAAAGCAAAAATCCGAATTTCGTCTTAATTCCGCAAAAGAAGGCTTTTCCTGTTTTTCTTTCTCATACAAGGTCATTTAAAGAGGTTTATGCATGGAACCTACTTAGAATTTATATATATGAAGGACAAAGGAGTTTGAACTGGTTTTGACTGAAGGAATTCATTTTATAGCAAAAATACCAATTTGGCTTTAACTCGCAAAAGTAAGGCTATTCCTGTTTTTCTTTCTCAAACAAGGTCATTTAAAGAGGTTTATGCATGGAACCTACTTAGAATTTATATATATGAAGGACAAAGGAGTTTGAACTGGTTTTGACTGAAGGAAATGGTGTTTATAAGCAAAAATCCGAATTTCGTCTTAATTCCGCAAAAGAAGGCTTTTCCTGTTTTTCTTTCTCATACAAGGTCATTTAAAGAGGTTTATGCATGGAACCTACTTAGAATTTATATATATGAAGGACAAAGGAGTTTGAACTGGTTCTGACTGAAGGAATTCATTTTATAGCAAAAATACCAATTTGGCTTTAACTCGCAAAAGTAAGGCTATTCCTGTTTTTCTTTCTCATACAAGGTCATTTAAAGAGGTTTATGCATGGAACCTACTTAGAATTGATATATATGAAGGAGAAAGGATTTTGAACTGGTTTTGACTGAAGGAAATGGTGTTTATAAGCAAAAATCCGAATTTCGTCTTAATTCCGCAAAAGAAGGCTATTCCTGTTTTTCTTTCTCATACAAGGTCATTTAAAGAGGTTTATATATGGAACCTACTTAGAATTTATATATATGAAGGACAAAGGAGTTTGAACTGGTTCTGACTTAAGGAATTCATTTTATAGCAAAAATACCAATTTGGCTTTAACTCGCAAAAGTAAGGCTATTCCTGTTTTTCTTTCTCAAACAAGATCATTTAAAGAGGTTTATGTATGGAACCTACTTAGAATTGATATATATGAAGGACAAAGGAGTTTGAACTGGTTTTGACTGAAGGAATTCATTTTATAGCAAAAATACCAATTTGGCTTTAACTCGCAAAAGTAAGGCTATTCCTGTTTTTCTTTCTCAAACAAGGTCATTTAAAGAGGTTTAAGCATGGAACCTACTTAGAATTGATATATATGAAGGACAAAGGAGTTTGAACTGGTTTTGACTGAAGGAAATGGTGTTTATAAAGCAAAAATCCGAATTTCGTCTTAATTCCGCAAAAGAAGGCTTTTCCTGTTTTTCTTTCTCATACAAGGTCATTTAAAGAGGTTTATGCATGGAACCTACTTAGAATTTATATATATGAAGGACAAAGGAGTTTGAACTGGTTTTGACTGAAGGAATTCATTTTATAGCAAAAATACCAATTTGGCTTTAACTCGCAAAAGTAAGGCTATTCCTGTTTTTCTTTCTCAAACAAGGTCATTTAAAGAGGTTTATGCATGGAACCTACTTAGAATTTATATATATGAAGGACAAAGGAGTTTGAACTGGTTTTGACTGAAGGAATTCATTTTATAGCAAAAATACCAATTTGGCTTTAACTCGCAAAAGTAAGGCTATTCCTGTTTTTCTTTCTCATACAAGGTCATTTAAAGAGGTTTATGCATGGAACCTACTTAGAATTGATGAAGGAGAAAGGAGTTTGAACTGGTTTTGACTGAAGGAAATGGTGTTTATAAGCAAAAATCCGAATTTCGTCTTAATTCCGCAAAAGAAGGCTATTCCTGTTTTTCTTTCTCATACAAGGTCATTTAAAGAGGTTTATGCATGGAACCTACTTAGAATTTATATATATGAAGGACAAAGGAGTTTGAACTGGTTTTGACTGAAGGAATTCATTTTATAGCAAAAATACCAATTTGGCTTTAACTCGCAAAAGTAAGGCTATTCCTATTTATCTTTCTCAAACAAGGTCATTTAAAGAGGTTTTTGCATGGAACCTACTTAGAATTGATATATATGAAGGAGAAAGGATTTTGAACTGGTTTTGACTGAAGGAATTCATTTTATAGCAAAAATACCAATTTGGCTTTAATTGGCAAAAGTAAGGCTATTCCTGTTTTTCTTTCTCAAACAAGGTCATTTAAAGAGGTTTAAGCATGGAACCTACTTAGAATTGATATATATGAAGGACAAAGGAGTTTGAACTGGTTTTGACTGAAGGAAATGGTGTTTATAAAGCAAAAATCCGACTTTCGTCTTAATTCCGCAAAAGAAGGCTTTTCCTGTTTTTCTTTCTCATACAAGGTCATTTAAAGAGGTTTATGCATGGAACCTACTTAGAATTTATATATATGAAGGACAAAGGAGTTTGAACTGGTTTTGACTGAAGGAATTCATTTTATAGCAAAAATACCAATTTGGCTTTAACTCGCAAAAGTAAGGCTATTCCTGTTTTTCTTTCTCAAACAAGGTCATTTAAAGAGGTTTATGCATGGAACCTACTTAGAATTGATATATATGAAGGACAAAGGAGTTTGAACTGGTTTTGACTGAAGGAAATGGTGTTTATAAGCAAAAATCCGAATTTCGTCTTAATTCCGCAAAAGAAGGCTTTTCCTGTTTTTCTTTCTCATACAAGGTCATTTAAAGAGGTTTATGCATGGAACCTACTTAGAATTTATATATATGAAGGACAAAGGGGTTTGAACTGGTTTTGACTGAAGGAAATGGTGTTTATAAGCAAAAATCCGAATTTCGTCTTAATTCCGCAAAAGAAGGCTATTCCTGTTTTTCTTTCTCATACAAGGTCATTTAAAGAGGTTTATGCATGGAACCTACTTAGAATTTATATATATGAAGGACAAAGGAGTTTGAACTGGTTTTGACTGAAGGAATTCATTTTATAGCAAAAATACCAATTTGGCTTTAACTCGCAAAAGTAAGGCTATTCCTGTTTTTCTTTCTCATACAAGGTCATTTAAAAAGGTTTATGCATGGAACCTACTTAGAATTGATGAAGGAGAAAGGAGTTTGAACTGGTTTTGACTGAAGGAAATGGTGTTTATAAGCAAAAATCCGAATTTCGTCTTAATTCCGCAAAAGAAGTCTATTCCTGTTTTTCTTTCTCATACAAGGTCATTTAAAGAGGTTTATGCATGGAACCTACTTAGAATTTATATATATGAAGGACAAAGGAGTTTGAACTGGTTTTGACTGAAGGAATTCATTTTATAGCAAAAATACCAATTTGGCTTTAACTCGCAAAAGTAAGACTATTCCTGTTTTTCTTTCTCAAACAAGGTCATTTAAAGAGGTTTAAGCATGGAACCTACTTAGAATTGATATATATGAAGGACAAAGGAGTTTGAACTGGTTTTGACTGAAGGAAATGGTGTTTATAAAGCAAAAATCCGAATTTCGTCTTAATTCCGCAAAAGAAGGCTTTTCCTGTTTTTCTTTCTCATACAAGGTCATTTAAAGAGGTTTATGCATGGAACCTACTTAGAATTTATATATATGAAGGACAAAGGAGTTTGAACTGGTTTTGACTGAAGGAATTCATTTTATAGCAAAAATACCAATTTGGCTTTAACTCGCAAAAGTAAGACTATTCCTGTTTTTCTTTCTCAAACAAGGTCATTTAAAGAGGTTTATGCATGGAACCTACTTAGAATTGATGAAGGAGAAAGGAGTTTGAACTGGTTTTGACTGAAGGAAATGGTGTTTATAAGCAAAAATCCGAATTTCGTCTTAATTCCGCAAAAGAAGGCTTTTCCTGTTTTTCTTTCTCATACAAGGTCATTTAAAGAGGTTTATGCATGGAACCTACTTAGAATTGATGAAGGAGAAAGGAGTTTGAACTGGTTTTGACTGAAGGAAATGGTGTTTATAAGCAAAAATCCGAATTTCGTCTTAATTCCGCAAAAGAAGGCTATTCCTGTTTTTCTTTCTCATACAAGGTCATTTAAAGAGGTTTATGCATGGAACCTACTTAGAATTTATATATATGAAGGACAAAGGAGTTTGAACTGGTTTTGACTGAAGGAATTCATTTTATAGCAAAAATACCAATTTGGCTTTAACTCGCAAAAGTAAGGCTATTCCTATTTATCTTTCTCAAACAAGGTAATTTAAAGAGGTTTTTGCATGGAACCTACTTAGAATTGATATATATGAAGGAGAAAGGATTTTGAACTGGTTTTGACTGAAGGAATTCATTTTATAGCAAAAATACCAATTTGGCTTTAATTGGCAAAAGTAAGGCTATTCCTGTTTTTCTTTCTCAAACAAGGTCATTTAAAGAGGTTTAAGCATGGAACCTACTTAGAATTGATATATATGAAGGACAAAGGAGTTTGAACTGGTTTTGACTGAAGGAAATGGTGTTTATAAAGCAAAAATCCGACTTTCGTCTTAATTCCGCAAAAGAAGGCTTTTCCTGTTTTTCTTTCTCATACAAGGTCATTTAAAGAGGTTTATGCATGGAACCTACTTAGAATTTATATATATGAAGGACAAAGGAGTTTGAACTGGTTTTGACTGAAGGAATTCATTTTATAGCAAAAATACCAATTTGGCTTTAACTCGCAAAAGTAAGGCTATTCCTGTTTTTCTTTCTCAAACAAGGTCATTTAAAGAGGTTTATGCATGGAACCTACTTAGAATTGATATATATGAAGGACAAAGGAGTTTGAACTGGTTTTGACTGAAGGAAATGGTGTTTATAAGCAAAAATCCGAATTTCGTCTTAATTCCGCAAAAGAAGGCTTTTCCTGTTTTTCTTTCTCATACAAGGTCATTTAAAGAGGTTTATGCATGGAACCTACTTAGAATTTATATATATGAAGGACAAAGGGGTTTGAACTGGTTTTGACTGAAGGAAATGGTGTTTATAAGCAAAAATCCGAATTTCGTCTTAATTCCGCAAAAGAAGGCTATTCCTGTTTTTCTTTCTCATACAAGGTCATTTAAAGAGGTTTATGCATGGAACCTACTTAGAATTTATATATATGAAGGACAAAGGAGTTTGAACTGGTTTTGACTGAAGGAATTCATTTTATAGCAAAAATACCAATTTGGCTTTAACTCGCAAAAGTAAGGCTATTCCTGTTTTTCTTTCTCATACAAGGTCATTTAAAAAGGTTTATGCATGGAACCTACTTAGAATTGATGAAGGAGAAAGGAGTTTGAACTGGTTTTGACTGAAGGAAATGGTGTTTATAAGCAAAAATCCGAATTTCGTCTTAATTCCGCAAAAGAAGGCTATTCCTGTTTTTCTTTCTCATACAAGGTCATTTAAAGAGGTTTATGCATGGAACCTACTTAGAATTTATATATATGAAGGACAAAGGAGTTTGAACTGGTTTTGACTGAAGGAATTCATTTTATAGCAAAAATACCAATTTGGCTTTAACTCGCAAAAGTAAGACTATTCCTGTTTTTCTTTCTCAAACAAGGTCATTTAAAGAGGTTTAAGCATGGAACCTACTTAGAATTGATATATATGAAGGACAAAGGAGTTTGAACTGGTTTTGACTGAAGGAAATGGTGTTTATAAAGCAAAAATCCGAATTTCGTCTTAATTCCGCAAAAGAAGGCTTTTCCTGTTTTTCTTTCTCATACAAGGTCATTTAAAGAGGTTTATGCATGGAACCTACTTAGAATTTATATATATGAAGGACAAAGGAGTTTGAACTGGTTTTGACTGAAGGAATTCATTTTATAGCAAAAATACCAATTTGGCTTTAACTCGCAAAAGTAAGACTATTCCTGTTTTTCTTTCTCAAACAAGGTCATTTAAAGAGGTTTAAGCATGGAACCTACTTAGAATTGATATATATGAAGGACAAAGGAGTTTGAACTGGTTTTGACTGAAGGAAATGGTGTTTATAAAGCAAAAATCCCAATTTCGTCTTAATTCCGCAAAAGAAGGCTTTTCCTGTTTTTCTTTCTCATACAAGGTCATTTAAAGAGGTTTATGCATGGAACCTACTTAGAATTTATATATATGAAGGACAAAGGAGTTTGAACTGGTTTTGACTGAAGGAATTCATTTTATAGCAAAAATACCAATTTGGCTTTAACTCGCAAAAGTAAGGCTATTCCTGTTTTTCTTTCTCAAACAAGGTCATTTAAAGAGGTTTATGCATGGAACCTACTTAGAATTTATATATATGAAGGACAAAGGAGTTTGAACTGGTTTTGACTGAAGGAAATGGTGTTTATAAGCAAAAATCCGAATTTCGTCTTAATTCCGCAAAAGAAGGCTTTTCCTGTTTTTCTTTCTCATACAAGGTCATTTAAAGAGGTTTATGCATGGAACCTACTTAGAATTTATATATATGAAGGACAAAGGAGTTTGAACTGGTTCTGACTGAAGGAATTCATTTTATAGCAAAAATACCAATTTGGCTTTAACTCGCAAAAGTAAGGCTATTCCTGTTTTTCTTTCTCATACAAGGTCATTTAAAGAGGTTTATGCATGGAACCTACTTAGAATTGATATATATGAAGGAGAAAGGATTTTGAACTGGTTTTGACTGAAGAAAATGGTGTTTATAAGCAAAAATCCGAATTTCGTCTTAATTCCGCAAAAGAAGGCTATTCCTGTTTTTCTTTCTCATACAAGGTCATTTAAAGAGGTTTATGCATGGAACCTACTTAGAATTTATATATAAAGGACAAAGGAGTTTGAACTGGTTTTGACTTAAGGAAATGGTGTTTATAAGCAAAAATCCGAATTTCGTCTTAATTCCGCAAAAGAAGGCTTTTCCTGTTTTTCTTTCTCATACAAGGTCATTTAAAGAGGTTTATGCATGGAACCTACTTAGAATTTATATATATGAAGGACAAAGGAGTTTGAACTGGTTCTGACTGAAGGAATTCATTTTATAGCAAAAATACCAATTTGGCTTTAACTCGCAAAAGTAAGGCTATTCCTGTTTTTCTTTCTCAAACAAGATCATTTAAAGAGGTTTATGTATGGAACCTACTTAGAATTGATATATATGAAGGACAAAGGAGTTTGAACTGGTTTTGACTGAAGGAATTCATTTTATAGCAAAAATACCAATTTGGCTTTAACTCGCAAAAGTAAGGCTATTCCTGTTTTTCTTTCTCAAACAAGGTCATTTAAAGAGGTTTAAGCATGGAACCTACTTAGAATTGATATATATGAAGGACAAAGGAGTTTGAACTGGTTTTGACTGAAGGAAATGGTGTTTATAAAGCAAAAATCCGACTTTCGTCTTAATTCCGCAAAAGAAGGCTTTTCCTGTTTTTCTTTCTCATACAAGGTCATTTAAAGAGGTTTATGCATGGAACCTACTTAGAATTTATATATATGAAGGACAAAGGAGTTTGAACTGGTTTTGACTGAAGGAATTCATTTTATAGCAAAAATACCAATTTGGCTTTAACTCGCAAAAGTAAGGCTATTCCTGTTTTTCTTTCTCAAACAAGGTCATTTAAAGAGGTTTATGCATGGAACCTACTTAGAATTGATATATATGAAGGACAAAGGAGTTTGAACTGGTTTTGACTGAAGGAAATGGTGTTTATAAGCAAAAATCCGAATTTCGTCTTAATTCCGCAAAAGAAGGCTTTTCCTGTTTTTCTTTCTCATACAAGGTCATTTAAAGAGGTTTATGCATGGAACCTACTTAGAATTTATATATATGAAGGACAAAGGGGTTTGAACTGGTTTTGACTGAAGGAAATGGTGTTTATAAGCAAAAATCCGAATTTCGTCTTAATTCCGCAAAAGAAGGCTATTCCTGTTTTTCTTTCTCATACAAGGTCATTTAAAGAGGTTTATGCATGGAACCTACTTAGAATTTATATATATGAAGGACAAAGGAGTTTGAACTGGTTTTGACTGAAGGAATTCATTTTATAGCAAAAATACCAATTTGGCTTTAACTCGCAAAAGTAAGGCTATTCCTGTTTTTCTTTCTCATACAAGGTCATTTAAAAAGGTTTATGCATGGAACCTACTTAGAATTGATGAAGGAGAAAGGAGTTTGAACTGGTTTTGACTGAAGGAAATGGTGTTTATAAGCAAAAATCCGAATTTCGTCTTAATTCCGCAAAAGAAGGCTATTCCTGTTTTTCTTTCTCATACAAGGTCATTTAAAGAGGTTTATGCATGGAACCTACTTAGAATTTATATATATGAAGGACAAAGGAGTTTGAACTGGTTTTGACTGAAGGAATTCATTTTATAGCAAAAATACCAATTTGGCTTTAACTCGCAAAAGTAAGACTATTCCTGTTTTTCTTTCTCAAACAAGGTCATTTAAAGAGGTTTAAGCATGGAACCTACTTAGAATTGATATATATGAAGGACAAAGGAGTTTGAACTGGTTTTGACTGAAGGAAATGGTGTTTATAAAGCAAAAATCCGAATTTCGTCTTAATTCCGCAAAAGAAGGCTTTTCCTGTTTTTCTTTCTCATACAAGGTCATTTAAAGAGGTTTATGCATGGAACCTACTTAGAATTTATATATATGAAGGACAAAGGAGTTTGAACTGGTTTTGACTGAAGGAATTCATTTTATAGCAAAAATACCAATTTGGCTTTAACTCGCAAAAGTAAGGCTATTCCTGTTTTTCTTTCTCAAACAAGGTCATTTAAAGAGGTTTATGCATGGAACCTACTTAGAATTTATATATATGAAGGACAAAGGAGTTTGAACTGGTTTTGACTGAAGGAAATGGTGTTTATAAGCAAAAATCCGAATTTGTCTTAATTCCGCAAAAGAAGGCTTTTCCTGTTTTTCTTTCTCATACAAGGTCATTTAAAGAGGTTTATGCATGGAACCTACTTAGAATTTATATATATGAAGGACAAAGGAGTTTGAACTGGTTCTGACTGAAGGAATTCATTTTATAGCAAAAATACCAATTTGGCTTTAACTCGCAAAAGTAAGGCTATTCCTGTTTTTCTTTCTCATACAAGGTCATTTAAAGAGGTTTATGCATGGAACCTACTTAGAATTGATATATATGAAGGAGAAAGGATTTTGAACTGGTTTTGACTGAAGAAAATGGTGTTTATAAGCAAAAATCCGAATTTCGTCTTAATTCCGCAAAAGAAGGCTATTCCTGTTTTTCTTTCTCATACAAGGTCATTTAAAGAGGTTTATGCATGGAACCTACTTAGAATTTATATATATGAAGGACAAAGGAGTTTGAACTGGTTTTGACTTAAGGAAATGGTGTTTATAAGCAAAAATCCGAATTTCGTCTTAATTCCGCAAAAGAAGGCTTTTCCTGTTTTTCTTTCTCATACAAGGTCATTTAAAGAGGTTTATGCATGGAACCTACTTAGAATTTATATATATGAAGGACAAAGGAGTTTGAACTGGTTCTGACTGAAGGAATTCATTTTATAGCAAAAATACCAATTTGGCTTTAACTCGCAAAAGTAAGGCTATTCCTGTTTTTCTTTCTCAAACAAGATCATTTAAAGAGGTTTATGTATGGAACCTACTTAGAATTGATATATATGAAGGACAAAGGAGTTTGAACTGGTTTTGACTGAAGGAATTCATTTTATAGCAAAAATACCAATTTGGCTTTAACTCGCAAAAGTAAGGCTATTCCTGTTTTTCTTTCTCAAACAAGGTCATTTAAAGAGGTTTAAGCATGGAACCTACTTAGAATTGATATATATGAAGGACAAAGGAGTTTGAACTGGTTTTGACTGAAGGAAATGGTGTTTATAAAGCAAAAATCCGAATTTCGTCTTACTTCCGCAAAAGAAGGCTTTTCCTGTTTTTCTTTCTCATACAAGGTCATTTAAAGAGGTTTATGCATGGAACCTACTTAGAATTTATATATATGAAGGACAAAGGAGTTTGAACTGGTTTTGACTGAAGGAATTCATTTTATAGCAAAAATACCAATTTGGCTTTAACTCGCAAAAGTAAGGCTATTCCTGTTTTTCTTTCTCAAACAAGGTCATTTAAAGAGGTTTATGCATGGAACCTACTTAGAATTTATATATATGAAGGACAAAGGAGTTTGAACTGGTTTTGACTGAAGGAATTCATTTTATAGCAAAAATACCAATTTGGCTTTAACTCGCAAAAGTAAGGCTATTCCTGTTTTTCTTTCTCATACAAGGTCATTTAAAGAGGTTTATGCATGGAACCTACTTAGAATTGATATATATGAAGGACAAAGGATTTTGAACTGGTTTTGACTGAAGGAAATGGTGTTTATAAGCAAAAATCCGAATTTCGTCTTAATTCCGCAAAAGAAGGCTATTCCTGTTTTTCTTTCTCATACAAGGTCATTTAAAGAGGTTTATGCATGGAACCTACTTAGAATTTATATATATGAAGGACAAAGGAGTTTGAACTGGTTTTGACTGAAGGAATTCATTTTATAGCAAAAATACCAATTTGGCTTTAACTCGCAAAAGTAAGGCTATTCCTGTTTTTCTTTCTCAAACAAGGTCATTTAAAGAGGTTTATGCATGGAACCTACTTAGAATTGATATATATGAAGGACAAAGGAGTTTGAACTGGTTTTGACTGAAGGAATTCATTTTATAGCAAAAATACCAATTTGGCTTTAACTCGCAAAAGTAAGGCTATTCCTGTTTTTCTTTCTCAAACAAGGTCATTTAAAGAGGTTTAAGCATGGAACCTACTTAGAATTGATATATATGAAGGACAAAGGAGTTTGAACTGGTTTTGACTGAAGGAATTCATTTTATAGCAAAAATACCAATTTGGCTTTAACTCGCAAAAGTAAGGCTATTCCTGTTTTTCTTTCTCATACAAGGTCATTTAAAGAGGTTTATGCATGGAACCTACTTAGAATTTATATATATGAAGGACAAAGGAGTTTGAACTGGTTTTGACTGAAGGAATTCATTTTATAGCAAAAATACCAATTTGGCTTTAACTCGCAAAAGTAAGGCTATTCCTGTTTTTCTTTCTCATACAAGGTCATTTAAAGAGGTTTATGCATGGAACCTACTTAGAATTGATATATATGAAGGAGAAAGGAGTTTGAACTGGTTTTGACTGAAGGAAATGGTGTTTATAAGCAAAAATCCGAATTTCGTCTTAATTCCGCAAAAGAAGGCTATTCCTGTTTTTCTTTCTCATACAAGGTCATTTAAAGAGGTTTATGCATGGAACCTACTTAGAATTTATATATATGAAGGACAAAGGAGTTTGAACTGGTTTTGACTGAAGGAATTCATTTTATAGCAAAAATACCAATTTGGCTTTAACTCGCAAAAGTAAGGCTATTCCTGTTTTTCTTTCTCAAACAAGGTCATTTAAAGAGGTTTATGCATGGAACCTACTTAGAATAAATATATATGAAGGAGAAAGTAGTTTGAACTGGTTTTGACTGAAGGAAATGGTGTTTATAAGCAAAAATCCAAATTTCGTCTTAATTCCGCAAAAGAAGGCTATTCCTGTTTTTCTTTCTCATACAAGGTCATTTAAAGAGGTTTATGCATGGAACCTACTTAGAATTGATATATATGAAGGAGAAAGGATTTTGAACTGGTTTTGACTGAAGGAAATGGTGTTTATAAGCAAAAATCCGAATTTCGTCTTAATTCCGCAAAAGAAGGCTATTCCTGTTTTTCTTTCTCATACAAGGTCATTTAAAGAGGTTTATGCATGGAACCTACTTAGAATTTATATATATGAAGGACAAAGGAGTTTGAACTGGTTTTGACTGAAGGAATTCATTTTATAGCAAAAATACCAATTTGGCTTTAACTCGCAAAAGTAAGGCTATTCCTGTTTTTCTTTCTCAAACAAGGTCATTTAAAGAGGTTTATGCATGGAACCTACTTAGAATTGATATATATGAAGGACAAAGGAGTTTGAACTGGTTTTGACTGAAGGAATTCATTTTATAGCAAAAATACCAATTTGGCTTTAACTCGCAAAAGTAAGGCTATTCCTGTTTTTCTTTCTCAAACAAGGTCATTTAAAGAGGTTTAAGCATGGAACCTACTTAGAATTGATATATATGAAGGACAAAGGAGTTTGAACTGGTTTTGACTGAAGGAATTCATTTTATAGCAAAAATACCAATTTGGCTTTAACTCGCAAAAGTAAGGCTATTCCTGTTTTTCTTTCTCATACAAGGTCATTTAAAGAGGTTTATGCATGGAACCTACTTAGAATTTATATATATGAAGGAGAAAGGAGTTTGAACTGGTTTTGACTGAAGGAAATGGTGTTTATAAGCAAAAATCCGAATTTCGTCTTAATTCCGCAAAAGAAGGCTATTCCTGTTTTTCTTTCTCATACAAGGTCATTTAAAGAGGTTTATGCATGGAACCTACTTAGAATTTATATATATGAAGGACAAAGGAGTTTGAACTGGTTTTGACTGAAGGAATTCATTTTATAGCAAAAATACCAATTTGGCTTTAACTCGCAAAAGTAAGGCTATTCCTGTTTTTCTTTCTCAAACAAGGTCATTTAAAGAAGTTTATGCATGGAACCTACTTAGAATTGATATATATGAAGGACAAAAGAGTTTGAACTGGTTTTGACTGAAGGAATTCATTTTATAGCAAAAATACCAATTTGGCTTTAACTCGCAAAAGTAAGGCTATTCCTGTTTTTCTTTTTCAAACAAGGTTATTTAAAGAGGTTTATGCATGGAACCTACTTAGAATTGATATATATGAAGGACAAAGGAGTTTGAACTGGTTTTGACTGAAGGAAATGGTGTTTATAAAGCAAAAATCCGAATTTCGTCTTAATTCCGCAAAAGAAGGCTTTTCCTGTTTTTCTTTCTCATACAAGGTCATTTAAAGAGGTTTATGCATGGAACCTACTTAGAATTTATATATATGAAGGACAAAGGAGTTTGAACTGGTTTTGACTGAAGGAATTCATTTTATAGCAAAAATACCAATTTGGCTTTAACTCGCAAAAGTAAGGCTATTCCTGTTTTTCTTTCTCAAACAAGGTCATTTAAAGAGGTTTATGCATGGAACCTACTTAGAATTTATATATATGAAGGACAAAGGAGTTTGAACTGGTTTTGACTGAAGGAATTCATTTTATAGCAAAAATACCAATTTGGCTTTAACTCGCAGAAGTAAGGCTATTCCTGTTTTTCTTTCTCAAACAAGGTCATTTAAAGAGGTTTATGCATGGAACCTACTTAGAATAAATATATATGAAGGAGAAAATAGTTTGAACTGGTTTTGACTGAAGGAAATGGTGTTTATAAGCAAAAATCCAAATTTCGTCTTAATTCCGCAAAAGAAGGCTATTCCTGTTTTTCTTTCTCATACAAGGTCATTTAAAGAGGTTTATGCATGGAACCTACTTAGAATTGATATATATGAAGGACAAAGGAGTTTGAACTGGTTTTGACTGAAGGAATTCATTTTATAGCAAAAATACCAATTTGGCTTTAACTTGCAAAAGCAAGGCTATTCCTGTTTTTCTTTCTCATACAAGGTCATTTAAAGAGGTTTATGCATGGAACCTACTTAGAATTGATATATATGAAGGATAAAGGAGTTTGAACTGGTTTTGACTGAAGGAAATGGTGTTTATAAGCAAAAATCCGAATTTCGTCTTAATTCCGCAAAAGAAGGCTATTCCTGTTTTTCTTTCTCATACAAGGTCATTTAAAGAGGTTTATGCATGGAACCTACTTAGAATTTATATATATGAAGGACAAAGGAGTTTGAACTGGTTTTGACTGAAGGAATTCATTTTATAGCAAAAATACCAATTTGGCTTTAACTCGCAAAAGTAAGGCTATTCCTGTTTTTCTTTCTCATACAAGGTCATTTAAAGAGGTTTATGCATGGAACCTACTTAGAATTTATATATATGAAGGACAAAGGGGTTTGAACTGGTTTTGACTGAAGGAAATGGTGTTTATAAGCAAAAATCCGAATTTCGTCTTAATTCCGCAAAAGAAGGCTATTCCTGTTTTTCTTTCTCATACAAGGTCATTTAAAGAGGTTTATGCATGGAACCTACTTAGAATTTATATATATGAAGGACAAAGGAGTTTGAACTGGTTTTGACTGAAGGAATTCATTTTATAGCAAAAATACCAATTTGGCTTTAACTCGCAAAAGTAAGGCTATTCCTGTTTTTCTTTCTCAAACAAGGTCATTTAAAGAGGTTTATGCATGGAACCTACTTAGAATTTATATATATGAAGGACAAAGGAGTTTGAACTGGTTTTGACTGAAGGAATTCATTTTATAGCAAAAATACCAATTTGGCTTTAACTCGCAAAAGTAAGGCTATTCCTGTTTTTCTTTCTCAAACAAGGTCATTTAAAGAGGTTTATGCATGGAACCTACTTAGAATAAATATATATGAAGGAGAAAGTAGTTTGAACTGGTTTTGACTGAAGGAAATGGTGTTTATAAGCAAAAATCCAAATTTCGTCTTAATTCCGCAAAAGAAGGCTATTCCTGTTTTTCTTTCTCATACAAGGTCATTTAAAGAGGTTTATGCATGGAACCTACTTAGAATTGATATATATGAAGGACAAAAGAGTTTGAACTGGTTTTGACTGAAGGAAATGGTGTTTATAAGCAAAAATCCGAATTTCGTCTTAATTCCGCAAAAGAAGGCTATTCCTGTTTTTCTTTCTCATACAAGGTCATTTAAAGAGGTTTATGCATGGAACCTACTTAGAATTTATATATATGAAGGACAAAGGAGTTTGAACTGGTTTTGACTGAAGGAATTCATTTTATAGCAAAAATACCAATTTGGCTTTAACTCGCAAAAGTAAGGCTATTCCTGTTTTTCTTTCTCAAACAAGGTCATTTAAAGAGGTTTATGCATGGAACCTACTTAGAATTTATATATATGAAGGACAAAGGAGTTTGAACTGGTTTTGACTGAAGGAATTCATTTTATAGCAAAAATACCAATTTGGCTTTAACTCGCAGAAGTAAGGCTATTCCTGTTTTTCTTTCTCAAATAAGGTCATTTAAAGAGGTTTATGCATGGAACCTACTTAGAATAAATATATATGAAGGAGAAAATAGTTTGAACTGGTTTTGACTGAAGGAAATGGTGTTTATAAGCAAAAATCCAAATTTCGTCTTAATTCCGCAAAAGAAGGCTATTCCTGTTTTTCTTTCTCATACAAGGTCATTTAAAGAGGTTTATGCATGGAACCTACTTAGAATTGATATATATGAAGGACAAAGGAGTTTGAACTGGTTTTGACTGAAGGAATTCATTTTATAGCAAAAATACCAATTTGGCTTTAACTTGCAAAAGTAAGGCTATTCCTGTTTTTCTTTCTCATACAAGGTCATTTAAAGAGGTTTATGCATGGAACCTACTTAGAATTGATATATATGAAGGATAAAGGAGTTTGAACTGGTTTTGACTGAAGGAAATGGTGTTTATAAGCAAAAATCCGAATTTCGTCTTAATTCCGCAAAAGAAGGCTATTCCTGTTTTTCTTTCTCATACAAGGTCATTTAAAGAGGTTTATGCATGGAACCTACTTAGAATTTATATATATGAAGGACAAAGGAGTTTGAACTGGTTTTGACTGAAGGAATTCATTTTATAGCAAAAATACCAATTTGGCTTTAACTCGCAAAAGTAAGGCTATTCCTGTTTTTCTTTCTCATACAAGGTCATTTAAAGAGGTTTATGCATGGAACCTACTTAGAATTTATATATATGAAGGACAAAGGAGTTTGAACTGGTTTTGACTGAAGGAAATGGTGTTTATAAGCAAAAATCCGAATTTCGTCTTAATTCCGCAAAAGAAGGCTATTCCTGTTTTTCTTTCTCATACAAGGTCATTTAAAGAGGTTTATGCATGGAACCTACTTAGAATTTATATATATGAAGGACAAAGGAGTTTGAACTGGTTTTGACTGAAGGAATTCATTTTATAGCAAAAATACCAATTTGGCTTTAACTCGCAAAAGTAAGGCTATTCCTGTTTTTCTTTCTCAAACAAGGTCATTTAAAGAGGTTTATGCATGGAACCTACTTAGAATTTATATATATGAAGGACAAAGGAGTTTGAACTGGTTTTGACTGAAGGAATTCATTTTATAGCAAAAATACCAATTTGGCTTTAACTCGCAAAAGTAAGGCTATTCCTGTTTTTCTTTCTCAAACAAGGTCATTTAAAGAGGTTTATGCATGGAACCTACTTAGAATAAATATATATGAAGGAGAAAGTAGTTTGAACTGGTTTTGACTGAAGGAAATGGTGTTTATAAGCAAAAATCCAAATTTCGTCTTAATTCCGCAAAAGAAGGCTATTCCTGTTTTTCTTTCTCATACAAGGTCATTTAAAGAGGTTTATGCATGGAACCTACTTAGAATTGATATATATGAAGGAGAAAGGATTTTGAACTGGTTTTGACTGAAGGAAATGGTGTTTATAAGCAAAAATCCGAATTTCGTCTTAATTCCGCAAAAGAAGGCTATTCCTGTTTTTCTTTCTCATACAAGGTCATTTAAAGAGGTTTATGCATGGAACCTACTTAGAATTTATATATATGAAGGACAAAGGAGTTTGAACTGGTTTTGACTGAAGGAATTCATTTTATAGCAAAAATACCAATTTGGCTTTAACTCGCAAAAGTAAGGCTATTCCTGTTTTTCTTTCTCAAACAAGGTCATTTAAAGAGGTTTATGCATGGAACCTACTTAGAATTGATATATATGAAGGACAAAGGAGTTTGAACTGGTTTTGACTGAAGGAATTCATTTTATAGCAAAAATACCAATTTGGCTTTAACTCGCAAAAGTAAGGCTATTCCTGTTTTTCTTTCTCAAACAAGGTCATTTAAAGAGGTTTAAGCATGGAACCTACTTAGAATTGATATATATGAAGGACAAAGGAGTTTGAACTGGTTTTGACTGAAGGAATTCATTTTATAGCAAAAATACCAATTTGGCTTTAACTCGCAAAAGTAAGGCTATTCCTGTTTTTCTTTCTCATACAAGGTCATTTAAAGAGGTTTATGCATGGAACCTACTTAGAATTGATATATATGAAGGAGAAAGGAGTTTGAACTGGTTTTGACTGAAGGAAATGGTGTTTATAAGCAAAAATCCGAATTTCGTCTTAATTCCGCAAAAGAAGGCTATTCCTGTTTTTCTTTCTCATACAAGGTCATTTAAAGAGGTTTATGCATGGAACCTACTTAGAATTTATATATATGAAGGACAAAGGAGTTTGAACTGGTTTTGACTGAAGGAATTCATTTTATAGCAAAAATACCAATTTGGCTTTAACTCGCAAAAGTAAGGCTATTCCTGTTTTTCTTTCTCAAACAAGGTCATTTAAAGAGGTTTATGCATGGAACCTACTTAGAATTTATATATATGAAGGACAAAGGAGTTTGAACTGGTTTTGACTGAAGGAATTCATTTTATAGCAAAAATACCAATTTGGCTTTAACTCGCAAAAGTAAGGCTATTCCTGTTTTTCTTTCTCAAACAAGGTCATTTAAAGAGGTTTATGCATGGAACCTACTTAGAATAAATATATATGAAGGAGAAAGTAGTTTGAACTGGTTTTGACTGAAGGAAATGGTGTTTATAAGCAAAAATCCAAATTTCGTCTTAATTCCGCAAAAGAAGGCTATTCCTGTTTTTCTTTCTCATACAAGGTCATTTAAAGAGGTTTATGCATGGAACCTACTTAGAATTGATATATATGAAGGAGAAAGGATTTTGAACTGGTTTTGACTGAAGGAAATGGTGTTTATAAGCAAAAATCCGAATTTCGTCTTAATTCCGCAAAAGAAGGCTATTCCTGTTTTTCTTTCTCATACAAGGTCATTTAAAGAGGTTTATGCATGGAACCTACTTAGAATTTATATATATGAAGGACAAAGGAGTTTGAACTGGTTTTGACTGAAGGAATTCATTTTATAGCAAAAATACCAATTTGGCTTTAACTCGCAAAAGTAAGGCTATTCCTGTTTTTCTTTCTCAAACAAGGTCATTTAAAGAGGTTTATGCATGGAACCTACTTAGAATTGATATATATGAAGGACAAAGGAGTTTGAACTGGTTTTGACTGAAGGAATTCATTTTATAGCAAAAATACCAATTTGGCTTTAACTCGCAAAAGTAAGGCTATTCCTGTTTTTCTTTCTCAAACAAGGTCATTTAAAGAGGTTTAAGCATGGAACCTACTTAGAATTGATATATATGAAGGACAAAGGAGTTTGAACTGGTTTTGACTGAAGGAATTCATTTTATAGCAAAAATACCAATTTGGCTTTAACTCGCAAAAGTAAGGCTATTCCTGTTTTTCTTTCTCATACAAGGTCATTTAAAGAGGTTTATGCATGGAACCTACTTAGAATTGATATATATGAAGGAGAAAGGATTTTGAACTGGTTTTGACTGAAGGAAATGGTGTTTATAAGCAAAAATCCGAATTTCGTCTTAATTCCGCAAAATAAGGCTATTCCTGTTTTTCTTTCTCATACAAGGTCATTTAAAGAGGTTTATGCATGGAACCTACTTAGAATTTATATATATGAAGGACAAAGGAGTTTGAACTGGTTTTGACTGAAGGAATTCATTTTATAGCAAAAATACCAATTTGGCTTTAACTCGCAAAAGTAAGGCTATTCCTGTTTTTCTTTCTCAAACAAGGTCATTTAAAGAGGTTTATGCATGGAACCTACTTAGAATTGATATATATGAAGGACAAAAGAGTTTGAACTGGTTTTGACTGAAGGAATTCATATTATAGCAAAAATACCAATTTGGCTTTAACTCGCAAAAGTAAGGCTATTCCTGTTTTTCTTTCTCAAACAAGGTCATTTAAAGAGGTTTATGCATGGAACCTACTTAGAATATATATATATGAAGGACAAAGGAGTTTGAACTGGTTTTGACTGAAGGAAATGGTGTTTATAAGCAAAAATCCGAATTTCGTCTTAATTCCGCAAAAGAAGGCTATTCCTGTTTTTCTTTCTCATACAAGGTCATTTAAAGAGATTTATGCATGGAACCTACTTAGAATTTATATATATGAAGGACAAAGGAGTTTGAACTGGTTTTGACTGAAGGAATTCATTTTCTAGCAAAAATACCAATTTGGCTTTAACTCGCAAAAGTAAGGCTATTCCTGTTTTTCTTTCTCATACAAGGTCATTTAAAGAGGTTTATGCATGGAACCTACTTAGAATTGATGAAGGAGAAAGGAGTTTGAACTGGTTTTGACTGAAGGAAATGGTGTTTATAAGCAAAAATCCGAATTTCGTCTTAATTCCGCAAAAGAAGGCTATTCCTGTTTTTCTTTCTCATACAAGGTCATTTAAAGAGGTTTATGCATGGAACCTACTTAGAATTTATATATATGAAGGACAAAGGAGTTTGAACTGGTTTTGATTGAAGGAATTCATTTTATAGCAAAAATACCAATTTGGCTTTAACTCGCAAAAGTAAGGCTATTCCTATTTATCTTTCTCAAACAAGGTCATTTAAAGAGGTTTTTGCATGGAACCTACTTAGAATTGATATATATGAAGGAGAAAGGATTTTGAACTGGTTTTGACTGAAGGAATTCATTTTATAGCAAAAATACCAATTTGGCTTTAATTGGCAAAAGTAAGGCTATTCCTGTTTTTCTTTCTCAAACAAGGTCATTTAAAGAGGTTTAAGCATGGAACCTACTTAGAATTGATATATATGAAGGACAAAGGAGTTTGAACTGGTTTTGACTGAAGGAAATGGTGTTTATAAAGCAAAAATCCGACTTTCGTCTTAATTCCGCAAAAGAAGGCTTTTCCTGTTTTTCTTTCTCATACAAGGTCATTTAAAGAGGTTTATGCATGGAACCTACTTAGAATTTATATATATGAAGGACAAAGGAGTTTGAACTGGTTTTGACTGAAGGAATTCATTTTATAGCAAAAATACCAATTTGGCTTTAACTCGCAAAAGTAAGGCTATTCCTGTTTTTCTTTCTCAAACAAGGTCATTTAAAGAGGTTTATGCATGGAACCTACTTAGAATTGATATATATGAAGGACAAAGGAGTTTGAACTGGTTTTGACTGAAGGAAATGGTGTTTATAAGCAAAAATCCGAATTTCGTCTTAATTCCGCAAAAGAAGGCTTTTCCTGTTTTTCTTTCTCATACAAGGTCATTTAAAGAGGTTTATGCATGGAACCTACTTAGAATTTATATATATGAAGGACAAAGGGGTTTGAACTGGTTTTGACTGAAGGAAAAGGTGTTTATAAGCAAAAATCCGAATTTCGTCTTAATTCCGCAAAAGAAGGCTATTCCTGTTTTTCTTTCTCATACAAGGTCATTTAAAGAGGTTTATGCATGGAACCTACTTAGAATTTATATATATGAAGGACAAAGGAGTTTGAACTGGTTTTGACTGAAGGAATTCATTTTATAGCAAAAATACCAATTTGGCTTTAACTCGCAAAAGTAAGGCTATTCCTGTTTTTCTTTCTCATACAAGGTCATTTAAAAAGGTTTATGCATGGAACCTACTTAGAATTGATGAAGGAGAAAGGAGTTTGAACTGGTTTTGACTGAAGGAAATGGTGTTTATAAGCAAAAATCCGAATTTCGTCTTAATTCCGCAAAAGAAGGCTATTCCTGTTTTTCTTTCTCATACAAGGTCATTTAAAGAGGTTTATGCATGGAACCTACTTAGAATTTATATATATGAAGGACAAAGGAGTTTGAACTGGTTTTGACTGAAGGAATTCATTTTATAGCAAAAATACCAATTTGGCTTTAACTCGCAAAAGTAAGACTATTCCTGTTTTTCTTTCTCAAACAAGGTCATTTAAAGAGGTTTAAGCATGGAACCTACTTAGAATTGATATATATGAAGGACAAAGGAGTTTGAACTGGTTTTGACTGAAGGAAATGGTGTTTATAAAGCAAAAATCCGAATTTCGTCTTAATTCCGCAAAAGAAGGCTTTTCCTGTTTTTCTTTCTCATACAAGGTCATTTAAAGAGGTTTATGCATGGAACCTACTTAGAATTTATATATATGAAGGACAAAGGAGTTTGAACTGGTTTTGACTGAAGGAATTCATTTTATAGCAAAAATACCAATTTGGCTTTAACTCGCAAAAGTAAGACTATTCCTGTTTTTCTTTCTCAAACAAGGTCATTTAAAGAGGTTTAAGCATGGAACCTACTTAGAATTGATATATATGAAGGACAAAGGAGTTTGAACTGGTTTTGACTGAAGGAAATGGTGTTTATAAAGCAAAAATCCGAATTTCGTCTTAATTCCGCAAAAGAAGGCTTTTCCTGTTTTTCTTTCTCATACAAGGTCATTTAAAGAGGTTTATGCATGGAACCTACTTAGAATTTATATATATGAAGGACAAAGGAGTTTGAACTGGTTTTGACTGAAGGAATTCATTTTATAGCAAAAATACCAATTTGGCTTTAACTCGCAAAAGTAAGGCTATTCCTGTTTTTCTTTCTCAAAAAAGGTCATTTAAAGAGGTTTATGCATGGAACCTACTTAGAATTTATATATATGAAGGACAAAGGAGTTTGAACTGGTTTTGACTGAAGGAAATGGTGTTTATAAGCAAAAATCCGAATTTCGTCTTAATTCCGCAAAAGAAGGCTTTTCCTGTTTTTCTTTCTCATACAAGGTCATTTAAAGAGGTTTATGCATGGAACCTACTTAGAATTTATATATATGAAGGACAAAGGAGTTTGAACTGGTTCTGACTGAAGGAATTCATTTTATAGCAAAAATACCAATTTGGCTTTAACTCGCAAAAGTAAGGCTATTCCTGTTTTTCTTTCTCATACAAGGTCATTTAAAGAGGTTTATGCATGGAACCTACTTAGAATTGATATATATGAAGGAGAAAGGATTTTGAACTGGTTTTGACTGAAGAAAATGGTGTTTATAAGCAAAAATCCGAATTTCGTCTTAATTCCGCAAAAGAAGGCTATTCCTGTTTTTCTTTCTCATACAAGGTCATTTAATGAGGTTTATGCATGGAACCTACTTAGAATTTATATATATGAAGGACAAAGGAGTTTGAACTGGTTTTGACTTAAGGAAATGGTGTTTATAAGCAAAAATCCGAATTTCGTCTTAATTCCGCAAAAGAAGGCTTTTCCTGTTTTTCTTTCTCATACAAGGTCATTTAAAGAGGTTTATGCATGGAACCTACTTAGAATTTATATATATGAAGGACAAAGGAGTTTGAACTGGTTCTGACTGAAGGAATTCATTTTATAGCAAAAATACCAATTTGGCTTTAACTCGCAAAAGTAAGGCTATTCCTGTTTTTCTTTCTCAAACAAGATCATTTAAAGAGGTTTATGTATGGAACCTACTTAGAATTGATATATATGAAGGACAAAGGAGTTTGAACTGGTTTTGACTGAAGGAATTCATTTTATAGCAAAAATACCAATTTGGCTTTAACTCGCAAAAGTAAGGCTATTCCTGTTTTTCTTTCTCAAACAAGGTCATTTAAAGAGGTTTAAGCATGGAACCTACTTAGAATTGATATATATGAAGGACAAAGGAGTTTGAACTGGTTTTGACTGAAGGAAATGGTGTTTATAAAGCAAAAATCCGAATTTCGTCTTACTTCCGCAAAAGAAGGCTTTTCCTGTTTTTCTTTCTCATACAAGGTCATTTAAAGAGGTTTATGCATGGAACCTACTTAGAATTTATATATATGAAGGACAAAGGAGTTTGAACTGGTTTTGACTGAAGGAATTCATTTTATAGCAAAAATACCAATTTGGCTTTAACTCGCAAAAGTAAGGCTATTCCTGTTTTTCTTTCTCAAACAAGGTCATTTAAAGAGGTTTATGCATGGAACCTACTTAGAATTTATATATATGAAGGACAAAGGAGTTTGAACTGGTTTTGACTGAAGGAATTCATTTTATAGCAAAAATACCAATTTGGCTTTAACTCGCAAAAGTAAGGCTATTCCTGTTTTTCTTTCTCATACAAGGTCATTTAAAGAGGTTTATGCATGGAACCTACTTAGAATTGATATATATGAAGGACAAAGGATTTTGAACTGGTTTTGACTGAAGGAAATGGTGTTTATAAGCAAAAATCCGAATTTCGTCTTAATTCCGCAAAAGAAGGCTATTCCTGTTTTTCTTTCTCATACAAGGTCATTTAAAGAGGTTTATGCATGGAACCTACTTAGAATTTATATATATGAAGGACAAAGGAGTTTGAACTGGTTTTGACTGAAGGAATTCATTTTATAGCAAAAATACCAATTTGGCTTTAACTCGCAAAAGTAAGGCTATTCCTGTTTTTCTTTCTCAAACAAGGTCATTTAAAGAGGTTTATGCATGGAACCTACTTAGAATTGATATATATGAAGGACAAAGGAGTTTGAACTGGTTTTGACTGAAGGAATTCATTTTATAGCAAAAATACCAATTTGGCTTTAACTCGCAAAAGTAAGGCTATTCCTGTTTTTCTTTCTCAAACAAGGTCATTTAAAGAGGTTTAAGCATGGAACCTACTTAGAATTGATATATATGAAGGACAAAGGAGTTTGAACTGGTTTTGACTGAAGGAATTCATTTTATAGCAAAAATACCAATTTGGCTTTAACTCGCAAAAGTAAGGCTATTCCTGTTTTTCTTTCTCATACAAGGTCATTTAAAGAGGTTTATGCATGGAACCTACTTAGAATTTATATATATGAAGGACAAAGGAGTTTGAACTGGTTTTGACTGAAGGAATTCATTTTATAGCAAAAATACCAATTTGGCTTTAACTCGCAAAAGTAAGGCTATTCCTGTTTTTCTTTCTCATACAAGGTCATTTAAAGAGGTTTATGCATGGAACCTACTTAGAATTGATATATATGAAGGAGAAAGGAGTTTGAACTGGTTTTGACTGAAGGAAATGGTGTTTATAAGCAAAAATCCGAATTTCGTCTTAATTCCGCAAAAGAAGGCTATTCCTGTTTTTCTTTCTCATACAAGGTCATTTAAAGAGGTTTATGCATGGAACCTACTTAGAATTTATATATATGAAGGACAAAGGAGTTTGAACTGGTTTTGACTGAAGGAATTCATTTTATAGCAAAAATACCAATTTGGCTTTAACTCGCAAAAGTAAGGCTATTCCTGTTTTTCTTTCTCAAACAAGGTCATTTAAAGAAGTTTATGCATGGAACCTACTTAGAATTGATATATATGAAGGACAAAAGAGTTTGAACTGGTTTTGACTGAAGGAATTCATTTTATAGCAAAAATACCAATTTGGCTTTAACTCGCAAAAGTAAGGCTATTCCTGTTTTTCTTTCTCAAACAAGGTCATTTAAAGAGGTTTATGCATGGAACCTACTTAGAATTGATATATATGAAGGACAAAGGAGTTTGAACTGGTTTTGACTGAAGGAAATGGTGTTTATAAAGCAAAAATCCGAATTTCGTCTTAATTCCGCAAAAGAAGGCTTTTCCTGTTTTTCTTTCTCATACAAGGTCATTTAAAGAGGTTTATGCATGGAACCTACTTAGAATTTATATATATGAAGGACAAAGGAGTTTGAACTGGTTTTGACTGAAGGAATTCATTTTATAGCAAAAATACCAATTTGGCTTTAACTCGCAAAAGTAAGGCTATTCCTGTTTTTCTTTCTCAAACAAGGTCATTTAAAGAGGTTTATGCATGGAACCTACTTAGAATTTATATATATGAAGGACAAAGGAGTTTGAACTGGTTTTGACTGAAGGAATTCATTTTATAGCAAAAATACCAATTTGGCTTTAACTCGCAAAAGTAAGGCTATTCCTGTTTTTCTTTCTCAAACAAGGTCATTTAAAGAGGTTTATGCATGGAACCTACTTAGAATAAATATATATGAAGGAGAAAGTAGTTTGAACTGGTTTTGACTGAAGGAAATGGTGTTTATAAGCAAAAATCCAAATTTCGTCTTAATTCCGCAAAAGAAGGCTATTCCTGTTTTTCTTTCTCATACAAGGTCATTTAAAGAGGTTTATGCATGGAACCTACTTAGAATTGATATATATGAAGGAGAAAGGATTTTGAACTGGTTTTGACTGAAGGAAATGGTGTTTATAAGCAAAAATCCGAATTTCGTCTTAATTCCGCAAAAGAAGGCTATTCCTGTTTTTCTTTCTCATACAAGGTCATTTAAAGAGGTTTATGCATGGAACCTACTTAGAATTTATATATATGAAGGACAAAGGAGTTTGAACTGGTTTTGACTGAAGGAATTCATTTTATAACAAAAATACCAATTTGGCTTTAACTCGCAAAAGTAAGGCTATTCCTGTTTTTCTTTCTCAAACAAGGTCATTTAAAGAGGTTTATGCATGGAACCTACTTAGAATTGATATATATGAAGGACAAAGGAGTTTGAACTGGTTTTGACTGAAGGAATTCATTTTATAGCAAAAATACCAATTTGGCTTTAACTCGCAAAAGTAAGGCTATTCCTGTTTTTCTTTCTCAAACAAGGTCATTTAAAGAGGTTTAAGCATGGAACCTACTTAGAATTGATATATATGAAGGACAAAGGAGTTTGAACTGGTTTTGACTGAAGGAAATGGTGTTTATAAGCAAAAATCCGAATTTCGTCTTAATTCCGCAAAAGAAGGCTATTCCTGTTTTTCTTTCTCATACAAGGTCATTTAAAGAGGTTTATGCATGGAACCTACTTAGAATTTATATATATGAAGGACAAAGGAGTTTGAACTGGTTTTGACTGAAGGAATTCATTTTATAGCAAAAATACCAATTTGGCTTTAACTCGCAAAAGTAAGGCTATTCCTGTTTTTCTTTCTCAAACAAGGTCATTTAAAGAAGTTTATGCATGGAACCTACTTAGAATTGATATATATGAAGGACAAAAGAGTTTGAACTGGTTTTGACTGAAGGAATTCATTTTATAGCAAAAATACCAATTTGGCTTTAACTCGCAAAAGTAAGGCTATTCCTGTTTTTCTTTCTCAAACAAGGTCATTTAAAGAGGTTTATGCATGGAACCTACTTAGAATTGATATATATGAAGGACAAAGGAGTTTGAACTGGTTTTGACTGAAGGAAATGGTGTTTATAAAGCAAAAATCCGAATTTCGTCTTAATTCCGCAAAAGAAGGCTTTTCCTGTTTTTCTTTCTCATACAAGGTCATTTAAAGAGGTTTATGCATGGAACCTACTTAGAATTTATATATATGAAGGACAAAGGAGTTTGAACTGGTTTTGACTGAAGGAATTCATTTTATAGCAAAAATACCAATTTGGCTTTAACTCGCAAAAGTAAGGCTATTCCTGTTTTTCTTTCTCAAACAAGGTCATTTAAAGAGGTTTATGCATGGAACCTACTTAGAATTTATATATATGAAGGACAAAGGAGTTTGAACTGGTTTTGACTGAAGGAATTCATTTTATAGCAAAAATACCAATTTGGCTTTAACTCGCAAAAGTAAGGCTATTCCTGTTTTTCTTTCTCAAACAAGGTCATTTAAAGAGGTTTATGCATGGAACCTACTTAGAATTGATATATATGAAGGACAAAGGAGTTTGAACTGGTTTTGACTGAAGGAATTCATTTTATAGCAAAAATACCAATTTGGCTTTAACTCGCAAAAGTAAGGCTATTCCTGTTTTTCTTTCTCAAACAAGGTCATTTAAAGAGGTTTAAGCATGGAACCTACTTAGAATTGATATATATGAAGGACAAAGGAGTTTGAACTGGTTTTGACTGAAGGAATTCATTTTATAGCAAAAATACCAATTTGGCTTTAACTCGCAAAAGTAAGGCTATTCCTGTTTTTCTTTCTCATACAAGGTCATTTAAAGAGGTTTATGCATGGAACCTACTTAGAATTTATATATATGAAGGACAAAGGAGTTTGAACTGGTTTTGACTGAAGGAATTCATTTTATAGCAAAAATACCAATTTGGCTTTAACTCGCAAAAGTAAGGCTATTCCTGTTTTTCTTTCTCATACAAGGTCATTTAAAGAGGTTTATGCATGGAACCTACTTAGAATTGATATATATGAAGGAGAAAGGAGTTTGAACTGGTTTTGACTGAAGGAAATGGTGTTTATAAGCAAAAATCTGAATTTCGTCTTAATTCCGCAAAAGAAGGCTATTCCTGTTTTTCTTTCTCATACAAGGTCATTTAAAGAGGTTTATGCATGGAACCTACTTAGAATTTATATATATGAAGGACAAAGGAGTTTGAACTGGTTTTGACTGAAGGAATTCATTTTATAGCAAATATACCAATTTGGCTTTAACTCGCAAAAGTAAGGCTATTCCTGTTTTTCTTTCTCAAACAAGGTCATTTAAAGAAGTTTATGCATGGAACCTACTTAGAATTGATATATATGAAGGACAAAAGAGTTTGAACTGGTTTTGACTGAAGGAATTCATTTTATAGCAAAAATACCAATTTGGCTTTAACTCGCAAAAGTAAGGCTATTCCTGTTTTTCTTTCTCAAACAAGGTTATTTAAAGAGGTTTATGCATGGAACCTACTTAGAATTGATATATATGAAGGACAAAGGAGTTTGAACTGGTTTTGACTGAAGGAAATGGTGTTTATAAAGCAAAAATCCGAATTTCGTCTTAATTCCGCAAAAGAAGGCTTTTCCTGTTTTTCTTTCTCATACAAGGTCATTTAAAGAGGTTTATGCATGGAACCTACTTAGAATTTATATATATGAAGGACAAAGGAGTTTGAACTGGTTTTGACTGAAGGAATTCATTTTATAGCAAAAATACCAATTTGGCTTTAACTCGCAAAAGTAAGGCTATTCCTGTTTTTCTTTCTCAAACAAGGTCATTTAAAGAGGTTTATGCATGGAACCTACTTAGAATTTATATATATGAAGGACAAAGGAGTTTGAACTGGTTTTGACTGAAGGAATTCATTTTATAGCAAAAATACCAATTTGGCTTTAACTCGCAAAAGTAAGGCTATTCCTGTTTTTCTTTCTCAAACAAGGTCATTTAAAGAGGTTTATGCATGGAACCTACTTAGAATAAATATATATGAAGGAGAAAATAGTTTGAACTGGTTTTGACTGAAGGAAATGGTGTTTATAAGCAAAAATCCAAATTTCGTCTTAATTCCGCAAAAGAAGGCTATTCCTGTTTTTCTTTCTCATACAAGGTCATTTAAAGAGGTTTATGCATGGAACCTACTTAGAATTTATATATATGAAGGACAAAGGAGTTTGAACTGGTTCTGACTGAAGGAATTCATTTTATAGCAAAAATACCAATTTGGCTTTAACTCGCAAAAGTAAGGCTATTCCTGTTTTTCTTTCTCAAACAAGGTCATTTAAAGAGGTTTATGCATGGAACCTACTTAGAATTGATATATATGAAGGACAAAGGAGTTTGAACTGGTTTTGACTGAAGGAATTCATTTTATAGCAAAAATACCAATTTGGCTTTAACTTGCAAAAGTAAGGCTATTCCTGTTTTTCTTTCTCATACAAGGTCATTTAAAGAGGTTTATGCATGGAACCTACTTAGAATTGATATATATGAAGGAGAAAGGATTTTGAACTGGTTTTGACTGAAGGAAATGGTGTTTATAAGCAAAAATCCGAATTTCGTCTTAATTCCGCAAAAGAAGGCTATTCCTGTTTTTCTTTCTCATACAAGGTCATTTAAAGAGGTTTATGCATGGAACCTACTTAGAATTTATATATATGAAGGACAAAGGAGTTTGAACTGGTTTTGACTGAAGGAATTCATTTTATAGCAAAAATACCAATTTGGCTTTAACTCGCAAAAGTAAGGCTATTCCTGTTTTTCTTTCTCAAACAAGGTCATTTAAAGAGGTTTCTGCATGGAACCTACTTAGAATTGATATATATGAAGGACAAAGGAGTTTGAACTGGTTTTGACTGAAGGAATTCATTTTATAGCAAAAATACCAATTTGGCTTTAACTCGCAAAAGTAAGGCTATTCCTGTTTTTCTTTCTCAAACAAGGTCATTTAAAGAGGTTTATGCATGGAACCTACTTAGAATTGATATATATGAAGGACAAAGGAGTTTGAACTGGTTTTGACTGAAGGAAATGGTGTTTATAAGCTTAAATCCAAATTTCGTCTTAATTCCGCAAAAGAAGGCTATTCCTGTTTTTCTTTCTCATACAAGGTCATTTAAAGAGGTTTATGCATGGAACCTACTTAGAATTGATATATATGAAGGAGAAAGGATTTTGAACTGGTTTTGACTGAAGGAAATGGTGTTTATAAGCAAAAATCCGAATTTCGTCTTAATTCCGCAAAAGAAGGCTATTCCTGTTTTTCTTTCTCATACAAGGTCATTTAAAGAGGTTTATGCATGGAACCTACTTAGAATTTATATATATGAAGGACAAAGGAGTTTGAACTGGTTTTGACTGAAGGAATTCATTTTATAGCAAAAATACCAATTTGGCTTTAACTCGCAAAAGTAAGGCTATTCCTGTTTTTCTTTCTCAAACAAGGTCATTTAAAGAGGTTTATGCATGGAACCTACTTAGAATTGATATATATGAAGGACAAAGGAGTTTGAACTGGTTTTGACTGAAGGAATTCATTTTATAGCAAAAATACCAATTTGGCTTTAACTCGCAAAAGTAAGGCTATTCCTGTTTTTCTTTCTCAAACAAGGTCATTTAAAGAGGTTTATACATGGAACCTACTTAGAATTGATATATATGAAGGACAAAAGAGTTTGAACTGGTTTTGACTGAAGGAATTCATTTTATAGCAAAAATACCAATTTGGCTTTAACTCGCAAAAGTAAGGCTATTCCTGTTTTTCTTTCTCAAACAAGGTTATTTAAAGAGGTTTATGCATGGAACCTACTTAGAATTGATATATATGAAGGACAAAGGAGTTTGAACTGGTTTTGACTGAAGGAAATGGTGTTTATAAAGCAAAAATCCGAATTTCGTCTTAATTCCGCAAAAGAAGGCTTTTCCTGTTTTTCTTTCTCATACAAGGTCATTTAAAGAGGTTTATGCATGGAACCTACTTAGAATTTATATATATGAAGGACAAAGGAGTTTGAACTGGTTTTGACTGAAGGAATTCATTTTATAGCAAAAATACCAATTTGGCTTTAACTCGCAAAAGTAAGGCTATTCCTGTTTTTCTTTCTCAAACAAGGTCATTTAAAGAGGTTTATGCATGGAACCTACTTAGAATTTATATATATGAAGGACAAAGGAGTTTGAACTGGTTTTGACTGAAGGAATTCATTTTATAGCAAAAATACCAATTTGGCTTTAACTCGCAAAAGTAAGGCTATTCCTGTTTTTCTTTCTCAAACAAGGTCATTTAAAGAGGTTTATGCATGGAACCTACTTAGAATAAATATATATGAAGGAGAAAATAGTTTGAACTGGTTTTGACTGAAGGAAATGGTGTTTATAAGCAAAAATCCAAATTTCGTCTTAATTCCGCAAAAGAAGGCTATTCCTGTTTTTCTTTCTCATACAAGGTCATTTAAAGAGGTTTATGCATGGAACCTACTTAGAATTTATATATATGAAGGACAAAGGAGTTTGAACTGGTTCTGACTGAAGGAATTCATTTTATAGCAAAAATACCAATTTGGCTTTAACTCGCAAAAGTAAGGCTATTCCTGTTTTTCTTTCTCAAACAAGGTCATTTAAAGAGGTTTATGCATGGAACCTACTTAGAATTGATATATATGAAGGACAAAGGAGTTTGAACTGGTTTTGACTGAAGGAATTCATTTTATAGCAAAAATACCAATTTGGCTTTAACTTGCAAAAGTAAGGCTATTCCTGTTTTTCTTTCTCATACAAGGTCATTTAAAGAGGTTTATGCATGGAACCTACTTAGAATTGATATATATGAAGGAGAAAGGATTTTGAACTGGTTTTGACTGAAGGAAATGGTGTTTATAAGCAAAAATCCGAATTTCGTCTTAATTCCGCAAAAGAAGGCTATTCCTGTTTTTCTTTCTCATACAAGGTCATTTAAAGAGGTTTATGCATGGAACCTACTTAGAATTTATATATATGAAGGACAAAGGAGTTTGAACTGGTTTTGACTGAAGGAATTCATTTTATAGCAAAAATACCAATTTGGCTTTAACTCGCAAAAGTAAGGCTATTCCTGTTTTTCTTTCTCAAACAAGGTCATTTAAAGAGGTTTATGCATGGAACCTACTTAGAATTGATATATATGAAGGACAAAGGAGTTTGAACTGGTTTTGACTGAAGGAATTCATTTTATAGCAAAAATACCAATTTGGCTTTAACTCGCAAAAGTAAGGCTATTCCTGTTTTTCTTTCTCAAACAAGGTCATTTAAAGAGGTTTATGCATGGAACCTACTTAGAATTGATATATATGAAGGACAAAGGAGTTTGAACTGGTTTTGACTGAAGGAAATGGTGTTTATAAAGCAAAAATCCGAATTTCGTCTTAATTCCGCAAAAGAAGGCTTTTCCTGTTTTTCTTTCTCATACAAGGTCATTTAAAGAGGTTTATGCATGGAACCTACTTAGAATTTATATATATGAAGGACAAAGGAGTTTGAACTGGTTTTGACTGAAGGAATTCATTTTATAGCAAAAATACCAATTTGGCTTTAACTCGCAAAAGTAAGGCTATTCCTGTTTTTCTTTCTCAAACAAGGTCATTTAAAGAGGTTTATGCATGGAACCTACTTAGAATTTATATATATGAAGGACAAAGGAGTTTGAACTGGTTTTGACTGAAGGAATTCATTTTATAGCAAAAATACCAATTTGGCTTTAACTCGCAAAAGTAAGGCTATTCCTGTTTTTCTTTCTCAAACAAGGTCATTTAAAGAGGTTTATGCATGGAACCTACTTAGAATAAATATATATGAAGGAGAAAGTAGTTTGAACTGGTTTTGACTGAAGGAAATGGTGTTTATAAGCAAAAATCCAAATTTCGTCTTAATTCCGCAAAAGAAGGCTATTCCTGTTTTTCTTTCTCATACAAGGTCATTTAAAGAGGTTTATGCATGGAACCTACTTAGAATTGATATATATGAAGGAGAAAGGATTTTGAACTGGTTTTGACTGAAGGAAATGGTGTTTATAAGCAAAAATCCGAATTTCGTCTTAATTCCGCAAAAGAAGGCTATTCCTGTTTTTCTTTCTCATACAAGGTCATTTAAAGAGGTTTATGCATGGAACCTACTTAGAATTTATATATATGAAGGACAAAGGAGTTTGAACTGGTTTTGACTGAAGGAATTCATTTTATAACAAAAATACCAATTTGGCTTTAACTCGCAAAAGTAAGGCTATTCCTGTTTTTCTTTCTCAAACAAGGTCATTTAAAGAGGTTTATGCATGGAACCTACTTAGAATTGATATATATGAAGGACAAAGGAGTTTGAACTGGTTTTGACTGAAGGAATTCATTTTATAGCAAAAATACCAATTTGGCTTTAACTCGCAAAAGTAAGGCTATTCCTGTTTTTCTTTCTCAAACAAGGTCATTTAAAGAGGTTTAAGCATGGAACCTACTTAGAATTGATATATATGAAGGACAAAGGAGTTTGAACTGGTTTTGACTGAAGGAAATGGTGTTTATAAGCAAAAATCCGAATTTCGTCTTAATTCCGCAAAAGAAGGCTATTCCTGTTTTTCTTTCTCATACAAGGTCATTTAAAGAGGTTTATGCATGGAACCTACTTAGAATTTATATATATGAAGGACAAAGGAGTTTGAACTGGTTTTGACTGAAGGAATTCATTTTATAGCAAAAATACCAATTTGGCTTTAACTCGCAAAAGTAAGGCTATTCCTGTTTTTCTTTCTCAAACAAGGTCATTTAAAGAAGTTTATGCATGGAACCTACTTAGAATTGATATATATGAAGGACAAAAGAGTTTGAACTGGTTTTGACTGAAGGAATTCATTTTATAGCAAAAATACCAATTTGGCTTTAACTCGCAAAAGTAAGGCTATTCCTGTTTTTCTTTCTCAAACAAGGTCATTTAAAGAGGTTTATGCATGGAACCTACTTAGAATAAATATATATGAAGGAGAAAGTAGTTTGAACTGGTTTTGACTGAAGGAAATGGTGTTTATAAGCAAAAATCCAAATTTCGTCTTAATTCCGCAAAAGAAGGCTATTCCTGTTTTTCTTTCTCATACAAGGTCATTTAAAGAGGTTTATGCATGGAACCTACTTAGAATTGATATATATGAAGGAGAAAGGATTTTGAACTGGTTTTGACTGAAGGAAATGGTGTTTATAAGCAAAAATCCGAATTTCGTCTTAATTCCGCAAAAGAAGGCTATTCCTGTTTTTCTTTCTCATACAAGGTCATTTAAAGAGGTTTATGCATGGAACCTACTTAGAATTTATATATATGAAGGACAAAGGAGTTTGAACTGGTTTTGACTGAAGGAATTCATTTTATAGCAAAAATACCAATTTGGCTTTAACTCGCAAAAGTAAGGCTATTCCTGTTTTTCTTTCTCAAACAAGGTCATTTAAAGAGGTTTATGCATGGAACCTACTTAGAATTGATATATATGAAGGACAAAGGAGTTTGAACTGGTTTTGACTGAAGGAATTCATTTTATAGCAAAAATACCAATTTGGCTTTAACTCGCAAAAGTAAGGCTATTCCTGTTTTTCTTTCTCAAACAAGGTCGTTTAAAGAGGTTTAAGCATGGAACCTACTTAGAATTGATATATATGAAGGACAAAGGAGTTTGAACTGGTTTTGACTGAAGGAATTCATTTTATAGCAAAAATACCAATTTGGCTTTAACTCGCAAAAGTAAGGCTATTCCTGTTTTTCTTTCTCATACAAGGTCATTTAAAGAGGTTTATGCATGGAACCTACTTAGAATTTATATATATGAAGGACAAAGGAGTTTGAACTGGTTTTGACTGAAGGAATTCATTTTATAGCAAAAATACCAATTTGGCTTTAACTCGCAAAAGTAAGGCTATTCCTGTTTTTCTTTCTCATACAAGGTCATTTAAAGAGGTTTATGCATGGAACCTACTTAGAATTGATATATATGAAGGAGAAAGGAGTTTGAACTGGTTTTGACTGAAGGAAATGGTGTTTATAAGCAAAAATCTGAATTTCGTCTTAATTCCGCAAAAGAAGGCTATTCCTGTTTTTCTTTCTCATACAAGGTCATTTAAAGAGGTTTATGCATGGAACCTACTTAGAATTTATATATATGAAGGACAAAGGAGTTTGAACTGGTTTTGACTGAAGGAATTCATTTTATAGCAAAAATACCAATTTGGCTTTAACTCGCAAAAGTAAGGCTATTCCTGTTTTTCTTTCTCAAACAAGGTCATTTAAAGAAGTTTATGCATGGAACCTACTTAGAATTGATATATATGAAGGACAAAAGAGTTTGAACTGGTTTTGACTGAAGGAATTCATTTTATAGCAAAAATACCAATTTGGCTTTAACTCGCAAAAGTAAGGCTATTCCTGTTTTTCTTTCTCAAACAAGGTTATTTAAAGAGGTTTATGCATGGAACCTACTTAGAATTGATATATATGAAGGACAAAGGAGTTTGAACTGGTTTTGACTGAAGGAAATGGTGTTTATAAAGCAAAAATCCGAATTTCGTCTTAATTCCGCAAAAGAAGGCTTTTCCTGTTTTTCTTTCTCATACAAGGTCATTTAAAGAGGTTTATGCATGGAACCTACTTAGAATTTATATATATGAAGGACAAAGGAGTTTGAACTGGTTTTGACTGAAGGAATTCATTTTATAGCAAAAATACCAATTTGGCTTTAACTCGCAAAAGTAAGGCTATTCCTGTTTTTCTTTCTCAAACAAGGTCATTTAAAGAGGTTTATGCATGGAACCTACTTAGAATTTATATATATGAAGGACAAAGGAGTTTGAACTGGTTTTGACTGAAGGAATTCATTTTATAGCAAAAATACCAATTTGGCTTTAACTCGCAAAAGTAAGGCTATTCCTGTTTTTCTTTCTCAAACAAGGTCATTTAAAGAGGTTTATGCATGGAACCTACTTAGAATAAATATATATGAAGGAGAAAATAGTTTGAACTGGTTTTGACTGAAGGAAATGGTGTTTATAAGCAAAAATCCAAATTTCGTCTTAATTCCGCAAAAGAAGGCTATTCCTGTTTTTCTTTCTCATACAAGGTCATTTAAAGAGGTTTATGCATGGAACCTACTTAGAATTTATATATATGAAGGACAAAGGAGTTTGAACTGGTTCTGACTGAAGGAATTCATTTTATAGCAAAAATACCAATTTGGCTTTAACTCGCAAAAGTAAGGCTATTCCTGTTTTTCTTTCTCAAACAAGGTCATTTAAAGAGGTTTATGCATGGAACCTACTTAGAATTGATATATATGAAGGACAAAGGAGTTTGAACTGGTTTTGACTGAAGGAATTCATTTTATAGCAAAAATACCAATTTGGCTTTAACTTGCAAAAGTAAGGCTATTCCTGTTTTTCTTTCTCATACAAGGTCATTTAAAGAGGTTTATGCATGGAACCTACTTAGAATTGATATATATGAAGGAGAAAGGATTTTGAACTGGTTTTGACTGAAGGAAATGGTGTTTATAAGCAAAAATCCGAATTTCGTCTTAATTCCGCAAAAGAAGGCTATTCCTGTTTTTCTTTCTCATACAAGGTCATTTAAAGAGGTTTATGCATGGAACCTACTTAGAATTTATATATATGAAGGACAAAGGAGTTTGAACTGGTTTTGACTGAAGGAATTCATTTTATAGCAAAAATACCAATTTGGCTTTAACTCGCAAAAGTAAGGCTATTCCTGTTTTTCTTTCTCAAACAAGGTCATTTAAAGAGGTTTATGCATGGAACCTACTTAGAATTGATATATATGAAGGACAAAGGAGTTTGAACTGGTTTTGACTGAAGGAATTCATTTTATAGCAAAAATACCAATTTGGCTTTAACTCGCAAAAGTAAGGCTATTCCTGTTTTTCTTTCTCAAACAAGGTCATTTAAAGAGGTTTATGCATGGAACCTACTTAGAATTTATATATATGAAGGACAAAGGAGTTTGAACTGGTTTTGACTGAAGGAATTCATTTTATAGCAAAAATACCAATTTGGCTTTAACTCGCAAAAGTAAGGCTATTCCTGTTTTTCTTTCTCATACAAGGTCATTTAAAGAGGTTTATGCATGGAACCTACTTAGAATTGATATATATGAAGGAGAAAGGAGTTTGAACTGGTTTTGACTGAAGGAAATGGTGTTTATAAGCAAAAATCCGAATTTCGTCTTAATTCTGCAAAAGAAGGCTATTCCTGTTTTTCTTTCTCATACAAGGTCATTTAAAGAGGTTTATGCATGGAACCTACTTAGAATTTATATATATGAAGGACAAAGGAGTTTGAACTGGTTTTGACTGAAGGAATTCATTTTATAGCAAAAATACCAATTTGGCTTTAACTCGCAAAAGTAAGGCTATTCCTGTTTTTCTTTCTCAAACAAGGTCATTTAAAGAAGTTTATGCATGGAACCTACTTAGAATTGATATATATGAAGGACAAAAGAGTTTGAACTGGTTTTGACTGAAGGAATTCATTTTATAGCAAAAATACCAATTTGGCTTTAACTCGCAAAAGTAAGGCTATTCCTGTTTTTCTTTCTCAAACAAGGTCATTTAAAGAGGTTTATGCATGGAACCTACTTAGAATTGATATATATGAAGGACAAAGGAGTTTGAACTGGTTTTGACTGAAGGAAATGGTGTTTATAAAGCAAAAATCCGAATTTCGTCTTAATTCCGCAAAAGAAGGCTTTTCCTGTTTTTCTTTCTCATACAAGGTCATTTAAAGAGGTTTATGCATGGAACCTACTTAGAATTTATATATATGAAGGACAAAGGAGTTTGAACTGGTTTTGACTGAAGGAATTCATTTTATAGCAAAAATACCAATTTGGCTTTAACTCGCAAAAGTAAGGCTATTCCTGTTTTTCTTTCTCAAACAAGGTCATTTAAAGAGGTTTATGCATGGAACCTACTTAGAATTTATATATATGAAGGACAAAGGAGTTTGAACTGGTTTTGACTGAAGGAATTCATTTTATAGCAAAAATACCAATTTGGCTTTAACTCGCAAAAGTAAGGCTATTCCTGTTTTTCTTTCTCAAACAAGGTCATTTAAAGAGGTTTATGCATGGAACCTACTTAGAATAAATATATATGAAGGAGAAAATAGTTTGAACTGGTTTTGACTGAAGGAAATGGTGTTTATAAGCAAAAATCCAAATTTCGTCTTAATTCCGCAAAAGAAGGCTATTCCTGTTTTTCTTTCTCATACAAGGTCATTTAAAGAGGTTTATGCATGGAACCTACTTAGAATTTATATATATGAAGGACAAAGGAGTTTGAACTGGTTCTGACTGAAGGAATTCATTTTATAGCAAAAATACCAATTTGGCTTTAACTCGCAAAAGTAAGGCTATTCCTGTTTTTCTTTCTCAAACAAGGTCATTTAAAGAGGTTTATGCATGGAACCTACTTAGAATTGATATATATGAAGGACAAAGGAGTTTGAACTGGTTTTGACTGAAGGAATTCATTTTATAGCAAAAATACCAATTTGGCTTTAACTTGCAAAAGTAAGGCTATTCCTGTTTTTCTTTCTCATACAAGGTCATTTAAAGAGGTTTATGCATGGAACCTACTTAGAATTGATATATATGAAGGATAAAGGAGTTTGAACTGGTTTTGACTGAAGGAAATGGTGTTTATAAGCAAAAATCCGAATTTCGTCTTAATTCCGCAAAAGAAGGCTATTCCTGTTTTTCTTTCTCATACAAGGTCATTTAAAGAGGTTTATGCATGGAACCTACTTAGAATTTATATATATGAAGGACAAAGGAGTTTGAACTGGTTTTGACTGAAGGAATTCATTTTATAGCAAAAATACCAATTTGGCTTTAACTCGCAAAAGTAAGGCTATTCCTGTTTTTCTTTCTCATACAAGGTCATTTA